>NC_056000.1:90399325-91668549 GCF_018446385.1 Zingiber officinale
GGTCTATAACCTCTAAAACGGAGGGACATGAAACTAAAAAGAACGACCTATCTATGCATGTAGTCCTAATGGCTCTATAAATAGTTAACTCAAACTTAATCCTAAGTTCGTCTGTGGGAAACCTAGGGTCTGTACTAGCATTGGAGGGTCCAGCACCAGTATTTGTTCGTTTCCTACTGTATATATATAATAAAATATTCTAAGAAAAAAAATGAGAAGACAAATTCTAATAAAATTTTAGAGAGGGGAAGAATTTTTACCTAGGAGCCATCGACAAATATAGATCTGACGACCTCGGTTGAATCGCAACAGCGTCTTCATCATAAGAAAATTTTGATTTAAAGTACTTTCGCACTGAGGTTCGGAGTGAACCTTGGTAAAAGTGAAAATTGGTGGGGCAAAGGTTGGGGGCGCCTGCTGCCCCTTATTTATAGGGGACTCCGGGCGCCCGGATCCCTTCCGGGCGCCCGGGGTTGATTTAGGGCGGGGCGCCCGGATCCCTTTCCGGGCGCCCCGGAGGGTAATACCAGGGGCGCCCGCCCCTGGTTTTTAATATTTTTTTTTTTTTAAGTTTAGAATTTTGAAATTAATTTTTTAAGTTTAAAATTAAAATTTTCAAATTAATTTTTAAGTTTTAAAATTAAAATTTTGAAATTAATTTTTAAAATAAAAATTTTGAAATTAATTTTTAAGTTTAAAATTGAAATTTTGAAATTAATTTTTTAGTTTAAAATTAAAATTTTGAAATTAATTTTAAAATTAAAATTTTGAAATTAATTTTTAAGTTTAAAATTTTGAAATTAATTTAAGTTTAAAATTAAGATTTTGAAATTAATTTTTAAGTTTAAAATTAAGATTTTGAAATTAAGTTTAAAATTAAGATTTTAAGTTTAAAATTAAGATTTTGAAATTAATTTTTAAGTTTAAAATTAAAATTTTGAAATTAATTTTTAAGTTTGAAATTAAAATTTTGAAATTAATTTTTAAGTTTAAAATTAAGATTTTGAAATTAAATTTTAAATTTTAAATTTTGAATTTTTTTTTTTAAATTTAAATTTTAAAATTTTGAAATGAATTTTTAAATTTAAAATTAAAATTTTGAAATAAATTTTTAAGTTTAAAATTAAAATTTTGAAATTAATTTTTAAGTTTAAAATTAAAATTTTGAAATTAATTTTTAAGTTTAAAATTAAAATTTTGAAATTACTTTTTAAGTTTAAAATTAAAATTTTGAAATTAATTTTTAAGTTTAAAATTAAAATTTTGAAATTACTTTTTAAGTTTAAAATTAATTTTTAAGTTTAAAATTAAAATTTTAGCCTTATTCATCTCACCCGATCTATATTATCAATCAGGGAATCCTATGATTTCGTGAGATGAAATTGGATTTTTAATTATGGAGTTTTGGTTTAACGTGTGTTAGATTCAGATTTAGTTTTGGTTTCCACAAATAAGCATTCTTCGGATAAACTTCTAAGCTTGGTGAGTCACATGGACATCATTAGAAGTAACCAACCTTTCGAGGTTTTACGAATAGTCCTATCCACGGAACTTAGTACTAAATCTTGGTCTAACTGGTTAGGATTCATTTAAGGGTAGCTTCGGTCAGTTCCACTTGGCCAAATGCACCAGATCGAAGTCATAACTTTCTAGACATGCGATGCCCAAACTTCCCTAACGTACTATCATCCAAAAATTTCAACAGTACCATGATTCAAGTTAAACTTGGTCTCTTTTTAACTAATCCTAATTACCTTGCCGGGTTGGTAAATTTTGGGTTACCCTATCGGGTAAGTTAGTTTTGGAGGTGCCAGCTATTCTGGAGCCTCCCCCTGAATTATTGGCCTTTAATAAATTTTAATTTTAGGCTTGTGTCGATTCTTTTTATAGTCATGGTTAACTTGGTGATAATTTTGTTGATTTTTAAACTGTTTAGATTTTGAATTTGATTTAAGTTTGTATTTTGGATTTTGGTTTGGTTTATTTGATTTTATATAATGTATTTTTTCTTTAGGTATATAATATTGATTGAGTCCTACTTGCGTGGATAAGCACGCTTTCGGAACCCACGCTTGATTAGTTGATTTGTATTGAGTTATTAACGACTTAAAAGTTTTATTTGAGTGTGACTTGTATCTGAGTCCGATTTTATTATAACATGCTTTTTGATTGTTCAGGATTAAGTCAAGATTTTTTGATCTTGTTGTGAATATTTTTAACATTCCTTTTAAACTGTTGATCTCATTTTTTAGTGATAAATTCTCCTCCTCAAGTGTTAGATCTTGAGTTGGATTTGAATTTTTGATTTGTTCCTTGAGGTTTTGATTTTCCTCAAGAAGTGATTTGTTTTCATTTTCTATTTTGGTTAATTTACTATTTAAACAGGAAATAATTCTAAAAAAAATTTTGTTTAAATTAAAATATACCTCATTCGGGCCTTCGGAAACGAGTATGGACTCGTGGCTTGTATCGGGTTCAGACCCGTCTTCATCTTCCGACTCGTCTTCTGTTTCGTCTTCGCGGGCCATCAGTGCGAGGTGGCTCTGATGTTTCTGCTCTTCTTCCTCTGATTCGTCCGTGGAGTCGTCCCACATTGCTTTAAGTGCCTTCTTTCTGGTTGGCTTTGGTTTGTCGAACTTCAGTTTTGGGCATTCGTTCTTGTAGTGTCCCTTTTTATTGCAACCGTAGCAAGTCACGTTCTTTTGTTCTGAAGGAGAACTGATCTTTTGAAGATCCTTTTTGCTGAAGCTCCTCTTTCTCCTGGTGAACATTTTTCTTACCAAGTTCACCAGGTGTTCTTCGTCTTCGGAGTCTTGGTCGGAGTCTTCTTCAAATTCAGGCTTGCTTTTCTTTTCTTTGGAGGAACCTGCAAATAAAGTTACACCTTTCTCGGCTCCAGCATTAGTTTGTTCGTGTAATTCTAATTCATAGAAAAGCTCATCTAATTTTAATTTAGAAAGATTCTTAGAAATTTTGTAGGCATCCACAATTGATGCCCACAAACTATTACGTGGAAAGGCGTTTAATGCGTACCTTATTAAGTCTCTATTATCCATCTGGTGGCCTATCGCATGAAGCCCGTTGAGGATATCCTTGATCCTCGCGTGGAGCTGATTCGCCATTTCACCTTCCTGCATTTTTATATTAAAAATTTTATTCAAGAGCAAGTCTCGTTTGGTTACCTTGGCGTCGCTCGTTCCCTCGTGCAGCTCGATCAATTTGTCCCACAGCTCTTTAGCGTTTTTGTGTGGACCGACTCTGTTTAGTTCTTCTCTTGTTAATCCGCACTATAGAGTGTTGATTGCTTTATTTTCTGTTGATGCTTTCTTCTTCAAATCAGCTGTCCAGTCTTCAGGATCCAGTATATTCCCAAAAGTGTCTGCTGGAATTTTGTAGGGCCTCGTAACGCTCATCCACTGGTCAAAGTCTGTTATGAGGTAGACCTCCATGCGCTTCTTCCAGTACGGAAAATCGTCCCCGTTGAAAAGTTGAGGTCGTACTGTGCTGAAGCCTTCTTGTTGGGACATCCTGTACACAGATAAATAACCAAAAAAAATCCCAAGACTTGGTCTTGGATTAGTAGTGCGGGAAGAGAAAATAAAAAAATCTAGATTGGTGTTGCACCAATTTAGCAAAAAAAATTATAGAAAATTATAAACCAGTTTGGAGTTTTGAGTGTAAAACTGAAGACCGGAAAAAGAAAGAATTTCACCCCCAGTCTGATTGGTGGTTGCACCAAATCAGAGCGGTACCTGCTCTGATACCACTTGTAGGACCGTTAGATTCGATAGAGGGGGGGTGAATATCGATTCGAAAACTTAGAGTATAAACGCAGCGAAAAAGTAAAATAGACACAAATGTTTTTTACTTCGTTCGGAGCCTGTGACGACTCCTACTCGAAGGCCCGTGGTCCTTGACCACTTTCGTTGGGCAATCACTAACAAATCGAAATATGATTACAGAATGAATACAGGAAATGCTAGTGAAAATAAAGCAATACCGACAAGGAAATTAAATAAAAACTGAAGGAGCACTTTGTCGGAGCGTTGTTGGCGTCGCACTGAACGTCGAGCAGCAAGACCAGCAGTAGAAGAGTTCTCAGATGAATTGTTGATGAAGCTCCTGCCTGGGGCTTCTTTTATATGCTGTTCCGGGCGCCTAGATGCCTTCCGGGCGATGCTCCACGTGGCGACGACTCGACTGGATATAATTTGCCTTCCGGGCGCCCGGATCCCTTCCGGGCGCCCGGACCTCCGGGCGCCCGGACCACCTTGTTCCAGAAATCTCCTTTTTCCTGCAAAACAAAGTTAGTCCGAGGCAATATATATCCTGCAAAACAGATTATTAGCACATTTATAATAGTATGAATTAGCATAAGTAAGTATGACTTAGATTTCGTCTTTCCGAGACCGGAATCTAGTCACGATCTCGACTTAAACATCCGAAATGGATTTAAGCCGGATCGACGCCTAATGTTCCCTTCCCGGGAACGCGTCCTCGCAGTCACTCCCCTCCAGTGACTTACCTCACTTACCTGCCAGACGTCCGGTCAGCCCTTCGACCTGTCTGGACTTCTTGCCAACTATCCGGTCAGCCCGTCGACCTAGCTGGACTTCTTGTTAGCTATCCGGTCAGCCCGTCGACCTAGCTAGACTTCTTGCTAGCTATCCGGTCAGCCCGTCGACCTAGCTAGACTTCTCGCCAAGCGTCCGGTCAGCCCGTCGACCCGCTTGGACTTCTTGCCATCTATCCGGTCAACCCGTCGACCTAGCTGGACTTATCCTGCACACTCGATCAGAGTGTTAGATAACGACGAACCTAACTTAACCTGATTTGTCATTCATCAAAACCTGAGTTAGACCGTTAGTGCTAACCGCACCAACAGGCGAGTGGGTGAGAGAGGAGGAGAGAATAGATGAGTCAGATCTCCTCCTTTGATTTCCCTTTCTCAATGGTGGGAAGTTACTAACATCACCGGAGGTGGAACCACAGGTAACGTGCCACTAGTATTCACTTGTTGTTGTTGTTGCTCTAGTATCTTCTGTACTCTAGCGTTGATGAGCAACTCCAGATCGTCTTGAGAAATAGTGATAGTGTTGGGTTTGTCAGCTTCCTCCATATTTGTAGACTCAGATCCAGGTGAATAGTTCCCATAGACAACGCCAAATTTGATCCTGCTTGAGATCTACAAAGATGAGCACTGGCTTCGATGAATGATGATGACCTCCGATGAAGATGAACTCCTCAGATCCAGGTGAATAGTTCCCACAGAGGACGTCAAATTTGATCCTGTCTGAGATCTGCAAAGATGAGCATTGGCTTCGATGAATGACAATTACCTCTGATGAAGATGAACTCCGAAGATCTAAAGAAACTCCTCCTCACTCCTACGCATAGTGAGACGAGCCAACAAAGTGTTAGTGACCTAAGAATAGGGTGGAGATCCCTGGCTAAGCCCTCCGATGCTCAAGTCAGTTCCTCTCAAAGATAGAAGAAGAAGAAGAAGAACAGTAACTGAAGTGTGTTGGAATGTATACTATAAGCCTAGCTTTTGTATGAACATCTATTTTGAAATATTTTGAAATGAGAATCACTTTGGTCAAATGTTTGAATTTTATATTTATATATATATCAATGCAGTTGTCCATTTAATTTATATTGTAGATAACATGGTGTGTGGTGCCACACAAAAGATCATATTATCGGTTCCTTATAAATTATAAATAGTAGCTCACAACCAAGATGAATTGGGACAAACCATTGGAACGGTTATAGCGTAATTTGGTATTAGTCTGTCTTGACTATAAAATTACACTAGTACACTATATGTGTATTGAGCAGGACCGTTTGATGTTGTTCGATTTGTACTAACAAATTAAAAGAACAGAACCTCCATTATTATGGATGTGCGTCCTCTTAATTCCTATATAATAACAAGCACGTATACTTAGTATTTATTTCTTTAACTTATCAATAGGTGATATTTATTCGTTAAATCAATAGGCCCGATGAGTTGAGAAATAGTACTTTTTATATGGTGTGTTGTTGATTATTCAAGGAATTTGTGTCCTAATTATTTAGGCTGATGATGCCCCCTTGAGGAGCTCATAAGGATTATCATGTAAACCCTGTAGGTGGACATAGTTCAGCATGATAATAAAGTTGAGTGGTACTATACTTGGAATCAGATGTTAATTAATTGAGTTATCAGTAACTCATTTAATTAACGGACATACGATATCTTAAACACAAGGATATTAACACACTCATGATAAGAAGGAGCCCATATTATAATATGGGATTGGTGCGGTAGTTCAATAATAACCCTTTAGTGGTATGGGTTATTATTGATGGACTTGAGTTGGGCGTTCGGGCCGAACACAGGAAGCCCAAGCACATCAGGAGTCTTAAACCAATTCCTCCTCTAGGTCTCTGTTGTAGCCTCTATATAAAGCCTCGCATCCACCCATCCGGTTTGGTTTTTGTTTTTGGTTTTCTCTTCCTTACCTAGGGCCGACGACAAGTTTTAAAGGGAGTAGGTGGTGCCTCCAAAACTTAATTTTTTCCCACAGGCCTCCTCCACCTTTGCTTAGGGCCGCCGACACAATTCTTCCCCTCCTCCTTATGACAGGTGCCCCCTCCTACTCCTTCCTTGTGGGTGGCGCCCCCCTCCTCCTCCTTGCTAAGGGCCGACACCCCCCTCCTCCTCCTTGTGGGTGGCGGTTTGAAGAAGAGGAAGAAGAAGAGAAGGCGCCCCATCCTAGAGCAATTCCCCTTGGTGGTTGGCGGTTTGGAAGAGAAGAAAAAAAGGGTGGTTTTGTCTTGGTAGATCATCGCCCACACGATGTCAAAGAAGAGGAGAGGAATACGACATAAGATCAAGAGGTCTTTAGCTACAAAGGAAAGGTACAATTAGTTTTTTAATTCCACTGCATAATTAGTTTTATTTTCTTTGTATCGATTTTGAATACCAACACAAGAGGCCAACAATCTTGTACTTCGATCAAGGTGTGCTTTGATCCGCCAAGAATTTGCTTGATTGATCAAACACATGTCTGATTGAACTTACAGATGTCTAGGAAAAGTACTATACTTGTACAATTTTTGTACAGGAAAATTGAAACAGAACAGAATTCCAACGCCTTCAAGTGGTATCAGAGCAAGTTTTCTGGTTCTGTGTGATTAGTTTTCGGTAAAATTATGCACTGCTCATACATAAGTTTAGGCCGAATAATAGTTGGATATGTAAGAAAGATTAACTCTGTGGTTGCAGACGCCCTAAGTCCAACTATTATGGATTTTGTGTTTATGTATGATTTGAACCCTTGGGCATGTCGAGGTTGTTGTGTGTGCATGATTGTAATAATTAAATACGGCCGGTTGCCATATTATTATCTTTTTTACATTTTGTTCGATCTAGATTACATGAACATTCCTTTGTGGAATATAGGATCGATAAATGTAAATTTTTATTTTTTTTGTTGTGGCTTGTATCCTTGCTATGCGTGGTGCTATTTTGAGGACTGGAGGTGCGGAAAAGAGGAAGCAAGATAGATGCGACGGCTTGATCCATTGGCTACATATTGGAGGACAGCGTTGGATGAGGCCATAATAGTTGGAAATTTTATTTTCATATTTATTGCCTTTATATGCTGTTTATATATGTTGTGATGATATTTTTATGTGCTATAATGTGTGTGCATGTTAAAATTTTTTAATTTAAATAACTAAGTAGGAGAGGGATTATTTAAATAAATTTCACGGTCTCCATTACTGCTTTGTAAGTGATGCATTCAAACTTGCGCATTGGCTTTAAGTGCCTTCCACCATATCGGATGAGTTTGTTTATGGATCACTAGATCAAACTTTCTCTATGGATGATTATAGAAAATTATTTAGGTATGTGTGATCTTCTCCATCTGAAGGGGCACAATCCTAATTAATGGACTAAGTATCAAGTAATGGTATATACTTAGACGCATTTAATAGTATCCTGCTATTATTTGTGTGACCGAAGATGAATCAACTATTAATTTTATTTATCATAAAGTTAGGTTGATAAGATAATAAAATTAATGGGTAAAACCTCCTCTTACAAATGTTTGAATTAGTATACGTCCACACTATCGTGGCATACAAAATTCACGGTGTTTTTAGGTGTTGGCGAATTTAAATTATATTATTTGAGGAATCAATATTATTTTAAATTTTAAAGTTTTGACCAAATATTTTATTCTGTGATTCTCAGGATTTCAAAATGGCTTTCAATCCTCTTGCTGTTATTTTAAAATAAAATAAACTTACTGGTCCAAATTATATTGATTGGAAACGGAACTTGGACATTGTCTTAACTACTGAAGAATACAAGTTCGTACTTCTTGAGGTCTGTCCTAGCATGCCTGATAAGGATTCTAGTGAAGAGGAGATAGAGAGACATGGGAAATGGGTCAAGGCAGATGAGATGGCGCGGTGTTACATTTTGGCTTCTATGTCAAATGTCCTACAACATCAGAATCAGGCCCTACCCACTAACTATGACATGATGTTCAATCTCAAGGAACTCTTCGGACACCAGAATTGGGCTGCCAGGCAGGAGGCCATGAGAAACTTAATTACGACCACCAGGATCGAGGGGGCACCCGTGAGGGATCATATCCTTAAGATGATGGCTCATTTGAATGAGATGGAAGTCCTTGGAGCTGAAATCGATGGGGAAACCCAAGTCGATATCATTCTCCAAACGCTACCCAAAAGTTTTGAGCAGTTCCACCTGAATTACAAAATGAACAAAAGGGTTTATTGGTTGGCAGAACTTTTGACAGAACTCTAAACGGCAAAAGGGCTAATTTGTCAAAGTTCTCAAGTTCACATTGCTGAAAATGTTTCTACCTCTAAGCCGAAAGGCGGAAAGAAGAAGATGAAACAAGTTGATTCGGCAAAGAAAATGATTCGACCTGAAGGGACTGGGTCGCAGGCAGGTGTGAATAAGTCGAAAGGTAAGTGCTTCACATGCAAGTAGTCTAGACATTGGAAGGTGGGATTTCCTCGCATAAAGGAGAACAATAAAGGTATATCTTATTCATTAGTTGTTGAAACATGCTTAGCGGTGTTATCTATCGGTACCTGGTGTGTAGATAATGGGAACCACTGTTCATGTCTGCAATTCATTGCAGGGGTTCCAGGAAACCAAACGACTACATGAAGGGGAGATCACCGTCTACATGGGCAATGCTACGAGAGTGGCGGCTGTTGCAATGGGAGATGTTTATTTATCTTTTGATAGGAATAAAACTTTGATTTTGAAAAATTATCTTTACGTACCATGTTTTAGAAAGAACTTGATTTATTTTCTAAATTATTTATGGATGGATATTCTGTTTCTTTTGATGACAAAGTGGTTGTCAAGAAAAATAGGGTGGTTATCTGTTCTGGTGCGTTGGTTGGCAATTTGTATACTTTTAATCCAATAACTCCCATGATGCAACAAATGGAAATTAATAACACATCTTCTAATTCTAATAAGAGAAAGCAACCTTCGAAAATGAACCAAACATATCTTTGGCATCTAAGGTTGGGTCATATTAACTTGAGTATGATTCAAAGGTTAATAGCCGATGGACCTTTGGGTTCATTGGTAGTGGAAAACTTTCCAACCTGCGAGTCTCACTTGGAAGGAAAAATGACCAAGAGCTCTTTTAAGGCAAAGGCGTATAGAGCCAAATAAGTGTTGGAATTGGTTCATTCTGATTTGTGTGGGCCTATGACTATCCAGGCAAGAGGTGGTTTCGAATATTTTATCTCTTATATAGACGACTATTCGAGATATGGGTACATTTACTTGATGTGCCGCAAGTCTGAGTGCTTTGATAAGATCAAAGAGTACAAGGGCTGGTGTGGAGAAACATCATAGTAAAAGTATCAAGACACTACGGTCTGATCATGGTGGAGAGTACCTCTTAGGAGAGTTTAGGAGTTACTTATCAGAGGCCAGGATTCAATCCTAATTGTCTGCACCTGGTACACCCCAACAGAATGGTGTGGCGGAACGAAGGAAGAGGACTCTTATGGAAATGGTTAGATCAATGATAAGTTATTAAGAATTACCAAATTCGTTTTGGGGATATGCTCTGGAAACGACGGCGTATATTCTGAACTTGGTACCTTCTAAGTCAGTACCCTCTACTCCCATAGAATTGTGGAATGGACGTAAGCCTAGTTTGAAACACATTCAGATTTGGGGTACTCCAGCACATGTGCTGAAGGGAGACACAGATAAGTTGGAATCACGTACAGAAGTTCGCTTGTTCGTGGGATATCCTACAGGAACGAATGGTGGTTTGTTTTATAGTCCTAAAGATCATAAGGTCATTGTTAGCACCAATGCCCGATTTTTAGAAGAGGACTATGTAATGAACCACAAACTCATGAGTAAAATTGTTCTTGAGGAAATAAGGGAGGACACTTCTACTTTAGTACCAACGGTACAAGATGAGACACCATAAGTAACTGCAACACGTGTCACAAATGATGCACAATTACAGGTAGTGCCTCGTCGTAGTGGGAGGGTTGTTAAACAACCTGAAAGATTCATGTTTTTGGGAGAGTCATCGGATTTAATCTCTGGTGAACATGAAACTGATCCCTGGACATATGATGAAGCATTCCAAGATAAAGATGTAGCATCTTGGCAATGTGCAATGAACTCTGAAATAGAATCTATGCATTCTAATCAGGTCTGGGAGCTTATAGAACCACCAAATGGTGTAAAAGACATTGGATGTAAATGGGTCTACAAAAGGAAAAGAGGAACAGATGGGAAGGTGGAAACCTTTAAAGAGAGGCGTGTTCCGAAGGGGTATACTCAAAAAGAGGGAATTGATTATGAGGAAACTTTTTCACCGGTAGTCATGCTTAAGTCTATCCAGATTCTTTTATCTATTACTGCTCATATGGATTATAAGGTTTAGCAAATGGATGTCAAGAAAGCTTTCCTTAACGGAAGTCTTGAAGAAAACATCTATATAAAGCAACCAAAGGGATTCATTGCGAAGGGCAAAGAGTATCTTGTATGTAAGTTCAATTGGTCCATTTATGGATTGAAGCAAGTTTCGAGATCTTGGAACATCCGGTTTGATGAAGTGATCCAGTCTTATGAATTCATTCAGTGTCCGGATGAGTCTTATGTATACAAGAAAAATGACGGAAACGTGGTGGTATTTCTTGTACTATACGTAGATGACATTTTGCTCATTGGCAACAATCTCAAAGTGTTGTCAGACGTAAGGGTATGGATGTCCAAGCAGTTTGATATGTAGCACATGGGAGAATGTGGACATATTCTTGGGATCAAAGTAATAAGGGATCGCAAGAAAAAGATATTGTATCCCAAGCTTCATACATCGATACTATCCTAGCTCGTTTTAGCATGCAAAACTCCAAGAAAGGTTTTCTACCTTTTCGGCATGGAGTACCTTTATCTAAAGAGATATGTCCTAAGACATCAAAGGAGATAGAGGAGATGAAAGTAGTTCCTTATGCTTCGGCTGTAGGAAGCCTAATGCATGCGATTCTATGTACGAGACCGAATATCTATTTTGTCGTGGGCATGGTTAGCAGATATCAAAGTAACCGAGGACTGGGACATTGAACAGCCGTAAAGCATATATTAAAGTACCTAAAAAGGACTAGAGATTATATGCTGGTTTACTAGGCCGATGATTTGCTCCAGGTGGGTTACACGGATTCAGACTTCTAATCAGATAGGGACAGCAGTAAATCAACCTCAGGGTATGTGTTTACTTTGGGAGCTGGAGTTATAGCATGAAGGAGTGTTAAGTAGAAATACGTTTCAGACTCCACCATGGAAGCTGAGTATGTGGTAGCCTCTGAGGCAGCCAAAGAAGCTGTATGGCTCAGAAACTTCTTGATGGACTTAGATGTGATTCTTGGTTTGCCCATGGTTATCACAATTTATTGTGATAACAGTGGTGCAGTAGCAAACTCGAAGGAATCATGAGCCCATAAGGCAAGTAAACACATTGAGCGCAAGTACCACCTGATACAAGACATCGTAAAATGAGGAGAGGTTGTTGTCGCCAAGATTACATCATCAGATAACCTGGCAGATCCTTTCAATAAGGCCCTTCCAGCGAAAGCTTTTGATAGGCATGTTGATGGGATGGGAATTAGATGTATGACAGCATTTATGGCTGCATATTCTTTTAGTATAAGTGGGAGATTGTTGGGATGTATACTATAAGCCTAGATTTTGTATGAACATCTGTTTTGAAATATTTTGAAATGAGAATCGCTTTAGTCAAATGTTTACATTGTATATATATATGTCAATGCAGTTATCCATTTAATTTATATTGTAGATAACATGGTGTGTGGTGCCACACAAAAGATCATGTTATCGGTTCCTCATAAATTATAAATAGTAGCTCACAACCAAGATGGATTGGGACAAAGCATTGGAATGGTTGTAGTGTAATTTGGTATTAGTCTGTCTTGACTATAAAATTACACTAGTACACTATGTGTGTATTGAGCAGGACCGTTTGAAGTTGTTCGATTTGTACTGACTACATAAAAGAATAGAACCTCTGTTTTTATAGATGTATGCCCTTTTAATCCCTATATAATAACAAGCACGTATACTTAGTATTTATTTCTTTAACTTATCAGTGTGTGAGATTTATTCGTTAAATCAATAGGCCCGATGAGTTGGGAAATAATACTGTTTATATGGTGTGTTGTTGATTATAGAAGGAATCTGTGTCCTAATTATTTAGGCTGATGATGTCCCCTGGAGGAGCTCATAAGGATTATCATATAAACCCTGCAGGTGGACCTAGTCCAGCATCATAATAAAGTTGAGTGGTACTACTCTTGGAATCAGATGTTAATTAATTGAGTTATCAGTAACTCATTTAATTAATGGGCATATGATATCTTAAACACAGAGATTATTGCACTCATGATAAGAAGGAGCTCATATTGTAATATGAGATTGGTGTAATAGTTCAATAATAACCCTTTAGTGGTGTGGGTTATAATTGATGGACTTGAGTTGGATGTTCGGGCCGAACACAGGAAACTCAACCCCATCAGGAGGCCTAAACCAATTCCTCCTCTAGGTCCCTGTTGTAGCCTCTATATAATGCCTCGCATCCACCCATCCGGTTTGGTTTTTGTTTTTGGTTTTCTCTTCCTTACCTAGGGCCAGCAACAAGCTTATAAAAGGGAGTAGGTGGTGCCTCCAAAACCTAATTTTTTTTCCCACAAGCCTCCTCCACCTTTGCTTAGGGCCACCAACACAATTCTTCCCCTCCTCCTTGTGGCCGGCGCCCCCCTCCTCCTCCTTGCTTAGGGCTGGGCCCCCCCCCCCCCCTCCTTCTTATGGGCGGCGACTTGAAGAAGAGGAAGAAGAGGAATAAGAAGAGAAGGCACCCCATCCTAAAGCATCTCCCCTTGGTGGCCGGTGGTTTGGAAGAGAAGAGAAGAAGGGTGGTTTTGTCTTGGTAGATCGTCGCTCACACGACGTCCAAGAAGAGGAGAGAAATATGGAAAAAGATCAAGAGGTCTTTAGCTACAAAAAAAAGGTACAACTAGTTCTTTAATTCCGCTGTGTAATTAGTTTTATTTTCTTTGTATCATTTTTTAATACCAACACAAGAGGCCAGCGATCTTGTACTTCGATGAAGGTGTGCTTTGATCCATCAAGAATTTGTTTGATTGATCAAACACATATTTAATCGAACATGCGGGTTGCTAGGAAAAGTTCTGTACTTGTACAATTTTTGTACAGGGAAATTGAAATAGAATAGAGTTCCAGCGCCTTCAAAGTGAAACAGAGTTTAGATGTTAGAACTTGCGTACCTTGCCAACGGAGAAGATCTCCCTTTTTATACCACCTCACGTGACCTCTGTAATCGTGAGGAGGTCCCCGGTTTGTTAGAGTTTGTTACGAGATGAAGTCATCTTCTATACTTCATGTAATAATCCTTTAAGAAATCTTTTTAGTACCCCAGATGAACCCATTTTATCATTCATGACATGTATTTATAATGGGGACACATCATCATAATTGAAGAAGCTTCTTGCCAAATATTCTTCTAAGCATGTCTTGACCGGTTGTTTAAGCCGGTTGTTTGTACTATTGAGAATACCTCCTGTTGAATATACCTCGACCGGTCGCTAAAGCTGGCCAAATATACTGTTGAGAATGCTTTCTGCTAAATATGTCTTGGCTAGTCGTTCAAGCCGACCATATATACCGTTCAAACCACCTCCTGTTGAATTTGTTTCGACCGGTCATTCAAGCCGGTCGTATATATTATTCAGACTACCTTCTGTTGAATATGCTTTGGCCAGTCGTTCAAGCCAGCCATGGATACTGTTCTAACTACCTTCTGTTGAATATGCTTCGGCTGATCGTTCAAGCCGGTCATATATACTATTCAAAATACTTTCTGTTAAGCCTGTCTTTTATGCTCTGGCGAGCTTTGCCCGGTCGAGCATATATGAGTACGTGGGTGCTCGCTCAACCTGCGGTTGGCCGGTTATATGCTGAGAGTTTTATATATGGCTAAATGCCTTTATGCTCGGGTGGACTTTGTCCGGTAGAGCATATATAAGCGCGGAGGCGCTCGCTCAGCCTGCGATTGACCGGTAATATGCTGAGAATATTATATAAGGGTAAATGTCTTTATGCTTGGGTGGGCTTTGCCCAACCAAGCATATATGAGCGCGGAGGCACTCGCTCAGCCTGCGATACGCCAACAATATGATGAGAATATTATATAAGGCTAAATGTCTTTATACTCGGGTAGACTTTGCCTGGCCGAGCATATATAAGCGTGGAGGCGCTCGCTCGGCCTGTGATCGGCCGGTAATATGCTAAGAATATTATATAAGGCTAAATACCTTTATATTCGGGCGGTCTTTGCCCGACCGAGCATATATGAGCGCGGGGTACTCGTTCGGTTTGCAATCGACCGACAATATGATGAGAATATTATATAAGGCTAAATACCTTTATACTTAGCCGGACTTTGCCCGACCGAGCATATATGTGCGCAGAGGCGCTCGCTCAGCCTGCCATCAATTGACAATCTGTTGAGAATATTAAATAAAGCTAAGATGCCTTTATGCTCGGGCGGACTTTGCCCGAACAAGCATATATGAGCACGGAGGCTCTCGCTCGGCCTGCGATCGACCGACAATATGATGAAAATATTATATAAAGCTAAATGTCTTTACGCTCGGGCGGGATTTGCTCGACCGAGCATATATGAGTGCAGAGGTGCTCGCTCGGCCTGCGATCGGCCAGCAATATGATGAGAATATTATACAAGGATAAATGCCTTTATGCTCGGGCGGGCTTTGTCCGGCGGAGCATATATGAGCGCGGAAGCGCTCGCTCGACCTTTAGTCGATCAACTATATACTTTTCCTACCTTTATTGACCTAAACCCCTCCTTCACTCACTCAGCCAACCTATCATAACCCGTATCAGTATACATGAATATAGTTTTTTCCTTATCATTTGGGTGAATAGGTATTTGAAAGAATTATAAATATCCATCCAAATAGCAAAAGTACTTGTGATTGGCAATTCTCTCAAGCATTTGATCAATGAAAGGAAGCGGGAAGTAGTCTTTTCTAGTTTCTTTATTAAATTTCTGATAATCAATACACTTAAGACATCCTATAACTGTTCTCTTATGGATTAGCTCATTGTTGTCATTTTTCACTACTATCATCCCTCTTTTCTTAGGAACTACTTATACTGGGCTTACCTCTTGACTATCAAAAATGGGATAAATGATTCCTGCATTAAGTAGTTTAAGTACTTCATTTCTGGCCACTTCCTTCATATTAGGGTTCAGTCTTCCTCGATGTTCAATGGAACTTTTCTGATCATCTTCTAATAAAATCCTATGCATGCATAAAGAAGGACCAATCCCTTTGATATCATCAATTGTATATCCTATTACCTTTCTTTGCATGTTTAACACCCTGACCAATTTTTTAGTTTCCATTTCATTTAGATTAGCATTAATTTTCATTGGCAAAGAAGAATCTGGTCCAAAAAACTCATATCTAAGATTTGATAGTAGGGGCTTGAGCTCAACTTGAGGTGACGCAATCTTGGATATCAATGGCCATTGTTCAAGCATCATGATTTCATCAAAGCTATTGTCCTCATACTCAGAACTTATTTCAATGGAATCTTCTAATAATTGCAAACTCAATTCCTCAGGGATCTCATAGTCTTCATGAACATTACTCACCTCTAGTCCGGTTGATGGGGTTGAATCTTCAAGCATTCGTGCAAGAGCTCTGTCACACCAAGGTGCAATTTCTTCGAATTCATCACATAATTATTGAAAGTCTTCAAACTGAAAGTTGATGTCTTCACAAAGATTTTCTATTTTAGAGACCATAAATGAAGGAGTTGTCAAGTTATCCTTTGACCAATCAATTAGACTCTTGACTACCCGGTCGACTTCATGCAAACTCTTGCACATTAATGAACCTCCAGCAGCTAAATCGAGAAATTGAGATGCATTTTACTAGAAAAAGATAGCCCTATGTAGAATGTCTGGATAATCAATTATTCCTCCATCCCATGATGTGGACATAACTGAGTTAGAGTAGTATATCTCTCCCATGCCTAACATAATGACTCTCCTTCCTCTTGCTTAAAGTTTAGTATTTGATTCCTCAGAATGATTATCTTTTTTGGAGGAAAATACTTACTCAAGAATTTTCCCTCTAAATCACTCCAGACATTTATGCTCTAAGGTCTCAAAGCATTTAGCCAAGCTTTGGCAGAACCTTTCAGGCTGAATGGGAAAACCCAATAGCATTATCATTTCTGCAGGAACCCCTTCATATTTAACTATATCAAAATATCTATAGAATTCTAGGAAATGCAAATAAGGACTTTCATATTCATCCCGACTAAATTGGTCTTCTTAGATTTTAGAGATACACCCCGAATTAATGCTGAAATTGGGAATATTAATTTGTCGAAGTTCAATTAGATTTAATCCCCTTCCAAATCTCAGAGCAACATAATCCCTTAAAGGTTTATTCACCATGATTCTTTGTTCTTGCTCTTGTTTGCTCTTTTGCAGATTTAGACTATGATGATATGTCTAGTCGATCTCAAGATCAATGGGCAAAAGATCTACAGTATTCCTTCGCATACACAAACAAGAGGCAAACTAGAGTTTGTTGTTTTTATATTTTTTAAGGAAGAAAATTGCAAAAATGAAATTGCAGAATTAAAATGAAGTAATAAAAAGATAAAGAATAAAGAATCAGGAATTAAAGAATTAAAGAATTAAAGAACTATAGAATTGTCTAGACAAAATCTTATATAGACTAATTAGATTTAAACACTCAGTCCTTGGAAATGGAGGCAAAAACTTGATGTGAAACTGCAAGCGTACGATTTTCGTCAAGAAATAAAATTTATATAAGTCGATCCCATGAGAACTAAGGATCAAATGCTAATTAGTTTTGTAGTTCGAATTTAGCTAGATAGAATTAATAATCATTTGTTTTGAGGTTTTCAACTAAGATGTGAAAATAAACAAAAGAATGATAACTGAGGAAGTCATAAATTCAGAGAATATTCTAGGTCATTGATTTCATTGTAATGGTGAATGTATAGTTGCAGGACGGTCTAAATTACTAATAAATACCATCCTGCAATACTGTATCAGAGTACTTCCCCTGCCAATGACTAAGTATATCATCAAGTGAAGAAGTAACTTAGAGAGTTTGGATTTTCAGTAGAGTACTTTTTGTCACAAGACCTCCCTCGGGTTTACGTCTCTAGATTACATAGGTCACTTGCGTAGCATATGATTAGGGGAAGTTCATTATGTCAAATGATAAACTCATCCATATATAGAATTGTTCTCCCTTAGGAGGTTATGTTCCATATAGAAGGATAGTTGCCTTAGATACTCAACATTAAACAAGTATCATAAGGTCATGCCGAGCTATATCGGAATATACACTCAAAAGAGGCAATAATTCATGCATCTATTCAATGAAAATTCAGGTTCATACCTAGATATAGACACATAGCAAAGTATCTAGCTCAGAAATTAGATCTATGCATACAAAAATGTAATCTAGATAGATAAATCTATGTTCATAAAAAAAGCCTACTTGCTAGCATTTCATCAAATAAGGAAATTGGCAATTCAATAGAGTTTACAACATCCACACCTTACAATTACTTCCTACATTCTAGAACAATATAAATCTACTCCATAATTAGAAGAACTACAATCCAAGAACTCAAAATCATAAGAATTTCAAGAACCCTAAGGAAGGGGAAAAGAAACTTATCCATTGATATCAAGTAAAGCCCTTGGATTCAGATCTTGGAGTACCGATAAGGATGGAGTAGTAGAATAGCCTCGGATTGCCCAAATGAAGTCTCCGAATGCAAGGATTTAAGCTCGGGGGTCTCCTACCATCTTGGATCTTCCTCCCCCGCTATCTTGCCGTGGCATTTTGTATAGCCAGAGCTATGTCTGCCTTTTTGGTCATGCCTTATGCCACAACCAGAGCCAAGTTTCTTCTATCCAAATAACTTGGTCATGACATTTGGCATGACTAGGGCATAGGTTGCTCTGTTTTCGCCTTTTGGGTCGTGCCATTTGGCATAGCATAATCTTTAAATTTGCATTTCTAGAGGCATGATCATGCCTTAAGGCACGACTGAGTCCATTTCTATTCTGAAAAAGGCATGAGCAGGCTCCTTATTAGTACCCTAAGGTAGTTTTAATGGGATCAACCGAATTAGAGTTAGGTCCTATTGTATTTTAATGCCCTATGTTTGAGTGTGCAGGAACTTAGGAGCACAGGAAATTGAGTGAAAGATGTAGCTAGTGAGAAGGACGATATGAGAAAGTCGATGGGCTTGGTGCGTCCGATGGATGAGGCGCTATCAAAGAGTACGCTGGCGGACGAGAATGAAGCGTACAATATTTCTGAGGGACAAGAAGCTGGGGTGGAAGGTTGCTCAAGAAAATGGGTTCGGGTGAGCCCTATTTTGAATGGTCGAAATCAACTAAGTGAGCGGAACTAGAACAAGAGCCTGGACCAAAAAGTCAATCGAGAAGTTGACTTGGTCCAAGCACCTGGATCACTTGGGTGCCCGGGGTCCGGGCGCCTGGACCAGAAAGATTATCTAAATGCACACTTTCACAATTTGCTGTGACGGGGATGAAGTTGCACCCCTTTTCATGCGCCTGGAATCTTTCCAGGTGCCCTGATAATGGTTATAAATATAGCCTTGATCCCAGTAGTCCATAATCACTTGTACACGAGTTTCTTTAAGTGTTCTACTACTTTATGTGCTTCCAACTCTTGTAAGAGGCTTCTCCGCCTATAACAAAAGGAGAACTTGATTAGTGCTTCAAAGTCTTGGATTAACAACCTACCCAGTTGTAACCAAGTAAAATCGGTAGCCTATTTCTTTTTTGTTAGTTTATCAATTCTTTTTATACAAGTGTCTTATTATTTCAAAAAATCGAGAAAGGTTCTATTTTCTTTTTGAAGGGTAATTCACCCCCTCTTGCCTGCCGCACGAGTCCTAACAAGTGGTATCAGAGCCAGACTCACTTCAGAAGGACTAATCACCATCTGAAGCAAAAGAAATGGCCAGATCCAGCATCTAACTGCCAAAATTTGAGGGAGACTTCACAACGTGAAAGAAGCGTATGGAGGTATTCTTCAAAACTGACCTTGACATTCTCTTAATTATAAAATATGATTTTTGTCGCACCTATGGATCAACACAGAGTTGAGAAAGAAGAGTACACATGGACGAAGAAAAAACAAGTCGACTTCATGGCTAATGGAAAAGTATAGTTTCATCTACTCAACATTCTTCCACCCCAAGAGGTCAGTCAGATCGGAAGCTATGACTCCACCAAAGATCTCTGTGAGAAATTCCTGGAGCTCCACGAAGGTACTTCGTAAGACAAACTGCCAAAGTGAGACATCCTCTAAAGCTAACTAACGAACCTCCAGATGAACAAGGGAGAGAAGGTAGTCCAACTCCATGCAAGGATCAAAGACCTGATTACCCAGCTCAACAACCTCGAAGAAAAGGTAACAAATCGTGACTCCTTAAGGTACACACTTAACTCTTTTCTGAGAACTCAAGAGTGGTTGGCCTTAGTAGATGCTTACTACATCTCTAAGGACCTTGATGTATGTACTTTTGAATGCTTATTTTCAACTTTTGAACTTCATGAGTCTCATTGTATAGATTCTCAAGAAATAGAGAAATCAAATAATATTGCTCTAAAAGCCAAAAAGAATGAATCAGACACTGACACCTCCTTCGACGATGATGAAACATCATATATGTAAAAAAATTCATGAAATATTTTAAAACTAATAAGTTTAATCAAGTGCAGATAAAGAAAAGAAGAGCAAGGAAGGTAAGATGCTATAACTATAATGAAGAGGGGCACATTAAGGATGACTACCCAAAGTTGAAGAAGAAGAACAACAAGAAGGGACTAACCACAAACAAAGAACAAAATCCTGAAGGCGACGTGGGAGGAGTCGTCATCAGAATCAGATTTAAAGGAGTATGCTGGACTTGCACTGATGGCAAGCCACTAGGAGGAGAGCATAGATGAAGGGGGAGGCTCCTTAAAAGAAAGTTGTAGCAAGGAGGAAGAAACAAACTTCATAACAGATATGGTAAGTGAGGTATGTTTACTACCCCTTAACCAATTATATTCAGGTAATAAATCCATGACCAGATCGCTATGTAAGCTAAAAACGGAAAATAATATTTTCAAAAAGGAAGTTTTTGAATTAAAAACAATATTAGCAAATACATGCCCACTAGAAATGTATGATAAATTAAAAGATGAAAATAAAAAATTGAAGGGCCAAATTAAAAAATCAAGAAACTTTGCATATGATAATCAAAATACCTAGAAAAATTATAGATTATGCATAAGGGTTTAGGGTTTAGGGTTAAATATCATAAGGGTCAAATTAGAAAAGTGTCACAAAGATATATACTCAAAAAAATTCTTGTTAACCCAATAGGTAAAAATTTATTTTGGGTCCCTAGATCTTGCTTAGTCTAAAAATGATTATGCAAGTTTTATGTTTAGAAATATAAATTTCAATTTCAAAATTAAGGTCATATGTTTACTGTTAATATTTATCTTTGAATTTTTTTTTTCCATTCCTAGGATAAAATTCTATTAGTATTAAATTTTTTGAATTTTTACTTTGATTAGTCATGATTTAAAACTAAAACTATTTTTGATATGTATCTCAACAAATTTTTTTAAGATAATTATCATTGTATTTTGAATAACAAGAAAAATCAATATGATTTTTGATTAATAAAACTATTTTTTAAATATTTGTCAAATCTATTTTTCGAATAATCCTTCTTTTCAAAATTCTTATCCTAATTTTTTTATAGCGATAGATCCCTTGAAATTCTATTTGCAACTATTTTTTGTAAATTATTTGATAAACAATAAATTTTCCATGAATTAATTACCGAGAACCTTATTTTTAAAATAAACCCAAATCTTGAGAACTTATCCTTGAAATATTTAAGTTTTCAATTGTTGTGCATTTTGTTTTCAATACTTAGAAAAATTTATAAAAATTTAATTTTAAAATTTACACTTTAAAAAAAAAAAATCAAATTTTAGCAATTTAATTTTCTTCTAACGTAGAAAATTGTCTTGCAAAAGTTTTTTTTTTACTTCTACTCTCTTTACCCTTAGAAAAAGTTGCAAATTTTTAACATTGTTTTTCCCCGACTTTATTTTTACTATAATCAAAGGGGGAGAATGAGAGAGCTTAAGTCTAGGGGCGGATAATTATGTAAATTAAAAATTATCATTTTAACTATTTTACTATTATTTTATCATCTCTATATTTTTTTACCTTAACTCTAACTCGGGTTGATGCACATCAAAAAGGGAGAGATTGTTAGTACCCCAAGGTAGTTTTGATGTGATCAATCGAATTAGAGTTAGGTCCTGTTGTGTTTTGATACCCTGTGTTTGAGTGTGTAGAAACTTAAGAGCATAGGAAGTCGAATGAAAGATGCAGCTAACGAGAAGGATAGCATGGGAGAGTGTCAACGGGCTTGGTCCGTTCGAGGGACGAGGCGCTGTGGAAGAGTACACTAACGGACGAGAAGAAAGCGAGCTACATTTTTTAGGGATGAGAAATCGGAGAGAAAGGTTGCTCGAGAAGGCCAGAAAATGGGTTCGGGTGAGCCCTATTCTGGATGGTCGAAATCACCCAAACAAGAGGAACTGGAGCAAGAGCCCGAACCAAAAAGTCAACCATGAATTTGACTTAGTCCGGGTGCCTGGATCACTTGGGCGTCCCTAGGGTGCCTCGCTGATGTGCATAGATTTTATACACTTGTTTAGCATGTTTTGACGCACATTCTTATGTTTTGTACATGCTTTGTCTATGCACTTTCATACTTCTTGCTTTGCTTTTAGCATAAATACTTCTCTTTGTTCGAAGATCTGCTCTTGTGCATTTTATGCTTTCAGGAGTCAAAGTTGGAGAAGAATTGATGTCCGTGGATGATTCTACAACCAAACGGAGAAGAATGACCTGGGCAATGACTGCCACACGGCCTTGCAAAGGGGAATGATCCCGGTCGTGTGGTGATGAGGGGTCGTGCCACCCTCCTTCAGCCAACCAGTACATGACCGTGAATAATTACAAGGCTGTGTAGCCCCTCCAGTGACCAAGACTACCTAGGCTGTGTGGTTTCACATGGTCGTGCAGCCTTTCCAAAACTAGAAATTGGTATGGTCGTGTGTGCCACACGGTCGTGCAACATTTTCAGATAGGAGTAATGGTCAGGCCGTGTGGTTTCACACGGCTATGCAAGAAAGCAGAGGCGGTACATGACATGGTCGTGTGACTATCACACGATCGTGCGACCCTAGCTAAGAGGAGGATTGCCCTGGCCATGTGGATCTCACACGGTCGTGCCCTGGGCCGTGTGGCACCCAAATTTGCCCCCTCTATATATAGAGCTTCTTCCCCTTTGAAAGGGGGGCTCTCCCTTTTCGGAGATATGTTCTTGGGGCGGTTTCCATCCATTCAAGGGGAGATTTCTATCCAAGATTCGACTCGGAGAGCGAAGGATTGGTTCCGAAGATCACTCACCGTAATGAGATAAGCGTTCCTTTCTATTCTCTTGTTCTTGGATTAGAATGTCTTGGATTTTCTTGTCTTCGGTCCTTCCTCTATTCTTTATGGAGTAGATTTCTTATTCTAGGAAGGAGGGAGTATTTGTGATGTAATTTGATGTAAGAGTCAATGGATTTTCCATCTTCTTGATCCAAGGATATTGCTATGTTTTGTATCAATTAATCTTGTATTGGATTATTGTGTTTTGTGCTTAACTCCCATTCTTGATTGGTTGTTTGTATCTCTTGCAGAATCTTGTAGAGGAACTCGCTAAATCGTATGACCGAGGGGCGTCGTGACAGGGCTGCCCCGCTCACGGACCTTTTAGGGGATTACCTTTAGGGGTAAAACAAGAACTTACAAAGAAGTAGGACGGATTGACGTACTTAATTCTATATCTTAATGCTAATTAATTAGGGATGCGTTTCTATGTCGTATGACCAGGGGCATTGTGACAGGGCTTCCTTGTTAACGGACCTCATAGGAATTCATTACTCTTTGATTGCTTAAGGTTTAGATATAAGTCCTTAATCGGTGTTTTCTACAGAAAACAACCAGTGACTTCTTATGAATACATTGTAATTGATGGCAAGGTTTGATAGATTACATTACATCAATGATTATCACAAAGAAACCAAGACTCCTACAATCTTTATAAAACTAAATCTCCGCATTTAACCCTTACCTCTGATCTTAGTTGTAAATGATCTTTTAATTGTTTGTTTAGCTAATTTGCTTTGAGACATCTTTAGTGCTTATAACTAGTCCTTGTGGATACGATATCTTTATTATTACTGATGACGTAACCGTACACTTGCAGTGTGTAACACTCGCCCAGCGGGGGCCTTATTGCAATGGTCTGGGTGCCCAGAACCCTTTCGGGCACCCGAACCAGAAAGATTATCCAAACGTACGTTGTCACGATCCGGTGATATAGAGATAAAGTTTTATCCCTTTTCAGGTGCTTGGAACCCTTCCAGGCGCCCCAATAAGGGCTATAAATATAGTCCTGATCCAAGTAGTCCAGAATCACTTGTACATGAGTTTCTTTAAGTGTTATACTACTTTGTGTGCTTCCAACGCTTGTAAGAGGTTTCTCCACCTATGACGAAAGGAGAATTTGATTAGTGCTTCAAAGTCTTGGATTCACAACCTTTCCGGTTGTAACCAAGTCAAATCGGTAGCCTCTTTCTTTTTTTTGTTAGTTTATCAATTCTTTTTATACAAGTGTCTTATTATTTCAAAAGATTAAGAAAGATTCTATCTTCTTTTTGAAGGGCAATTCATGTTGGGTTTTTCGGGCCGCAAAAACCGCTTTTGGCGTTGCGGAAACCCTGAAATTCCCATGCCATGGATCCGTGCGAAGATTAAAATTTTGTAAATCTTCGAGTATGAGTTTTCTAACCTAGATCTAAACTAGATCTACAAAGGAGAAGAGCTTTACCCTTGATGCAAAGCCCTTCGCTTAATCCCGCTCGTCCAAAGTTCGCCAGATCTCGAGAGTGTCAAAGTAGACACTCCTCTATGTGTATCCACACAAGCAAGAGATGGAGAGACCAAACAAAAGGTGCGCTAGCACCTTTTTAGGGTTCGACCAAGGGAGGAGAGGGAGAGAATAGAAGAGCTTGAGGAAGAAGATGACTTGAATGAAAAATCAATTCAAGCTTGTAACTCCACAAAAGTGGCCGACCACCTTCAAGTGAGTGGTTATATACTCCATGGAATTTCAAGAGTCAAAAACTCTTGATCTCCCTCATGAGGTGGCACACTATGAAGTGGTCTTGATGATGTGGCACATCATCATAAGCCCACTCAATGCCAACTCACCAATGAGGTGGCAAATGGTCAACTCAAACTTGACCCTTCATCTTCCTCTCAAGTCAAGTCAAACTTGACCACTTCTCTCACTAGGTTGATCTAATCTAACCATTGGTTCAAGTCAATTTTAATTTAATGAATCTCTATTCATTGAATTAAATTAATTAAATGAGTCTAAGTCCAAATTAGACTCACTTAACACATGAACCAAATTGAGTCCAACTCAATTAGCTCAATTTGGATTATTCTTAATCCAATTTGGTTCATCACATGAGTCTAATCCTTTAGGTCCATCAAATGAACCTAATCTCCATCTAATTGCCCTATGTGTGTGACCCTATAGGTTCTTATAACGTTGGCAATGCTCCTAAACCCATTTAGAAGCATAAGTAATGAGCGGTATCTAGCAACACATCATTATTACCCAAGTTATAAGAATGTTGAGATCCAACATCACCTTGTGACTACTAATTGTGACTCCTCACAATATATGACAAGTGTCCTTCTATCCTAGACATCTAGATTGATGAATATGAGGCATAGACCGTGTCATCCTCTAATCAATCTAAATCTTGAATCCCAAGTAGACTCACTCAATCAAATGAGCTCAATATCTCATATTGTCTCATTTGGGCATGGCCATGCACTTAGTGGTCTCACTCTATCAAGAATATCGATGTCACTCCCGTCATATAGGAGGGATAGATCCCATCTACATAACTCACATCCCTCCGTAAATTTGTTACATACCCAGTAATTGCCTTTATAGCCCACCTAGTTACGGGTGACATTTGACGAAACCAAAGTACGTAACTCCTTATGTAGGGAACCATGGTGACTTCAGGTCCAAGGACTAGTAGTCATACTAATAGCCACATGAGAAAGTATATGACACTCATATAACGATCCATGATACTTTCTCATGGCGGGTCATTCAGTATACATTCTCCAATGCATACCCATGTGTCAACTTGATATCTCCATATCCATGACTTTTGAGATCAAGTCATCGAGTTGACCTACATTCTAGTCTCGTCGCATTAACATTGTCCCTGAATGTTAATACTTGACTAGAAATTATTAAGAGTAGTGTTCCCTATATCATCTCACTATCGATTCAACCAATCGATCGATATAGGTAAGAACCTTCTACTCAAGGACGCTATTATACTTAGTTATTTGGCACCAATACAAGTAAGTATAATAACCAAAAACAAATGTCTTTATTTATATTCAAGAATATGATACAATGAGTCCATACAACAATCATCAAATGATTGGCTCTAGGGCTATAACTAACAATTCACCCCTTCTTGTCGGCTGTGTGAGTCCTAACACTCCCAGTCGTTCCTTTTGGCCCGGCTATCACTCTTCTTGTGTTAATTTTCCCTCCTGGCCATGCTATTTATCACGGCTCATGTCTTCGCTGTTGGGTTTTTCGAGCCGCGAAAACTACTTTTTCACGTCGCGGAAACCCCGAAACCCCCATGCCACTGGATCCGTGCGAAGAGTATAGAACAAAAATTTACATGTATGAGTTTACTAACTAGATCTACACTTAGATCTACATGTTTAGAAGGTTACCCTTGTTGCGTGCCCTTTGCGAATCCCGCTCGTCCAAGGTACGCCGGATCTCGAGATTGTCAACGTAGACAATCCTCTAGAAGTATCCACACAAACAAGATGTGTTCTCTAACACACAAGGATGGAGAAGAGAACACCACAAGTGTGCTAGCACTTCTTGACGCTCTCGGATGGGATTGGAAGAAGAAGAAAAGAAAAGAAGAGAACACACTCCTCTAAAATCTCTATGTGACTTTCACTAACCTTTCTTCTTGGATTAGATTCACTCTCCTTTCTTCTCCCTTGCTTGAAGCCCACGACCAAGAGAAGAGAAGGAGCAAGAAGAGAGCTTAGGAGGAGGAAGATCACTTGAATGAGAGTTACTCATCAAAAGAAAACTTCTCTTTTTTTGTCAAGTGGTGTAACCCCCTTCACATTAATCACAATTAATGTGGAGGCCATTAAAGAGAATAGTTGTAACCTCCATGAGGTGGCACATGTGATGATGTGGCACATCATCATTAGTTCTCCTAATGCCAAGTCACCAATGATGTGGCATAAAGTCAAGTCAAACTTGACTCTTCCTCTTCCTCTCAAGTCAAGTCAAACTTGACTTAATCTCTTTCATGGTTGATCTAATCCAACCATTTAATTCAAGGCAATTTAATATAATGAATCTAATTCATTTAATTAAATTGATTCAATGAGTCATAATCTAAATTAGACTCATTGAACACATGAATCAACTTGAGTCCAACTCAATTAGCCCAATTAGGATTACTCTTAATCCAATTTGATTCATCAAACGAATCTAATCCTCTTGGTTCATCATATGAACCTAATCTCCATCCACTTGTTCTTTGTGTGTGACCCAATAGGTTCTTGTAACGTTGGCAATGCCCCTAAACTCATTTAGAAGCATAAGTAATGAGCGGTATCTAGCAATACATCATTACTACCCAAGTTACAAGAATGTTGAGATCCAATATCACCTTGTGACTACTAATTGTGACTCCTCACAATATATGACAAGTGTCCTTCTATCCTAGACATCTAGATTGATCAATATGAGGCATAGACCGTGTCATCCTCTAATCAATTTAAATCTTGAACTCCAAGTAGACTCACTAAATCAAATGAGCTTAATATCCTATATTGACTCATTTGGGCATGGCCATGCACTTCGTGGTCTCACTCTATCAAGAATATCGATGTCTCTCTCGTCATATAGGAGGGATAGTGTTGGTTGCTACTCGGAAAACCTAGAGGTTCCACTGTACAAAAATTTTGTACAAAGGTCTGAACCTTTTCCTAGCTACGATGTGTTCTTTTAAATTAATTTTGGATCGCCTGCGGAACTTAACACGTTTGATCCAAAACTTAATCTATTCGTTCTTTTAGGTTTTGACTTGGGTCTCCTACGGAACTTAACACGTTCGACCCAAATCACCTTAAGTTATTAATTTCATTAAATATTAATTTCCATAATCGGTTCCCAGTACTGACGTGGCGAGGCACATGGCCTTCTTTGATATGGGAGCAACCACCACCGACTAGATAAAACCTTTTATAGAAAGCTAATATTTAATTTCGTAAAATAACTTTAGGTTAGCCGAAAAGAACAATCAAATCACAAGGAAAAATAAAATAAAAGAACACAACATCGAAAAATATATTCAAAATACTAGAATCGTAAGCCTCTTGTATTTGGTATTATTTCCATAAATAACTAGCATAATGCGGAAAAGGAAAAACTACTAGTTATACCTTCTAGAAAAACCTCTTGATCTTCTACCGTATTCCTCTTCTAACCTCGGACGTTGTGTGGGCAACGATCTTCTGAGATGAGAAACCACCAACCACCTTCTTCTCCTCCTAGCTAGGTTCGGCCACAAAAAGCTTAACCAAGGATGAAGAACAAAACACCAACCAAGCTCCAAGAGATGCTAGCTTTCTCTCCTTCTTCTTCTTCTTCTTCTTCTCCAAGTAGTATCCGGACGCCACAAGAGCTCCAAGCCTTTGAGAGTTTCGGCCACCACAAAGAGGGAGAGAGGAAGAGGATGACCGGCCACACCAAGGAACAAAAGAGGGAGAGAAAATAATAGAGGTTGTGTCTTGTGAAGGCACCCTCCCCCCTTCTTTTATATTCCTTGGCCTAGGCAAATTAGGAAATTTAATTACAATAAAATTTTCTTAATTTCCTTGACATGATTTAATTGAGAAAAATAAAATAAAATTTCCCAATTTAATCTCTAATGGTCGGCCACATTAAAAGAGATAAATTAGACAAGTTTTAATCAACAATTAAAACTTCCTAATTTGTTTCCGAAAATTTTTAAAATTAAAATTTCTCTTTAAAAATCTCTTCATGGTTGATAAAAGGAAATTTCTATAATTTTAATTTTACAACATGTGAATAATTTTTAAAGAGAAAATAAAATATCTCACCAATCTACAAATAAGGACAGAGATCTAATCTCTATCTTTAATCTTTTGTAGATCTTTTACAAGAGAGATATTTTAATTTTAATTCTCTTTAATAAATTATATCTCCCACATAATAAAAATTAAAATTAAAAACCCTTTTTAAATTAATATGGCCGGCCCCTCTAGCTTGGGTTCAAGCTAGGGCCGGCCACCCCAATTTATACCTAGGTCGGCCCTAGCTTGGTTTCCAAGCTAGCTTGGCCGGCCCCCTATTGGTGGGTATAGAAGGTGGGTATAGGTGGGTATAGTACTCTATAAATAAGAGGCTACGATAGGGACCGAGAGGAGGAATTGGTTTTGGTCTCCCGATAAAATTAAGCATCCCGTGTTCGACCCGAACACACAACTTAATTTTATCAATAATAATTCATTCCACTAGAGAACTATTATTGAACTACCGCACCAATCCCAAATTACATTTTTGGGCTCCTTCTTATTATGAGTGTGTTAGTCTCCCTGTGTTTAAGATATCGAATGTCCACTAATTAAGTGAGTTACTGACAACTCATTTAATTAATATCTTAGTCCAAGAGAAGTACCACTCAACTTTATCGTCATGTCGGACTAAGTCCACCTGCAGGGTTTAACATGACAATCCTTATGAGCTCCTCTTGAGGACATTATCAACCTAGTATCTCTATGACACATTTTCCTTCTATAATCAACAACACACACTATAAGTGATACCATTTCCCAATTTATCGGGCTTATTGATTCATCGAACTAAATCTCACCCATTGATAAATTAAAGAAATAAATATCAAATATATGTGCTTGTTATTATATTAGGATTAAGAGCACACACTTCCATAATAACCGAGGTCTTTGTTTCTTTATAAAGTCAGTATAAAAGAAACGACCTCAAATGGTCCTACTCAATACACTCTGAGTGTACTAGTGTAATTATACAGTCAAGATAAACTGATACCTAATTACACTACGACCTTCTAATGGTTTGTTCCTTTCCATTTTGGTCGCGAGCTACTGTTTATAATTTAGAAGGTACTGATAACATTATCTTCTGCATGTGACACCACATACTATGTTATCTACAATATAAATTAATTGAACAACTACAACTAAATGTAGACAATTTGACCAAATATGATTCTTTATTCATAATGAATGTTTACAAAGCTTAGGCTTTCAGTATACACTCCAACAATCTCCCACTTATACTAATGACTAAGCTGTCATATCTTCTACCATACATCTGATTCCCATTCCCTCCACATGCCGATCAAAAGCTTTCGCAGGAAGGGCCTCAGTGAAAGGATCTGCCAGGTTATCTGCTGATGCAATCTTGGCGATGACAACTTCTCCTCGCTTCACGATATCTCGTATCAGGTGGTACTTGCGCTTTATATGTTTACTTGCCTTATGAGCTCGTGGTTCCTTTGAGTTTGCAACTGCATCGCTATTATCACAATAAATTGTGATAATTTTGGGCAAACCAGGAATCACATCTAAGTCTATTAGAAAGTTCCTGAGCCATACTGCTTCTTTAGCTGCCTTAGAGGCTGCTACATACTCAGCATCCATGGTTGAGTCCGATACGCATTTCTGCTTAACACTCCTCCATGAAATGGCTCCACCTCCTAAAGTAACACATAGCCTGATGTAGACTTACTATTGTCCCTATCTGATTGGAAATCTGAATCCGTGTAACCCACAGGGAGCAAATCGTCTGCTTCGTAAATTAGCATATAATCTCTAGTCCTTCTCAGGTACTTTAATATATGCTTTACCGCAGTCCAATGTCCTTGTCCAGGGTTACTCTGATATCTGCTGACCATGCCCACGGCAAAACAAATATCAGGTCGCGTACATAGCATTGCGTACATAAGGCTTCCTACAGCCGAGGCATAAGGAACTGCTTTCATGTCTTCTATCTCCTTTGATGTCTTAGGAGACATCTCTTTAGATAGATCTATTCCATGCCTAAAAGGTAAGAAACCTTTCTTGGAATTCTGCATGCTAAAACGAGCAAGGATTGTATCTATATATGAAGCTTAGGACAGACACAACATTCTTTTCTTGCGATCCCTTATTACTTTGATCCCAAGAATGTGTGCACACTCTCCTAAGTCCTTCATATCAAATTGTTTGGACAACCATACCCTTACGTCTGATAATACTTTGACATTGTTGCCAATTAACAAAATATCATGTACGTATAGTACAAGAAATAACACCACGTTTCCGTTACACTTCTTATATACACAAGACTCATCCGGACTTTGAATAAATCCATATGACTGGATTACTTCATTAAACCGGATGTTCCAAGACCTTGAAGCTTGCTTCAGCCCATAAATGGACCAATTGAGCTTACACACTAGATGCTCTTTGCCCTTTTCAATGAACCCTTCTGGTTGCTTCATATGGATGTTCTCTTCAAGACATCCATTAAGGAAAGCTGTCTTGACATCCATTTGCCAAATCTCATGATCCATATGAGCAGTAATGGATAAGAGTATCCGGATAGACTTAAGCATGGCTACCGGTGAAAAGGTTTCCTCATAATCGATTCCCTCTTTCTGAGTGTACCCTTTCGTAATAAGCCTAGCTTTGAAGTTTTCTACCTTCCCGTCTGTCCCTCTTTTCCTTTTGTAGATCCACTTACATCCAACGGTTTTTACACCATCAGGTGGTTCTACAAGCTCCCAGACCTTATTAGAGTACATAGACTCTATTTCAGAATTCATCGCCTTTTGCCAAGATGCTGCATCTATATCTTGGAGTGCTTCGTCATATGTCCGGGGATGTTTATACGGGATCAAGTCCGAAGACTCTCCCAAAAACATGAATCTCTCGGGCTGCCTCACAACCCTCCCACTACGACGAGGCACTGTCTGTGGTTGTGTATCATGTGTGACACGTGTTGCAGTCTCTTGTGGTACTTCATCTTGTACTGTTGGTACTAAAGTAGACGTGTCCTCTCTTAGTTCTTCTAAAACAACTTTACTACTGGGCTTGTGATCCATTATATAGTCTTCTTCTAAAAACTGGGCATTGGTGCTAACAATGACCTTCGGGTATTTAGGACTATAAAATAAACTACCTTTCGTTCCTTTGGGATACCCTACAAACACGCGAACTTCTGTACGGGATTCTAACTTATCAGCATCTGGTTTCAACACATGTGCTGGACTACCCCAAATCCGAATATGTCTTAGACTGGGTTTTCGCCCATTCCACAATTCTATGGGAGTAGAAGAAACTGATTTAGAAGGTACTAAGTTCACTGCTGTTTCCAGAGCATATCTCCAAAACGAATTTGGTAATTCTGAATAACTCATCATCGATCTAACCATCTCCATAAGAGTCCTATTCCTTCGTTTTGCCACACCATTCTGTTGGGGTGTACCAGGTGCGGACAGTTGGGATTGAATCCCGGCCTCTGATAAGTAATTCCTAAACTCTCCTAAGAGGTATTCGCCACCACGATCAGAACGTAGTGTCTTGATACTTTTACCTAATCGTTTCTCCACATCAGCCTTGTATTCTTTGAACTTATCAAAGCACTCGGACTTGCGGCGCATTAGGTAAATATATCCGTATCTTTAATAATCATCTATAAAAGAGACAAAATATTCAAAACCACCTCTTGCCTGAACAGACATAGGACCACACAAATCAGAATGAACCAATTCCAACACTTCTTTGGCTCTATACCCCTTGGCCTTGAATGGTCTCTTGGTCATTTTACCTTCCAAGCAAGATTCACAAGTTAGAAAATTTTCCAACTCTAATGAACCCAAAAGTCCATCGGCTATTAGCCTCTGAATCCTACTTAAGTTAATATGACCAAGCCTTAGATGCCAAAGATATGCTTGGTTCATTTCCGAAGGTTCTTTTCTTTTATTTGAGTTAGAAGATGAGTTATAAATTTCCATGTTTTACTTTGTGGAAGAAATTGGATTTAAAGTATACAAATTGCCAACTAATGTACCAGAACAGATAATCACTTTATTTCTCTTAATAATTACATCGTTACTGAAAGAAACTGAATATCCATCTAAAAACAGTTTAGAAACTGAAATTAAATTCTTTCTAAAACTGGGTACATAAAGACAATTTCTTAAAACCAAATTTTTATTTCTACTAAAAGATTAGTAGACGTCTCCCACTGCAACAACTGCCACCTTAGTAGCATTGCCCATGTAGACGGTAATTTCTCCTTCAGATAGTCGTCAGGTTTCCTGGAACCCCTGCAAGGAATTGCAGACATGATCAATGGCTCCTGTATCTACACACCAGGTGCTGGTAGATAACATCGCTAAACATGTTTCAACAACTAGAGCATGAGATATACCTTTGTTTTGGTTCCTACGAGGACAGTCCGCCTTCCAATGTCCTGCCTGCTTGCAGATGAAGCACTTGCCCTTCGGCTTCTTCACTCCAGTTTTAAATCCCGTACTCTGAGACTTATTCACTTTCTTTGCTGAACCGACTTGTTTCTTCTTCTTCTTTCCTCTCGGCTTAGAAGTAGAACCATTTTCAGCATAGTGAATTTGAGCATTGTGACGAAATAATCCTTCTGTTGCCTGAAGTTCTATCAGTAGTTCCGCCAATGAATATACCCTTTTATTCATATTGTAATTCAGGCGGAATTGCTCAAAACTTCTAGGTAGTGTTTGGAGGATCATATCGATCTGGGTTTCCCCATCAATTTCTCCTCCAAGGATCTGCATCTCATTCAGATAAGCCATCATCTTTAGGATATGATCCCTCACAGGAGTACCCTCTTGCATGGTGGCTGTCATTATCTTTCTCATGGCTTCTTGTCTAGAAGCCCATTCCTGATGACCAAAGAGTTCCTTAAGATTGTTCATAATATCATAGGCTGTTGGTAAATCTTGATGCAGATGTTGCAATACATTTGACATTGAAGCCAAAATGTAACACCGCGCCATCTCATCTGCTTTTACCCATTTCCTATGATATTCAATCTCCTCTTGGGTAGATTCACCAGTAAGTGCTTCAGGACAAGGCTCAGTCGTACAAATTTATAGCTTTCAGCAGTAAGAACAATGTCCAGGTTCCTTTTCCAATCTATGTAATTAGGTCCAGTAAGTCTATTCTGTTGAAGTATGATGGACAGTGGGTTGAAAGTCATCCTAAGAATCACAAATAACTTTTGGTCAGAACTCTAAATTTAGAATAATATTGATTCCTCAAACAATACTATTTTAAATTAACCAACACCTTAAAACACCGTGAATTTTGTATGCCACGTTAGTGTGGACGTATACAAATTCAACATTTGTAAAAGGAGGGTTTTAACCTAATAATTTTATTATCTTGTCAACCTAACTTTTTGACAAATAAAATTAATCGTTGGTGTCTTTTGGTCACACAAATAATAGCAGTGACTCCGATGGGGAGGATACTATTAGATGTGTCAAAGTGTATACCATTACTTGACACTAAGTCCATTAATAAGATTATGCCCCTTCCGTTGGGGAAGATCACACGCTCTTAATTAACTTCCTATAGTCATCCAAAAATGGAAGTCTGTTCTAGTGATCCACAAACGAGCTCATCCGTTATGGAGGAAGGCACTCAGAGCCAACGCGCAAGCTTGTTTGCATCACTTACAAACCAGTAATGGAGACCATGGGATTTACTTAAAAATCCCTCTCCCACTTAGTTATTTATAAATGAGGAATTTTAACTATGCTAGCCTACTAAACATGTAAACTAACATATACACACAGCACAATATAAAAGGAATAAATAGAAAATCTAATTTTCAACTATTATGGCTTTTATCTCTAGTTGTCCTCCGTGTGTTGTCATCCCAAGCTGCTGCCATATTTGGCCACCGCCACCGGGTCTAGCTGTCGCATCCATCTTGCTCCTAGTTCCGCTGCGCCTCTGGTCCTTAGAAGGTTCAACGCTTTGCAAGATTTGATCCGCGACATAAATAGAATTTTACATTTTTGATCCTATATTCCATAAAAGGAATGTACATGTATCTAGATCAAAAATAAAATCCTAATAAAACTAAATACAGCTCCTGCTATATTTTAATACAATCATGCACACACATATAAATGCCCTTGACATGTCCAAGGGTCCAATCACACGCATAATAACTAAAAGCCATAATAGTTGGATCCTGCATCCACAAAGTTAGCACATCCTACTATTAACCTGCCTAAATTATGTATGACATGTGAATAATTAAACTAATACCAAATACATAGAGGCAAAACCCTAGCTCTAATACCAATTGTTGGTTGCTACTCGGAAAACCTAGAGGTTCCACTGTACAAAAATTTTGTACAAAGGTCTGAACCTTTTCCTAGCTACCATGTGTTCTTTTAAATTAAATTTTGGATCACCAGCGGAACTTAACACATTTGATCCAAAACTTAATTTATTCGTTCTTTTAGGTTTTGACTTGGGTTTCCTGCGAAACTTAACACGTTCGACCCAAATCACCTTAAGTTATTAATTTCATTAAATATTAATTTCCATAATCGGTTCCCAGTACTGACGTGGCGAGGCACATGGCCTTCTTGGATATGGGAGCAACAACCACCGACTAGACAAAACCTTTTATAGAAAGCTAATATTTAATTTCCTAAAATAACTTTAGGTTAACCGAAAAGAACAATCAAATCACAAGGAAAAATAAAACAAAAGAACACAACATCGAAAAACATATTCAAAATACTAGAATCGTAAGCCTCTTGTATTTGGTATTATTTCCATAAATAACTTGCATGATGCGGAAAAGGAAAAACTACTAGTTATACCTTCTAGAAAAACCTCTTGATCTTCTACCGTATTCCTCTTCTAACCTTGGACGTTGTGTGGGCAACGATCTTCCGAGATGAGAAACCACCAACCACCTTCTTCTCCTCCTAGCTAGGTTCGGCCACATAAAGCTTAACCAAGGATGAAGAACAAAACACCAACCAAGCTCCAAGAGATGCTAGTTTTCTCTCATTCTTCTTCTTCTTCTTCTCCAAGTATTATCCGGCTTCCACAAGAGCTCCAAGCCTTTGAGAGTTTCGGCCACCACAAAGAGGGAGAGAGGAAGAGGATGGCCGGCCACACCAAGGAACAAAAGAGAAAGAGAAAATAATAGAGGTTGTGTCTTGTGAAGGCACCCTCACCCCTTCTTTTATATTCCTTGGCCTAGGCAAATTAGGAAATTTAATTACAATAAAATTTCCTTAATTTCCTTGACATGATTTAATTGAGAAAAATAAAATAAAATTTCCCAATTTAATCTCTAATGGTCGGCCACATTAAAAGAGATAAATTAGACAAGTTTTAATCAACAATTAAAACTTCCTAATTTGTTTCCGGAAATTTTTAAAATTAAAATTTCTCTTTAAAAATCTCTTCATGGTTGATAAAAGGAAATTTCTATAATTTTAATTTTACAACATGTGAATAATTTTTAAAGAGAAAATAAAATATCTCACCAATCTACAAATAAGGAAAGAGATCTAATCTCATTCTTTAATCTTTTGTATTTCTTTTACAAGAGAGATATTTTAATTTTAATTCTCTTTAATAAATTATATCTCCCACATAATAAAAATTAAAATTAAACTTCCTTTTTAAATTAATATGGCCGGCCCCTCTAGCTTGGGTTCAAGCTAGGGCCGGCCACCCCAATTTATACCTAGGCCGGCCCTAGCTTGGTTCCCAAGCTAGCTTGGCCGGCCCCCTATTGGAGGGTATAGAAGGTGGGTATAGATGGGTATAGTACTCTATAGATAAGAGGCTACGATAGGGACCGAGAGGAGGAATTGGTTTTGGTCTCCCGATAAAATTAAGCATCCCGTGTTCGCCCCGAACACACAACTTAATTTTATCAATAATAATTCATTCCACTAGAGAACAATTATTGAACTACCGCACCAATCCCAAATTACATTTTTGGGCTCCTTCTTATTATGAGTGTGTTAGTCTCCCTGTATTTAAGATATCGAATGTCCACTAATTAAGTGAGTTACTGACAACTCATTTAATTAATATCTTAGTCCAAGAGTAGTACCACTCAACTTTATCGTCATGTCGGACTAAGTCCACCTGCAGGGTTTAACATGACAATCCTTATGAGCTCCTATTGAGGACATTATCAACCTAGTATCTCTAGGACGCAGTTTCCTTCTATAATCAACAACACACACTATAAGTGATACCTTTTCCCAATTTATCGGGCTTATTGATTCATCGAACTAAATCTCACCCATTGATAAATTAAAGAAATAAATATCAAATATATGTGCTTGTTATTATATTAGGATTAAGAGCACACACTTCTATAATAACCGAGGTCTTTGTTTCTTTATAAAGTCAGTATAAAAGAAACGACCTCAAATGGTCCTACTCAATACACTCTGAGTGTTCTAGTGTAATTATATAGTCAAGATAAACTGATACCTAATTACACTACGACCTTCTAATGGTTTGTTCCTTTCCATTTTGGTCGCGAGCTACTGTTTATAATTTATAAGGTACTGATAACATTATCTTCTGCATGTAACATCACATACTATGTTATCTACAATATAAATTAATTGAACAACTACAACTAAATGTAGACAATTTGACCAAATATGATTCTTTATTCATAATGAATGTTTACAAAGCTTAGGCTTTTAGTATACATTCCAACAGATAGATCCTATCTACATCACTCACATCCCTCCGTATAATTTGTTACATACCCAGTATTCGCCTTTATAGTCCACCCAGTTACGGGTGACGTTTGACGAAACCAAAGTACATAACTCCTTATGTAGGGAACCATGGTGACTTCAGGTCTAAGGACTAATAGTCATACTAATAGCCACATGAGAAAGTATATGACACTCATATAACGATCCATGATACTTTCTCATGGCGGATCATTCAGTATACATTCTCTAATGTATACCCATGTGTCAACTTGATATCTCTATATCCTTGACTTGTGAGATCAAGTCATCGAGTTGACCTACATGCTAGTCTTATTGTATTAACATTGTCCCTGAATGTTAATACTCGACTAGGAATGATTAAGAGTAGTGTTCCATATATCATCTCACTATCGGTTCAACTAACCGATTGATATAGGTGAGAACCTTCTACTCAATGACGTTATTATACTTAGTTTATTTGGCACCAATACAAGTAAGTATAGTAACCAAAAACCAAATGCCTTTATTTATATAGAATATGATACAACAAGTCCAAAATATAATCATCAAATGATTGGCTCTAGGGCTCTAGCTAACAATCTCCCACTAGCACTAGTGTCAATCAGTGTAGGCTCTAAGCCCCAATGACCTAGTGTGACCATCATGCTTCCTCTATGCCAAAGCCTTGGTCAAGGGATCTGCGATGTTAGCCTCTGTAGGTACTCTGCAAATCTTCACATCTCCTCTCTCGATGATCACTCGAATGAGATGGAAGCGCCGTAGTATGTGTTTGGTTCGCTGGTGTGAGCGAGGTTCCTTCGTCTGTGCTATAGCTCCATTGTTGTCACAATAGAGCTCAATAGGGTCAGCAATGCTAGGAACCACCCCAAGTTCAGTGATGAACTTGCGAATCCAAACTGCCTCCTTTGCTGCCTCTGATGCAGCAATATACTCGGCCTCTGTCGTAGAATCAGCTGCTGTGTCCTGCTTCGAACTCTTCCAGCTCACAGCACCACCATTAATGCAAAACACGAACCCCGACGGTGATCTATAGTCATCCTAGTCGGTCTGGAAGCTAGCATCACTGTAACCCTTTACAGCTAGTTCATCATTGCCTCCATATATCAAGAAATATTCTTTAGTCCTTCTTAAGTACTTAATAATATTCTTGACCACTATCCAGTGACTTTCACCTGGATCTGACTGGTATCTGCTCGTCATGCTCAAAGCATACGAGACATCAGGTCGAGTACATAGTATGACGTACATGATCGATCCTATGGCTGAGGCATAAGGGATCTGATCCATGCGGTCTCTCTCCTCTCTAGAAGAGGGACCTTGAATCTTCGAAAGACTCATGCCATGTGACATCGGCAGAAATCCCTTCTTGGAGTTCTGCATGGCAAACCGAAGGAGTACCTTGTCAATATATGTACTCTGACTTAGGCCAAGCAATCTTTTAGATCTATCTCTATAGATCTGTATCCCTAGAATGCGGGATGCTTCACCTAAGTCCTTCATTGAGAAGCAACTCCCTATCCAAGTCTTGACAGACTGAAGCATAGGGATGTCCTGTATGTCATCCACGTACAATATGAGGAAGAAAACTATATCCCCTACAACCTTCTTGTAGACACAAGGCTCATCTTCATTCTTGATGAAACCAAACTATTTGATTGCATCATCGAATCGAAGATTCCAGCTCCGAGAAGCTTGCTTTAGTGCATAAATGGACCTATGCAGCTTGCATACTCTGCTAGTATGCCGTGGATCTATAAAACCCTCAGGTTGTGTCATGTACATATCCTCGAGCAGGTTTCCATTCAGAAACGCGGTTTTGACATCCATCTACCAGATCTCGTAATCGTGGTAAGCTACAATAGCAAGCATGATCCGAATGGACTTAAACATCGCTACTGGAGAAAAGGTTTTATCATAGTCAATACCATGAATCTGCTTGAAACCTTTAGCTACTAAGCGACTGTGAGATATCGGGAAATTTAAATAATAGGGTTATTTGGAAAATAGCCTTATAAAATTTTTCCAGAATTTTTAGAAATTTTCTGGGAATTTTTCGGAGCTCGTAAGACGGGTTTTGAGGTGATTAATTACGGGTACGGATAAAGCCTGTTTGGGATACCCGTTTAAGTGAGGAATTGTTTATATTATAAATTTCATTTCATTTTCTTTTTATTTCCCAAATGCCTGAACCCGAGCCTTCCTCCTCTCTTCCCCGATCTCCCCTCTCTGCCTTCTCTGTTCTCTCTCGCGGACGGGCGACGGCGACGGGAGCAAGGCTCCTGCTCCGGCAATCTTTCTTCGCCGGCATCATCTCTGATTGAGCTTAGGTCGGCTGGCGTTTCCCTCTCTGGGCCACAGCATAGCATCGTGTCTTCTCACGCCTGCCTGCCGAGCCCTAGTTCTTGTTTCGGCACTGTTGGATTGAGCTCAGATCCGGCCGACGCCTTTCATCTCCGGTCTCCTATAATTTTCTGATTTCTTTCTTTCTTCTCAGCTGATTCTGTCGACCTTTTTCTTCCCCGATCGACGCTACTGGATCGAGCCGTGCCACCCGATCGTTGGCGTGGAGATACCTTAGGGCTTTGAGGGTAAGCAATCGAACCTTCTTTCTCGCTGTGGTTGTGTTCTTGTTGTAATCCATGCCCTAGATCCATCGACGGTGCTTTGCCCTGCGGATAATTGGTGCTGGATTTTGTTTACCCTATCAGATTTTGATCCTCATTCTTCTTTGCGGCTGTTAGGTCACGGATTGGAGGGGATCAATGAGTTTGTTCTTGATCAGTCATCTGCTTGCTTGATTTCTTCTTGATCCGATCAGTGGAGAATCTAGTAGGTGGTTGTTTTGTGAATTTTCTAGTCCCGGCAACACTCCAACAGCAACAACCTTGTCTGGCAGCAACATTACTTAGTGTTGTGGATCAACAAGACAGTGCTGGGAATTAAGGTAAGGTATTGAATTGTTGTTCATGTGTAAATTGAATTAGGGTTATGATTGAATTGAATTTTGATTGGAACATGAGGTAGATCATGTGTAGGCTTGATTTGAGGTTGAAATTCGTTGTTGATTGTGATTATATTAATTGCTTAGACTTAACCTAATGGGATGATTAGGGTTAAGGTAATTAACCCTAGTCAATCGTTGGATTTTAATCTAATGGGTGATTAGGGATTAGGTAACTAACCCTAATTGACCGTTAGATTTATTTGGTATATTAAGATTGATGTTGATTAGGGTTTTACCCTAATTTAGTTTTAGGAATTTTATTTAGCTATTTCATTTGGATTTAGTTAAACAAAATATATATATTGTTTGACACAGGACTCTGATTCGAGACAGATGTCTCGACGTTGGATTTGGCGTGATACTTCCTGCTATTTGAGGCGGGTACCCTTTGACTTATCTTTTGATACTGTCTTATGATATGTATAGATTTATATATAATTACTAGTGGTAGATGGTAGATTTATTTCTTCCCTGGTCTTAGCTGTTAGATCGAGACGCACTAGAGGGGGGGGGGTGTGAATAGCGCTCATGGCTTTCACTTTTTCAGAATCGTAAAACCGTTCGAGTAAATGCAGCGGAAATAAAAACAATCACACAAAGAGGCAAACTATTTACTTCGTTCGGAGCCTAGATCGACTCTTACTCGAAGGCCCGCGATCCTTGATCGCTTTCGGTGGGCAACAACTATAAGCACGATAATTTGTACAATTATAGGAATTTACAGCTCAGATTTATAACATAATATTTATACCGACAACTAAAGATGGAGAAGCGTAGTTCCGGGTCGTCGGTGTCGCGTCGCAGCACTTCTGGGTCGTTAGGTTCACAGCACGTAGCAAGAGATCACTTGGAGAGCATTGTTGTGGTAGAGGTGCTCGAACACTGCTTATAAAGGGTGCTGGAGGCGCCTCGAAGGCTGTCCGAGGCGCCTCCAAGCCCCTGGTCGCACGCGTCGATAAGCGCTGATCAAGTTGCGCATTATCCCTCTGAAGGCGCCTTCATGCGCCTTCAAGGCGCCTCCATGCTGCGGTCCAAGGCGCCTTCACTTCCCTTTAAGGCGCCTCCAACTCCAGCACACAGCCAGCTCACCTTCGCACCCGAGGGGCCTCCAAGCTCTATGGAGGCGCCTCGGATACTGTTCATCTGAGTTCTTCTTTGTGTTTTTAGTACCTACAAGTATGTTAATCCAAAAATACATGCACCACAAAGTTAATACAAAATGATAGTATGAATATGAAGTAATGACAGTCTCTAGACTGTCCGAGTCTGACTTCAGGTTTCCGACCAGAAACCCTAGGTCGACCCGACACCTACTGTTCCCTCTACGGGGAACGCGTCCTCACCTACTCCACTCAGGAGATTTACCTGTTGCCAGTGCGATCGATCCTCCAGATCGACTGGACTTTTGCTCAGCACTCGACACTTCCAGACTTTCTGCTGGACATCCGCTTCCCGGCTAGTCCAGTCTTTCACCTGGTTCACAACACCAGGAATTTCCACCTACGGTTACCACCCCCTAGGACTTTTGCCTGAAGCCATCAACCTGCCAAGACTTTCCGCATAGGGTTACCACCCCCTATGACCTAGGGTTACCACCCCCTTGGGTTTTCCCTTTGCCTAACCGCAGCTAGGACTTTCCTGAAACACTCAACAAAGCTGTCAGATCACAAAATACCTTAACTTTGAATCCTTTGCCATTATCAAAACCTCGGGTTCGATCGTCGGATGCTTCCCGCACCAACAATCTCCCCCTTTTTGATTATGGCAACAAGAAATTCAAAGTTAAGAAAAAGCATGCAATACCAAATAGATGCATAAAGTTTAAACCAAGCTCAAGTAAATAAACTTTAAATGTTCAAGCATAGTTAAGCTGGAAACTTTTAATTTTGTAATACTAGACTCCCCCTTAATAAAATTCGTCTTTTGTTCTTTGGATTTTTCCTACTCTCTTTTGTTCTTTGAATTTTTCCTACTCTCCCCCTTTGCCATTTATCAAAAATATATCAGCTTGAAATAAGTCTAAACTTTTCAGAAATATAGACAAGGTTTGCAAAAAAAATATTTTATCACTTTGACAAAGAATGAAAAAATTTTAAAAACCATTAATACTTAGAAGAATTTGAAAGGACTTTTATAACACTTAGCTTTGTTATAATTAATTTCATTGTTTATCCCTTTTTCTTTTTTTTTAAAAAAAAATAAGAATATTTCTGTTGAAAACTTTACTTAGTTCATTTTAAATTTTGCAAAAAAAAAAAATTTTAATTCACTGAAAAACAACTTTAAACAGTTAACAGTACTTAGCTCAATGTTGAAAACACTTTTTTGACAAACATTAAAGTATTCTTAAAATTGACTAAGTTTGAAAGTATTTGCTAAACTATAGAAATCATTTAGTTAAACCTTTTGCAAATACTTTAGTTGAATCTTGAAGAGGTCTTAAAGGTTGATTTTGAAAAGATGTAAGGGTTTGAAAATATAGCTAAAAACATTCTCAAATTTGAAAAATATTTAGTTTAAAAGTTTTGTTAGCAAGGAGGGAGTAGCCAAATGTTTAGTTGAGTTAGATTCAGTTTGTCATTAAGTCCAAGCATGAGTTAAGTTAAGGAATTTTTTAAATTATCCAATTAGATATCAGAGTCCTAATTTGATTTGATCAGGTATTAGAGCCTTAACGTACAAACATGCTTAAATATAAAATTTTGAAATTTAGGTTTAAAATAATTTTGAAATTTAGGTTTAAAATAATTTTGAAATTTAAGTTTAAAATAATTTTGAAATTTAAGTTTAAAATAATTTTGAAATTTAGGTTTAAAATAATTTTAAAATTTAGGTTTAAAAATAATTTTGAAATTTAAGTTTTAAAAATAATTTTGAAATTTATGTTTAAAAATAATTTTGAAATTTATGTTTTAAAAATAATTTTGAAACTTAAGTTTAAAATAATTTTGAAATTTAGGTTTTAAAAATAATTTTGAAATTTAAGTTTAAAACAATTTTGAAATTTACGTTTAAAATAATTTTGAAATTTAGGTTTTAAAAATAATTTTGAAATTTAAGTTTAAAATAATTTTGAAATTTAGGTTTAAAATAATTTTGAAATTTAAGTTTAAAATAATTTTGAAATTTAGGTTTAAAAAATAATTTTGAAATTTAAGTTTAAAATAATTTTGAAATTTAGGTTTAAAATAATTTTAAGTTTAAAATAATTTTGAAATTTAAGTTAAAATAATTTTGAAATTTAGGTTTAAAATAATTTTGAAATTTAAGTTAAAATAATTTTGAAAGTTAAGTTTTAAAAGTATTAACAGTGTTGTTAATCAAAGATAATTTAATTGTTGATTAACTTGATTTAAGTTTAAGTCAATTTTCATAGTTTAATTTCTTAGTCATCTCACCCGATCTAAATTGTCAATCAGGGAATCCTATAATTGTTGTGAGATGAATTGTTGTTGAATTTAAGGGGCTGGTTTAACTTTGTGTTAGATTCAGGTTTAGCTTTGGGTTTAACAAGTAAGCATTCTTTGGATAAACTTCTGGGCTATGGTGAGTCACAAGGAACTCATTAAAGTAACCATGTGTAACGACCCACCTTCTACTAACTAGGCTGTGAGGCCAATCGTTACATTAATCTATGCTAACTAATCCATGACCATCATTAAATACTAAGTACGGAAGCTGTACTAACTGAAATTTTGCTAAACTACTAACATTTCTTGGTACTATACATGCTAAGGGCTGTAAACTAACTATTCATGACATGTTTTACCTTCCCCATGGTCAAGGAACTGAACTTAAACATTTTTCCGCTGATATCAGACCTCCCAATTGATCCATTGATCGATTGGAATGTCGGATCGATCCGGTGATCAATCAAGCACGCTACTGTGCTCGGGCAATATTCTGGATCGATCGGCTGATCGATCCAGACTGGTCAATCGATCCAGTGATCGATCCTAGAGCCTTCTGTTCGCGACGGAATTGGCTGGATCGATCGGCTGATCAATCCAGACGCCTACTGTTCACGAGACGAGTTGCCCAGTCGATCCATCGATCGATTGGAAACTCTCGAATCGATTAGCTGATCGATTCGAGTTTCTGATTTCGTGCCAATGATCTGATTTCAGCACTATTTCGTGCCTCAATCTCATTACAGGTTCTAAAATGATTAAGAAACACTCTAACAATAACAACTAACATTCTAACATTATAAAAACAGTGTTCTAAGCATAATAAAGTGCATGGTTAACTAATTCGTAGCAATTATCATATTAAAGTGCAATTGATAAAATACTGAAAGGTTTTAATGCTTAAACCAAGCTTGCTAAAATTCCTTAGATCTCTATCCCAAGTTCCTGCCACACACATCTTCATAGCATTGTCCTCCAGCCTCCGCTAGTCCATCTTTCCTTTACCTTTATCTGCAGTATAAGGATAAGAAAGTATCTATAAGCTTTCGCTTAGTAAGAAACCATCTACCTCACTAAAACATGCATACGATGCATTTATGCTTTTTAAAACATGCTATCAAACATATGATGAACTTGTTAACACATGGCATACTGAAATCACTGAACATGAACACTAAAGCATGGCATACAAGCTAATCATAAACTATCATGAGTATCAATAAAGGAAACTGAACTGAACATGAACTGAGCTAAGCTGGAATTGAATTCAAACTCAACTATCATAACTAACACTTGTGAGTTTTGAAAGACTATAATATAATAGATTAAAATACATAATCATACTGCTAATGGGCCCGCAACTGTACATGCTATGCACGCATCCTTAACTAAACCCGGGGTTGCAAATCCCAAATTTAGTAAGGTTTACTAGGTTATCTAAATCTAGGGACCGACTATGGGAGCCCAGCCCAATGGATATCTAATCCTGTACAGTGCCCCTACTGAAAATAAAATACTGAATCATAGCTAACTAATTTATCTTGCTTTTACTAGGTTATCTGAACATAGAGGCGACTGTGGGTGCCCACCCATTGGACCGTAGTCCCATATAAGCTGTAGCAAGACTAACTAAACTATTTAAATGCTTCTATTGCATTTACTGAGCTATTAAAAATTGTCTACTATAGCATTTTACTGAGCTAAGCATTTTATCGAACACCTAGTGTGCTCCAACTCTCCTCTCTATTAGGGAGACCACCTCTAGGCACCCGACAACGTCTAGAATCTCCAACTGAAAGGAGGAAACGTGTCTGGCCCATCTAGAGGTGCTCAACTAAATCCCTAAACCTGCGAGAAGGGTCAAATACATCCTATGCGTCGAAAAGTCTGCATATAACTAATTTAAAAACATAGAATCGTACGAAAAGCTACTTATACTGCAGGTGAGGGGTTTCTTACCTCCTGTTCAGGTTTTTCTTATGATTCTAATCGCTAGATTTCCAGAGGAGACGATCCTTTCGACGATCTTCTCGCGTCTCAGCGTTCCTCTCACGGAGGGGAGCGTCCTCGTGTCGAAGTCGTCGCCGGAAAGTGCCCTTGGGCCGAACCCTGACCTTGCTTGTGGTTGGCGCCGAGAGAAAGAGAGGAGGAGGAGGGTTGCGGCGTGGCTAGGGTGAGGAAAGGAGAAGTTGCCGATTAAATCCCATCTCCCCACTTATTAATTCCTATTTATATTAAGGAATTATTTCCCCCAACTCTAATTTAAATAAAATTGTTTCCCTTTCCTTTCAGCACGGCCCTGCTGGGTTCATCCGGTTACTAAAGCTATCTATAAGTCGTAGGACCCAATAGGTCTCGGGTTCAATTCCCGCGTAGGCTATTTTACGGTCCTATTTATTTTTGCTACTTCCGCTATTCTAAAAATTCCATAAAAATATTCTTAAAATTCCAAAAAAATCATAGAATATTCCTAAAATAGTTTTGAGAATTTTTGGGTGTTACAATCCCCCATACCTTATAAAAAGTTCGTCCTTGAACTTAGAATAACTCTGGGTACTTCTATCTCATACTAGCTTCTGTCTCCCAAGTTGCCTCTTCTGTTGTGTGACTGTGCCAAATGACTTTGACTAATGGTACTTTCTTATTCCGTAATTTCTTAACTGCTCGGTCTATTATCTGAATAGGCCGACTGTCATAGCTGAGGTCTTCACGGATCTGTACCGATTGAGGCTCAATCACCTGGGTGGCATCTGGGGTATGCTTCTTCAGCATAGAGACATGAAAATACATTGTGGACAGCTGACATTTCCTGGGGTAGCTCTAGCTCATATGCTACCTTGCCCACTCTTCTGCTGATGAGGTATGGTCCCACATATCTGGGACTTAGCTTGCCCTTCTTCCCAAAACGCATTACTCCCTTCATGGGAGCTACTCTGAGGAACACTGAATCCCCAACTGAAAACTATAAAGGTCTGTGCCGTGTATCAGCATAGCTTTTCTAGCGGCTCTGAGCTATCTCTATCCTCTGGCGGATTTGTTGTATAGCTGTTGTGGTATCTGCCACTAGATCTGTCTGAAGTTCTAGTTTTTTCTTTTCACCACTCTCATACCAGCAGATTGGAGATCTACACCTCCACCCATAGAGAGCCTCATAAGGTGCCTTACCGATAGTGGCCTGATAGCTGTTGTTGTATGCAAATTCTGCTAGACTCAGATATTTGCACCAACTTCCTTTGAAATCTAGGGCACATGCTCGGAGCATATCTTCGAGTACCTAATTTACCCGCTCCGTCTGTCCATCCGTCTGAGGATGGAAGGCTGTGCTAAACTTCAACTTCGTGCCCAAAGCCGACTGTACACACTCCCAGAAGTGTGATGTGAGTCTGCTATCTCTGTCTGATATAATGGTTCGTGGGACTCCATGTAGTCTAACGATCTCCTTGAGATACAACTGAGCTAGCTGTTCCATGGAGTAGGAGATCCTGATAGCTAAGAAGTGGGATGATTTAGTCAATCTGTCGACTATTACCCAGATGGTATCAAAACCATTCGTGGTTCTGGGTAATCCCACGATGAAATCCATAGAAATGTCTTCCCACTTCCATTCTGGGATCTGAATAGGCTGCAAAACTCCTCCTGGTCTCTAATGTTCTGCCTTGACCCTCTGACAGGTTAGACAGGTGCTGACATATCTAGCAATGTCTCTCTTCATCCCAGACCACCAAAAACGTTTCTTCAAGTCCTGATACATCTTGGTGGAGCCAGGATGCATCGCATAGGGAGTCTTGTGAGCCTCATCTAAAATCTTTCTCCGTGGTTCCTCCTGATCTGGAACACATAATCTGTCACTGAAGTACAATACTCCACCATCGGACACTCTGAATTCTCTACTTTCTGATCCTGCTATCCCTTGCTTGATTCTCTGAATTTCAGGATCCTGCTCCTGAGCTATCTGGATATCACCAAGCAAGGTAGACTCTAATGTCATAGTAGAGAGCTATCCGACTATGAGTTCGAGATCGAAATCTGCGATATCTCTCTGTAGGGGCGGTGACATGGCTGCTAGAGATAATAGGGCAGCACTGGACTTTCTGCTAAGGGCGTCTGCTACCCTATTTGCTTTTCCTGGGTGGTAGAGGATGTCTATATCGTAGTCTTTGACCAGCTCTAGCCATCTGCGCTGTCGCATATTCAGATCCTTCTGAGTGAAGAAGTATTTCAGACTCTGATGATCTGTATATACTCTGCACTGAGCTCCATACAAGTAATGTCTCCAAATCTTGAGAGCGAACACTACTGCTGCCAGCTCAAGGTCATGAGTAGGATAATTCCTCTCATAATCCTTGAGTTGTCTTGAGGCGTAGGCGATTACCTTGCCATCTTGCATCAACACCGCTCCTAGTCCCAACATAGAGGCATCACTATATATATCAAAGCTGTCTATGTTTTCTGGTAGAGTCAGAATAGGTGCGCTGGTCAATCTCCTTTTCAGCTCGCCGAAACTGTTCTCGCAGTCCTCTGTCCACTGAAACTTTCTGTTCTTTCTGGTAAGAGCTGTCAGTGGGGAGGCTATCCTGGAGAAGTCCTCTACGAATCTTCTGTAATAACCTGCTAATCCCAGAAAGCTTCTGATTTCACTGGTGTTCTTGGGTCTTTTCCAATTACTCACAGCTTCTATCTTACTGGGGTCTACCATAATACCATCCTTTGAGATGATATGGCCAAGGATGGACACCTGAACTATCCAAAATTCACATTTCGTGAACTTGGCGTACAGCTGGTTCTGCTGAAGGGTCTGCAATACTATTTTCAGGTGCTCTGCGTGTTCTTCCTGAGTTCCTGAATAGATAAGAATGTCATCGATAAACACAATAACAAATTTATCTAGGTAATCCCTGAATACCCTGTTCATGAGGTCCATGAAAGTAGCTGGAGCATTTGTCACGCCAAAGGGCATGACTACGAACTCGTAGTGTCCGTATCTAGTCCTGAATGCTGTCTTGGGTATGTCTCCTTCTTTGACCTTCACCTAATGATAACCTGATCTGAGGTCTATCTTAGAGAACACTGCTGCTCCCTTTAGCTGATCGAATAGGTCATCTATTCTGGAAAGAGGATACCTGTTCTTGATGGTGACTTGGTTCAGTGCCCTGTAGTCTATGCATAAGCGCATGCTCCCGTCCTTCTTCTTCACGAACAATACAGGCGCCCCCCATGGTGAGTGACTAGGACGTATGTAGCCTTTGTCAAGCAGCTCCTGTAGTTGCTCATGAAGTTCCTTCAGTTCTGCTGGAGCCATGCGGTACGGTGCTTTGGAAATAGGATTTGTACCGGGAATGAGTTCTATCTCGAATTCAATCTCCCTGTCTGGTGCTAAGCCTGGTAAATCTTCAGGGAAGACTGCTGGATAATCACATACGACTCGGACCTCTGCTAGCTGTTGGTCCTTGTCCTGACTAGTATTGACTACGTGTGCTAAAAATCCCGTACATCCTGTATCCATTAATTTCTGTGCCTTCATAGTTGAGAGAAACTTCTTGGCCTTTCTCTTAGGTTCTCCAATGTACTCAAACTGCACTTCTGCTTCAGGTTGGAATATGACTTTCTGTTTATGACACTCTATGGAAGCACCGTATCTGATCAGGAAGTCCATCCCAAAGATAACATCGTAGTCAGTCATATTTAGCACTATCAGATCACAAAAGAGTTCTCTGTCTGCTATAATGACTGGCACTGCTCTGAGCCAGTGCGTGGATGCCATAATTTCTCCTGAAGGTAATGTCGTTAAAAACTGACTACTGAGTACCTCGGGAGGTATTGCTAACTTCTCAGCAATTGCTCTGGATATATATTAATGGGTTGCCCCAGTATCGAATAAGACAGTTGTACTTTGCTGTAAAATACTAATCTGACCTGTGACAACCGTCGAGGCATTTGCTACGTCCTCTCTGGTGAGTGAGTAGATCTTCACATTCGTCATAGCTGGAGGGGCTTCTAGTCTGCCCTGGCTAATGTGTGGACCATCTAGAGCGGCCTGCATCTGATGCAACTGAGCTGGCTGGCCTCCATACTGAATCGGCTGTGGTAGAGGAAGATTGGTCTTGTTCGGGCACTGCTTAGCCATATGCCCTTCCTGTCCGCATTCAAAGCATCCTCGTGTGCCCTTACGACAAACTCCAGGGTGGAATTTCCCACAAGTAGCACATTTGGGATAACTAGGCTGTTTGCTGGCTGGTCCTCCCTTTGGGTAACTCCCTGGTTTGCGCTTGTTGCTGGAGTTCCCTTTCCAGTTAGAGCCATGGGAGCTGTGACCCTGCTGTTTCTGAATACCTGAGCCTCCTTGACCTTTAGATTCTGAGAGGACTTGCTTCTGCTGCTTTATACTGTTCTGGTAGTGCTCGGTGGTCAGAGCACTGCTGACTAGTTCTTCGGTGGTTTGCGGCCTATGAACGCCGCCAGCCACGTTCATTGCTATTTCCGGCCTCAGCATCTTGAGCATCAACCGGACTCGTTCTTTCTCTGTGCTGACTAGTTCAGGGCATAGACGAGCCAATCTGTTGAATTTCTTCACGGCTTCCTCCACTGAAAGGTTGCCCTGACGAAACTCAGTGAACTCGTCGTAGTGGCGGTTTGTAACCCGCATGTGAAAGAATTCCTCAAAGAACTCCTTCTCGAAGTCATCCCATGTCATCTGGTTTACTGGGCGCTTCGCTCTAATTCTCTCCCACCACATACGTGCATCTCCTGTCAGACAGAAGGAGGCGCACTTCACCTTCTCATGTTCTGGCCAGTCCAGAAGCTCCATCGTACTCTCCAGTGTTTTGAACCAGGCCTGTGCATCCCATGGTTCACTGCTGCCTGAGAAGTTCTCTGGTTTGACTCTTTGCCACTGGATCAGATAGGCTTCTCTCTGGGTTCCTGCTGCTGGGGCCACTGGTGCTGCAGGTTGGACTGGTGGAACCTCTAAAACCACTGGTGTCGCTAAGTTAGGCTCCGGGGTGACAGTGGGAGTATTCTGCTGACTAGCCTTTAAGGTGGCTATTTCCTGTTGTTGTTCAGCTAGCTGCTACTGTAACTGAGCCACTAATGTTGTAAGGTCAAGGGGAGGCACTGAACTGCCTGCCTCATGCTGGGGCTCAGTGGCTGCTGCCCTTCTAGCCGGGCGTCCTCGTGCCATTTCTAAAGACATGCAGGACATACATGACTAACACAAGCATAATAGAGTAACTATTGTTATCATGTTAACTACTATCATAAACTAGCATGCTTTAGTTATATCTAAACATGAAAACAAGAAACATAACGAAAGTGAGAGATGTTCTTACTTGGAAGTTGAAGGTTCAATGCTGATGTGTGTGTAGGAAGTATGGGAACTTGCTCTGATACCACTCTGTAACGACCCACCTTCTACTAACTAGGCTGTGAGGCCAATCGTTACATTAATTTGTGCTAACTAATCCATGACGATCATTAAATACTAAGTGCGGAAGCTGTACTAACTGAAATTTTGCTAAACTACTAACATTTCTTGGTACTATACATGCTAAGGGGTGTAAACTAACTATTCATGACATGTTTTATCTTCCCCATGGTCAAGGAACTGAACTTAAACATTTTTCCGCTGATATCAGACCTCCCAATCGATCCATTGATCGATTGGAATGTCGGATCGATCCGGTGATCGATCCAGCACGCTACTGTGCTCGGGCAATATTCTGGATCGATCGGTTGATCGATCCAGACTGGTCAATCGATCCAGTGATCGATCCCAGAGCCTTCTGTTCGCGACGGAATTGGCTGGATCGATCGGCTGATCGATCCAGGCGCCTACTGTTCACGAGACGATTTGCCCAGTCGATCCATCGATCGATTGGAAACTCTCGAATCGATCAGCTGATCGATTCGAGTTTCTGATTTCGTGCCAATGATCTGATTTCAGCACTATTTCGTGCCTCAATCTCATTACAGGTTCTAAAATGATTAAAAAACACTCTAACAATAACAACTAACATTCTAACATTATAAAAACAGTGTTCTAAGCATAATAAAGTGCATGGTTAACTAATTCATAGCAATTATCATATTAAAGTGCAATTGATAAAATACTGAAAGGTTTTAATGCTTAAACCAAGCTTGCTAAAATTCCTTAGATCTCTATCCCAAGTTCCTGCCCACACACATCTTCATAGCATTGTCCTCCAGCCTCCGCTAGTCCATCTTTCGTTTACCTTTATCTGCAGTATAAGGAAAAGAAAGTATCTATAAGCTTTCACTTAGTAAGAAACCATCTACCTCACTAAAACATGCATACGATGCATTTATGCTTTTTAAAACATGCTATCAAACATATGATGAACTTGTTAACACATGGCATACTGAAATCACTGAACATGAACACTAAAGCATGACATACAAGCTAATCATAAACTATTATGAGTATCAATAAAGGAAACTGAACTGAACATGAACTGAGCTAAGCTGGAACTGAATTCAAACTCAACTATCATAACTAACCCTTGTGAGTTTTGAAACACTATAATATAATAGATTAAAATACATAATCATACTGCTAATGGGCCCGACAACTGTACATGCTATGCGCGCATCCTTAACTAAACCCGGGGTTGCAAATCCCAAATTTAGTAAGGTTTACTAGGTTATCTAAACCTAGGGACCGACTATGGGAGCCCAACCCAATGGATATCTAATACTGTACAGTGCCCCTACTAAAAATAAAATACTGAATCATAGCTAACTAATTTATCTTGCTTTTACTAGGTTATCTGAACATAGAGGCGACTGTGGGTGCCCACCCATTGGACCGTAGTCCCATATAAGCTGTAGCAAGACTAACTAAACTATTTAAATGCTTCTATTGCATTTACTGAGCTATTAAAAATTGTCTACTGTAGCATTTTACTGAGCTAAGCATTTTATCGAACACCTAGTGTGCTCCAACTCTCCTCTCTATTAGGGAGACTACCTCTAGGCACCCGACAACGTCTAGAATCTCCAACTGAAAGGAGGAAACGTGTCTGGCCCATCTAGAGGTGCTCAACTAAATACCTAAACCTGCGAGAAGGGTCAAATACACCCTATGCGTCGAAAAGTCTGCATATAACTAATTTAAAAACATAGAATCGTACGAAAAGCTACTTATACTGCAGGTGAGGGGTTTCTTACCTCCTGTTTAGGTTTTTCTTACGATTCTAATCGCTAGATTTCCGGAGGGGACGATCCTTTCGACGATCTTCTCGCGTCTCAATGTTCCTCTCACGGAGGGGAGCGTCCTCGTGTCGAAGTCGTCGCCGGAAAGTGCCCTTGGGCCGAACCCTGACCTTGCTTGTGGTTGGCGCCGAGAGAAAGAGAGGAGGAGGAGGGTTGCGGCGTGGCTAGGGTTAGGAAAGGAGAAGTTGCCGATTAAATCCCATCTCCCCACTTATTAATTCCTATTTATATTAAGGAATTATTTCCCCCAACTTTAATTTAAATAAAATTGTTTCCCTTTCCTTTCAGCACGACCCTACTCGGTTCATCCGGTTACTAAAGCTATCTATAAGTCGTAGGACCCAATAGGTCTCGGGTTCAATTCCCGCGTAGGCTATTTTACGGTCCTATTTATTTTTGCTACTTCCGCTATTCTAAAAATTCTATAAAAATATTCTTAAAATTCCAAAAAAATCATAGAATATTCCTAAAATAGTTTTGAGAATTTCGGGCGTTACACCATGCCTTCGTGGTTTCCCAAATAGTCCTACCCATTGAACTTAATACAAATCCTTGGTCTAACTAGTTAGGATCCATTTAAGGGTAGCTTCGGTCAGTTCCACTTGGCCAAATGCACCAGGTCGAAGCCATATCTTCCTAGACATGCGATGCCCAAGCTTCCCTAATATACTATCATCTAAAAACTTCACCAGTACTGTGGGTCAACTTAAACCTAGCCCGTTTTAATATCACCTTAATTACCTTGCCGGGTAATCTACTCTTGTTTTACCCATTTCGGGTAGATTAGGTTCAGTTACCCTATCGGGTAGTTCAGTTGGGGGTGCCAGCTAGTTTGGATCCTCCATCTATCTTTGATTTTGATTTTTAAATTTTGAATTTATAACTTAATTTTGAATTTTTAATTTGATTTTGAATTTTGAATTTATAATTTAATTTCAAATTTTTAATTTGATTTTGAATTTTGAATTTTGAATTTATAATTTAATTTCAAATTTTTAATTTGATTTTGAATTTATAATTTTATTTCTAATTTTTTAATTTAATTATTTTTCTGTTTGCTCCCCCTGGATCATAGCCTCGATATGGCCTATCGAGGTAGTGTATTAGATCCTTAGGGACCCAATATTAACCAAGTCTAATTTGATTAATCAATTTGGACTTGGGGACCCATGCTTGGACTGATTTACTATTTGATTTGTTTATTAACGATAAATAAGATTTATATTTAATTTTGGTTTTATATCCTAGCCCAGTTTTATTGTAGACGGCTCTTTGTGATCCAAGAATTAGGTCAAGGTTCTTGGATCCTAAAGAAAACCATTCTAATGTTAGCTTCAAATCCTTGATCTGATTTTTCAGACTGGAATTTTCTTCCTCAAGTTTTTGGACTTGAGTTGAATTTCCAGTTTGAACTTGGTCAGGTAAGGACTTGGGTTTAGTCACTTCATTAAGGACTATTATTTCCTTTATAAGTGACTTAACCTTAATGTTCGACTTAGCTAGTTTGCGCAATAAGTAATTAACTAAATTATTAAGTCTAGGGATACTTACAGTAGAGTCTAGCCCTTCGGAAACGGATGCGGATCCGTGGCTTCGCTCGGACTCGGCCTCCGACTCGCTCTCGCTCCCGGATTCGTCGATCTGGTCCCGGGCCATCAGCGCGAGTAAACTCGTCTGATCGAGTTCGTCGTCGTCGTCCTCCGAAGAAGATTCGTCCCACGTTGCCTTTAGGGCCTTCTTTCTCCTTTGATTTTTGGCTTCCTTTTGGTTGGGGCAGTTGGCTTTGATATGCCCTTTCTGGTTGCACCCGTAGCAGGTGACTTCAAACTTCACTTTCGAGCTCGGTTGGGCCTCCTTGGATTGAACTGCCTTCTTCAGATCTTTCTTGTTGAAGCTCTTTTTCTTCTTGTAGAGCTTCTTCACGAGATTCACTAGTTCGCTAGTCAGTTCATCTTCTGAATCTTCTGAGTCAGGTTCATCTTCTGATTCCGGTTCAATTTTTCGTCTAGATCTTGGTTCACGTGTTCAACTAGTACCTGCAACCTAGGCAATACCCTTCTCGGTCGGCTGTGCATTAGTTTATTCATGAAGTTCAAATTAAGAAAATAACTCGTCTAACTTTAAAGAAGATAAATCTTTGGAGACCTTGTAGGCATCTACCATTGATGCCCACAATGTACTCCTTGGAAACGAATTTAATGAGTACATTATGACGTCCCGATTTTCGACTCTCTGTCCAATTGCATGAAGTGAGTTGAGAATGTCCTGGATGCGCGCGTGAAGCTGGCTCGCCATCTCACCTTCCTGCATTTTAAAATTAAACAATTTATTAAATAATAAATCTCTTTTACTTACTTTTGTGTCGGTGGTGCCCTCGTGGAGTTCAATCAGCTTCTCCCAAAGTTCTTTTGCGGTTGAAAAGGGACCGACTCTGTTGAGCTCCTCCTTGGTAAGACCGCACTAGAGAATGCAAGTTGCTCTAGCATCAGCTTTCACCTTCTTGATTAAAGCTGGTTCCCAGTCTTCGTAGGATGTAGTCTTGTCGTCTCTGTCAGTTGGTAGTTGTAGTCCAGTCTTGACGATCATCCATGTTTCCAACTGGGTTTTCATAAATGTCTCCATCCGTCCTTTCCAGTATCCAAAATCTTCTCCGGTGAAGAGCGGGGGACGGACGGTACTAAAACCCTCTTGTTGGGCCATTTGTAATCCTGCACGACAAAAGAATACACGAATTCTGTTCCAAGACTAAGTCTTGGATTAGTAGTGCGGGAGAAAGGAAAAGAAATGACGAGCTTGAGTGGTATTGTACCAACTTCGAGCAAAACCGATTCGATAAAAAATAATTAGAATTTAGCTATCGAGCTAATTCTAATTTGACTCTGAAAAAAAATTGAAAAACACCACGGAAAAATTATTTTCAATGGTGGTTGCACCAATTCAAAATGACCCCGCTCTGATACCAATTGTTGGATCGAGACACGCTAGAGGGGGGGGAGGTGAATAGCGCTCGTGGTTTTCACTTTTTCGGAATCGTAAAACCGTTCGAGTAAATGCAGCGGAAATAAAAACAATCACACAAAGAGGCAAACTATTTACTTCGTTCGGAGCCTAGATCGACTCCTACTCAAAGGCCCGCGATCCTTGATCGCTTTCGGTGGGCAAAAACTATAAGCACGATAATTTGTACAATTATAGGAATTTACAGCTCAGATTTATAACATAATATTTATACCGACAACTAAAGATGGAGAAGCGTAGTTCCGGGTCGTCGGTGTCGCGTCACAGCACTTCTGGGTCGTCAGGTTTGCAGCACGTAGCAATAGATCACTTGGAGAGCGTTGTTGTGGTAGAGGTGCTCGAACACTGCTTATAAAGGGTGCTGGAGGCGCCTCCAAGGCTGTCCGAGGCGCCTTCAAGCCCTTAGTCGCACGCGTCGATAAGCGCTGATCAAGTCGCGCATTATCTCTCTGAAGGCGCCTTCATGTGACTTCAAGGCGCCTCCATGCTGCGGTCCAAGGCGCCTTCACTTACCTTTAAGGCGCCTCCAACTCCAGCGCACAGCCAGCTCACCTTCGCACCCGAGGCGCCTACAAGCTCCATGGAGGCGCCTCGGACACTGTTCATCCGAGTTCTTCTTTGTGTTTTTGGTACCTGCAAGTAAGTTAATCCAAAAATACCTGCACCACAAAGTTAATACAAAATAATAGTATGAATATGAAGTAATGACAGTCTCCGAACTGTCCGAGTCTGACTTCGGGTTTCCGACCGGAAACCCTAGGTCGACCCGACACCTACTGTTCTCTCTACGGGGAACGCGTCCTCACCTACTCCACTCAAGAGATTTACCAGTTGCCAGTGCGATCCTCCAGATCGACTGGACTTTTACTCAGCACTCGACGCTTCCGGACTTTCTGCTGGACATCCGCTTCCCGGCTAGTCCAGTCTTTCACCTGGTTAGTGACACCAGGACTTTCCACCTAGGGTTACCACCCCCTAAAACTTTTGCCTGAAGCCATCGACCTACCAAGACTTTCCGCATAGGGTTACCACCCCCCATGACCTAGGGTTACCACCCCCTAGGGTTTTCCCTTTGCCTAACCGCAGCTAGGACTTTCCTTAAACACTCAACAAAGCTGTCAGATCACAAAATACCTTAACTTTGAATCCTTTGCCATTATCAAAACCTCGGGTTCGATCGTCGGATGCTTCCCGCACCAACATTAGCTTAGTTGATACCTATCACATGCTTCTTCTGTTAGTTGCTGTACTTTAGAATTGGATGATTTTTACCTTTTGCTATGTTTATGTATGTTATGGAGATGGATAGATACATTTAGTGTTATTTTCCACTGGATCAGTTGCTGTAGATACTTGTTATATGTTGTTGGATCTATGCTGCTTATATCATGATTATAGTTATATGTGTTTACCTTTTTGGCACGCACATATATGGAGGAGGCTTTGTTCAGGTATGTCATATTGTAGCCGCATGCACCACATCGCATGATTGCATGTTGGGCGATTGACGACTCTATTATTGTTGAGCTCATCAGCCGGCTATATGGGCCTGCACACAGCGTGTCCACTCATGGGTAGTGGCACAACACTAGGGTGTGTAGGGTATTTAGCTCTGTAGTGCTCCGCTGGTCCGCTCATGGGTAGTGTGACTGCAGCGTGGTAGCAGAAAGGGATCCCTCCCCGTCATCGCGTACCAGGAGATGAGAGCATTGCGCTCCCTCACTATATTTGAGGTAGGAGGATAGGTGTACTCCGACAGCATCCCGTCCACTTAGTCACTCTTCAGGTGCAGTGATGGCAGAGTGCACGGTGTCACAACCCTACCCACTCGGTGTCACCATTGTGTGTGAGACGGCTGACTGGCTGACAGGGGTGACCATGTCATATTGCATCATATGCACGGATTGCATTCTTTATGATTGATGCATTTTGGTGATTGCATATGATTGGCATGCATACAGGATACATGTATTTGCTCTGACTATCTTTATCTGTGTATACCCACAGTCATTTGCCCAAGCCTTGCAGGTGAGTACAGTTTATTTCAGTTATGCATTTTCTTATTATTCTTGCTATAGACTGTACTTTCTACCTATTGCTGGTTATTACAGTTTATTTCAGCTATGCATATCTGTTATACTGTTAGGAGACTGTACCATAGGTTGTACTGTTAGGAAACTATACTGTAGGCTCTATGGTTTAGTGTTCTATACCATAGGATGTTACTAGTGGTTATATGTTGCTATACATATCTATTGGATTACCTGCTGAGTTCTTTGAACTCACCCCGTTGTTATTATTTTTCAGGTTGAGCCCGTCGGGAGATATTCTAGTCGCTAGCCCCATTGTTGCGAGGATTTTCTTTGTCGGATTGTATTTTGCTTTTGCATCTTATATACTAGTATTGTGGGTTTGTATTGTGGGCATTGAACATTCGGGTTTGCAACTTTTGTTTTCCGCTGCAGATTTTCTCATTTCTTCGTGGATTTGTTTTTTTCATTGTAGTGGAGTAAGATGTTTACATATATCTTCGAAGATTCTATATCGACCTTCTTTATTAAACTGTGTGGATTGATTATATGTTGAACTGTGTGGAATGTTGATATAAACTGCGTGGTCGGTTTCTTATTTGTATTGTATTATTCCGGCCGTGTGTGGCCGAGGTATAGAGATATATGTATTCTGGATTCATATTGTCACCCGTACAGGGGAGATGCTGCCGAAATTTCTTCGGACAGGGACTACAGGAAGAAACGCAGTTTTGACGTCCATCTGCCAGATCTCGTAATCGTGGTAAGCTACAATAGCAAGCATGATCCGAATGGACTTAAACATCGCTACTGGAGAAAAGGTTTCATCATAGTCAATACCATGAATTTGCTTGAAACCTTTAGCTACCAAGCGACCCTTATAGATAAGTCCATCCATGTCAGTCTTTCTCTTAAAGACCCACTTACACCCAATGGGTTTACCCCTTCAGGTGGATCAACCAAAGTCCATACTTGGTTGGTGTACATGGATTCCATCTCGGATCTCATGGCCTCTAGCCATTTCTCGGAATCTGGTCTCATCACAGCTTCCTGATAGGTGGTAGCCTCATCCTCTATGAGCACAATGTCATCATGGTCAGACAAGAGAAATGAGTATCTCTCAGGCTGATGATGTACCCTATCAGACCTGCGAAGAGGTATGTCTACTTGAACTAGTTGTTGTTCCTCAACTCCTTGTGGAACAACATCATCCACAACACTTTGTGGTTCTAGTTCAATTTCCATCGAGGCATCAGTGCTATTGTTCGCATCTTGAACTTCTTCAAGATCAAACGAGCTCCCTCTAGTCTTTCTAGAAAAAAAGTCCCTTTCTAGAAAGACCCCAGTCTTTGCCACAACTACCTTGTGCTGACTGGGAATGTAGAAGTAATATCCCTTAGTTTCCTTGGGATATCTAATAAAGTATCACTTGTCGGATTTGGGTCCTAATTTGTCTGAGACTTGACGTCTAACGCAAGCCTCACAACCCCAAATCCTCATGAAAGACACCTGGGCATCTCTCCCAGTCCATATCCTATATGGTGTCTTTATCACGGCCTTGGATGGAACTCGGTTGAGTATAAAAGCTGCCGTGTCTAGAGCATAGCCCCAAAGGTATGTCGGATGATCTGTATGACTCATCATAGACTGTACCATATCTAATAGGGTACGATTCCTTCTTTCGGATACACCATTCCACTGTGGTGTTCCAGGAGGAGTGAGTTGGGATAGAATCCCACACTCAGCTAGATAGTCGCGGATCATAGCTAAGGTATTCTCCACCTCGATCGGATCGAAGTATCTTAATACTCTTTCCAAGCTGGTTCTATACTTCATTCTTGAATTCTTTGAACTTTTCAAAGGATTCTGACTTATGTGTCATCAAGTACACATAACCATATCTACTGAAGTCATCAGTAAATGTGATGAAGTACCAATAACTGCCTCTAGCAGCGACATTGAAAGGGCCACATACATCATTATGTATAAGTCCTAACAAATCAGTCGCTCTCTCGCTGTGCCCACTAAAGGGAGTCTTGGTCATCTTGCCTAGTAGGCATGACTCGCACGTCTCATAAGATTCAAAATCAAATGAGTCCAGTAAACCATCCTTATGGAGCTGGGATAAGCGCTTGTCATTTATATGACCTAAGCGACAGTGCCAGAGATAGGTTTGGTTCATGTCATTTGACTTGAACCTCTTAGTACTAATGTTATAGATACGGCTCTCAAGGTCTAGAAATAGAGTCCGTTTATCAGAGGTGCACTACAATAGAACATTTCATTTAAATAAACTGAACTGTAAAATACCGGAAAATAGGCGAATATTAATAAATGAATTTTCCGGAATTTTTGGATATTTTTCGGGAATTTTTCGGAGCTCGTACGGACGAGTTAACGGGGATAAAAATAGGGTCCGGAAAAGCCTGTTTAGGCTACCCCATTTTAGCGAGGAATTGTTTCTTTTATAAATTCCTTATTCCTTTTCCTTTTCCTTTTAAATTTCTTTTTCTTTTTATTTTTCCCCTGCGCCGTTTCTGTGTTTTCTCCCTCGCGCACCCGAGCAGCCGCCCGAGCTCTCTCCCTTTGCCCTAACCGCCGACGCCCCTCCTCACTGCCTCTGTGACGCCCGACCGTCAGCCCTAGCCACCGTCGACCACCCTGAGCCCTAGCACCGGCCGATTCTCTGGACCGAGCAGTGCCGGCCAGCCGCTCCTCAGCCCTAGTCTCTGCCCTAGTTTCTGCCGCCGACGAGGTGAAGCCGACGCCGACCCCAATCGTCGGAAACCTACTCTCTCATTGTGGAGTTGCTCATCGTCACCACAGCCGGCAGGCGGCCGCCCCCTTTGCCCTGGTCTCTGCCGTGGGATTCCAAGTGCCGAGACTTCTCTGCCCTAGATTGCCATTTCACAGAGCAACGCTGGCACACCACAGGTCGCCTTCCTTCTACTCTAGTTGAATTCCTTCCTTCTGTGGCCTAACCCCGAGATTTACTGCCGGTTCCTTCTTCATCCATCAGTTGCCGGCAGAGAGACAAAGAGGGGACTCCAAATTAGGGTTTGCTTTGTTGCGGATTTGCTTGGTTCCAGCATCAACAGTAGGTTGGTTGCTATGGAAAGTTGCTGTTGGAGATCACCACTTCCTCCTACTTGATTCGGTTGACTTGAGGTAAGGTGTAGGGCATTTTATATATGCTTTAGAATATGGTTTTGATTCGATTGTTTAGATGGATGAATATGAGTAGGTTTGGGTTGTGTATATTGATTAGGGTTTTACCCTAATCTTAGGGTTAGGGAGTTGAAATTTAACCCTAATTAACCGTTGGATTTAATTTAGGTAGATTGAGATTGATGGGTTAGAGTTTATCTCTAAATTTATATTTAGGATTTATTTAGCTATTTATTGTATTCTAGCTAAATAAAAGTAAATGTATTTGTTTACACAGGGCTCTGATTCGAGACGAGTATCTCGGAGTTGGATTGGATCTTTCTATTTTCGGAGGCGGGTACTTTGACTTATGTCTTTGATATGCATGATAAATTGTTTAACAAATAACAATAATCGTGTTACTCTTTGTTCGGTTGGTCACTACATGATTATAGCATGTTGTTTGTTTATTTATTCTGCTCTGCATATTATCTATATGATCATATATGTTTGAGTAGTGACCCAACCACATGATATGCTATGTTCTAGACTTAGGGTTTGTTTGATGCCCTATTTGGTTGTGTACCATTTATTTGACACATCTTTCTGTGGTACACACTTGTATTTATTTATATGGACCATGCCATGTTTTAGTATCATGCATCATGATTGCATGCTGTACGATTGTCGGCTCTACTATGGTTGAGCCCATCGTCAGTTACATGTACTGCACACACCACCCATGGATTGGTTGTATATCTGGCTGGTGTGTGGCGGTTCTGCTGTTTGGCTCCGTTGGTCAGGTGACTCAGCGTGGTAGCCGGCAGTCAGTTCCGCTCTGTTTGGCTCCGTTGGCATTTAGGGTAGCAGCGTGGTAGCCGGCAGATGGACTTTGTTGGTCCGCTCTTGGTCGGAGACTCGGCGTGGTAGCCGGCAGAGATATCCTCCCCGTCATCGTGTACCGGGAGATGAGAGCATTGAGCTCCCCCATTTATGATTTGGGGTCACAGGACAGGAGTACTCCGACAGCATCCCGTTTACTCTGTCATTGCACAGGAGCATTGATTTCAGAGTATGGGGTTGACATATGCATTTATTGCATTTTTATTTGCTTGTGATTGTTGCACTTATATGCTGCATTTGTTTGGATGCATTGATTGACATGCATACAGGATTATGACTCACTCGGTCTGACGACCTGTTACCTTTATACTTTGATCCGGTCAGTACAGTTATCTTCTGATTTCATTTCAGTTGCATTTATCCTCCTCATATTCAGGAGACTGTACGCATGATTAGTGTTGTCTGTTATTTGTTTTATTATGCATATCAGTTGTACCTGCTGAGTGTTGGACTCACCCCACCTCTATTGTTGATATTTTCAGGTTGAGGCTGTCCGGAGCAGTTCCAGTCGCTGGCCCCCCATATGCACGTAGAGCTAGTTCTCTACTAGTTCGTTATTGGTTTTATTTTGTCCTTTTTCTATATCAGACTTTGTTTTAGTATTGTCTTTGGATTTTTCCTATAGATATTGTATGGATTGACACCTTTTTATGGAGTTTTGATATGGTATTGGATTTCATTCTACTACATACCTGCCTGGACGGCAGAAGAGGTGAGTTCGTTGGATTTGAGCTTTACGAGTGTAGTGGAGTAGGGTGGATTTTGAGTCAGAGTCCTATTGTTATTGATTACTATTATTAACTGCGTGGTTGTGACAGCCAGAGGCTGAATATCTTTATAACTGCGTGGTGTTTGTTTTTATTTATTGTTATCATTCCAGCCGCCTGTGGCTGATGTATATGTGATATGTAGAAAGTTTCATATTGTCCGCCGTACAGGGGAGATGCTGCCGAAATTTCTTCTGGGGCGTGACAATTAAGTGGTATTAGAGCAGGTATACGATACTTGCTGTGTGTTCTAGATTTATACGATCTTTGTTTTCGTATTATGGATACTTTGAATAATCTGATATCAGTTTATTGGGTATCAGCGCGCCAAAGTTTGACGATATTTATTTGATTTCCGTGTGTTGGATTTCCGGGATTTATCTGATACCAATTCATTGGTATCAGAGCAGGGTGTGATACCTGCGTTTGGTATTTTGGACATTTTTTATACTAGCCCTAGTTGTGAGACAGATTAGTCTGGGCAGTTATTTTCGGTTACACGGATTTGTCCGTTTCGATTATGTTATGGACTTCCGTTTTGGATTTATATGGATTTCCGGTGTTTGTTTTTCTCGTACGGAATTCCGAGGTCATTTTGGGGACTGGACAGCGATGGAACATCTCCAGACGGCATATAGGTATGATGTTTAATTTTATAGTTTTTGACAGGTATTAGCATTCTTTATTTAGTACCTGTCTGGTTGCTGTAGCACATATTACTTGTGATGAGTTAGCCATTGAGGATGGTTGACCTTAATAGAGATAAGGGATTATAGTCTCTGGTGATTTTTCTTATCATACCATCAGTAGTTTTAGCTTATGTTACTACTCATAAGGGATGGAGGCACATACCAGCCTCTACTTTTGTTAGCTGGGTAGTGGATGATACCTACAGACTCCTGTTCACTGAGCCAGTAGAGTTTTTATACTCATACCTTTTGGATATTAGGGTACTCGATACGATGGAAATTGGTCATTGGGGAGTTATCATGTTTGATCATTGATGAGAATTGTTTGAGGTTGAGGGATATTGTGAGATCAGATATGGTGATATGTTGATTTCTAATGATTATGAGAGTAAATGTTATGTGGTTGTCTGATGATCAAATACTAGATATTTGTTTTGATGATCTATTAGTGGATAACTATTTTGATGATTTATATTTGGGTTGTCATTGATGGTGACATAGTGAGTGTCATTTATGATATTCACAGGTTTGATGATTATGGTTGGTGATCAGATTATAAATTGGATGTTGGAGAGTTTTACGGTTGTATGTGCCTATGAGATTTTAATAAACCTGGTTGGTTATGGACAGTTAACAGGATGATAAAAAAAAAATGATATATGCTTCCTCTGATATGAGACTATGTGGATAAATAATGATTGATGTTTTGAATGCTAACTTGCCCTCATGGGGAGTAGAGACTTATTCACCTGATATGGTTTGGGCTGATATTTTTGAGGAAAAAAAAATGAGGGTGTTTTGATGTTCTTGAATTTTGACTTTTGTCTTTTGGGTCATACACATTTATACATATGATATTATGTGGGTTGACATTTTCTAGTTTGAGTTGATGTAATTAGTGTTGAATTGACCCATGAACTGATTTAGTTATTTGACAACATTGTATACTATTTTATCTTAGTTAATTTTCGTCAGTAAATATTGATTTACTCTTGTTAAATTGGTCAGTAGAAGACTGATTTATGTTTGTCGAGTTGGGTAGTTGTGGTTTGATATACCTTAGTTGCTTGTGGAGGATTAAGGTATTCTTGATTAGTTAGTAGATGAATGATTTAGTTTTGTTGGTTGATCAGTAGAGGATTGCCATACTCTATTTTTAGAGGTTCGAACCTTTAGGTTATTTGTGCTTAGTTATGTATCTAGAGCACATTTGAGTACATGTTTTGTACTGACGTGAAAATGACTGATTTAGCCATATATCATTATCGGCTTGGATAGGTTATAAAGGATCGATGTATCCTATTCTATGAAGATTTTGACCGTGGATTGTATATACCTGGTGGGTTAACTTAGAGGGTGTTTGGGATATGTGACCCCGCTGATGTAAGGAAGTGTAGAGCTAATTGCTTAACACTTATGGGATACAATTGTTACTAGTGTATACTGGAAGAGTACATTTGGATTTATGATGATAAAATTTTTCCCATTTGATATAGTCTTGGGTAGTGTATAACATTGACTGGCAATGTTATACCATGGTGTGTATATCTTTCTTGTCCAATACTAGTTCCTTTGAATCTATAGCAGGGTTGTTACTGGATGATTAGGCTGTTTTATTTAGGGTTGCTTTTGATTGGTGTATTCATGCTTGATTCATATGCATGAATTTTGTTTAGATATACCGTAACCCATGAGTGTTGGTAGCTTAAGGTTGGTCTCTTTGATTGAGCTGGTATGCTGATTTTGCATGTCTATGTTGGATGTATATTATGATTGTTATGTGTTGTAGGAGTCCTGTGGTAGACTGTCCATTTGCAAGTAGTATATGTATCCATGTTCTGATATGATTTGAAGGTTCCTTGTGGATCATAGATATGTAGTTCGGTGTATGTATCTGGAGGTATTATTGAAAATAGCTTGTTGATTAAATCCGGCATGTAGAATAAGTACATTGGTGGTGTTTTGATGGAGGCATTTTGTCGATTTAATCTGAGTTGTGATATGTACATATGTGTTTGGTGTAGTATCTGAGGTATCTTTTTGATTTTGTTTGATATGTGAGTGCACCTGGGTTTAGTATGCTTTATTGGAAGTATATGTTGGTTATACTCTTGGCATAGGTGAAGATAGGTCATGTGAGTGTTGTTTGAGGTGTATTGTTGATTTTACCTACATTGATTTTGCACACGTGTTCGGTATGTATTGTTGGAGGTATCATACTGAATATACCTGAGTTGTGGGTATGTTTGGTGTATAATAATTGGAGGTTTTTGTTGATCATACATATGTTGTGTGAGCATGTGTGCTAGATGTATTATTGGTAGCAGTATGATGATTCTACTTATACTGAATGCAGAATGTAGAGTAACTGCATTATGTCATTTGTTGAATTAACCTATCAACTAATTTTCCTATCAGTGGATGACCCACTAGGATGCTGATAGAGTTGATGATGGATTTGATTAGTTATTAGATTGTTATATTCTAGGCTAACCACAGTGAATTGTGGTAGAGAGATCTTGTACAGTCTCTAGGTGGATAGTTAGATGCCTTGGGGTACTTATGTATTATTTTGTGGTGAGCGTTGCTCCCACATATCACGGATTGTTGGTAGCGGAGCATTGCTCCTATATTTATTGCAGATACATATTTCAAATTATTTGTGGTGGAGTGTTGCTCCCACATATTGAGGATTTCTTGTGGTAGAGCGTTGCTCCCACATATGTGGTGTTTCTTGTGATGGAGCGTTGCTCTCACACTGGAGGATTTATTCTTTGATGATTTATGTTATGGATGATCAGATTTTTGACTTATTATCAGAGATCTTATGGATAGGAATATCTGTGATACGGACATTTTGTGTCTTAGGTTTTGCCATATAGGCTTACAGTGCCTTAGATGTATTTAGTGACTTGATGATCCTGGTATGTCGAGGATGTTTGGATCGGATTCCATTGTCTTTGTAGACGATGATGTGATCTATTACGAATCAGCGGTATGTCACGCATTTCATCTTTGCATAGTTCTAGAGATGTTACAATGGAAACGTCTAGATGTGAAGATCAGTATACATATTTTGATTGTCTTCTGTGAGATGTTTGAGACACGGTCACCAGTAGGAGTATACCGTGGTTCCACAGGAGATCGAGGTTGTTGCCATTGGAAGTAGACGAAGTCTATAGAAGAGGCTCGCAACTTCCTTAGTTTGGCTCGATATTTCCGGAGATATGTTGAGGGTTTCTCTTGGATAGCTATGTCACTGACACGCCTGACCTGGAAAGGCGTGAAGTTCACTTGAACTGAGGATGACAAGACCAGCTTTTAGGAGCTGAAGCGGAGACTAGTGTCGGCTCCGATTTTGGTTTTACCTTCTGGAGAGGACGGATATGTCCTCTACACCAACGCATCTATTCAGGATTTGAGCGCTGTTCTGATGCATCACGATATGGTAGTCTCTTTATGCTTCTCGTCGGTTGAAGGAGCATAAGAAGATCTACCCTGTACATGATCTGAAGTTAGCCACTATTATTTTTGCCCCGAAGATTTGGCGGCATTACCTGTACGATATTACATTGAGATTTTCACTGACCATCAGAGTCTCAAATATCGGTTCACTTAGAAGGAACTTAATCTCCGACAGAAGAGATGGTTGGAGTTCCTGAAAGATTATGATTTGTACCATTAGCTATCACCGGGGAAAAGCTAATGTGGTTGTCGATGTACTTAGCCAGAAGTCTAGAGGGACTTTAGTTTGCCACCGAGTAGTGGTAACAAACTTGATTCGGGGTTTCTCCGAGTTAGACCTTGAGGAGCAGGGATAGACCGAGCAGGGTAGTCTTGTTACCATAGTTGCTCAGTCGTTAATCAGGACGAGAATCCGAGAGGCCCAGTTGTTGGGACCTCATAGAGCTCAACGTGAGGCAAAGTGGTCCATACTATCGGACAGAAGATGTTAGAGGCATATGACTGCTAGAAGAGTTACGCTGACCCGAGTGGGAGATTCTTAGAGTTCTCCATTTGTGACCAGGTATTTTTGCGAGTTTCACCCAAGAAAGGGGTGAAGAGATTGACCTCAGAGGTAAGCTAGCTCTGTGATACATTGGACCTTTCTAGATCTTAGAAAGGATTGGAGCAATAGCTCACTAGTTGGTAGTATCGCCGTCCTTGATTGGCGTGCACGATGTATTCCACGTATCCATGCTGATGAGATACGTGCCCGACCCGACGCATGTGCTGACAGATATTCCAGTTCCAGTTCAGCCTGACATTACTTATGAGGAGTTTCCGGTACGGATTCTCGACCGGAAAGAGCGTCAGTTGCGGAACAAGACTATCCGGCTGGTTAAAGTCGGATGGCAGCATCATTCGGATGAGGAAGTTACTTGGGAGCTCGAGGATACGATCCGAGCTCGATATCCCCATCTTTTCACTTGAGGATGTGAATTGTTTACCGTTCAGCATTTATACTCTACATCTGTTATTAGTACTTGCTGATGGTAGATACTGAAATTTGGGGACCAAATTTTTATTAGTGGGGGAGAATGTAAAATACCGGAAAATAGGCGAATATTAATAAATGAATTTTCCGGAATTTTTGGATATTTTTCGGGAATTTTTCGGAGCTCGTACGGACGAGTTAACGGGGATAAAAATAGGGTCCGGAAAAGCCTGTTTAGGCTACCCCATTTTAGCGAGGAATTGTTTCTTTTATAAATTCCTTATTCCTTTTCCTTTTCCTTTTAAATTTCTTTTTCTTTTTATTTTTCCCCTGCGCCGTTTCTGTGTTTTCTCCCTCGCGCACCCGAGCAGCCGCCCGAGCTCTCTCCCTTTGCCCTAACCGCCGACGCCCCTCCTCACTGCCTCTGTGACGCCCGACCGTCAGCCCTAGCCACCATCGACCACCCTGAGCCCTAGCACCGGCCGATTCTCTGGACCGAGCAGTGCCGGCCAGCCGCTCCTCAGCCCTAGTCTCTGCCCTAGTTTCTGCCGCCGACGAGGTGAAGCCGACGCCGACCCCAATCGTCGGAAACCTACTCTCTCATTGTGGAGTTGCTCATCGTCACCACAGCCGGCAGGCGGCCGCCCCCTTTGCCCTGGTCTCTGCCGTGGGATTCCAAGTGCCGAGACTTCTCTGCCCTAGATTGCCATTTCACAGAGCAACGCTGGCACACCACAGGTCGCCTTCCTTCTACTCTAGTTGAATTCCTTCCTTCTGTGGCCTAACCCCGAGATTTACTGCCGGTTCCTTCTTCATCCATCAGTTGCCGGCAGAGAGACAAAGAGGGGACTCCAAATTAGGGTTTGCTTTGTTGCGGATTTGCTTGGTTCCAGCATCAACAGTAGGTTGGTTGCTATGGAAAGTTGCTGTTGGAGATCACCACTTCCTCCTACTTGATTCGGTTGACTTGAGGTAAGGTGTAGGGCATTTTATATATGCTTTAGAATATGGTTTTGATTCGATTGTTTAGATGGATGAATATGAGTAGGTTTGGGTTGTGTATATTGATTAGGGTTTTACCCTAATCTTAGGGTTAGGGAGTTGAAATTTAACCCTAATTAACCGTTGGATTTAATTTAGGTAGATTGAGATTGATGGGTTAGAGTTTATCTCTAAATTTATATTTAGGATTTATTTAGCTATTTATTGTATTCTAGCTAAATAAAAGTAAATGTATTTGTTTACACAGGGCTCTGATTCGAGACGAGTATCTCGGAGTTGGATTGGATCTTTCTATTTTCGGAGGCGGGTACTTTGACTTATGTCTTTGATATGCATGATAAATTGTTTAACAAATAACAATAATCGTGTTACTCTTTGTTCGGTTGGTCACTACATGATTATAGCATGTTGTTTGTTTATTTATTCTGCTCTGCATATTATCTATATGATCATATATGTTTGAGTAGTGACCCAACCACATGATATGCTATGTTCTAGACTTAGGGTTTGTTTGATGCCCTATTTGGTTGTGTACCATTTATTTGACACATCTTTCAGTGGTACACACTTGTATTTATTTATATGGACCATGCCATGTTTTAGTGTCATGCATCATGATTGCATGCTGTACGATTGTCGGCTCTACTATGGTTGAGCCCATCGTCAGTTACATGTACTGCACACATCACCCATGGATTTGTATATCTGGCTGGTGTGTGGCGGTTCTGCTGTTTGGCTCCGTTGGTCAGGTGACTCAGCGTGGTAGCCGGCAGTCAGTTCCGCTCTGTTTGGCTCCGTTGGCATTTAGGGTAGCAGCGTGGTAGCCGGCAGATGGTGGACTTTGTTTGGCTCCGTTGGTCAGGAGACTCAGCGTGGTAGCCGGCAGAGATATCCTCCCCGTCATCGTGTACCGGGAGATGAGAGCATTGAGCTCCCCCATTTATGATTTGGGGTCACAGGACAGGAGTACTCCGACAGCATCCCGTTTACTCTGTCATTGCACAGGAGCATTGATTTCAGAGTATGGGGTTGACATATGCATTTATTGCATTTTTATTTGCTTGTGATTGCTGCACTTATATGCTGCATTTGTTTGGATGCATTGATTGACATGCATACAGGATTATGACTCACTCGGTCTGACGACCTGTTACCTTTATACTTTGATCCGGTCAGTACAGTTATCTTCTGATTTCATTTCAGTTGCATTTATCCTCCTCATATTCAGGAGACTGTACGCATGATTAGTGTTGTCTGTTATTTGTTTTATTATGCATATCAGTTGTACCCTCCATTGTTGATATTTTCAGGTTGAGGCTGTCCAGAGCAGTTCCAGTCGCTGGCCCTCCATATGCACGTAGAGCTAGTTCTCTACTAGTTCGTTATTGGTTTTATTTTTGGCCTTTTTCTATATCAGACTTTGTTTTAGTATTGTCTTTGGATTTTTCCTATAGATATTGTATGGATTGACACCTTTTTATGGAGTTTTGATATGGTATTGGATTTCATTCTACTACATACCTGCCTGGACGGCAGAAGAGGTGAGTTCGTTGGATTTGAGCTTTACGAGTGTAGTGGAGTAGGGTGGATTTTGAGTCAGAGTCCTATTGTTATTGATTACTATTATTAACTGCGTGGTTGTGACAGCCAGAGGCTGAATATCTTTATAACTGCGTGGTGTTTGTTTTTATTTATTGTTATCATTCCAGCCGCCTGTGGCTGATGTATATGTGATATGTAGAAAGTTTCATATTGTCCGCCGTACAGGGGAGATGCTGCCGAAATTTCTTCGGACAGAGACTCCTCTGGGGCGTGACATGAACAACATTTGTTCTTTATAATAAATGAAAACCCTTTCTTGTCCAAACAAGAAACTGATATAATGTTCTTAGTTAATGCAGGCACATAACAACAATCATCTAATTCTAGTACAAGCCCAGAGGGCAGAGATAGATGATAAGTTCCTACAGCAACAGCAGCAACCCGTGCTCCATTGCCTACTCGTAGGTCTATCTCACCCTTCGTCAATCATCTAATACCCACGATGAAGAAATAGAGAGGTTGACTTCTATAACATGTATACTTGAAGTAGAAATCTTATTTCTCTTGTTCTTAAGATCTTCCAGGTATTCTTTGGAGTTCCTCTTCCAATGCCTTGCTTGTCCTTGATATAGGTGACAAAGATGTTCAACCATATCATAAGCACCCATCAACTCATGTTGCTTCTGAAGCTCAGAGTTCATGGTCGCGAGCATAAGACAGGACACATCTAATGCGTCATCTTGATGCTTCTTGTAAGAATCTCGGTCTTCTCGCGTGGCAGTGGCAGGAGGAGCCTCCGGAATGGGCTGCTCCAGAAGGTACAGTTTACATTCTTGGGTGAGAACTATTCTCAGGTTCCTATACCAGTCCAGGAAATTTGCTCCGTTGAGCTTGTCCTTCTTAAGGACAAAACGCAGAGAGAAGTTGTTCGTGTTTGACGTCATGGAAATTCTACAACAGAAATAAATGCAGAAATAAATATCATATTCTTTTAAATCATTTAATTAGGCCTTCAACTAAATGATGCTCCCACTGAATTCTATAATTCATGTGGGACAAGATCCACATCATACTAACCCTTGAGTTAGCTTTGGCTAATATGCCCAAGATTTAGTATGATCGGTAGGTAACGATTACCAATTACATCTCTATGCAACTCTTGTTTATAGGATCATTATCCGCAGTTTTATTAAAACTTGAGTTAGCTTTGGCTAATACGCCCACGAATTAATATAAATGTGATTTATGTCCTATCTTTCCAACCGTTGGAAGAATGCCTATAGTTGTACTTGATCCAACCGAGTTAACTAGTTATTCAATCTAATTGACTTGTAGTCACCCATGCGTTGATAGGCGGGACCAAGATTGTCCCTCCGTACCCTACCAAGATAATATGTGTTGCTCTGCTTTGGCATATTCAACAACACATGTGATCGAGGTAGTGATAGGTATCACGGCACGGTAGGCATTAGAGTTGACGAGATTTAGATCTAATCTAAACGTCGATGTTGTATCATATACTCAATATAGATCTAATCTAATCGATAGGGTGCATCTTGTACACGATGTAGATCTAATCTAATCGTAAGGGTGCATCTTGTGCACGATTTAGATCTAATCTTAATCATTAGACACTAATTAATTACTTAATTAAACATGCATCACATACACAAGTAATTAACTAAATTTTGTGATTATGTCATGGCCCTACTACGATCTACTCAAGCCAATGAGAAGATCCGATGGTCAACCTAAGGTCAACAGCTTCTCAAGCTCCTTCCTTTGACCACCTCGTGTTGCTCGCGCCCTCCTCGTAACTCCGTCTCGAGTAGACCTTCCACCGCTTCAAAATTTACATTACAATTTTGAAACTCGAGTTACATTCGAGTCTAAATCTAATTTACAACCAGAATATAAATAGGGAGGCACGACACGCAGGTCGCGTATCAAATACAGCACACACAAACACCTGACGGCACGCAGGTCGTATTATAAATTACAACACAAATCCAATCATATTGGGTCTTTTTGGGCCATGACAATCACAAAAATAATATATAATTCAAAATTATATATTTTCATATTTTTTTGTAATTTTTCATAATTTTTACAATTTTTATGAGTAAATTTTTCCCGACGGTCCCGATTAGCGATTTCGGGCGCAATCGCGGAGCAAATCCCCTTGCGGGGTTAGGGGCAGTACCCCTACCCACGATCTAACCATCGCGAGTTGCTCCTAAGCGATCCTACAGCGCCTTAGCCCGCTGTCCCAAAAGGTTTAGGGTGGAAACAATGCCGTTACGGAAAAATCTTCTCGGTAGTCGAAGCCTACAAGTGTCTAAACACATGTTCTTCGCTTCTACTAGAAAAATACCCTTTAAAACTATAAAAATCATGAAATTACAGAAATTCACAGAATATTTATTTTTCATAAAAACCAAAATAAACTCGTACACGCCTTCGCACGTGGCTCTGATACCACTGTTGGATTTTTCGGGCCGCGAAAACCACTTTTTCGCGTCGCGGAAACCCCGAAACCCCCATGCCACCGGATCCGTGCGAAGAGTATAGAACAAAAATTTACATGTACGAGTTTACTAACTAGATCTACACTTAGATCTACATGTTTAGAAGGTTACCCTTGTTGCGTGCCCTTTGCGAATCTCGCTCGTCCAAGGTACGTTGGATCTCGAGATCGTCAACGTAGACAATCCTCTAGAAGTATCCACACGAACAAGATGTGTTCTCTAACACACAAGGATGGAGAAGAGAACACCACAAGTGTGCTAGCACTTCTTGATGCCCTCGGATGGGATTGGAAGAAGAAGAAAAGAAAAGAAGAGAACACACTCCTCTAAAATCTCTATGTGACTTTCACTAACCTTTCTTCTTGGATTAGATTCACTCTTCTTTCTTCTCCCTTGCTTGAAACCCACGACCAAGAGAAGAGAAGGAGCAAGAAGAGAGCTTAGGAGGAGGAAGATCACTTGAATGAGAGTTACTCATCAAAAGAAAACTTCTTTTTTTTCATCAAGTGGTGTAACCCCATTCACATTAATCACAATTAATGTGGAGGCCATTAAAGAGAATAGTTGTAACCTCCATGAGGTGGCACATGTGATGATGTGGCACATCATCATTAGTTCTCCTAATGGCAACTCACCAATGATGTGGCATAAAGTCAAGTCAAACTTGACTCTTTCTCTTCCTCTCAAGTCAAGTCAAATTTGACTTAATCTCTTTCATGGTTGATCTAATCCAACCAGTTAATTCAAGCCAATTTAATATAATGAATCTAATTCATTTAATTAAATTGATTCAATGAGTCATAATCTAAATTAGACTCATTGAACACATGAATCCACTTGAGTCCAACTCAATTAGCCCAATTAGGATTACTCTTAATCCAATTTGATTCATCAAATGAATCTAATCCTCTTGGTTCATCATATGAACCTAATCTCCATCTACTTGTTCTTTGTGTGTGACCCAATAGGTTCTTGTAATGTTGGCAATGCCCCTAAACTCATTTAGAAGCATAAGTAATGAGTGGTATCTAGCAATACATCATTACTACCCAAGTTACAAGAATGTTGAGATCCAACATCACCTTGTGACTACTAATTGTGACTCCTCACAATATATGACAAGTGTCCTTCTATCCTAGACATCTATATTGATCAATATGAGGCATAGACCGTGTCATCCTCTAATCAATCTAAATCTTGAACTCCAAGTAGACTCACTAAATCAAATAAGCTTAATATCCTATATTGACTCATTTAAGTATGGCCATGCACTTCGTGGTCTCACTCTATGAAGAATATCGATGTCTCTCCCATCATATAGGAGGGATAGATCCCATCTACATCACTCACATCCCTCCGCAAAATTTGTTATATATCCAGTAATCGCCTTTATAGTCCACCCAGTTACGGGTGACGTTTGACGAAACCAAAGTACATAACTCCTTATGTAGGGAACCATGGTGACTTCAGGTCTAAGGACTAATAGTCATACTAATAGCCACATGAGAAAGTATATGACACTCATATAACGATCCATGATACTTTCTCATGGCAGGTCATTCAGTATACATTCTCTAATGTATACCCATGTGTCAACTTGATATCTCTATATCCATGACTTGTGAGATCAAGTCATCGAGTTGACCTACATGCTAGTCTTATTGTATTAACATTGTCCCTGAATGTTAATACTCGACTAGGAATGATTAAGAGTAGTGTTCCCTATATCATCTCACTATCAGTTCATCTAACTGATTGATATAGGTGAGAACCTTCTACTCAATGACGTTATTATACTTAGTTTATTTGGCACCAATACAAGTAAGTATAGTAACCAAAAACCAAATCCCTTTATTTATATAGAATATGATACAATAAGTCCAAAATACAATCATCAAATGATTGGCTCTAGGGCTCTAGCTAACATTCACTACTTCTTTGGTCGTGCCTTTGGGCACAGCCAGTGACTAAAGCCTCTCCTAGACGTACCTCAAAGCATGGTTAGGTCCAATTTACCTCTGGAAATGGTTGTTGCTTGCACCCCTTGACTTGGCCAATCCAACTGTTTGCTTTTCTCTCCACAAGGTATATAAGGCTAGTTCATGGTCTTCTTCAAATAATCTTCTTTTGCATCTTTAGAATCCTCTTTCGTTCCAAACTGCTCCTGAAAATAAAAACAAATATTGAGTAGATCTTTCGATGCAAAATAGTAATTATAATGAAATTATGATAGAAAAGGATGCATAGATCATAGGTAATATATGTACATCAAATAAGTCAAGTAACATATATAATTTATGTGCATCAGTTAACTTTTTAAGTTGAGTTTTAAGTTTAAGCTAGTAATTTATGATTTATTGATTAGTTTCATAATTAAAAGGTATCTGATTATGACTTGGTTTGTAGAATTAAAGTTTTACCCTAGACTTGTAACTCATGTCTAAATTTTGTGATTTGGTTAAATTATTAATAATCTTTTCTAATTTATCAATTTTATCTTTTAAAATATTATTTTATTTTTCTAATTTTTAAAAAATTAATTTCTTATTTTTTGTTAAATAATTTTGAGTTATTCTTATTCAGATTTGAATCAACTTTATTGATTGCATTATTACATATCTAATTTTCGAGAGAAATCTAAACTAGAGCAACAATAATTAGCTAGGGTACTGACATATGTTGCAAAAATTAGATTTTCATGAAATATAAATTTACTAACTTTGATTTCTCCCCCTGGATTCTTTGGTCTTCTTTTTGGGCATTGACTTTTGCAGTGACCCATCCGTTCATACTTGAAGCATTCAATGTGCTCCTTCCCTTTCTAAACTCCTCGCATTGATTTCTTCTTCTCCTCCGGTTGTACTGTCTGAATCTTACAAGTAGGTTACTGGTTCTATGGTGCCCTCTCTCCCTACACTTAAAAAAAATTATGTAAAATTTTAAATTTGAATTTATCATTTTACCTTTTAGATCGATGATAGGATTCTCCCCCTTGACTATTGCCATCTCAAATTTGGACTCAGATTCAGCTATCTCTTCCTTAGCCATTAGTGCTATGAAATCAGTCTGATCCAATTATTTTGAGTCTGGTTTGAAGGTTGACTCTGGGAAATCATACTCAGATTCGAACTCAAGTTTGATAGGATCCTATAGCTCTAATGAAATATCATGAAGCTCGATCAATTTTTCCCAAAGCTCCTTAGCATTGTTGAACTTTCCAACTCGATCAAGCTCTTCATTTGTTAGTCTTCATAGGAAAGTACATGTCGTTTTTGCATTTGCCTCGATTTTTCTCCTTATTTATGCATCCCACTTGTCGCAGGTGATGGGAATACCGTCTTCGATGGGGAGTATGAATCTGGTCTAGATTATGATCTACATCTCCACCTCGGTATTTAGTTGGTACTCTGTCTGATCTTTCCAGTAATCGAAGTCCTCACTTGAGAAGAGGGACGGGCGTGTGGTACTATAACCTTCTTGATGGGTCATTAAAGAATCTCACACAATAAAAATGAGAAAACTTGTTCAAAGACTTGATCTTTGATTAATAGTATGGTATAAAAGAGAAAAGGTGAAAAAATATGGCTCGAGTGGTGTTGCACCAATTTTGAGAATAAAATCGATGAATTCACAAATTTATCAGGAGAGGTTATTAGGTCAATTCTGATTTATGGCAAAAATTTGAAAATGAAAAAAAAGGAGTAAGAATTTATTTTTACAAAAATGGACAAAAAAATAATGAAAAAAAATGCTCGAACGGTAGTTGTATCGATTCACAGCGACCCACTCTGATATTAATTGTAGGATCGAAAGTACTAGAGTGGGGTGAATAGCACTCGTGGCTTTCACGTTCGTTTAAAACATGTACAATCGAGTAAAACGCAGTAAAATATAAGGTGATGGAATATAAATCAATGCTAATAAGCCAAGATTTACTTCGTTCATAGCTTGTGGCGACTCCTACTTCAAGACTCGCACATGATAGTACTTTCGTTAGGCAATCACTAATCAATCAAAAGTTAAAAAAGTGAATTTACAAATTTAAATATAAGTAACTGTGAAATTAAATAATACTGACGACTTAGAAATAGATCTTAAATGTAGTCATGTCGGAGTAGCTTTCCGGCATCATAGAGAACTTTTTAGAGCAATACGCAGAAGCAGAAGATGTTTGAAATGTTGTATCGGAGCTGCTAGTCAAAGCCTCCTTTTATAGCTCCTTCTGGGCACCTGGATCCTCTCCTAAGAGCCTACACTATGCTGACCTGGCGAGCTCTTGTCGAAACTTCATCCTTGAAGTTTATCCACCTCCGATTGCCCGCACCCTCTCTAGGTGCCTGGACCGCTGACGTGAGTCAGTCAATCATCATGCTCTAGCTCAGCGTGTCAATGAGTTTTGGTTGTACGAGCTCCTGGAGAAACTTCGAACGCTCGAACTGCTAGGGTGTCTGACCAGGCACCTGCTCCCTCTACGAAACTTGGTTAGGCGCTTGGAGTCCAGGCGCTCGGACCAACTTTTTATAGATCCATCTTTCTGCAAAATAGATTTAGTATAGGCAACAAATACTTAAAGAATAATAAGTTTTGGCTACATCCGAACTATCTATTAGTGTGGTTCACACTAATGGTCTAACTTGGGTTTTGATGAATGACAAGTAAGTTAAGTTAGGTTCCATCATGACCTAACCACTTGATTGAGTGTGAAGGAAATTCAGCTAGGTCAACGGGCTGACCGGATAGCTAGTACAAAATCCAGCCAGGTCGACGGACCGAACAGATAGTTGGTATGAAATCCAGCTAGGTCAACGGACCAACCGGATAGCTGGTACAAAATCTAGCTGGTCAACAAGCCGACTGAATAGCTGGTACGAAGTCCAACTAGGTCAACGGGTTGACTAGATAGTTGGCACGAAGTCCAGAAAGGTCGACGGGCTGACCGGATGCTTGGTAAACTAGTAAGTTAAGGTCAATTACTAGAGGAGAGTGGCCAAGTGAAGACTCGCCCCGGTTGAAGGGATAATAGGCGTCGGTCCAGTCTAGGTCCATTTGATATACCTAAGCTGAGACCTTGACTAGTTCATGGTCTTGGGAGGATAGGAACTAATTACTACTCTGTATTATTATTAAATTATCCTAATACTTGATTTTCAGGGTATTTCTGGACTAACATTGTTTTGCAAGGATGAAAATTACCTTCAGATAAACAGTGTCCTAAGGTGCCTTCAAGCAGTGAAGGCGCCTTCGTACTATTCATGGAAGGCGCCTCCATAGGCGCCTTCCACAAGATAAATTTTAACGTCGCAACGAATAAGTGTTGGGATGTTCAGGATCAAACTTGCCTCATTGGAGGCGCCTTCCATGGCTATGGAAGGTGCCTTCCACAACCTATATAAGGTAGGCTCGACCAAGCAACTGACAACAACACACATACAAACTACTACGTGTCCATTTAAGGCTCCAACTGCTCCGGGCTCTTGCTACAACTCTGCTACGAAGTTGTTGTGTCCGACGCCTACTCTAAGGACTTCCGATCGTGACCAGCAGACCAACTCCAACACACGAGTGCCTTCACATAAATTCCTAAAGTGTCGATAATGAGATTTCTATTTGTACTTAAATTTTGCAAATGGAAAGTGTAGTATATTACACTTCTTCGAACTCTCTCTGTACTCGATTCCCTCTTCTGGAGGTATCGAAAAAGGCTTTTAGTGGATTACCCATCGATAGGTTTACACGACCTGGGTCTTGGAGTAGGAGTCACCAATGGCTTCGAACCAAGTAAAACTGCCTGTGTTTTCTGGTGATTGGATTTTCACTTTTAAGTTTTCCTCTACGTACTTTACTTTGATTTCAAAACACGAAAAAATCAGCTTTTGAAAACTACATGATTCACCCCCTCTCACATGCCTAATCGATCCAACAAGTGGTATCAGAGCAGGTTATGCTCTGAATTGGTCAAACCACCAATCAAGCCAGGAGAATCATTTTTAGTTTTTTTTTTATTTTTCGCATTCCATTTGAATCGTTTTAAATATATCTTAAACACTGCTAATCCAAGACCAAGTCTTGGTACTCCGTTTTAGTTTTTTCTTCTACAGCTATCAAATGGCACAACTTGAAGGGTACAACACTATCTGTCCTCCCCTATTCAATGGTGACAACTTCCCATACTAGAAGAAGTAGACGGAAGAATATCTGAAGACCAACTTCGACAAGTGGTTTAGCATCACTAGAGGTTACAAGGCTCCAGTTGATAACGTCATAATCCTAATAGACCCGGAACATTGGAATCCAAAAATAAAGAAAAAGGTGTAGATCGACTTTAAAGCTCTCAATACAATTCAATGTGGGCTAACAAAAGAAGAGCTAAACCCCATCGACCCACATGAAAATGCAAAGGAACTTTGGGACAAGCTAATAGAACTACACGAAGGGACCAGTGATGCTAAGATAACAAAGAGAGATTTATTTTTAAATAAATTATTTAATGTCAAAATACAAGAAGGTGAGACTTCCAGTCAGCTACACGCAAGGATAAAGGGCATCCTCAATGAACTCCACACAATTGACCACCAATTAGAGAACCGGGACTTGATAAGGTATGCCTTAAACGCATTTCCTCAAAATGCACTGTGGGCTTCCATCGTGGATGTCTATAAGATTTCGAGGAACTTGCCAAAGTTAAAACTAGATGAATTATTCTATGAACTAGAACTGCACGAACAAACTAATGCCAAATCCGAGAAAGATCTTGCTGTTATTGTAGGATCATCAAAAGATAAGTCCAAATCGAAGTCGGAACCTAAAGATTAGTCTGACCCAGGCTGAGATAATGAAGAACACCTGGTGAACTTGGTAATAAAAATGTTCACTAGGAGAAAGAAGAACTTCACCAACAAGGACTTGCAGAAGATCAACTCCGCCTCCAACTCTAACAATAAGAACATGACATGTTTTGGATGCAACAAGAAGGGGCACTACAAGACCGACTACCTGAATATGAAAAATAAAAAGGCCCTCAAAGCGACGTGGGATGAATCATCCAGAGATGAATCAGATGATAGAGAACCAAAGCACTCCAACTCTCTCACTGATGACGCATGGACCTGAATCAGAAAGTGAATCGAAAGATGGGTCCGAACTCGAATCAAGCCATGAGTCCACACTCGTTTCCGAAGGTTCCGATGAGGTATATTTTAGATTAAATAAAAAGTTCTTTAAAATCATTGCATGCTTAAATAGGAAATTAACTACTTATGAAAACTAAATAAATGAACTAACAAAAGAAAATGATAAACTTAATGAACAATTAAAATTAAACTCAACAACTGAACCAATTCAAACTGAAATCCCAACTCAAGTTGCAAAACTTGAGGAGGATAATTTCAGATTGAAAAATGAAATAGTTAAACTAAAGGAATTACTTGAAAAATTCATAACTAGATCCAAGTATCTTGACATGATATTTGGATCATAAAGAACTGTGTACAACAAGTCCAGACTCCGATATAAGCCCAGCTCAACCAACAAATCTTTTATATCTTTAGTTAACCAAAATAAAAATCAAAGTAAAGCTTGGGTTCCAAAAGCGTGTATAACCACGAAAGTAAGACTAAATCACTATTACACACCTAAAGATAAATTTTATTATATAAATCATAATAAACCATCTCTCTTAAACTCTAAAGCTAAATCTTCAAAAATAAATACAAAACAAAAAAAAACCTTAAGTTATTCAAACCTAACTTAAACAAATACAATATAAACAAAAATTATAATCAAGTATACTATAATTTTAAAAGTATTCGACATAAACCCAAAACTTAAACTCAAAATGTTCAATAATTCAAGGGGAGGCTCCAAATTAGTTGGCACCTCCAAGATAATAACTTACCCGGCAGGGTAATTAGGACTAGCTAAAATAGGGATAAAAGTTTAACTTGACAAAAGTACTGGTGAAGTTTTGGATAATAGTAGGTTAGGGAATTTATGTCTATGCATGTTTAGGAAGATATGGCTTCGATCTGGTACATTTGGTTTAGTGGAACTAACTAAAGTTACCCCTTATGGATCCTAATTAGTTACACCAAGGTTTTGTATTAAGTTCAGTAGATAGGACTATTTGAAAAACCTTGAAGGCATGGTTTTGTATTAACTAGTTAGACCTGGTACTCTAATGATGCCCAAGTGACTCACCATAGCCCAAAAGTTTATCCAAAGAATACATATTTGTTGAGCCCAAAGCTAAACTTGAATCTAATGCAAAGTTAAACCCAACCCTGAAATTGAATTTAATTCATCTCACAAAATCATAGGGTTCCCTGATGGAAAATATAGATCAGGTGAGATGACTAAGAAACTAAAATTTTCAAATTTAAAATTAAACTTAAAATTAAAACAAAAAATTTAAAACATAAAAATTAAAATTTAAAAATTAAAACTAAAAATTTAAAATTAAACTTAAAATTAAAACTAAAAATTTAATATTAAACTTAAAATTAAAACTAAAAATTTAAAATTAAACTTAAAATTAAAACCAAAAATTTAAAACTTAAAATTAAAATTTTAAAATTTAAAAGTTAAAATTAAAACTAAAAATTTAAAATTAAACTTAAAATTAAAACTTAAAATTAAAACTTAAAATTAAACTTAAAATTTAAAATTTAAATTTAAAATTTAAAAATTAAAACTAAAAATTTAAAATAAACTTAAAATTTAAAATTTAAAATTAAACTTAAAATTAAAACCAAAAATTAAACTTAAAAGTAAGCTCAAATCTAAATTGATATTAACTCCTACTTATTATAGAAAACCAAATGAATATTGGACAGTGGTTGCTCCGAACACATGACGAGGGATCACACCAAGTCCACTCAGTTAACATACAAAAGCTTAGGAACAGTTACCTTTGGAAACAACGGCAAACTCAAGGTAATGAGGTAGGTAATATTGAACTTAAAACTGATTTTATTGTGAAGAAAGTATTACTTGTTAAAAATCCCAAATACAACCTTCTTAGCATTAGTCAATTGTGTGATTCTAGATATAAGGTTAGGTTCTTATCCTCTGAATGCCTAATTAAGCACTTAGATAGCCCTTCTATAAGTTTAAAAGGATTTAGAAAAGACAATATCTATGCAATTAACCTAACCACTTCCTCACTCAAGTGTTACTTAACACAAAAGGAAGAAACTTGGTTATGGTATAGAAGAATGTCACACACAAATTTTAGAAATCTAAGTAAATTAAATGGATTAGTTAGAGACTTATCAAAATTACCTAACTTGGACTCAACAATTTGTAATGCCTGTGAATAAGCAAAACAAACAAAGTCTACTTACAAATCAACTAATCAACCTCAAACAAGTTCAATACTAGACTATTGCACTTAGACCTATTTGACTCCTATGAGATCAAATCAATAAATGGAAGTCTATATGACCTAGTAATAATAGATGATTACTCTAGATTTATCTGTGTTAAATTATTAAAAAATAAGGATGAAACATTTGAAATCTTTAGTAATTTTTGTAAACAAATTGAAAATGAAAAAGACCAAAAAATTAAAGAATCAGAAGTGACAATGGAGGAGAATTTAGAAATCACAATTTTAATCAATTCTGCCTTAAAAATAGTTATCATCATGAATATTTATGCCCTAAAACACCCTAATAAAATGAAATAGTAGAAAGAAATAACAGAACTCTACTTGAAGCCTCTAGAACAATGTTAAATGAATATAACCTGCCAAAATACTTTTGGGCAGAAGCTGTTAGCACAAATGCTATGTACAAAATAGGACGACTATAAATAAAACTCATGGTAAAACATCATTTGAACTCTATTATAATAAACAACCTAATATTAAATACTTTAAAGTATTTGGATGTCCAATCTATATACTAAGTACAAGAGAATACTTAGAAAATTTTACCTCAAAAATAGAAAATGGAATCTTTATAGGCTACTCACTAAACAGTAGATGTTGCAGAGTATATAACAAAGTTACATTAAGAAATAAAGAAACCTCAAATGTAAAATTTGAAGAATCTAACCAAAACCTAGAATAAACCTAGATCAAACAATCGAATTTGTTTAAGGTACCACTAGTCAAGGGGGAACAAATGAAAACCTAAGTCACAAAGAAGAAAATCAACCTCAACTGAATTAACCTACTAGAAAACTCAAATCATCCAATTGACCAATTAATTGATGACCCAGACCTAAGAGTTCAAACTAGGTCATCCTTTAGAAATTTAAGTCAAATATCCTTGATCTCAAAAATTATGTAACACCCCTAGGATATCTAGCAAGATTATTTATTTTTACCATGGTTTAAATTAGGCCTTATGTGTAAATTTGCAAAAAAAAATAAAAAAAATAGAACCAAAAAGAGATGACCAAGGTTTGAACCTTGGATCTCTTACTAGATACATGTATGTGTTAACCAATAGACCAAGAGAAGATATTGTTAGAGAGAGAAGTGACAATATAGTTAAGAGTAAGAAAAGAGCTTCTTTCATTTAGAAGGAGAAGTTAGAGTTGCCTTCTTTCTCTCAAAAGAAAAGAGGACTCTTTCTTCCTCTTTTCATTAAGGGAGAAGTAAAGGAAAAGAGAAGGAAAAATCCATTTTTCCTTCCTCTTCTCATGTAGAATAAAAGGAGAAATTAAAGAAGAGAGTTCATTTTTTTCTCTTCCTCCTCCCTCCTTCTCTTCACCGTGACCAAGAGCTTCTTCCCCCTCACCATTGCCGAGCCCAAGCAAGAAGCTCCTCTCTAGGAAGGCTCCACAAGCAAGGTCTCTTCCATAAGAAAATCAAGCGAGGATGTGAGTATCCCCTCCCTGCAGTACAAGTAGTTTTCGGTTTTCTTCATACGTAAATGTTATTGAAATCGTAGAGATTTCCTTTTCAAGTTTCGGCCAAGTTAGATTTGTGGTCATTTAGGTTAACAAGTTTACAAGCTATGCTTCATGTTGAAAAAAAAAAGTCCAGAACCTCACTTTTAAAGTTTCGGCCAAGATCAAAAAGTAAGGTTTGGATCCAAGTTTTGTTTGGTAACAAGCTTGCCTATGTTTCCTTCATGATATAAGATCTTTTATATGTTGTTGGCTAAGCTTAATACTCCCTATGATATTAAAAAGTTTAAGAACCCTAACCTAAAGTTTCGGCCAAGATGAGTTATAGGGTTTAGGGCAAGGCTTTAAAAAAAAAAGGAAACTTATTGTTTATGTTCCTAAACTTGTTAAACTTTCTTATATGTGGATAGCTTTGGTTTTCCATGCTCCATGTTGTATAAAATTTGGAGAAAGTTACTTTCAAGTTTCAGCCAAGGTTAGGAATGCAATTTAGGACAAAGTTTTGTTAATGATAGCATGTTGTTTATGCTCCTTCATGATGTATGAACCCTTGCGTATTGGTAGCCTATATTTTTATGTTTCATGTTGTATGAAAAATATGGAAACCCTAGTCACATGTTTCGGCCAAGAATAGAAATGAAGTTTCGAGTAAGATTTTTAAATGATAACATGCTTGGTTATGCTCCTTCATGATGCATGAACCCTTGTGTATTGGTAGCTTAGATTTTTATGCTTTATGTTGTATGAAAAAATATGAAAATGCTAGTTGCAAGTTTCGGCCAAGAGAGTATAAGAGGCCTTGGGCTAAAAATTTAGAACCTAAACATGCTTGCTTGGGTTCATTCATGAAATATGATACCTTGTATGTAGCTAGGTTAAGCCATTATGTCACATGTTGCACTAAAAGAATGGAAACCCTAATTGTAGGTTTCGGCCAAGGTAGAGAGTAAGCTTAGAGTTAAGTTTTTCTAACCTAATTATGCTTGGTTATGGCTCTACATGTTGTGTGATCTTGTATATAAGATTAGATACGTTTCCATGCTACATATTGTACAAATGAATGCTTAGAACCTCACCTTAAGGTTCGGCCAAGCAAGTATATGGGCTTAGAGCAAGGTCTTGAAATTTAACCATGCTTGTTTATGATTCTTTATGATGTATGACTAATTATCTAGAGTTGGTTTAAGTTTCATGCTTTGTATGGTGGCCAATGCTTAGAACCCATGCTAGTAAGGTTTCGGCCAAGGTTGAAAGAATAGGATTGGGGAAAAGTTTTGAACCCAACTATGCATGCTTATGTTTTCTCATGATGTATGGTCTTTGATATGTGATTAGTTTAAGTTCCATGCTTCATGATATGATATGTTATGCCTTATGTTATGAGATAAGCTATGTTCCATGATATGATATGCTATGCTCATGATGTGATATGATATGCTCATGATATGATATACTATGTTCATGATATAATATGTTATGCCTTATGTTACGAGATAAGCTATGTTCCATGATATGTTATGCTATGCTCATGATATGATATGCTATGCTCATGATATGATATGCTATGCTTCATGATATGATATGCCATGCTCGATGTTATGAAGATCACATGTTATGTTTTATGTTATGATATGAACATGTTATGGTTCATGATATATGTATGAAAGGCTTATGTAAGAAGAAAAGCCTAAGAGTTGCTTCCCTTAAGTTGGGATCAAGAGCACTCTTCATGGTATGGCAAAGAGATGCTTCCCTTAAGATGGGATCAAGAGCTCTCTTCATGATATGACAAGAAATTATAACATGTATGATAAGCTATGATATGCATGATGACATGATATATATGACATGATATCTTATTTTATATGGCTTCTACCAAGGCTGGCCTCCATAAGCGCCCCGAGGTCGATGGTCTATGAAACGGGCCTCGTAAAAAGGGATGGGCTCCTTAGTACGCCCCTAGGTCGACGGACTATGAACGGACCTAGATCCCTAGTAGGTTCGGGGCTAGCTACCCTGTCCTAGGGATTGCGCGCATTTATGTATGTATGTGGTACAAGCCGGGCCCTCATGATGATATTATGTTCAAGTATGTATATGATATGTTTTAAAAGAGACATGATGCATAGGTGCATTCCATGATACATGTTTTAAAAAAAAAATTATACATCTTGCATCTACATGCACATATTTTATGAATTATTGTTTATGCACTATCATGAACAGGTATGAGTTATGATACATGCTTACAGAATATGTTATGTCTCATGATATGTGCTTACAAGATATGATATGTTTCATGATATGCGCACCCATGCTATGCTATTCTATGTTATACTTCTTATATAAGATGATATGTTTACGTTATGTTCCCTCATGCTATGTTATTATATGTTATGTTTCTTATATGATAAGATATGTTCTATGTTATGATTCCCCATGCTATGTTATGCTATGCTATGTTTCACATGCTATGTTGTGTTATGTGCTTTATGTTTTATGAGTAGGAAAGGAGCTCATTAAGCCTTTGGGCTTATAGTATTATGTTCCTTGTACTGCAGATAAAGGCAAGGAATGGATGAATTAAGGGTGTTGGTGCAATATCCCTCAGGTCAAGGTTGACCTGGGTAACCAAGCTGAGTCTTGGTTTGGGTTTAGATGTTTGACAATAAGATATTGATTGAAGAAGAGTCAAGTAGGTCAAGGTTGACTGGATACTTGATTGGGAAGTCCTAAATGGGATGTTAGGCAAAATGAAAGACCTAGTGAGTGAAGCTAGGCAGTATGAAAGTCCTGGTGAGTGAAGCCAGGCAGAAGGAAAGTCCTAGTGAGTGAAGCTAGGCAGATGGAAATCCTGGTGAGTGAAGCCAGGTGAAAGTCCTAGTGAGTGAAGCTAGGCAGATGGAAATCCTGGTGAGTGAAGCCAGGTGAAAGTCCTAGTGAGTGAAGCTAGGCAGATGGAAAACCCTAGTGAGTGAAGCTAGGTGAAAGTCCTGGTGAGTGAAGCCAGGCAAGGGAAAATCCAGATGGATCAAGGATGATCGGACATCTGGTGCTGGGAAGTCCAAGTAGGTCAAAGGATTGACTGGATACTTGGCATGAAAGAAAAGTCCAAGTAGGTCAAAGGAATTGACCGGATACTTGGCACAGAGAAAAGTCCAAGTGGGTCAAAGGGATTGACCGGACACTTGGTAAGGGAGTCCTAGCAGGTCAAGGGAGTGACTAGATGCTAGGCATGACATACCAACAGGTCAAGGTTGACCGGATGTTGGTTTGGGAGGTTTGGGACTTGGTTTTGGACAAAAATCAAGTGCTGGATCGATCAGTGGATCGATCCAGGCTCTGGATCGATCAGTGGATCGATCCAGACCTGTCCCAGCGAACAGAGAGCCTCTGGATCGATCCGTGGATCGATCCAGAGGTCCCAATCGATCCATGGATCGATTGGGACGCGGCTGCTTCGCGCGATAAGCGCTGGATCGATCCGTGGATCGATCCAGGCGCGTTTCCAGAGCACAGAGGCGCTCTGGATCGATCCGTGGATCGATCCAAAGCCTCCCCGATCGATTGGGAACATTCGAATCGATCGGGATCCGACCGTTGGCGTCGATAAAGGCCGCAGGCGTTCATTTCCGATTCACTCCAGATCTCTCGCCAACTCCTCCACAGCGCTCTCAAAGATCAGATCGCCAGTTCTTGAAGGATCTTGGAAGCTTTCCAAGTCAAGAGGCGGATCAAAGGCAAGAAGAGAAGCTAGGGTTAGGGTTTTCTGTACTCATTGTAAGCTTTGCGCTTGTATTTTGTTTCCCTTTCCTTTCTTCTTGTACTGAGAGTCTTGTAGGGCTTCTCCGCCCTCGGTAGTTACCGAAAAGGAGTGTTTTCATAGTGGAGGGTGCGTGCGTGGTGTGGATCCTTGGATTAGTCACCTCTTGTGAGGTGGATACCAAGTAAACCAACCGTGTTAGCGTTATTGTATTTGTTTCTGTATTTTCCGCTGCACATCTTTGAAGGAACAAGCAACGCCGAGCACCGAGCGAACGCGACGAGCTATTCACCCCCCCCCCTCTAGCTACTTTTGGTCCTAACAAGTGATATCAGAGCAAGGCCGCTCTTCACCAGAATCATCGCCGGAAGGGTCAAGCATAACAAGAAAAGCTAGAGGGTGAAGAAGTTGAAGCAAATTCTTCAAGTTCAAGACTTTATCAAGCTCAACTTCAAGATGCAATTCCAAGATGGACTTGGATTTGACACAAGGGTGGCTCCACCATATTCATCTACAAGCTTCGATTCTTGGAAATCAAGAATCGAAAATTTTCTTATGATGGAGATAGAGCAATGGTTTGCTCTCATGGAAGGTTTTGAAGCTCCCACAAATTCCAAGGGCAAAGTACTCAAAAGGAGCAAGTGGAGCAAAGACCAAATCCAAAGATGTGAGGCCAATGACAAAGTGACCAAGCTTTTGGTCAATTTATTGCCAAGCAACATCTTGGAACAAATTGGAGAGGTTGAAGATGCCAAGGAGCTTTGGAGCAAATTGGCAAGAATTCATGAGATCCCCTCCACTGTACCAGATCAAGGAGAATCCAAAGAGGGCGACTCATTGGATCAAGACCAAGAGGAGGACTCCGAGGTTGAGAGATGCTCAACCTCCGAAGAAAAGGAAATCCAAGAAGCTTCATCCTCAAGGGAATGCAACGAAGGGAACAAGGAGGGAGCATACTCCTTGTTTCATATTCAAGATGATGAAGCCTCCACCTCTAGGATTGAGGGGGAGAAATTTTTGGTGACACCGGATCAAGAAGAAGGAGAAGCTTCTACATCCGGGTCAAGTGAAGAAGAAGAAGATGGTGCCACCTCCGAAATTCAAGAAATATCAAATGGAGGAGCAAGTGCCATCCCTATACAAGAAGGTATAAATGTTTCAATTAAAAATAAAAATCATATTATATGCTTTGAGTGTAGGGAACATGGGCACTACAAGAGCAAGTGCCCTAAATTGGCCAAGAAGAAGGGCCAAGTGGCACAAAAGGGCAAGGCGAAGCCCAAGGAGATCATCCCCAACACAAAGAAGAGCAAGGAGCATATTATATGCTTCTCTTGCAATCAAAAGGGGCATTACCGAAGTCAATGCCCCAAGGGGAAGAAGGTGGTCAAGGCTCAAGGAGGCACTAGGCAAGGGGGAGCCTCCAAGGTAAAGAAGAAGGTAACATTTATTGAGCCTACCCCTTTACATTATGGTAAAAAGCATGATAGTTCTAACTTTTATCATTTTAATGCAATTTACCATAAGAATAGAAAGCATGAGGGCTTTAAGGAAAAACATGTGGCCCTACATGCCAAAACTACCCAACCTAAGGTTAGGAAGGCAGATAGACACTTGGGCAATAACTCTAAAGATTTTAGATACAAGCCCAAGAACAAATATGCTCATGAATCAAATGAAAAATCTAAAACTAAAGACTTAGTGATAGAAAATCAAGTCTTGAGGTCAAGGCTTGATAAAATGGAAAGGACCCTAAAAAGGATGAAAAATATCCTAAAAGGGCAAAATGAGCATAGCCTAGGTCTAGGAGCACAAAGGTCATCTAATGGCCATAGAGGGTTGGGATACAAACCAAAGGCTAAGAAGGATGTGCCCTCTTACCATAGAGTTCCATATAGTTATGGAACAAACCCTAGGTCTAGTGGTCAAGCCAAGAATACTAGGGAAGTCATCCCTAAGAGTATCTTTGCAACCAAAGTGACTAAGACTTCTAAGAAGTCTAAGAAAGTCACTAACAAGGTCACAAGGGAGGCTATCCCTAGAGTTGACCTAGAAAGTGTGACCAAGGCTTCTAAGAAGCCCAACAAGGTCACTAGGAAGGTATCTAGGGAAGTTATCCCTAGTGAGTACCTAGAGCATCCAAGGAGCACCAATAGGTGTTGGGTTCCTAGGAGCATCTTCTCTACCCCATAGATGGGTTAGAGAGTGTCAACTCCGATTAGAAGGGTAGTTAACCCAACTTTGAGGAAATTGACACTCAAGGAGCATTTTCAAGATTTTAGTTAACCTTTGAAAATGAAATGGACATATTGATTACTCCTTGAAACAGTAAAATGTGCCTAATGGTGGAAGAATTGATTTTAATCTTAAATGGCACATATTGGGAAATTCATAAAAACTATCAAGTTGGGATTTTGGTATGTTCTTAGGCAATTTAAGGCAATCCGGGCCTTAAATTTAAAAGTGCTACTCTTGAGGAAACATGGAATATGCCAACTTTTGAGGACATGTTTATTTTCAATTGGCATACATTAAATCAAGGAAATTAGAAATGCCAATTTAGGTTTTGGCATTCTCTTGTAGCACTTTAGGGCAATCTAGGTTTAAGATGTAAGTTTAGCTAAGACTTTAAGGATACTTAGATAGTTAATCTAGGTATATTTTATTTATGCTAAATCTTGCCATGATTGTTTGCCCATAATATGCCATGACATCATGTCTAGTTTTGCATTCATGTTTTATTATGAAAAATCCAAAAATACCATGTCATGACATTCATACATCATGTAGTAATAGGATATTTTCTTTTGAAAATTATTTTCTTTTGATGTATGCCATAACATAATCATGCATTTAGTTTAATTCCTAGTAATTAAGGACGAATGGCATTTAACGACACTTATTAACAAGTGACATCCTGGGTGGATGTCTAATATCTCTAAAATGCCTAGATAGATATGCATGATCCCTAGAATAGGGCAAAACCAAATTTTACATCTCACAAAGACCTCTAAGGTGACATGTATGTGTTTTGTCCATATTATATACAAGTGAGATGTTAGGATGATAAACAAAACTCAAGATGTTGATTTAGTACATTCTTTTGAGTTTTAAATTCATCAAAACACATAGTTATGTGTTTTCCCATCATTGGGAAAGCTAATGTACAAGTCATGTGCATTAAGCCCAACGAATGTGATGGGATATTGGTTTTGAAAATGTTTTTAAAATGTTTTTGGAAAACCTTGGTGAAGGCTATCTTTTGATAGTAATCACCATTGAATAGTTAGACACAAACTTGAAGAAAAACACTAAAGTTTTTGCAAGTTTTCAAGTTTGTGTCAATCTTTGAAAATATGATGTATTTTCATAGAAAACTATTTTTCCGTGATAGTAAACGCCCTAAATAATGTCTACACGAAATTTCATAATTTTTGGATTTTTGTAGAATTTTCTAGGGGTTTCTGAAGTTGACTGAAATGGAATTTCAGCAACTATCAGAGCTCCGATCGATCCATGGATCGATTGGAGTTCCTGAATCGATCCATGGATCGATTCAAACGGCAATTCCCGCGAGCAGAAGCTCGCTGGATCGATCAGCCGATCGATCCAGGGAATCTGAATCGATCAGTGGATCGATTCAGAAAGGTTCAATCGATTGGAACCCAACTTCAATCGATCCAAGTTGCTGGTTTTGGCTGGGAAGGCCTGATTTCAGCATCTTTGAACCTCTTTGAGTCTAGGTAACCATTCCAAACCCCTTAAATACATTTGTATACATACAAAGGGTGTTTTCATGTTGAAAACAAGGATGGATTGGTTAACGAAGACTAAGTAGATGTTTAGGTTGAGGTTGTTTCAAATTTTGAATATTTGAACCTCAAAACTTCTAAATTTGGGTTTCCTAATGTGTTAGGGATTCCAAGTCATTGTTGGTGCAATGACAGAAGTTACCACCATGTCTTTAGGGGGGGGGGACTCTTTAAAGACATGAAAATTATTTTTCATAAACCTTGGAAGGTGGTTAACCTTCTGTTGTGAACTTGCTCAAGGTTGAGCATTTAAACTTGAAATGGGGAGAAATGGGGAGTGGATATCCTCATTATTTCAAGTGGACACTCAAGTAGTAGATAATGCTCAAGGTTGGGTAGTTGTCTACATTGAAGGAGAAGTTAAGGATAAATGAAGGGTATGGGACCTTCATTATCGTGTTGATCACAACGAGTGAGGTTGTGAACAACGATGAGCAACTCTTCAGGGGGAGAGTCTTCAACAAATGGATTTGTTGAAGTGTGCCCAGAATTGGAGCATAGGTTGATGTGTGTCCAACGATGGGTTGATGTGTGCCAATAGGGGGAGAATGTATGGTTAAGTTTAGGCTTTCATTACCTATGGGAAGGTCATAGGCGGAGAATGAAAGGACTCATGAAAGGGAGTAAGTTAGGCTTTCATTACCTAGAGCGAGTTTGCCCTCTTAGGGGGAGAATGAAGAGCCTAATTTATGCTTTCATTACCTAGTGGCATGAAGAAGGAGGCTATGGGATTAGCCTAACTTACATATGGGATTGTAAGTGTTATTGTGGTATTGTCAAACATCAAAAAGGGGGAGATTGTTGGTGCAATATCCCTCAGGTCAAGGTTGACCTGGGTAACCAAGCTGAGTCTTGGTTTGGGTTTAGATGTTTGACAATAAGATATTGATTGAAGAAGAGTCAAGTAGGTCAAGGTTGACTGGATACTTGACTGGGAAGTCCTAACTGGGATGTTAGGCAAAATGAAAGACCTAGTGAGTGAAGCTAGGCAGTATGAAAGTCCTAGTGAGTGAAGCCAGGCAGAAGGAAAGTCCTAGTGAGTGAAGCTAGGCAGATGGAAATCCTGGTGAGTGAAGCCAGGTGAAAGTCCTAGTGAGTGAAGCTAGGCAGATGGAAATCCTGGTGAGTGAAGCCAGGTGAAAGTCCTAGTGAGTGAAGCTAGGCAGATGGAAAACCCTAGTGAGTGAAGCTAGGTGAAAGTCCTGGTGAGTGAAGCCAGGCAAGGGAAAATCCAGATGGATCAAGGATGATCGGACATCTGGTGCTGGGAAGTCCAAGTAGGTCAAAGGATTGACTGGATACTTGGCATGAAAGAAAAGTCCAAGTAGGTCAAAGGGATTGACCGGATACTTGGCACAGAGAAAAGTCCAAGTGGGTCAAAGGGATTGACCGGACACTTGGTAAGGGAGTCCTAGCAGGTCAAGGGAGTGACTAGATGCTAGGCATGACATACCAACAGGTCAAGGTTGACCGGATGTTGGTTTGGGAGGTTTGGGACTTGGTTTTGGACAAAAATCAAGTGCTGGATCGATCGATGGATCGATCCAGTCTCGGATCGATCGGTGGATCGATCCGACCATCGAGCAGAGAGCCTCCGGATCGATCCGTGGATCGATCGGAGGTCCCAATCGATCGCTGGATCGATTGGCCAGTCCGCGCGATAAGCGCCGGATCGATCCGTGGATCGATCGGCAGCGTCTATGGAGGTGCTCTGGATCGATCCGTGGATCGATCCAAAGCCTCCCCGATCGATTGGGAACATTCGAATCGATCGGGATCCGACCGTTGGCATCGTTTATAGCTGCAGGCGTTCGATGGCTGCGGTATCGCTTCTCCGATTCACTCCAGATTACTCGCCAGCTCCTCCACAGCGCTCTCAAAGATCAGATCGCCAGTTCTTGAAGGATCTTGGAAGCTTTCCAAGTCAAGAGGCGGATCAAAGGCAAGAAGAGAAGCTAGGGTTAGGGTTTTCTGTACTCATTGTAAGCTTTGCGCTTGTATTTTGTTTCCCTTTCCTTTCTTCTTGTACTGAGAGTCTTGTAGGGCTTCTCCGCCCTCGGTAGTTACCGAAAAGGAGTGTTTTCATAGTGGAGGGTGCGTGCGTGGTGTGGATCCTTGGATTAGTCACCTCTTGTGAGGTGGATACCAAGTAAACCAACCGTGTTAGCGTTGTTGTATTTGTTTCTGTATTTTCCGCTGCACATCTTTGAAGGAACAAGCAACGCCGAGCATCGAGCGAACGCGACGAGCTATTCACCCCCCCCCCCTCTAGCTACTTTTGGTCCTAACAAAGGGGAGCAGCAGGAAGGGCAATGATGATGTGTGTGGAAGTGGCATGGTGGATAGATCAAATTAAGTTTAAATCTATATTTGGTTAAATTGTGCATGTGAACTAAGTTTGGACCCTATTCTTATGATGATAGTTTGAGCTAGTATGTTATGCTCTTATGATATTTTGCTCAAGTTAGAATAATTATGATATGGTAAAATGTTAATAAGTTATGATTCACATGCCATGTTTAAGACAATCAAATGCATATGATAAAATTTTTAAGTATGTCTTCCGCTGCCATAAGTTCATATGCATTAGTATGTTAGGTGAATGTAAGTAACCCCGTCCGTCTAGGGCAGTCAGAGTGTCCATGGAAGGGTGGGCGTTACAAATTAAACCCAAAATAATAGAAGAATCCTTACTTGACCCAGATTAGATCATAGTCATGCAGGAAGAACTAGCCCAACTTGAATGAAACAAAGTCTGGGACTTAATACCACCACGTAACCATAAAAAGGTAATAGAAACAAAATGGGTTTTCAGAAATAAACTAAGTGAAAATGGAGAAATTATTAGAAATAAGGCTAGACTAGTGGCTAAAGGATTTAGTCATTCGGGGGACTTGACTATGATGAAACCTATGCCCCAGTAGCTAGACTTGAATCTACTAGAATACTACTTAGCTATGTAGCCCATAAAGGTTTTAAACATTATCAAATGGATGTTAAATCTGTCTTTTTAAATGGGCTAATAAAAGAAGAAGTATATATAGGTCAACCACCTAGATTTGAGAGTCTAGATCATCTTACCTATGTCTTTAAGCTTAAAAAGGCCTTTTACGGTCTTAAACAAGCACCTAGAGCCTGGTATGAAGGGTTAACCTCCTACCTTATTTCCAAAGGGTTCAATCAAGGATAAATTGACCCAACCTTATTTGTAAAGTCAATCAAACAAGATATATTTGTAGCATAAGTATATGTAGACGACATAATATTTGGTTCAACTAATTTAGAATTCTTACAAGAATTCATAACCTTAATGAAACAAAAATTTGAAATGAGCTTAATATGTAAACTAACTTACTTTTAGGTCTACAAATTAAAAAACTAATGAAGGAAATTATGTCTACCAACAAAAATATATTAAGGAATTACTTAACAAATTTAGAATGGAAAATACCAAAGAAATAAAAACTCCAATGGCAACTAACACAATCTTAGATAATAACCCAACTAGAAAACAAGTTGACCTAAAATACTATAGAAGTGTCATAGGTAGCATTCTATACTTGACTGTAAGTAGACCTAACATTTTATTTACAGTTAGTATGTGTGTTAGGTACCAAACCTGTGCTAAAGAATCTCACTTAACTAACGTAAAAAGAATTTTCAGATATCTAAAAGGAACTTCAAATGTAGGAATTTGGTATCCTAGAACAACCAATTTTGAACTTATAGGTTATTCTGACTAGGTTATTCTGTACTTATAGTCAGTTAGTAACTAATAGTTAGACAATTAAGGACAAGTTAAAGCTGATTAGATTATTTTAAAGTAATCTTAGGTTCAGGGGGAGAACAAATAAGTCAAAAAAATTTTGAAATCATTCTATTTTTTTTACATGTCTTGAAAAATTATTTTGAAAACTGTTTCAATTTTGTTAAACTACCTTAAAACAATTTTAAATATCGCAGCACTTAGCATTTTAACCTTTGGTTTTAAACCTTTAAAGTTTTTTTTTGGAAAAACTTATCAAACCTTAAAGTTTCCAAAGTTAGTAGATTTAAAAGTATTTTCAACTCGTGTAAAAATACTAACATACAGTGTTTTAAAATTCATCTTTAGAATATTTTTACTTTCCAAAATAAGTTGAAACAAATTCATTTTGAACAGGTTCTTTTCAAAAATTATTTCTATACTTTGAATTTTGTTTAATACATTGTTTATCATTTCAAAACTAACTTTAAACATATTTTGTAAAATATTGTTTACAAGTTTTTATGGTTATACATTTTTTTCTCTCCCTCGAAGTAGTCCCAAGATGTCACTACAAGAAAAAAAGTCTAACAACAACGGCTTTTCACAGTTGTCGTAGCCCCTTTCGGACTGTTGTTAAAGGTCGTGTTGTTAAAAGGGGTGCCCAAAGACAACAGTTTTTAACCGTTGTCTTTGAAGGCAAAGACAACAGTTTTACAACGGTGAAAAACCGTTGTCTTTTCCTTCAAAGGCAACAGTTTTTCACCGTTGTCTTTGAGCGTCTACCTTTAATAACATGGTCATCAACAACAGGTTTAAACTATCTAAGACAAAGGTGAAAAATCGTTGTCTTTTTTAGATAAAAAATAAAAAAAATTAATACACAATTTTCCAATATTATAAACCATTCAAAATACTAAATTTCAAAATAAAATTTAATATACAATTTTCTAACATTCAAAAATATTATCTATAACATTCTGAAGAAATTTCATAAGCAATAAACAAAATTTCATAAGCAACCAACAAAATGATAACACTATTAAAACAAAGGTAGAACAATATAACACGATATTTTCTAATATGTTTTGACTGTTGAACTTTTGCTCCTAATTTGTTTCAAGGACCGCAGCGCTGCTATGGTGCTCTTCGTGTATAAGCTCTGCATATATTTATTCTCCTCCAACTCCGGAACCCTCCCACCTGATTGTGCCGGCTTTGGCACTCCATTTTGTCCGTCGCATTCTGCTGAAATTGACAGGTTGTTGCTGGGGAAGAGGTGGTCTAGCATAGCCACACACTCCTTCACGAGTTTGTATATATAGGAGATCAGTTGTAAAGAATGGCTACTGCAGCACCTTTTCAATGAAGGGCTGCCTGATAAGTGCTCCTGTTCTCTTGTCATACTTCTTCAGTATTTTCACTAGACCTGAATTCATCACAACAAGAATAATAAACCATCTAAATGAGTGCACAAATTTAAAAAAAAAAAGAACCAGAAGAAAGGACAGAACAGTTAATCAATAACACTCAGATAATTGTAAACTATAATTAGGCTCTGATCATGACTATGCTAACATGAGTTTCCTTGTTAACAAATTGAGAAATAATTGTTTGGATAAATTAACAAACAAAACATGTAATATCTAAATCAAATGGGAGAGTTTGATACCTAAATAAAATCAACCTTGTTCAGTCAATGTAAAATCAGTTAAACTGCATTGGTAGTAGGCAAATAACATAAAATTTTCTGTTGTGGAAGTTATAATGAGAGTGGATTGATTGTTTCACCAATGACTAGAAATATTACTGTGTGATTTGAAGAAGAAATCCAAACATCTATTCTGCTGAATGCTAATTTATCATAACCTAGCAAAACAAATTTACCAAGCTACTCCAATGCCCTTCTTAATCAATCTGATCAATTAGTAAACATGATTGTAGAATAAAACCCATAAATTGCCTCTGAAGCGAAAGTGCTAAGTTTATACTAGACTGAATGTAATTCATACACCATATGGATTGTTTGCAATGAAAATTACAAGCTCTAAAAAAAAACAAAGGTTTGAAACATAAAGGGATATCAATCCATCACAACTTAGATTGTTTGGAGGATCCACAGAAGTGTATTAATTTACATGTTAGAATACTGAAAATAAGCTACAGTGAAATCTTTAATGTGTACCATGGACTACATAAGAATAGATCAAGAAAAAGTTGAATTCTTACGGAAACCTACCCGTGTAGTTAATTACGTGATCTTCTCTTTAGCCTTTACTTTCCTTTGAACATTCTTCCTTGATAGTGATCTTCAAAATTATATTAATTGTCAAGATGCATGCTATAAAACTGTTCAAACAATCACTTAGATAAAGCACAAACAATCACTTTGTTTGTGCTTCAAGATCCTACAAAGATTGAATTGCACATGGCAAAGATGTCGTCAGCCTGCAAACTTCTCGCTTAAATCTATTTCCAAACATGAAATACTAGTAGCGATATTGAACTATTTTTCTAGTTGTCAGTCTTTCTTGCAAAGGATGTAGTTTAATTTTCATTGACAGATAACATGTTGCATAAATACTTGACTAGCTGTAATATGAGTATGAAGTACTCGGGGATTAACTGTTGGAGTTATCTTTCAAATGTCAAATTAATGGAGAAGGACCTAACATATCATAGTTTTCAAATAAAACATCTCAACAACCTGGGAAATGATGGGATAAAATGATTATCACGGCAATTTATATTAAACAAAAAGAGATTCCTACTTACATTGCAGGATAAGCCTATGAGTTTTTTGAATTAGATGATGATGCAGATTGACTGCCTTTTGTTTCCTTGACATTCTCTTTCATATCAGGACAATCTTCATTTTTTGGGTTCAAGGTACTTGAATCCATCTTCTGGACCTCCTCTTTTGGGTATATAAAAATCAGACGGACCATAGCACAAAATTCCCTACAGAAAATTATACAACACCAGTTGTCAACATATCCACTTTATACATAGAAAATGGAAGATATATATACATAAGAGAAGAACATTAGGAATGTAGAAGCATGCTTACTGCCAAGGGTCATCTCCAACAAGCATCATATCATCCTCATTATCAGTAAATACAATCATCCAATTTTTATTTGGAGCCATCAATTCTCCTTTGAATTCAAATAGCTAATCTAACTCCTCGATCAATTGGTCATAACCATCAAACTTTGTCAAGTCAACAGATCTTCCAAGTGCAACACCCTGCTTATGAACCTGATATCAAAATGGAAACAGAATCATCTTCTCCAATAAAAAAGAGGTACATTCTATAGCATGACATTCTTGATCTACTAAGGGACTGAATGGAGATGGACATTACACATTAAGTCAAATAAAGTAAGCATTTAATGAAACTAACCATGGAATGTAACTTAGAGAATTAAAGAAAGCTAATCTACCCTAGCCTAATTGCATTCAAATGAAGAACAAAACTTATAGCAATTGCAAAAGATAAGACAAGCAAACATTAAGTGAAATAAAGTGCACGAATTTAAACCTACTGTTGGAAGAAACATTTTGTCGAACACCTTATGAGCATAAATCGAAATGACATGAGTACGTGCAAATCTAAAACAAGGGAGAACAACTCAATACAAGCATCAAACAATCAACTAAAAGAAACATCACTATCAATTCGAATCAAGTGAAGAAACTGCAACAAACAAAAGCTGTCCAGATCTGTTGAAGAATTGCTGATCGAACTTGAAGACTGCTGTGGAAGAAAAGGTGGAGCTGTGACTGGCCAAATCTGGTCCGGATGAAAGAAGTAGTGTTGGAATTGAAGTCTGCTGTGCTGACCAAATCTGGAGAAGATGTTGCTGCTCGAACTCAGAACTCGAAGGAATGAAGTCGCCTGTTGAATCTGTCACGAACCCTAGCCCGCGCGAGGAAGAAATGTCGCGAACACAGAGGACGTCGCGAATAGAGAGAAGACTGAGCGGTAGAGGCAAAATTCCTTGGCTGCGGTGTGAATAGAAGAAGGAAGGAGATGGTGTCCGGCCGGCGGCGGTGGTTGAGTGGAGGTGGCCGCCGGCCGTCGGTGAAGGAGAAGAAACGACAGTCGCGTGAGAAGGAGCCGAACGGGAGAAGATGTGATGCCCCCCATCAGAAATGCTTGCTTTGTGGATTTTTCCCCCAAATCCGATCCGATGGTCCTGATCAACCCAGATCCGAAGGAGTGGCTGAGATCAAATTTGAGTGAACGGTCAAGATCAACTGAAACCCATTGAATGGTCCGGATAGCTAGATCAAGATGAGCGACTCAGATCACGCCAGATCTACACAGATTGGCCAAAATCAACCAGATCTTGATGAACGGTTAGAATTAATCAGATCTGAATCTTTCATTTAATTTGCTTCAAATTTGATCCAATGGCTCAAATTTCTTTAGATTGGACTTCTCATTGACTCAAGTCTTTAGGTTCAATTTGGATCAACTTGAGCTCAATCCCTAGAAAATAAAAGTGCACAATTATAAGTAGAAATCCATAAAAATAGGAAGAATTATAACAAAACTCATAATAAATCCAACTTAATAAACATGATAAAAATCAACAATTAATCATATGAAAGGATTAAAACATGAAAATTAAGGGTAGAAATAATGTATCAAAATGCTAATTATCAAGGGCTCGAGAGGTTATTGTGGCGGTGAGCTGGGACAGAGGAATAGGGCAATGCCAACACTAGAGTAAAGATCGGTTAGAGCAAACCTGCTTCGATCGTCGAAGCTGCGATGTGTAGAGAGGCGCCGCAGGAGGTTAGATCTAGGGTTCAAACCCCTCTTAACCGGAGATCCACCAATGCAAGGTCGGCGACTCTAGGAGAAGAGAAATCTCCGGATGGACTCCAGTGATCAGTGGAGAAGAGCCTTAGCCGGCGGTGGACGCTTGGTGCTAGCGCGATCGATTTCCTCGTGGCTTCGGCGTCGGGGAAGAGTTAGGGCTCAGCGACGGCAGCTATGGCGTTGATCGGAGCAAGGCACGACTCAATGAGGCTTCAGCCGACGTTGAGTAACTCTTGGCTGGTGGTTATGTATGCGGGGAGAAGAAGTATCGCGACGTCGATAGGCGGCGAGGATCAGCGTCGGGTTGGGAAGGAGGGGAAAGGGGAATCGGCAGTGGTGACCTAGCCTCACGCGAACAAAAAAACTCTTTGTTCGTGAGTTTTTTTTCGTGAAGTTAAAAAAAAACTATTATTTTTTTGGGATTCAACAACATTCAATAGACAACAGTTTAATAAAACTATTGTATATTATCATATAAGCAACGCTAAAAGACAACAGTTTTTTAAAACCGTTGTCTTTGACATACATTAGACAACAGTTTTTTAAAAATCATTGTCTTTGACATACATTAGACAACAGTTTTTTAAAAACCATTGTCATTTAAAAAAAATTATGGTGAACAACAACGGTTTTCAATAAAACCGTTGTTAAATGGCAAAAAGACAACAGTTTCTCGAAAAACTGTTGTCTATTAGGTGTGGTTAAATCTAAAATTTCTTGTAGTGTGTATTGTCAAAATATGTAAACTTTTTTCTATCTTCATGTTTTTCTAATGAATGCCAAAGGGGGAGGGTTAAAGGGTTAAGTTGAATCAAATCATCAAAATCCAAATAACTTAAACCAAATCATGTGTCTATTCATACTTGTATTTTTTTTTTTCTAACTTAACCCAAGATGTCATTGCATCAAAAAGGGGGAGACTGTTGGTGTGGTTCACACTAACGGTCAAAAAGGGGTTTTGATGAAGGACAAATAAGTTAAGTTAGGTTCTTTTGTGATCTAACCACTGTTGGGTGCTACTTGGAATTCCGTTCTGTTTCCCTTGTAAAAAAAAATTATACAAGTACAGAACCTTTCCTAGCAACCCATGTGCTTTTCAGAAGTTGAACTTGGATTGCAAACGAAACTTAACATTTTTAATCCAAGTTTAACTTATGTGTTCTTCAAAAGTTAAACCATATTACAGAAGTTGATTAAATATATATTTCAAGGATTGGCTTCCAGGTCGTTGGCGAGACACTTGGCCTTCTTGGTTATGGGATCATCCACCACTTCCTAGACAAAGTCTTTTAAAAAAATTGAATATTTAAGCACTTTACACTAACCTTAGGTTTAACTACAGAGACCACAATCGAAGCACAAGATCAAAATACAAAATTGATACACAAAATCGAAACACAAAGTCAAAACACAAAATTGCTAGCCTCTTGTGTTGGTATTTCAGGATCCATACAAAGAAAACAAAACTAGTTGCGCTGCGGAATAAATAACTAGTTGTACCTTTCTTCGTAGACAAAGACCTCTTGATCTTCTGCCATATTCCTCTCGTCTTCTTAGACATCGTGTGGGCAATGATCTACCGAGATAAAAACACCCGAACCCTTTTTGTTTTCAAGCCGTCTACCACCAAAAGATGCAAAGAAAAGGGACGCCTCCTTCTTATTCTTCTCCTCCAAACTGCCGGCCACCAAGGTGCTTCGTCTCTTCGTTTTCTTTTCTTCCAAGCTCTGGCCACCAAGAGAAGATGGGGCACCGACCCTAGAGGGAAGAAAGGGAAGAATAAAAGGAAGTGGGGCACCGGCCCTAGAGGGAAGAAAGGGAAGAAGAAAAGGATAGGGCGTCGGCCTTAAAGGAAAGGAGAGGGTTTTAGTTGTGGAGAAAAACTTATCAGTTCTTAATTGATTGATTTTTGTGGCACAACCTCCTCTCCTTTTATAACCCTTTGCGCCAGATAAAAAAGGAGAAAAAGTAATAGATTCTTTTTAGAATTCTATAGAGAGAAAAAATCTCCCTTTACATAACTCCTTTTTTTTTCTTTTTCTTTTATTGTGGTCAGCCCCTTGCTTGGGCACCAAGCAAGGCTTGGCCGGCCCCTATGCATGTGCAACAAGAAAGGCTTGGCTGGCCCCTATGCATGGGTACAAGCAAGGCTTGGCCCGCCCCTTGCTTGGGCACCAAGCAAGGATGTGGCCGGCCCTTTTCTTGGGTAGGAAGCAAGGCTTGGCCGACCTCTTACTTGGGCACCAAGCAAGGATGTGGTCGACCCCTTTCTTGGGTAGGAAGCAAAATCAAAACAAATGAATGTGAGACTTTATAGAGGCTATAACAGAGACTGAGAGGAGGTATTGATTTTGGCCTCCTGATGGACTTAAGCTTCCTGTGTTCGACCGAACACCCAACTCAAGTTCATCAATAATAACTCATACTACTAAAGAGTTATTATTGTACCACACCAATCCCATACTATAATATGAGCTCCTACTTATCATGAATGTGTCAGTCTCCCTGTGTTTATGATATCGTATGTTTGTTAATTAAATGAGTTACTGACAACTCACTTAATTAACATCTAGCTCCAAGAGTAGTACCACTCATCCTTATTATCATGTCAGACTAAGTCCACCTGCAGGGTTTACATGATAATCCTTATGAGCTCCTCAAGGGGACATCATCAACCTAAATAAATAGGACACAGTTTCCTTTTATAATCAACAACACACCATATAAATGGTATTATCTCCCAACTCATTGGGCCTATTGATTTAACGAATAAATCTCACCCATTGATAAGTCAAAGAAACAAATACTAAGTATACATGTTTGTTATTATATCGGGATTAAGAGAACGCACATCCATAATAACAGAGGTTCTATTCTTTTATGCAGTCAGTATAAATCGAGCAACCTCAAATGGTCCTGCTCAATACACACATAGTGTACTAGTGTAATTTTATAGTCAAGACAGACTAATACCAAATTACATTACAACCGTTCCAATGGTTTGCCCCTATCCATATCGGTCGTGAGCTACAATTTATAATTTATAAGGAACTGATAACATGATCTTCTGTGTGGCACCACACATCATGTTATCTATAATATAAATTAAATGGACAACTACAATAACATATAAAATGTAACATTTGACCAAAGTGATTCTTATTTCAATATATATATGTTCATATAAAAATCTAGGCTTTTAGTATACATCCTAACAATCTCCCACTTAAACTAAAAGACTATGTTGTCATATATGCTGCCATACATCTGATTCTCATCCCCTCAACATGGCCATCAAAAGCTCTGACCGAAAGGACCTTAGTGAAAGGATCTACCAGGTTATCTACTGATGCAATCTTGGTGACAACTTCTCCTCGCTTTACGATGTCTCGTATCAGGTGGTACTTGCGCTCAATCTGTTTACTTGCCTTATGGGCTCGTGGTTCCTTCGAGTTTGCTACTGCACCACTATTATCACAATAAATTATGATAATTTTGGGCAAACCAAGAATCACATTTAAGTCCATCAAGAAGTTTCTGAGTCATACAGCTTCTTTGGCTACCTTAGAGGCTGCCACATACTCTGCTTTCATGGTGGAGTCTGAAACACATTTATGCTTAATACTCCTCCATGCTATAGCTCCACCCCCCAAAGTAAACACATACCCTGAGGTTGACTTACTACTGTCCCATCTGATTGGAAGTCCGAATCCGTGTAACCTACAGGGAGCAAATTATTTGCCTGGTAAACTAGCATATAATCTTTAGTCCTTCTCAGGTACTTTAATATATACTTTACGATAGTCCAATGTCCCTGTCCTGGGTTACTTTGATATCTGTTAACCATGCCCACGGTAAAATAGATATCCGGTCTTGTACATAGCATTGCATACATTAGGCTTCCTATAGCCGAAGCATAAGGAACTGCCTTCATCTCCTCTATCTCCTTTGATGTTTTAGGACACATCTCTTTAGATAAAGGTACTCCATGCCGAAAAGGTAGAAAACCTTTCTTGGAGTTTTGCATGCTAAAATGAGCTAGGATAGTATCGATGTATAAAGCTTGGGATAAGCACAACATTCTTTTCTTGTGATCTCTTATTACTTTGATCCCAAGAATATGTCCACATTCTCCCAAGTCCTACATATCGAATTTCTTGGACAACCATACCCTTACGTCTGACAACACTTTGACATTGTTGTCAATGAGCAAAATATCATCTACGTATAGTACAAGAAATACCACCATGTTTTCGTCACTTTTCTTGTATAGACAAAACTCATTCAGACATTGAATGAATCCATAAGACTGAATCACTTCATCAAACTGGATGTTCCAAGATCTTGAAGCTTCGTTTAGTCCATAAATGGACCGGTCGAGCTTGCATACAAGATGCTCTTTGCCCTTTGCAATGAATCCCTCTGGTTGCTTTATATAGATGTTTTCTTCAAGACTTTTATTAAGGAAAGTTGTCTTGACATCCATTTTCTAACCTCATAATCCATATGAGTAGAAATAGATAAAATAATCCAGATAAACTTGAGCATAGCTATCGGTGAAAAGGTTTCCTCATAATTGATTCCCTCTTTCTGAGTTTACCCTTTTGCAACAAGCCATGCTTTGAAGGTTTCCACCTTCCCATCTATCCCTCTTTTTCTTTTGTAAACCCATTTACATCCAATGGCTTTTACACCATTTGGTGGTTCTACAAGCTCCCAGACCTGATTAGAATACATAGATTCTATTTTAGAGTTCATTGCATTTTGCCAAGATGCTGCATCTTTATCTTGGAGTGCTTTATCATATGTCCAGGGACCAGTTTCATGTTCACCAGGGATCAAGTCCGAAGATTCTCCCAAAAATGTGAATCTATCAGGTTGCCGAAAAACCCTCCCACTACGACGAGACACTACCTGTAATTGTGCATCATTTGTGACATGTGTTGCAATTTCTTGTGGTATCTCATCTTGTACCGTGGTACTAAAGTAGACATTCTTCTCTTATTTCCTCAAGAATAATTTTACTCATGGGCTTGTGGTTCATCACATAGTCCTCTTCTAAAAAACGGGCATTGGTGCCGACAATGACTTTCTGATCTTTAGGACTATAAAATAAAACACCTATCGTTCTTTTAGGATAACCCACAAACAAGCGAATTTCTGTACGTTATTCCAACTTATCAACATCTCTCTTTAGCACATGTGCTAGACTACCCCAAATCCGAATGTGTTTCAAACTAGGCTTACGCCCATTCCACAATTATGTGGGAGTAGAGGTTACTAACTTAGAAGGTACCAAGTTCAGAATGTACACTGCCGTTTCCAGAGCATATCTCCAAAATGAATTTAGTAATTCTAAATAACTCATCATTGATCTAATCATTTCCATAAGAGTCCTATTCCTTCATTCCGCCACACCATTCTATTGGGGTGTACCAGGTGTAGACAGTTGGGATTGAATCCCGGCCTCTGATAAGTAACTCCTACACTCTCCTAAGAGGTACTCACCACCACGATCAGACCGTAGTGTCTTGATACTTTTACCATAATGTTTCTCCACATCAGCCTTGTACTCTTTGAACTTATCAAAGCACTCAGACTTGCGACGTATCAAGTAAATGTACTCATATCTCAAATAGTCATCTATAAAAGAGACAAAATATTCGAAACCACCTCTCACCTGGATAGTCATAGGTCCACATAAATCAGAATGAACCATTTCTAACACTTCTTTGGCTCTATACCCCTTGGCCTTAAAAGGTCTCTTGGTCATTTTTCCTTCCAAGCAAGATTCGTAGGTTAAAAAGTTTTCCACTACCAATGAACCCAAAGGTCCATCGACTATTCACCTTTGAATTCTACTTAAGTTAATATGACCTAGCCTTAGATGCCAAAGATATGTTTGATTTATTTCCGAAGGTTGCTTTCTCTTATTAGAATTAGAAGATGTATTATTAATTTCCATTTGTTGTATCATGGGAGTTATTGGATTTAGAGTTTACAAATTGTCAACCAACGTACCAGAACAGACAACTATCATATTTTTCTTAAAAACTACTTTGTCATCAAAAGAAACAGAATATCCATCCATAAATAATTTAGAAACTGAAATCAAATTCTTTCTAAAACATGGTACGTAAAGACAATTTCTCAAAATCAATGTTTTATTCCTATCAAATGATAAATAAATATCTCCCACTACAATAGTTGCCACTCTCGTAGCATTGCCCATGTGGACGGTGATCTCCCCTTCATGTAGTTGTCGAGTTTCCTGGAACCCCTGCAATTAATTGCATACATGATCAGTGGCTCCTGTATCTACACACCAGGTACCGGTAGATAGCAAGCGAAACTTAACATTATTAATCCAAGTTTAACTCATGTGTTCTTCAAAAGTTAAACCATATTACAGAAGTTGATTAAATATCTATTTCAAGGAATGGCTTCCAGGTCGTTGGCGAGGCACTCGGCCTTCTTGGTTATGGGATCATCCACCACTTCCTAGACTAAGCCTTTCAAATAAATTGAATATTTAATCTCCTTACAGTAATCTTAGGTTTAACTACAGAGACCACAATCGAAGCACAAGATCGAAATACAAAATCGATACACAAAATTGAAACACAAAGTCAAAACACAAAATCACTAGCCTCTTGTGTTGGTATTTCAGGATCCATACAAAGAAAACAAAACTAGTTGTGCTACGGAATAAATAATTAGTTGTACCTTTCTTAGTAAACAAAGACCTCTTGATTTTTTGTCGTATTCCTCTCCTCTTCTTGGACGTCATGTGGACGATGATCTACCAAGACAAAAACACCCAAACCCTTTTTGTTTCCAAGCCACCTATCACCAAAAGATGCAAAGAAAAGGGGCACCTCCTCCTTCTTCTTCTCCTCCAATCCTCTAGCCACCAAGGTGCTTCATCTCTTCATTTTCTTTTCTTCCAAGCTCCAGCCACCAAGAGAAGATGGGTGCCGACCCTAGAGGGAAGAAAGGGAAGAAGAAAAGGAAGTGGGGCACCGGCCCTAGAGGGAAGAAAGGGAAGAAGAAAAGGATGGGGTGCCAGCCTTAATGGAAAGGAGAGGGTTTTTAGTTGTGGAGAAAAACTTATCACTTTTTAATTGATTGATTTTTGTGGCACAACCTCCTCTCCTTTTATAACCCTTTGCGACAGATAAAAAAGGAGAAAAAGTAATAGATTTTTTTTAGAATTCTGTTGAGAAAAAAAATCTCCCTTTTCATAACTCCTTTTTTTTCTTTTTTTTTTTTATTGTGGTCGGCCCCTTACTTGGGCACCAAGCAAGGCTTGGCCGGCCCCTTGCATGGGCACCAAGCAAGGATGTGGCCAACCCCTTTCTTGGGTAGGAAGCAAGGCTTGGTCGGCCCCTTGCTTGGGCAACAAGCAAGGATGTGGCCGACATCTTTCTTGGGTAGGAAGCAAAACCAAAACGGGTGAATGTGAGGCTTTATAGAGGCTACAACAGGGACCGAGAGAAGGAATTGGTTTTGGCCTCCTAATGGACTTGAGCTTCCTATGTTCGACACGAACACCAAACTCAAGTTCATCAATAATAACTCATACAACTAAAGAGTTATTATTGAACTACCGCACGAATTCCATACTATAATTTGTGCTCCTACTTATCATGAGTGTGTTAGTCTCCCTATTTTTAAGATATCATATGTCCGTTAATTAAATGAGTTACTGACAACTCACTTAATTAACATCTAGCTCCAAGAGTAGTACCACTCATCCTTATTATCATGTCGGACTAAGTCCACCTGGAGGGTTTATATAATAATCCTTATGAGCTCCTCAAGGGGACATCATCAACCTAAATAAATAGAACACAGTTTGCTTTTATAATCAACAACACACCATATAAATGATATTATCTCCCAACTCATCAGGTCTATTGATTTAACGAATAAATCTCACCCATTGATAAGTTAGAGAAACAGATACTAAGTATACATGTTTGTTATTATATCGAGATTAAGAGAACACATATCCATAATAACAGAGGTTCTGTTCTTTTATGCAGTCAGTATAAATTGAACAACCTCAAATGGTCCTGCTCAATACACACAGTGTAATAGTGTAATTTTATAGTCAAGACAGACTAATACCAAATTACACTATATTAACAATATAAATTAAATGGATAACTACATTAACATGTAAAATGCAACATTTGACCAAAGTGATTCTCATTTCAAAATATAAATGTTTATACAAAAAGTTAGGCTTTTAGTATACATCCTAACAACCACTTGATTGAGTGTGCAGGAAATTTAGCTAATTCGACAGATTGACCAGATAGTTGGTACGACATCCATCTAGGTCGATGGGCTGACCAAATAGCTGGTATGAAATCCAACTAGGTCGACGGATCGACAAGATAGATGGTACGAAATCTAACTAGGTCGACGGATCGACAAGATAGCTGGTACGAAATCCAACTAGGTCGACGGGCTGACCGGATAGCTGGTACAAAGTCCAACTAGGTCAATGGGCTGATCAGATAGCTAGTACGAAGTCTAACTAGGTCAATGGGCTGATCGGATAGCTAGTACGAAGTCTAACCAGGTCGACGTGCTGACCGGATGTCTAGAAAATTAGTAAGTTAAGGTAAGTCACTGGAGGAGAGTGATCGATTGATGGCGCATCTCGGTTGAAAGGAAAGTAGGCGTCGATCTAGTTTAGGTCCATTTGGGATCCCTAAGTTGAGACCCTGACTAGTTCCTAGTCCTGGAAGGATAGGAACTAAATACTACTCTGTATTATTATTAAATTGTCCTAATACTTGATTTGCAGGATATTTTTGGACTAACATTGTTTTACAGGGAAGAAAATTACCTTCAGATGAGCAGTGTCCACTGCTTGAAGTCACCTTCATACTATTCATGGAAGGCGCCTTCCATGGCTATGGAAGGTGCCTTCCAAAGGATAAATTTTGATGTCACAGCGGATAAGTGCCGAGCTGTTCGAGATCAAACTTGCCTCATTGAAAGCACCTTCCATGGCTATGGAAGGCACCTTCCACAACCTATATAAGGCAGGCTCGACCAAGCAACCGACAACAACACACATACGAACTACTACGTGTCCATTTAAGGCTTCAACTGCTCTAGGCTCCTGCTACAACTCTGCTACGAAGCTGCTATGTCTGATGACTTCTCTGAGGACTTCCGATCATGACCAATAGACCAACTCTTACACACGAGCGCCTTCACATAAATTCCTAAAGTGTTGGTAATGAGATTTCTATTTGTACTTAAATTATGCATACAGAAAGTGTAGTCTATTACACTTCTCTGAACTCTCTCTGTACTTGATTCCCTCTTCTGGAGGTATCAGAAAAGGCTTTTAGTGGATTATCCATCGATAGGTCCGTAAGACTTGGGTCTTGGAGTAGGAGTCACCGAAAGCTCCGAACCAAGTAAAACCGCCTATGTTTTCTGGTGATTGGATTTTCATTTTTAAGTTTTCCGCTGCGTACTTTACTTTGATTTCAAAACATGAAAAAATGAGTTTTTAAAAACCACGTGATTCACCTCCCCCCCCTCTCACATGCGTAATCGATCCAACACTATCCGGTCCTAACTTTGAGTTTCGCTAAAACTCTATATTGGACCGACGCTTACTGTTCTCTCTTTGAAAAATATGTTGTTGGTGCGGTTAGCACTAACGATTTAACCCAGGTTTTGATGAATGACAAATCAGGTTAAGTTAGTCTGTTGTTGTCTAACACTCTGATCGAGTGTGCAAGAGAAGTCCAGACAGGTCGACGGGCTGACCGGATGTCTGGCACGAAGTCCAAGCGGGTCGACGGGCTGACCGGACGCTTGGCGAGAAGTCCAGCTAGGTCGACGGGCTGACCGGATAGCTGGCGAGAAGTCCAGAGGGTCGAAGGGCTGACCGGACGTTTGGCAGGTAAGTAAGGTAAGTCACTGGAGGGGAGTGACTGCGAGGACGCGTTCCCGGAAAGGGAACATTAGGCGTCGATCTGGCTTAGATCCATTTCGGATATCTAAGTCGAGATCGTGACTAGATTCTGGTCTCGGAAAGACAGAATCTAAGTCATACTCTTTTCTATTACTTTGTTGAACTTTAAATTGTGCTAAACAATCTGTTTTACAGGATATATATTTGCCTCGGACTAACTCTGTTTTGCGGGAGAAGAAGTTCCTGGAAATAGGAGGTCCGGGCGCCCGGAAGGGATCCGGGCGCCCGGAGGTCTAGGTGCCCGGAGGTAAGTTTTATCCAAACTCGTGCGTCGCCACGTGGAGCTTGCTGGTTGGACCTGCCACGTCCCACCAGGGCGCCCGGAAGGGATCCGGGGCGCCCCGAGCCTCATATAAAAGGAGGGTCAGAGAGGAGCTTCAGAACAACAACGAAAAGAAAGTCTTCTACTGCTTGCTCTACTGCTCTGCGATCCTGCGATGCTAACAAAGCTCTGACAATACACTCCCTTCCTTTTTATTAAATTCTTGTCGGTATTTGCTTTATTTTCATTAACATTCCTGTACTTTAATTTGTAATAATTTTCAAACTGCTAGTGATTGCCCACCGAAAGCACCCTTGTGTGCGGGCCTTGGAGTAGGAGTCGACACAGGCTCCGAACCAAGTAAAACCAGATTGTGTTAGCATTGTCCTTTCATTTCCGCTGTGTTTATACTCGAACAAGTTTTTTTATCGATATTCACCCCCCCCCCTCTATCGAGTTTCACGATCCAACAAGTGGTATCAGAGCAGGTACCGCTCTGATTTGGTGCAACCACCAATCAGACAGGGGGTGAAAATATTAACTTTTATTTTGTCTTTTTGTTTTCAGTTTTACGCTTAGTTCTAATATGATATTATTGTTAATTTGGAAATTTCTTCTTCGTTGCAATTAAATCTAAATTGGTACAACACCAATTTAGATACTTCTATTATTTAATTCCGCACTGCTAATCCAAGAACAAGTCTTGGGATATTGTTTTTTGTTGTTTACTTGTGTGCAGGATGTCTCAACTAGAAGGCTTTAGCACAATACGTCCTCCCCTATTCAACGGGGATGACTTCTCGTACTAGAAGAAAAGAATGGAGGTGTACCTAAAGACAAACTACGATCAATGGTTTAGCATTATAAAGGCGTACCGAACTCCAGTCGACAACTCCAAAAATCCACTAGACCCGGAACAGTGGACTCCGGACATGAGGAAAAAGGCATCAACAGAAAACAAGGCGATCAACACACTACACTGCGGCCTAACATGAGAAGAGTTGAATCGGGTCGGACCGCATCAGAATGCTAAAGAATTATGGGACAAACTGATCGAGCTGCACGAAGGAACGAGCGACGCAAAGGTAACAAAAAGAGACCTACTTTTAAATAAAATATTCAATATAAAAATGCAGGAAGGGGAAACGGTAAGTCAACTGCACGCGAGGATTAAGGACGTCCTCAACGGACTCCACGCGATAGGCCACCATATGGAAAACATAGATTTAATAAGGTACGCACTAAATGCCTTTCCACGTAATAGCTTGTGGGCATCGATCGTAGATGCCTACAAAATTTTGAAAAATCTATCTAAGTTAAAATTAGACGAGCTTTTTTGTGAGTTAGAATTATATGAACAAACTAATGCTGGAGCCGAGAAAGGTATTGCTTTATTTACAGGTTCATCCAAAGAAAAGAAGAGCAAGTCTGAATCTGAAGAAGATTCTGGTCAAGATTCCGAAGACGAAGAATACCTGGTGAACTTGGTAAGAAAAATATTCACCAGGAGAAAAAAGAGCTTCAGCAAGAAGGACCTTCAAAAGATCAGTTCTCCCACGGAACAAAAGAATGTGACTTGCTTCGGATGCAACAAAAAGGGGCACTACAAGAACGAATGCCCAAGATTGAAATTCGACAAACCAAAGTCAACCAAAAAGAAGGCCCTCAAAGCAACTTGGGATGACTCCTCCTTGTTGGTGCAGTAAGCATCCGACGATCGAACCTCAGTTTTGATAATGGCAAAGGGATTCAAAGTTAAGGTTCCTTATTATCTAACGTGGTTAAATAAGGTTTCAGGAAAGTCCTAACTGCGGTTAGGCAAGGGAAAATCCTAAGGGGGGGTAACCTTAGGTCCTAAGGGGTGGTAACCCTAGGTGAAGGAAAATCCTAAGGGGGGTAACCTTAGGTCCTAGGGGGCGGTAACCCTAGGTGAAGGAAAATCTTAAGGGGGGCAACCTTAGGTCCTAGGGGGCGGTAACCCTAGGTGGAGGAAAACCCTAAGGGGCGGCAACCTTAGGTCATAGGGGGCGGTAGCCCTAGGTGGAGGAAAACCCTAAGGGGCGGCAACCTTAGGTCCTAGGGGGTGGTAACCCTAGGTGGAGAAAAACCCTAGGGGGCGGTAACCCTAGGTCCTAGGGGGTGGTAACCCTAGGCCGAAAGTCCAGTCGGTTTGGAGGACCGGACTGGCATCAGGTAATCTCTCCTGAGGGGAGTAGGTGAGGATGCGTTCCCCATAGAGGGAACAATAGGCGTCGGGTCGACCTAGGGTTTCCGGTTGTAAATCTGAAGTTAGACCCGGATAGTCCAGAGAATGTCATAAACATTCTTTTATTATTCATACTGTTATTTTGTGCTAATTTTGTGTTGCAGGATATTGTTTGGGACTAACAAGTCTTGCAGGTACAAAATAAGGTAGTTTTCCCTCGGATGAATAGTGTCTGAGGCGCCTCCATGGAGCTTGGAGGTGCCTCGAGTGCAAAGGATGAGCTGGCTACGAAGCACCATTGGAGGCGCCTTGAAGAAGGTAGAAGGCGCCTTGGAAGGCGCCTCGAGTGAGGTTTAAGGCGCCTTGAATGGATGAAGTTCGACCAGATCAGATTTGATCCACGCGGAAGACCAGGCAGCATGGAGGCGCCTTGAACAGCCTTCAAGGCGCCTTGAACACCCTTTATAAGGGGGTTTCGACCAGCACTTCACAACAACGAATATCAAGTGATCTCTCATCAACGTGCTGCTCCAAAAGACACTCCGAAGTGCTGCTACAAGTGCCCGACGACCCGAAGCTTCAGATTTAGCATTTCTTGTTGTCGGTATAATACTTATAGCTTTTAATTATACTCATAATTGTAATCTTTTAACGAGCTTATAGTTGTTGCCCACCGGAAGCGATCAAGGATCGCGGGCCTTCGAGTAGGAGTCGTCACAGGCTCCGAACGAAGTAAATATCTGTGTCCTTCTGTTTGTGTTTGTTTGTTTTTAATTCCGCTGCTTTAATTACTCTAACGCTGTTTTCGATTCCGATACGTACAAAATAGCCACGAGCGCTATTCACCCCCCCTCTAGCGCGTCTCGATCCAACAATTGGTATCAGAGCGGGGTCGCTTTGAACTGGTGCAACCACCATTCAAGCATTTTTCGTGGCTTTGTCGTTTATATAGGTTAAAAATATAACCTTACGCCTTTCGTTTTTCCCTCCAAAACTGTTTTTGAAAAATTAATTTTCATCTTTTCACCATTGGTTGGAATTAGCAAAATATTGCATTTTCAAAAATTTGTAGTAATATTTTTTTAATATTATTTTAATAATATTTTAATAATATTTTATTATTTTTTCTCAAAATTCCTGAATTACTATTTTTATTTCTCTCCCGCACTACTAATCCAAGACTAAGTCTAGGAACAAGTTTTATTGTGTTTATTTTGCGAGATTGTCTTTCTAAGAAGACCCATCAAGAAGGCTACAACACTGCTTGCCCACCGCTCTTCTCCGGAGATGATTTCGGAGATTGGAAGGGTCGGATGGAGGCATATCTCCAGACTCACTTTAAAGTCTGGATGATCGTCAAAACCGGGCTTCAACTGCCAACTGACGGCGCCGGCAAGCCACTACCGTACGAGAACTGGGACACGAACCTTATCAAAAAGGTAGAAGCAAACGCAAAAGCAACGTATACACTTCAGTGTGGCTTAACGAATAAGGAGCTGAATCGCGCCGGCCCATTCTCAAGCGCCAAGGAGCTGTGGGAGAATCTGATTGAGTTACACGAAGGTATTCCTGATACTAAAATAGGTAAGCATGTTTTAATAAATAAATTATTTGAGCAGACTAATACTAGTCTGGCCGAGGAAGGTGTTGCGTTATTTGCAAGAACAAGTAAGACGAAGAAAGCACTGAAGGCAACATGGTCCGAGTCATCAGATGAATCCGAATCAGACGAAGAAGAGCAAGCAAGCCTTCTCGCTCTACCAGTACTAGCACATGTTGTTGAAACCGAGTCAGAGTTCGAGCCCGATTCAGAAACCAAGAGCGAATCAGACATCGAGTCCGAGCGAAGCCACGGATCCGTATCCGTTTCTGAAGGACCCAAAACCACTGTAAGTGCTCTAATTTCAAGTATTAGCTTAGATGATTCAGAAAATTTAATTCCTTACTTATTAAAGAAGTTGGCTAAATCCAACGTCCGGGTTAAGTCTCTCCAAAAGGAGGTAACATCCCTTAAGGAAGCGATTGACTTGAGTGCTTTAACTGAGCCAGTTCAAATTGGAAATTCGACTCAAGTCCAACAACTTGAGGAAGAAAATTCTAGTTTGAAAACTCAAATTAAAGAACTCAAAGATACGTTAGAACGGTTCACCTTGGGTTCCAAGAATTTGGATCTAATTCTTGGAAAACAACGAGCCATTTACAACAAATCCGGACTTGGATTTAAGACCAAAACAAAATATAAATCATATCTGTCTCTAGTTAATAGAAATAATAGAAACATAATTCAAGCATGGGTCCCCAAGTCCAAATTGATTAATCAAGTTGGACATGGTCAATATTGGATCCCGAAGGATCAAATATACTACCTCGATAGGTCATATCGAGGCTATGATCCAGGGGGAGTTAACAGAAAAAACCATTAAAATTATTCGAAATTAAATTAAAAATTAAAAATGTAAAATTAAATTAAATTTAAAATTAAATTTAAAAATCAAAATTAAATTAAATTTAAATCTCAAAATTTGAAAGTAAATTAAAATTCAAAATTCAAAATTCGAACTTAAATCATAATTCAATTTAAATCAAATAAAAATTTAGAAGGAGGATCCAGAATAGCCGGCACCCCTAACTAAACTACCCGGCTGGGAAACTGAACTTAATCTACCCGAAATGGGTAAACAAGAGTAGACTACCCGGCAGGGTAATTAAGGTTAGAAAAAATGGGCTAGGTTTAACTTGACCCACAGTACTGGTGAAGTTTTTGGATGATAGTACGTTAGGGAAGCTTGGGCATCGCATGTCTAGGAAGATATGACTTCGACCTGGTGTATTTGGCCAAGTGGAACTGACCGAAGCTACCCTTAAATGGATCCTAACTAGTTAGACCAATGTTTAGTATTAAGCTCAATGGGTAGGACTATTTGGAAAACCTCGAAGGCATGGTTACTTTAATGAGTTCCTTGTGACTCGCCATAGCGCAGAAGTTTATCCAAAAAATGCTTACTTGTTGAACCCAAAGCTAAACCTGAATCTAACACAAAGTTAAAAACCTTACCCTAAAATTCAACCATAATTCATCTCACAACAACTATAGGGTTCCCTGATTGAAAATTTAGATCGGGTGAGATGACTAAGAAATTAAAATTGACTTAAACTTAATTTCGAAATGATTTTTAAAACAATAATTTCAAAATTATTTGAAAAACTTTTCAAAATTAATTTCAAAATTATTTAAAAATCTTTTCAAAATTATTTGAAAATTCTTTTCAAAATCTTTTCAAAATTATTTAAAAATCTTTCCAAAATTAATTTCAAAATTATTTAAAAATATTTTCAAAATTAATTTCAAAATTATTTTAAAAACCTTTCAAAATTAATTTCAAAATTATTTAAAAAACTTTTCAAAATGAATTTCAAATTTATTTAAAAATCTTTTCAAAATCTTTTCAAAATTATTTAAAAATTCTTTTCAAAATCTTTTCAAAATTATTTAAAAAATCTTTTCAAAATCTTTCCAAAATCATTTCAAAATCTTTTAAAACTTCATTTCAAAATTATTTGAAAAATCTTTTCAAAATCTTTTAAAACTTCATTTCAAAATTATTTGAAAAATCTTTTCAAAATCATTTCAAAATCCTTTAAAATTCTTTTAAAATTTATTTGAAAAATCTTTTCAAAATCATTTTAAATTTTAAAAATTCTTTTAAAAACTATTTGAAAAATCTTTTCAAAATCATTTCAAAATCCTTTAAAATTCTTTTAAAATTTGTTTGAAAAATCTTTTCAAAATCATTTTAATTTTTCAAAATCATTTCAAACTCCTTTAAAATTCTTTTAAATTTTATTTGAAAAATCTTTTCAAAATCATTTTAAATTTTAAAAATTCTTTGAAAAATTATTTGAAAAATATTTTCAAAATCATTTCAAAATCCTTTAAAATTCTTTTAAATTTTATTTGAAAAATCTTTTCAAAATCATTTTAAATTTTAAAAATTCTTTTAAAAATTATTTGAAAAATCTTTTCAAAATCATTTTAAATTTTAAAATTCTTTTAAAAATTATTTGAAAAATCTTTTCAAAATCTTTTTAAATTTTAAAAATTCTTTTAAAATTTATTTGAAAAATCTTTTCTAAATCATTTCAAAATCTTTAAACTTAATTTCAAAACTTAATCACTTCAAAATTATTTTAAAACTTAATTTGAAAAATGATCATTTCAAAATCTTTTGAAAAATCATTTGAAAAATACCTTGAAAATTTAATTTCAAAATTATTTCAAAACTACTTAAAAATTATTTGAAATATCCACTTAAAAATTAATTTCAAAACCCTTTTCAGAAGTTATTAAATTCTTTGAAATTCTAAACTCAATTAATTTTTAAACTTCAAAATAATGGTCACTTATTTGGAATTCTAACTGATATTTTCAATATTGTAAATTAAAGTAAACTTCATCTCAGTGAGATGAAAAATTAAGAAAATAAATTTTTAACCTCTCATGCTTGAACTCCTGAACTCAAAAATTTATTAAGGCATTAATTAAGGGGGAGTGATTTTGAGTCGGTTTTAAAATTAGTTTTTCTTTAAAAATTTTGACTTGACCTTAAAATTAAAAACTATTTTTAGCATATCTTCGAAAATTCAAGCTATTTTTAACTTAACTTTAAAATTAAAATTATTTATGACCTGACTTTTAAATTATAACTCCTCTATAAGCTAAATGTTTTCAAAGCTAAGTACTTAATTAAGTTTTCTCTAACTAAACTTAGTTAAATTATTTTCTAAACTTAGCTACTTGGCAAGATATTTTCTCAACGCAATCATTTTTAAGCTGAAAACATAGCTAAGTATGTTCAAATTTAGCTAAATATATTTTTTTTACTAAGTTACTATTTAAACGCAATCACAAAAATATATTTCTCAACGCAATCACAAAAATTTGCTAAGTTACTGTTTAAAGACAAAATACTTTATCTCAGCTAAAAGTATCTCTCAAACTAAAGGAAGAATTTTGCTTTCAAAATTATGATTTCACCTAGCTAAGTGTTACAAGAAAAACTAAGTGTTTATCAAAAGTATGCTTAACCCTCTATTTTTCTCTTTGAAAGATAAGATTGAAAATTATCTTTGAAAGTTAAGCTAAGGCCTAGATTTTCTTCAATCTCTTGGGTATTTTTGATATATGGCAAAGGGGAAGAGTAGGAAGAAATTCAAAGAATATTAAAACGAAAGAAAATTAAAACGAAAATTTTATTGTGAATGTGCCTATGCTTTATTTATGCCTGTGCTTATTTATGCGTATCTTTATTGCATTTTTACTTAACTTTGAATTTCGGTTGCCATAATCAAAAAGGGGGAGATTGTTGGTGCAGTAAGCATCCGACGATCGAACCTCAGTTTTGATAATGGCAAAGGGATTCAAAGTTAAGGTTCCTTGTTATCTAACGTGGTTAAATAAGGTTTCAGGAAAGTCCTAACTGCGGTTAGGCAAGGGAAAATCCTAAGGGGGGGTAACCTTAGGTCCTAGGGGGTGGTAACCCTAGGTGAAGGAAAATCCTAAGGGGGGGTAACCTTAGGTCCTAGGGGCGGTAACCCTAGGTGAAGGAAAATCCTAAGGGGGGGCAACCTTAGGTCCTAGGGGGCGGTAACCCTAGGTGGAGGAAAACCCTAAGGGGCGACAACCTTAGGTCCTAGGGGGCGATAACCCTAGGTGGAGGAAAACCCTAAGGGGCGGCAACCTTAGGTCCTAGGGGGTGGTAACCCTAGGTGGAGAAAAACCCTAGGGGGCGGTAACCCTAGGTCCTAGGGGGTGGTAACCCTAGGCGGAAAGTCCAGTCGGTCTGGAGGACTGGACTGGCATCAGGTAATCTCTCCTGAGGGGAGTAGGTGAGGACGCGTTCCCCATAGAGGGAACAGTAGGCGTCGGGTCGACCTAGGGTTTCCGGTTGGAAATCTGAAGTCAGACCCGGATAGTCCAGAGAATGTCATAAACATTCTTTTATTATTCATACTGTTATTTTGTGCTAATTTTGTGTTGCAGGATATTGTTTGGGACTAACAAGTCTTGCAGGTACAAAATAAGGTAGTTTTCCCTCGGATGAACAGTGTCCGAGGTGCCTCCATGGAGCTTGGAGGCGCCTCGGGTGCAAAGGATGAGCTGGCTGCGAAGCACCATTGGAGGCGCCTTGAAGAAGGCAGAAGGCGCCTTGAGTGAGGTTTAAGGCGCCTTGAATGGATGAAGTTCGACCAGATCAGATTTGATCCACGCGGAAGACCAGGCAGCATGGAGGCGCCTTGAACAGCCTTCAAGGCGCCTTGAACACCCTTTATAAGGGGGTTTCGACCAGCACTTCACAACAACGAATATCAAGTGATCTCTCATCAACGTGCTGCTCCAAAAGACACTCCGAAGTGTTGCTACAAGTGCCCGACGACCCAAAGCTTCAGATTTAGCATTTCTTGTTGTCGGTATAATACTTATAGCTTTTAATTGTACTGATAATTGTAATCTTTTAACGAGCTTATAGTTGTTGCCCACCGGAAGCGATCAAGGATCGTGGGCCTTCGAGTAGGAGTCGTCACAGGCTCCGAACGAAGTAAATCTCTGTGTCCTTCTGTTTGTGTTTGTTTATTTTTAATTCCGCTGCTTTAATTACTCTAACGCTGTTTTCGATTCTGATACGTACAAAATAGCCACGAGCGCTATTCACCCCCCCCCCTCTAGCGCGTCTCGATCCAACACTCCTCGGATGAATCGGAGGTAGAAGAGCAGAAGCACCAGAGCCACCTCGCGCTGATAGCCCGCGAAGCTGAAACGGAAGATGAATCGGAAGACGGGTCCGAACCCGAATCAAGCCAAGAGTCCGCACTCGTTTCCGAAGGCCCGGATGAGGTGTATTTTAATTTAAACAAAAAGTTTTTTAAAATTATTTCCTGCTTAAATAGTAAATTAGCTAAAATAGAAAATGAAAACAAGTCACTCCTTGAGGAAAATCAAGACCTCAAGGAACAAATCAAAAATTCAAATCCAACTCAAGATCTAACACTTGAAGATAATTCATCATTAAAATTAGAAATTAATAAGTTAAAAGAAATGCTAGAAAAATTCATAACAAGATCAAAAAATCTAGACTTAATCCTGAATAATCAAAAGGCGTATTATAATAAAACCGGACTCGGATACAAGTCAAACTCAAATAAAACTTTTAAATCATTAATAACCCAATACAAATCAACTAATCAGGCTTGGGTTCCGAAAGCGCGTTTGACCACGCAAGTAGGACTTAATCAATATTATATACCTAAAGAAAAAATATATTATATAAACTCGAATAAACCAAATCAAAAAGCAAAATACAAACCTAAATCAAATTCAAAATTTAAACATTTTAAAACTCAACAAAATATAAATTATCACCAAGTTAATTATAACTATAAAAGAAATAGACACAAACATAAAACAAAAATTTATGGCCAATAATTCAGGAGGAGGCTCCAGAATAGCTGGCACCTCCAAAACTAACTTACCCGACAGGGTAACCCAAACAAACTAACCCGACAGGGTGATTAGGATTAGTTAAAAAAAAAGGGACCAAGTCTAACTTGAATCCTGGTACTGGTGAAGTTTTTGGATGATAGTACGTTAGGGAAGCTTGGGCATCGCATGTCTAGAAAGATATGGCTTCGATATGGTGCATTTGGCCAAGTGGAACTGACCGAAGCTACCCTTAAATGGATCCTAACTAGTTAGACCAAGGTTTAGTACTAAGCTCCGTGGATAGGACTATTCGGAAAACCTCGAAAGGTTGGTTACTTCTAATGGCGTCCAAGTGACTCACCAAGCTTAGAAGTTTATCCGAAGAATGCCTATTTGTTGAGACCAAAGCTAAACCTGAATCTAACACAAGTTAAACTAAACTCTATAATTAAATCTAATTTATCTCACAAAATTATAGGATTCCCTGATTGAAAACTTAGATCAGGTGAGATGACTAAGGATCAAAATTAAATTAAATTAATTAAATTAATTAAATTAAATTTCAAATTAAATTAATTAAATTAATTAAATTAAATTTTGAATTAAATTAATTAAATTAAATTTTGAATTAAATTAATTAAATCAAACTTCGAATTAAATAATTAAATTTATGATTAATTTATGTTAAATTTTAAATTAACTTTAAAAAATATTTAATTTAACTTTAAAAATTATTTTAAAAATTAAATTATTTTAAAAATTAAATTAACTTTAAAAAATTATTTAAAAAAAACTTATAATCTTAAAAGACTAATCTTAATTCCTACTCATTGTAGGAAACCAAGTGGATTTTGGACAGTGGTTGCTCCAAACACATGACTGGAGATCACACCAAGTTCACTCAACTCACTTACAAAAGCTTAGCAACAGTTGCCTTTGGAAACGACGGCAAACTCAAGGTAATTGGTATAGGTAATATAGAAGTAAAAATTGATTTCATAATTACAAATGTTCTACTTGTCGAGAATTTTAAATACAATCTCCTAAGTATAAGTCAATTGTGTGATACTAGGTATAAGGTTAAATTTCTATCCACAGAGTGTTTAATCAAACATCTAGATAATCCTACTATAAACCTAAAAGGTTTAAAAAAAAAAACAACATCTATGCTATCAACTTAACCACTTCTTCAATTAAGTGTTATTTAACACAAAAAGAAGAAACTTGGTTATGGCATAGAAGATTGTCTCACACCAACTTTAGAAATATAAGCAAACTAAATGGACTAGTGAAAGGCTTACCAAAATTACCTAACCTAGATTCAACCATATGTAATGCTTGTCAACAAGGTAAACGAACAAAATTCACTCACAAACCAACCAATCAGCCCCAAACCAACTCGATTTTAGAACTTCTACATTTAGACCTTTTCGACTCCCATGGAGTCAAATCCATAAATGGAAAGTTATACTGTTTAGTAATAATAGATGATTATTCTAGGTTTACTTGGGTAAAATTCTTAAAACATAAAGACGAAACTTTTGAAATCTTTACAAACTTCTGCAAACAAATTGAAAACGAAAAAGATCTTAAAATTAAAAGAATTAGGAGTGACAACGGGGTGAATTTAAAAATCATAACTTTAACAAATTCTGTCTTGATAAAGGCTATCATCACGAATTTTCTTGTCCAAAAACACCCCAACAAAATGAAATCGTAGAAAGAAAAAATAGAACCTTACTGGAAGCCTCTAGAACTATGTTAAATGAATATAACTTACCTAAATATTTTTGGGCAGAAGCTGTTAGTACAGCCTGCTATGTGCAAAATAGAACATTAAATAAAAGACACACTACAAGAAAAAAGGTCTACTATAACATTTTTTTAATGACACTTATAAAAAAATGTCATTATAAATACTTTATAGTGACATTTATCAAAAACCAAAAAATAATAATAATAATAACATATTATACCCTTTATTATGACAGTTTTGATAAATGCCAATATAAAAACAATTAGTTTAATAATTTACGTAACTTAATAAACACAATTATATTAGACTCTTTCTTTTCCCTTTCCCTGTGCCGATTCTTTTTCTCACGCCGCATGATATTTTTCTCACGCCGCTAGGTTTCCTTTCGCCAGCAATCGAGCTCGTTCTCCTTCGATCGAAATCTCCTCTTTTCCCAACGTCGCACGCCGCAAGTCTCCTTTAATCGATCTCCTCTTTTCCTTTCGTTCGCATGCCGCAAATCGACAATCACACACGACCAAGTTTTGCTTTTCGCACACCACCACTTTGTCCTTAGATTTCGTCTTTTACCTACGCCACACCTCTCGGTCACGACGCACAAGATTTCTATTTTTTGCAGGAAGCCGCATTTCTTTCTCATGCCGCAAGCCGCCGCTCACACAAACCTCTGCTGCATTTTCCAGGAACGCGCCGAATCCACCCTTCATCTTCTTAGGTTTGTGTATGTGCTAATCCTATCTTGTTTCTAGGTTTTTGCAGATTTTTTTTTGTTTTGTTTTGCTTAGTGTTACATTTTTTTTTTATTTTGTTTAGTGTTACATTTTTGTAGATTTTTTTTGCTATGTATCCAAATTACCAACAATTGAAGAATCTTGATTACAATTTTCCAGAACATCCCTCTGATCAACTTCAAGTTTTTTGAAATTATTCAAACTTTATTCAGCTAATTCACGTCTTTACACCTATTGTATCTGTCTGTTGTGCAATTTTCAAGCCTCTTTGTGAAATGATTTTCATGCTTGTTGGTAATACTATCTATTATTGGGGTAGTACCATGTGGTAAAGTAGTCATCAAGCTTAGTTTGTGTGCTCATTCAAATTTACATTAAAGAGCATTTCAGTCTTAGTTCTTAGTAATAGCTATACCCTGTTTATTTTGCCAATTTCATACAGTTATAAAGGTTCAATCAATTTAAGGAACCTGATTGTACTTGTATTTATTCTATAGAAAACACAAGAAATAATGAGCATGTAAGATTAAAAAGTCAAACATCTGTCATTATCATGTTTTGATTCAAATCGAAGGTGCTGATAACTTATATTACATTTACTTCTAAAATGTGTTTACGCAATAGAATGCTAGTTTAAACCTAGTCTTTGACATAGCTTTGTTGATATGTATGATAAATTGTGTTCTATAGTATTGTAATGCAAGTGTATTTATGCATACCGATTTACTTATTGTATTGTATCTTTTGTATGATTGTGAGTTCCCGAGGGCATGATGCTTACTGAGGTTTTGAACTTTTGTCTTCCTTATTCCAATTGCTTAGATGAAATGATCTTTCCTCAATCAGTAATTGAACTTTTTGCTACTAACTTCTATTTCAAATGGCATTCAGGAACATGATGGGGATCTAAATAGTGCTATTAGCGCACATTTTGGTGAAATAGGCAAGGTTATATATGTATTAATATGTTTTACCATTTACTCAATACATAGTATTTGTGACTTTAGAAATGCTAGTGTTTATCATTAAATTATTTCCTAGGTTAGTTTAGAGTCATTGTCTCATCTTTATACTTTGTTGATTTTGCTTAAATACAGACAGTAGAGGAAGAAAGAGCATTTTGTGAACACTATTGAGAGAATCATGGAAGTGGGCAATGCTGGATCTGCTGAAGCATTTGATTTAACATGAGTTTTAGTATCCCCAAACTTAAAATGCTTTAGAGAATAATTTACTATATCTGTGCTTTTGTCTGTATATTATGAGTGCTCGACCTTAGTAGCAAGATAGTTTGATGTCATAAAGTACACATTTGACTAGACTTCTAGTAATGAAGTAAATGTCAAATGAAACTTCAAGCAAAATATTCAGTTACGGAATATATAATGTCTAGTTTGACTTCTAGTTTGAGTCTACATGCACTTCAGACTTTGAAACTCATATATAATGTCTCTGAATGGTAGCAAAGCATCTCAGCTACGGAATGTCTGCCCGTGCATTTACTGCTGCTGCTGAAACTCATATATAATTTTTGCTTGTTTTTTTGCTGCTGCTGCTCCCATCTAACTTCAAGTTTAATGCTTTTGCTTCTCTCACCAGTTACGTTAAGATAATATAATATTTCTGTTCAAGTTTGATGCTATTTGGAAAACATGCTTCTGTTGATTAGCTTTATTAGATTCTGTTGATTAGTTAAGATAATATAATATTTTTGTACAAGTTTGGTGCTTTTTGAAAAACATGCTTCTGTTGATTAGCTTTACTAAATTCTGTTGATTAGTTTTATTGAAGTAACTGAAGGTGGAAAACATGCCATTTAGATTGGATGAACTTGAATATTTGCAGGAAAAAAAAAGGGACACCCTCCATCATGAGTTGAATTATTCCAAGCTTGCTTTACTCATGCCAATGGAAGTCCTTCAAGTAATATTATAGTAGAAAGATTGGTAAGCTATTTTATACTCTTCAACTATGTTGTACAGATTTATTCATTGTATTTGTAGGTGATAGGTACTTGGATTTTTGTGAAGCTATACGACTGTTGAAGATGGTCTGCCTAGTTAGTTTTATTTTATAAAACTCTATTCTAAAACTTAATATTTTGAGTGTAGTGTGTTGTTAGTTTTGGATGTAAAGAACTTGTCGTTAGTTTGTATTTGTAACTTTGACTCAAATATTTGTTGGATGAATTTAGATTATCTATTTGCACTTTAAATAATATTTTATAATTTTTTTATTCTAAATGGTGGATGGATTGTGATGATGTGCAAATATTGAATTCATGTTATATATTCTATATAAATATTAATGATCATTTTAAATATATTTATAAATTATTATAACGACATTTGGTAATGTCATAATAGATTAGTTAAGGTGACATTTAAAATAATTTTATAAATTATCTTTACTGATATTTTTTATTGTCCTTATAAAAAATATAAATATCATAATAAATGAGTTTTGATGACATTTAGCTTTATCACTATTATGATGATAACACGACATATATAAATGTCCATAAAAAAGACTTGACATTTTAGAGTGTCGTTATATCTTTAAATTAGGACATTTTTCATGTTAGCATTGATATTGTATAACAATATTATAAAATGTCAGAATATTGAGGAGGGTCTAAGACGACATCACTTTATAGGGCATTTTTGATAGATGTCACCAAAACGTTAATGTCACCATACATATGTAATAAGGACATTTATGTATGTCAAGATAGACTAATTTTCTTGTAGTGACATAATAAAACCTTCTTTGAAATATTTTATAACAAACAACCCAACATAAAATATTTTAAAGTATTTGGATGTCCAGCCTTCATCTTAAATACTAGAGAACACTTAGGAAAATTTACCTCTAAAGTAGAAAATGAAATTTTTGTAGAATATTCTCTAAACAGTAGGGGTTACAGAATATATAATAAAATTATGTTAAAAATCGAGGAAACCACAAATGTAAAATTTGAAGAAACCCAAGGGCAAACTCAACCTCAACCTATTGAAATTAATAATTTTGAAGAAACCAATCAATCCCTAGACAATGAAGAAGATGAACACACTCAAGTAAATCAACCCCCTATAACTATAAGAGTCAACCCTAACCATCCAACTGATTAAATAATTGGTGACCCAGACCTAAGGGTTTAGACCAGATCATCCTTTAGGAACCTAAGTCAAATTTCCCTGATTTCAAAAATTGAACCCAAAACTGTAGCTGAATCCTTACTTGATCCAGATTGGATCATAGCCATGCAAGAAGAACTAGCTCAATTTGAGCGTAATGAAGTTTGAGATCTAGTACCACCATCTAAAGATAAGAAAGTAATAGAAATAAAATGGGTATTTAGAAACAAATTAAGTGAAACTGACGAAATTACTAGGAATATGGCTAGGCTAGTTGCCAAAGGGTTCAGTCAAGTTGAAGGACTTGACTATGATGAGACCTTTGCCCCAGTAGCTAGATTAGAATCCATTAGAATGTTACTAAGTTATGCAGCCCATAAGGGATTCAAGCTATATCAAATGGATGTTAAGTCAGCCTTTCTCAATGGACTAATAAAAGAAGAGGTTTATGTAGGTCAGCCTCTTGGGTTTGAGAATCTAGAACACCCTGATTATGTCTTTAAGTTAAAGAAAGCATTATATGACCTTAAACAAGCACCCAGGGCATGGTATGAAAGGCTAACATCTTACTTAACATCCAAAGGATTCAATCAAGGTCAAATTGACCCAACCTTGTTTGTTAAATTACTAAATAATGACATATTCATAGCACAAATATATGTAGATGATATAATATTTGGTTCAACTAACTCATACTTTTTAGAAGAATTTATTAACCTAATGGAACAAGAATTTGAAATGAGCTTAGTAGGAAAATTGACCTATTTCCTAGGATTACAAATCAAACAAACAAATGAAGGAAATTACATTTATCAACATAAATACACCAAAGAATTACTTAAAAAATTTGGAATGGAAAATACGAAAGAAATAAAAACACCTATGGCAGTAAACACAGTATTATATAATGACCCAAATGGAAAACCAGTGGATCTAAGGTATTATAGAAGTGCAATAGGTAGTCTACTTTACCTAACTGCAAGCCGACCTGATATTTTATTTGCAGTTAGTATGTGTGCTAGATACCAAACCTGTGCTAAAGAATCCCATTTGACTCAAGTCAAAAGAATTTTTAGATAACTTAAGGGAACAACAAATGTAGGAATTTGGTATCCTAGGACCAATAACTTTGAATTAATAGGATATTCTGACTCAGATTATGATGGGTGCAAATTAGACCACAAAAGCACAAGTGGTGGATGCCAACTACTAGGCCCATCGCTTGTTAGCTGGTTTATTAGAAAGCAACACTGGGTTGCACTATCTACAACTGAGTCAGAATACATAGCCATAGGAGAATGTGTAGCTCAATTATTATGGATGATGCACACCCTAAAAGATTTCAACTTAAAAATTACAAATGTAAAAGTCTTAATTGACAATATTAGCTCAATCAATTTAACAAAAAATCCAGTGCATCATTCAAGAACCAAACACATTGAAATCAGGCACCACTTTATCAGGGATCATGTTACTAAAGGTGACATTGAGCTCAAATACATTGAGTCCAAGTCAAACTTAGCTGACATATTCACCAAACCACTCCCTGAAAGTGAATTTAGCAATTTGCGTAGAAAACTAGGAATGTGCCTAATAGACTAGGAGTTTCGAATTTCAAAAATATTTTTCAAAATGATTGTTCTCAACTTATAGGTTAAACATGTTTTATTTTCAAAACTTTCCTATTTTTAGATTTTTAAATATATTTTTTTAGCCTTAGACTAGTTCAAAATCCTTAGAAAGCATGTACCCATAGGACTAGTTTTTGAGCACCTCACCAAACCCTAGGCTTACCTTGCTTGTGTTTGATGAACATAGAAAGGGGTGAGATGCATAGGCCACTTGCTTAAGACTTAAGATGCTTATTTCAGTGCATCGATATAAGTCTGGGTGTTAAAAACAAAACATACATTAATCAAGTTAAGGTTGAACTTAACTTGACTAACCAAGTGAAAGCTGCTATCTTCTGATAGTTAGTCAGTAACTACCCGGTTAGACATTTGATTTAATGTCAGGTTCAGGGGGAGAAATAAAATTAATTCAGGTTTTCAAATTGAATTTGAAACTTAATTTTGAAAATCAAAGTTTAAAAATCAACTTATTTAATAGTGTGAATTTTTTTTTTCACAAACTTTTTATACTTTTTACTTGGTCTTTGAAAACTGAATTTTTCAAGTATTTTAAGCCATGGTTTTGAAACTAGTACTTTTAACCTTTGAAAATTTGATTTTGGAAAAAGAATTTTACAAAATTATTTTTGAAAACTCCTTCATTTTAAAAATTATTTTACTTTATCAAAATTAGTTTTACCAAACTCCTTTGAAAACTAAAAGTAAAGTTCAAAATCATTTTTTTAATGTTTGCAAACTAAAAAAATTAGTGTTGAAAATTGTAGAAATTAGATTTTTCAAAACTTAAGTTTACAAACTAAGCTTCTCAAAATCATTTTCCTTAATTTTGAAAATTCAATTTTTTTTTACAAACATAGTGTTGAAAAATAAATTTCAATCGGTTTTCAAAAATAGATTTTTCAAACTTAGTTTTGGAATTTTGAGTTTGTTTGAAAAGAATTTCAAAGTTTTAAACTTAGCTATTTTTCTAAAAGCTAAAAGCTAATGCTTTAAACAAGTTTTCAAAAGTTCAAACTTCCCCAAGTTAACTTGACATCTTTTCTTATAATTTCTTACTTTGTCTGAAGTCTATATTTTTGCTTACTTGACATTTGTTCTTTTGATGAATGACAAAAGGGGAGGGTTAGGTGGTTAAGTTAGCTAAACCAGAATTGAAAATACAAACTAACTTAAAAATCCTTTAAATGCTTGTTTTTTTTCTTGCATATGTTTTCACTAACTTAACCAGGTTGTCATTCCATCAAAAAGGGAGAGATTGTTGGTGCGATTAGCACTAACGATTTAACCCACGTTTTGATGAATGACAATTTAGGTTAAGTTAGTCTGTTGTTGTCTAACACTCTGATCGAGTGTGCAGGAGAAGTCCAGACATGTCGACGGGCTGACCGGATGTCTGGCACGAAGTCCAAGCGGGTCGACGGGCTGACCGGACGCTTGGCGATAAGTCCAGCTAGGTCGACGGGCTGACCGGATAGCTGGCGAGAAGTCCAGACGGGTCGAAGGGCTGACCGGACGTCTGGCAAGTAAGTAAGGTAAGTCACTGGAGGGGAGTGACTGCGAGGACGCGTTCCCGGGAAGGGAACATTAGGCGTCGATCCGGCTTAGATCCATTTCGGATATCTAAGTCGAGATCGTGACTAAATTCTGGTCTCGGAAAGATGGAATCTAAGTCATACTCTTTTCTATTACTTTGTTGAACTTTAAATTGTGCTAAACAATCTATTTTACAGGATATATATTTGCCTCGGACTAACTTTGTTTTGCAGGAAAAGGAGTTCCTGGAAATAGGAGGTCCGGGCGCCCGGAAGGGATCCGGGTGCCCGGAGGTCCAGGCGCCCGGAAGGGATCCGGGCGCCCGGAGGTAAGTTTTATCCAAACTCGTGCGTCGCCACGTGGAGCTTGCTGGTTGGACCTGCCACGTCCTATCAGGGCGCCCAGAAGGGATCCGGGGCGCCCCGAGCCTCATATAAAAGGAGGGTCAGAGAGGAGCTTCAGAACAACAACGAAAAGAAAGTCTTCTACTGCTTGCTCTACTGCTCTGCATCCTGCGACGCTAACAAAGCTCCGACAATACGCTCCCTTCCTTTTTATTAAATTCTTGTCGGTATTTGCTTTATTTTCATTAGCATTCCTGTACTTTAATTTGTAATAATTTTCGAACTGCTAGTGATTGCCCACCGAAAGCACCCTTGTGTGCGGGCCTTGGAGTAGGAGTCGACACAGGCTCCAAACCAAGTAAAACCAGATTGTGTTAGCATTGTCCTTTCATTTCCACTGTGTTTATACTCGAACAATTTTTTTTATCGATATTCACCCCCCTCTATCGAGTTTCACGATCCAACATATGTCCTCACCTATTCCTCTCAAGAGAAATTACCTTTTGCCAGACCGATCCTCTAGACCGTCTAGACTTTTTCTCAGTGTCTGAGACATTAGGACTTCATGCTAGACATCCAATCTCTGACCCATCCAGTCTTCCGCCCGGTGTCCCAAACCCATAAAACTTTCATCTAGTGTTCTTAACCCTAGGATTTCACCCAACATCCTTGACCCGCCAAGACTTTGCCCAGTCCCCCAAATTAGGATTTCATTTCCTAACTGCAACTAGGCCTTTCCACTTATCTAGCTTCAACTAGGACTTTCTTTTGCCTAAGATCACTAAAGACTTTTCTGCACACTTAGTTTAACTTGTTAGAACAACAAGAAACCTTCACTTGGAAGCCTTTTTCATAATCAAAACTTAGATTCGATCATATGGTGCTTCCAGCACCAATAGAGTCAAAGGACCACATCGTTTGCTTCGGTTGCAATGAGAAGGGACACTATAAGAATAGGTGTCCAATTGGTAAGAAGAAGGTAAATTCTAAACTCATTCAAGTTGTTTTAGATGCTAGTGTGGGTTATAGGTGTTGGGTTCATCGGGCCACGAAAACAGCTTTTTCGCGTCGCGGAAACCCCGAGTCACCCAAAGCCGTAGATCCGTGCAAAGATTCGTAAACAAAAACTTTTCGAAAAACCTTTTCTTGTACGAGTTTGTAAAACCTTTAAATCTACACTAGATAAGGGTTATACCTTCGAAGCGTGCCTTTCGCTTATCCCGCTCGTCCAAGGGGTTGCTGGATCTCTAGACCGTCAAGCGCCGGTCCTCTAGAAGTATCCACACGGACACGTAGGTGGAGAAAACCTCACACAAAGGTGTGCTAGCACCTTGGTGAGATTCGGCCAAGCAAGGAGGAGAGGGAGAGGGAGAGCTTGAGAGGAAGAAGGAGGAAGAGTCACCACCCTTGAATGAAAATGAATTCACACCAAGAAACAAAGTGGCCGGCCACTTCTCAAAAACTCACAAAATTAATTGCATTAATTGCAATTAATATGAAACCATTAAGAGAGTGGCTTTGTAACTTCCATGAGGTGGCACCCATGATGATGTGGAACATCATTATTCGTCCACCTAATGCCAACTCACCAATGAGGTGGCAAAAGGTCAAGTCAAAATTGACCTTTGGTCTTCCTTCTCTAGTCAAGTCAAACTTGACTCAATCTCTACCATGGTTGATCTAATCCAACCATTTGATTCAAGCCAATTTAATATAATGAATCTAATTCATTAAATTAAATTGATTTTATAAGTCATAATCTAAATTAGACTCATTAAATACATGAATCAACTTGAGTCGAACTCAAGTTAGCCCAATTAGGATTACTCTTAATCCAATTTGATTTATCAAATAAATCTAATCCTCTTGGTTCATCGTATAAACCTAATCTCCATCTATTTGTCCTAAGTGTGTGACCCTATAGGTTCTTGTAACGTTGGCAATGCCCTAAACCCATTTAGGAGCATAAGTAATGAGCGGTATCTAGCAACACATCATTACTACCCAAGTTACAAGAATGTCGAGATCCGACATCACCTTGTGACTACCAATTGTGACTCCTCACAAAATAATGACAAGTGTCCTTCTATCCTAGACATCTAGATTGATCAATATGAGGCATAGACCATGTCATCCTCTAATCAATCTAAATCTTGAACTCCAAGTAGACTCACTCGATCAAATGAGCTCAACATCTAATGTTGACTCATTTGGGCATGGCCATGCACTTAGTGGTCTCACTCTATCAAGAATACCGATGTCTCTCCCGTCATATGGGAGGGATAGATTCCATCTACATCACTCACATCCCTCTACATAATTCGTTATATACCCAGTAATCGCCTTTATAGTCCACCCAGTTACGGGTGACGTTTGACGAAACCAAAGTACATAACTCCTTATGTAGGGATCCATGGTGACTTCAGGTCTAAGGACTAATAGTCATACTAATAGCCACATGAGAAAGTATATGACACTCATATAACGATCCATGATACTTTCTCATGGCGGGTCATTCAGTATACATTCTCTAATGCATACCCATGTGTCAGCTTGATATCTCTATATCCATGACTTGTGAGATCAAGTCATCGAGCTGACCTACATGCTAGTCTTATTATATTAACATTGTCCCTGAATGCTAATACTCGACTAGGAATGATTTAGAATAGTGTTCCCTATATCATCTCACTATCGATTCAACTAATCGATTGATATAGGTATGAACCTTCTACTCAAGGACGCTATTATACTTAGTCTATTTGGCACTAATATAAATAAGTATAATAACCAAACAAATGCCTTTATTAATATAAAAGAATATGATATACATGAGTCCATACAATCATCAAATGATTGGCTCTAGGGCTCTAACTAACAATATCCCACTAGCACTAGTGCCAATCAGTATAGGCTCTAAGGCCTAAAGACCTAGTGTGACCATCATGCTTCCTCTGTGCCAAAGCCTTGGTCAAGGGATCTGCAATGTTAGCCTTTGTAGGTACTCTGCAAATCTTCACATCTCCTCTATCGATAATCTCTCGAATGAGATGGAAGCGTCGTAGTATGTGCTTGGTCCGCTGGTGTGAGCGAGGTTCCTTCGCCTGTGCTATAGCTCCATTGTTGTCACAATAGAGCTTAACTGGGTCGGCGATGCTAGGAACCACCCCAAGTTCAGTGATGAACTTGCGGATCCAAACTGCCTCCTTTGCTGCCTCTGATGCAGCAATATACTCGGCTTTTGTTGTAGAATCAGCTACTGTATCCTGCTTCGAACTCTTCCAGCTGACAGCACCACCATTAATGCAAAATACGAACCCTGACTGCGATCGGTAATCATCCTGATCGGTCTGAAAGCTGGCATCACTGTAACCCTTTATAGTTAGCTCATCATTGCCTCCATATATCAAGAAATATTCTTTAGTCCTTCGTAAGTACTTAAGAATATTCTTGACCGCTATCCAGTGACTTTCACCTGGATCAGACTGGTATCTGCTCGTCATGCTCAAAGCATACGAGACATCAGGTCGAGTACATAGCATGGCGTACATGATCGATCCTATGGCTGAGGCATAAGGGATCTGATCCATGCGGTCTCTCTCCTCTCTAGAAGAGGGACTTTGAGTCTTCGAAAGACTCACGCCATGTGACATCGGCATAAATCCCTTCTTGGAGTTCTGCATGGCAAACCGAAGGAGTACCTTGTCAATATATGTACTCTGACTTAGGCCAAGCAATCTCTTAGATCTATCTCTATAGATCTGTATCCCTAGAATGCGGGATGCCTCACCTAAGTCCTTCATTGAGAAGCAACTCCCTAGCCAGGTCTTGACAGACTGAAGCATAGGGATGTCCTTCCCAATGAGTAGTATGTCATCCACATACAATATGAGGAAGACAACTATATCCCCTACAACCTTCTTGTAGACACAAGGTTCATCTTCGTTCTTGATGAAACCAAACTATTTGATTGCATCATCAAAACGAAGATTCCAGCTCCGAGAAGCTTGCTTTAGTCCATAAATGGACCTATGCAGCTTGCATACTCTGCTAGTATGCTGTGGATCTACAAAACCCTCAGGTTGTGTCATGTACACATCCTCGAGTAGGTTTCCATTCAGAAACGCAGTTTTGACATCCATCTGCCATATCTCATAGTCATGGTAGGCTGCAATAGCAAGCATGATCCGAATAGACTTAAACATCGCTACTGGAGAAAAGGTTTCATCATAGTCAATACCATGAATCTGCTTAAAACCTTTAGCTACCAAGCGACCCTTATAAATAAGTCCATCCATGTCAGTCTTTCTCTTAAAGACCCACTTACACCCAATGGGTTTTACCCCTTCAGGTGGATCAACCAAAGTCCATACTTGGTTGGTGTACATGGACTCCATTTCGGATCTCATGGCCTCTAGCCATTTATCGGAATCTGGTCTCATCACAGCTTCCTGATAGGTGGTAGGCTCATCCTCTATGAGCATAACGTCATCATGGTCAGACAAGAGAAATGAATATCTCTCAGGCTAATGACGTACCCTATCTGACCTGCGAAGAGGTATGTCTACTTGAACCGGTTGTTGTTCCTCAACTCCTTGTGGAACATCATCCACAACACTTTGTGGTTCCAGTTCAATTTCCATCGAGGCATCAGTGCTATTGTTCGCATCTTGAACTTCTTCAAGATCGAACGCGCTCCCACTAGTCTTTCTAGAAACAAAGTCCCTTTCTAGAAAGACCCCAGTCTTTGCCACAACTATCTTGTGCGGAATGTAGAAGTAATATCCCTTAGTTTCCTTGGGATATCCAATGAAATAGCACTTGTCGGATTTGGGTCCTAATTTGTCTGAGACTTGACGTCGTACGTAGGCCTCACAACCCCAAATCCTCATGAAAGACACCTGGGCATCTCTCCCAGTCCATATCCTATATGGTGTCTTTATCACGGCCTTTGATGGAACTCGGTTGAGTATGAAAGCTGCCGTGTCTAGAGCATATCCCCATAGATATGTCGGAAGATCTGTGTGACTCATCATAGATCGTACCATATCTAATAAGGTACGATTCCTCCTTTCGAATACACCATTCCACTGTGGTCTTCCAGGAGGAGTGAGTTGAGATAAAATCCCACACTCAGCTAAGTAGTCACGGAACTCATGGCTTAAGTATTCACCACCTCGATCTGATCGAAGTATTTTAATACTCTTGCCAAGCTGGTTCTGTACTTCATTCTTGAATTCTTTGAACTTTTCAAAGGATTCAGACTTATGTGTCATCAAGTACACATATCCATATCTACTGAAGTCATCAGTAAATGTGATGAAGTATCTATAACCGCCTCTAGCAGCAACATTGAAAGGGCCACATACATCACTATGTATGAGTCCTAGCAAATCAGTTGCTCTCTCGCTATGCCCACTAAAGGGGGTCTTGGTCATCTTGCCTCGTAGGCATGACTCGCATATCTCATATGATTCTAAATCAAATGAGTCCAGCAAACCATCCTTATGGAGCTGGGATAAGCGCTTGTCATTTATATGACCTAAGCGACAGTGCCAGAGGTATGTTTGGTTCATGTCATTTGACTTGAACCTCTTGGTATTAATGTTATAGATAGGGCTCTCAAGGTCTAGAATATAGAGTCCGTTTATTAGTGGTGCACTACAATAGAACATATCTTTTAAATAAACAGAACAACATTTGTCTTTTATTATAAAAGAGTATCCTTTCTTGTCTAAACAAGAAACTGAAACTATGTTCTTAGTAAGAGCAGGCACATAACAACAATCATCTAAATTTAGTACAAGCCCAGAGGGCAGAGATAGCTGATAAGTTCCTACAGCAACAGCAGCAACCCGTGCTCCATTGCCTACTCGTAGGTCCACCTCGCCCTTTGCCAATGCTCTGCTATTTCTCAGCACCTGCACATCAGTACAAATGTGAGAAGCATATCCAGTATCTAATACCCATGATGTAGAAATAGATAGATTGACTTCTATAACATATATACCTGAAGTGGAAGTCTCACTTCGCTTCTTCTTAAGATCTTCCAAGTATACCTTGCAGTTCCTCTTCCAGTGTCCGGTCTGACCGCAGTGGAAGCAGGTAGCATCCTTGGCGACCCCTCCTTTAGGCTTCAGTGCCTTGCCTTTGCCCTTGGTTTGGGACTTTCCCTTACCTTTGGGCTTGCCCTTGCCCTTGTGCTTCTGGACCATCAGAATGGGCTTAACCTTCTTAAGGTTAATCTCAGCAGTTCGTAACATACTAAGTAACTCGGGCAGTGGCTTGTCAATCTCGTTCATGTTATAGTTGAGAACGAATTGACTATAGCTATCTGGCAAGGACTGCAAGATCAAGTCAGTGGCCAGCTCTTGGCCAAGTGGGAACCCCAGTCTTTGTAGGTTCTCTATGTACCCAATCATCTTGAGTACATAAGGACCTACAGGAGCCCCGTCTGACATCTTGCACTGAAACAGTGCCTTCGAGATCTCAAATCTCTCATGCCTCGCTTGTCCCTGATATAGTTGGCGAAGATGCTCAACCATATCAAAAGTGTCCATCAACTCATGTTGCTTCTGAAGCTCTGAGTTCATGGTCGCGAGCATTAGATAGGACACATCTAATGCGTCGTCTTGATGCTTCTTGTAAGCATCTTTGTCGGCTCGCGGGGCATTGGCAGGAGGAGCCTCCGGAATGGGCTGCTCCAGAACGTACGGCTTACGCTCCTGGGTGAGAACTATTCTCAAGTTCCTGTACCAGTCCAGGAAATTCGCTCCGTTGAGCTTGTCCTTCTCAAGGACAGATCGCAGTGAGAAGGAATTCGTGTTCGACGTCATGGTTATCTACAACAGAAAATTTACAGAAATAAATATCATATTCTTTAAAACATTTAATTAGGCCTTTAATTAAATTATGCTCCCACTAAATACTATAATTCTTGTGGGACAAGATCCACATCATACTAACCCTTGAGTTAGCTTTGGCTAATACGCCCAAGGCTTAGTATGATCGGTAGGTAACGATTACCAATTACATCTCTATGCAACTCTTGTTTATAGAATAAAATCCTCATTTATATTAAAACTCGAGTTAGCTTTGGCTAATACGCCCGAGAGTTAATATAGATGTGATTTTGACCTATCTTTCCAACTATTGGAAGAATGCCTATAGTTGACTCGATCCAACCGAGTAACTATGAATACTCAATCTAATTGAGTTTGTATTCACCCATGCATTGATAGGCGGGACCAAGATTGTCCCTCCGTACCCTACCAAGATAATATGTATTGCTCTGCTTTGGCAGATTCAACAATACATGTGATCGAGGTAGTGATAGGTATCACGGCACGGTTAGGCATTTTAGAGTTGGTTCGATTTAGATCTAATCTAATCGAGAAAGATGCATCTTGTGCACGCTTTAGATCTAATCTAATCACAAGGGTGCATCATGTGCATGACTTAGATCTAATCTAATCGTTAAGGCACTAATTAATTAATTAATTATTAAACATGCATCAAATACATAACAATTAATTAATTAATCTATTTGTGATTTAGTCATGGCCCTACTACGATCTTCTCAAGACAATGAGAAGATCGAATGGTCAACCTAGGGTCAACAGCTTCTCCAAGCTCCTCCCTTTGACCATCTTGTGTTGCTCGTGCCCGCCTCGGAACTCCGTCTCGTGTGGACCCTCCACCGCTCCAATTTGTACATTACAATTTGAAACTCGAGTTACATTCGAGTCTAAATCTAATTTACAACCAGAATATAAGAGAGAGGCACGACTCGCAGGTCGCGAAAATAAAATAAAATTACAAGCACGCACATCACATAACGGCACGCAGGCCGTATTATGAATTACAACACATTGTCCAATCAAATTGGGTCTTTGGGCCATGACTATCACAAATTTAATATATAATCCAAAATTATATATTTTCATAATTTTCTATAATTTTAAAATTAATTTTTAAAATTTTTACGAGTAAAATTTCCCGGCGGTCCCGTTTAGCGGTTTCGGGCGCAATCGCGGAACGGATCCCCTTGCGGGGCCCAGGGGCAGCGCCCCTACCCGCGATCTAACCATCGCGAGGGTTCCTTTGCGATCCAACAGTGCCTAAACCCGCTGTCCCAAAACGATTTGGGCCGAGACATTGCCGTTTCAGAAAAATCTTCCCGGCGGGTTCGTTTTTAGCGATTTCGGGTGCAATCGCGGAGTAAATCCCCTTGCGGGGTTAGGGGCAGAACCCCTACCCACGATCTAACCATCGTGAGTTGCTCCTTTGCGATCTAATGGCACCCAACCCCGCTGTCCCAAACGAATTTGGGGCAAAACGAAGCCGTTTACAAGAAAACTTTCCGGTAGCCGAAGCCTACAAGTGCCGAGACACTTGTGCTTCGCTTCTACGAAAAAATTACTCATAAAAACTCTAAAAACTCAATTTTTACAGAAAATCACAGAAGGTATATTTTTCATAAAAATACAAACGAACTCGTACAAGTCTTTGCACGTGGCTCTGATACCACTTTTTGAAAACCGCTTTTTCGCGTCGCGGAAACCCCGAGTCACCCAAAGCCGTAGATCCGTGCAAAGATTCGTAAACAAAAACTTTTTGAAAAACCTTTTCTTGTACGAGTTTGTAAAACCTTTAAATCTACACTAGATAAGGGTTATACCTTCGAAGCGTGCCTTTCGCTTATCCCGCTCGTCCAAGGGGTTGCCGGATCTCTAGACCGTCAAGCGCCGGTCCTCTAGAAGTATCCACACGGACACGTAGGTGGAGAAAACCTCACACAAAGGTGTGCTAGCACCTTGGTGAGATTCGGCCAAGCAAGGAGGAGAGGGAGAGGGAGAGCTTGAGAGGAAGAAGGAGGAAGAGTCACCACCCTTGAATGAAAATGAATTCACACCAAGAAACAAAGTGGCCGGCCACTTCTCAAAAACTCACAAAATTAATTGCATTAATTGCAATTAATATGAAACCATTAAGAGAGAGGCTTTGTAACTTCCATGAGGTGGCACCCATGATGATGTGGAACATCATTATTGGTCCACCTAATGCCAACTCACCAATGAGGTGGCAAAAGGTCAAGTCAAAATTGACCTTTGGTCTTCCTTCTCTAGTCAAGTCAAACTTGACTCAATCTCTACCATGGTTGATCTAATCCAACCATTTGATTCAAGCCAATTTAATATAATGAATCTAATTCATTAAATTAAATTGATTTTATAAGTCATAATCTAAATTAGACTCATTAAATACATGAATCAACTTGAGTCGAACTCAAGTTAGCCCAATTAGGATTACTCTTAATCCAATTTGATTTATCAAATAAATCTAATCCTCTTGGTTCATCATATGAACCTAATCTCCATCTATTTGTCCTAAGTGTGTGACCCTATAGGTTCTTGTAACGTTGGCAATGCCCTAAACCCATTTAGGAGCATAAGTAATGAGCGGTATCTAGCAACACATCATTACTACCCAAGTTACAAGAATGTCGAGATCCGACATCACCTTGTGACTACCAATTGTGACTCCTCACAAAATAATGACAAGTGTCCTTCTATCCTAGACATCTAGATTGATCAATATGAGGCATAGACCGTGTCATCCTCTAATCAATCTAAATCTTGAACTCCAAGAAGACTCACTCGATCAAATGAGCTCAACATCTAATGTTGACTCATTTGGGCATGGCCATGCACTTAGTGGTCTCACTCTATCAAGAATACCGATGTCTCTCCCGTCATATGGGAGGGATAGATTCCATCTACATCACTCACATCCCTCTACATAATTCGTTATATACCCAGTAATCGCCTTTATAGTCCACCCAGTTACGGGTGACGTTTGACGAAACCAAAGTACATAACTCCTTATGTAGGGATCCATGGTGACTTTGTTGGTTGCTACTTGGAAAACCTATAGGTTCCACTGTACAAAAAATTTTGTACAAAGGTCTGAACCTTTTCCTAGCTACCATGTGTTCTTTTAAATTAAATTTTGGATCGCCTGCGGAACTTAACACGTTTGATCCAAAACTTAATCTATTTGTTCTTTTAGGTTTTGACTTGGATCTCCTGCGGAACTTTACACGTTCGACCCAAGTCTCCTTAAGTTATTAATTCCATTAAATATTAATTTCCATAATTGGTTCCCAGTACTGACGTGGCGAGGCACATGGCCTTCTTGGATATGGGAGCAACCACCACCGACTAGACAAAACCTTTTATAGAAAGCTAATATTTAATTTCCTAAAATAACTTTAGGTTAACCAAAGAGAACAATCAAATCACAAGGAAAAGAAAAACCAAAAGAACACAGCCTCGAAAAAAAACATATTCGAAATTCTAGAACGTAAGCCTCTTGTATTTGGTATTATTTCCATAAAAAACTAGTATGATGCGGAAATAAAAATTACTAGTTATACCTTGTAGAAAAACCTCTTCATCTTCTATCGTATTCCTCTTCTAACCTCGGATGTTGTGTGGGCAACGATCTACCGAGATGAGAAACCACCAACCACCTTCAAGCTCCAAGAGATGCTAGCTTTCTCTCCTTCTTCTTCTTCTTCTCCAAGTAGTATTCGGCCACCACAAGAACTCCAAGAGAGATGAAGTATTCGGCCACCACAAGAGGAAGAGAGGGAGATGATGATGGCCGGCCACAACACCAAGGAAAAAAGGGAGAGAAAACAATAGAGGTTGTATCTCATGAAGGCACCCCTACCCCTTCTTTTATATTCCTTGGCCTAGGCAAATTAGGAAATTTATTTACAATAAAATTTCCTTAATTTCCTTGATATGATTTATTTGAGAAAAATAAAATAAAATTTCCCAAATAAACTCTAATGGCCGGCCACATCAAGAGGAATCAAATTGGACAAGTTTCAATCAACAATTAAAACTTTCCTTATTTGTTTCCGGAAATTTTAAAAATAAAATTTCTCTTTAAAAATCTCTTCATGGTTAATAAAAGGAAATTTCTATAATTTTAATTTTATTAACATGTGAATAATTTTAAAGAGAAAATAAAACATCTCTCCAATCTACAAATAAGGAAAGAGATCTAATCTCTTTCTTTAATCTTTTGTAGATCTTTTACAAGAGAGATATTTTAATTTTAATTCTCTTTAAATTATATCTTCCACATAATAATAAAAATTAAAATTAAATTTCTTTTTTAATTTAATTTGGCCGGCCCTACCAGCTTGGGTTCAAGCTAGGGCCGGCCACCCAATTTTATACCTAGGCCGGCCCTAGCTTGTTCCCAAGCTAGCTTGGCCGACCCCTATTGGGTGGGTATAGAAGGTGGGTATAGGTGGGTATAGAACTCTATAAATAAGAGGCTACGATAGGGACCGAGAGGAGGAATTGGTTTTGGTCTCCCGATAAAATTAAGCATCCCGTGTTCGCCCCGAACACACAACTTAATTTTATCAATGATAATTCATTCCACTAGAGAACTATCATTGAACTACCGCACCAATCCCAAATTACATTTTTGGGCTCCTTCTTATTATGAGTGTGTTAGTCTCCCTGTGTTTAAGATATCGAATGTCCACTAATTAAGTGAGTTACTGACAACTCATTTAATTAATATCTAAGTCCAAGAGTAGTACCACTCAACCTTATCGTCATGTCGGACTAAGTCCACCTGCAGGGTTTAACATGACAATCCTTATGAGCTCCTCTTGGGGACATTATCAACGTAGTATCTCTAGGACACAGTTTCCTTCTATAATCAACAACACACACTATAAGTGATACCATTTGCCAACTTATCGGGCTTATTGATTCATCAAACTAAATCTCACCCATTGATAAATTAAAGAAATAAATATCAAATATATGTGCTTGTTATTATATCAGGATTAAGAGCACACACTTCCATAATAACCGAGGTCTTTGTTTCTTTATAAAGTCAGTATAAAAGAAACGACCTCAAATGGTCCTACTCAATACACTCTGAGTGTACTAGTGTAATTATACAGTCAAGATAAACTGATACCTAATTACACTACGACCTTCTAATGGTTTGTTCCTTTCCATTTTGGTCGTGAGCTACTGTTTATAATTTATAAGGTATTGATAATATCATCTTCTGTATGTGACACCACATACTATATTATCTACAATATAAATTAATTGAACAACTACAACTAAATGTAGAAAATTTGACCAAATGTGATTCTTTATTCATAATGAATGTTTACAAAGCTTAGGCTTTCAGTATACACTCCAACAATCTCCCACTTATACTAATGACTAAGCTGTCATATCTTCTACCATACATCTGATTCCCATTCCTCCACATGCCGATCTAAAGCTTTAGTGAAAGGATCTGCCAGGTTATCTGCTGATGCAATCTTGGCGATGACAACTTCTCCTCGCTTCACGATATCTCGTATCAGGTGGTACTTGCGCTCTATATGTTTACTTGCCTTATGAGCTCGTGGTTCCTTCGAGTTTGCAACTGCATCGCTATTATCACAATAAATTGTGATGATTTTGGGCAAACCAGGAATCACATCTAAGTCCATTAGAAAGTTCCTGAGCCATACTGCTTCTTTAGCTGCCTCAGAGGCTGCTACATACTCAGCTTCCATGGTTGAGTCCGAAACGCATTTCTGCTTAACACTCCTCCATGAAATGGCTCCACCTCCTAAAGTAAACACATAGCCTGATGTAGACTTACTGTTATCCCTATCTGATTGGAAATCTGAATCCGTGTAACCCACAGGGAGCAGATCGTCTGCTTGGTAAACTAGCATATAATCTCTAGTCCTTCTCAGGTACTTTAATATATGCTTTACCGCAGTCCAATGTCCTTGTCCAGGGTTACTCTGATATCTGCTAACCATGCCCACGGTAAAACAGATATCAGGTCTCGTACATAGCATTGCATACATTAGGCTTCCTACAGCCGAAGCATAAGGAACTGCTTTCATGTCTTCTATCTCTTTCGACGTCTTTGGAGACATCTCTTTAGACAGAGCTACTCCATGTCTAAAAGGTAAGAAACCTTTCTTGGAATCCTGCATGCTAAAACGAGCAAGGATTGTATCTATATATGAAGCTTGGGACAGACACAACATTCTTTTCTTGCGATCCCTTATCACTTTGATCCCAAGAATGTGTGCACACTCTCCTAAGTCCTTCATATCAAATTATTTGGACAACCATACCCTTACGTCTGATAATACATTGACATTGTTGCCAATTAACAAAATATCATCTACGTATAGTACAAGAAATACCACCACGTTTCCGTTACACTTTTTGTATACACAAGACTCATCCGGACACTGAATAAATCTATATGACTAGATTACTTCATTAAACCGGATGTTCCAAGACCTTGAAGCTTGCTTCAGTCCATAAATGGACCGATTGAGCTTGCACACTAGATGCTCTTTGTCTTTTTCAATGAACCCTTCTGGTTGCTTCATATGAATGTTCTCTTCAAGACTTCCATTAAGGAATGCCGTCTTGACATCCATTTGCCAAATCTCATAATCCATATGAGCAGCAATGGATAAGAGTATCCGGATAGACTTAAGCATGGCTACCGGTGAAAAGGTTTCCTCATAATCGATTCCCTCTTTCTGAGTGTACCCTTTCGCAACAAGCCTAGCTTTGAAGGTCTCTACCTTCCCGTCTGTCCCTCTTTTCCTTTTGTAGATCCACTTGCATCCAACGGCTTTTACACCATCAGGTGGTTCTACAAGCTCCCAGACTTTATTAGAGTACATAGACTCTATTTCAGAATTCATTGCCTTTTGCCAAGATGCTGCATCTATATCTTGGAGTGCTTCGTCGTATGTTCGTGGATTAGGTTCATGTTTACCCGGGATCAAGTCCGAAGACTCTCCCAAAAACATGAATCTTTCAGGCTGCCTTACAACCCTCCCACTACGACGAGGCACTGTCTGTGGTTGTGTATCATGTGTGACACGTGTTGCAGTCTCTTGTGGTACTTCATCTTGTACTGTTGGTACTGAAGTAGACATGTCCTCTCTAAGTTCTTCTAAAACAACTTTGCTACTGGGCTTGTGATCCATTATATAGTCTTCTTCTAAAAACTGGGTATTGGTGCTAACAATGACCTTCTGGTCTTTAGGACTATAAAATAAACCACCTTTCGTTCCTTTGGGATATCCTACAAACACGCGAACTTCTGTACGGGATTCTAACTTATCAGCATCTGGTTTCAGCACATGTGCTGGACTACCCCAAATCCGAATATGTCTCAGACTGGGCTTTCGCCCATTCCACAATTCTATGGGAGTAGAAGAAACTGATTTAGAAGGTACTAAGTTCAGAACGTATACTGCTGTTTCCAGAGCATATCCCCAAAACGAATTTGGTAATTCTGAATAACTCATCATTGATCTAACCATCTCCATAAGAGTCCTATTCCTTCGTTCTGCTACACCATTCTACTGGGGTGCTCCAGTGCGGACAATTGGGATTGAATCTGATAAGTAATTCCTAAACTCTCCTAAGAGGTATTCGCCACCACGATCTGACCGTAGTGTCTTGATACTTTTACCTAGTCGTTTTTCCACATCAGTCTTGTATTCTTTGAACTTATCAAAGCACTCAGACTTGCGGCGCATTAGGTAAATGTATCCATATCTTGAATAATCATCTATGAAAGAGACAAAATATTTAAAACCTCCTCTTGCCTGGATAGACATAGGACCACACAAATCAGAGTGAACCAACTCTAACACTTCTTTGGCTCTATACCCCTTGGCCTTGAACGGCCTCTTGGTCATTTTACCTTCCAAGCAGGATTCACAAGATGGAAAATTTTCCAACTCTAATGAACCCAAAAGTCCATCGGCTATAAGCCTCTGAATCCTACTTAAGTTAATATGACCAAGCCTTAGATGCCAAAGATATGCTTGGTTCATTTCCGAAGGTTCTTTTCTCTTATTAGAATTAGAAGATGAGTTATAAATTTCCAAGTTTTGCTTTGTGGAAGAAATTGGATTTAAAGTATACAAATTGCCAACTAATGCACCAGAACAGATAATCACTTTATTTCTTTTAATAACTACATCGTTACTAAAGGAAACTGAATATTCATCTAAAAACAGTTTAGAAACTGAAATTAAATTCTTTCTAAAACTGGGTACATAAAGACAATTTCTTAAAACCAAATTCCTATTTCTACTAAAAGATAAGTAGACGTCTCCCACTGCAACAGCTGCCACCTTAGTAGCATTGCCCATGTAGACGGTAATTTCTCCTTCAGATAGTCGTCGGGTTTCCTGGAACCCCTGCAAGGAATTGCAGACATGATCAGTGGCTCCCGTATCTACACAACAGGTGCTGGTAGATAACACCGCTAAACATGTTTCAACAACTAGAGTATGAGATATACCTTTGTTTTGGTTCCTACGAGGACAGTCCGCCTTCCAATGTCCTGCCTGCTTACAGATGAAGCACTTCTTCATTCCAGCTTTAAATCCTGTACTCTAAGATTTATTCACTTTCTTTGCTGAACCAACTTGTTTCTTCTTCTTCTTTCCTTTCGGTTTAGAAGTAGAACCATTTTCAGCATAGTGAATTTGAGCATTGTGACGAAATAATCCTTCTGCTGCTTCAGTAGTTCCGCTAATGAATAAACCCTCTTATTCATATTATAGTTCAGGCGAAACTGCTCAAAACTTCTAGGTAGCGTTTGGAGGATCATATCGATCTGGGTTTCCCCATCAATTTCTCCTCTAAGGATCTGTATCTCGTTCAGATAAGCCATCATCTTTAGGATATGATCCCTCACAGGAGTACCCTCTTGCATGGTGGCTGTCATTATCTTTCTCATGGCTTCTTGCCTAGAAGCCCTATCCTGATGACCAAAGAGTTCCTTGAGATTGTTCATAATATCATAGGCTGTTGGTAAATCTTGATGCTGATGTTGCAATACATTTGACATTGAAGCCAAAATGTAACACCGCGCCATCTCATCTGCTTTTACCCATTTCCTATGATATTCAATCTCCTCTTGGGTAGATTCACCAGTGGGTGCATCAGGACACCGTCGGTCAAGACATATTTATAGCTTTCAGCAGTAAGAACAATGTCCATGTTTCTTTTCCAATCTATGTAATTAGGTCCAGTAAGTCTATTCTGTTGAAGTATGATGGACAGTGGGTTGAAAGTCATCCTAAGAATCACAAATAACTTTTGGTCAGAACTCTAAATTTAGAATAATATTGATTCCTCAAACAATACTATTTTAAATTAACCAACACCTCATAACACCGTGAATTTTGTATGCCACGTTAGTGTGGACGTATACAAATTCAACATTTGTAAAGGAGGGTTTTAACCCATTAATTTTATTATCTTGTCAACCTAACTTTTGACAAATAAAATTAATAGTTGGTATCATTTGGTCACACAAATAATAGCAGTGACTCCGTTGGGGAGGATACTATTAGATGTGTCTAAGTGTATACCATTACTTGACACTAAGTCCATTAATAAGATTATGCCTCTTCCGTCGGGGAAGATCACACGCTCTTAATTAACTTCTTATAGTCATCCAAAAATGGAAGTCTGTTCTAGTGATCCGCAAACAAGCTCATCCGTTATGGAGGAAGGCACTCAGAGCCAACGCGCAAGCTTGTTTGCATCACTTACAAACCAGTAATGGAGACCATGAGATTTATTTAAAAATCCCTCTCCCACTTAGTTATTTATAAATGAGGAATTTTAACTATGCTAGCCTACTTTACTTGTAAACTAACATGCACACACAGCATAATATAAAAGCAATAGAGAAACTAATTTTCAACTATTATGGCTTTTATCTCTAGTTGTCCTCCGTGTGTTGTCATCCCAAGCTGCTGCCATATTTGGCCACCGCCACCGGGTCTAATGTCGCATCCATCTTGCTCCTTGTTCCGCTGCGCCTCTGGTCCTTAGAAGGTTCCACGCTTTGCAAGATTCGATCCGCGACATAAATAGAATTTTACATTTTGATCCTATATTCCATAAAAGGAATGTGCATGTATCTAGATCAAAAATAAAATCGTAATAAAACTAAATACAGCTCCTGCTGTATTTTAATACAATCATGCACACACATATAAATGCCCTTGACATGTCCAAGGGTCCAATCACACACATAATAACTAAAAGCCATAATAGTTGGATCCTGCATCCACAAAGTTAGCACATCCTACTATTAACCTGCCTAAATTATGTATGACATGTGCATAATTAAACTAAATACCAAATACACAGAGGCAAAACCCTAGCTCTGATACCAATTGTTGGTTGCTACTTGGAAAACCTATAGGTTCCACTGTACAAAAATTTTGTACAAAGGTCTGAACCTTTTCCTAGCTATCATGTGTTCTTTTAAATTAAATTTTGGATCGCCTGCGGAACTTAACACGTTTGATCCAAAACTTAATCTATTTGTTCTTTTAGGTTTTGACTTGGATCTCCTGCGGAACTTTACACGTTCGACCCAAGTCTCCTTAAGTTATTAATTCCATTAAATATTAATTTCCATAATTGGTTCCCAGTACTGACGTGGCGAGGCACATGGCCTTCTTGGATATGGGAGCAACCACCACCGACTAGACAAAACCTTTTATAGAAAGCTAATATTTAATTTCCTAAAATAACTTTAGGTTAACCAAAGAGAACAATCAAATCACAAGGAAAAGAAAAACCAAAAGAACACAGCATCGAAAAAAAACATATTCGAAATTCTAGAACGTAAGCCTCTTGTATTTGGTATTATTTCCATAAATAACTAGTATGATGCGGAAATAAAAATTACTAGTTATACCTTGTAGAAAAACCTCTTCATCTTCTATCGTATTCCTCTTCTAACCTCGGACGTTGTGTGGGCAACGATCTACCGAGATGAGAAACCACCAACCACCTTCAAGCTCCAAGAGATGCTAGCTTTCTCTCCTTCTTCTTCTTCTTCTCCAAGTAGTATCCGGCCACCACAAGAACTCCAAGAGAGATGAAGTATTCGGCCACCACAAGAGGAAGAGAGGGAGATGATGATGGCCGGCCACAACACCAAGGAAAAAAGGGAGAGAAAAAAATAGAGGTTGTATCTCATGAAGGCACCCCTACCCCTTCTTTTATATTCCTTGGCCTAGGCAAATTAGGAAATTTATTTACAATAAAATTTCCTTAATTTCCTTGATATGATTTATTTGAGAAAAATAAAATAAAATTTCCCAAATAAACTCTAATGGCCGGCCACATCAAGAGGAATCAAATTGGACAAGTTTCAATCAACAATTAAAACTTTCCTTATTTGTTTCCAGAAATTTTAAAAATAAAATTTCTCTTTAAAAATCTCTTCAAGGTTAATAAAAAGAAATTTCTATAATTTTAATTTTATTAACATGTGAATGATTTTAAAGAGAAAAATAAAACATCTCTCCAATCTACAAATAAGGAAAGAGATCTAATCTCTTTCTTTAATCTTTTGTAGATCTTTTACAAGAGAGATATTTTAATTTTAATTCTCTTTAAATTATATCTTCCACATAATAATAAAAATTAAAATTAAATTTCTTTTTTAATTTAATTTGGCCGGCCCTACTAGCTTGGGTTCAAGCTAGGGCCGGCCACCCAATTTTATACCTAGGCCGGCCCTAGCTTGTTCCCAAGCTAGCTTGGCCGGCCCCTATTGGGTGGGTATAGAAGGTGGGTATAGGTGGGTATAGAACTCTATAAATAAGAGGCTACGATAGGAAACGAGAGGAGGAATTGGTTTTGGTCTCCCGATAAAATTAAGCATCCCGTGTTCGCCCCGAACACACAACTTAATTTTATCAATGATAATTCATTCCACTAGAGAACTATCATTGAACTACCGCACCAATCCCAAATTACATTTTTGGGCTCCTTCTTATTATGAGTGTGTTAGTCTCCCTGTGTTTAAGATATCGAATGTCCACTAATTAAGTGAGTTACTGACAACTCATTTAATTAATATCTAAGTCCAAGAGTAGTACCACTCAACCTTATCGTCATGTCGGACTAAGTCCACCTGCAGGGTTTAACATGACAATCCTTATGAGCTCCTCTTGGGGACATTATCAACCTAGTATCTCTAGGACACAGTTTCCTTCTATAATCAACAACACATACTATAAGTGATACTATTTCCCAACTTATCGGGCTTATTGATTCATCAAACTAAATCTCACCCATTGATAAATTAAAGAAATAAATATCAAATATATGTGCTTGTTATTATATCAGGATTAAGAGCACACACTTCCATAATAACCGAGGTCTTTGTTTCTTTATAAAGTCAGTATAAAAGAAACGACCTCAAATGGTCAATACACTCTGAGTGTACTAGTGTAATTATACAGTCAAGATAAACTGATACCTAATTACACTACGACCTTCTAATGGTTTGTTCCTTTCCATTTTGGTCGTGAGCTACTGTTTATAATTTATAAGGTACTGATAATATCATCTTCTGTATGTGACACCACATACTATATTATCTACAATATAAATTAATTGAAAAACTACAACTAAATGTAGAAAATTTGACCAAATGTGATTCTTTATTCATAATGAATGTTTACAAAGCTTAGGCTTTCAGTATACACTCCAACAGACTTCAGGTCTAAGGACTAATAGTCATACTAATAGCCACATGAGAAAGTATATGACACTCATATAACGATCCATGATACTTTCTCATGGCGGGTCATTCAGTATACATTCTCTAATGCATACCCATGTGTCAGCTTGATATCTCTATATCCATGACTTGTGAGATCAAGTCATCGAGCTGACCTACATGCTAGTCTTATTGTATTAACATTGTCCCTGAATGCTAATACTCGACTAGGAATGATTTAGAGTAGTGTTCCCTATATCATCTCACTATCGATTCAACTAATCGATTGATATAGGTATGAACCTTCTACTCAAGGACGCTATTATACTTAGTCTATTTGGCACTAATATAAATAAGTTTAATAACCAAACAAATGCCTTTATTAATATAAAAGAATATGATATGCATGAGTCCATACAATCATCAAATGATTGGCTCTAGGGCTCTATCTAACAATAGGAATAAAGAAGGCAAAAGGAGGAGAATGCACATTGTGTGTGCTTCACATGGGGGGGGGGGGGGGGGGAAGGTCACTACCACACCAAGTATCCTAAAAGAGAGAAATCAAGAAGCTAGCTCATTTTAAGAAATGAGAGAAGAAGAGTAGCTCAAGTTGAGGGGGAGTTTCAAGGGTAAGGAAGGTATATCCTAATTTGAATTATAATTCTCCCATGCATGCTGGGATTGATAATAATTATCATCATATAGCAATAAAAAATTTTGGCTTTATGTATCATAATAGAAGTAGAGTAAATTTTGAAATTAACCCTAAAGTACCTATGCATGATAAACCTAGACAAGTTAGGTGGTGTTTGGTTCGCTCTTAGGAATCAGAATGAGAATGAGTATTATAATATTGTGGAATGGGAATGAGTTTGAGTTTGGGTATCATTCTTATAAATATTGTTTGGTTAGTTGAATATTTTCAATTAGAATGAACCTAAATTTCTGTAACGCCTGCCTCTTCAGTGGGCGCTAAGGCTACCCTAAGGGACGGGGTTACTTACACCTACCTAACATACATGTGCATATGATCTCATGGCAGCGGAAGATATTTATCGTATGCATTTTTTTAAATTTTTTTTTTTACATGGCATGTGAACCGTAAACATACTAATACTCATGCATAGCTTAATCTATACTTGCTACTTGAACATGAATCATGATCTTATAAATCTACTGTCATGAAAGAAGACATCATGATGTATAACATACCAGTTCAAGTTATCAGCATAAACATAAGGTCCAAACTTAGTTCACATGCACAGTACATCCAAATAAATTTTAAAACTAAATAGATCTATCCACCATGCCACTTCCACACACACTCCCTGCCTTTCCTGCTGCTCCCCTTAGTTCATCCATTCCTTGCCTTTCTCTGCAGTACAAGGAAACATAAAAACTATAAGCCCTAAGGCTTAGTAAGTTCTTTTCCTACTCATAAACCCACAAATCATGCGTACACATAAAACATATCATAGCATGTGAAAGACATAACATAACCACATCATAGAATGTGAGAACATAACATGAAACATATCATAGCATGTGAGGTCATAACATGATACATATCATAACATGTGAATACATAACAAGAACTAATAACATGATCATCCAAACATCATAGACATGATTCCAAAAGTGAATAAGTGTAAAGGAAAATCATATAACATGTACATGTAGATGCAAAATGTTCCTTCGAAAACATGCATAATGAAATGAACATATGCAACATGTGATTTTCATATCATATACATACTTGAACATAATATCAACATAAGGGCCCGGCTTGTACCACATACATACATAATGCGCGCAATCCCTAGGACAGGGTAGCTAGCTCCGAACCTACTAGGGATCTAGGTCCGTTCATAGTCCGTCGACCTAGGGGTGTACTAAGGAGCCCATCACATTTTACGAGCCCCGTTTCATAGACCATCGACCTCGGGGCGCTTATGGAGCCCACCCTTGGTACAAGCCATACAAAAATAAAATAGCATGTCATACATATCATATATCATGTTTCTTATCATGTCATCATACATATCTTGTTCTTGTCTTTTCATACATGTCATATCATGAAGAGAGCTCTTGATCCCAACTTAAGGGAAGCATCTCTTTATCGTATCATGAAGAGTGCTCTTGATCCCAACTTAAGGGAAGCATCTCTTAGGCTTTTCTTCTTACATAAGCCTTTCATAACATATCTCATAAACCATAACATGTTCTTATCATAACATAAAGCATAGCATGTTACATGGAACATAGCATTTATCATATCATGAAGCATAGCATATCATTTCATGAAACTTAGCATATATCATATCATGAAACTTAGCATATCATATCATGAAACTTAGCATATATCATATCATGAAGCATAGCATATCATATCATGAAGCATAGCACATATCATATCATGAAGCATAGCCTATATCATTCTATGAAACATAACATATCGTCTCATATCATGGAGCATAACATATCTTGTCATATCATGAAGCATGAAACTTAGACTAACCATATATATCAAGAATCATACAACATGAGGAAACATAAGCATGCATAGTTAAGTTCAAAAACTTTTCTTAAACCCATTCTTTCATTCTTGGCCGAAACCTCACTAGCATAAATTCTTGACTTTGGCCACCATAAAGAGCATCAAACTTCAACCAACTATAGATAAATAATCATACAACATAAAGAAGAATAAACAAGCATAGTTAAAGTTCAAGACCTTGTTCTAAGCTCATGTACTTGCTTGGTCGAACCCTAAAGTGAGGTTCTAAGATTCATTTGTACAACATGTAGCATGGCAACTTATCTAATCTCATACTAAAAACCATAAAACATGTAGAAACATAACTAAGCATAATTAAGTTAGAAAAACTTAACTCTAAGCTTATACTCCACCTTGGCCGAAACCTACAATTAGGGTTTCAAGTCTTCTAGTGCATAAAGTCTTAACCTAGCTTCATACAAGGTATCATACTTCATGGATGAACATAAACAAGCATGGTTAGGTTTTAAATTTTAACCCTAAGCCTCATATCTTACCTTGGCCGAAACTTCACTAGGGTTTTCATATTTTTTTTTTATATACAACATGAAGCATAAAACCTAAACTATCATCACATAAGACTTCATTCATCAATCATGTTATCATAAAGGAAACCTTGTTCTAACTTCATTTCTATTCTTGGCCGAGACTTACAAATGTGATTCCATTTCTTCTAGTGAAACATGTAATATAAAGACTTCACTTAACCACATACAAGATATCATACCTCATGAATAAGAATAAACAAGTATGATTAGGTTTAAAAATCTTGTCCCTAAGCTTCATATCTTGTCTTGACCAAAACTTCTACTAGGGTTTTCATATATATTTTTTTATATACAACATGAAGCATAACACTTAAAACTATCATCACATAAAGTTCATTCATCAAAGCATGTTATCATAAACAAAAAAAAGAACCTTATTCTAAACTTCATTTCTATTCTTGGCCGAGGCTTGAAGATAGATTTCTCCAATTTTATCCAACATGGAGCATGGAAAAAAAAAAAAGCTAAACTATAAACCTATGAAAAACATGCATCATGAAGGAGCATAACAAATATGTTTTCTTTTCAAAACTTTGCCCTAAACCCTATGATCCATCTTGGCTGAAACATTAGGTTAGGGTTCCAAATCTTTCAATAACATATAAAGCCTTAAAACTTAAACTGACAACATATGAAAGACCCTACATCATATAAGAGCATAAGCAAGCATGTTACCAAAAGAGACTTTGCCCTAGACCTCCCCTTTTTGTCTTGGCCGAAACTTCAAGGTGAGGTTCTAAACTCTTTTTTTTTTTTTGTACAACATAAAGCATAATTTGTAAACTTGTTAATCCTAGGTGACCACCAATCTATCATGGCCATAGCTTACAAGAAAACTATAAGGTTGCAAAAAAACATTTTCATACAAAAATAAACCGAAAACTACTTGTACTGCAGTGAGGGGATACTCACATCCTTTCGCTTAATTTCCTAGAAGAAGAAGCCCTTGGTTGTGAAGTTTTTTCCTAGAAAGCTTGCTTCTTGGCTTGGCTCGGCAATGGTGAGGGAGAGAAGAGGTTTCGGTGGAGAGGAGGAAGAAGAGAGCAAATGAATATTTTCATTTATTTTCTCTTTTTATTCCAATTGAAAAGAAGAAGGGAAAATGGATTTTTCCTTCTCTTTTCTTTAACTCATCCCTTAATGAAAAGAGCAAGCAAGAATCATCTTTTCATTGAGAGGGAGAAGGCAACTCCAACTTCTCCTTCTAAATAAGAGAAACCTTTTTCTTACTCTTAACTATATTGTCCCTTCTCTTTCTAACAATACATTCTCATGATTCATTGGTTATCACATACATATATCTAGTAAGAGGTCCAAGGTTCAAACCTTGGTCATCTCTTTTTGGTTCTATTTTATTATTTTTGCAAATTTACACATAAGGCCTATTTTGGACCATGGTAAAAATATACAAACTTGCTAAATATCCTAGGGTGTTACAGTCCCCCATACCTCATAAAAGTTCATCCTCGAACTTAAAATAGCTCCGGGTACTTTTGTTTCATATCATCTTCACGTTCCCAAGTGGCTTCTTCAAACCGTTGGTTTTGCCATAGTACCTTTACCAAAGGCACCTCTTTGTTCCTTAGTCTTTTGACATCTCGGTCTAGTATCTGAACCGGTCGGCTCTCGTAACTCAGGTCCTCTTGTACCTGCACCGTCTGTGGCTCGATCACTTGGTCTGTGCTAGGTATACACTTCTTAAGCATTGAAACGTGGAATACATTATAGATTGCCGACATTTCTTGAGGTAGCTCTATCTCGTAAGCTACCTTGCCGATTCTTCTAAAAATCAGATATGGTCCCACGTATCGCGGACTTAGCTTTCCCTTCTTTCCGAATCTCATCACTCCTTTCATAGGAGCTACCTTGAGAAATATTGAATCTCTGACGTTGAATTCTAACGACCTACGTCGTTTATCTGCATAATTCTTCTGCTGGCTCTGAGCAGTTTCTATTCTTTGGCGAATGTTCTGTATAGCATGGGTGGTGTTGTCGATGAAATCCATTCGAAATCCCATTTCCTTCTTTTCACCACCTTCGTACTAGCATATAGGGGATCTGCATTTCCTCCCATAAAAAGCCTCATAAGGTGTCATTCCAATAGTAGCTTGGTAGCTATTGTTGTAGGCGAATTCCGCTAAGCATAGATATCGGCACCAGCTTCCCTTGAAGTCTAAAGCGCACGCCCATAACATGTCTTCTAGTACTTGGTTAACCCTTTCTTTCGTCCGTTAGTCTGAGGATGGAATGCAGTACTGAACAATAGCTTCGTGCCAAGAGCCTTCTGAACACATTCCCAGAAATGTGAAACAAAACGACCATCTCTGTCAGAAATGATGGTCTTAGGAATCCCATGTAATCTAATAATTTCCTTGACATATACTTAAGCCAGTTGCTCAATTGAGTAAGTCATCTTGATTGCTAAGAAGTGAGCAGATTTCGTCAGTCTATCTATGATTACCCAAATAGCATCGTAGCCGTTCGTCGTTTTGGGCAGTCCTGAGATAAAATCCATAGAAATGTCCTCCCATTTCCATTCTGGGATCTAAATTGGCTGCAGTACTCCTCTAGGTCTCTGGTGTTCTTCTTTAACCCTCTGACAGGTCAAGCAGGTACTGACATACTGAGCCACATATCTTTTTATACCGAGCCACCAGAATTCCTTTTTCAGGTCTTGGTACATCTTGGTGGATCCGGGATGCATCGCATAGGGCGTTGCATGGGCTTCTTCCAGTATCTTCTTTCGCAGCTCTAGATCTTCGGGAATACATAAGTGATCCTTGAGGTATAATATTCCAATGTCAGCGATACGGAATCCGTCATTCTTTCCTTCGAAGACCTCTTGCTTGATCCTTTGGATGCTTGGGTCGCGGGTTTGCTTCCCCAATATATCGTCGAACAGTGTCGGTGCTATGGTCAGGGTAGAAAGCTGTCCAGACATATCTTCAACCCTGTAGCACATATTTGAGTCTATACGACATATTCCCGGGTGCTTCCTCCCGCAGGTGGTACACTGAGGAAACATGAGTTGCTTGCTTGCTGGTCCACCCTTGGAGTCAGTCCATTACTTCCACTTGCCACTGTGATTTCCTTTCCAGTTGGTTCGGGTATTCTGAGATTTCTGTCCTCCCGGCTGAGTTTGACTCTTGCCATCACTCATCGCCTTCTGATAATGTTCAGTGATCAGGGCACTGCTGATTAATTCTTCGACGGACTGCGGTCTATTAACTCCGCCGGCCACATTCAGAGCTATCTCAAGTCTGAGCATTTTCAGCATGAGTCTGACCCTTTCTCTTTCAGTGCTAACCAATTCTGGACATAAGCGCGCTAAACGATTGAATTTCTTGACAGCTTCATTAACTGACAGATCGCCTTGTCGGAACTCAGTGGACTCGTCATAATGCCTGTTTGTCACCCTCATATGGAAGAATTCTTCGAAAAATTCCGTCTCAAAGTCTGTCCATCTCATCTGATTTATTTGTCATTTTGCTTTGACTCGGTCCCACCACATTCTGGCATCACTAGTAAGACAGAACGATGTGCATTTGACTTTCTCGTGCTCAGGCCAATCCAATAACTCCACTATGCTCTCCACAGTCTTGAACCAGGCCTGCGCGTCCCATGGTTCACAATTATCGGAGAAAGCTTCCGGCTTCAGTCTCTGCCACTGAATCAGATATGCCTCCTGACGAACCACTGGAGCTGGGCCTACCAGTGGTGCAGGTGCCGGTGGCACGGGTGCAGCTGCAGGTATAACTTGTTGGTGCGGTTTGTACTAATGATTTAACCCAGGTTTTGATGAATGACAAATCAGGTTAAGTTAGCTTGTTGTTGTCTAACACTCTGATCGAGTGTGCAGGAGAAGTCCAGACAGGTCGACAGGCTGACCGGATGTCTGACATGAAGTCCAGCTAGGTCGATGGGCTGACCGGATAGCTGGCAAGAAGTCCAAGCGGGTCGACAGGCTGACCGGACGCTTGGCAAGAAGTCCAGCTAGGTCGACGGGCTGACCGGATAGCTGGCGGGTCGAAGGGCTGACTGGACGTCTGGTAGGTAAGTAAGGTAAGTCACTGGAGGGGAGTGACTGCGAGGACGCGTTCCCAGGAAGGGAACATTAGGCGTCGATCTGGCTTAGATCCATTTCGGATGTCTAAGTCGAGATCGTGACTAGATTCCGGTCTCGGAAAGACGGAATCTAAGTCATACTATTTGTGCTAATTCATAAATGTGCTAACAATCTATTTTGCAGGATATATATTGCCTCGGACTAACTTTGTTTTGCAGGAAAAGGGAGTTTTCTGGAACAAGGTGGTCCGGGCACCTGGAGGGGATCCGGGCGCCCGGAGCTCCGGGCGCCCGGAAAGCAAATTATATCCAGGCCAAGTCGTCACCACGTGGAGCATCTCGGTTTGAGCAGCTACGTCACATTCCAAGCGCCCGGAAGGAATCCAGGCACCCGGAGCAACATATAAAAGAAGCCCCAGGCAGGAGCTTCATAATCATCTTTCACATCTGAGAACTCTGAGATTACTCGCTCTGCTGCTCTGCTCTCCAACGACGCTCACAAAGCTCCGGCGACACGTTCCTGCTCTTTTAAATTCCTTGTCTGTCGGTACAGCTTTGTTTTCCTTTTCATTAGCATCTTTTTGTTCTTAAATTGTAATTATCCGAATTGCTAGTGAATTGTCCAACGAAAGTACTCAAGGAGTACGGGCCTTCGAGTAGGAGTCGTCACAGGCTCCGAACGAAGTAAAAAACCCTGTGTCTACTTTACTTTTCCGCTGCGCTTATACTCGATATTTTCGAATCGACCCCTCTATCGAATCTAACGGTCCTACATAACTGGCATCGTATTTTGATTTCCAAGTGGGGTAGCAGTATTCCCCTGCTGATTCATTAGAGCAATGATTATCTGTTGTTGTTCCGTAACCTGACGCTGGAGCTCAGTGACCACATGCATCAGATCCGGTGGAGGCACTGTATCCTCTGCTCTAGTATTGCGTCTTCTAGCCATGCTTCACTTCATGAATAACAAGGCTAGCATAAGTTATTATTATTCCTAATCTACCATCATGCATACTTAAACTAAAACTGTAACTCATCACATAATAATAAATAAAAAAAATGGAGTAGACATGTATACTATCAAAGCATTATGAAAGAATAGATTTAAGCATAAACATCAAAAAAATTTAAGCATAAAAATTCTTACTTGGAGCGGCAGGATGTAGGCTTGATGTGTGTGTAGTGGAAGGTAAACCCTGCTCTGATACTAAACTGTAACGCCCGCCCCTTCAGGGGGCGCTAAGGCTACCCTAAGGGATGGGGTTACTTACACCTACCTAACATACATGTGCATATGATCTCATGACAGCGGAAGATATTTATCATATGTATTTTTTTTTTTTTTTACATGGCATGTGAACTGTAAACATACTAATACTCATGCATAGCTTAATCTATACTTGCTACTTGAACATGAATCATGATCTTATAAATCTACTGTCATGAAAGAAGACATCATAATGCATAACATACCAGTTCAAGTTATCAACATAAACATAAGGTCCAAACTTAGTTCACATGCACAGTACAACCAAATAAATTTTAAAACTAAATAGATCTATCCACCATGCCACTTCCACACACACTCCCTGCCTTTCCTGCTGCTCCCCTTAGTTCATCCATTCCTTGCCTTTCTCTGCAGTACAAGGAAACATAAAAACTATAAGCCCTAAGGCTTAGTAAGTTCCTTTCCTACTCATAAACCCACAAATCATGCGTACACATAAAACATATCATAGCATGTGAAAGACATAACATAACCATATCATAGCATGTGAGAACATAACATAAAACATATCATAGCATGTGAGGTCATAACATGTGAATACATAACATGAACTAATAACATGATCATCCAAACATCATAGACATGATTCCAAAAGTGAATAAGTGTAAAGAAAAATCATATAACATGTACATGTAGATGCAAAATGTTCCTTTGAAAACATGCATAATGAAATGAACATATACAACATGTGTTTTTCATATCATATACATACTTGAACATAATATCAACATAAGGGCCCGGCTTGTACCACATACATACATAATGTGTGCAATCCCTAGGACAGGGTAGCTAGCCCTGAACCTAATAGGGATCTAGGTCCGTTCATAGGCCGTCGACCTAGGGGCGTACTAACGAGCCCATCCCTTTTTACGAGGCCCGTTTCATAAACCATCGACCTCGGGGCGCTTATGGAGCCCACCCTTGGTACAAGCCATACAAAAATAAAATAGCATGTCATACATATCATATATCATGTTTCTTATCATGTCATCATACATATCTTGTTCTTGTCTTTTCATACATGTCATATCATGAAGAGAGCTCTTGATCCCAACTTAAGGGAAGCATCTCTTTATCGTATCATGAAGAGTGCTCTTGATCCCAACTTAAGGGAAGCATCTCTTAGGCTTTTCTTCTTACATAAGCCTTTCATAACATATCTCATAAACCATAACATGTTCTTATCATAACATAAAGCATAGCATGTTACATGGAACATAGCATTTATCATATCATGAAGCATAGCATATCATTTCATGAAACTTAGCATATCATATCATGAAACTTAGCATATATCATATCATGAAGCATAGCATATCATATCATGAAGCATAGCACATATCATATCATGAAGCATAGCCTATATCATTCAATGAAACATAACATATCATCTCATATCATGGAGCATAACATATCTTGTCATATCATGAAGCATGAAACTTAGACTAACCATATATATCAAGAATCATACAACATGAGGAAACATAAGCATGCATAGTTAAGTTCAAAAACTTTTCTTAAACCCATTCTTTCATTCTTGGCCGAAACCTTACTAGCATCAATTCTAGACTTTGGCCACCATAAAGAGCATGAAACTTCAACCAACTATAGATAAATAATCATACAACATAAAGAAGCATAAACAAGCATAGTTAAAGTTCTAGACCTTGTTCTAAGCTTATGTAATTGCTTGGCCAAACCCTAAAGTGAGGTTCTAAGATTCATTTGTACAACATGTAGCATGGCAACTTATCTAATCTCATACTAAAAACCATACAACATGTAGAAACATAACTAAGCATAATTAAGTTAGAAAAACTTAACTCTAAGCTCCACCTTGGCCGAAACCTACAATTAGGGTTTCAAGTCTTCTAGTGCATAAAGTCTTAACCTAGCTTCATACAAGGTATCATACTTCATGGATGAACATAAACAAGCATGGTTAGGTTTTAAATTTTAACCCTAAGCCTCATATCTTACATTGGCCGAAACTTCACTAGGGTTTTCATATTTTTTTTTTATACAACATGAAGTATAAAACCTAAACTATCATCACATAAGACTTCATTCATCAATCATGTTATTGTAAAGGAAACCTTGTTCTAACTTCATTTTTATTCTTGGCCGAGACTTACAAATGTGATTCCATTTCTTCTAGTGAAACATGTAATATAAAGACTTCTCTTAACCACATACAAGATATCATACCTCATGAATAAGCATAAACAAGTATGATTAGGTTTAAAAATCTTGTCCCTAAGCTTCATATTTTGTCTAGGCCGAAACTTCTACTAGGGTTTTCATATATTTTTTTTTCTATATACAACATGAAGCATACCACTTAAAACTATCATCACATAAAGTTCATTCATCAAAGCATGTTATCATAAAAAAAAAAGAACCTTATTCTAAACTTCATTTCTATTCATGGTCGAGACTTGAAGATAGATTTCTCCAATTTTATCCAACATGGAGCATGGAAAAAAAAAGCTAAACTATAAACCTATGAAAAACATGCATCATGAAGGAGCATAACAAATATGTTTTCTTTTCAAAACTTTGCCCTAACCCCTATGATCCATCTTGGTCAAAACATTAGGTTAGGGTTCCAATCTTTCAATAACATATAAAGCCTTAAAACTTAAACTAACAACATATGAAAGATCCTACATCATATAAGAGCATAAGCAAGCATGTTACCAAAAGAGACTTTGCCCTAGACCTCCTCTTTTTGTCTTGGCCGAAAATTCAAGGTGAGGTTCTAAACTCTTTTTTTTTTTTGTACAACATAAAGCATAATTTGTAAACTTGTTAATCCTAGGTGACCACCAATCTATCTTGGCCATAGCTTACAAGAAAACTATAAGGTTTCAAAAAAACATTTTCATACAAAAACAAACCGACAACTACTTGTACTGCAGTGAGGGGGATACTCACATCCTTTCGCTTAATTTCCTAGAAGAAGAAGCCCTTGGTTGTGAAGTTTTTTCCTAGAAAGCTTGCTTCTTGGCTTGGTTCGGCAATGGTGAGGGAGAGAAGAGGTTTCGGTGGAGAGGAGGAAGAAGAGAGCAAATGAAGATTTTCATTTATTTTCTCTTTTTATTCCAATTGAAAAGAAGAAGGGAAAATGGATTTTTCCTTCTCTTTTCTTTAACTCATCCCTTAATGAAAAGAGCAAGCAAGAATCATCTTTTCATTGAGAGGGAGAAGGCAACTCCAACTTCTCCTTCTAAATAAGAGAAACCTTTTTCTTACTCTTAACTATATTGTCCCTTCTCTTTCTAACAATACATTCTCTTGATTCATTGATTATCACATACATATATCTAGTAAGAGGTCCAAGGTTCAAACCTTGGTCATTTCTTTTTGGTTCTATTTTATTATTTTTGCAAATTTACACATAAGGCCAATTTTGGACCATGGTAAAAATATGCAAACTTGCTAAATATCCTAGGATGTTTCAATTTCCTTTTTTACCCTTAGAGGAAAATAAGAGAAAAAATTAGATGGAAGAGAAAGTTGAATGTGAGAGAAATGTATGATGAGAGAGAAAGTGTGATGGGAAAAAATTAAGAGAGGGAAAGTATGATGAGAGAAAATAAGGAGAGAAAACATGATAGGAGAGATTGAGAAGAGAAAAGGTATGATGAGAAAGAAAGTGTGCTAAGAGAGAAAAGTGATGGGAAAAAAATAAAGAGAGAGAAAGTATGATGAGAGAAAATGAGAGATTGAGGAGAGAAAATGTGATGAGAGAGAAAGTGTGATGGGAAAAATAAAAAGTGGAAAAGTGTGATGAGAGAAAATGAAAAGAGAGTGTGATGGAAGAGAATGAAGAGAGAGAAAGTGTGATTAGAGAAAATATGGAGAGAATATGGTAAGAGGATTGAGGAGAGAGAAAGTATGATGAGAGACAAAATTTGATGAAAAATGAGGAGAGAATGAAGAGAGAAAAAATGATGTGTGAGAGAGTGTGTGTTGAGAGAGAATACAGAGAGAAAATGATAAAGAATATGTGATGAGATAGAATAAGGAGAGAGAAAGTATGATGAGAGAGAATAAGGAGAGAGAGTGACATGAAAGAAAAATTGAACAAATATACTATGGGTATTTTCATCCAAACTTAATTCTCATTTCCATTTCATCAAAATACAAGGGAAGGGGTGGGTTTCATCCATATCTAAGTTTTTGGGTTTCATTCCAAAATCTTGATTCCATTCCCATCAACCAAACACAAGGTTTGGGAATTAATCCATTCCCTCATTCCCAAACCTCTAAACCAAACACCACCTTAGATTCTCATTATCTAAGGAGAAGAAGGTAATGGAGGACCGAGGCAAAAATCTTAAGAAAGGGAGGCATATATCTAGAAAGATGGGTAGGTCTAGGAATGCCCAAGGTGGAGAACAAGAGTCTAGAATTAGGAGTCTAGAAAAGGGAAATCAAACTTTGAAGGCAAAGCTTGATAGTTTGGAGAAAATCCTAGAGAGATTCAATATTGTATCTAAGGGTGCGTTTGGTTCAGGTCATCATTTATAACCTTGGTTATGTGATTACCAAGTAATCACATAACCAAGGTTATGGGAAATACAACATAACCTAATATTATTTGGTTCAATCCTAGATAATGTAATAAAAACTTGTTTGGTTGGAGGATTTACTGTATAACCTAATTTAACATTTACTTTATTACCCCTGAGTATATATTTTTATAGTTAAATTAATTTAATATTTGATTAATTTTTTTAAAATAAAATAAATTATTAATATTAATATTTAGTTATCTTCCCCAAACTAAACTAAATGGGCAAGAACAAGGCATTGATGGATCACTTCCAATTCCAAACACAGCTCGAGGGAGAGGATTTCAGAAATGGAAACAAGTAGCAAAAATCGTCAATTTATTTTCACAAGCATTTTTTTTTGTTGGAGAAGCTTATCTTATATGTATGTTTATGCTTATAATATATATAGATTTAACAACTTACTACCGCTGATCATCTTCTACAATGGAAAGATGAAAGTTTACAACACAATTTCCCAAGAAAAGGTTGTTTTTTTTTAAATGAGTTTCTGATTTATATTAGTTGATCTTTTCTTCGTTTTTTTTATCAGGCGGACGCAATAATGCTGATTGCATCGGCAGCAGCGAGATCTGCTTCGCCGGCGATGGCAGAGCAGCTCGATCGTAAAGTTAATCCCTGGAACATCCTGCAAGCCTGCTTCCAATGATTCCAAGGGCCCAAGGTGGAGAAACTTGCTGTCGCCGCCGATTTGAAGAAGACTAAGCAAGAGAAGTTTGTCGTCGTCGATAAAGAAGGCTAAGCGGGAGAAATCTATCGTCGTTGTCGGTTCGAAAAAGATGAAGAGGGAGAAGTCTGTCGTCGATGGTTCGAAGAAGACAAAGTGGGAGAAGAAGTCAAAGTCTGCCACCGCCGCTAGTTTATCGCCGTTGCTCTAGGGTTTGCGACAAAAAGGAAGAAAAGTGTTGAGATAAACAGCGAAGCGAAGGAAGGTTATATTTGAGAAAATAATTTACTTAACCTCGGAATCGTCCAAAACCTTACGATTTGGAGGTTTTTTGATTCCGGGATATAACCTCATTTTGCTGACGTGGCGAGAATCAAATATAACTTTGGAATCACTCATCACCCTGAACCAAACAAGGTTAAACAATATAACCTTGGTTGGATAACCAAGGTTATGGAGAATAACCCTGAACCAAACATGCCCTAAGGGTTTAGGTATGGTGTTGGGTATCCAAAGTCCCAACAATGATCAATCAGGTTTGGGATACCTATCTATTCCCTCCAAGGCCAAAAAGATATCATATGTGTTAGGATCGATGGATTGCGGCTAGAGAGGGGGGTGTGAATAGCCGACCTCAAATCTTCATTTCTTTCTTAACACGCAGCGATGTAACGAGGTTCGGAGATGATACTCCTACTCCTCGGCATGTCCGTAAGGTGGACGAAGCCTATCAATCTGTCGGTGGATGAGTCCTCGGAAATCGGCTAATATAAACTCCTTATGGGTGGAGAAACCTAGCCACAATCTTTCTTGCACCAGCAAGAACAGGAGTACAAGAATACACAAGAAGAAGCAACAATATGAATGTAAAAACAAACAATCTTGCCTTCTCGTCGGCTGTTGATGAAGCAGCAACTTCACGGGCCAAATACAGCAGCAACTGTTGGAGACCCCAGCCGAGGAAGCTCACGCGAAGCTTCAGCTAAGAAGAGCTCAGCAAAGCTCACAGAAGAAACCTGGAAGAACTTGCAGAAGCAAGAAGAATAGCCTGTAGAGTCGCTCGACTCTTTATATAGCTGAACCTGCAAACCTGTGAAGGCAGAAGAAGACACAGAAGAAGACCGAGATCTAGCCGTTGTCACTCACAACGGCTAGTCCTGGACCGATCAGGCTCCAACCTGATCGGTCCACACTGTCCCTGATCGTTCTTGGGGACCGATCACGCTAAGGCTGGACCGATCAGGCTATGTGCTGATCGGTCCAGGAGGAGTCTGATCGGTCCCTGGACCGATCAGCCTTTCTCCTTCTTCTCTTCTATTTGCTTCCTGATCGGTCTTCAGACCGATCAGATAACCCACAGAACCATTCTGTTTGGTTACTGATCGATCACCAGACCGATCAGCCCTATCACTGGATCGGTCCCCAGATCGATCCAGAGCTTGGTTTTCCCAATACCAAGTCCCAAGTCTCCCACACCAACATCCGGTCAACCTTGACCTGTTGGTACATCATGCTTAGCATCCGGTCACTCCCTTGACCTGCTAAGACTCCCCACCAAGTGTCCGGTCAATCCCTTTGACCCACTTGGACTTTTCTCTTCGTGCCAAGTATCCGGTCACTCCCTTGACCTACTTGACCTTCTCAACACCAGATGTCCGATCAGCCTTGATCCATCTGGATTTTTCCTTGCCCGGCTTCACTCACCAGGACTTTCCCTTGCCTGGCTTCACTCACCAGGACTTTCACCAACTACCTGGCTTCACTCACCAGGACTTTCACTTTCACCTAGCTTCACTCACTAGGGTTTTCACTTAGCTTCACTCACCAGGATTTCCAATCTGCCTGGCTTCACTCACCAGGACTTTTCCGTCTGCCTGGCTTCACTCACCAGGACTTTCCATCTGCCTGGCTTCACTCACCAGGACTTTCACCTGGCTTCACTCACCAGGATTTTCACCTGGCTTCACTCACCAGGATTTTCCATCTGCCTTCCTGATCTAGAGAACGAGCTACCGAGCCCTCTCTGACCTAGTCCGGAGAACGAGCTACCGAGCCCTCTCCGACTTCGTCCGGTCCATAGAACGAGCTACCAAGCCCTCTCTGACCTAGTCCAGAGAACGAGCTACCGAGCCCTCTCCGACTTCCACATCCGGTCCAGAGAACGAGCTACCGAGCCCTCTCTAACCATAGTCCGGAGAACGAGCTACCGAGCCCTCTCTGACTTCCACTTGCCAAGTTCCCATACTTGAACTTCTCCGTGCCAAGTCTCCATACTTGGACTTTCTCCCGTGCCAAGCTCCCTGCTTGGACTTTTCCCGTGCCAAGCTCCCTGCTTGGACTTTTCCGTGCCAAGTCAACTCACCTCGGGTCAACCCGGTCAACCTTGACCAAGGGTTGCACCCACAACCTCCCAAGTTTCTGTTCTTGTCAAACATCAAGATACAACTTGAGTCAGGTCAACTCGAGTCTGATTAACCAGGTCAACCTTGACCTAAGGTTGCACCAATAATCTCCCATCAAAATACAACTCTTCTGTTCTTGTCAAACATCAAAATACAACTCGAGTCAGGTCAACTCGAGTCGGGTCAACCAGGTCAACCTTGACCTGAGGTTGCACCAACAATCTCCCCCTTTTTGATGTTTGACAAAACCATATCCTAACTTAGGTTTTCTAATGTTCTTCCTTGAACATTCTCCCTAAACCTACACTCTCCCCCTTTTTGGCACACATCAAAAAGAGTGAATCAAGGTCAAGAGTTTCTTTTTAATGAAGGTCCCATACCTTTCATTGAAACCCTTAATTTCCCCCTTGATACTAATGTCAATAGTCAATTTAGTGATAATCCCATATCACTCATGACAACTCCCCCTAAAGGTCAACTCCCCCTTGACCATTGCACCAACAATGTCTTGGAGAGTTTCAAGCCTTTAGAAATCTAAAAACACCAACTCCCAGCTGAAATTTCAGACAAAACAGTCGAAAATCAGCATTTGGCACGTCCTAATCGGTTACCAGACCGATCAGATCTTCACTGGATCGGTCTTGGTGACCGATCCAGAGTGCCTTGGACCGATCAGAATCCCCTCTGATCGGTCCCCAACTCTGATATCTGTTAGTTAGAGCCCTAGAGCCAATCATTTGATGATTGTATGGACTCATGTATATCATATTCTTATATATATATTAAGGCATTTGGTTTTTGGTTATTATGCTTATTTGTATTAGTGCCAGATAAAGTAAGTATAGTAACGTCCTTGAGTAGAAGGTTCTTACCTATATCAATCGATTAGTTGAATCGATAGTGAGATGATATAGGGAACACTACTCTAAATCATTCCTAGTCGAGTATTAACATTCAGGGACAATGTTAATACAATAAGACTAGCATGTAGGTCAGCTCGATGACTTGATCTCACAAGTCATGGATATAGAGATATTAAGCTGACACATGGGTATGCATTAGAGAATGTATACTGAATGACCCGCCATGAGAAAGTATCATGAATCGTTATATGAGTGTCATATACTTTCTCATGTGGCTATTAGTATGACTATTAGTCCTTTGACCTGAAGTCACCATGGATCCCTACATAAGGAGTTATGTACTTTGGTTTCGTCAAACGTCACCCGTAACTGGGTGGACTATAAAGGTGATTACCGGGTATGTAACAAATTATGCAGAGGGATGTGAGTGATGTAGATGGGATCTATCCCTCCCATATGACGGAAGCGACATCAATATTCTTGATAGAGTGAGACCACTAAGTGCATGGCCATGCCCAAATGAGTCAACATTAGATGTTGAGCTCATTTGATCGAGTGAGTCTACTTGGAGTTCAAGATTTAGATTGATTAGAGGATGACACGGTCTATGCCTCATATTGATCAATCTAGATGTCTAGGATAGAAGGACAATGTCACATATTGTGAGGAGTCACAATTAGTAGTCACAAGGTGATGTTGGATCTTAACATTTCTTGTAACTTGGGTAGCAATGATGTATTGCTAGATGCCGCTCATTGCTTATGTTTCTAAAAGAGTTTAGAAACATTGCCAACGTTACAAGAACCTGTTGGGTCACACACAAAGAACATGTGGATGGAGATTAGGTTCATATGATGAACCAATTGGATTAGGTTCATATGATGCACCAAAGATTGGATTCAAAATTAGACTTATTGAGTTAGACTCAATTAGATTCAAATGTTGAATGAGTCTAATTTAAATTTGATTCATTGGGTCAATTTATATTAATGAATTAGATTCATTAAATTAAAATTGACTTGAATCAAAGGTTGGATTTAACTCAACAAGGAAGAGAATTGGTCAAGTTTGACTTGACCAAATGGAAGTTGAAACATCAAGTTTGACTTGATGTCTTGCCACATCATCATGAAGGTTGACTCATCCTACTTGGCATGACCAACCTAGCCACATCATTAGCCACATCACCACCTCATAATGGTATGCCACCTCATTGGAGGTTACACATCCAATTGGTTTTAATGTGGCCGACCACATTAATGAGGGGCTTTATGGTGTGGCCGGCCACACATTAGATGGTGTGGAGGTTTTTGTTTTGGGTATTGATGTGGTGTCATTATTCCTTCTTCTTCCTTGGGTTCTCCTCTCCTCTTGAGTTGCTGTGGTCGTGGCTATCATGGTGAGGAGAAGATGTTGAGTTGTTTCCAAGAGCACAAGGGAAAGTGAAGGTCACAAAGGAGGGTACTAAAGGAGTGTATGTGATTCTCTCTTCTATTTCTCTCTTTTCTCCTTTTTGTTCCCATCCGAGAGCTCTAGAAAAGTGCTAGCACACTTGGGGCTCTCTTCTCCATCTTTGAGTGGTAGAAGACCACTCCTTGTTCGTGTGGATATCACTAGAGGAGTGTCTACATTGACACTCTCGAGATCCAACGCTTCCTTGGACGAGCGGGACTAAACGAAGGGCACGCTTCAAGGGTAAACTCTTAACATATAGATCTAGGAGTAGATCTAAAATTATGAAACTCGTACTCGTATTTTTCGTTTGGTTTTCCTTGCACGAGATCCGTGGCTTGGGCGATTCGGGGTTTCCGCGACGCGAAAAGCGGTTTTCGCGGCCCGAAGAACCCAACAGTGGTATCAGAGCCACGTGCAAGGCTTGTACGAGTTTGTTTTTATTTTTATGAAAAATAAAAAACTTCTGTGATTTTCTGTAAAAATTAGTTTTTTTTATGATTTTATGGGTAGTTTTTCCGTAGAAGCGAAGCACAAGTGTCTCGGCACTTGTAGGCTTCGGCTACCGGAAAGATCTTTCAAAACCGGCTTCGTTTTGCCCCAAATCCGTTTGGGACAGCGGGCTTGGGTGCCATTAGATCACAAAGGAGAAACTCACGATGGTTAGATCGTGGGTAGGGGTACTGCCCCTAACCCCGCAAGGGGATTTGCTCCGCGATCGCACCCAAAATCGCTAAAAACGAACCCGCCGGGAAGATTTTTCCGAAACGGCAATGCCTCGGCCCAAATCGTTTTGGGACAGCGGGTTTAGGCACTGTTGGATCACAAACGAACCCTCGCGATGGTTAGATCGCGGGTAGGGGCGCTGCCCCTGGGCCCCGCAAGGGGATCCGTTCCGCGATTGCGCCCGAAACCGCTAAACGGGACCGCCGGGAAATTTTACTCGTAAAATTGTAAAAATTAGTTTAAAATTATAGAAAATTATGAAAATATATAATTTTGAATTATATATTAATTTTGTGATAGTCATGGCCCAAAAACCCAATATGATTGGATTGTGTTGTAATTCATAATACGGCCTGCGTGCCGTTATGTGTTTGCGCGTGTTGTATGTTTTTATTTTTCCGCGACCTGCGCGTCGTGCCTTTCTCTTATATTCTTATTGTAAATTAGATTTAGACTCGAATGTAACTCGAGTTTCAAATTGTAATGTACAAATTGGAGCGGTGGAGGGTCCACACGAGACGGAGTTCCGAGGCGGGCACGAGCAACACAAGGTGGTCAAAGGGACGAGCTTGGAGAAGCTGTTGACCCTAGGTTGACCAATCGATCTTCTCATTGGCTTGATAAGATCGTAGTAGGGCCATGAATAAATCACAAATAAATTAATTAATTGCTTGTGTATGTGATGCATATTTAATAAGTAGTTAATTAATTAGTGCCTTACGATTAGATTAGATCTAAGTCGTGCACATGATGCACCCTTGCAATTAGATTAGATCTAAGTCGTGCACAAGATGCATCCTTTTTCGATTAGATTAGATCTCAATCGACTAAACTCTAAATGCCTAACCGTGCCGTGATACCTATCACTACCTCGATCACATGTATTGTTGAATCTGCCAAAGCAGAGCAATACATATTATCTTGGTAGGGTACGGAGGGACAATCTTGGTCCCGCCTATCAACGCATGGGAGAATACAAACTCAATTAGATTGAGTATTCCTAGTTACTCGGTTGGATCGAGTCAACTATAGGCATTATTCCAACGGTTGGAAAAGATAGGTCAAAATCACATCTATATTAACTCTCGGGCGTATTAGCCAAAGCTAACTCGAGTTTTAATATAAATACGGATATTGATTCTATAAACAAGAGTTGCATAGAGATGTAATTGGTAATCGTTACCTACCGATCATACTAAGCCTTGGGCGTATTAGCCAAAGCTAACTCAAGGGTTAGTATGATGTGGATCTTGTCCCACAAGAATTATAGAATTCAGTGGGAGCATCATTTAATTAAAAGGCCTAATTAAATGATTTTTAAAGAATATGATATTTATTTCTGTTGTAGAATTGCCATGACGTCGAATATGAACATTTTCTCCCTGCGATCTGTCCTTAAGAAGGACAAGCTCAACGGAGCAAATTTCCTGGACTGGTACAGGAACCTGAGAATAGTTCTCACTCAGGAATATACGTTCTGGAGCAGCCCATTCCGGAGGCTCCTCCTGCCAATGCCCCGCGAGCTGACAAAGATGCTTACAAGAAGCATCAAGATGACGCATTAGATGTGTCATGTCTAATGCTCGCGACCATGAACTCTGAGCTTCAGAAGCAACATGAGTTAATGGGTGCTTACGATATGGTTGCACATCTTTGTCAACTATATCAAGGACAAGCAGGGCACTGGAAGAGGAACTTCACAGGATACCTGGAAGATCTTAACAAGAAGAGAAATAAGATTTCTACTTCAGGTATAAATGTTATAGAAGTCAACCTCTCTATTTCTTCGTCGTGGGTATTAGATACCGGATGTGCTTCACACATTTGTACTAGTGTACAAGCACTGAGAAATAGCAGAGCATTGACAAAGGGCGAGATAGACCTACGAGTAGGCAATGGAGCACGGGTTGCTGCTGTTGCTGTAGGGACTTATTTTCTATCTCTGCCCTCTGGGCTTATACTAGAGTTAGACGATTGTTGTTATGTGCCTGCATTGACTAAGAACATTATATCAGTTTCTTGTTTGGACAAGAAAGGATTTTCGTTTATAATAAAGAACAAATGTTGTTCTATCTATTTAAACGATATGTTCTATTGTAGTGCACCTCTGATAAACGGACTCTATATTCTAGATCTAGAGAGCCCTATCTATAACGTTAGTACCAAGAGGTTCAAATCGAACGATATGAACTACACCTATCTCTGGCACTGTCGCTTAGGTCATATAAATGACAAGCGTTTATCCCAGCTCCATAAGGATGGTTTGCTGGACTCATTTGATTTTAAATCATATGAGATATGCGAGTCATGCCTACGAGGCAAGATGACCAAGACTCCTTTTAGTGGGCACAGTGAAAGAGCGACTGATTTGTTAGGACTCATACATAGTGATGTATGTGGCCCTTTCAATGTCGCTGCTAGAGGTGGTTATAAGTACTTCATCACATTTACTGATGACTTCAGTAGATATGGTTATGTGTATTTGATGACACATAAATCTGAATCCTTTGAAAAGTTCAAAGAATTCAAGAATGAAGTACAGAACCAGCTTGGCAAGAGTATTAAGATACTTCGATCAGATCGAGGTGGTGAATACTTAAGCCATGAGTTTCGTGACTACTTAGCTGAGTGTGGGATTTTATCTCAACTCACTCCTCCTGGAACACCACAGTGGAATGGTGTATTCGAAAGGAGGAATCGTACCTTATTAGATATGGTACGATCTATGATGAGTCACACAGATCTTCCGACATATCTATGGGGATATGCTCTAGACACGGCAGCTTTCATTCTCAACCGAGTTCCATCCAAGGCCGTGATAAAGACACCATATAGGATATGGACTGGGAGAGATGCCCAGGTGTCTTTCATGAGGATTTGGGGTTGTGAGGCTTACGAACGACATCAAGTCTCAGACAAATTAGGACCCAAATCCGACAAGTAATATTTCATCGGATATCCCAAGGAAACTAAGGGATATTACTTCTACATTCCCAGTCAGCACAAGGTAGTTGTGGCAAAGACTGGGGTCTTTCTAGAAAGGGACTTTGTTTCTAGAAAGACTAGTGGGAGCGCGTTCGATCTTGAAGAAGTTCAAGATGCGAACAATAGCACTGATGCCTCGATGGAAGTTGAACTAGAACCACAAAGTGTTGTGGATGATGTTTTTCCACAAAGAGTTGAGGAACAACAACCAGTTCAAGTAGACATACCTCTTCGCAGGTCTGATAGGGTACGTCGTCAACCTGAGAGATACTCATTTCTCTTGTCTGACCATGATGACGTTATGCTCATAGAGGATGAGCCTACCACCTATCAGGAAGCTGTGATGAGACCAGATTCCGAGAAATGGCTAGAAGCCATGAGATCCGAGATGGAATCCATGTACACCAACCAAGTATGGACTTTGGTGTATCCACCTGAAGGGGTAAAACCCATTGGGTGTAAGTGGTCTTTAAGAGAAAGACTGACATGGATGGACTTATCTATAAGGGTCGCTTGGTAGCTAAAGGTTTCAAGCAGATTCATGGTATTGACTATGATGAAACCTTTTCTCCAGTAGCGATGTTTAAGTCCATTTGGATCATGCTTGCTATTGCAGCCTACCATGACTATGAGATATGGCAGATAAATGTCAAAACCGCATTTCTGAATGGAAACCTACTCGAGGATGTGTACATGACACAACCTGAGGGTTTTGTAGATCCACAGCATACTAGTAGAGTATGCAAGCTGCATAGGTCCATTTATGGACTAAAGCAAGCTTCTCGGAGCTGGAATCTTCGATTCGATGATGCGATCAAATAGTTTGGTTTCATCAAGAACGAAGATGAGCCTTGTGTCTACAAGAAGGTTGTAGGGGACATAGTTGTCTTCCTCATATTGTATGTGGATAACATACTACTCATTGGGAAGGGCATTCCTATGCTTCAGTCTGTCAAGACCTGGCTAAGGAGTTGCTTCTCAATGAAGGACTTAGGTGAGGCATCCCGCATTCTAGGGATTCAGATCTATAGAGATAGATCTAAGAGATTGCTTGGCCTAAGTCAGAGTACATACATTGACAAGGTACTCCTTCGGTTTGCCATGCAGAACTCCAAGAAGGGATTTCTGCCGATGTCACATGGCGTGAGTCTTTCGAAGACTCAAGGTCCCTCTTCTAGAGAGGAGAGAGACCGCATGGATCAGATCCCTTATGCCTCAGCCATAGGATCGATCATGTACGCCATGCTATGTACTCGACCTGATGTCTCGTATGCTTTGAGCATGACGAGCAGATACCAGTCAGATCCAGGTGAAAGTCACTGGATAGCGGTCAAGAATATTCTTAAGTACTTAAGAAGGACTAAAGAATATTTCTTGATATATGGAGGCAATGATGAGCTAACTGTAAAGGGTTACAGTGATGCTAGCTTCCAGACCGACCAGGATGACTATAGATCGCAGTCGGGGTTCGTATTTTGCATTAATGGTGGCGCTGTCAGCTGGAAGAGTTCGAAGCAGGATACAGTAGCTGATTCTACAACAGAAGCCGAGTACATTGCTGCATCAGAGGCAGCAAAGGAGGCAGTTTGGATCCGCAAGTTCATCACTGAACTTGGGGTGGTTCCCAGCATTGCTGACCCCATTGAGCTCTATTGTGACAATAATGGAGCTATAGCACAGGCGAAGGAACCTCGCTCACACCAGCGGACCAAGCATATACTACGGCGCTTCCATCTCATTCGAGAGATTATCGATAGAGGAGATGTGAAGATTTGCAGAGTACCTACAGAGGCTAACATCGCAGATCCCTTGACCAAGGCTTTGGCATAGAGGAAGCATGATGGTCACACTAGGTCTTTAGGCCTTAGAGCCTATACTGATTGGCACTAGTGCTAGTGGGAGATTGTTAGTTAGAGCCCTAGAGCCAATCATTTGATGATTGTATGGACTCATGTATATCATATTCTTATATATATATTAAGGCATTTGGTTTTTGGTTATTATGCTTATTTGTATTAGTGCCAGATAAAGTAAGTATAGTAACGTCCTTGAGTAGAAGGTTCTTACCTATATCAATCGATTAGTTGAATCGATAGTGAGATGATATTGGGAACACTATTCTAAATCATTCCTAGTCGAGTATTAACATTCAGGGACAATGTTAATACAATAAGACTAGCATGTAGGTCAGCTCGATGACTTGATCTCACAAGTCATGGATATAGAGATATTAAGCTGACACATGGGTATGCATTAGAGAATGTATAATGAATGACCCGCCATGAGAAAGTATCATGGATCATTATATGAGTGTCATATACTTTCTCATGTGGCTATTAATATGACTATTAGTCCTTTGACCTAAAGTCACCATGGATCCCTATATAAGGAGTTATGTACTTTGGTTTCGTCAAACGTCACCCGTAACTGGGTGGACTATAAAGGTGATTACCGGGTATGTAACAAATTATGCAGAGGGATGTGAGTGATGTAGATGGGATCTATCCCTCCCATATGACGGGAGTGACATCAATATTCTTGATAGAGTGAGACCACTAAGTGCATGGCCATGCCCAAATGAGTCAACATTAGATGTTGAGCTCATTTGATCGAGTGAGTCTACTTGGAGTTCAAGATTTAGATTGATTAAAGGATGACACGGTCTATGCCTCATATTGATCAATCTAGATGTCTAGGATAGAAGGACAATGTCACATATTGTGAGGAGTCACAATTAGTAGTCACAAGGTGATGTTGGATCTTAACATTTCTTGTAACTTGGGTAGCAATGATGTATTGCTAGATGCCGCTCATTGCTTATGTTTCTAAAAGAGTTTAGAAACATTGCCAACGTTACAAGAACCTGTTGGGTCACACACAAAGAACATGTGGATGGAGATTAGGTTCATATGATGAACCAATTGGATTAGGTTCATATGATGCACCAAAGATTGGATTCAAAATTAGACTTATTGAGTTAGACTCAATTAGATTCAAATGTTGAATGAGTCTAATTTAAATTTGATTCATTGGGTCAATTTATATTAATGAATTAGATTCATTAAATTAAAATTGACTTGAATCAAAGGTTGGATTTAACTCAACAAGGAAGAGAATTGGTCAAGTTTGACTTGACCAAATGGAAGTTGAAACATCAAGTTTGACTTGATGTCTTGCCACATCATCATGAAGGTTGACTCATCCTACTTGGCATGACCAACCTAGCCACATCATTAGCCACATCACCACCTCATAATGGTATGCCACCTCATTGGAGGTTACACATCCAATTGGTTTTAATGTGGCCGGCCACATTAATGAGGGGCTTTATGGTGTGGCCGGCCACACATTAGATGGTGTGGAGGTTTTTGTTTTGGGAATTGATGTGGTGTCATTATTCCTTCTTCTTCCTTGGGTTCTCCTCTCCTCTTGAGTTGCTGTGGTCGTGGCTATCATGGTGAGGAGAAGATGTTGAGTTGTTTCCAAGAGCACAAGGGAAAGTGAAGGTCACAAATGAGGGTACTAAAGGAGTGTATGTGATTCTCTCTTCTATTTCTCTCTTTTCTCCTTTTTGTTCCCATCCGAGAGCTCTAGAAAAGTGCTAGCACACTTGGGGCTCTCTTCTCCATCTTTGAGTGGTAGAAGACCACTCCTTGTTCGTGTGGATATCACTAGAGGAGTGTCTACATTGACACTCTCGAGATCCAACGCTTCCTTGGACGAGCGGGACTAAACGAAGGGCACGCTTCAAGGGTAAACTCTTAACATATAGATCTAGGAGTAGATCTAAAATTATGAAACTCGTACTCGTATTTTTCGTTTGGTTTTCCTTGCACGAGATCCGTGGCTTAGGCGATTCGGGGTTTCCGCGACGCGAAAAGCGGTTTTCGCGGCCCGAAGAACCCAACAATATCAGAAGTTTTTGATTTTTCTACTTCCGAAATTCAGAAACCTCTTAAAAATCACATAAAATTTCAAAAATTGTAAAATTTTGAGGATACATTCCTCATAACATATATTATCACGGAAAAATAATTTTCGATGAAAATAACTTCCATTTTCAAAACTTGATACAAAGTTCGAAAAACTTTGAAATAGTTCAAGTTTAACTCAACTTTGTTTCAACTTGCTCAATGATGAATGCTATCACTAGAAAAGCTTCATCAAGGTTTTTCAAATCAATTTTGAAATGATTTTAAACCCTTCAATTTAGGACCATAATCTTAGGGCTAAATGTACATGACTTGTACACAAGCTTTCCCTATGATCCTCCAATTAGAATTAGGCTCATCTAGGTACAAGAACTATGCACCTTGATCCTAACTCATCATCCTAATATCTCACACACATCTAAGGTGTATCAAACACATCCAAGTCAATTTTGATGTGAGATATGGGTTTAGGTCATCTTAGGCTAAGTTCTCATGCATTTTCTAAACAACAATTTGATCTCCATATCAAATTGTGTTTTTGTCCTTAAATCAAATTAATTGATTTTAAATGCAAAAGATGATGGCATGGCATAAAATAGTATCATAAATGAAAACATGTGCCAATGTCATGATGTCATGACATAAAGTGTGAAACTTAACTAGAGCATGACATATAAATAACTTAAGCATTATCATGACATTTCAAATGATGATAAATTAAGTATGATGTCATGACATGGCATATGGCAAGCAATATATGGCAAATAACACGTAAAGGTATAGAAAATACCTAACTCTAGCCTTAGTTGCCATTTTTGATAATTTTGATCATTTTGCCATAAATTCTATATTCCTGAGTGTAATAGACCTAGCATCTTATACCAAAGATTTTTAGATCACTATGTGCCAATTAGATTGACTCTAGACAACTCCTCAAATTTGATTGGCACATTCTAATCATCTTAGGAATAATTCTTAATTTCATTTTCAAGGCTTGATTATACCTTGAAAAATCCTAAAGTGCCACCTTTTGCCATGATTATGTTAACTACCTATTCAAGTAAGGTTGGCACACCCTAACTAATCTAGCGTGATGAAATCACGCTCCTAGGAACCCAATACCTATTGGAGCTCATTGGGTTCACTAAATATTCACTAGGGATGACTTCCCTAGCAACCCTCCTAATGACCCTCCTAGGCTTTAAAGCCTTGGTTATTTGGGACTCATCAAGATCCACTCTAGGGGTGACTCCCCTTGTGACCTTGGTGATGGTCTTTCTAGCCCTAAGTCTTGTTCCATAATCGAATGGAACATTGTGATAAGTGGGCTTGACCACTTGGGACTTAAGTTTGTGACCCAAACCTTTCTTGTCCTTGGACTTGGGTTTTTGACCTCTAGACTCTAGAGTCAAATCCTCAAGAGCCTTTTCTAGAGAGTCAAGTCTTGACCTCAAGACAAGATTTTCTTTCTCTAATACCTCAAGCTTTAATTTATCATTTTTCTTTGAGGTATTCCTAGGCATGTGTCTAGTTGATTTGGGATTTCTACCTAGGTTCTCCCTAACCTTAGATGAGTTAATCCTAGGATTGACATTTCTAGTGTTGTCCTTACCTAGGCTAACATGTTTAGCACCTAAGCACCTATATTGGTTCCTAAAGTTAACATGCTTATCATTATTAACAATTGCAACAAAACTACTAGCATGTGTCTTATTGCAAGAGTGAGACTTAAATGTTACCTTAGGGTTTGCCTTCGCTCCCCCTATTGACGTGCTCGGTCTCTTGTCCTTGTGAGGTTGCCTCCCCCTCGGACATTGACTCCTATAGTGTCCCCTTCGCTTGCATTGGAAGCACACCACGTGCTCCTTGCCCTTGTGTGTTGGGACTCCGGCTTCCTTGACCTTTGGCGCCGATGGAGTCTTTCTAACCCTCTTTGGACATTTACTCTTGTAATGTCCAAATTTCCTACACTCAAAGCACATTATGTGTAATTTTATAGAAACTAAATGGCTTGAGTTACCTAGAGTTGAGGATGGATGAACGCTCTCTCCTTCATCCCTTCCGGAGGTAGAAGTTTCTTCTTCTTGCTCCGAACTTGAAGAAGAACTCTCCTCCTCTTCTTCTTTAGATGTTGAGTGGCCCTCAACTTCTAAATCCATTCCTCCATGAAGTGAGCTACTTGGCTCACTTGACTCCTCTTCATGACTTGAAGTGGAGTTCTCCTCATGGAACTTTGCCAAGTTGTTCCACAATTCCTTGGCATCGTTATATCCACCTATCCTACACAAAACATCATTAGGTAAAGAAAATTCGAAAATTTTCAATACCTCATCGTTGACTAGGGATTGGTGGACTTGTTCCTTGGTCCACTCCTTCTTCTCTAGGGTTTCTCCTTTCTTGTCCATCGGAGGCTTGAAACCTAATTGAACACAACTCCAATTTTCAAGGTTAGTCATAAGAAAGTACCTCATTCTTACCTTCCAATACGCGAAGTCGTCGCGGTCATAGAAAGGTGGAATGGTGATGTCTTCTCCAAGTTGATCCATCTCTAGCTTGTGCTCCCCCGGGTGTTGATCCAACGAAGAGCGACCTCGCTCTGATACCACTTGTTAGGATCGATGGATTGCGGCTAGAGAGGGGGGTGTGAATAGCCGACCCCAAATCTTCGTTTCTTTCTTAACACGTAGCGATGTAACGAGGTTCGGAGATGATACTCCTACTCCTCGGCGTATCCGTAAGGTGGACGAAGCCTATCAATCCGTCGGTGGATGAGTCCCCGGAAAACCGGCTAATATAAACTCCTTATGGGTGGAGAAACCTCGCCACAATCTTTCTTGCACCAGCAAGAACAGGAGTACAAGAATACACAAGAAGAAGCAACAATATGAATGTAAAAACAAACAATCTTGCCTTCTCGTCGGCTGTTGATGAAGCAGCAACTTCACGGGCCAAATACAGCAGCAACTGTTGGAGACCCCAGCCGAGGAAGCTCACGCGAAGCTTCAGCTAAGAAGAGCTCAGCAAAGCTCGCAGAAGAAACCTGGAAAAACTTGCAGAAGCAAGAAGAATAGCCTGTAGAGTCGCTCGACTCTTTATATAGCTGAACCTGCAAACCTGTGAAGGCAGAAGAAGACACAGAAGAAGACCGAGATCTAGCCGTTGTCACTCACAACGGCTAGTCCTGGACCGATCAGGCTCCAACCTGATCGGTCCACACTGTCCCTGATCGGTCTTGGGGACCGATCATGCTAAGGCTGGACCGATCAGGCTATGTGCTGATCGGTCCAGGAGGAGTCTGATCGGTCCCTGGACCGATCAGCCTTTCTCCTTCTTCTCTTCTGTTTGCTTCCTGATCGGTCTTCAGACCGATCAGATAACCCACAGAACCATTATGTTTGGTTACTGATCGGTCACCAGACCGATCAGCCCTATCACTGGATCGGTCCCCAGATCGATCCAGAGCTTGGTTTTCCCAATACCAAGTCCCAAGTCTCCCACACCAACATCCGGTCAACCTTGACCTGTTGGTACATCATGCTTAGCATCCGGTCACTCCCTTGACCTGCTAAGACTCCCCACCAAGTGTCCGGTCAATCCCTTTGACCCACTTGGACTTTTCTCTTCGTGCCAAGTATCTGGTCACTCCCTTGACCTACTTGACTTTCTCAACACCAGATGTCCGATCAGCCTTGATCCATCTGGATTTTTCCTTGCCCGGCTTCACTCACCAGGACTTTCCCTTGCCTGGCTTCACTCACCAGGACTTTCACCAACTGCCTGGCTTCACTCACCAGGACTTTCACTTTCACCTAGCTTCACTCACTAGGGTTTTCACCTGGCTTCACTCACCAGGATTTCCAATCTGCCTGGCTTCACTCACCAGGACTTTTCCGTCTGCCTGGCTTCACTCACCAGGACTTTCCATCTGCCTGGCTTCACTCACCAGGACTTTCACCTGGCTTCACTCACCAGGATTTTCACCTGACTTCACTCACCAGGATTTTCCATCTGCCTTCCTGATCTAGAGAACGAGCTACCTAGCCCTCTCTGACCTAGTCCGAAGAACGAGCTACCGAGCCCTCTCCGACTTCGTCCGGTCCAGAGAACGAGCTACCAAGCCCTCTCTGACCTAGTCCAGAGAACGAGCTACCGAGCCCTCTCTGACCATAGTCCGGAGAACGAGCTACCGAGCCCTCTCTGACCATAGTCCGGAGAACGAGCTACCGAGCCCTCTCCGACTTTCACTTGCCAAGTTCCCATACTTGAACTTCTCCGTGCCAAGTCTCCATACTTGGACTTTCTCCCGTGCCAAGCTCCCTGCTTGGACTTTTCCCGTGCCAAGCTCCCTGCTTGGACTTTTCCGTGCCAAGTCAACTCACCTCGGGTCAACCAGGTCAACCTTGACCAAGGGTTGCACCCACAACCTCCCAAGTTTCTGTTCTTGTCAAACATCAAGATACAACTTGAGTCAGGTCAACTCGAGTCAGATCAACCAGGTCAACCTTGATCTAAGGTTGCACCAACAATCTCCCATCAAAATATAACTCTTCTGTTCTTGTCAAACATCAAAATACAACTCGAGTCAGGTCAACTCGAGTCGGGTCAACCAGGTCAACCTTGACCTAAGGTTGCACCAACAATATGCTAGGGTGACACATGATAATGGCAAGGGAGGAGTAACCAAGGGCAAGCGAGAGCCATCCATGGCCTATAAGAAGGAATATACTAGGGTTGCATATGATTATAGCAAAGATAAGGTATCCAAGGTTAAGAGATTTAGGAAAAGCTAAAAGAGTCAAAAGGGGACCCATGGTCAATGGATCTCAAGTGGACCTTTCTTGGGATTCTAGATGGGTCATAGTATATGTTGGTTGCTACTCGGAATACCGTCCTAGTTCCCCTGTACAAAAATTTGTACAAGCATAGAACTATCCTAGCTACCCATGTGCTCTACTGAAGTTAAATTTTTGCAAATGATGCTTAACATTATTAATCTAAATTATCCTTCAGAAGTTAAACTTAGATTGGAAATGATACTTAATATTTTTACTCACTACAAGAAAAAAGCTAATAGACAACGCCTTTAAAGCGTTGTCTTTGTGCCTGAAAAAGCGATGTTAAAGGGCACTGTTGTTAAAAGTCTGCTCAACGACAACGCTTTTAAAGCGTTGTCATTTGTAGCGAAGACAACGCTTTAAAAGCATTGTCGATTTATGCAAAGACAACGTTTTTGCAACACTTTTAAAGCATTATTTTTGGTAGAAAAGACAACGCATTTGCAACGCTTTAAAAGCGTTGTCGTTTTAAAGAAAAAAAATTATTTAAAAATCATTATTTTTATATTTATGAAACTATTAATTTTCTTTTACCATGTCTAGATTCGAATTTTACATATAATCAACTCAGCTAATGATTTCAAACTCATACCAAAATAATAGAATTCTGACATTGAAATAATATTAGTATTTAATTACATGAGAAGCTAGTAAATATCAAAATTAACACTAATTCTGTTTCAAAGTAGATAGTGATATTCACAAATAAAACAAAAGAGCACAAAATAATCTTGTGAGCAATTGGATTTTGTCTAGGATCTTTGTGAGCTTTGAATAGATTAAATAGTTGGCCTGAAATATAAACAAAAAATTACAGTCAATAGTTTGAACCAAAAAATTACTTCTACTAGCTATTTTCTATAAATGAACCAAAACTCATTACTCAGAAATGAAATGCTTGCAGAAAGAAAGAAAGCTTGTAGAAATGCAACGTTTCTTCAAACTGCAGAAAGAAAGCTTGCAGAAATGAAACGCTTTCTTCTCTACAAACGCTTTCTTGCAAAAAGCACTGTTGTTGTAGAAATGCAACGTTTCTTCAAACTGCAGAAATATAGCTTGCGGAAAGAAAGCTTGGCTTGCAGAAAGGCAACATTTCTTCAAACTGCATTCTAAAATGCATGCAGTTTCTAATATGCATTCTAAAATGTATACAGTTTCTAAACTGCATTCTTCAAACTGTGCAATTTCTAATATGCAGAGAAAGCTTGCAATTTCTCCATTCTAAAATGCATACAGTATTTCTCCATTCTAAAATGCATACAGTATTTGCAGAAAGAGAGCTAAAATGAAACGTTTAGAATATGAGCAATTTCTCATCAATTACTGAATCCAGACGCTCCTTAGTGTACTGATCTCGACTGTCCTGTATCCACCTACAAAAGTAGCAATAATATGTTTCAAGTCCATACATGAGCATTACTGATGGCTCTCAAAAGAAACAAAACAATCAAAATAAACGAGTTCAAAATGTGAAACTTTACTAGAGAATCAACTATAATATGATAAACTATGGTTTGTAGTACTCAGTATAACATCCATTTCTTAGTTTTTGTCTTATGTTGCATCTGTGTTTTTTATTTCATATTTACATGAAGTATATATCTTGTAATACAAGCAAATATCCTGAAGTTCAATAATACAGATCTATAGTAAGCTTCTACGCCTACAACCAATGAAGTTCTATAAGAACTTCTTATGAGACATCAGTTGAGGTTTGTGTTGTTTACATTCCTTTCTAATTTTAATAGAGAATGATCATGGTCAGCATGTGAGTGAACAACTTCAAGGAAATTCAACAGCGTTATACTTTAACAAGGGCCTTAACTAGATTGAATAACTTATTTAAAAGAAGTAATGTCTACCTGAACATTGCTTTCTTCCATTAAAACCTCCTTAGCTTTTTCGCAAAGCACCCTAACCTGAAATTTTATTTAAAAACTTATAAATATAGTTATTAACTCACAATGATAAACTGCAAGAAATTTCAAATATTATTTTCATAGGGAAAAAAAGAACACTAAACAAACATTGGACTTCAAAAGCTAATGTCTTAACAATGTGAACTCAATGTGAACTTTTAGCAATTAGCAAGACACAAGAAGGGAATAGAAGCATTTACCTCTATTCCTTGTTAATAGAACAAACAGTTAATGCATGTAACTAGAGGAGTCCTCCTATAACTTGAGTAATATTTCATAAATTTCCAGAGGCTTATGAAAAGATACAATAGAAACCTCTACGAATATTTTTTCTATATAACTTACAAGAAAAATCAACTCAATAAAAAAACTAAATTCCGAATGACATGCTGATCGGATAAACTATTTCCCATCGTCTCTAACAAATTAAATCATTTATAATTGTATCAAGAAGAAATAATTAAGTCACATCGGATAAATAAATCATCAGATTATTCATTAACAAGCGACCCTAACCCACCCCATAGTCCAACAAAGAAAATCATTACAGTCCATGAATGAAATATGGACTGGCCAGTTCTACATTAGCAGTTTCAAGTCTGGGAAGAGCTCAAATTTCTCTACAAACTCCATTGTTTAAAGCTTGAATCATATGATATGTGGAACAATCCAGGGAACCAGATCAAAGACCTGCAACCGAACCAATTCGTTACGAAGAAAGATCGACTAAAGATTAAAATAGATCTAATGCCAATATCTACCATTTTACATATACAAAGTATATAATTATAAACAAAAAGTCAAAGCTAAAAAAATGTTTGCTACTCTAGAAACAAAAAAGAAACATTGTAAGAAAAACATGAAGGGAGTCAGAGATTTCGAGTATATAGTGTTAAGTAGTGCTCCAAGGCGATCGCCAAAGGCTACCTCAACGATGGTTGCATCTGGGTTTGAGTCTTGATCATTTATCACTTTAGGTGTTGGAATTCTGTCAGTCTCTTTGGAACTGTCATCCTATCACAATTGAATTCAGGGAAAATCAGAATGGATTTCTAGATAAATGCATCAAGCAGGTGCTTGAATACCTCAACAGCAGTTGGGTATGTAGCTCTAGGAGTGCATTGGGATGGACATCTAACAATATCCCATAATACGACATCAGCAGAAAATAAGACACACGCAAAGAACAAGCATATGCTCCAATCCAACAATCGAGGGTTAAGAACAAACACGACATGGTATATAGAACGATCACACATCAGTAACATCTTGGTGTGCCTACAAGTTCTCGATTCATCCGTAAGAAAATCCTAGATTAACAAGAAATCGAGATCTGCATTTTTTGATCTATTTAATTGGGGATAAAAAAGCAAAGATTTCGCATCCATGGAACATTTTTACACATGAATATGTAAGGGGAAAAAAAATCAAGCTTGCAACTGGAAACGAACATGCAGGAGAGATATTTAAAGAACAACACGATTGCAACCTTTGATGAACATTTTTGCATCAGAAAGCACAGAAAAAAACTCACACCAAAGAAACATTTTTAGCCTAAATCTACAATCACGGAGGTAAAATCATTACTTTAATGAGAAAATCACCATAACAAGTAGGGGGAATGAGAATAAGAACAAAACCTGATCTTTGATGGGGTCAAGATCACAGATCGGGAGCGACGAAGCGAGTGGATCAAAAGGGTGGGCCACAAGCCAGCACCTCCAGGTTCCAGATTCAGTCCAAGGCTCGGCCGGAGGACCCCGGAAGCCATCGCAAGCACCGCCATTCTTCTGCGTTACCCTGAGAGGAGGAGCTCGAGCAGAAAACCCACTCAACCTCAGATTTGTAAAGAATACGCATGAATCGAGCAGAAAACCCCCAAAACAAACATCTTGACTAGAGAAGCAATAAATCGAAGGAGCGATCGGACGAAAATAAGCGAGGGAAAGGGCGAGATGTAACCTCCTGTACGGCGAGCGGCTTGCACTGCATGAGCTGCGCGATCTGCTCGTCCAGGTTGCCATGGGTGTCCGAGGTCGGCACTGGACTCATGCTCATCTTGTCTTCCTTATACCAGTCACTGCCTCAACATCGAGGGCGAAGGAGGCGAAGAGATGGGTCGATCTGTCGTGGTCGATCACCTCAGCACCGGGATCTGCGGCTTAATGAAGGTGTGGTCTTGATGGGGAGGAGTTCGGAGGAGTGGTTCGCCGGAGAGGAGTTGGATGGAGAAGGCCGCGTGAGATGAGGAGTTGGGAGAAGGGTTCAAGTTTTCTACTCCTTACTTAGATCCAACGGTTTGTATTAATCAAGTTTTAGATGAGAACTTAACAATAGACAGCACTTTTTAAAAAACGTTATCGTACACACTAAAACAAAGTCTAATAGACAACGCTTTTTACGAAGCGTTGTCTCTGACCCATAAAAATCACTAATAGATAAGGGTTTTTAGAAAAGCGTTGTCTATTAATAAGAAAATAATGAAATAGACAACGCTTTTCACTAAAAGCGTTGTTAAAAAAAATAGACAACACTTTTTATAAAAAGCGTTGTCGTTTAAGTGTTGTAGAATCCCAATTTTCTTATAGTGACTCCAAGTTTAACTGATGTGATCTTCCTAAGTTAAACCATATTACAAAAGTTATCAAACATCTATTTCAAAGATCGGCATCCAGGTTAAACATGGTAAGACACTAAGCCTTCTTGGGTATTGGATCATCCACCACTTCAAGACAAAGCCTCACAAAAAAATCAGATATTTATCTTCTTACAGTAAACTAGGTTTAACTATAGAGACCTCAATAGAAACATAATATCGAAACATGAAATTGAAACAATAAAATCGATAACAAAAATAATAACTAAAAACCGTTAACCTCTTGTGTTTGTTTTTTAAATATCTATACAAAAGATGAACTAGTCATGATGTGGAAACTAATAACTAGTTATACCTTTTGTAGCTTATAGACATCTTGATCTTCTATTGTATTCCTCTCCTTCTCTTGGACGTCGTGTGGGTAACGATCTTCCAAGATGAAATCCACTCAAGCTTCTTCCAAGGCTTCCAAGATCTGACCACCAACTAACCTCCAAGGGATGCTAGACACGAGAGCTTCCTTCTCTTCTTCTTCTCCTTCAAGCAACCGGCCACCAAGAGATCTCCACAAGATGTCACCGGCCACCAAGAGGGAAAACAAAAGGATAAGAGAGAAAGACAAGGGTCGGCCACCAAGGATTGGAAGAGAAGAATAGAAGATGTGTTATTAGGTGAGGCACCCTCTCCTTCTCTTTTATAATCCTTGGTCTTGGCAAAAAAGGAAAGTTTTAAACATAATTAAAACTTCCTTATATTCCTTGCCAATGACTAAAAAGGAAAGTTTTAAAATAAAAAATTAAAACTTCTTTTTCTTCTTGTCATGGTCGGCCACCTCCTTGTGCTCCAAACAAGGAAAGTTTTAAACACAAAATTAAAACTTTCTTATTTGTTTCTGGTAAGAAATTTTAATTAAAAAAAAAAATTTAAATCCCTTGTTAGTTATAAAAGAAAATTTTTATAAATTAAAATTTCTCTTTTAAAACATGTGGATGGTTACCAAAAAGGAAAGTTTTATCAAATATTAAAATCTTTCCTTTAACTACAAATAAGGAAAGATATCAAACCTTTCTCTTAATCCTTTGTAGAAAGCTATAAAAGGAAAGATTTAAAATTTTAAAACTCTCTTTTAAAAGCATGACTTCCACAAAAGGAAAGATTTTAAAAATTAAAACACCCTTTTAATATGATGTGGCCGACCACCTTGCTTGGGCTCCAAGCTTGGCCGACCATTAATCTTGGCTCCATCCTTTGGCTTGGCCGGCCCTAGCTTGGGCTCCAAGCTTGGCTTGGTCGGCCATAAAGAGATGGGTTAAGAAGCTTGGCTCTAAGTGGATATAAGGCTCTATAAATAAGAGGCTACAATAGGGATCGAGAGGAGGAATTGGTTTTGGTCTTTCGATGAGCTTAAGCTTCCCGTGTTCATCCCGAACACCTAACTCAAGTTCATCAATAATATCTCATTCCACTAAAGAGTTATTATTGCACTACCGCACCAATCTCATATTACAATATGGGCTCCTTCTTATCATGAGTGTGTTAATCTCCCTGTGTTTAAGATATCGAATGTCCACTAATTAAATGAGTTACTAACAACTCACTTAATTAATATCTAACTCCAAGAGTAGTACCACTCAACCTTATTGTCATGTCGGACTAAGTCCACCTGCAGGGTTTACATGACAATCCTTATGAGCTCCTCAAGGGGACATTATCAACCTAGATTACTAGGACACGGTTTCATTCTATAATCAAGAACACACCATATAAATAATATCATTTCCCAACTTATCGGGCCTATTGATTTAACGAACTAAATCACACCCTTTGATAAATTAAAGAATTAAATATTAAGTATACGTGCTTGTTATTATATCATGATTAAGAGTACACATTTTTATAATAACAGAGGTCTTGTTCTTTTTAACAATCAGTAACAAAAGAACAACCTCAAATGGTCCTGCTCAATACACTCAGAGTGTATTAGTGTAATTTTATAGTCAAGATAAACTCATATCAAATTACACTACAACCATTCCAATGATTTGTCCCATTCCATCTTGGTTGTGAGCAACTATTTATAATTAAAAGGAACTGATAACATGATCTTCTGTGTGTCTCCTCACAACATGTTATCTACAATATAAATTAAATGGACAACTACACTTAGCATAAATGTAGACATTTGACCAATGTGATTCTTATTCCAAAATGAGTGTTTATACAAAAAGCTAGACTTTTAGTATACACTCTAACAATCTCCCACTTATACTAAAAGACTATGCTACCATATATGTTACCATACATCTGATTCCCATCCCCTCAACATGCCCATCATAAGTTCTTGCCTTAAGGGCCTTAGTGAAAGGATCCAGGTTATCTTCTAATGTAATCTAGGCGACAACAACTTCTCCTCGTTATACGATGTCTTGTATTGAGTGGTACTTGCGCTCTATGTGTTTACTTGCCTTATGGGCTCATGGTTCCTTCGAGTTTGCTACTGCACCAAATAATTTTGGGCAAACCAGGAATCATATCTAAGTCCATCATGAAGTTACTGAGCCATTCAGCTTTTATGGCTGCCACAGAGGCTGCCACATACTTAGGTTCCATGGTGGAGTCTAAAATGCATCTCTACTTAACACTCCTCCATAGTTATGGCTCCACCTCCTAAAGTAAACACAAAACCCCGATATCGACTTACTATTGTTCCTATCAATCCCAATCCGTGTAACCCATAGGCAGCAAATTATCTGCCTTACGGCAATCTAATGTTCCGGTCCTGAGTTACTTTGATATCTGCTAACCATGCCCACGGCAAAATAGATATCCGATCTCGTGCATAACATAGCATACATTAGGCTTCCTACAGCTGAAGCATAAGGAGCTATCTTCATTTCTTCTATCTCTTTTGATGTCTTCGGAGACATCTCTTTAGATAAAGCTACTCCATGCCAAAAGGGTAGAAAACCTTTCTTGGAGTCTTGCATGCTAAAACGAGCTAGGATTCTATTGATATATGAAGCTTGGGATAAGCACAACATTCTTTTCTTGCGATCACTTATTAGTTTGATCCCAAGAATATGTGCACATTCTCCCAAGTCCTTCATATCGAATTGCTTGGACAACTATACCCTTACTTCTGACAACACTTTGATATTGTTGCCAACTAACAAAATGTCATCTACGTATAATACAAGAAATACCACCACGTTTCCGTCACACTTCTTGTATACACAAGACTCATCTAAACACTGAATAAATCCATAAGACTGGATTACTTTATTTAAACCGGGTGTTCCAAGATCTTGAAGCTTGCTTCAGTTCATAAATAGACCGATTGAGCCTACATACAAGATGCTCTTTGCCCTTTGTAATAAACCCCTCTGGTTGCTTCATATGGATGTTTTCTTCAAGACTTCCATTAAGGAAAGCTATCTTGACATCCATTTGCCAAACCCCATGATCCATATGAGCAGCAATAGATAAGAGTATCCGGATAGACTTAAGCATAAGTACTGGCTAAAAGGTTACCTCATAATCGATTCCCTCTTTCTGAGTATACCCCTTCTTATCAAGCCTTGCTTTGAAGGTTTCCACCTTCCCATCTATCCCTCTTTTCTTTTTGTAGATCCATTTACATCCAATAGCTTTTACACCATTTGATGGTTTTACTAGCTCTTTGTTAGAATACATAGATTCTATTTCTAAATTCATTGCTCTTTGTCAAGATGTCGCATCTTTATCTTGGAGTGCTTCGTCATATGTTCGGGGATCAAGTTCATGTTTACCTGGGATCAAGTTCGAAGACTCCCAAAAACATGAATCTTTCAGGTTGCCTCACAACCCTCCCACTACGACGAGGCACTGTCTATAGTTGTGTATCATTTGTGATACGTGTTGCAGTTTCTTGTGATTTTTCATCTTGCACTCTTGGTACTAAAGTAGACATGTCCTCTCTCATTTCTTCTAGAACAATTTCACTCATGAGCTTGTAGTTTATTACATAGTCCTCTTCTAAAAATCGGGCATTCATGCTAACAATGACCTTCTGATCTTTAGACCTATAAAATAAACCACCTTTTGTTCCTTTAGGATAACCTATAAACAGGCGAACTTCTGTACGAGATTCCAATTTATCAGCATCTCCCTTTAGCACATGTGATGGACTACCCCAAATCTGAACATTACTTATACTAGGCTTACGCCCGTTCCACAGTTCTGTGGGAGTAGAGGGTACTGATTTAGAATGTACCAAGTTCAGAATGTATACTGTCGTTTCTAAAGCATATCCCCAGAACAAATTTGGTAATTCTGAATAACTCATCATCGATCTAACCATTTTCATAAGCCACAATATTCCTTCATTCTACCACACCATTCTGTTGGGGTGTACCAGGTGCAGACAATTGGGATTGAATCCCAACCATTGATAAGTAATTCCTAAACTCTCCTGAGAGGTACTCGCTACCATGATCAGACCGTAGTGTTTTGATACTTTTACCATGACGTTTCTCCACATTAGCCTTGTACTCTTTGAACTTATCAAAGCACTCAGACTTGTGGCGCATCAATTAAATATATCCATATCTCGAATAGTCATCTATAAAAGAGACAAAATATTCGAAGCCACCTCTCTCCTGGATAGTCATAGGACCACACAAATCAGAATGAACCAATTCCAACACATCTTTTGCTCTATACCCCTTGGCCTTAAAAGATCTCTGTTGGTGCAGGAAGCATCCGACGATCGAACCTTAGTTTTGATAATGACAAAGGGATTCAAAGTTAAGTTTAACTGTTATCTAATATGTATGGCTGAGTGTTTCAGGAATGTCCTAGCTGTGGTTAGGCAAGGGAAAACCCTAGGGGGTGATAACCCTAGGTCGTAGGGGGTGGTAACCCTATGCGGGAAGTCTTGGCGGGTCGATGCTTCGGGCAAAAATCCTAGGGGGTGGTAACCCTAGGTTAAAATCCTGGTGTCGCGAACCGGGTAGAAGTCTGGATGGGTCGAGGACCGGACATCCAGCATGAAGACCGGAAGCATCGGACGCTAAGCAAAAGTCCAGTCGATCTGGAGGATCATACTGGCAACAGGTAAATCTCCTAAGAGGAGTAGGTGAGGACGCGTTCCCCGTAGAGAGAACAGTAGGCGTCGGGTCGACCTAGGGTTTCTGGTTGGAAACCCGAAGCCAGACCCGGACAGTCTGGTGACTGTCAAGTTTATTTATATATTATCTTTTGTGTTCTAACTCTGTTTTGCAGGTAACTAACAGTTTTATGCAGAGTTAGAACTGATCGAGATCGGTCGACCGAACCTTAGATTCGGTCGACCGAACCTCCAAGCTACCAGATCATATCTCCAGAAGTTGGACCGGGCGGGACTAGGGATCGGTTGACCGGACCTCGGGATCGGTCGACCGAACCTGGGATAGGTGTCGACTGGATCAAGCCGAGGTGTGCGGGTCAGAGGAGACTGATCGATCGACCTGACCCTGGGATCGGTCAACCGAACACAGGGATAGAGTTTGACCAAATCGAAGCGGAGCGACGGATCGACGGATCAGATGCGGTGGAGATCATCTGATCGGTCGACCAGACATGAGGATCGGTCGACCAGACATGAGGCTCGGTCGACCGATCCGCTTCGGGTCAAACCTGATCCCGAGACTTGGGGATCTGGATCAGACCTTGCAGAGCTATAAAAAGAGGCCTCGAGGTGCAGCTCAAATCATCGAATTCTAAATAGAAGTTCTGTGCTCTTGTGTGCTCCGTACGCTTTAACAACACTCTGCTGCTACAATTAACTGAAACTCCAAAGCTCTTCTATTTGCTTGTTCGTTGGTATAACTTTCTTATTTGCACTTAACTGTAATTGCTTCTAGCTTGTCATAATTCCGGATTTATAGCTGTTGCCCACGTAAACCGATCAAGGATCGCGGGCCTTCGAATAGGAGTCGAGATAGACTCTGAATGAAGTAAATTGACTATGTCTTCTGTGTTTTGCATTAACTTTCCACTGCGTTTCTACTCTGTGTCTTAAATCGTTAAAATAGCCACGAGCGCTATTCACCCCCCCCCCCCTCTAGCGCTTTCGATCCATCAATTGGTATCAGAGCGAGGTCATTTTGAATCGATGCAACCACCATTCAAAATAATTTTTTGTGGTATTTTCAGATTTTTTGGAGTCAATTAGAATTTAGCTTTATAGCTATATTCTAATTCTTTTCTCAAATCAGTTTCTGCTCAAGGTTGGTGAAACACCACCCGAGTTCGTGTTTTATTTTTTCTTCCCGCGCTACTAATCCAGGACCAAGTCCTGGAATTTTCTTGTTGTTTATTTTTCTTTCATAGTTGATCTAAAATGACCCTTCAAGAAGGCTACAGTACAGCCCGCCCCCCGCTATTCACCATAGACGACTTCGGGTACTGGAAGGGTTGGATGGAGGCATATCTCCAAACTCATTTTGAAGTCTGGATGATCGTCAAAACCGGACTCCAACTACCAACTGACAGCGCCGACAAGCCACTACCGTACGAGGACTGGGATGCATCTCTGATTAAGAAAGTGGAAGCTAATGCCAAGGCGACCTGCACCCTCCAGTGTGGCTTATCATAAGAAGAACTTAACCGCGTCGGCCCCTTCAACCAAGGAGCTGTGGGAAAATCTCATTGAACTTCACGAAGGAACGTCCGACACCAAAGTAAGTAAAAGAGACTTAATCTTCAATAAATTATTTAATATCAAACTGCAGGAAGGTGAGACAGCTGCCCAACTCCATGCCCGGATTCAAGATCTGCTCAATGGTCTTCATGCAATTGGACAGAAGGTAGATAACCGGGACATAATAAGGTACACACTCAGCGCTTTTCCAAGGAACACCTTGTGGGCATCCATGGTTGATGCTTACAAGGTTTCTAAGGACCTCTCTTCAATCAAATTAGACGAACTTTTTTCAGAATTAGAATTGCATGAACAGACTAATGCACGTCCGGTCGAGAAAGGTGTTGCTTTGGTTGCAGGTACCAGCAGAACGCATGAATCAATGTCGAGGCACAAAGCTAAGCCCAAGTCCAAAGATGAATCAGAAGTAGAGGACGATGATGAAGTTGTTTCTGAACTAATAAAGCTAGTACAGAAAATATGCAAGTCAAAAAGGACGAATCAAACAAACACGAAGGACAAATCTGAAGTCACCTGTTACAGCTGTAACCAAAAGGGGCACTACAATCCATACTATCCAAACAAGAAGAAAAGAAGGGAGGCATTAAAGGCGACCTGGTCCGAGTCATCAGATGAATCCGAGTCCGATGAAGAAGAACCAACAAGCTTCCTCACATTGCTAGCACAAGTAAATATTGACGAAACTGAGTCCGAATTCGAGTTCGAAACCGAGAGCGAGTCAGAAACTAAGTCCGAGTGAAGCCACGGATCCGCATCCGTTTCCGAAGGACCAACCCCACTTTAAGTGCCTTACTTGCCGAAACTCAATTTGATTTGCAAAAGTTAATTCCTTACTTGCTTAAGAAATCGGCAAAATCCAATGTTCGTGTCAAGTCACTCCAAAAGGAGGTAACAACCCTTAAGGAGGTGACGGACTCGAGTTCCTTAACTGAGCCTATTCAAATTGGAAGTTCAACTCAAGTCCAACAACTTGAGGAAGAAAATTCCAATTTGAAAACTCAAATTAAAGAACTCAAGGACACATTGGAATGGTTCACCTTGGGTTCCAAGAATCTGGATCTGATTCTTGGAAAACAGCGAACCGTTTACAACAAATCCAGACTTGGATTTAAGACCAAAACAAAGTTTAAATCATACTTGTCGTTAGTAAATAGAAATAATAGAAACATAGTTCAAGCATGGGTCCCCAACTCAAACTTGGTTAATCAAGTTGGACCTGGTCACTATTGGGTCCCAAGGATCAGATCCATTACCTTGATAGACCATATCGAGGCTATGATCCAGGGGAAGCCTATAGAAAGACCATCTTTACCAATAAATAGAACTGATTGATGTTTGTTTATTTATTTTTCCTTGCAATATACATGCTTAGAATAGGATAGCTTAAGGATCTAGGCGTAATTTACACTTTCTAGTTAAATCTAGGAGTTTCAAAAAGGAAATTGAATATATATTTCTTTGAGCGATTCTGTCTAGGAAGGGGTGGATGATCCCATACCCAAGAAGGCCTAGAGCCTCGCCCTGACCTGGGAATCAATCTTTGAAATACTTATTTAATTGACTAATTGGAAAACTTAATTTTAACTCAAATGTAAACTAATCCTTATAAATAATTTAAATCAAAGATAATTATCTCACAAAAATACTTAAGATTACCTGATTGATAACTTAGAATCGGGTGAGATGGATCAATGTTGAACTTAGTCTCTAATCAATGTAATCTAATCAAATTAATAAACTTAACAAAATTTAATCTATTTAAACAATTTTAAATCCTTTAAAAAAAATTATTGAAAATTAATTTTAAAATCATTTAAAAAAAATCCTTTGAAAAATTATTTCAAAATCATTTTAAAAATCTTTTTAAAAATTATTTCAAAATCATTCTAAAAATCCTTTTAAAAATTAATTTCAAAAATCATTTAAAAAATCCTTTGAAAACTAATTTCAAAATTATTAGAAAAATCCTTTGAAAGTTAATTTCAAAATCCTTTGAAAAATTATTTCAAAATCATTTTAAAAATCCTTTAAAAAATTATTTGAAAATCATTTTGAAAATTATTTTAAAATCATTTTAAAAATCCTTTGAAAAATTAATTTCAAAAATCATTTAAAAAAACCTTTGAAAGTTAATTTCAAAATCCTTTGAAAGTTAATTTCAAAATCCTTTGAAAGTTAATTTCAAAATTATTAGAAAAATCCTTTGAAAGTTAATTTCAAAATCCTTTGAAAAATTAATTTCAAAAATCATTTTAAAAATCCTTTGAAAAATTATTTCAAAATCATTTTAAAAATCATTTGAAAGTTAATTTCAAAATCCTTTGAAAAATTATCTGAAAATCATTTTAAAAATCCTTTAAAAAATTTTCTGAAAATCATTTTAAAAATCCTTTGAAAAATTATTTCAAAATCATTTTAAAAATCATTTAAAAAATTAATTTCAAAAATCATTTTAAAAATCCTTTTAAAAATTAATTTCAAAAATCATTTGAAAAATCCTTTGAAAAATTATTTGAAAATCATTTGAAAAATTATTTCAAAATCATTTGAAAAATCCTTTGAAAAATTATTTCAAAATCATTTTAAAAATCCTTTGAAAAATTATTTCAAAATTCTTTTAAAAATTATTTCAAACTCATTTGAAAATCTTTTAAAAATTAATTTCAAAAATCATTTCAAAATCCTTTGAAAATTAATTTCAAAAATTATTTGAAAAATACTTTGAAAATTATTTCAAAATAATTTAAATCATTTCTTAAACTTATAATTTAGAAGAAATTTTGTTAAAAATTTTAAAAGAAACACTTAGACTTTAATGTTTACAAGAAAATTTGAAAAGCTAAGTGTTTACTTCAGTACTCATTTTTTTCTCCCCTCTTTATTTTGATATATGGCAAAGGGGGAGAGTATAAGGAAATTCAAAGGAAACTAAAATTCAAAAATTCAAAACTAAAAGAAATCAGTTTAAGGGGGAGCTCCTATTAAGGGGGAGCTTCAATATGCTTAGGCGTTATCTATGCTTGTACTCATTTATATTTACCTTTATTACATTTTTTCACTTAACTTTGAATTTCGGTTGCCATAATCTAAAAGGGGGAGATTGTTGGTGCAGGAAGCATCCGACAATCGAACCTTAGTTTTGATAATGGCAAAGGGATTCAAAGTTAAGTTTAACTGTCATCTAATATGTATGGCTGAGTGTTTCAGGAAAGTCCTAACTACGGTTAAGCAAGGGAAAACCCTAGGGGGTGGTAACCCTAGGTCATAGGGGGTGGTAACCCTATGCGGGAAGTCTTGGCGGGTCGACGCTTTGGGCAAAAATCCTAGGGGGTGGTAACCCTAGGTTAAAATCCTGGTGTCGCGAACCAGGTAGAAGTCTGGATGGGTCGAGGACCGGACATCCAGCATGAAGACCGGAAGCATCGAACGTTGAGCAAAAGTCCAGTCGATCTGGAGGATCATACTAGCAACAGGTAAATCTCTTGAGAGGAGTAGGTGAGGACGCGTTCCCCGTAGAGGGAACAGTAGGCGTCGGGTCGACCTAGGGTTTCCGGTTGGAAACCCGAAGTCAGACCCGGACAGTCTGGTGACTGTCAAGTTTATTTATATATATGATCTTTTGTGTTCTAACTCTGTTTTGCAGGTAACTAACAGTTTTATGCAAAGTTAGAACTGACCGGGATCGTTCAACCGAACCTTAGATTCGGTCGACGGAACCTCTAAGCTACCATATCAGATCTCCAGAAGTTGGATCGGGCGGGACCAGGGATCGGTCGACCGGACCTCGAGATCGGTCGAACGAACCTGGGATAGGTGTCGACTGGATCAAGCCGAGGTGTGCGGGTCAGAGGAGACTGATCAGTCGACCGAACCCTGGGATCGGTCGATCGAACACAGGGATAGAGTTTGACCAGATCGAAGCGGAGTGACGGATCAATGGATCAGATGCGGTGGAGATCATCTGATCGGTCGACCGAACATGAGGATCGGTCGACCGATCCGCTTCGGGTCAAACCTGATCCCGAGACTTGGGGATCTGAATCAGACATTGCAGAGCTATAAAAAGAGGCCTCGAGCTGCAGCTCAAATCATTGAATTCCGAACAGAAGTTCCATGCTCTTGTGTGCTCCGTACGCTTCAACAACGGCATTCTGCTACAACGAACTGAAACTCCAAAGCTCTTCTATTTTCTTGTTCGTTGGTATAACTTTCTTATTTGCACTTAACTGTAATTGCTTCTAGCTTGTAATAATTCTGGATTTATAGTTGTTGCCCACGTAAAGCGATCTAGGATCGCGGGCCTTCGAGTAGGAGTCGAGCTAGACTCCGAACGAAGTAAATTGACTATGTCTTCTGTGTTTTGCATTAACTTTCCACTGCGTTTCTACTCTGTGTCTTAAATCGTTAAAATAGCCACGAGCGCTATTCCCCCCCCCCCCCCCCCCCGTCTAGCGCTTTCGATCCATCAATCTCTTGGTCATTTTTCCTTCCAAGCAAGATTCACATGTTGGAAAGTTTTTGAACACTAATGAACTCAAGAGTCCATCGGCTATTAGCCTTTGAATTCTACTTAAGTTAATATGACCAAGTCTTAGATGCCAAAGATATGTTTGGTTCATCTTCGAAGGCTCCTTTCTCTTATCAGAATTAGAAGATATGTTATTAATTTCCATTTGTTCCTTTCTGGGAGTTATCGGATTTAGAGTGTACAATTTACCAACTAATGTACCAGAATAGATAACTACCCTATTTTTCTTGATAACCACTTTGTTATCAAAAGAAACAGTATATCCATCCAAAAATAATTTAGAAACTGAAATTAAATTTTTTCTAAAACTTGGTACATAAAGACCATTTATCAAAATCAAAGTTCTATTCCGATCAAATGATAAGTAAACATCTCCCACTGCAACAACCGACACTTTTGTAGCATTACCCATGTAGACAGTTATCTCTCCTTCACATAGTCGTCGGGTTTCTTGGAACCCCTGCAATGTATTGCAGACATGATTAGTGGCTCCTGTATCTACACACCAGGTACTAGTAGATAACATCGCTAAACATATTTCAACTACTAGAGAATAAGATATACCTTTATTGTTCTCTTTTCTATGAGGACAATCCGCCTTCCAATGTCTAGACTGCTTGCAAATAAAGTACTTGCCCTTCGGCTTCTTCACTCTTACTTTTAGTCCAGTACCTAGAGATCGATTTACTTTCTTTGCCGAGCCAACTTGTTTCTTCTTCTTCTTGCCTTTCGACATAAAAGTAGAAATATTTTCAGCAAAGTGGATTTGAGAACTATGACAAAATAGCCCTTTTGCTGCTTGAAGTTCTGTCAGTAGTTCCGCCAATGAATAAATCCTTTTATTCATATTGTAGTTCAAGCGGAACTACTCAAAACCTTTGGGTAGCGATTGGAGAATAATATCGACCTGGGTTTCCCCATCGATTTCAGCTTCAAGGATTTGTATTTCGTTCAAATAAGCCATCATTTTGAGGATATGATCCCTTACGAGTGTCCCCTCAGACATGATGGCTGTCATTAAGGTTCTCATAGCCGTTGCCTAGCACCCAGATTCTGGTGTCCGAAGGGATCCTTGAGATTGCTCATCATGTCATAGGCAGTTGGCATGTCCTGATGCTGATGTTGCAACACATTTGACATTGAAGCCAAAATGTAACATCGCGCCATCTCATCTGCCTTGACCCATTTCCTATGATGCTCAATCTCCTCTTCACTAGAATCACTTATAGGTACATTAGGGCAGACCTCCATCAATACAAACTTATAGCCTTCAGCAGCTAGGATAATGTCCATGTTTCTTTTCCAATCTATATAATTGGGACCAGTAAGTTTGTTCTCTTTTAGAATAATAGACAGTGGGTTGAAAGTCATCCTAAGAATATGTTTTGGTCAAAACTTTAGAATTTAGAATAATATTGCATCCTCAAACAATATTATTTAAATTCACCAACACCTCAAAACACCGTGAATTTTGTGTGTCACGATAGTATGGACGTATACAAATTCAAACATTTGTAAGAGGAGATTTTACCCATTAATTTTATTCTTGTCAACCTAACTTTATGACAAATAAAATTAATAGTTGGTATTCCTTTAGTCACACATATAATAGCAGTGACTCCGATGGGGAGGATATTATTAAATGTGCCTAAGTGTATACCATTACTTGATACTTAATCCATTAAATAGGATTGTGCCCCTTCAGATGGAGAAGATCACACGCTCCTAAATAATTTCCTATAATCATCCTAAGAAAGTTTGATCTTGCAATCCGCAAACAAACTCATCAGATGGAGAGCCAACGTGCAAGTTTGTTTGCATTACTTACAAACAAGTAATGGAGATCGTGGAATTTATTTATAAATCCCTCTCCCACTTAGTTATTTAAAATGAGGATTTTATCATGCACACACACATCACAGCAAATAAAAGCAATAAATATGGAAAAAAATAAATTTTCAACTATTATGGTCTTTTCCATCACTGTCCTCTGTGTGCTGCCAACCCTTACTGCTATCTAAAGCTACCATAATCGGGTCTAGTTGTCGCATCTATCCTGCTTCTTTTTCCACTGTGCCTCTGGTCCTCAAATAGCACCACGCTTCGCAAGGATACGATCCGTGATAAAAATAAAATTTTACATATATCGATCCTATAATCCACAAATGAATGTACATAAAGTCAAGATCGAACAAAATGTAAAATCCTAAAATTAATGCAGCTCCTGCTGTATTTAATATATATAATCATGCACACAAATAAAATGCCCTCAACATGTCTGAGGGTCCAATCACACAAAATCACAATAGGCCATAATAGTTGGAGTCTGTAACCACAGATTTAATCTATTTGCACATCCTACTATTATCCTACCTAAAATATGTATGACATGTGCATAATTAAACTAAAACCAAACACACAAAGGTTAAAACCTAGCTCTGATACCAATTGTTGCTTGCTACTCAAAATATCATCCTAGTTCCCCTGAACAAAAATTTGTATAAGCATAGAACTATCCTAGCTAGCCATGTGCTCTACTGAAGTTAAATTTGGATTGCAAACGATGTTTAACATTATTAATCCAAATTATCCTTTAGAAGTTAAACTTGGATTGGAAATGATACTTAACATTTTTACTCCAAGTTTAACCGATGTAATCTTCCTAAGTTAAACCATATTACAAAAGGTATCAAACATCTATTTCAAAGATCGGCTTCCAGGTTAAACATGGCGAGGCACTAGACCTTCTTGGGTATAGGATCATCCACCACTTCCTAGACAAAGCCTCACAAAGAAATCAGATATTTAACTTCTTACAGTAAACTAGGTTTAACTATAGAGACCTCAATAGAAACACAATATCGAAACATGAAATTGAAACAATAAAATCGATAACAAGAATGATAACTTAAAATCATTAACCTCTTGTGTTTGATTTTTCAAGATCTATACAAAAGATGAACTAATCATGATGCGAAAACTAATAACTAGTTATACCTTTTGTTGCTTATAGACCTCTTGATCTTCTATTGTATTCCTCTCCTTCTCTTGGACGTCGTGTGTGCGACGATCTTTCAAGATGAAATCCACTCAAGCTTCTTCCAAGGCTTCCATGATCCGGCCACCAACTAACCTCTAAGGGATGCTAGACACAAGAGCTTCCTTCTCTTCTTTTTCTCCTTCAAGCAACTGGCCACCAAGAGATCTCCACAAGATACCGCCGGCCACCAAGAGGGAAAACAAAAGGAGAAGAGAGAAAGACAAGGGCCGACCACCAAGGATTGGAAGAGAGGAATAGAAGATGTGTTATTAGGTGAGGCACCCCCTCCTTCTCTTTTATAATCCTTGGTCTTGGCAAAAAAGGAAAGTTTTAAACATAATTAAAACTTCCTTATATTCCTTGCCAATGACTAAAAAGGAAAGTTTTAAAACAAAAAATTAAAACTTCCTTTTCTTCTTGTCATGGCCGGCTACCTCCTTGTGCTCCAAACAAGGAAAATTTTAAACACAAAATTAAAACTTCCTTATTTGTTTCCGATAAGAAATTTTAATTAAAAAATTTCTATTTTTAAATCCCTTGTTAGTTATAAAAGGAAAAATTTATAAATTAAAATCTCTTTTTTAAAACATGTGGATAGTTACCAAAAATGAAAGTTTTATCAAAAATTAAAATCTTTCTTTTAACTACAAATAAGAAAAGATATCAAACCTTTCTCTTAATCTTTTGTAGAAAGTTATAAAAGGAAAGATTTAAAATGATTAAAACTCTCTTTTAAAAGCATGGCTTCCACAAAAGGAAAGATTTTAAAAATTAAAACACCCTTTTAATATGATGTGGTCTACCACCTTGCTTGGGCTCCAAGTTTGGCTTGGTCGGCCACAAAGAGATGGGTTAAGAAGCTTGGCTCTAAGTGGATATAAGGCTTTATAAATAAGAGGCTACAATAGGGACCAAGAGGAGGAATTGGTTTTGGTCTTCTGATGAGCTTGAGCTTCCCGTGTTCGCCCCAAACACCTAACTCAAGTTCAATAGTATCTCATTCCACTAAAGAGTTATTATTACACTACCGCACCAATCTCATATTACAATATGAGCTTCTTCTTATCATGAGTGTGTTAATCTCCCTGTGTTTAAGATATCTAATGCCCACTAATTAAATGAGTTACTGACAAATCACTTAATTAATATCTAGCTCCAAGAGTAGTACCATTCAACCTTATTGTCATGTCGGACTAAGTCCATCTGGTTTACATGACAATCCTTATGAGCTTCTCAAGGGGACATTATCAGCCTAGATTACTAGGACACAATTTCATTCTATAATCAACAACACACCATATAAATAATATAATGCATTTCTCAACTTATCGGACCTATTGATTTAACGAACTAAATCGTACCCTTTGATAAATTAAAGAAATAAATATTTAGTATACGTGCTTGTTATTATATCATGATTAAGAGTACACATTTCCATAATAACAAAGGTCTTATTCTTTTTAACAGTCAGTATAAAAAGAACAACCTCAAATGGTTCTGCTCAATACACTTAGAGTGTACTAGTGTAATTTTATAGTCAAGATAAACTCATACCAAATTACACTACAACCATTACAATGGTTTGCATCTTGGTTGTGAGCAACTATTTATAATTTATAAGGAACTGATAACATGATCTTCTATGTGTCTCCTCACACCATGTTATCTATAATATAAATTAAATGGACAACTACACTTAGCATAAATGTAGATATTTGACCAATGTGATTCTTATTCCAAAATGATTGTTTATACAAAAAGCTAGACTTTTAGTATACACTCTAACAGTATATGCCAAGTGGTTTGGAAACGGACTTGAGTCTCAAATATAAGAAATTGGCATAATTGAGAGAGTTGTCATACAAGAAATATGAAATTAGATTCATATTGCATGAAAACTGATTTTAGATGAATAGATGTCATATAAATTAATGCAAGGGATGCATTGTGGTTTAGTTTGAGAAAATACATCAAGAGGAAGTCAAAATTAGGACTTTAGGTCAAGGTATAATGAACCATTTAGATAGTTTTTGATTTTGTGTCAATCTTGGGATTAGCAATAGATATATTTTTAAATATATTTTTCCAAGAAGACAAGGGTAAAACATACCTCTCTACAAAATTTGAGAATTTTTTGACATCTATAAAATTTTTGGTGTATTTTTAAAATTGGGTTCAGAATACAGTTTGAGGTGAAACAGGGGTGTCAATCGACTGCATCAGTTACCAATCAACTGGTAATTCATCAAGCACATAATGGTTTTGTGGAGTTGATTCAATGAGGGCAGTCGATTGGGATCTAGGACAGTTGACTAATATAGTCTGATATTGTTTTCAGCAATAGGAAATGACCAAAAAGGGTGGTATACATGTATGCAATCTTATAGGAGATTAATAAATGATCATTAATGGTCGTTAGAGGTTAATAGAGTCCAATAATTGGGAAATTGTTGGAACTCTTTTTGATGTGTGGCAAAGGGGGAGAAGTTTAGGTTTAAGTGAAAAACCTAAATACCTTTGCAAAAAATTATTGGTCAAGGGAGAGCTTAGGTGAAAGGGGAGCCTAGGATTAGATTCCGTGATATATCCATAATTAGATTGCAAGATATTGCATTATTTGTTTCCCTAAAGTAAACGTGTTGTCAAACATCAAAAAGGAGGAGATTGTTGGAGTAATCGGTGTAACCCTAGGTTTTGATGTTTGGACAAAGATTTAAGTTAGGTTTATTTTTGTATTTGATATGCGCTTAAGAGTGTGCTGGATGTAGGTACAACAAGGCAAAGTCCAAGTGGAGTTTTGGTGGTGTAAGTTCAAGTGTCACTTGGCATGGTGAAGACCCAATAATAAGGATAAGGCGTGAAGGATAAAGAAGCATCCGAGGGATTTTGAGGCTGAAGGAAGCATCTTGAAGGCAAGACGTGAAGGATGCGAAAACATTCGAGGGGCGCAAAGCTAAGGAAAGATGGCTAGAAAGCAAGGTCATGGTTATGCTAGCAATGAAAGACTAGACAACAAGGACAAGGCCGAAGGAAATATCTTGAAGGCAAGATGTGAAGGATGGTGAAGCATACGAGAGACGGAAGGCTAAGGGAAGATGGCTAGAAGGTGAGGTCAAGGTTGTGCGAGAGAGGATGAGTATTGTACTCGAGGTATAAACTCTAGTGTTAGGGTTTGCTAGTCGACAGGTATGAAGGTCAGTCAACTGATCTAAGGCACTGAATGTCTCTGTGTCTTTGGCTATGGAGAGCGGTCGACTAGTAAGGATACCAGTCGAATGATGGAGTCAAAGAAAGAGAGCAACAAGCTAACGATATGAATCATGGTCAACCCACTCTAGATATTAATGATGATCCATTATGCATCAATGGAGGAGGGCCAATTACAAGGGCTAAGACTAGAAAGATGAAGGAAGCACTTAATGTACTAATTGAAGATGTGAAGGCCAAAGCTACCATTGAAGAAGGTTTGACCAAGAGCAAGTCATTCGGCATAGTCAACCTAATTCAAGCCTTAGATGAGCTTAATTAGCACTTAAGTCTCATGTCTATGTAGTAGGGATATGTAGGCTCAATTTAGACTCAATTTCTACTTTTATTTGGGTTGTAATAAAGTCATAAGCTTAAAATGGCTAAGTAGTCTAAATAGGCCTTTACTAAATGGGTTTTCTTTTGGCCTTTTAGGATTTTTTTTGATCACCTTATAGCTATAAATAAAGCGGGTGACAGCCACACACATATTTTTGACATATTTTCAATCCAAAGCATAGTGAGACTCTCACTTGTTGGTTCTTCATTGAATTAGAACTTATCAAGGCATTTCCTTGTAGCGTTCGAAGACTTATCAACCTCCATCCTAAGGTTGTGGTATCTTTTATCTTCTATACCAAGGTTCTTGCTTTCCAAAGTATTGGGTCGAGGTTCTTTTCATCAATTTTATCGATTTAGTTCTTTCTTTCTTTCTTCTTCCATTCATTGTGGGTTCTTGAGATATCTTTCTCTTTGGATTCACATCATCGACTGATAGATAGTCGTTGACAAAATCATGAATTTTGTGGAGAGTCGTCGGCCAGCATCAGTCGACTGATGGAGAGACCAATCGACTGGTAACGGAAAAAAAACTTAGCTATTTTTCCCAAGCTCTATATAATGGAACTTGGGGTGGTTGGCTTGAGTGACAAAATTAGATGTGGTTAACCCCTAATTAAAGTCTCTAATTAAGTTTTCAAAGCAATTCAAGTGTTCTTGATTGAGTTGTGATGAGGTTTCTCCACCGAAAAGGAGGATTGAGCTAGCCGAAGTTTGTCAGGGACTAATCCATCGACGGATAGTGATCGTCCACCTTACAGACAACTGTGGAGTAGGAGATTTATCTCCGAACTACATTAAACTAACGTGTTAGGTTTGTCTTCTTACTTTGTGTTTTCATTATTCCGTTACACATTAACAAATTGTAGAAACACAAGAGATTGGGGTAATCGTCGATTTAACCCCTTTTCTAACCGGGCCATGATCCCCAGCACATCATCCTTCTCCGATCTTACTGACCTTGAACCAACAATCCTTCATGCCCCTTGGCCTTGCTAAGTCAGCCTATAAACTTCACAACTTAGCACACACATCAGGTAATCACACAACTAATCTAAACCCTTTGTCCATATTATCAATTATTAAGATCGGGGATGAGAGTCCTAATAGAGTTCTTCTCATCAAGGGGAATACTGCAAACAGGAAAACAAATTGTCATGATACAAAGATTGAAAAAAAAAAATCAACAAAAACCTTATTCAAATAAAAAAGGTGTGTCACCACTTCGCAATTGCTCCTCCTTCTCACTTGACAAGTTAAGTTCTTCAATTGAAGATAATTACATAGTCAAAATTTTAATTCTATATATTAAAACTTACTAAGTTGTTAATTTTTATAATTTGTTATAACGTTTTTAAAAATGTTTTTTTTGAAGAATAAGCCAAGTTATATTAATATTATTTTATAAAAAAAATCTTTTATTTTATACTAAATAGGTCATCTATTATTTTTTTTGAATTAATATAGTTTTGAATTTTCTTTTCTCTAGGTGAGAATTGGTAAATTTTTGTGGATGAGAATGGTATGATTATTAATCTGTTGTGCGTAAATGACATTCAAGATAGCACAGACAAACAAACATTGTAACTATGACAATGGATCCACATAAATTCTTTAATATTCTTTGAAATCATGAAGCCTGTGCTTTACAAAAATAACTACTACCATTATTTTTAAAGAAAAGACATACATGCTTTTATGTCATGCTGAACTTTAATGGGTGTTACTATAACAAAAGTTATTACCTTTACTATTTTGTAGAAAATAATAAATCAACCTGTGAAGTTATTAGAAAAAAGATGTTCAATAAACTTTCGTTCTACCGACCTTCCTCTGCTGTGATGGTCATGCTATTGAAAGAGTCTCTCAAGTTTATTAATGCTGGGTCGCTTCCATTGAGATTTGGTATTTTTTGTATTGTAAAAACTGGTTGTCTAGGTGTTGAAGAGATTGTAATTTTGTTTTCCAGCATGAAAACAACTAATGACATGTTGGGTCGATCATTTGAGTTGTCTTGCACACACAAGAGACCAACATGGATGCTTTTTATTGCTTGATCCAAATTGCACGAGTTTGCAATGGATGGATCTATATACTCCTTTGCATTGCCTTCGGTCCAGAGTTTCCATGCCTGAAAAATGAAATGTTGATTTGATTATGATTTGCTAAGGTGATAAAACTTATCTCTACAAACTTGCCTGCCTTATACTCACATAATCTAGAAGATTATGATAGTTCCTGTTTTCGGGGAAGCTACTGATCTGACATCCTCTCAAAATCTCAAGGAGTAGTACTCCAAAACTATAAACATCAGACTTTACAGAAAAGAGTCCCTGCATTGCGTATTCTGGAGACATATAACCACTACAAAATATTATTAGATGCACTTTGGTTCTACTAGGCTAATGTCCAAGAAAGAATGTGAATGGTTAATTTTTCTATACATACTATGTTCCAACAATTCTTTTTGTATTTGCTTCATTCTGATTTCCTCTAAAAATCCTTGCTATTCCAAAATCGGATATCTTAGGAGTCATATCTTTGTCCAATAATATGTTACTAGCCTTGAGATCCCTGTGTATTATCCTTAATCTCGAATCTTCATGGAGATAAAGAAGTCCACGAGCAATCCCTTTAATTATGTTGAATCTCTTACCCCAATCAAGCTCTATTTTTTGTGCTGGATCTGTTTGTATAACTACTCAACATCAATGTCTAGTGCCACACCAACACAAAACATAATCTATTAAAGAAATATTTGTGATGGAATAAGCCAGAGAACAAACCGAATAGGAAGAAATCCAATGCTTTGTTGGGCATGTACTCATAGACTAGTAGTTTCTCTTCACCATGGACACAGCAACCAAGAAGCTTGACGAGATTCTTGTGCTGCAACTTTATAATCGTAATCATCTCATTCTTAAACTCCATGGCGCCTTGCCCTGATCCTATCAAAAGTCTTTTAACAGCAATTTCTTGTCCACTGGGAAGTTTACCCTGCAAATTATTGTTGTGAGACTATAGGAATAAAGATAAATATTTGCAAGCTATAGGGAAGCAATAATACTCTTCAATGTTTCATACATCACAAATCTGACTAAAGCTTGATTAGTATTTTTCACATTGATGCAAGTAAATATATAAGAGGTAAGTAATTTGCATTTCACCATATTCAGGTCTATCAGTTTACCTTATAAACTATGCCAAAACCTCCTCGTCCCAGCTTGTTTGAATCAGAGAAATTGTCTGTGGCAACAAGTAGCACATCAAAATGGATCAAAGGAAGTTTTTGACCTTGTACAGGTTCCTCTCCTGAACTTTCATCAAAGACTATTAAATTGTTCCGGGAATTTACACTCAGACATATACCTGGTAGGCAGTTAATCAAATCACTTCCCGTATCTGGTCCAACTTTTAAACATGTATCTTAATTAAATTTGGAATGCATGTAAGTACCTTTTATTTCCTTACGGAACTTCCACAGCATGAAGCTACAGACCAAGCAAAAGATTGCTGAAGAAAGGGAGACTATGATTATTGTTTTTCTTGATTTACTCTTGCTGCCCAATGTACCTAATTGGGAAAAAAAAGAAGTTTCTGAGAAAATTTTCTCAGTTACGTAACAAAAATATGGAGACAGTGATAAAGATATTACTTGAAGTTGAGTTCATGAGTCGCAAATAGAGATCTTGTCCTCCAGCAGGAAACGTCTCAGTGTCTATCAACTCCCCCATCCAAACCAAGCATCGTGTCATAGTGCTGTTATCCTGAGTCACTTCAGCATAAGCATAAGCTGTACATGAACAATTTCTGATGCATTCAGATTTGCAGTCTCCAAGGTTCCTGTTTCTAAGATAGACAAACTGGTCTGGCAATTTCATCCCTTCCACTCTCTGAAACTCATCTCCCTCACCACATTGAAGGACCATCCTCCTGCTGCAACCGGCTGAGTAGTTGCCAATATCCCATTGACTTTGTAACGTAGGTTCGAATCCTTCCAAACACTTGCATGCGGCCAGAGTTGCATAAGGATCACAGTAAGCAAACTGACCACACCAGCCATACAAATTGCAATCGTTAGTTGGTACAGAGGAATAGATTTGCCAGTTCTGCGAGATTCTGTCCCAGGACGAGCACTGCATGGCTCCTGAATGGTGCAGTGTGCATCGAGCAAAGGATGATGGATCTGAGACACTCAGCTCCAAGGAAAAGCCGTCGTTTCTTCGTGTGAGCGTCAAGTATATCATGGAGGTGAAGTTACGCGATGACGCTCTGCCCATCAAATTCCCGTCCCACACTTGGCTTCTCCAGTAGATCATCGACCCGCGCCATGTGAGGAGCTGGAGATAAGCATTGGAATCAATTCCAAAGGAAAATTTTCCAGGTGATGGATCATTCCCGTTCTTCCAGGATGTGAAGAATATGACTGGTGGATGTGTGTTCACGTAGTTGAAACCAATACTCATACCTATGAGAAAGGTGTCTGTTGGGTGATCAAAGCTTTGCCACAGGATGTTGTTCTTGCTTTTTCTGAGAACTAGATTTCCGGAGTTGAGTAGCACCAGTTCTGTGCCGTTGCTCGTTGTACCCAAGCCTGATAAGGACGATGACCAGATGGTGATTCCTCGGGAGGCATTAATGATGAGGTTGCTGTCTTCGGCGATGCTGAGAACCGCTGCGGAGGAGTCACTGATCGACTTCTCTCTGTTGGCCACCCATACGACGGTCCTCTGGGGGATGTTGTACCAAATTCCGACGTAAATATCACTGCTGGAGTTTGAAGGGGAGAAAAAGCCCATCATGAAAGCGCCGCCGTCGGAGACTAAGGTGTCATGGGAGGAGATGAACTGGCCAGGAGTAATCCTGTCCAATACTGACGCACAAAGGAGTAGATGAGACAGTAAGGAAATAGAGAAGAATCCGACGATGTCGGAATCTAACCTCTGAGTTTCAATCAGCCTTAGATTTTCTACCGACATTTTAGCTTCTCACCACTATTTATAGTAAATATTAATTGGGTAAAAATCAAAAGGAGGTGCATCATTTACAAAATCATCAGATATTATTATATTATTGATTACTCGGCTGTGTAAAATTTGGCTGGTAATTTATATCATTATTGATACGGTGCATAGGGTCTCATAAAATTGAGTAGTCAAGAGTCAAGGGGACAAGATAGTTAAAAGTCAAAGGGATGTGACAGTCAAAAGTCAAGGGGACGTGGCAGTCAGAGGTCAAGGGGACGTGGCAGTCAGAGGCCAAGACGACTTGACAGTCAGCAGTTAGGGAAAGAAGAGGTAGGACCGTCTGACGACATCAGCAACATGATTCCAGGTCGGGTTTTCACAGACCAGGACCCCAGATCTGAGACACCCTGGTCTGAGACATGGTGGGCAGTCGAGGCGATGTCTGACCTACTCCGACTGGTCGGGTTTCCATAGCTCGACTATATCGAGGCTTGGTCCTCCCAGTAGGCCAACTACCCACCATCTCAAGCTTCCCCTATTCATACCCGGTCGGGACAGAAGGTGCTACATGACAACAAAGTCAGGGAATCGTAACCGCCTGTTAGAGAATAACTGCTGTATGTCAAGGAATATTCCAATGATTTGCGGTCATCTGCGAATAGAACCTTCTTCCAGCCCACAAAAGGGTGCCACATGTCCTCCATCATCAGACAGGTCCTGACACTCGATATTCCCTGACATCAGTCAGGCTCCAGAGATACGCACTGTCATATAAAGAGAGAGGTCCTCTCCCTTGTGCAGGTACGCTCTCTCGCACATTCGCACTTGTCTTCTACTCTTCTTTCTCCTTCATACATTATTCTTCTGGGGAAAAAGTACCTGACTTGAGCGTCGGAGGCCTGCTTCGGGATTGTTTTCCTAAGTTTTGGCCTCTAACGTTCAGTGTGCTTGTCTGAGTGTGCACAGAGCTCAAGTACCGCCGGTTCAGTCTGTTGGGGCAATTTCCCTATGTCATGTTTGACTAGTTTGACTAAGCTTGAGTTGAGTCAAGCTAGAGTCGGGAATTGAGTTTTGATGTTTGACAATGTATGGAGATTGCTGGAGCAATCGTCCGATTGTGGAGATGGTCAAGGGATTGACCAGGTTGATGAAAAGACAAGTCAAGTGGGTCAGTGTTGACTAGAGACTTGACCGGATAAGTCCTAACTGGAGATTAGGCATCTGGGAAAGTCCTAACTGGAGGTTAGGCAAGAGAGATGTCAAGTAGGTCAAGGTTGACAGGATACTTGACTGGGAAAGTCCTAATTGGAGATTAGGCAAAGGTAAGTCCAACAGGAAGGTTGGCAAAGGTGAAAATCCAAGTAGGTCAGTGTTGACCAGACTTGGTGGCGAAAGTCCTGATAAGTGAGATCAGGCAATTGAAAAGTCCTAGTATAGTTAGGCAAAAGGAAAGTCCTGGCGAGGAGTCAGGCAATTGGAAAGTCTAAGTGTGATCTTGGCAAAGGTTGTAAGTCCAAGCATGTGGTCTTGGCAAGGTAAGTCCTAGTGTGACTTGGTGAGGAGAACCCGACAACTAGGATGAGGCTGATGGAAGCTCCAGAAGGCAAGGCGTGAAGGATGGGGAGATATCCGAGGGACGCAAGGCTGATGGAGGAGGCTAGAAGGCTAGTTCGAGGTTGGTCGGGAGTAGCCAAATGCTAGGCGTACAAACCTAATAGGTCACAGTTGACCGGGAGTTAGGTTTGGGAAGCTAGACTTGAGTTTGAGTCAAGTCCAGGGTGTTCAATCGATCGGGTGATCGATTGAACAGGCTCCAATCGATCAGCCGATCAATTGAAGTATGCGCAATTGTTGGAATGACCCAATCGATCAGCCGATCGATTGGAGTATGCGCAATTGTTGGAATGACCCAATCGATCAGCCGATCGATTGGGGTCAGGAAATCGCGAGCATAGAAGCTCTCCCAATCGATCGGCTGATCGATTGGGAGCTGCCAATCGATCGGTCGATCGATTGGGCAGGGGTGTTCTCGCGCAGAGAATCACTGAATGCTTCTGGATCGATCCACCGATCGATCCAGATGTTCACAATCGATTGGTCGATCGATTGGGATTCGACCGTTGTGCAAGATGCAGGTGATGGTGTAAAATACTGAAAAATGGCGAATAATATAAGGAAATTTTTTCGGAATTTTTAGAAATTTTTCGGAAATTTTTCGGAGCTCGTATGACTTTGGTTGCGGGGATAAAATTGGGTCCGGGAAATTCTGTTTAGGCTACCCCATTTAAAAGAGGAAATGTTGATTTTCCTTTTTATTTTTTTTTCTTTTCCTTTATTTCTTTTCTCCCCCAAACCCCATCGCCGATCCTTCTCTTTCCCCGTTCTCTTCCCCTCTCTGCCCCGACGCGATCCCTCTCCCCCCTCGTTCCCTCGGTGCCATAGCCACCCGGCGCCGCCCGATCACCTTCATCTCTTCTCCTCTCCTCTGCCCTCGCCTCCGAACCACTGCCGACCACCAAGCCCTAGATCAGGGGAGATCAGGAACGCGCCGGCGTCCCTCTTCGACGTCGAGCTTCTCCTCTTCCTCTCCTCCACTATTTCTCTGCTGACCCTGGTGGCGCCATCTTCCCGGAGAGTTGTGCCCTAGCCACTGCCACCGCACCCTCTGCCGCCTCTTAGCAGCGCCATTTCTGTCCTAGCGTCGGCAGCCGACCCACTCTCACCTCTGACCACCAGCATTTGATTTCTTGCTGTGCTGCTATCACTGAAAAAAAGGAGCGTATTCTAAGGTAAGAATGTTTACTGTGAAGAAAGGAAAGATTAGCGTATAAAGTTGTTAAAAGATTAGTGGGACGGTCCGTATAAATTTGTTAAAAGATTAGCGTCAGGTACCTACTACCTGCAAGACATTAAGGGTAAGAAGCTAGACTATCCCTAGAGTGCTAACTACCTCCAGCCCTATCGTACTTAAGTGAATCATTCCTTTGTAAGACTTGAGATCGGGAAGACATGACCGGTCAGGCATGAAATGCACGGTCGGGATAACTTGGTCTAGAACACTCACGAAGCTTCTTTAAGACTCGATTAGGCGCCCGTGCTCAGGTTAAACAGCTCAGGATCCACTGAGTTAGGACTAAGGAGAAGGCATAAAATCTAAAAAGAAAGTAGCAACAACAATAGTGAATATTAATAGAGTACAATAAAATATTCATACACAATAAGAGGGGTTATTTGAATTCTACGAATACATCATCAGGCATCTCTCTTAGGATCTGACGATGATCCAAGAAATTCTCAGGAGGATCAGGGGACAAATACCCTTTCTCCTTAAGTTACTAAAATGCCCCTACCGCACCGTAAGCCACAGACCTAACGAAGCGATCCCCCACCTGTGAGTCAAACTCTTAAGAGCGTAAATATTCTTCTTGGCTCTCTTGCATGCGGTCGCTCTTCCCAGCCCTATAGGTCTCTAAGGCAATAACGGAGCTCGATAAGACAGACAAAGCCTGAGATAACTCTGTCTACAAAGAGCCCAATTCTATTGCCTGAGACTCTAGATCCCGTCTCTGATCCATAATAAGCATGTCCTTGGAATTCAACTCTTGGGTCAGGCGATCCATCTCTTTTCTTATGTGTAAGCTTGAAGTCCTCCAAAGCTGCAAATCATTGAGTCAACTCTAACTGAGCCTCTTGATACTTACTCTCAGATGACTGTAGAAGGACTTCAAGCCTACTCTTGTCATTTTGGAGATGGCCGATCTCTAGCTGGGCCCCTTCTAAGGTTTGTTCCCGGGAGGCATTCACCTTTTTCAAAGTTTCCACCTCCACTTTTAGTTGGGACACGACTGAAGCAGGGTCAGAAATTTGAGACTCCAAGTCCGCAACATGATCCTTTAAGATCTTATTAAACTGATGTATATATAAGAATGTCTGATTTAAGCGGAGTGGCTGGGTAAACATCTGTTCATAATCACAAAGGAGTAAGAATAGAAAGTCAGAATAGGAGGGGGAGAGCTGTAAGAGAGAGCAGAAGATTACCATAGTAGCAGATTTAGATGACAGGTCCACCAGGCCAAGCAGTGAGCAGGTGTCCATCGCCTTCATGGTATGCTCTCATTGAGTTGCTAGTTGACCCCACAATAGGATAGAGGGAGCAGGGGCAGCAGGATAGCGACGTAATCCCCACTCTGTGGGCAGCGTGGCACGGAAGCGGGAATAGTGAGGTTGGGAAGAGTCTGGAGCAGTCCCGCTAGGGCTCGACTGGGTAAAAGCAAATCCTAGTTGAGCAGAGGGACTAGGTTGGGTAGAAGCAGATCTTGGTTGGGTAGAAGGGTCAAGTGGAAAAGAGACATACCTAGGATGAATGGAAGGGTTGAGTGGAGAGGAAGTGGTCGGTCGAGGGGAAGAGGGTCTGACCGGGGTGCTGGATCTATATTGACACCTCGGGTCAATTTCTTCTTTAACGACCGGAACCTTCCCTCGCTCAGATACAACCCTAGTTCAGGGCAGCCTAAATGGATCGCTCGGGAGTTGTGGATCTAGAACGGAAGTAGTGGTTGGTCGAGACGAGGGAACAACAGTCGAGGCCTCGGATACCAGGTCGGGTCCCACAGGTTGGCATCTTGGCATGCGAGAGAGTGGTTGTTCATCTGAATCTGACTCCTCTGATGGGGTCCGAGGTCGATGAGCCAGGGGAGTTGGAGGAGCATGCCTTGTAGATCGAGGAGCAGGCTGAATTGGCGGGGTTGCTTGAGCAGCCGACCGAGGAGCAGTTGAGGTGGCCGCTCCTAGAGGAAGGGGAGCTGAATGAGAGAGACCCCTCCTATCTAGAATAATACGGCCTTGACAGTTTATTTCTAGATCACTCAAGGGAAGGGGCCTGATCAGGGAGGCTCGAGTCAGAGTATTTGTTGCAAGAGGAGCACCCGAATCAGAGTAGGACCAGAGTAGGACAACCAAGGGGGGGGGGGGGGGGGGGAAGCCTTACCTAAATAGTGTGGCAGCTCTGACAGGATGCAGCTCAGCCTGAACTGAAACAGCAAGTCTTTTGTCAGAAGCAGGAGCAGATTTAAGCACCAACCTGCTAATTGCGCGGAGGCCTCCATAAAATTAGGGTCTGTCTGAAAGCCCCCCAGATAGGGCGCCAACGGAAGAGCTGATCTCCATTATGTAGGCCACTCCATGGCATGGAGGAAATACAAGAAGAAATACTTGTCCTTCCATTATGAGTCGGAGAATGGAAGAGGAGTGAAGAAGGTAGTTCGGGTGTGGGCCTGGAGACGGAAAAGACCCTCACTATGATGACGAGGGGTAAAGAAGCAGTGGAATAGGCGAGGAGTCTAGGGTATGTCGCATACATCATAGAGGAGGATGAATCCACACAAGATCCTCATGGAATTAGGGGTTAGTTGACAAAGAGGGATACAGAAATACTAACTCACTTTATAGAAGAAAGGGTGGATGGGAAAACGGGGGTCGACGACAAACTGCTCTTTGAAAAAAGTCACATACCCCACTAGAGGGGAAGAGACTCAGTGAACCTCAGAGGGTATGATGGTGTGTATGGCCATGGGGATTTCATATGAGAAGCGGAGATCATCCAGATCCACACCTATGAAGGTCGAAGACTCCGGGAGCATAGGTAGGCGCAGGGGACTCCATGAGAGGGGGTGAACACAAAGCACAAGAGTCAGAGCACAGCAGTTATCTGAAGCAAGAGGAAGGTTTACGATTGAAGACAAAAAGTTCAGTGAAACGGAAGGGGAAGGATATTTATAGTTGCCAAGGGGTGCCTAGAGGGCCTCGTCATCAATGCCCATCAAGCAGTTCGTGCTTATGGTAGCTGGCATCAACCATAAACTTAAAAGCAACGATGGTAGGATCATCCTAGAAAACTGCTCCAAATGGCCATGTCAGAAAAAGCTAAGGTGAGAGACATGAGGGGAATAAGGGTTTATTGTGGCTTTGGGAATAGGTGATGCTATAGTGGCTCCTTCTTGGTCCTGTAAGGAGACTCTTGAGCATCATGGCTCGTGACTAGGTGAGTAACCAAACTCGGTCAGGAGCCCTGGGGTAGACGGTCAAGCAAAGCGACTGATCGGGTAGCCCAATCACCAAACCTGGTCGGGACATTAAACGGGTTGGTCAAGATAGATGCTCGATCAGGCCCGGTCAGGTAAAAGGGCTTGACCAGCCACATGCCTTGACACCTACATAGATGCTAAGTTAACAAAACACCTGCAAGAGGGATAAACACTTAACAAACTACTTGAACATATCAAGTGGGAAGTAGCGTGGACTATAGGTTAACGTACTAAGTTAACAATACATTGCACCAGGGTAGTTTGCCCAAACACATGTCTTTCATAATTTTCAAATCAAAGTTTACATCCATGGAAGAGAAGAGTAAAAGATAAGCACAGACTAATCATCAAAAGAAGGAAAAGCATTATCAGGAAGCTCTCGGAGAAGACGACCCCTGTCCAAAAAATCGTCAGGAGGGGATGACAGGAGGGCTCCTTTCTCACAAAGTTGCAGCAGGCCCCTCACACCCACCATAGCAGACCATCCAGTCGATGAGACTGCCTATCTTAGCTCCAAATTCTTTAGAAGCAAGGAAGATGGCCTCGTAAGCTTCTAGACAAGCAACCTCGCCAGCTTGATATTCTTTCAGCTCATCCTTGGCCTTCTCTTCATTGGCTCGGACCATGGCCAGCTCTTGATGTGTAGTGGTGACCTCATCCTTGGCCTTAGAGAGGTCTGCTTGGAGAGACTTAAGGGTAGCCATGCCTACCTCCCACTATTTTTAAAGGGTGGCTTCCCGATCGGCGCTAGCAGAAAGATTTGCCTTCGTGGTCTCCAGATCTTTCGCCAGAGCAGTGTGGGCCTCTTGTAGCTCCTACAACCGCAGAAGAGGGAAGTCACCTCGGCTTCCTTCTCTTCCAGATCGCCCAAAATCTGGGCACACCTCAATCCCTCAGACTTATGCTTGGACTCGCTTGTCTTCATGGTAGTCTACAAGGTATGTACCCTCTCTGACTCCACCTAAGCCATGCCCCTAGCAACTTGGGTCTTCTCCTCGGCAGTCTGAAGATAAGACTGCATCGGGTTGTTGAGGGCAGTTAGATCAAAAATGAGTCTAGTGGTCATGGTAGATTCCAACTCCCAAAGGTGAGCCCTCAGAGACTCATCCTCTCGCTTCAGACCGACCATGTATTGTGATATGCTAAGTCCTAGCGCATAGGTCTGTCGAAAGCAGAGGAGGATTAGCATTGTCATTATCTCAAGAGTATGAAAAAGAAAGAAAAAACTCACTGGAACTAGCTATTGCGAGAACAGGTCAGGTAACTCCAGTTGTGAGCCTTCCAAAATTTGGTCAGCAGCAGTTTTCCATGAGTCATCTAGGGCCTGTGGAATTACACCTGACCACAGAGGGGAGAGGCGCTGGCAGAAGGAATGGGGCCCATCACTTATAGAGACGGCAGCTAGAAGGAGGAGGTGAAGACATACTTGCTTTTGAGGTGCTCCTTAGGGTGGGAAGAAGAAGCAGGTGCCGAAGTTGGAGCAGAAGGTGAAGAGAGGGGGTCGCGGAGTCCCCGAGCTGGTCTCCCGCTCGAGAGCTGGTCCACTCCGGGACGAAGACAAGAACAGGAGAAGAAGTCACAGCCTTTGTTGCTGAAGAAGGGGTCACCCGGGCAGGGGTTTTTGCCTTAGAGGAGGCTTGCGAGAGGGGAGGCCTCAAGGGAGAAGTTTGGACTGGGATAACTCGCTTCCTCTTGTGCTAGAGGCGCAAAATCTTTTCGGGAGCTAGAGAGGGAGCCCTCACACCGACGGTCACCTCGGTGGGGAGGTATTTAGTTCCCTGGGCCTCAGGGTCCCCAGATTGTTGCGAGGAAGCCTCCGCTGAGGCGCTAGCCTGAGGTTCTTGAGGAACCTACTAACTCGCCAAAATCTCTTGGCCCCACTTCTTCAGAATATCGCTTGGCAACTTAGAAGAGTCAAGGGCATAAGTGTGAAACATGGCGGCTTCTGCAAAATAAAAAGAAGGTACCTTAGTTAGCAAAGACCTGGAAGGGGAGACATTGGATCTTACCAAAAGGAGCGCCTATAGGCGTCTGGATAGGTCTAAGCCCGAAAGTGTATAGCACACTCTATCACAATATCAAGGAAAGCCGAAGCCGCACTCCCTCCAATTTCTCTGAAGTTGTGAGGCAGTTTGGCTGATGTTAGTGGTCACACAGCTTAGAGGGAGTTGGAAGGGTGTAACGCTACTTAACGGGCCAAGACACGGACTCGAGTAACTAGACATAGAAGAATCGAGACTTCCAACCCTTGTTGGAAGAAGGCATTCCCTCGAAAAACTTGTACCCGATCCGGGATTGCACCATGAAGACACCCAGTTCCAAGCATTTGAGGGCATACAAATGGTGGAAAAGCTGTAGAGTCAAGGGGATTTGATACAGGTGGCAAAGGATCATCATTCCACACATAGCACGAAAGGCATTAGAGGCGAATTGAGATAGTGGAATGCCGAAGTATCGGCTCACAGAAGAGAAGAAAGGATGGATGGGAAAGCAAAGACCGCCGAGAAGCTGATCCTTGAAAAAGGTCACAAAATTGGCAGGAGGAGAAGAAGGGTGATCATCGGGCCCCGGAGGGTGGAGCTTGTAGGTTTCGAAAAGTTGCAGACTAGAATGAATTGACTTAAGATCACTCCTGTCCAAGTCAGAATGGAAGTACGCATACCAGGAATCTTCCATCTCGCCAGCCATTGTAGGATCGCAAAAAGGAGTGAAAGATGAAGAAGGAGGAGTACTTACAGAAGAGATGCACAAAGAATAAGGTGAGCAAGTGAAAGCGAGAAGAAAAAGAAAGGTTGAAGGAAGACGAAGCGATAAGGAACAACGACGGACAACCTTTAGAGTTTTTAAATCAAAACCCTTAGGAAACATCGGGAAATGAGTTGAGCAACTAAAATGACATAGTACATGTCAACCGTCAGATCGAGAAGCGGAAGTGATTTGGGGTCGTGTACAAAAAGCGTGTGTAATACATTATGACGAGTAAAGTTCATGGGGCACGTGTCATCTCCCTATGAAAGGACATTTATGATGGAAGTGATATAAAAATCATGGAGAGGGATATGCGAATAGGAATGCCCTACCTTATAAAGACCATGCCTCAAGGACTGAAAATTCCATGCGGCGGCCTTGGGAAATGAAGAAGAAGACGACGAGAAGTGTTTATCAAAATTCGGTGCCTTTACTCCTCCTCAAAATCAGAGTAACGTTTAAATTTGACTAAAGATTTATGTATTTCACTTTGTGGTTGCAAGAGCATTAGGCTAAGTCCCCGAGCATAATCCCTTCAAGCCACAAATGTTGTTCGTCTAAACCAATTCCTGATCAGGTCTCCAGATCAAGTCCGGGTCAGATCTCCAGATCAATTCCTGGTCAGGTCTCCAGATCAAGTCCTGGTTAGACCTTTAGATCAATTCCTGGTCAAGCCTCTAGATTGCTTCCTAGTCAGGCCTCCAGATTGCTTCCTGGTCAGGCCTCCAGATTGCTTCCTGGTCAAGCCTCCAGATCACATCTCAGTCAGGCCTCCAGATTGCTTCCTAGTCAGGCCTCCAGATCACATCTCGGTCAGGCCTCCAGATTGCTTCCTGGTCAGGCCTCCAGATCACATCTCGGTCAGGCCTCCAGATTGCTTCCTGGTCAGGCCTCTAGATTATTTCCTAGTCAGGACTCCAGATTGCTCCCTGGTCAGGCCTCCAGATCACATCTCGGTCAGGCCTCCAGATTGCTTCCTGGTCAGGCCTCTATATCACTTCTCAGTTAGGCCTCTAGACTCTTTCCCCAGTACGAGTTATAAGTGAGCTTTCTCTCATGACCAACGACCTCTTGGACGGGATTCCAGACTCTCTCCCTAATGTGAGTTATAAGTGAGCATGCTCTGACGCCTCCAGACTCTCAGCCCAGCGCGAGTTATAAGTGAGCATGATCTCATACCTCCAAACTCTCGTCCTAGCACGAGTTATAAGTGAGCATGCTCTCACGACCAACGACCTCTCGGTTGGGATTCTAGACTCTCGCCCTAGCACGAGTTAGAAGTGAGCATGCTCTCACGCCTCCAGACTCTCGCCCCTCCGTAATTTATAAGTGAGCTTGCTCTTACAACCAACGACCTTACGGTTGGTATTCTAAACTTTCACTCCAGCGCGAATTATAAGTAAGCTTGCTCTCATGACCAACGGCCTCTCGGTCGGGATTCCAGACTCTCGCCCCAACATGAGTAATAAGTGAGCTTGCTCTCACGACCAAAGACCTCTCGGTTGGAATTCAAGACTCTCACCCCAACGCGAGTTATAAGTGATCATGCTTTCACACCTCCAGACTCTCGCCCCAGCGTGAGTTATAAGTGAGCTTGCTTTCACAACCAATGATCTCTCGGTCGAGATTCCAAACTCTCGCCCCAGCACGAGTTATAAGTGAGTATGCTCTCACGCCTCCAGACTCTCGCCCCAGCACGAGTTATAAGTGAGTCTGCTCTCACGCCTCCAGACTCTCGCCCCAGCACGAGTTATAAGTAAGTCTGCTCTCACGACCAACAACCTCTCGGTCGGGATGCTAGACTCTCGGCTCAGCGTGAGTTATGAGTGAGCTTGCTCTCACGACAAATTACATCTTGGTCAGAATTTCAGACTCTCGCCCTCATGCCTTAGCACGAGCTATAAATATGCACACTCCCGCACTTAGTAACTCATGGGTCAGCTTTCTACACTCTTATTTTCGAGAAGGTTATCAGCAAGCAAAGACTTCACTCCCGCCCTTGGGGTCTGCATAAAGTAAAGAAGCGCCAGGGAAGAAAGGAAAAAAGAATCAAAGACCGAAGCCCAACCAGATTTGCATTTATTTGATAAAATACAAGGGACACCCGTAGAAATCTCATTTCCACATTAAGGGCATATCAGTAATCAGAGTTCCTTTCCAGTATCAGTAGATGGTCGACACCTTGGGCAAAGTTGTTCCGCTTGATCTGCCTGCTCCAAGTAAGATCGCGCCTGAATTAGCTCCGCCTTAGTGGACTGAATAATGCGACGTTGTTGAGCAATGGTTTCGTCTTTGAGCCGGTTTTCCTCTTGAAGAAGGGTTATAGAAGAGGCATGTTTCTCTTTCAAATAGAACAGGAATTGGGCTTGACACTCCAAGTCTACATAAACTTTCTATTTCAATGCTAATTCAGCCCAGGCCTGAGATTTAGCTGCTAACCAAGGTTCCTCAATGTCTCGGTGGAGAGAAGATTGAAGATCTCTATCCTGCATCATCTAGGCTAAGGTTGCACCCCTTTGGATAAGTAGTTGAGTCGTCTGGTCCAATTGTTGACAGAGACACTGCAGTTCATTTGACTCAGAATTCACATCCATGGGTAAAGGGTGTCAGTAGAAAGAAAGTACGATTCTATGGATGGGGATCAACCTCCTTTTAAACAAGAGGGGAAGAGGAAAGCACTACATACAGAAGTTAAGGTGACCCTTCTTTCTAGATTGATTGTGTGGTTAAACAGGTTATACGATCGAGGATTTGGGGAAAAGAGTAGCATTTAAGGATATAACAGCGAAATAAATGAAACCATTGTCTGAGTCGGATATGGGCCTCCTTCAACTAGACTTGGGGGAGGCTTGTGATACAGGGAATAATGGTGGAGTTCGATAAAGCCGGGCAGTCAGGAGTCAAGGGGACATGACAGTTAGAAGTCAAAGGGGCATGATAATCAGAAGTCAAGCGGACGTGGTAGTCAGAGGTCAAGGAGACGTGGCAGTCAGAGGTCAAGGCGACGTGGCAGACAACAATTAGGGAAAGAAGAGGTAGGATCGTCTGATGACATCAGCAACATGGTTCCCGGTCGGATTCTCACAGACCAGGACCCCATATCTGAGATACCCTAGTTTGAGACATGGTGGGCAGTCGAGGCAATGCCTGACCTGCTTTGACTGGTCGGGTTTCCACAACTCGGCTATATCTAGGCCTGGTCCTCCTAGTAGGCCAACAACCGACCATCTCAAGCTTCCCCTATTTATACTTGTTCGGAACAGAAGGTATTATACGACAACAAGGTCAGGGAATCATAACTGTATGTTAGAGAATAACTGTTGTATATCAGGGAATATTCCAATGGTCTGCGGTCATCTGTGAATAGAACCTTCTTCCAACCCACAAAAGGGTGTCATGCATCCTCCGTCACCAGACAGGTCCTGACACCCGACATTCCCTGACATCAGTCAGGCTCCAGAGGTACGCGCTGTCATATAAAAAGGGAGGTCCTCTCCCTTGCGTAGGTACGCTCTCTCGCACATTCGCACTTATCTTCTACTTTTATTTCTCCTTCGTACACTATTCTTCTGGGAAAAAGTACCTCACTTGAGCATCGAAGGGCCTGCTCTGGGGTCTTTTTCCCTAGTTTCTGGCTTCTAACATTCTGTTTGCTTGTCTGAGTGTGCGCAGAGCTCAAGTATCGTCGGTTCAGTCATCGTCGTCTGTTGGCACCACATGGGGGTCCGTTTGTCCTAGTCGCCTCTCCATCAACGCTAGCGACAGCTCATCCGGCCTTCATCTGACTCAAATTCCGGACAGGATCAATTATATAAGCTAGTTGCTAGCTTCTATAATGTATAAAAATTATATACTAGCTTCTATATGATTGATTATGATCAAATGATTTTTATTTAAAATATAATAGATGTTATGGAATCCTCATCAATTGTTTTATTTGTTGAAATATTATTTTAATCAGGTTATCACTAAAAGAAGAAAAATCAAAATGATATAAAGTCAGTTGTAGAAGCTAACAACTAGCTTTTGGTACAGAAGCTAGTATGTAGCTTCTATAATATGTAGAAGCTAGCAACCAACTTCTACACTTGTAGGAGCTACATGCTAGCTTCTACAATGTCCAGTGATTAAATAATACAAAGGATATTTTAGGTAGTTCATGTTAAATGGAACGCTCATTTGACTTTACTTGGAAATGAGATGCCCATCTAATGATTTCGCAAATAATGGGCTCCCTTTTGATTTTTTTCTCATATTAATTCTTATTTTTTATAATCCAGGTATCTAGATCTTCGAACTGACTATTCTGGGAGGTAAATCATATAATGAGATGCCCTTTTAGCTTTATCCTATGAAAATTTTCCACCAGCCACCAAAGATAAATCTGAAAATGCTCACAGTTAGTAACTGTGTGTTGGTAGCCGACCTCAATAGATCGTCCATCATTATAGGGTAGCCCATAACCCACCTAAATTTACAAGACACTCTTTTTCACAAATAGTCGTTCCATCGGATGAGGGTCACTAAACTCCATCTCAATTTACAAGATAATGTGTATGTTGCACAACCACTCCGTCAGAAATAGAGGATGTACATACTCCAACTGAAAATTAAACCATAATACCTCGATAATCCACTTACACCTTTATCTGTACTATTGCCCGGGAGTGGAGTATTATGTTTTCACCGAGTCTGACATAGGAGTTTCTCACAGATTATCCCTGATGGATGACAATTGATTGGGTTCCAAGTCTTACAATGAGTTGAGACTGTAGAAATCAGTGTGTTTGGACGGCATCATCCCAAAATTTAAGTGGAACTGAGGCATGATTAAGAAGAGCTAAGGCAATTTCAACCACATGACGATGTTTTCTCTCGGTGGATCCATTTTGTTCAAGAGTGTGGGAACAAGAGACCCGATGGATGATGCCAGAGGAAGTGAGATGACGATGAAGCACTTGATACTTTCCACCCCAATCAGAATGAAGGGAGAGGATTTTACGATCAAAATAGCGCTCAACATATTTTTGAAAGTGACAAAAAATATCCAAGAGATCAGACTTTCTTTTCATAGGAAAAATCCAAGTAAACTTGCTATAATTGTCAATAAAAATAACATAATAAAGAAAACCTTGATTAGATAGAATAGGAGTAGGACCCCATATATCAGAGTGAATAATTTCTAAAGGAAAACTAGAAGTGCGAGAAGAAGACACAAAAGGTAATTTATGAGATTTTACTTTCATGCAAACTTCATATAAATGAGAAGAGGAGGCTAAAGAAATTGGTAAACCATACTGATTAATGATATTCTGAATAACACAGAGAGACAGATGACCAAGACGTGTGTGCCAAGAGAATTTATCAATGCGTTCTCCAACAAACACATTAGTATAGGTGGACTGAATATGATAAAGACCGTCTTTAATATTTCCTTGAAGAAGAATATTTCTTGTTGTGGGATCCTTCACAAGACAATGATGAGGATGAAATTCAAAGAATATATTATTATCAAGAGCAAACTGACGGACGGAAAGCAAATTTTTAGTAATAGAAGGAACATGAAGAGTGTTGCACATACGAAAAGTATGACCATCTGAATGAAAGCATGTGTTTCCAATGTGAGCAATTTACCAACCTGAGCCATTGCCTATTTGTATCATGTCAGGTCTATGATAAGGTGAAGTTTCTATGAGAATATCATACTCTAATGTAACATGATGAGTTATTCCAAAATCTAGATGTCATCCTAGGGTTCCAGGAACTGATAACGTTGCATTAGCAGGGATGGAGAGTAAAAATGCTCCAAAATTAGATGATTGAGTACTAGATTGCCAAGATGAGGGAGAGGGTTGACTTAATGATACATGTCCCCTTCGAAAATTTGAATCACATCTTTTATAACAATTTTGAGCATAATGACTATAATTGAAGCAAATCTGATAGCGTCCTCGACCTCGACCTCTACCTCAACCCTAGCGTCTGAAATCTCCAAACTAAATTTGGTGACCATATTGGGGAGGAGGCTGATTATGTTGATCAGGTTATGGAGCCTTGCTAATCATGTGTGCCGATAAATATAAAGAATCTGACATGCTTTGAGATTGCATTTGTAGAAGTCTTTCATTAGAGGATATCATACCATGAAGCATTTCAAGTGACACTTGATCCATGCGAGTCATCACACTGGGAACAAAGCTATCATATTGAGGACCTAAACCTGCAAGAACATGCATTAATAGTTCTAGATCAGAGACTCGATGTCCAATTGCAGCTAGGTTATTTGCAATGTTCTTGACTAATTGCATATAGTCATTGATGGAGGCATCTCCTCGTTGTACAGACTGTAATTGTAGACGAAGTTGGAGAACTCGTGCTTGAGAGTGAGATGCAAAAGAATGATCAAGAGCTTCCCAAACCTGACACGAAGTGTTAAGCCCAATGAGCATAGGAAATATAGACTCAGTAATTGATGAAATTAACCAAGTCATGACTAATTGATCCTTCTTAAACCAAATAGTATAGGATGAATCATCTTTTTGAGGTGGGGATAAACTACCATCAACATGACCAAGTAAATCATGAACACAAAGTAAAGAAAGAAATTATAATTTCCATAGTAAATAATTATCATGGTTAAGTTTAACGGAGAAATAAGGAACTATAGGAATTGAAAAAGAGGTATTTTGTAATGGTGAAGAGATTTCAATAGACTCGAGAGAAGACATTTTTTTCTCTCTGTTTTTTTTCCTCACTTTTTTTCTCCATTTTTTTTCACACCTTTTTTTTTTCTTAGTTTTTTTCCTCACTTTTTTTTCTCGATTTTTTTTCACACCTTTTTTTTCTCAGTTTTTTATAGTTTTTTTCCTCGATTTTTTTAATCCAACCGAATAGAAATCTTAAGAGCAAAACATGAAAGTGAACATATATGCCAATCAAAATCTAATTTTTTTTTTCAATGCAGAGAATCGAAAACTGAACTAGTAGAAGAAAAAAAATTGTTACTGTAGTTGTCATAGTTCCCAAGGTTGTCATACAAAACTGGCAAGAAAGGACGTTGGCGATGAGACTGCAAGATGTTGATAGAGCATGCTGATCTTTGGGTTGCTCCAACTTGCTGTTGTGCTCCAAGACGTTCATGTTGTTGCTGACTAATGTTGTAAAAATTTGGTGCTAGAATTGAGGTGCTGGAAGAGGAATTAAAGAAGGAAGAAGTTAAATTTTGAGGGAAGATAAGGAAAAGGAAGGATCATGGCTCTGATTGTTGGGTGCTACTTGGAATTCCGTTCTGTTTCCCTTGTTCAAAAATTTGTACAAGAACAGAACTTTTCCTAGTAGCCCATGTGCTCTATAGAAGTTAAACTTGAATTGCAAACGAAACTTAACATTATTAATCCAAGTTGTTCTTCAGAAGTTAAACTTGGATTGGAAACGGAAGTTAATATTTTTACTTCAAGTTCAACCCATGTGTTCTTCAGAAGTTAAACCATATTACAGAAGTTGATTAAATATCTATTTCAAAGATTGACTTCCAGGTTAAATATGGCGAGACACTCAGCCTTCTTGGGCATAGGATCATCCACCACTTCCTAGACAAAGCCTTTCAAAGATATTGAATATTTAAACTTCTTACAGTAACCTTAGGTTTAACTATAGAGACCACAATAGAAACACAAAATCGAAATATAAAATCGAAATATAAAATCGATAGTCTCTTGTGTTGGTATTTTAGGATCCATACAAAGAACACAAACTAATTATGCAGTGGAAACAAATAATTAGTTATATCTTTCTTTGTATCTTAAAGACCTCTTGATCTTCTGTTGTATTCCTCTCCTCCTCTTGGACGTCGTGTGGGCGATGATCTACCAAGATGAAATCCACCGGAGCCTTTCTTCTTTGCCTACAAGTTTCGGCCACCCAAGGAATGCTAAAATAGGAAACTACCTTCTCTTCTTCTTCCCCTTCAAGCAAACTAGCCACAAGAAGATAGAGCTTGATGAGCCGCCGGCCTCAAGGGAAGAAAACAAAGGGAGAAGAGAAAGGGTAGAGCCGACCACTAAGGAAAAGACAAGAGGGAACTTTGAGTTGTGTTATTGTACCATAAGGCACCATCTACCTCTCTTTTATAATCCTTGGTGAATGCAAAAAAGGAAAGTTTTAAATATAATTAAACCTTCCTTTTAATTCCAATCATGGAATTTTTTTTTAATAATAAGTAAAATCTCTCTCTTTTAAATTTCCTATTGTGATGACTATAAAAGGAAATTTTAAAATTAAACTTCTCTTTTAAATCATGATTACAAAAAGGAAAGTTTTATCAAAATTAAAATCTCTCTTTTTAAACCAATATAGATGGCAACAAAAAAGGAAAGATTTTAAATTTTAAAACTCTCTTTTAAAACCATGTGGATGACTTCAAAAAAGGAAAAATTTTAAAATTAAAATATCTCTTTTAATCCTTTGTAGATTGCTATAAAAGTAAATATTTTTACAAAAATTAAAATCTATTTTTTTTATTACTTTAGTGGTCGACCCCTTGCTTGCTCACCAAGCAAGGCTTGGCCGGCCACATCTTGGACACTAAGATGGGCTTGGTCGGCCCCTTGCTTGGGCACCAAGCAAGGATGTGGCCGACCCCTAGCTTGGATAAGAAGTTGGGCTTTGGGTGGATAAAAAGACTTTTAATAAGAGGCTAAAATAGGGACCTAGAGGAGCTTTCTGTGTTCGACCCGAACACCCAACTCAAGTTCATCAATAATAACTCATAGCACTAAAGAGTCATTATTGAACTACCACACCAATCTTATATTACATTATGGGCTCTTTCTTATCATGAGTGCATTAGTCTCCCTGTGTTTAAGATATCAAATGTCCATTAATTAAATGAGTTACTGGCAGCTCACTTAATTAATATCTAGCTCCAAGAGTAGTACCACTCAACTTCATTGTCATGTCGGAACTAAGTCCACCTGCAGGATTTACATGACAATCCTTATGAGCTCCTCAAGGGGACATCATCAACCTAGATAACTAGGACACAGTTTCCTTCTATAATCAACAATACACCATATAAATAATATTATTTCTCAACTTATTGAGTCTATTGATTTAACGAATAAATCTCACCCATTGATAAATTAAAGAAATAAATACTAAGTATATGTGCTTGTTATTATATCGGGATTAAGAGTATGCACATTGATAATAACAGAGGTTATGTTCTTTTATGCAATCAGTATAAAAGGAACAATCTTAAATGGTTCTGCTCAATACACACATAGTATACTAGTATAATTTTATAGTCAAAATAAACTAGTATCAAATTACACTACAATCATTCCAATGGTTTGTCCAATCCATCGTGGCTGTGAGCTACTATTTATAATTTATAAAGAACTGATAACATGATCTTTTGTGTGACACCACACACCATGTTATCTACAATATAAATTAAATGGACAACTGCATTTTATTAAATGCAGACATTTGATTAATTTGATTCTTATTACAAAATAAATGTTCATACAAAAGTTAGGCTTTTAGTTTACATCCTAACACTGATACCATGTAGAAATCAATAGATAGAAGAAAGAAATAATTTAAAATTTTTTGATAATCTTATTACTAAAATCATAGGCTAATTTATACAAATTGTTCAAAATAATAATAGAAAGATTAAATAAGACATACAATTATAATAATTATAAATATAGTAATATAATAGATTTGAAAATATTATTTTTAATATTTAATTGTCAAACTAGATTATATGACAAATATAATAAATCTTAATTGATTAAAATAAATTAAAAATTATTTTTATTATTATCATTAGAGATTCCTCTTGACAAATTAACAAATTAAAGCTGGTGTATCCACCATGATCCTCGGTCAAAACTACATAATGAATTTAATGATTAATGCTGAAGGTAATGCATGCCAGTCCGTATCCCATTATGGTTAATATATTAGATAATTTTGATATGTTCGTTGAATAATCAGCATATGAACTTGTGGAAATAAATGTGGTGGTAGCTTTTCATATATGCATATTTTCTTTTATATATATATATATATATATATATATATATATATATATATATATATATATATATATATATATATATATATATTTGCCTGCAATGTTACAATCTTGACCCGGAATATTTCTGTAGTAGTCTTTTTGGTCTTCGGTTCATACTTAACGCTGCTGCTTTTTTACTCACGAAACTGTTTTTATTTGTGATGTAATTTATTATCCAATGATAAATCGGTTAGGTAGAGACTTAGCAAAACTAGGGAAGGAAAAACGGCAAATTGATTATTAAACGATCTTGCTTTTGACCCACAATGGCGCATTAATTTCATTGTCATGAAGGGTAGAAATGATCAAGACTGGAAGAGATGTCTTCAAGCGTGTTCACATCTTGCTTTATTGTGGCATAATTTTAGTGTGCACATCAGGTATTAATTGGAATAAAAAATAATTATATTTATTCAGGTGTCTTTAAGAGTCGGTCTTTAAGTTATATAAAAGGATTTGTAAATCATGGAGATTAATTTATAATCTACCGTCAAATGCTTAGAGGTGATAAAAGTTTTTTTTTCCAAAAAACATGTCCCGCTAAAAATTAACCCCTTATTCTAATTTAATAAAATTATCACACTCTAACCAATTCAACTTCCGTAAAAATATACATCAAGTATTAATATAACCAGATCAAATGTTAGCATGGCCACTATATCTGAATTGCATATATAATTTCATATAAATGTATGAAAAACAAAATCATAAATGACTTATATGCTTCATGTTAAATAAGCCTGTGTTTGTCCAAACACGTTCCAATCCTATCAAAATTTATGCTCCCCTCAAAGGGCATGATTCAATGGTAAGTACTTGGTATAAATTTATAGTGGTCAAAGGGTCAAAAATTAACAGAAAATTTCATCATCTTTGTAGACTCTGTTGGATCGAAAGTGCTAGAGGAGGAGGAAGGGAGAAGGGAGAAGGGGGGGGGGGGGGGGGGGGAATAGCGCTCGTGGTTTTCGCACGTTTCGGATTCGTAAAACGATCAAGAATTAAACACAGCGGAAATAAATAAACAAACAAACACAGAAGACCAAACACTATATGAAAATTGACAATAGACTTCGGATATTATCCGAAGTAATAGGTAGATAATTACTGAAGTAGACGCACGTGAAGTAAAAGGGTCAATTTTTTACTTCACCACACTTTTACCGAAGTCTATCACCGGTCCAAAACCGATTCAAAATCAGACCATTTTCAAAGTAAAAAAACTCTATTACTTCATCGAGACCAGTAAAATGACTGAAGTAGTTGATGATATATTACTTCATATGTTTCGTTGTTTGATGAAGTAAAATATGTATACAACTTCACAATTTTTGAATTCTGGTGCAGTAAAAGTTTAATTTTACTTCTGCATAATTTGTCTTGGTTGAAGTATTTATTATTGTATTACTTCATCGTAGTATAGCAGTAATAGAGTATATTTTATTATAACAAAAAATTCAATGTAGCGAAGTAATTTATATAAACTACTTCATAAATTTAATCAGTAGTGAAGTAAATATGTTCTTTAACTATACCATTATTTAAATTTAGCGAAATCTTGTTTGTCGTATTACTTCATCATTTATTTATAGTATCAAAGTAATTGACCATATTTTACTGCAATACAATTTTAATTGACAAAAATTTAGATTATAATATTTTACTACCACACAATATTTTTTACCACCAAAATTAAACAAATATATCACAAATATGTATCAAATACAATCCAAAAGTGTATTCATAAAAGACATGTTTAACCATAATCCAAAACCTTTTGTATCCAAAAACCTCTAAATACATGTCTAAAATTTATATCATAGCCTACACTTTGGCACCCATATAGAAGTAGACGAATTCGCTCCATTCACTTCTGATTTCATCATACTGAGATTGATTGTAATACTATTTATTTTTTGAAGCTGCAAACTGAAACATTAATAGAAGTTTAAGGATCAATAAAAAATGACTCAATATTTTATAAAGAAAATATTTCATAAAGAAGAAATTCAACTTTCTCTCAAATTGTGGATCTTCATCCAAGACTATCTCTTTCATGTACTGCATCACACAATATCCACATTCAACACCACCATTTTGTTTATGATTACCCTAATGAAATTGAAAATGTCATGCAAGAAGTCACAGTCCAAATAATAAAAATTATTAGTTATTGTCTAAATACATAGTCACAATACATACTGTCAATTGTTTAAAACCTGGTCTTTTTGAAATACCCCTTGATGCATTATATATCTTGACCCCGCTACATTGTAAATAATAGAAAATTATTTTTACAACCTATAATGAATTGAATGCATGCAAAATCAGTATAATCTACTACTTACTTGGTCACAATAGTTTGCCAAGCATAGTCTCAGTTCCTGTTACTCAAAGAGTCCAATAAATATATCATATTCTTATCTTCATTAAATATAGTCAAGATCCAATGGTACCTGTACAAATGAAAATATAACATTGACTAGCATATAGTAGGAATTGATAAATAATTAAAATCTTACTCAGTGTTATATGGGATGAAGCAGATGCTATCTCTATTCGATGCTCTCAACTGAGCAACAATATGTTGTGACAATTTACTGCATTCTTCACCCACACCGCATGTTATGTTGCCAGATTTGTCCTCGTGGGCTTTACGCCAAAGTATCGATCTATCAATTTCCTCATTTTCAACAATTAATTTTTTCTCCCTCTATAATTCCAAAAATGATTAGTTACATAATATTAAATACTTGCTTAAAAATGACAAATACAATGCTTCAAAGCTTACCAATTCAGCCTCTAACCCAATGTAACCCTTGCGAGACAGTCTGTGATGATATTTATAATGCATCGTTCATTCTTTTTGCTTTTTATGAATAACCTACATAGAAGATACATTCATAAACACTTGTATGCATTGTGTGTGTATGTGTGTATAACTATAAAATAATAATTAACTATGATGAACTCTGTGTATAAGGAAAGAAAAGAGAAAACTATGCCATCACTCACGATGGCTCAAGATCACGGTGAATGATGGCTTATGGTTTATGCTCATGCAAGTAATTCATGCCTTCGAAATTTGCTTAGTCACATATTAGATAACAGAAAAGAGTCAAACTATTAACTTAACAAGAATGATAATTTAGGCTTAATTCATTCTTTATTACTAATCCATCTAGCAATATCAAGTGCAAACTTGATCGCCATCTTCTAACTTGGGCGCTTCTTATTCAAATAAGCACGAAGATCACCCTACATATTGCATAAGCAAAGAATTGAACTAAATTGATCCTGTATTGGTAAGGAAAGTTTGTCATACCAAACACTCAAAAAACACAGAATAAGAGAGGTTGAAAATAACTGCAAAAACCAAACATAGTCCATTATCACGCCACAGCTAGACAGCATGGCCTAGCACCAGAAAGGCATAAGATAAAGTGCCATAGTAGAATGAAGTAAAAACTACTATTAGATAGTTTAATATGACATATACTCCCAATACCAAGAATAATATTTATGAAGGTCTAGAAAAAACCTTTGGTAAATACTCGGTGACAATCATCATTGGACTACTTTGAGTAACAGCTCCTAGGAACTGCACTACATTTGGATGCCTTATTTTTTGAAGTAAGGCAAGCTCATCAATAAACGCACTCCTATAGAAAAGTGGGGAAAATCTAATTGAAAAACTATATATGTGTCTCAAGAAACCAAGGTACTAATATCCCCACATGCCACAAAACATTATAATTTTAGCAAACAGAAATTTCACCAAGTAATATAGGACCAAGCCACACTTTATCCTCATTGGTCATGACTTCTTCACCAAACATTTTAACAGCAACTTGAATTCCATGCCATGTTGCTAACAGAAATGTGCCCTGAAAAATAAATTCATAAAAGAAATGTTTAGAGAAGACAAATACTACTAAATCAATTTAGGCAAATACTATTGTTTAGTAAATTAAGAAATACAAACCAAGGACATTTGTTCAGCAAAATAGATAGAATTTGCTCATTGAAGATGAACGAGAATGAATATATCAATTAATGAGCAGGTTGGAGTAACCCATGCCATGTGTTTCATTGCCTCCATATGAAAAGTATCGAGATGAGGGGTAAATAAGTGAGCACAGAACAGTAAGAAGTTGTAACTCTCTTATGTGATCTACTAGTTCCTCTAAAGTGAAGCTAAGTGCTGATCAGACAAATCTTAATCTCTTGATGTAGTCACATGTTTTCTTTGAATCTTATTGGCAAGGAGAGATTTATTGTTTGTGGAAGAACTTTATTATGTTGACAGATCAATAACAATCCATAAGAGCTCCAAGCCAGAATGAAGCAGTGTAGTGGCAGTTCAATGTGTTACTAAATTTGAATTGGTAGATTTTCATAAAGAAAATTCTATTTCTAGTACCTTGCTTTTTGATAGGTATTAATAATTCATTCAATTAGAGCTTGATAAGAGTTACAAAAAAAGAAGTAAAGTTGTTGCAAAGAGCAACATAACATAGATTTGAGTATTCAAAATAGAAAGTACAACTACCATGTTCAACCATGTCCATCCTTCAACAAAGTTATTAAAAAAAAATGCACATCACTTATAAATAAGTACAATATGATGATTTCCCCCTTAGAATTTAACAAAATATAAATATTATCTAAAACTATAATAATAAATAGTGATTGAGTCTAGGGGGCTTTGAATCATAGGAATCCTACTTGCATTATTCTAGTGTCAGAAGGGTCCTACTTCAATAATAATTTTCTTATTATGATTGGAAATTTATTGTTCTAAAAGATCTTACCTTATAAAAATAGTATTTTTCATCATTAGGTGATTATCAATGAAGTGGCATAGTTTACTACTATGTATTCCTTCTGCATCATGTTGCATTATTCATTTGGCATTCTTTCTAATAACTTCTGGTTAATGAACCCATAGCATTGAATGGGGATGTAATGTCCAGAAATCTGAGAATAAAATACACAGCAACATGAACAAGGAACATACAAATGGAGAGGAAATGGGCCTAATTTATGTTTTCCCAAAAAATGGGTTCTTATAATCAAAACCAAGAGTAGAATGACAAGGTTGAAGAAGATAGGAGTTGCGATTGGGTGAATCATTATTTTTTTAACAAACAAATAAAATAAAAAGAAGAGATATCTATAGGAAGAACATTAATGGCACAACATAGGAAAGAAGGAAGAAAGAACGAAGGAAGAAGTGGTTCCAAATATTGTTTGTTTGACATGGTCGAAAATGGAAACAAAGTACTTTGTTTCTCTCACTGATCAATTGAGAATGGAATGAAGGAAAGGCAATGATTCGAGTTGCAGAGGAGACATTTCTCTATCTCTGTTCAGGCAGTTCAGCAACAGAAGGATCACTTTTGAACTTCGATTTCAAAACAAAGCTAAACACTATGACCTCTAATGGAGGGAAACGAGGGGTGACATTCGATCGACCTCTTTGTTTACTGGTGTGGCCACAAATTATCAATAAGTTAAAATTTATGGAGTTAGAAATTTTACTGATAGAAATTTTACTGATCGAGAAGGAAGAAATCTAGTGTCGGGTGACTCTCGGCGTCAGGGAGAAAATGCCGAAGGAGAAGCTGTAGTCTCGCGTCGGGGAGAAACGCCGAAAGAGGAGGTAGCCATCGGGGGGAGGGGCACGAAAGAGAAGGCTAGTGTCGAGTGGCTGTCACGCGTTAGGGAGAAACCGCGACGAGTGGTCGTCGCACGTCGGGGAGAAAGCGATGAAGAGAAAACACGAGAAGTAAAGGGCAGATCTAAGGTTTAGGGTTCAGTGCAAATTCCTTATAATAAATCAATTCAACTTTTAAGCAACTATAGCACCAATATCAATCCATTTAACTTATTACTTCACCAATTATCCATATAAAATTTATTTCATAACTTATTACTTCTCCGAATATATATTATGAAGTAAAAAGTCAAATAAAATTAGAAGTGAGGTCCACGTTTTTAAACCTATGAAGTATAAAATTGTATTTACTTCATCAAATTTATTATCAAAGTTGATTATCATATATTATTTCGCAATAGCTCATTGCCGATGTAAACAATGGTGAAGTCTATTGTCTATTTTCACATAGTGAAGGTATTTACTTGGTTCGGAGCTTGTGGCGACTCCTACTCCAAGGTCCGCGATCGAAGATCGCTTTCGGTGGGCAATCACTATCAATCCGAAAATCTTTTACAATTAAAGAGTATAAGTGCTGAATAAGGAAATAATATCGACAATACACAAGAATTGAAGAAACGAGATCGTCAGTTGTCAGAGTAGCAGCGCGTGGTGGAAGCATTTGGAGAGCGTTCAAAAGCACCGGTTGTTCTGTTTGAGATGGTCAGGCTACTTCCCAAGGCTCCTTTTTATAGGCTCCGTAAGGCTGATCCAGATCCCCAAGTCTCGGGATCAGGTTTGACTCGAGGCGGATCGGTCGACCGATCCCCGGTTCGGTCGACCGATCAGGTGTCTCCTCCTCATCCGATCTGCCCGATCCGCTTGCTCCGCTTCGATCTGGTCAAGTCTTATCCCCAGTTCGGTGGATCGATAAACAGGTTCGGTCGACCGATCCCCTGGTCGAGCCCGGTCCACTCGCTGGAAATCTGATCTGCGGCTTGGGGGTTCGGTCGACCGATAACCTGGTTCGGTCAATCGATCCCGGTCAACTCTGACCCTGCACAGAAACTGCTATCGAACTGACGCCTACTGTTCCCTCTTCCGGGGAATGCGTCCTCACCTACTCCACGCAGGAGAAGTTATCTTTTGCCAGTTCAGTCCTTCAGACCGACTGGACTTTTGCTCAGCGCTTAAATCTTGCGGTCTTCATGCTAGACACCCGCTCCACGACTCATCCAAACTTCCACTTGGTTCGTGGCACCAGAATTTCCACCTAGGTTTACCGCCCCCTAGGATTTTTGCCGGAAGTGTAAGATATGGTGCCCAGATAATAATTAAATAATAAGGTTATTGGAAAAAAATAATCTTATTAGATTTTTCAGAAATTTTTAGGAATTTTCTGGGATTTAATCGGAGCTCGTATGATGTATTTTAAGGGGATCAATTATTGGGCTACGGGAAAGCCTCTTTAGGGTCCCAATTAAGTGGGAGTTGATTGAGGAGTTAACCTAGGGTTACATTGATTAAACCCTAAGTTTATAAAACAAGGTTTTCTATTTTCTCCGCCGATCCTTTCTTTCCCAAAACGCGCCGACCCCTCCTCTTCCTCTTCATCGTCGTCCACTGCTCGACATCGCCGGCTGAAGCCACATCAAGCTGTGCCTAGCTCCGGTCAACACTGAGCTATCATGGTCTTCTACTGATCTCTATTGGTGCTGCCACTTCCTTTCCTCTCTTCCGATTTCGACGTCGTGCCCTAGATAAGCCGGCGCCTCACACTCCATCCGATCCATCACCATCTCCCTCCCTCTCTCAGTCCGATGTCGCGCCACACGCCACCGCCCGACGTCGGTTTTCCCCTTCTTTTCTCTGAGCTAGCCGCCGACGATCTCCGCCACCGCCCTTTGAGGTTATTCCGTGCCCTAGCCATCTCCACTGTTGCACTCCCTCTCGCCACTGCCTAACGCGGCCGCTGCCACCCGAGGCCGCGCCACCCTCTGTCGATTGCCGAGCATCGCGGCCGACCCTCTCCTCTTTATACGACAGCTCGACCAGGGGTTGGGCGATGTGCTGGCTGTGCACAAGCCTCACTGAGCCGAGCCCTAACCTCTCGGTATGCTCCTGATCCATCTCAGCTGCCACCCTTGGGGTAAGGCCAGTTCGATGATGTTGCAGCCAAGTCTATCGGGAGGGATGACATGGTTGATTTCTATGGGAGCCGACACCCTCTTCCATGCTGTGATCCACTACAGTTCGTTCACCAGAAGGGTCGCCACTGTCCCGACACTGATGTAAAGGTAAGGATTAGGTATGAGCTTAATCAAATTTTGAATGTCTAGTTAGGAGATTTATTCATTAGGTTAGTTAACGATTGATTTGGATTTATATCAAATTTGGAATCCGTGGATACTGGATGAGATTTGATTTCATTTTTTTTTGTTGTGGTGTGGATAGTTGATGGATTGAGTTAGATGAGTTCGTGAGTATTATCAGAATCACTAGATTGATGATGGGAGTTAATTAGTGATTAGTGGAATTTGAAGGATTTATGATGGATTCATGTTTAACTTAAGCTAATGTGATAATGGAAGGCTTAATGTATTGTAGTTGTGTTGGTGTATGGATTAAGCTTAGTAAATTCTTGTTGTGATGAATTAGGTACAGTTGATTTATGTTGGATTTGTTAGAGATGATCATATTGCTAATCGTAAGTTAATCAACGAAAGGAAATGATTATGTTGATTGAGGATTATTGATTTAAGGAGGTTAATTCAAGTTAATCATTAGTTAGGATTAATTAATGATGGATCGATTAGGGTTTTCCCTAATTAAGTTGGGTTGGATTTAACTAGCTGTTGTTTATAAAAATAGCTAAATTTTATATCATGTTATTTGCAGGACTTTGATACGAGACGAGCGTCTTGATCTGGGAGTTATATTGACCCGATCTATGTATAAAGGCGGGTACTTCTTGCTTTATCTCTTTAGCACATTGATCTTAGTGCATGAGCTGTATGTTCAGTTGGCTACTATGTTTATCTTGACTCCACTCTTATTTTCCTGCGCTTGATACTTCCACTCAATCTTTGAGCTACTCGATTTCTGTATCTATACAGTCTGTCGTTGCTATCGATGATATTTAGCAGATACCAGACATCAGGTACTAGACACTGGATATATAGATACCGGACACTAGATACTAGATATTAGATTCTGGATAGATAGATACCAGATACCATGTTTACTTGCTTTGACTGCTATCTATTCATATTTCTTATTGAGCATGCTGGCTTCATGTAGCATACCTTTTTTCTGTTTATATATATACGATAACTGCTGCCTTATTCGCATCATGTCATTGCATGCATGCCGGCAACCATGTCTCCCTTGTGGTTGAGAGGGTCATTGGCCAAGGTCGCACGCTCGGCCACTCATGGGTAGTGGTGGCTGGAGCGTGCCGCTTGTCCTGTCATGCTGCACTCGACCACTCATGGGTAGTGGCGGCTGGAGTTGCGGGCAGCAGGGACCCCCGTCGCAGACGTAGCTATTCAGCTACTATGCAACTGTCCACTCGGTCACTCGAGAGTAATGGTGGCTGGAGTGTCGTACAGTTGTCATCGATCCGGCCTCTCGACCATACAGGGGTCGTGGTGCAGAGAGGTGGGCGGGGTGACCATCCGTACATACGCTGTTGTTATTATATCTGCTGGTTGCTTACTTATGCTGTTGTTGCTTATCTATGCTGTTGTTACTAGCTTATGCTGTTGTTGTTTACTTATGCTATTATGCTTACATAGGTTGAGATTTATACCTGTGATATGTGTCTAGATACTGACTTACTTACTGTTGACATGTATATACCTCACATGATACCATGTAGTTATGAGCAGTACTCTAGCAGGACTTTGCTACACTTTACTTTTTACTACTAGCCTAGTATATGGTTTCAGGTATGGACACTTATTATGATATCACTGTAGTATCTGCTATTTCTATACGAGACTGTATACCTTTGCATCTCTAGTTCTTTACTATACTCATGCACTATCTGTCTATTACCCGCTGAGTCTTTATACTCACCACCCCGTATATTGGTAATTTCGCCAGGTAGCAGGTAAATGATTTATGGTGTCGCCTGGAGATCCTGTCCGCCAGTTCCACGTCACATTCGAGGATGATACTACGATTTTGGTATTTCTTACGCTATTTGTATTTTGGGTTTTGTACTTGTTTATGTATTTGTGTTCTCTTGTATTTGGTTTGGTATTATTGTGTCAAGCCGAGTCGGCTCGCAGTCAGTTGATTTGTGTTTTGTGATCGTTGTTTGTGATTTCCACTGCGTTGATTTTAGTACAGCCGTGTGGGCTGATTAATATATATCATATAACTGCGTGGTTGTGTTTATTTCTGTTCCAGCCAAGTGGGCTGATTATATAACCGCGTGGTTGTGTATATATATTCCAGCCGTATGTGGCTGATGTATTTTGTATGTATGTATGCCTCAGATTGTCACCCGTACAGGGGAGATGCTGCCGAAATTTTTCGGTAAGGACTCCTCTGGGGGCGTGACAATTTATTGGTATCAGAGCTACAGGTTTTATGAGGCCTATTTTCGTTTGGTTTTTCATGATTTGGTTTCTCGATGTGACTTTTCAGGTTTTGGGACCAGGCAGCGACAGGATTCTCCAAGTTATAGGAGGTATGTTTGTAATACCCACTAAGCTTGTAAGATAAATATATGAATGTGGGATTTTGCCTTAGAAAAATAATAGGAAGTGAGTTGAACCAAAAAGGAAATAAAAAGAAATAAAAATAGGGAGAGGTCAAGGATTGAACCTTGAACCTCTTATATTATATTTCATAGAATTAATGGGTAATAACCTGTTGGGATAGGAATAATATGTTGATAGCAAAGGAGGGAAACTTATGATAAAGATGAGAGTAAAATCTAGCCAAAAGGAAACAAGAAAAGAGCAAGAGAAAGGCAACTTGCCTTCCTCCCTTCCTCTCCCTCTTCCTCTTTGATTTTGCCGAAAAGTTTAAAGAGGAATTAAGGGGATTCATTCCCCCTTATTTCACCATGAATGATGAGGATAAATAAATAAATAAAAATAAAAATAAAATAAAGAAAAAAAAAAGGCTAAGGGAGAAGGAAAGCAAAAACTAAGTTTGTTACCTCTTCCCCCTTAACATAAAAGAGAATATGTAAAGGGAAAATTCTATTTTCTCTCATTTTTCTCATTCTCTCCTCTCCCTCACCGAAACCTCAGTTCCCCTCTCCTCCATTTTCGGCCCCAAGCCAAGGTTTTCTCCTAAGAAAACCTAAGATACAAGGAGGACTTAGCAAGGGAATCAAGGGAAAGGAACTAGAAGAAGACGCTACTTCTTCTTCACCATACCTTAGATCCACAAGTGAAAAGGATGTAAGCTTTCCCCTCACCTGTGATACAAGGCTTTTATGTTCTTTTCGTATTTTAAGAAGATTTTTAAAACCTAGAAACAAGTTTGAGAAAATTCGGCCAAGAAGAGCTTTCAAAATCTAATGGTGTTTAAACTAGTCTTCACTACATGATGGATTTTTCTATACTATGTAAAGTGGTTCTTCTTCATACTTTTATACCTATATGATGCTTGATCAGAGGAGTACTGAACCCTAGAATTTCGGCCAAAAATATTCTTAAGAGGCTAGGGAAAATCTATTGTTTTACCCAACTAGTACAAGGTTCTCCCTATGAAATATGAAGGATCATGTATTAGTTTTCCTTCCTTAGAAGATATTTGAAACTAAGAGAAAACCACTCATATGATTCGGTCAAGAAAGGGTTTAGGGTTAGGAAGACCTTGAAATTTAAATAACCATGCTCATGTGATAGAATACAAAGATCTTAAAGGACTTGTATGCTTGAATATTGCTAGAATTTCATGAACTCCTTCTTAGGGTTTTTCGGCCATGATGAGATGGATGGCTTAGAAAAGCTTAAACAAAATTTTAATATGCTCAAGACCTCTGTCCTATTTAGATATGAAAGTTGGTTAATGCCCTCATGCTTAATTAGGGTGTAGAAAAATTAGTTGCATGACATATAACATGTATGACCACAAGGGGTCCTAGCTTATTCATGAACCAATTTGTATACATGTTTCTTAGTAACTTTTGCCATGAAACTTACTTAGGTTTTTCATGCTTTAGGCCACTTAAAAACCTAGCTAAGGAATGGTAGGTTTCGGCCACGAGAAAAAAATAAGAGAAAAAGAGGAAAAGAAACCTAGAAAGCCTAAGACACAATTCATATGTATACTCATTATGCTTGTCTTTATACATGCTATGAAACTTGTATAAATTCTCATGCTTTTAGGATATTTGAAGCAAGTTTATATTCTGTGAGTTTCAGCCAAGTAGGGTTTAAAAGACCTAGAGGCCTTAGAAATGAAACCAAATGTGTTAAAAGTACTTCTTATGTAAATAGGATAATGTATTGGTTTTGTCACATACTTGTATAATTTTTCCATGATCTAAATGGACCATTGTGAGTCTCGGCCATGAAGGTTTAGATGCCCTAGAAACCCTAGGACTTAAATTAAATATGCTCATGTCACCCTACATGAAATATGATAAGTAGAAAGCCAAGGTTCAATTACTATATGTTGTTTTATGACCTAAAATGATGCTAGGGTTTGTTTCGGCCATAACTATTGTATGATGCCTTGTATGAATTTATACATAATGTTAGTCCAAGTTCACATGCTTGTATGCTTGTTTGAAGCCCTAATGAGAACTTGTTAAATTGCGGCCATGACATATGTTAAGGGCTTAAAGAACTTAGGAACTAATTCAAATGTGTCAAATGTGTTTACCTTGTTCCTTGGTAAAAATGTTATAAATATGATTTAAAGTTGTCCATGCTTTTATGTCATATGGAACCTTGTTTCACACCTTAAGGTTTCGGCCATGTGAAATTAGGGACTTGAGGAACTTAGAAACTAAGTTAATCATGTTTATAATGCTTCCTATGAAAATGTTATGATGATAATTTAGGTGCCACATGCTTGGATGTTGTGTTTAACCTAAATTGAGCTCTAAAGGGTTTCGGCCACAAGGGTTTAGGAAGATTAAAACCAAGATAAATATGATACCATGTTTCCTATGATAGGATAATCACAAGATACACTCTTATGCTTAATATGTATGCTTGTGATTTATGACTTATGATATGATATGCATGCTTTTATGATATGATATGCTTTGTGCTTAAATTATGCATGCTTATGTTATGATATGTGGTTAAATTATGCATGCTTGATGCTATGTTTAGTGCTTAAAATATGCATGCTTTCATGATATGATATGTGGTTAAATCATGCATGCTTGACGATATGCTTTATGCTTAAGATATGCATGTTTTTATGATCTATGCCTAAGTGATGCATATTGATATGACATGATGTATGCCTAAGTGATGCATACCTTTATGATATGATGTATGCCTAAGTGATGCATACCTTTATGACATGATGTATGCCTAAGTGATGCATACCTTTATGATATGATGTATGCCTAAGTGATGCATACTTTTATGACATGATGTATGCCTAAGTGATGCATACTTTTATGATATGATGTGTGCCTAAGTGATGCATGCTTTTATGATACATGATATGTATGACATGTACTTTACTTTATATGTGAGTGGCTTGTACCAAGGGTGGGCTCCATAAGCGCCCTGGGGACTAAGGACCTCGTTAGGGATGAGCTCCTAAGTGCCCCTAGGACTAAGGGCCTAGTATGTTTGCCTCGTAGGGTTCAAGACTTGCTACCTTGGACCTACAAGGTTGCGCGCAATATGTAAGTGGTACATAGCCGGGATCCCCCTTATGTTGAGATTATTTTCAAGTATATATGTAAAAGAAAATGGTTTTAAAGATCATGAGACATACACATGTTTTTCGGATACATGTTTTCCAAAATCATATTGCATACACCTTATGATTATGCTATGTTTCATGTTATGCTCTTGATTATGATATGCCATGATAAGGTATGATTATGTTATGTTCATGCTATACCTTATAGACATGTTTCGGCCATGGATTTGTTGATGCTTGATATATAAATTTCGGCCATGGATATGATGATGCCTTGATGTACATGTTTCGGCCATAGTATGATGCTTTGATATACATGTTTTGGCCATGCTTTGATATACCATGATACTTGTTTGTTATGCCATGTCTAGCTATGTTTTATGCAATGCACTATGTATATGTTTCGGCCATGATGATGCTTGATATGCTATGACTAGTTGTGATTATATTATGATGCATGATATGTTTGAATAGAATGCTATGTTATGCCATGATTAGTTGAGATTATGACTTGTTGATGCATTCTTGATTATGTGCTGATTGTTGGTTTTAGTGAGTAGGAAAGGAACTTACTGAGCCATGAGTGCTCATAGCTTACTTTCCTTGTACCACAGATAAAGGAAAAAGCTGGATGAGTTAGAGGAGCAGCAGGAGGGGCAACGAAGATGTGTGTGGCAGTGGCTAGGCAATCAAATAAATAAGAACCTGCTTAAAGTTTCTTTAAAGAACTATGCATTGGTATTTTATGACTTGTGATACCTAAACATGTGTGGCTTGACATTATGATTCTACTAGATTTGATGTTATGATTTTGATGCCATGTGATAGTATAGTTCAAAAGAAATTTAAAAGAAAAGTTTTATTAAAACTATGAAAATTATTTTAAGTCTTCCGCTGTTTTAAAAAGAAAAATTTATACGTAGAGTATCGTAGCCCCATCCCTTAGGGTAGCAGGGAGGGCGGGCGTTACAATGTTTGCATATTGTAATCTTACATTTCTGTTAGTGCATGCATAGTTGTTATGTTAGTTATGTTATGTATTAGTATGCTTTTGTTAGTACCTGTCCAGTTGTTTGTAGCATACAACAAATGTGTTGGGTCAATCACTGATCACGGTTGACCCTGCTAGAGATCAAGGAATACAGTCTCATAGGAATTCTTTTACCATACCACTAGTGTTATTAATTTCTGCTATCACTAGTTTAGTAGTGGTTAGTATATGCTAAATATCATATTTCTTCGGTTCGTGGAGAACCAATTTACTCGTATTGCCTTGGTTCGTAGAGAATCGATTTACTCTTATTGACTTGGGTAGTAGAGGATTGATTTATCCTAGTTGGTTCGGGTTGTAGAGGACCAGTTTACTCTTGTTGTGGTTAGTAGAGGACTGATATACCTTGGTTGACTTGATCAGTAGAGGATTGATCCGTTCTTGTCGGTGTAGGTGGTAGAGTACTGAGTTACTTTTATTAGTTCGGTTGTAGAAGACCGACTCACTCTATTTATAGAGATTCGGATCCTTGGGTTATGTGTGTTGGTTAGATAACCTAAAAGTTACATTTGAGTTCATGACTTGTACCGACGGAGAATTGACTGAGTTAGCTGTATACCATTGCTGGCTTGGCTAGTCTGTAGAGGATCGATGTACCCTATTCTATGCTGACTTTAACCATAGACTGTATGTACCTTGTAGGATGACCTTGAGGGTACATTTGGATAGATGACCCCCACTGATGTGGAAAAGTGTGGAGCTAGTTGCTTAACACTTACGAGATACTTTATATCTGTGGGAGGTTAGGTGTGATCCTGAGTCACTTCTTAGCCGGGAGGAGTTTTTGTAGAAAACACCTCGATATGGATTTGTGATACATCCGGATGACACCCGATGTATAGGGACTTAGAGCGTTTCTATTGGTTGAATGACATGAAAAAGATATCGCGGACTTTGTAGTTTGATGTCTAGTATGTCTGCAAGTGGAGGCTGAACATCGGAGGTTAGTAATATTATTTCAGTAGATTCGGATACTGGAATGGAGTTGAGCGCATGTTATAACGGACTTTATTGTGGGATTACCAAGACACAAAGAGGATAGGATGTGTTGGGAAATCATTGATTGGTTGATTAGATTTGTTTTCCTTTCTATCGATTTGTAGAACGGATTCTTTGGATCGAATAGCAGGGTTTTATTTTAGAGAGATTATCGGACCTTATGGTATATCTCTAAGTGTTATAATGAATTGAGATCCATGATCCACCTCACGTATCTCGCAGAGTTTGTAGCATTGTGAGTGTGGAGCTTTGTCGAAATGGAGGTTTTCACCCTCTGGCAGATGGACAGTCGGAGCACATTATATGGACAGTAGGGGTTTGCTGATAGTATGGGTTATGGATTTTGGAGGTAGTTGGTTTACACACAGTTGACTAGATAGAAGTGTGGGCGTAGCGGAAGCAGAGTGAGCTCATAACCCACAGAGTCATCTCTTACGAATGGAGATTTATTTTTGATACTCGGATGGAGTGATATATGAGTATGTTATTTGGTTGTTACTCTTAGACGAGGATCCCTGAGTTGAGCAGTAAATTTGGGGACCAAATTTTTATTAGTGGGGGAGAATGTAAAATACAGTGCGCAGATAATAATTAAATAATAAGGTTATTGGAAAAAAATAATCTTATTGGATTTTTCAGGAATTTTTAGGAATTTTCTGGGATTTAATCGGAGCTCGTATGACGTATTTTAAGGGGATCAATTATTGGGCTACGGGAAAGCCTCTTTAGGGTCCCAATTAAGTGGGAGTTGATTGAGGAGTTAACCTAGGGTTACATTGATTAAACCCTAAGTTTATAAACCAAGGTTTTCTATTTTCTCCGCCGATCCTTTCTTTCCCAAAACGCGCCGACCCCTCCTCTTCCTCTTCATCGCCGCCCACCTCTCCCGAGCCATCTCCCACATCACGTTCCCCTCATCTCTGTGCCCGAGCGTCATCATCCTCTACTGATCTCTATTGGTGCTGCCACTTCCTTTCCTCTCTTCCGATTTCGACGCCGTGCCCTAGATAAGCCGGCGCCTCACACTCCATCCGATCCATCGCCATCTCCCTCCCTCTCTCAGTCCGATGTCGCGCCACACGCCACCGCCCGACGCCGGTTTTCCCCTTCTTCTCTCTGAGCTAGCCGCCGACGATCTCCGCCACCGCCCTTTGAGGTTATTCCGTGCCCTAGCCATCTCCACTGTTGCTCTCCCTCTCGCCACTGCCTAACGCGGCCGCTGCCACCCGAGGCCGCGCCACCCTCCGTCGATTGCCGAGCATCGCGATCGACCCTCTCCTCTTTAGACGACAGCTCGACCAGGGGTTGGGCGATGTGCTGGCTGCGCACAAGTCTCACTGAGCCGAGCCCTAACCTCTCGGTATGCTCCTGATCCATCTCAGCTGCCACCCTTGGGGTAAGGTCAGTTCGATGATGTTGCAACCAAGGCTATCGGGAGGGGTGACATGGTTGATTTCTATGGGAGCCGACACCCTCTTCCATGCTGTGATCCACTACAGTTCGTTCACCATAAGGGTCGCCACTGTCCCGACACTGATGTAAAGGTAAGGATTAGGTATGAGCTTAATCAGATTTTGAATGTCTAGTTAGGAGATTGATTCATTAGGTTAGTTAACGATTGATTTGGATTTATATCAAATTTGGAATCAGTGGATACTGCATGAGATTTGATTTCATTTTTTTGGTTGTGGTGTGGATAGTTGATGGATTGACTTAGATGAGTTCGTGAGTATTATCAGAATCACTAGATTGATGATGGGAGTTAATTAGTGATTAGTGGAATTTGAAGGATTTATGATGGATTCATGTTTAACTTAAGCTAATGTGATAATGGAAGGCTTAATGTATTGTAGTTGTGTTGGTGTATGGATTAAGCTTAGTAAATTCTTGTTGTGATGAATTAGGTACAGTTGATTTATGTTGGATTTGTTAGAGATGATCATATTGCTAATCGTAAGTTAATCAACGAAAGGAAATGATTATGTTGATTGAGGATTATTGATTTAAGGAGGTTAATTCAAGTTAATCATTAGTTGGGATTAATTAATGATGGATCGATTAGGGTTTTCCCTAATTAAGTTGGGTTGGATTTAACTAGTTGTTTTTTATAAAAATAGCTAAATTGTATATCATGTTATTTGCAGGACTTTGATATGAGACGAGCGTCTTGATCTGGGAGTTATATTGACCCGATCTATGTATAAAGGAGGGTACTTCTTGCTTTATCTCTTTAGCACATTGATCTTAGTGCATGAGCTGTATGTTCAGTTGACTACTATGTTTATCTTGACTCCACTCTTATTTTCCTGCGCTTGATACTTCCACTCAATCTCTGAGCTACTCGGTTTCTGTATCTATACAGTCTCTCGTTGCTATCGATGATATTTAGCAGATACCAGACATCAGGTACTAGACACTGGATATATAGATACCGGACACTAGATACTAGATATTAGATTCTGGATAGATAGATACCAGATACCATGTTTACTTGCTTTGACTGCTATTTATTCATGTTTCTTATTGAGCATGCTGGCTTCATGTAGCATACCTGTTTTCTGTTTATATATATACGATGACTGCTGCCTTATTCGCATCATGTCATTGCATGCATGCCGGCGACCATGTCTCCCTTGTGGTTGAGAGGGTCATTGGCCAGGGTCGCACGCTCGGCCACTCATTGGTAGTGGCGGCTGGAGCGTGCCGCTTGTCCTGTCGTGCCGCACTCGGCTACTCATGGGTAGCGGCGGCTGGAGTTGCGGGCAGCAGGGACCCCCGTCGCAGACGTAGCTATTCAGCTACTATGCAATTGTCCACTCGGTCACTCGAGAGTAGTGGCGGCTGGAGTGTTGTACAGTTGTCATCGATCCGGCCTCTCGACCATACAGGGGTCGTGGTGCAGAGAGGTGGGCGGGGTGACCATCCGTACATACGCTGTTGTTATTATATCTGCTGGTTGCTTACTTATGCTGTTGTTGCTTATCTATGCTGCTGTTGCTTATCTATGCTACTGTTACTAGCTTATGCTGTTGTTGTTTACTTATGTTGTTATGCTTACATAGGTTGAGATTTATACCTGTGATATGTGTCTAGACACTGACTTACTTACTGTTGACATGTATATACCTCACATGATACCATGTAGTTATGAGCAGTACTCTAGCAGGACTTTGCTACACTTTACTTTTTACTACTAGCCTAGGATATGGTTTCAGGTATGGACACTTATTATGATATCACTATAGTATCTGCTATTTCCATACGAGATTATATACCTTTGCATCTCTAGTTCTTTACTATACTTATGCACTATCTGTCTATTACCCGCTGAGTCTTTATACTCACCACCCCGTATATTGGTAATTTCGCCAGGTAGCAGGTAAATGATTTATGGTGTCGCTTGGAGATCCTGTCTGCCAGTTTCACGTCACATTCGAGGACGATACTACGATTTTGGTATTTCTTACGCTATTTGTATTTTGGGTTTTGTACTTGTTTATGTAATTGTGTTCTCTTGTATTTGGTTTGGTATTATTGTGTCAAGCCGAGCCGGCTCGCAGTCAGTTGATTTGTGTTTTGTGATCGTTTTTTGTGATTTCCGCTGCGTTGATTTTAGTACAACCGTGTGGGTTGATTAATATATATCATATAACTGCGTGGTTGTGTTTATTTCTGTTCCAGCCGAGTGGACTGATTATATAACTGCGTGGTTGTGTATATATATTCCAGCCGTATGTGGCTGATGTATTTTGTATGTATGTATGCCTCAGATTGTCACCCGTACAGGGGAGATGCTGCCGAAATTTTTCGGTATGGACTCCTCTATGGGCGTGACAGGAAGACTCAGACCCGCCAAGGCTTTTCGCATAGGGTTACCACCCCCTATGACCTAGGGTTACCGACCCCTAGGGTTTTCCCTTTGCCTAACCGCAGCTAGGACTTTTGCCTAAGTAACCTTAGGACTTACCTGCAATCTCAATCAACATATTAGATAACAAGTAACCTTAACTTTAAATCCTTTTGCCATTATCAAAACTCGGGTTCGATCGTCAGATGCTTTTCGCATCTACAATCTCCCCCTTTTTGATTATGGCAACAAAATTCAAAGTTAAGTAAAATAATGCTATAAAGAATTTTCAAAGAACATTACAAGCATGATAGTATAAATTAAGTATAGTAAGTGAAGTACTCCCCCGTAATAGAAACTTTAAGTACAAAAAGAGCTCCCCCTCAATAAAAGCTCCTCTTAAAAATTTTGAATTTTCTTAATTTCTTTTAAATTTTCTTATACTCTCCCCCTTTGCCATATATCAAAATTTTCTTATACTCTCCTCCATAAAAGCTCAAGTGATCATTGGCCCTAGCCAAAAAAAAAAAATTTAGTTAACTTAGCCTTCAAAAAAAAACTGGTAGACTTAGTTTGTCAAAAAAAAAAAAATCCTTTAGCTAAATACTTAAAGAAAGTTTTAAAACACTTGGCTTTTAGATAAGTGAACAAACAAAAATGTTTATTAAAACTAAAAATGATTTTAAGATAATTTGATTTTGTGAAAAAATTTAGCTAAATTTAACTTAACACACTTAGCTTTTTAGAATAAAGTTCCTTGTAACTTTTTAACTAAGTGAGAAAGTTTTATTATAAGTTTAAAAAAACTTTTGAAAAATACTTAGCCAAAGTTTGAAAAACTTTTGCAAGAATACTTAACTTTTTAGAGGAATTTTTTTTTGGTAAAAAAAATTTCGAAACTTAATTTTAGAAATAAATTTGGCTAAAGGAAATTTTTGATTTCAAAAAATTTAGCTAAAAAGTTTAACAAAATAGATGAGGAAACATTTAAGATAAAGGATATTTAACCGATCTTAAAAATATTGATTTTAAAACTCGATTTAAATCATTTTAGCTAAGGCCATTCTCACAAAAGCATTCAAAGAGTCCTATAGTCGAAGCATGAGTAGTTTCAATTCCTTAGCCACATGTCTAACCATTAGCTATTTGTTGTTCACCTAAAGGGCAACCGTTTTCACTTGGTTAGTCAAGTTAAGTTAGTGATCCAGTTAGATTTGACTAAGACAGAATTACTTAATTTGATTAATGTATTTTTGATATTTAACGCCCAGACTTATGTAGATACACTGACATAAGCATTCTTAAGTCCAGACAGTACCCTATACATCTCACACCGTTCTAAGTATTTTCAAACACAAGTAAGTTAGTCCTAGTGTGCTTGTGAGATGCTCTGGCTGAAACTAGGGGTACATGATTTCTAGGGGTAAAATCCTAGGCTAAACCAGATTTTTGAAAAACTAACAAAATTTGGAATTTTGAAAAACATTTTTCTTAAGATTTTAAAACCAAAAAAAATTAAATAAGTAGTGAAAAGTAAAAGATAAGTTCCATTCTACCAAGCACATCCCTATTTGTCTTCTAAGTGAACTGAACTCAAGTTCAGGTAAGGGTTTTGTGAATATGTCAGCTAGGTTTGATTTTGACTCAACATAGTTAAGTACAATATCACCCTTAGCTACGTGGTCCCTTACAAAGTGGTGCTTCTATATGTTTAGTCCTTGAGTGGTGAATTGGATTTTTTCGTTAAATTGATTGAACTTATATTATCAATTGAAAATTTTATTTTATGATATTCTAGTTGATAGTTTTTAAGGGTATGCATCATCCATAACAATTGAGATGCACATTCACCTAGGGCTATATATTCAGCTTCAGTGGTAGATAAAACAACACAGTGCTGTTTTCTGCTTGACCAACTTACTAGGCACTGACCTAGAAATTGACAGCTACCACTTGTGCTTTTTCTATCTAGCTTGCACCCGGTATAGTCTGAGTCAGAGTAGCCGGTTAGGTCAAGGGTGCAAGATCTAGGGTACCAATGTCCTACATTTAGGGTTCCCTTAATATATCTAAGGATTTTTTTGACAGAGGTTAAGTGAGACTCTTTTGCATAAGATTGGTATCTTGCACACATACCTACTGCGAAAAGAATGTATGGTTAGCTCGCAGTTAGGTACAGTAGACTCCCTATCACACTTCTATAGTATTTCAAGTTTACTGATTTACCTTCTAAGTCTAAGTCAATTTTAATATTAGTAACCATTGGTGTATTAATATTTTTTGAGCTTTCCATTCCAAATTTTCTAACTAATTCCTTAGCATATTTAGTTTGATAAATGTAAATTCCATCTTTGGTTTGTTTAATTTGTAAGCCCAAGAAGAAGTTAAGTTCACCTTCCAGACTCATTTCAAATTCATTTTCCATTAGTTTGGTGAATTCTTTTAAAAATTTGGAGTTGGTTGATCCAAAAATTATATCGTCTATGTAAATTTGGGCTATAAAAATATCTTTTTCTAAGGTTTTTACAAAAAGGGTTGGATCTATTTCACCTTGGTTGAACCCTTTTGATATTAGATAATTGGACAAACGTTCATACCAGGCCCCAGGTGCTTGTTTTAGTCCATATAGGACCTTTTTCAGTCTAAAGATATGATTTGGTTGTTCTAAGTCCTCAAATCCTGGGGGTTGACCTACATACACCTCTTCTTTAATAAATCCATTTAAAAATATGGATTTTACATCCATTTGATATAGTTGAATCCCTTGTGAGCTGCATAGGCCAGCATCATCCTAATAGATTCAAGTCTGGCTACAGGGGCATAGGTCTCATCATAGTCTAACCCTTCTACTTGATTGAACCCTTTAGCTACTAACCTAGCTTTGTTTCTAACTATTTCACCTTGATCATTTAATTTGTTTCTAAAAACCATTTAGTATCAATTATGGTCTTGTTAATGAGTTTAGGCACTAATTCCCAGACCTGATTTCTTTCAAATTGGGCTAACTCTTCTTGCATTGCTAAGGTCCGATCTAGGTCTGGTAGGGCTTCATCTATAGTTTTGGGTTCAAATTTTGAAATAATGGCTATTTGGCTTAGGTTTCTATAGGATGACCTAGTTCTAACTCCTTGAATCGGATCACCCAAAATTTGGTCAGATGGGTGATTAGTACTTGTTCTAGTTGGCCTTATATTTGGGTTAGTAATTGGTTCCTGTGAGTCACTAGGTTTAAGTAGATTTTCTTCATCATCTTCTATATTTCTTAAGTTAGCATTTTCTATATTATTGTCATTTATTACATTGGGTATTTTATTTTCTTCATCAAATATTACATTTACAATTTCTTCAACTTTTAGGGTATTTTTGTTATAAACTATGTATGCCCTACTGGTTGTTGAGTACCTTAAAAATATTCCTGGGGTTGTTTTTGATGAAAATTTTCCTAAGTAATCTTTGGTGTTTAAGATGAATACTCTACACCCAAATACTTTCAAATAGTTTAAGTTAGGAATTTTATTATAGTATATTTCATAGGGAGTTTTATTATGAAATTTATTAATTAAAATCCTATTTTGTATATAACAGGCTGTATTAATTGCTTCAACCCAAAATTGATCAGATAATTTGTATTGGTTTAACATGGTCCTAGCGGCTTCTTGTAGGGTTCTATTTTTACATTCTACTAGACCATTTTGTTGGGGGTCCTAGGGCTAGAATATTCATGTTTATACCCATTAATTTGACAAAATTTAATAAAGTTATGATTTTCAAATTCTCCTCCATGGTCACTTCTGATTCTTTTTATCCGAGTATCTTTTTCATTTTCTATTAATTTGCAAAGGATTCTAAATACTTCAAAGGTTTCATCTTTAGTTTTTAAAAATTTTACCTAAGTAAATCTTGAGTAGTCATCGATTATTATTAAGCAATATTGATTTTTGCTTAGTGACTTGGCTCCATGTGAATCAAACAAATCTAGATGAAGGAGCTCAAGTATTGAAGTTGTTCTGTTTAGGTTGGTCAACTTGTGGTTTGACTTGGTTTGTTTACCTTGTTGACAAGTATCACAAGTTAAATTTTCAATAAATTTTAATTTGGGCAGACCTTTAACTAGACCGCTTTAACTCATTTTTGAAATGAGTCTAGTATAAGTGTGACTCAGTCTCCTGTGCCACAACTCAGTTTCCTCTTTTTGTATTAATAAACACTCTAGTGAGGAAGTTGGTAGGTCTATAGTATAAATGTTCTTTTTCCTAATTCCCTTAAGTGTGGGTTCAGGATTTTTAATATTCATAATTATACATTCAGTTTTTGAAAATGTGACTAAATAACCTGAGTCACATAATTGGCTAATACTAAGTAAATTGAAACTAAACTTTTCAACCAATAACACTTTTCGAATATAAAAATCGAAATTTAATTGGATATTACAATTACCTTAAGGGTTCTACCGTCGCTTAACGCAACTGACCCTAGGTTCTTGAGTTTCAGCTTACTGAATTTCAATTATCTCCAGTCATATGTTTAGAGCATCCACTATCTAGCATCCATTGATCCAAATTTTTATGTTCCTACATAAGGTATTTAATTTGGGTCAATTTAATGGATTCAGAAGATACTTTGATTGAAATGAACTTAATGTACCATCTCACCCATTCTAAATGATTACAAACATGGTATCCCTATGGGTGATTGTGAGATGGTATATTAGATTAATTGGTGTTAAGTTTTAGTTAAGTTAAGATTAATTGAGTTGATTAAGTTGAATTAATTATTTAGTTGATTAAGTTAAATTAATTATTTGAATTAAGCTGAACTAAGTTGAATTAATTATTAAGTATTAAATTAATTATTTGAATTAAGTTGAATTAATTATTAAGTTAAATTAATTATTAAATTGAATTAATTATTTGAATTAACTTGAATTAATTATTAAGTTAAATTAATTATTAAATTGAATTAATTATTTGAATTAAATTGAATTAAGTTGAATTAAGTTAAATTAATTATTAAGTTAAATTAATTATTTGAATTAAATTAATTATTAAGTTGAATTAATTATTTAGATTTGACTAAGTTCAACCTAGATCCATCTCACCCGATTCTAGGTTATCAAACAGGGAATTTTAGGTAGTTTTGTGAGATGGTTATTTGTAATTTAGATTATTTTTAAGGATTAATTTACATTTGAGTTAAACTTAGGTTTTTCAATTGGTTAATTAAACATACATTTCGAAGATTAGCTCCCAGGCTATGACGAGGCACTAGGTCTTCTTGGTTATGGGATCATCCACCACTTCTAGACAGAGCCTTTCAAAGAAAATATATATTTAATCTTCCTTTTGAAATCCCTAGGTTTAACTAACCAAGTGTAAATTATGTCTTGGTCCTTAAACTATCCTAATCTAAACATGCATAATACGAGGAAAATAAATAAACAATCATAAATCAATTTTATCTATTTATTAAGATAGTTTTTGTATTGGCTCCCCTGGATCATAGCCTCGATATGGTCTATCAAGGTAATGTACTTAATCCTTGGGGACCTAATATTGACCAAGTCCAACTTGATTGACCATGTTGGACTTAAGTACCCATGCTTGGACTATCTTACTGTTTGGTTTGTTTACTAAAGTTAGATATGATCGATATTTCTTTTTAGTTTTAAATCCTAATCCGGATCTGTTGTAAGTGGCTCTTTGTTTTCCAAGAATTAGGTCAAGGTTCTTGCAGCCCAAAGAAAACCGTTCCAACATTTTCTTCAAATCCTTGACCTGAGTTTTTAGACTGGAATTTTCTTCCTCGAGCTTTTGGACTTGAGTTGAGTTTTCAATCTGAACTGGGTCAGGCAAGGATTAGAAGTTAGTCACTTCTTTAAGGCCTGTTACCTCATCTAGAAGTGACTTGATCCTAATATTTGATTTTGCTAATTTTCACATTAAATAATTTACTAAATTATGTAATCGTGGGATACTTACAGTGGGGTTAGGCCCTTCGAAAATGGATACGGATCCGTGGTTCTCTCGGACTCAGCATCCGATTCGTCCTCGCTTCCGGATCTATTGATGTAGTCCCAGGCCGTCATTGTGAGAAAACTCGTCTGTTCGAGTTCTTCATCGTCGGATTCTTTCGAGGATGACTCGTCGCAGGTCACCTTCAGAGCCTTCTTTTTCTGTTGCTACTTCTTTGCATCCTTTTGATTTGGGCAGTTGGCTTTGATGTGCCCCTTCTGATTGCAACCGTAACATGTCACTTCGAATTTTACCTTTGACTTTGGTAGAGCCTCCTTGGATTGAATTGCCTTCTTGAGGTCCTTCTTGTTGAAGCCTTATTTTTTCTTGTAAAGTTTCTATACTAGGTTGACGAGTTCAGTCATAAGTTCATCGTCTTCATCGTCTGAGTCAAGTTCTTCTTCTGATTCTGGTTCGGTTCTTCACTTTGTTTTAGTTTTTTGAGTTCTTCTTGTACCTACAACCAAAACAATCCCTTTCTCGGCTGGACGTGAGTTAATCTGTTCATGTAACTCAAATTCTGTAAATAATTCATCTAGTTTAATTGACGAAAGATCCTTAGAGACCTTGTAAGAATCTGCCATGGATGCCCACAAGGTGTTCCTCGGAAAGGCATTTAAGGTATACCTCAATATGTCGCGGTTCTCCACTTCTGTCCAATCGCATGAAGCCCGTTCAGTAGGTCTTGTATCTGGGCATGGAGTTGGCTAGCCGTCTCGTTTTCCTGCATTTTAATATTATATAGTTTATTAAGTATTAAATCCCTTTTACTTACCTTGGTGTCGGATGTCCCTTCATGAAGTTCGATCAGTTTCTCCCACAATTCCTTGGCGCTGGAGAAAGGGCCGACGCGTTTCAGGTCCTCCTTCGATAGGCCACATTGGAGGGTGTAAGTCGCCTTGGCGTTCACTTCTACTTTTTTGATAAGAGTTGCGTCCCAGTCCTCGTATGGTAGTGGCTTGTCGGCGCCGTCAGTTGGTAGTTGAAGCCCGGTTTTGACGATCATCCAGACTTCAAAGTGAGTCTAGAGATACGCCTCCATCCGGCCCTTCCAGTACCCGAACTCGTCTCCGGTGAAGAGTGGTGGACGAGTGACACTATAGCCTTCTTGAAGGGCCATTTGATTACTAGCACAAAGAAAACGAGCAAAAAGAATGTCCCAGGACTTGATCCTAGATTAACAGTGCAGTATAAAAATACGAATGAATTGCGTTCTCGAGGGGTGTTGCACCGACCTCAAGAAGAAAATATGATAACGAAAAAGATAAGATCAGAAGACGGCAAGAATACTGATTCCGATCGACTCCGTAAAACTGAAATCATCACGAAAAGAATGCCTGATTGGTGGTTGCACCAAATCAAGGCGACCCCGCTCTAATACCAATTGTTGGATCGAAAGTGCTAGAGGGGAGGGGGGTGAATAACGCTCGTAGCTTTCACACGTTTCGGATTCGTAAAATGATCAAGAATTAAACACAGCAGAAATAAATAAACAAACAAACACAGAAGACCAAGGTATTTACTTGATTCGGAGCCTGTGGCGACTCTTACTCCAAGGTCCACTATCGAAGATCATTTTCAGTGGGCAATCACTATCCATCCAAAAATGTAAGATATCGTAAAATAAATAATAAATGTTATTGGACGAAAAATCTTATTGGATTTTTTTGGAATTTTTAGAAATTTTTCGGGATTTAAATGGAGTCCGTATGACTCGTTTAGGGGGGATGGATTCGGGGTACAATAAAAGTCTATTTGGAATACCCCTTAAATAGGAGTTGATTGAGAAATAAACTTAGAGGTTAATTAACTTAACCTAAGTTTTAATTCTTAAAATTTCAAATCCTTTTTCCCCATTAACGCCGAAGCCTCTTTCTTCCCCGACAACTCCTACCCGACCCTTCTCCGGCGATTTTTCGCCTCACTGACGCCGAGCTCGCGATCGCCGGCCATTAGACATTGACATCGACGGAGGGCTTCCTCTTCCCCGATCCCGAGTCTTCTTCCTTCCTCCCTTTCTCTCGCGCGAGCAGACGACCCAATGGCGACGGAGAGACATCTTCCACCCCGATCTCGTCGTCACGTATCGTAGGAGGGAAGGCGTCGCCGGATCTCGACAGTACCGATCATCTCCAGCTGAGTAGGCGTCTCGGTGGCTATTTCTTGCGTGCGATCGATGGCGATCCAGCGGAGATAGGGCATTGCGGGGTCTCGACCGATTGAGCCTCTTTCGCTTCTCCTCTTCGATCTATGCACTGGAGGGCAAATCGGGTCATCACCAGTAGGAGTGGATCACGCGACACCATTGGAGGTGATCGATCGAGGTAAGGGCAATGTCAGGTAATGCTTTGAATTCAAGAATATTGTGTGAATTGTTTCTTTTATAGTGCTCTTCCTGATCTGGAATGGAGGATGCATCAGATCAAAATAGGGGAGGATTTCTCTTAAGCCGATCACAACCTTCTACACTTCTTGCGGATGTTAGAGTCTCGGATGAAGAGGTGGAGGTTGGTTGAGGTGAGAAAGGTTCTATTTGTTAAGGATTTCAGTAAGTCTTTGCTGTACATGTTGAAATCTGGACTGACTCTTGGAGGAAGTGGTTGTGGGTATTCTTTGTAGCTTCTCGGCAGTGAGTTGTAGGGTTGTTGAGCTACTGGAATTGCTACCATACTTCAAGGTCAGTGCCTTTCTAGTGTTGTACTTTGGATATTCTATTAGTATGATACTAAATTGGGTTTTCTATGGGTTGTGGGGTTTTGTTCTGCTTAGACTTATGAGTAGTGTGATGTGGTTGGATTAATTGAGGTGGATGAACTATGTAGGATGGATTTATGATGGTTATTTGGTGAATGGTTTATATAGATGGATGCATGATCAGTATTATTATATTTTGGATTGGTTATGTTTGTAGTAAATCTTTACTAGAAGATGAAGTGGTTAGGGATGTTGATTCTATTTGGTTATGGATTTGGGATTCATTTATGAGTAGAATTGAAGTGAAGGATTGTGGATTTAGTTAGACCTAATTGGATTAAGGAGTTGGGTTAATTATTTCGATTAGGATTTTCCCTAATTAGATTGAGAAGTTTATTTAGCTTTTTGCTACCTATGTAATTAGCTAAATATATTATGTGTTCGCAGGACTTTGTTTCGAGGCGAGCATCTCGACGTGAGATTAGTTTATTTGACACAACCGACAGATAAAGGCGGGTATTTCTTCCTTGGCCTCTATGTAGATTTTCTTGTATTTAGTGCATGGTTATTATTGGATGAATTAGGCTGCTTTATCTTATATCATGATCGGTTGCTGTTTTTCCTGCATGATACTTATGCTTGACCCTTGTGATGATCTATTTAATTCATATACAGTCTTCACTCTTGATATCTACTCTGTTGGGATTACACGTGTAGAGTATGTCTTGTAGGGATTGTCAGGTTGTTGGTATTCCCATGCTGATTGAGTATATGATGTGGACTGTACATAGGTGGGTATGTGTTATAGGAGTTATCTTGTTGACCGTGCATTTGTATGTTGTATGTACACACGTGTTTGGTTATGTACTTTTGGAGGAGTTGTGTTGATTGTATGTTTATGGTTTATACACGTGTCTGATGTGTTTATTATTGGAGGATACATGTTGATTGTACTTATGTTCTATGTATATGTGTCCAGTGGAATTATTAGAGATTTTTGGTTGATCATACGTGGGTAGTTGTGTACATGTGTTTGGTGGGATGTGTGGATTTATCATGACGATTATATTCATGTTATTTAGTGCTTATGTGGTTTAGAGGTTGCAAGGATGATGACGGTGTTTGTATCATGATTATATATATATATATCATGTTCATCATTCATTGCATCTGACGACTAGTCTCCCTTGTGGTTGAGAGGGTCGTCAGTCTTTTATAGCTGTCCACTCTACCACTGATGGAGAGTGGTAGCTGGGAGTGGAGCTATGTCCTGTCGCGCTTACTCAGCTGCTCATTGTTTTTACTCTGTCAGCCTCGACCACTCTGGAGTAGTGGATCTTGAGGGTACGGTAGTCAGGGGGCTTGAGTTGTGAGTGGTCAGGGACCCTTAGCTATGTAGTTAGATAACTACATAGTATACTGTCGCCTCAGTCGCTTTATAGTGGTTACGTGCGTGAGGCTTGTACGGTTTGTCACGGACTCAATCCTCTCGGCCATACATGGGTCGTGGTGTCTGGAGAGGTGGCGGGGGTGACCATGGAGCATGCATGCACATTTGCATTTGATGCGCGGTGCATCGTTGGAGATATATTTGCATACATGCCTAGTAGATACTAGTTGCATGTGTTTGTGGTATGTTACATTTGTTTGCAATATGATTGTTGCATATGGTTGTCATGCTGCATACATGTCATTTATTTTACATGTATATGCAGTCGTATTTATATTGCACAGGTGTCACGGTTATATCTGTTGCAGATTCGGTGAGTTTACTGATCATTGTACCATGTGTCGATTCCTGATTGGGTATGTATCTGCCATGATGTTAGTTGTGGTTTGTACAGTTTATATGTCAGGTTATTATGTCAGTTATGTTTAGGTGCATTGATTATGATAGTATGATCATGTTCTTTATTTCCCTACTGAGACTGTATACTTGTGATCTCCATGTTTGTTTATGAACCATGCATTATCTTTTTTATTACCCGCTGAGTTACCTATACTCACCACCGCATGTATACATTTATGTTTTCAGGTAACTTGTAGATGGTTGGTGTCGCTCGGAATATCATGTCTGCCGGGTCCTACGTCACTTCCGAAGGCCGTGCTTGTTTTCTTTTGTATATCTTTTAATTATTTTTAGCATTGTAGTTATGTGTAGCCATGTGGCTATCTTGTGGTTTTGATGTTGTATTTGTGTTTAAGCTGTGTCGGCATGCATTGTATTTATTTGGTTTGTGTGGGCTTTCCTTCGTTTTTCCGCTGTGTTTTAGTTCAACCGTGTGAGCTGTTTTATATATAACTATGTGGTTGTGATTGTTTCATTCCAACCGCGTGGGCTGTTATTATAACTGCGTGGTTGTGTATATAAATATTCCAACCGCATGTGGCTGATGTATTTTGCGTGTATTGATGCTTCAGATTGTCACTGGTACAGGGGAGATGCTATCGGATTTTTGTCTAGCAGAGACTCCTTTGGGGGCGTGACAATTTTTGGTATCAGAGCGGGTACGATGCTTGCTTTATTTTGTGTTCTGTTTTTGAGTTAATCTGATGCCAATTTTTGGTATTAGAGCAGGTATACAATACTTGCTATGTGTTCCAGATTTTTGAGATTTCTCTGATACCAATTTAGTGGTATCAGAGCGGGTTTACGATTCCTATTCTTCGTATTTTGGGATTTTATGTTTCGATTTTCTTGATGTGACTTTTCGGGCTTTGGGACCAGGCAGCAGCAGGACATCTCCAGGCTATAGGAGGTATGTTTAGATATTGTGATCATACATTCCTGTTAGTATATGCATGGTTGTTCTGATAGTTATGACATGTGTTAGTACTCTCATGTTAGTATCTGCCTATTTGTTCGTATCATGCATTGCATGTGTTGGGTCAATCACTGATCATGGTTGACCCTACTGGAGATCAAGGATTTACAATCTCAGAGGATTGGTCATATCATACTATAAGTGGTTTTGGTGTATGCTATTAATATTTGGTTGAGAGTTAGAGACATACCTGGCTTTGTTATTATTAGCTGGGTAGTGGGGGTATCTATATACTCATGTTGACTTTGTTGGTAGAGTATCGGTTTACTCCTGTGTCTTCAGTCAGTCTATGATTAATTTACTTGGTTGACTTGTGTAATTATGGTTTGACTTACCTTAGTTGGCTTTGTGCTCCTGTTAGTTCGGTTAGTGGAGGATTATTTTAGATTCTTTTTGGTTAAGGTCTGTAGAGGACCGATTTACCCTGGTTGACATTTGTAGTTGGGTATCGATTTATCTTGGTTAGTTTCATCAGTGGATGATTGTTTTGCTCTTGTTGGATTAGACAGTAGTTGGTCGATTTATTTTATTGGTCCGACCAGTAGGAGATCAAATTACTCTGTTTTTAGAGATTCTTATCTTTGGGATACTCGTGCTTGGTTAGATATTTTGGGAGACATACTTGAGTACATGACTTGTACCATCAGGGGGAGGACTGAGTTAGCCGTATACCATTCTCGGCTTGGTCAGCCTGTAGAGGGTTGTCGTATCCTATTCCATGGGGACTTTGACCATGGACTGTTTGTACCTGATAGGATGACTTAGAAGGTACATTCGGATAGGATACCTCCACTGATGTGGGAAAAGTGTAAGGCTACATGCTTAACACTTATGAGATACAATCGTTACTAGTGTGTATGAGTTGGAGAGTACATTTGGATATATGATTTGTACTTCGTGGGAGAGTTGGAGTTAGCTGCTTAACTTTTACGTGACCCGGTACCACGTGAAAGGGGAAGCAGAGAATACTTTTTGGAGATCAGGTCATTACTTAGGGATATATACCCCGCAATGGTGCGGAGGAAGTGGTATTAATTGAGTAATACCTAGGAGGTCCGACCGTAACTAGGTATAATATCAGATGATGATCTTCGAGGGGTAGAGCGTCGATTGACAGATATTTTGATCAGCTATTTAGTTGTAGGGTTCCTCTATCGTTGTGTTCATTGCTCCATACTGGAGGGTGCTGAACCTCAGAGTGTAGCAATCACAGTATGATGGGGTACAGGACAATGGTTAGACGACTCAGCTAACATTGTCTCTATCAGGCAGTTCAAGACCTTAACCATGTGATCATTTTACCAGATCTTGTGGTCTATATCTCATATTAGAGGGTTTGATCTTTTATCAGTATTTGTCGAGGGATATTTATAGATGAGGGTGGTGGAGATATCTTCTTGATGGGTGGACTCTCAGTCGGGAGGTTATGTGAATCTTTGGACTTGAGATTGATATTCTTTTACTGTGGATATTTGATTATTAGAAAAGATGAGATGATGAGATTTGACAGACTTTTTGGATACATTTAGTTTGTTGGCAGTAGGTGTTGAGGGTTAGATGATTTCCTTTTACTCTATCTTTGCTTAGGAGACTATCTGGTATGATTGATTGATGTTGAGGATGATTGGAGATTGGTGGATATTGGGAGATCAGGTGTGGTGATATGTTGTCTTTTGATGATATATTGGTGGATATTAGGTTTGATAATCTACTATTTGGTGTTTGAGGTTGATAGTGATATGGGGAGTAGCACATGTGTGATATTTATGGATTTGGTGATTTGTGGTTGGTGATTAGATTACAGACTTGTTATTGGGGATCTTACAATTGAGTGAGCCTGTCGTGCGTACATTATGAGTCCTTGGTGTTATCATTTAGGCATATCGTGCCCTAGATGTTTTTAATGACTTGATGTATTTGGTATTCCTAGGGCGTTTGGATTAGATTTCGTTATCTTCATTGATGATGTTGTGATCTATTCCCGATCTGATGTGGATTACGTACACTATCTTCGGATAGTTTTAGAGATTTTTGACGGGAACATCTATATGTGAAGTTAGTAGTACGTATTATGATTGTCTTTTACGAGTTTTTGGGACAGGTTGTGTTTAGTAGAGGATATCGGTGGATTCACAGGAGATAGAGGCTGTTATCAGTTGGGAGTAGGTGTAGTATATACTGGAGGTTCGCTGTTTTTTTCGTGGTATGGCTGGATATTATCGGAAATTAGTTGAGGGTTTTCTCCAGTATTGTTATGTCGTTGACTGGATTGTCTAGGATGGGTATGAAATTTTCCTAGATAGATGCGTACGAGATCAGCTTCAGGAGTTGAAACGAAAAGTTGTTAACTGCACTGTCTTAGTTGTACTTTCTAATGTCGACGGATTTGTACTCTACACAGATGTATCGTATTTGGGAGTCGGTGCAGTTCCGATATAGCATGAGCAGAGTAGTCTCGTGGCAGTAGTTAGAATTCTCGTATAACGAGAATTAGATTCTTTATCTCTATGGGAGATTATGTGTGTTTCCGGTGTCACTTCTTATCTGGGAGAAGTTACTGTAGGAAACACCTCGATCTGGATTTGCGATACATTCGGGTGACACCTGATGTATGGAGATTTGGAGCATTCTTATTGGTGGAACGATATGAAGAAAGACATCGTAGATTTTGTAGCTTAATGTCTAGCATGTCAGCAAGTGGAAGCTGAACATTAGAGATTAGTAGGATTATTTCAGTAGACTCGTATTTTGGAGTGGAGTTAGGAGCATGTTTTGACAGATTTTGTTGTGAGATTATCCAGGATATGGAGAGGATATGATGGTTTGAGTAATGATTGTTGGGTGATGACTTTGCTCCCTAGCTATCGAATTGTAGGGCGAATTCTTTCGGATTGAGTAGTAGGATAATACTTTAAAGAGATTACCGGACCTCATGGTGTATCTCTGAGTGTTATATTGGATGGAGATCCGCGATTTCACATCATGGTTCTGAGTGAGTTTTTAGCAGACTTTGGGTTCAGAGTTTTGCTTTAGTATAGATTTTTTTTACCCTCAGACTGATGGATAGTTTGAGTGCCCTATACAGATGTTGGAGGATCTGATCATAGTGGATTTTGGATTTCAGAGGTAGTTGGTTTGCCCACAGTTGGTTAGGAAATAGTGTGGAAGTAGCGAGAGTAGGGTGAGTTCATAGCTCACAGAGTCATCGTTATTCACTTGGAGGCAGATCATCATGGTTGGAGTTTTGTTCATTTTACTTGGATGATACTCTTGAGTGTGGATCCCTGAGTTGACCAGTAAATTTGGGGACCAAATTTTTATTAGTGGGGGAGAATGTAAGATATCGCAAAATAAATAATAAATGTTATTGGACGAAAAATCTTATTGGATTTTTTCGGAATTTTTAGAAATTTTTCGGGATGTATATGGAGTCGGGGTACAATAAAAGTCTATTTAGAATACCCCTTAAATAGGAGTTGATTGAGAAATAAACTTAGAGATTAATTAACTTAACCTAAGTTTTAATTCTTAAAATTTCAAATCCTTTCTCCCCATTATCGCCGAAGCCTCTTTCTTCCCCGACAACTCCTACCCGACCCTTCTCCGGCGATTTTTCGCCTCACCGACGTCGAGCTCGCGATCGCCGGCCATTAGACATTGACATCGACAGAGGGCTTCCTGTTCCCCGATCCCGAGTCTTCTTCCTTCCTCCCTTTCTCTCGCACGAGCAGACGACCCAATGGCGACGGAGAGACTTCTTCCACCCCGATCTCGTTGTCACGTATCGTAGGAGGGAAGGCGTCGCCGGATCTCGATAGTACCGATCATCTCCAGCTGAGTAGGCGTCTCGGTGGCTGTTTCTTGCGGGCGATCGATGGCGATCCAGCGGAGCTAGGGCATTGCGGGGTCCCGACCGATTGAGCCTCTTTCGCTTCTCCTCTTCGATCTGTTCACTAGAGGGCAAATCGAGTCATCACCAGTGGGAGTGGATCACGCGACACCATTGGAGGGGATCGATCGAGGTAAGGGCAATGTCGGGTAATGCTTTAAATTCAAGAATATTGTGTGAATTGTCTCTTTTGTGTTGGTGCGGGAAGCATCTAACGATCGAACCTGAGTTTCGATAATGGCAAAGGATTCAAAGTTAAGGTGTGTTGTGATCTAACATGTTGAATGAGTATTTCAGGAAAAGTCCTAACTGCGGTTAGGCAGGTGAAAAACCCTAGGGGGTGGTAACCCTAGGTCCTAGGGGGTGGTAACCCTAGGTGGAGAAAAGTCCTAGGTGCGGTTAGGCAAAGGGAAAACCCTAGGGGGTGGTAACCCTAGGTCATAGGGGGTGGTAACCCTATGCGGAAAGTCTTGGCAAGTCGATGGCTTCAGGCAAAAGTCCTAGGGGGTGGTAACCCTAGGTGGAAAGTCCTGGTGTCGCGAACCAGGTGAAAGACTGGACTAGCCGGGAAGCGGATGTCCAGCAGAAAGTCCGGAAGCGTCGAGTGCTGAGCAAAAGTCCAGTCGATCTGGAGGATCGCACTGGCAACAGGTAAATCTCCTGAGTGGAGTAGGTGAGGACGTGTTCCCCGTAGAGGGAACAGTAGGCGTCGGGTCGACCTAGGGTTTCCGGGGGGAAACCTGAAGTCAGACCCGGACAGTTCGAATGCTGTCAGAACTTTCATTATTATCATTCATTATGTTTCTGTGCTAACTTTGTTTTGCAGGGTATGTGTTTGGGACTAACACATTTTGCAGGAACAAAGGAGCAAGTTACAACTCGGATGAACAGTGTCCGAGGCGCCTCCATGGAGCTTGGAGGTGCCTCGGGTGCGAACCAGGAAAAGCCAGCGCAGAAGGTTGGAGGCGCCTTAGATGAAGTTCAAGGCGCCTTGGGTCGAAGGTTGAAGGCGCCTTGGGTAGGCTGAAGGCGCCTTAGATGAAGTTCAAGACGCCTTGGGTCGAAGGTTGAAGGCGCCTTGGGTAGGCTGAAGGCGCCTTGAACTGGATGAAGTTCGACCAAGTCTGTGTTGATCTCCTCGGGTGACTCGGCCTGTTTAAGGCGCCTTGAAGGGCTTCAAGGCGCCTTGAACACCCTTTATAAGGGGTCTCGAGCAACAGCACCAGTACAACGAACTCCAAGCAATCCTTACGCTACAAGCTGCTCTAGAAACACCCAGAAGTGCTGTTACAAGTCCCCGACAACCCGGAGCTTCAGATTCTGCTACTTTATTGTTGTCGGTATAATTTGTTTTAGTTCTTTCAATTGTAATATCTTATTGTACATTTTACGAGCTTATAGTTGTTGCCCACGGAAAGCGATCAAGGATCGCGGGCCTTCGAGTAGGTGTCGCCTTAGGCTCCGAACGAAGTAAAACTTCTTGTGTTCCTCTGTGATTGCATTCGTTATTTCCGCTGCGTATATTTACTTTGATAGTTTTACGATTCCGATACGATCAAAATAGCCACGAGCGCTATTCACCCCCCCCCCTCTAGCGCGTCTCGATCCAACAATTGGTATCAGAGCGGGGTCGTCTTGAATCAGTGCAACCACTATTCAAGACAATTTTCTTTTCATTGTTTTGTTCGGAGTCAATTAGAATTTAGCCTCATAGCTATATTCTAATTTCTTTTTACGAATCGATTTTTTGCCCGAAGTTGGTGCAACACCACTCGAGCTCGTAATTATTACTATTCTCTTCCCACACTACTAATCCAAGACTCAGTCTTGGAATAGATCTTGTTGTTTTTTGTTCTTTTAGATCTAAATGGCCCAACAAGAAGGATATAGCACCGTTCGCCCCTCACTATTTTCCGGAGAAGACTTCGGATATTGGAAGGGGCGAATGGAAATATATCTAAAGATCCAGTTCAACACCTGGATGATCGTCAGAACAGGACTACAACTACCAACTGGTACCGATGGTAAGCCTACATCCTGTGAAAACTGGGAGCCCGCATTTATCAAGAAGGTGGAAGCCGACGCCAAAGCCACCTGCACCATCCAATGCGGTCTGACCAAAGAAGAGCTCAACAGAGTCGGTCCATTCTCCTCCGCAAAGGAACTATGGGAGAAACTGATCGAACTACACGAGGGCACCTCGGAAACCAAGGTAAGTAAGCGTGATTTGTTATTAAATAAACTATACAATTTGAAAATGCAGGAAGGCGAGACGGCAAGCTCTTTGCACGCCCGAATTCAAGATATCCTGAATTCTCTACATGGAATCGGGCAGAAGGTAGAAAACAGAGATATAATAAGGTATGCCCTTAACTCATTCCCTAGGAGTACACTATGGGCATCAATGGTAGATGCCTATAAAGTCTCTAAGGATTTGTCTTCCTTAAAATTAGATGAATTGTTTAGTGAATTCGAACTCCATGAACAGACTAATGCACGGCCATCCGAGAAAGGGATTGCTTTGGTTGCAGGAACGAGTCGAACACGGGAATCAAGAGGACGGCGAAAAGTTGAATCGGAATCAGAAGACGAATCCGATTCAGAAGATTCAGAAGATGAACTGGCCAGCTAATTTGTGAATCTTGTAAAGAAACTCTACAAGAAGAAGAAGGGATTCAACAAGAAAGATCTGAAGAAGGCAGTTCAATCCAAGGAGGCCCAATCAAAGACAAAATTTGAAGTCACATGTTACGGGTGCAACCAGAAGGGTCATATCAAGGCCAACTGCCCCAATCAAAAGGAAGCCAAGAAGCAAAGAAGAAAGAAGGCCCTAAAGGCAACCTGGGACGAATCTTCTTCGGAGGACGAAGACGACGAACTCAACCAAACAAGTTTACTCGCATTGATGGCCCGGGACCAGATCAGCGAATCCGAGAGCGAGTCAGAAGCCGACTCTGAGCAAAGCCACGGATCCGCATCCATTTCCGAAGGACCGGACTTCGCTGTAAGTATTCCTAGACTCAATAATTTAGTCAATTATTTACTTCGCAAATTAGCTAAGTCAAATTTGAAAATTAAGTCACTTTTAAGAGAAATAACCACTCTTAAAGGAGTAACTAACTCAAAATCTTTAACTGAAGATTCAACTCAAGTACAACGACTTGAGAAAGAAAATTCAAATATGAAAAATCAGTTAAACAAATTAAAAATTACTCTAGAAAAGTTCTCTCTGGGTTCCAAGAATTTGGATCTAATTCTTGGGACACAAAGAGCTGTCTACAATAGAACTGGGCTAGGATACAAAAGTAAAAAGAAATATAAATCCTATTTATCTTTAATAAACAAACAAAGTAGTAAATCAGTCCAAGCATGGGTCCCCAAGTCCAAATTGATCAATCAAGTTGGATTTGGTCAATACTGGGTCCCGAAGGATCAAATATACTACCTCGATAGACCACATCGAGGCCGTGATCCAGGGGGAGCAAAAAGAAAAACGATACTAAAAATAAATTAAATTTAAAATTCAAAATCTAAATTTAAAATTCAAATCTAAATTAAAAATTCAAAATTAAATTACAAAATCTAAATTTAAAATTTGAAATTAAACTATAAATTCAAAAATTTAATTCAAAATTCGAAATTCAAATATAAATTCAAAAAGTCAATTCAAATTCGAAATTAAACTATAAATGAAATTCAAAATTCGAAATTAAACTATAAGTTCAAAAATTCAATTCAAAATTCGAAATTAAATTATAAATTCAAAAATTAAATTCAAGAATTAAATTATTAATTCAAAAATGAAATTCAAAATTCGAAATTCAAATTCAAAATTCAAAATTTAAAATTTTAAATTCAAAAATTAAATTCAAGAATTAAATGAAATTCAAAATTCAAAATTAAATAATTAAATCAAATTAAAAGGAAGGGTCCAGATTATCTGGCACCTCCGAACTTAATCTACCCGAAATGGGTAAACAAGAGTAGACTACCCGGCAGGGTAATTAAGGATAGAAAAATGGGCTACGTTTAACTTAACCCACGGTACTGGTGAAGTTTTTTGGATGATAGTAAGTTAGGGAAGCTTGGGCATCGCATGTCTAGGAAGATATGGCTTCGACCTGGTGCATTTGGCCAAGTGGAACTGACCGAAGCTACCCTTAAATGGATCCTAACTAGTTAGACCAAGGTTTAGTACTAAGTTCAATGGGTAGGACTATTTGGAAAACCTCGAAGGCATGGTTACTTTAATGAGCTCCTTGTGACTCACCATAGCCCAGAAGTTTATCCAAAGAATACTTACTTGTTGAACCCAAAGCTAAACCTGAATCTAACACAAAATTAAACCAAACCCTTAAATTGAACCTCAATTCATCTCACAAAAATTATAGGATTCCTTGATTGAAAATTCAGATCGGGTGAGATGACTAAGTAATTAAAAACAAACTGATAATTAATTCAAATTCAAATTAATTTCAAAATTACTTCAAAACTTAATTTTAAAATTCATTTAAAATTCATTTAAAAAGTATTTTGAAAAATCTTTTCAAAAATCATTTTAAAAATCTTTTCAAAAATTTCAAAATCTTTTCAAAATCATTTTAAAATTATTTCAAAACTAAATTTCAAAAATTATTTTAAAATCTTTTTCAAAACTTAATTGCAAAATCATTTTAAAATCTTTTCAAAACTAAATTTCAAAATCATTTTAAAATCCTTTCAAAACTTAATTTCAAAAATCATTTTAAAATCTTTTCAAAACTAAATTTCAAAAATCACTTTAAAAATCTTTCCAAAACTAAATTTCAAAAATTATTTTAAAATCTTTTTCAAAACTTAATTTCAAAATTATTTAAAAATCTTTTCAAAATTAATTTCAAAATTATTTAAAAACCTTTTCAAAATTATTTAAAAATATTTCCAAATTATTTAAAAATCTTTTCAAAATTATTTAAAAATCTTTTCAAAATTAATTTCAAAATTATTTAAAAAATCTTTTCAAAATTTAATTTCAAAATTATTTAAAAAAAAAAAAAAAAAAAGGGCGCCTTTTGGAGGCGCCTCCCACACTGGAAGGCGCCTCATAAAGCGGCGGGAAAGTTCCCAGCGCATTACCTTAAGGCGCCTCGGATTAATCCGAGGCGCCCCCTAAACCAACTCAAGGCACCTTAAACAATTTTAAGGCCGACCACATCAGGCAGCTGCCCCTATCGCTCCGGCAGCCGAGGACATACCAGGCGAGGGAGAGGAGTGGGCTGATTTCTTAGCTGAGGATCTTTTCGCGGATCCCTCCTCGTCTGCCGGACCATCCACCTCAGTTGGACCATCGACCTCTTCCTCACTCTCCGTCGAGGACAGACTTGCTCAACTCGAGGTTGAGTCCATCAAGACACGACGGATAGTTCTCTCTATTCGATCCGAGATGGCTGTCGGATTTACGTCTCTTCGTGACGAGATACGACGTCTAGGTCAGCCAGCACCTGAGCAGCCCCATCCTGCTATTTGATATGACTCTGTTATGCATTGTACTGTGGATTGTTGTTTCACTTCACCACCTATTTTTGTTTAGACTTCCTTGAAGTAATATAGACTTCTGTGCATGTTTAGTTAGTTTCACAAAATCTGAGTTTACTTATCACTTATCCAAATTCTAGGAAAAACATTTTGTCAAAATCCCTACTTTTTTAGACTGTCAAAAATTGGACTTAGCCTAGGATTTTCCCATAGAAATCATGTTCCCCTAGGACTCAGCCAGAGCATCTCACAAACACCTAGGTTTACCTTGATTGTGTTTGTAAAACATAGAACGGCGTGAGATGCATAGGGTACAGCCTGGACTCAAGAATGCTTATATCTGTGCATCGATATGAGTCTGGGCGTTAAATATGCAATAAACACTAATCAAGTTAAGTTCTCCAGCTCTAGTCAAGTCTATCTGGACCAAAATAACTTAACTTGACTAACCAAGTGAAAGCTATTGTCCTGTAGACAATCAGCAAGTAACTCAAGGTTAGACAGTTGGCAAAGGATACTCAATCTTTTAGTTAAAAATGCCTATACTTTAGGGCTCTGATATCTGATCAACACCAATTACATTGCTATTCAACTTGACTCATGCTTGGACTTAAGGACCAACTGAATAAATAACCTAAATTAAAATTTTAGCTACTCTCTCTCTTCAACTTAAAAATTAACCAATTTTTTTTAATTAAGCTAAGTCACTTTTCACTTAAGATACATTTTCAAAGTTCAATGTTTGCAAAAGGCTTAGCTAAGTGGTTCATAGAGCAACTTTCAAATTTTTTTTTTTCAAACTTAGCCAACCTTGAAACCTAACGTTATATATTATTGCTAAGATATTTTCTAGGTTACCCTTCAAATAGTTTTGCAAAATTTTAACTCAGTGCTTTCAAAATTTTAGGTGAAAAGTTATTTTTCAACTTAGCACTTATCCTGTTTTTTAATCTAATTTATTTTTCAAAAAGAAATATTGAAACTGGCTTATTTTTTGATAAAGGCAAAGGGGGAGAATAAGAAAATTCAAAAGTAAACTTTAAAAGTAAAAAGTAAAAATTTAAAAAGGAAACCCTGTATTAAGGGGGAGCTTCACAAAAGTTTAAGTGTTAGCTTAAGTTAGGCGTTGATTTGATTTTATATACTTAAGCTTGCTCACTTAAAACCTTTTTATGCATTTGTTTTTACTTAACTTTGAATTTGGGTTGCCATAATCAAAAAGGGGGAGATTGTTAGTGCGGGAAGCATCTAACGATCGAACCTGAGTTTTGATAATGGCAAAGGATTCAAAGTTAAGGTGTGTTGTGATCTAACATATTGAATGAGTATTTCAGGAAAAGTCCTAACTGCGGTTAGGCAGGTGAAAAACCCTAGGGGGTGGTAACCCTAGGTCCTAGGGGGTGGTAACCCTAGGTGGAGAAAAGTCCTAGCTGCGGTTAGGCAAAGGGAAAAACCCTAGGGGGTGGTAACCCTAGGTCATAGGGGGTGGTAACCCTATGAGGAAAGTCTTGGCAGGTCGATGGCTTCAGGCAAAAGTCCTAGGGGGTGGTAACCCTAGGTGGAAAGTCCTGGTGTCGCGAACCAGGTGAAAGACTGGACTAGCCGGGAAGCGGATGTCCAGCAGAAAGTCCGGAAGCGTCGAGTGCTGAGCAAAAGTCCAGTCGATCTGGAGGATCGCACTGGCAACAGGTAAATCTCCTGAGTGGAGTAGGTGAGGACGTGTTCCCCGTAGAGGGAACAGTAGGCGTCGGGTCGACCTAGGGTTTCCGGTCGAAAACAAGTCAGACCCGGACAGTTCGAATGCTGTCAAAACTTCCATTATTATCATTCATTATGTTTCTATGCTAACTTTGTTTTGTAGGGTATGTGTTTGGGACTAACACATTTTGCAGGAACAAAGGAGCAAGTTACAACTCGGATGAACAGTGTCCGAGGCGCCTCCATGGAGCTTGGAGGCGCCTCGGGTGCGAACCAGGAAAAGCCAGCGCAGAAGGTTGGAGGCGCCTTAGATGAAGTTCAAGGCGCCTTGGGTCGAAGGTTGAAGGCGCCTTGGGTAGGCTGAAGGCGCCTTGAACTGGATGAAGTTCGACCAAGTCTGTGCTGATCTCCGCGGGTGACTCGGCCTGTTTAAGGCGCCTTGAAGGGCTTCAAGGCACCTTGAACACCCTTTATAAGGGGTCTCGAGCAGCAGCACCAGTATAACGAACTCCAAGCAATCCTTACGCTACAAGCTGCTCTAGAAACACCCAGAAGTGCTGTTACAAGTCCCCGACAACCCGGAGCTTCAGATTCTGCTACTTTATTGTTGTCGGTATAATTTGTTTTAGTTCTTTCAATTGTAATATCTTATTGTACATTTTACGAGCTTATAGTTGTTGCCCACGGAAAGCGATCAAGGATCGCGGGCCTTCGAGTAGGAGTCGCCTTAGGCTCCGAACAAAGTAAAACTTCTTGTGTTCCTCTGTGATTGCATTCGTTATTTCCGCTGCATATATTTACTTTGATAGTTTTAGGATTCTGATACGATCAAAATAGCCACGAGCGCTATTCACCCCCCCTCTAGCGCGTCTCGATCCAACATTTTGTAGTGCTCTTCGTAATCTGGAATAGAGGATGCATTGGATCAAAATAGGGGAGGATTTCTCTTGAGCCGATCACAACCTTCTACACTTCTTGCGGCTGTTAGAGTCTCAGATGAAGAGGTGGAGGTTGGTTGAGGTGAGAAAGGTTCTATTTGTTATGGATTTCAGTAAGTCTTTGCTGTACATGTTGAAATCTAGACTGACTCTTGGAAGAAGTGGTTGTGGGTATTCTTTGTAGCTTCTCGGCAGTGAGTTGTAGGGTTGTTGAGCTACTGGAATTGCTGCCATACTTCAAGGTCAGTGCCTTTCTAGTGTTGTACTTTGGATATTATATTAGTATGATACTAAATTGGGTTTTCTATGGGTTTTGGGGTTTTGTTCTGCTTAGATTTATGAGTAGTGTGATGTGGTTGGATTAATTGAGGTGGATGGACTATGTAGGATGGATTTATGATGGTTATTTGGTGAATGGTTTATATAGATGGATGCATGATCAGTATTAGTATATTTTGGATTGGTTATGTTTGTAGTAAATCTTTACTAGAAGATGAAGTGGTTAGGGATGTTTATTCTATTTGGTTATGGATTTGGGATTCATTTATGAGTAGAATTGAAGTGAAGGATTGTGGATTTAGTTAAACCTAATTAGATTAAGGAGTTGGGTTAATTATTTCGATTAGGATTTTCCCTAATTAGATTGAGAAGTGTATTTAGCTTTTTGCTACCTATGTAATTAGCTAAATATATTATGTGTTCGCAGGAATTTGTTTCGAGGCGAGCGTCTCGACGTGAGATTAGTTTATTTGACACGACCGATAGATAAAGGCGGGTATTTCTTCCTTGGCCTCTATGTAGATTTTCTTGTACTTAGTGCATGGTTATTATTGGATGAATTAGGCTGCTTTATCTTATATCATGATCGGTTGTTGTTTTTCCTGCATGATACTTATGCTTGACCCTTGTGATGATCTATTTAATTCATATACAGTCTCCACTCTTGATATCTACTCTGTTGGGATTACACGTGTAGAGTATGTCTTGTAGGGATTGTCAGGTTGTTGGAATTCCCATGCTGTTTGAGTATATGATATGGACTGTACATAGGTGGGTATGTGTTATAGGAGTTATCTTGTTGACCGTGCATTTGCATGTTGTATGTACACACGTGTTTGGTTATGTACTTTTGGAGTTGTGTTGATTGTATGTTTATGGTTTATACACGTGTTTGATGTGTTTATTATTGGAGGATACATGTTGATTGTACTTAGATTCTATGTATATGTGTCCGGTGGAATTATTAGAGATTTTTGATTGATCATACGTGGGTAGTTGTGTACATGTGTTTGGTGGGATGTGTGGATTTATCATGACGATTATATTCATGTTATGGAGTGCTTATGTGGTTTAGAGGTTGCATGGATGATGACGGTGTTTGTATCATGATTATATATATATATCATGTTCATCATTCATTGTATCTGACGACTAGTCTCCCTTGTGGTTGAGAGGGTCGTCAGTCTTTTATAGCTGTCCACTCTACCACTGATGGAGAGTGGTAGCTGGGAGTGGAGCTATGTCCTGTCGCGCTTACTCAACTGCTCATTGTTTTTACTCTGTCAGCCTCGACCACTCTGGAGTAGTGGATCTTGAGGGTACAGTAGTCAGGGGGCTTGAGTTGTGAGTGGTCAGGGACCCTTAGCTATGTAGTTAGATAACTACATAGTATACTGTCGCCTCAGTCGCTTTATAGCGGTTACGTGCATGAGGCTTGTACGGTTTGTCACGAACCCAAGCCTCTCAGCCATACATGGGTCGTGGTGTCTGGAGAGGTGGCGGGGGTGACCCTGGATCATGCATGCACATTTGCATTTGATGCACGGTGCATCGTTGGAGATATATTTGCATACATGCCTAGTAGATACTAGTTGCATGTGTTTGTGGTATGTTGCATTTGTTTGCGATATGATTGTTGCATATGGTTATCATGTTGCATACATGTCATTTATTTTATATGTATATGCAGTCGTATTTATATTGCACAGGTGTCACGGTTATATCTGTTGCAGATTCTGTGAGTTTACTGATCATTGTACCATGTGTCGATTTCAGATTGGGTATGTATCTGTCATGATGTTAGTTGTGGTTTGTACAGTTTATATGTCAGGTTATTATGTCAGTTATGTTTAGGTGCATTGATTATGATAGTATGATCATGTTCTTTATGTTAGCTAAAGCGCTAGAGCCAATCATTTGATGATTGTATTTTTGGACTTGTTGTATCATATTCTATATAAATAAAGGCATTTTGTTTTTGGTTATTATACTTACTTGTATTGGTGCCAAATAAACTAAGTATAATAATGTCCTTGAGTAGAAGGTTCTTACCTATATCAATCGATTGGTTGAATCGATTGTGAGATGATATAGGGAACACTACACTTAATCATTCCTAGTCGAGTATTAACATTCAGGGATAATGTTAATGCAATAAGACTAGCATGTAGGTCAACTCGATGACTTGATCTCACAAGTCATGGATATAGAGATATCAAGTTGACACATGGGTATGTATTAGAGAATGTATACTGAATGACCCGCCATGAGAAAGTATCATGGATCGTTATATGAGTGTCATATACTTTCTCATGTGGCTATTAGTATGACTACTAGTCCTTGGACCTGAAGTCACCATGGATCCCTACATAAGGAGTTGTGTACTTTGGTTTCGTCAAACGTCACCCGTAACTGGGTGGACTATAAAGGCGATTACTGGGTATATAACGAATTATACAGAGGGATGTAAGTGATGTAGATGGCATCTATCCCTCCTATATGACGGGAGCGACATCGATATTCTTGATAGAGTGAGACCACGAAGTGCATGGCCATGCCCAAATGAGTCAATATGAGATATTGAGCTCATTTGATTTAGTGAGTCTACTTGGAGTTCAGGATTTAGATTGATCAGAGGATGACATGGTCTATGCCTCACATTGATCAATATAGATGTCTAGGATAGAAGGACACTTGTCATATTTTGTGAGGAGTCATAATTAGTAGTCACAAAGGTGATGTTGGATCTCAACATTCTTGTAACATTGGGTAGTAATGATGTGTTGCTAGATACCGCTCATTACTTATGCTCCTAAATGGGTTTAGGGGCATTGCCAACGTTACAAAAACCTATAGGGTCACACACTAAGGACAATTAGATGGAGATTAGGTTCATATAATGAACCAAGAGGATAATATTCATTTGATGAATCAAATTGGATTAAGAGTAATCCTAATTGGGCTAATTGAGTTAGATTCAAGTTGATTCATGTGTTTAATGAGTCTAATTTGGATTATGACTCATTGAATCAATTTAATTAAATGAATTATATTCATTATATTAAATTGGCTTGAATTAAATGGTTGGATTAGATCAACCATGAGAGAGATTAAGTCAAGTTTGACTTGACTTGAGAGGAAGATGAAGAGTCAAGTTTAACTTGACTTTAAGTCACCTCATTGGTGAGTTGGCATTGAGTGGGCCAATGATGATGCTCCACATCATCATGTTTGCTTAAGTGGGATGCCACCTCATGGGAGTTACCATGAGTTGTGACTCTTGGCATTCCATGGGAGTTACACACCCTTTTAATGTGGTCGGCCACATGAATGGGTTGATTAGTTTTCATTTTGTGAATTAATCTCATTCATTCCTTCATCTTCTTCCTTGCTCCAATTTTGCTCTCCCTCTCCTCTCTTGGCCGAACCATCCAAAGGTGCTAGCACACCTTTTGTGTGGTTTTTCTCCACCTACTTGTTTGTGTGGATACATATAGAGAGTTGTCTACGTTGACAACTTCGAGATCCGGCACCATTTGGACGAGCGGGAACGCGAAGGGCTTCGCTTCAAAGGTATAACCTTTTCTTTGTAGATCTAAGTGTAGATCTAGGTAGAAACTCGTATTCGTATGTTTTTCAAACCTTTTCTTTGCACGGATCCATTGGCTAGGGGCTTTCGGGGTTTCCGCTACGCGGAAAAGCGGTTTTTGCGGTCCGAAAATCCCAACAGTGGTATTAGAGCCACGTACGAAGACGAATACGTGTTTATTTTGTGTTTTATGAAAAATTTTCAGTTCTGTAATATTCTGTAAATTTATGATTTTTATAGTTTTTATGGGTATTTTTCTCGTAGAAGCGAAGTACAAGTGTTTCGACGCTTGTAGGCTTTGACTACCAAGAAGTTTTTCCCAAAACGGCCAAGTTTCGTCCCAAAATTTTTGGGACAGCGGGCTAAGGCACTGTTAGATCGCAAAGGAACCCTCGCGATGGTTAGATCGCGGGTAGGGGCGCTGCCCCTGGCCCCGCAAGGGGATTCGTTCCGCGATTGCGCCCGAAAACTGCTAAACGGAACCGCCGGGAAATTGTACTCGTAAAAATTGTAAAAATTATAGGAAAAATTACAGAAAATTATAGAAATATATAATTTCGAATTATATATTATTTTTGTGATATTCATGGCCCAAAGACCCAATTCGATTGGATAATTTGTGTTGTAATTCAAAATATGGCCTGCGTGCCATTTTGTGTGTTTGCGTGTGCTGTATTTGATACGCGACCTACGAGTCATGCCTCCCTATTTATATTCTGGTTGTAAATTAGATTTAGACTCGAATGTAACTCGAGTTTCAAAATGTAATGTAAATTTTGAAGCGGTGGAAGGTCCACTCAAGACGGAGTTACGAGGAAGGCGCGAGCAACACAAGGTGGTCAAAAGGAAGGCGCTTGAGAAGCTGTTGACCTTAGGTTGACCATCCGATCTTCTCATTGTCTTGAGAAGATCGTATTAGGGCCATGACATAATCAAAAAATTATTTAATTAATTGCTTTTGTGTGTATGTGATGCATGCTAATTAATTAAGTAATTAATTAGTGCCTAACGATTAGATTAGATCTAAGTCGTGCACATGATGCACCCTTTGATTAGATTAGATCTATCGAGTATATGATACCCATCATCGTTTAGATTAGATCTAAATCGCGACAACTCGTAATGCCTACCATGTCGTGATACCTACCACTACCTCGATCGCATGTTGTTGTTGAATCTGCCAAAGCAGAGCAACACATACTATGTTGGTAGGGTACGGAAGGACAATCTTGGTCCCGCCTATCAACGCATGGGTGAGTACAACTCAATTAGATTGAGTAACTAGTTAACTCAATTGGATCGAGTTTAACTATAGGCATTATCCAATGGTTGGTAGATAGGTCAAAATCACGTTTATATTAACTCTTGGGCGTATTAGCCAAAGCTAACTCGAGTTTTAATATAAATGCGGATTTTATCCTATAAACAAGAGTAGCATAGAGATGTAATTGGTAATTAGTTACCTACCGATCATACTAAGTCTTGGGCGTATTAGCCAAAGCTAACTCAAGGGTTAGTATAATGTGGATCTTGTCCCACATGAATTATAGAATTCAGTGGGAGCATCATTTAGTTAAAGGCCTAATTAAATGATTAAGAATATGATATTTATTTTCTGTATTTTTCTGTTGTAGATAACCATGACGTCAAATACAAGCACTTTCTCCCTGCGATCTGTTCTTGAGAAGGACAAGCTCAACGGAGCAAATTTCCTGGACTGGTACAGGAACTTGAGAATAGTTCTCACCCAAGAACGTAAACTGTACGTTCTGGAGCAGCCCATTCCGGAGGCTCCTCCTACCACTGCCCCACGAGCTGACCGAGATGCTTTCAAGAAGCATTAAGATGACGCATTATATGTGTCTTGTCTAATGCTCGCGACCATGAACTCTGAGCTTCGGAAGCAACACGAGTTAATGGGCGCTTACGATATGGTTGAACATCTTCGTCAACTGTATCAAGGTCAAGCGAGGCATGAGAGATTTGAGATCTCAAGGGCACTGTTTCAGTGCAAGATGTCATACGGGGCTCCTGTAGGCCCATATGCACTCAAAATGATTGGGTACATAGAGAACCTACAAAGGTTGGGGTTCCCACTTGGCCAAGAGCTGGCCACAGACCTAATCTTGCAATCCTTGCCGGATAGCTACAGTTAATTCGTTCTAAACTACAATATGAACGAGATTGACAAGCCACTGCCTGAGCTACTTAGTATGTTGCGAACTGCTGAGCTGAACCTTAAGATGGCTAAGTCCAATACTGTTCTGATGGTTCAGAAACATAAGGGCAAGGGCAAGCCCAAAGGCAAGGGAAAGTCCCAGGCCAAGGGCAAAGGCAAGGCACTGAAGCCTAAAGGAGGGGTCGCCAAGGATGCTACCTGCTTCCACTGCGGTCAGATCGGGCACTGGAAGAGGAACTGTAAGGTATACTTGGAGGATCTTAAGAAGAAGCGAAGTGAGACTTCCACTTCAGGTATATATGTTATAGAAGTCAATCTATCTATTTCTACAACATGGGTATTAGATACTGGATGTGCAGGCGCTGAGAAATAGCAGGGCATTGACAAAGGGCAAGGTGAACCTACGAGTAGGCAATGGAGCACGAGTTGCTGCTGTTGCTGTAGGGACTTAGTTTCTATCTCTTCCCTTTGGGCTTGTACTAGAGTTAGTCGATTGTTGTTATGTGCCTGCATTAACTAAGAACATTATATCAGTTTCTTGTTTGGACAAGAAAGGTTTCTCGTTTACAATAAAGAACAAATGTTGTTCCGTCTATTTAAACGATATGTTCTATTGTAGTGCACCTCTGATAAACGAACTCTATATTCTAGACCTTGAAAGCCCTATCTATAACATAAATACCAAGAGGTTCAAGTCAAATGACCTGAACCAAACCTATCTCTGGCATTGTCGTTTAGGTCATATAAATGACAAGCGCCTATCCCAGCTCCATAAGGATGGTTTGCTGGACTCATTTGATTTTGAATCTTATGAGACGTGTGAGTCATGCCTACTAGGCAAGATGACCAAGACTCCCTTTAGTGGGCACAGTGAAAGAGCGACTGATTTGTTAGGACTCATACATAATGATGTATGTGGCCCTTTCAATATCGCTGCTAGAGGCGGTTATAGGTACTTCATCACATTTACTGATGACTTCAGTAGATATGGTTATGTGTACTTGATGACACATAAGTCTGAATCCTTTGAAAAGTTCAAAGAATTCAAGAATGAAGTACAGAACCAGCTTGGCAAGAGTATTAAGATACTTCGATCCGATCGAGGTGGAGAATACCTTAGCCATGAGTTCTGTGACTATTTAGCTGAGTGTGGGATTCTATCCCAACTCACTCCTCCTGAACACCACAGTGGAATGGTGTATCTGAAAGGAGGAATCGTACCCTATTAGATATGGTACGATCTATGATGAGTCACACAGATCTTCTGACATACCTTTGGGCCTATGCTCTAGACACGGCAGCTTTTATACTCAACCGAGTTCCATCCAAGGCCGTGATAAAGACATCATATAGGATATGGACTGGGAGAGATGCCCAAGTGTCTTTCATGAGGATTTGGGGATGTGAGGCCTATGTTAGACGTCAAGTCTCAGATAAATTAGGACCCAAATTCGACAAGTGCTATTTCATTGGATATCCCAAGGAAACTAAGGGATATTACTTCTACATTCCCAGTCAGCACAAGCTAGTTGTGGCAAAGACTGGAGTCTTTCTAGAAAGGGACATTATTTCTAGAAAGACTAGTGGGAGTACATTCGATCTTGAAGAAGTTCAAGATGCGGATCCCAGAACTGAAGCCTCGATGGAAGTTGAACTGGAACCACCAAGTGTTGTGGATGATGTTGTTCCACATAGAGTTGAGGAACAACAACCAGTTCAAGTAGACCTACCTCTTCGCAGGTCTGATAGGGTACGTCGTCAGCCTGAGAGATACTCATTTCTCTTGTCTGTCCATGATGACATTGTGCTCATAGAGGATGAGCCTACCACCTATCAGGAAGGTGTGATGAGACTAGATTCCGAGAAATGGCTAGAAGCCATGAGATCCGAGATGGAATCCATGTACACCAACCAAGTATGGACTTTGGTTGATCCACCTGAAGGGGTAAAACCCATTGGGTGTAAGAGGGTCTTTAAGAGAAAGACTGACATGGATGGACTTATCTATAAGGGTCGCTTGGTAGCTAAAGGTTTCAAGCAGATTCATGGTATTGACTATGATGAAACCTTTTCTCCAGTAGCGATGTTTAAGTCCATTCGGATCATGCTTGCTATTGCAGCCTACAATGACTATGAGATATGGCAGATGGATGTCAAAACTACGTTTCTGAATGGAAACCTACTCGAGGATGTGTACATGACACAACCTGAGGGTTTTGTAGATCCAAAGCATACTAGCAGAGTATGCAAGCTGCATAGGTCTATTTATGGACTAAAGCAAGCTTCTGGGAGCTGGAATCTTCGATTTGATGATGCAATCAAACAGTTTGGTTTCATCAAGAATGAAGATGAGCCTTGTGTCTACAAGAAGGTTGTAGGGGATATAGTTGTCTTCCTCATATTGTATGTGGATGACATACTACTCATTGGGAAGGACATCCCTATGCTTCAGTCTGTCAAGACCTGGCTAGGAAGTTGCTTCTCAATGAAGGACTTAGGTGAGGCATCCCGCATTCTAGGGATATAGATCTATAGAGATAGATCTAAGAGATTGCTTGGGCTAAGTCAGAGTACATACATTGACAAGGTACTCCTTCAGTTTGCCATGCAGAACTCCAAGAAGGGGTTTCTGCCGATGTCACATGGCGTGAGTCTTTCGAAGACTCAAGGTCCCTCTTCTAGAGAGGAGAGAGACCGCATGGATCAGATCCCTTATGCTTCAGCCATAGGATCTATCATGTACGCCATGCTATGTACTCGACCTGATGTCTCGTATGCTTTGAGCATGACGAGCAGATACCAGTCAGATCCAGGTGAAAGTCACTGGATAGCGGTCAGGAATATTCTTAAGTGATGGAGGCAATGATGAGCTACTACTTAAGAAGGACTAAAGAATATTTCTTGATATATGGAGGCAATGATGAGCTAGCTGTAAAGGGTTACAGTGATGCCAGCTTCCAGACCGATCAAGATGATTACCAATCGCAGTCAGAGTTCATATTTTGCATTAATGGTGGTGCTGTCAGCTGGAAGAGTTCGAAGCAGGACACAATAGCTGATTCTACAACAGAGGCTGAGTACATTGCTCCATCAGAGGCAGCAAAGGAGGCAGTTTGGATTCGCAAGTTCATCACTGAACTTGAGGTGGTTCCTAGCATTGCTGACCCTATTGAGCTTTATTGTGACAACAATGGAGCTATAGCACAGGCGAAGGAACCTCGCTCACACCAGCGGACCAAACACATACTACGGCGCTTCCATCTCATTCGAGAGATCATCGAGAGAGGAGATGTGAAGATTTGCAGAGTACCTACAGAGGCTAACATTGCAGATCTCTTGACCAAGGCTATGGCACAGAGGAAGCATGATGGTCACACTAGGTCATTGGGGCTTAGACCCTACACTGATTGGCACTAGTGCTAGTGGGAGATTGTTAGCTAACGCCCTAGAGCCAATCATTTGATGATTCTATTTTTGGACTTGTTGTGTCATATTCTATATAAATAAAGGCATTTTATTTTTGTTTATTATACTTACTTGTATTGGTGCCAAATAAACTAAGTATAATAACGTCATTGAGTAGAAGATTCTTACCTATATCAATCGATTGGTTGAATCGATAGTGAGATGATATAGGGAACACTACTCTTAATCATTCCTAGTCGAGTATTAACATTCAGGGACAATGTTAATGCAATAAGACTAGCATGTATGTTAACTCGATGACTTGATCTCACAAGTCATGGATATAGTGATATCAAGTTGACACATGGGTATGCATTAGAGAATGTATACTGAATGACCCGCCATGAGAAAGTATCATGAATTGTTATATGAGTGTCATATACTTTCTCATGTGGCTATTAGTATGACTACTAGTCCTTGGACCTGAAGTCACCACGGATCCCTACATAAGGAGTTATGTACTTTGGTTTCGTCAAACGTCACCCGTAACTCGGTGGACTATAAAGGCGATTACTGGGTATATAACGAATTATGCAGAGGGATGTGAGTGATGTAGATGGGATCTATCCCTCCTATATGGCGGGAGCGACATCGATATTCTTGATAGAGTGAGACCACGAAGTGCATGGCCATGCCCAAATGAGTCAATATGAGATATTGAGCTCATTTGATTTATTGAGTCTACTTGGAGTTCAGGATTTAGATTGATCAGAGGATGACACGGTCTATGCCTCACATTGATCAATCTAGATGTCTAGGATAGAAGGACACTTGTCATATTTTGTGAGGAGTCACAATTAGTAGTCACAAAGATGATGTTGGATCTCAACATTCTTGTAACATTGGGTAGTAATGATGTGTTGCTAGATACCGCTCATTACTTATGCTCCTAAATGGGTTTAGGTGCATTGCCAATGTTACAAGAACCTATAGGGTCACACACTAAGGACAATTAGATGGAGATTAGGTTCATATGATGAACCAAGAGGATTAGATTCATTTGATGAATCAAATTGGATTAAGAGTAATCCTAATTGGGCTAATTGAGTTAGACTCAAGTTGTTTCATGTGTTTAATGAGTCTAATTTGGATTATGACTCATTGAATCAATTTAATTAAATGAATTAGATTCATTATATTAAATTGGCTTGAATTAAATGGTTGGATTAGATCAACCATGAGAGAGATTAAGTCAAGTTTGACTTGACTTGAGAGGAAGATGAAGAGTCAAGTTTGACTTGACTTTATGCCACATCATTGGTTAGTTGGCATTGAGTGGGCCAATGATGATGCTCCACATCATCATGGTTGCTTAAGTGGGATGCCACCTCATGGGAGTTACCAAGAGTTGTGACTCTTGGCATTCCATGGGAGTTACACACCCTCTTAATGTGGCCGGCCACATGAATGGGTTGATTAGTTTTCATTTTGTGAATTAATCTCATTCATTCCTTCATCTTCTTCCTTGCTCCAATTTTGCTCTCCCTCTCCTCTCTTGGCCGAACCATCCAAAAGTGCTAGCACACCTTTTGTGTGGTTTTTCTCCACCTACTTGTTTGTGTGGATACATATAGAGAGTTGTCTATGTTGACAACTTTGAGATCCGGCACCATTTGGACGAGCGGGAACGCGAAGGGATTCGCTTCAAAGGTATAACCTTTTCTTTGTAGATCTAAGTGTAGATCTAGGTAGAAACTCGTATTCGTATATTTTTCAACCTTTTCTTTGCACGGATCCGTTGGCTAGGGGCTTTTGGGGTTTCCGCGACGCGGAAAAGCGGTTTTCACGGCCCGAAACTCCCAACACTTTATTTCCCTACTAAGACTCTATACTTGTGATCTCCATGTTTGTTTATGGACCATGCACTATCTTTTCTATTACCCGCTGAGTTACCTATACTCACCACCGCATGTATACATTTATGTTTTCAGGTAACTTGTAGATGGTTGGTGTCGCTCGGAGTATCCTGTCTGTCGGGTCCTACGTCACATCCGAAGGACGTGCTTGTTTTCTATTGTATATCTTTTTATTATTTTAGGCATTGTAGTTATGTGTAGCCATGTGGCTATCTTGTGGTTTTGGTGTTGTATTTGTGTTTAAGCCGTGTCGGCATGCATTGTATTTATTTGGTTTGTGTGGGCTTTCCTTCGTTTTTCCGCTGTGTTTTAGTACAACCGCATGGGCTGTTTTATATATAACTGCGTGGTTGTGATTGTTTCATTCCAGCCGTGTGGGATGTTATTATAACTGCGTGGTTGTGTATATAAATATTCTAGCCGCATGTGGCTGATGTATTTTGCTTGTATTGATGCTTCAGATTGTCACTGGTACAGGGGAGATGCTGCCGGATTTTTGTCTAGCAGAGACTCCTTTGGGGGCGTGACATACTGATTCCGATCGACTCCGTAAAACTGAAATCACCACAAAAAGAAAACCTAATTGGTGGTTGCACCAAATCAAGGCGACCCCGCTCTAATACCAATTGTTGGATCGAAAGCGCTAGAGGGGAGGGGGGTGAATAACGCTCGTAGCTTTCACACGTTTCGGATTCGTAAAATGATCAAGAATTAAACACAGCAGAAATAAATAAACAAACAAACACAAAAGACCAAGGTATTTACTTGGTTCGGAGCCTGTGGCGACTCTTACTCCAAGGTCCACGATCGAAGATCGCTTTCAGTGTGCAATCACTATCCATCCAAAAATCTTTTACAACTAAAGAGTACAAGTGCTTAATAAGGAAATAATATCGATAATATATAAGAATTGAAGAAACGAGGTCGTTAGTTGTCGGAGTAGCAGCGCGTGGTGGAAGCGTTCGGAGAGCGTTCAAAAGCACCGGTTGTTCTATTCGAGATGGTCAGGCTGCTTCCCGAGGCTCCTTTTTATAGGCTTCGAAAGGCTGATCCAGATCCCCAAGTCTTGGGATCAGGTTTGACCCGAGGCGGATTGATCGACCGATCAGGCGATCTCCTCCTCATCCGATCCGCTACGATCTGGTCAAGTCTTATCCCCGGTTCGGTCGACTGATAAACTGGTTCGGTCGACCGATCCCCTGGTCGAGCCCAGTCCACTCGCTGGAAATCTGATCTGCGGCTTGGGGGTTCGGTCGACCAATAACCCGGTTCGGTTGACCGATCCCGGTCAACTCTGACCCTGCACAGAAATTGTTAGAACTCTTCTCCTGTAAAACAGAGTTAGAATATGGTAGGTAATATATAAGTTAGTAAATTGACAGTCTTCGAACTGTCCGGTTCTGACTTCGGATTTCCGACCGGAAACCCTAGGTCTAACTGACGCCTACTGTTCCCTCTTCTTGGGAACGTGACCTCACCTAGTCCACTCAGGAGAAGTTATCTTTTGCCAGTTCGGTCCTTCAGACTGACTGGACTTTTGCTTAGAGCTAGAATCTTCCGGTCTTCATGTTGGACGTCCGGTCCACGACTCGTCCGACTTCCACGTGGTTCGCGACACCAGGATTTCCACCTAGGGTTACCACCCCCTAGGATTTTTGCCCGAAGACTCTGACCCACCAAGGCTTTCTGCATAGGGTTACCACACCCTATGACCTAGAGTTACCAGCCTCTAGGGTTTTCCCTTTGCCTAACCGCAGCTAGGACTTTTGCCTAAGTAACCTTAGGACTTACCTACAATCTCAATCAACATATTAGATAACAAGTAACCTTAACTTTGAATCCTTTTGCCATTATCAAAACTTGGGTTCGATCGTCGGATGCTTTTCGCACCAACAGACTCTATCCAGACATATTAGTAGTAGGCGGCCTGGGGGCCACTAATGTGATGACTCCACATTTTTTTGTTTATCAAAACTTATTCTTATTTTGTCGTTGGAACAACAAGGATGCTTAGTACAGAGACTTGCAACTTGTTATCATACCCGCAATGGGCTAGCTCTAAATCAGACCTAGCTCGAATTCATAATCGAGTCAATGGGTTGGTTACTCATTAACCTAGTTAAACAGGCTGGAACTAAATTTGGGGTTGGGCCGGTTACGATTTTAGCCCTAAATTACCCATGAACGGATGGTTGAACCGCAGATTTTTTTTTGAGTTTATCATTGGAAGGTAGTTCTGACTATTAGAACCGTCGGTTAACTAGCGATTTTAGCCATTGGGATTTTTTTTAATTTTTTTTAATAGTTAAAATTATTTGAATATTTTTTATTAATGACTATGATTTACTATTAATTATTCTCCAACTCTATAAATAGATAGCTTATTTTATTATTTTCATACCATTTCTCTACTCTCATCTTTGAATTTTAAAGCTCCTTGGGCATAACCGAGCTGATTATCACATGGCAAGTTTGTAAATTGGAGCAAGGGTCGATTCCCAACGAAGCTGACAAAAAAACCCTCCCATGTGATGATTGATTTTGGTTCTTGATTTACTATCTTCTAATGGTGGGGCATAGTCGTGAGTGAGGGTAAAATGAAGCATTAAAATTGCTATAGCAATAAGAAAATCAAATTAAACATTAAAATTGATATTTCTTATTTATAGTCACTCTAATATAATGAAACAATAGGATAGTTTTGTAAAATTAATGGAATGAGATATAAAAATATTCCATGATATATGCACTACCATGATACAATTCAATATATCAATTATTACAAAATTCATTTCAGTATAAAAAATTATTATATTTATTTTTTACACAAATACTAATAATATTAATGTATATTTATTTTCATATCAATTGAATATATACACTAGTATTTATAAAATTTTAAAAGTATTTAGTGATACAATCAAATAACTTTTCAATATTTATATATTAACATACTTTTCATTTAGTTATGATGAATTTTATAGAATAGATTTAATTTTAAATGAATATAAATAAATTTTTATAGATATTATGATGTTTTACTTTCATTTAAAATTTTTTATTTGTACAAAATACTAGCAATAATTTATATGATGTTAAAATATGCATTAGAAACTAATATATCTGTAATACAAAATATTAGTAGTAGTAGTAATTTAAAATTAATAAAAGCACAACATTTTATAAGAGAATGAACAAAATGTTTATGAGGATCCTTACGTTCTAGACAAAAACTTGAGCATTATTTTACAGCTTTTTTATTTTAGTAAAATAGATAGCAAGTCAGTTTTTAATATTTAATGATGGTGGTCACAGAAGACTCAAAAATTTTTCATTCTCTCTATTATAGCAAAAAAAAAAAAGGTTATCCATTGTTAATCGTGAAAGATTGTTGAAAGCAATAGAGGAGGTAAATATCACTAGTAAAAACTTATCTTTTGAAACCTTTTCTTTTCCTTTTAAACTTAGAATTAAATGTAGTGGAAAGAGTAACAAATTGAAACACAACATGTGAAAACAAGTTATTTTTTACTTGGTTCATATCCCTCTAGACTGCTACTCTAAGGCTCGTAATCAGATCATGGATTACGTACGATTGGGCAATCATTATATTTCTCCTTTTGAAAACATTTTTGGAGGTAGAGAAAATATCTTACAAAAATAAAGGTGCGGTAACACTTTACCACCCTTTTCATAATTGAATGCACAGAAATTTAAAGCACAAAGGTTACCGATAATGTAAGATAAAGTCAGGGGCGGCCCTTGTGGTGGGCAGGCAGGGCACCTGCCCAAGGCCCCACTTTGGGTGGGGCCCCATTATTATTTTTTAATATATTATATAAAAATATATTAGCTTTCTCGATTCTTCAATCCTCCTCACCGAAGCGATTCAAGTAAAGCTTTCTCGCCTTAGCCCTCTCACTGATTCAAGTGAAGCTCTCTCGCCCTAGCCCTCTCTTGCCCTCCCTCTTGTTGCATCCTCCCTCATCACGCCTGAACTCTGAAGCTCCCCGCGACGGCGTCGCCCCTCGCCGTGCCCTCCCTTGAGCCACTCTCACTTGCAAGAGATATTTTAGGACTGATTATTTTCTTGTTGTGGTAGATATTGCTCTTATAGAGTTGAGGAGTAGGTTTAAACAATTGAATACTTTTGAAGAGATGTTTGGATTCTTTTTCGATGGAGAACAGTTAATGGCATTTGATGAAGATGATTTGAGAAAATATTGTGTGAATCTTGAATCTACTCTAAAAAAGGATGATATGTCTGATATTGATGCATATGATCTACTTTTGGAATTACGAATGTTGCAAGAGATGCTACTGTAGGACCGTTGCGGCCGGCTAGGAGGGGGTTGTTGGATAGTCCTGTAAACACAAAAAAAAACAACCATTCTCAAACTCTTTAAGCTAACACTTGCATAAGAAAAGCAAAACAGTAAATCAAAAGCATAAAGGAAGAGGAACGAGTATTTACTTGGTTACAACCGATGTGGTTATTATTCCAAGGAAAATTAAGCACTAAAAACTCCTTCAGGCGGAGAAGCCTCTTACAACGTTAAAGTGCAGAAACATAAACTTAACTACAACTCTAAAAAATACAAGCACTGGAAATGATTACTTGGAGTTCGTTCAAAAGCTTCTAGACCAAGGCTATATTTATAGCCTTGGTCGGGGTGCCCTGGGGGGATAAAATTTTATCCCCAACGTTCAGATCACGTTTGATGCGATCTGGTCGATTTTTAAGGTCCGGGCGCCCAGAGCTATTCCGGGCGCCCCGGGCTGTTCTGGGCGCCCCGGACTGCTCCGGGCGGCCCAGACTGCTCCGGGTGGCCCGGACAGTTCCAGGTGCCCCGGAGCCTTAGTCAACTCTGGTTGACTTTTTTCGCCTCGGTTGGGTGATCTCTGTCAATCGGAAAAGGTCTCACCCGAACCCAACTTCCAGCCTTCTCGAGCGGGCTTCCCTATGGCTTCTCGTCCCTCGGAATCGCTGCATGTTTCCTTCTCGTCCGCTGGCGTACTCATCCGCAGTCTTCGTCCCTCGGACGCACCGCGTGATGTCCTTCTCTCTAGCTGCGTCTCTTGCTCCCCGAGCAATCTTCCGCTCCGGCTTTCGTCCCTCGGAACCACCGCACTCTTCCTTCTCATCCGCCGGTGTACTCTTCTGCATCACCTTGTCCCTCGGACTGCCGTCCTTCTCGCTAGCTGCGTCTTCCGCTTGACTACCTGTGTTCCTAAGCTCCCGCACACTTAGACAAGAGGTTAGAAACACACAGGACCTAACTTAACTTGTTGATCACACCAAAACAACCTTGGGATTCCAACAATCTCCCCCTTTTTGATGTTATCAACCCAAGTTAAGCTAGGGTAAAAAATAGACATGAATAATGAAATAATATATTTTGCAATAACATGCAACAAGATAGAAAAAATTAAATTTCAAAAAATTCCAATTTTCTACCTCCCCCTAGACTTATACTTTTTCTTCTCCCCTTTGATCACATAAAAAATTGGGGTTGTAAGAAAAATCTAAGGGTTGACACTTTCTAAGTCAACATGATTTTCTGGAAAATATTTCTGGAAAATATTTCTAAGTCAAGATGATTTTCTGGAAAATATTTCTAAGTCAAGAAGATTTTCTGGAAAATATTTCTAAATCAAGAAACATTTCTAAGTCATTAAGAACTTTTAGAAAATTTTGAGACCTTTGAAAATTTTGCAATAATTTTCACAAAAGCAATCTCAAAATATCAGAGAAAATTTCTAAGTTAAATAATTTTTCACAAAAAATTTGAGAAATTTCTAGATTTTTGTAAAAACTATTTTTGAAAAAGAATTTAAGGCAGAAAATAACTTTTGACTTATTATATATATATATATATTTTTTTTATTTAAGCAGAATTCATTCTCAAGTTACTACCACATATCTAAATTTCCATTTTAATCTTTCGTTATTTTTTAGATCACAATTTTTTAGATTTAAAGCAGATAGTATTAAACATGCAGAGAATTATATCATGTTAATTTCTATTATTAGTTTGTCGAGAATCTTTAATCGACAAGCTATTGTTCAAAATTCTTTCAACTTATTATTATTTAATAATTTTTTAGTTTTTAATTTGTAAAACTCTTTCGAGAAAGTAATTTGTAATTTAAAAAAATATTCGAAGAAAGTGTTCGACAATATTTCTAATTTGCATAATTCTTTCGAAAAAATATTTTGAAATTTACAAAAGTCTTTCAACAAAATTTCTAACTTGCAAAACTTTTTTATCAAAATATTTTGTAATTCGTAAGAATCTTTCGTCGAAACATTTTGCAATTCGAAGAATTCTTTTGATAATATTTTTAATTTGCAGAATTCTTTCAAAGTTATTGGTAAACCAAAAAACTCTTTCAATGATTCGATTTTAAATCGCAAAAATTTCCAAGCAACTTTTCATTTTCAGGCAATTTTTCAATAAATTTATCCAATTTCTCAGAAGGTGGAGACCATAACTGACTTACCTTGTCAGTGATTGATTCTCCCCCTGTTGAGTTTCTTTCTTCCAATATCTCTCCCCCTTCATTGATGCTCACCTGGGATGAGCTTTCTGTGTCCTCGGGATGGAGATCGACTATCTCGGCAGTTTCCTCATTCTCAGACTGTTCTGTTGGCGGCTTGGTGTCCATCAAGGAGTCGGATTTGGCTTCAGCTGGTTCTTTGTAGATCTTCAAGAACTTTTCCCAAAGTTCTTTTGCGTTCTTGTATTCTCCGATTCTGTCGAGATCTTCTTTTGGTATTATGGTTAGAATGTGAAATTTAGCTCACGCGTTTGCCATAAACTCCTCACGTTGCTTGTGAGTCCAGAGACATTTATCGATTTCTTCTTCGTACGCGTTCTTCGGTTCTTCATAACCAAATTTTATTATTAAAGAAATACCAAAATCTGAATTAAGGTATACCTCCATTTTTTGTTTCCAGATGGAAAACTCCCCCTCGAATGCAGGTGGGTAGTCACTAGCTCCAGCCATCGTTTTGTTGCTTCAGACGACGGTTAGTCCTTCTGAGGCGTCTAGGCTTTGATACCACTTGTAGGACTGTTGCGGCCGGCTAGGAGGGGGTTGTTGGATAGTCCTGTAAACACAAAAGAAAAGAACCCTTCTCAAACTCTTTAAGTTAACACTTGCATAAGAAAAGCAAAACAGTAAATCAAAAGCATAAAGGAAGAGGCACGAGTATTTACTTGGTTACAACCGATGTGGTTGTTAATCCAAGGAAGATTAAGCACTAAAAACTCCTTCAGGCGGAGAAGCCTCTTACAACGTTGAAGTGCAGAAACAGAAGCTTAACTACAGCTCTAAAGTATATAAGCGTTGAAAATGATTACTTGGAGTTCGTTCAAAAGCTTCTAGACCAAGGCTATATTTATAGCCTTGGTCGGGGCACTCCGAAGGGGTTCCGGGCGCCCTGGGAGGGTTAAAACTTTATCCCCAACGTTCAGATCGCGTTTGACACGATCTGGTCAATTTTAAAGGTCCGGGCGCTCGGAGCCATTCCGGGCGCCCCGGGCTGTTCCGGGTGCCCCGGACTGCTCCGGGCGCCTCGGACAATTCCGGGCGCCCCGGAGCCTAAGTCAACTCTGGTTGACTTTTTTCGCCTCGGTTGGGTGATCTCTGTCATCCAGAAAAGGGCTCACCCGAACCCAATTTCTGGTCTTCTCGTGCGGGCTTCCCTCCGGCTTCTCATCCCTCGGAATCACCGCGTGTTTCCTTCTCGTCCGCCGGCGTACTCATCCGCAGTCTTCATCCCTCAGACGCATCGCGTGCCGTCCTTCTCGCTAGCTGCGTCTCTTGCTCCCCGAGCAATCTTCCGCTCCGTCTTTCGTCCCTCGGAACCATCACACGCTTCCTTCTCGTCCGCCGGTGTACTCTTCCGCAACACCTCGTCCCTCGGACTGTCGTCCTTCTCGCTAGCTGCATCTTCCACTCGACTACCTGTGTTCCTAAGCTCTTGCACACTTAGACACAAGGTTAGAAACACACATGACCTAACTTAACTTGTTGATCACACTAAAATAACCTTGGGGTTCCAACAGATACCTCTAGGACCATGTGACACAAATAAATCTTGGACAACCATTAAACTTTTAGAGTTTGCATTGAAAATGAATATTTTCCCTATGATTGTGGTTGCCTATCAAATTTTACTGACTATTCCTGTGACTGTAGCATCAACTGAAAGAAGCTTTTCAAAGTTAAAATTATTGAAATCTTATTTGAGAACTACAATGAGTCAAGAGAGATTGAATGGCTTAGCGATCCTTTGCATGGAAACAGACTTATTGGAGGATATCTCATATGACGATATAATTGATGACTTTGCTTAAAAACACACAAAAAGAGTACATTTTAAGTGATATTGATTGTTGAATAAGTTATTTTAAGAAATCATGTAAAATGTTATCTAATATATAGTTTCTTCAATTACATATTTTAGTTTATTTTGATTATGATATTTAATTAATTTTTTAATTTATATTTGATTTTTTAAATTAATGCAAGAGGGAGGGCCCAAATGGCCAAATTTATAATTTTGCCCCATGCCTAATTTTTCTCAGGATCGCCCCTGGATAAAGTGGAACGTTAGTTGTCGAAGGGTACAATGGCGCAGAGACATTGCTTTTGCACAAGACAAGAGCTTGAGAGCTTAGGAATTGATGATTTGAAGTCTCTGGTCTAGCCTTCTTTTATAAGGTTTTTCGATCGACTGATCCTTTGGTTCAGTGAACTAATTGCCTCGATAACTGAATCCTTATCTTGTTGATCAGTCGACTGAATTTTCCATGCTAGCTTTTTTCCCTGAGTCCACAACTGACTTACCTCTTCTAGTCTATTATCTGAATGTCACGAAGTCTACTTCATTGCATTATCAGATTGCCATGTCATCACAACGAAGCCCATCCTCCCACCCAACAAGATGAAGTTTATCTTGACCAAGAAACTTGACACATCAGCACCTCAATGTATATTCTATATCACGTCAACATCTTGAGACTTATCCTCATCCACATCAAATGCCACATCAGCTCGACAAATACCTCAGCTGTTGAGTCATCATACTAAGTTACATCAACTTCTGATCTATCGAACCTCAATGATCGATTGGACTTACCTTTTGGTTGGCTATAGAAATATAGTATCATGTTATGAATATTCTAAGTGTGATAGTAGAATAGTAATGTCCGATCTCTAGTTCAAAATCTAAGTAGGACTGTTAGTCGGGACCAAAAGGGATTTAGATATCTCTACAATGGTATGATATTGCCCATTTTGGGCCTAAGCCTTTATGATTTTATTTTTAGGTTTTACCCAAAAGGACTCATACCAATGAAGATATCTTTCCTTTATAAACCCATGATCTTTCCCATATACTTTCAATGTGGGATTTTATTTGCAACCTTGCAACTCAACAATCCCCCTCAAACGAAGGACCACAGGCTTCCCACGTCTGATCCTCGATCCACCAGGTCTATCTGCCTCTTGATCCACCGACCTACTAGGACTTCCTTGCCTATAAGAAACTAGGGCTTCCTGCCTGGTGTCTAGTCCTCTTGATCAGGACACAGGAGCCTCCACTTCCTTTGTTCAAGGTCAATATTCTACTCACATGCCTCAATTAGATCATAACTCTTGTGCACAGTATGTAGTTACACCTTCTGGCAGTCCAGGCTCTGATATCAATTGTTAGGTCAAAAAGATTTCAGATATCTCTATAATAGTATGATATTGTCCACTTTGGGTCTATGCCCTCATGGATTTATTTTTGGGCTTTACCCAAAAGGCACCATACCAATGAAGATATTTTTATCTTATAAACTCATGATTTTTCCGTATATTTCCAATGTGAGACTTTGATTGTATTCCTAACAATCTTCCCCTCAAACGAAAGACCACCATTATTCTCATGGTTCGGCCCTCCCCTCAAATATCAGGTCACTCTTGACCTGCTCAGGGTCTCTCTTCAAGGATCGGGTCACTCTTGACTTGCTAAGGGCCTCCTCTAAAGCATCAGGTTACTGACCTGTTTAGCGTCTCCCCTACTTCGTTCAAGGTTCCACCCATATAGTTCGAACTGGATCATGGTTCTGGCTCATGCTTCTTCCGGCAGTTAGTCCGATGAAGAGCGATCTCGCTCTAATACCAATTATTGGGACTCAAAGGGATTTAAATATCTCCATAATAACATGATATTGTCCACTTTGGGCCTAAGCCCTCATGATTTTATTTTTGGACTTTACCGAAAAGGCCTCATACTAATGGAGATATCTTTCCTTTATAAATCCATGAACATTCCCATGTATTTTCAACATCGGACTTTGTTTGCAACCATGCAACTCAACAGTTTCAACTTCCTCTACTTAACATCCGATTAGTTGACCCCACCAGGGCTTCCTTTGACTCAATGTCTAATCCTCGCTGATCCATCGAGTCTTTCCTCCCAAATGTTCGGTCCTCTTGATCCTCTAAGTATTTCATTGCTTATCATCTAGTCTACTTGACCTACTAGAGCTTTAATTACCTAGAATTCGGTCCTCCAAACCTACTAGGGCTTGCCCAGTATGAAATGACCCCACCCTCCTCCCTACTAGTCTGTGAGGGTGGGACGCTACTGGACTACTAACTTTACTTAACTAGTGTTGCTCACATGTAAATATCAATACTTAAAACTCTCAAAAACTCAAAGGATACAATAAGTAACAGCTAAAAACATAAATAACTCATCTCAACATTCTACTCAATCATTTGTTCTCAACTAAAACTATATATATTAATCTGAACATGCTAAAACTATATACTAATATGAACATGCATGCAACAATAATACAACTCAGATAGCGGAACTAATATGCATAGCAAATAAAAGGGAGAATTCTAAAACTTAAAATATTTAATGAACAAATCCAGCAACATGAAAGAATAATCCCAACAGTCTAAATACAAAATCTTAATGAATTCTTAAGCTAAATCCCAAGGCTTCCATAGTCCAGACATCACACATCCATCCACACCTCCTTGTCGCCTTCCTTCACTGTACCTTTCCTTTCCCTTTATCTGCAGTAAGAGGAAAATGCAACTATAAGCAGAATGCTTAGTAAGCGCAATCTAACTCACAAAACTAGGATATGCATATGAACAGGAAGAAATCTAAGAACTGAATGCTTTAAAAGAAACACTACTCATGCTCATCTAATAGCAAAGGAATCAAACATACTGAAATGCTAAACATGTAAAGCTGCTCAACTATAGGAAATAACAGTATGAACAATCTAAACAACATGCTTGCATAAAAGAAAACTGAACTTGCTGATCTTTAAACTTATGTGAAGCTGATTTCACTTGTTCAAAACTTATACTTTTATACTTCAAAATAATAATCTCTTGGGCCTAGGCTTAGTACCATTGCGCACTCCTTAATAGAAACTGAGGTAGCGAGCCACCAGTCCTACGAGGGTAAAGACCTTGGTCTTACCAAGGGCAAGACCTCAGAATTGGTCACCTGAATTTGTTTAACGACAACCTCGGAAGTCGGGTACTAGCCTCTTCAAGTAAAATACTTGTTATTTATTAATACCTCTAATAAGGAGAATGCCTCGGCAATTAACAGTAAGCTTAAACACTGTTCGTATTCATTGTATATATATATAGTAAGCTAAAACTAAATGCTTGATCACATGCTGTTCATGTCCAACAAGTTCCATAGGAAATCAAAATATGCAAAAAGGTCTAAAGCTGGTATAGGATTAATGGGTTGTTCTTGTTCGGATTTAATAGGAAATCAGCAGCTGAAACACTGGATCCAAAACTGCATGTATAACAAAATTTACTACACAAACTAAACTGCTAAACCACATGCCAATCTAAAACTACATGTATAAAAACTAATAATAAAAGATCTAATAACAAAAGGGGTTAAACAGCATGTTAATCAACTGATATAAAAAAGGATCTAACTAAGCCACGGAAATCCTACAGAAACTCCCAAAACTAAGGCTGTTCACGCCCATTGCGTAGCACAAACAAACTACACAGCAGCTCCAAATTGCACAGTAAGGAAGAAACTAAACTGCATGCTCAAAATAACCGAACTTCACAGCAACTCCAATCAAACAGTAAGGAATAAACTAAACCACATGCTCAAAATTAATCTAACCCATTCTATGTTCATTGCCTAGCAACAAAATTTGAAACTTGCAAGGCTTTATATGAACCGAACATGCCAATTAAGGTAACAAAGGGAAAAACCTTTACCAAAGTCTATAATGCTAATTATAAGGGCTGAAGAAGTCTAAACCACATGCTTAATCTATACAATTCATATCCTTTCTTTGAGATTCACGGCAGCAAGCTCAAGAACAACTCTCCTTGCGGCATACTTCAAAAAAAACAAGAAGAAACAAGAATTCGAGAGCTACTCTTATTGCAGGTGAGAAGCACTTACATTGTTCTTGGACTTACAACTGAAATTGCTTCTAGGGTTTCAGAGATTTGCAAGTTCTAGCCTCTTCTTCGTGCCTACAGGTTCTCCTCGACGAGAGGATTGTGAGGGTGTGAAAAACTCTCGGATTCGAACCTTGGCCGGCCACCGGAGAGGAACCCTAGTTCCGGTTTTATTTCCGCCCGAGCAGGGATGCCGTCGCACGCGAGGGAGAAGAGAAAGGGTTAGGTCACAAAAAATAACTCCAATTCCTCTCTTAATACCTCTATTTTTCTATTATCTATTACCACATAAATATATTTCTGCCCTCTATTTGATCAGCACGGCCCTGCTGGGTTTCTGGTCATCCGAAACAACTTAAGGCTTTGCTTAACCAGAGGTCTCCGGTTGGAACCTCGGCTCAACCTCTTTATTTTTTTGCAACTTGTTTCTTTTGGTAAAAATACCAAACGAACTCCGAAAATTACATAAAAATACTCTAAAAATTTCTAAAAATCTCTAGAATATTTCTAAAGCATTTCTAAAGATTTTTAAGTAATATTAGGACTCGTAATGAGAAAATTTGGATTGTTACACAGTATCTAGTTCACCTGACCTATTAGGGCTTTCGTTACCTACTATCTGATCCACTTGACATACTAGTGTTGGAACCCCGAGGTGTTTTGATGTGATCAAACAAGTTAAGTTAGGTCCTGCGTTGTTTAACCCTTGTGTCTAAGTGTGCAGGAACTTAGGAACACAGGAAGTCGAGCGGAAGACGCGGCTAGCGAGAAGGACGGCACGGGAGAGAGCCGACGGGCTCGGTGCGTCCGAGGGACGAGGTGTCCGCGGAAGAGTACACCGGTGGACGAGAAGAACGTGCGCGGCGTTCGAGGGACGAGAAACCGGGAAGGAAGGCTGCTCGAGGAGAAGGCCGGAACATGGGTTCGGGTGAGCCCTATTCCGGATGGCAGAGATCACCCAAGCTAGTGGAGCCGGAACAGAAGACCCGTGTAACACCCCAAATTTCATGATTTAGAGTTCTAAAAGACCTTATTAAAATCTTGAAATGTTTTAGAAAAATTCTAGAGATTTTTAGGAATTTATAGAGTATTTTTATGTAATTTTTGGAGTTCGTTTGGTATTTTTACCAAGAGGAAGGAGTTTAAAAAAAAAAGAAGAAAGAAAAATGTTGAAGTTGGGTTTTGAACCCAAGACCTCGGGCTTGACCCGAGTCTTAACATAAGTCAGCCAACCAACTGAGCTAAGCAAGTTTTGTTGAATATATTGAACAAATGGTATTTAAAGAATAGTTGGGAACATTTAAAATAAATTAAATAAAAGGGGCGCGACTGAGGAATCGAAGCCCGGACCTTGGGTTCGGTTAAAAGCCGGCTGACCAAGTGGGCTAGCGGTCGGTGCTGAGCAAATATGTAGAGAAATATATTTAAGGTATATTTGATAATGAAAAGGTTTCGAAAAGTGGCCGAGCCGAGGCTCGATACGGCGATCTCCGGCTCAACCTGGGATTTAAGCGGAGCGGCTGACCAGCTGATCCAGCGGTCGGTTTTGTTTAGAAAAGGTAGGAAAATTTCTTAAGGAGGATAACAGAATATTGGATTATAAAAAAGGGATGAGTTAATGTTGGATTTGCCGTAACCTAGTTTTCCCTCTTTTCTCCTTCTCGCTCGCGACAGCAGAATCCGGGCAGAACGGCAGAAAGCTAGGGCTTCTTCCGACGGCCGGCCAAGGTTCTCCGAGGGGTTCCTCCATCTCCTTAAGCTCTTCTCGACGAGGAGGAGTCGGGAGCACGAAGAAGAGTCGGGATTTCGAGCTCGCCGAAAGCCCTAGATGCCTCCTTCTCGGTTGTAAGTCCAAGAAACCCAAGGTAAGTTGCTACTCACCTGCAGTAGGATAGCTCCGAAGTATACTCCGTACTCCTCTCCTTGTTTCCGAAGTTTATAGTAGCTATGGAGTTGTTTTTGTTTCTTGTTAGATTTTGGTTTTTCCGAAGAATGAGGTATAGAACGGAGCTTTGAGGTTTTCTGCCGTGATGGGCACATTCGACTCATGTTTCGGTTTTTAATGGCTATGTCTAGCATTTTGGTTTCTTGTAAGTTCCAGCAAGTTTTGGCTTTTGTTTGTGCTAGGTATGAGATAGGAACAGCCTCATTTGAAGCTTAGAACAACCTAATCCTCTTGTGCTTTATGATGAACAAGAATAGCCCCCCTTGGAGCTTGTTGCAGTCCAGATTTAATGGTTTCAATTTATGTTGCTGATTCTATGAATTGCATGCTGTTAACTTTGAAGTATTAGTATTTTATCTCACCGCCATGTATAAGAATGAGTTTTTAATGAATAATGCAGTAAGGTAGTTTGTGCTTATTAGTCTTTTGTCTAAAGGACTTATAGGGATGAACAATCCGGTTCTGTGAATTTTGATTTGCCTTAGAGATTATAGTGTAGAAATTTATCAGCTAAGAATGCAGAATTCCGAGTAGCATGTTATGTAGATTCTTAGTTAAGCTTCGTATTAGCAGTAGGCTTGTATCATATTCATGTAGCAGTGTAGATTTTTCAATTCGTAGTAGACCAGATTTCTTTTAAGCAAGCGCAGATTTTTGTTAAGCTGGTATGCAGATTTCTGTTAAGCTATTATGCAGATTTTTATTGAGCTAGTATGCAGATTTCCATTAAGAATTAGTGCAGATTTTTGATAACTATTGTATGTGCAGATTTCTTTTGTATTCTATGCATGATTATGTGTTACATAGTTAGTTTCATTCATAGATGCATACGAAAGATACCCCTAACAGTATTTTGGGTTTAAGAAAAGTATAAGAAAGATAAAGAAAAGTATAAGAAAGATAAAGAAAAGAAAGAAAAAGGCCGAGGCCTTAAGTAGATCCCAAAGTCAAGACTTTAGGGATTTTGGCACACAAGGTGCTTAAGAAAATGCCGAGGCATTATATATTAGAAGTATTAAAAGATAACAAGTATTTTACTTTTATCAGTGGCACTGTACTGCACTTTCAGTAGTCCTTGGGCTGGGCTCCCATAGTCGGTCCCTAGGTTTAGATAACCTAGTATGCAGGACTCTCAGTAGTCCTTGGGCTGGGCTCCCATAGTCGGTCCCTAGGTTTAGATAACCTAGTATGCAGGACTCTCAGTCCTGGGCTCCCATAGTCGATCCCTAGGTTTAGATAACCTAGTATTCGGGACTCTTAGTAGTCCTAGTTAGGAAAGTAAAAGCAAGTACAGTTGCCGGGCCCAAGAAGAAGTTGATTATTATTTTGAAGTATTATAAGTATAAGTTTTGAACAAGTAAAGCAAGTTTTACATAAGTATAAAGTATTTAAAGCATAAGTCTTTAAACAAGTGAAATAAGATTCAGAAGGTGTTTAGAATTCAGTAAGCTTAGTTCTTTATGCAAGCATGATAGTATAGACTTGCCTTACATGTATAGCCTTTCAGTATGTTCTTTACTAATCGAAGAGCATGAGTTAGTTTACTGTTCTTTGCTATGTATGAGCATGAGTAGCTTTACATGTTAGCATTCAGTTTTAGCATGTTTTTATTTATATGCATGCATATCGAGATTTTGTGAGTTAGATAGCGCTTACTAAGCAAATTTTGCTTATAGACTGACTACACTTCCTCTTACTGCAGATACAGGAAAGGAAAAGATATAGAAAGGAAGGCAACAAGGAGGTGTTCGAAGGATGTGTGATGCCAGGACTGTGGAAGCCTTGGGACTAGGAAAGAAATTTTAATTTTAGTTTCCGCATTTTAGTTATTGTAAACATTTGAGTTGTATTGAGATTATTCTGTTTAGATTGCATGTAGGATGAGTTTAGTTTAGTAAGTAGATATTTGCATGTTTTGGATTTATTATACTGCGTGGTTGATTGATATGTGTTCCAGCCGCTTGTGGCTGAGTATATATTGCATGTATTGTTGAATATGGTCACCGGTACAAGGGAGACTCTGCCAAAATTTTTCGGTAGGGTTTCCATGTGATTTTTAATCATACCGGTTAAGTAGAGTTAGTAGTTAAGTAACGGTCATCCTTAGAGAGTAGTAGTAGTAAGAAGGGTGGTCGTTACAACCCGGACCGAGACGAGCTGAACCGAAGCGGAGCGACCAGACGGAAAACGTCAACCAGAGTTGACTTTTGGGGTCCGGGGCGCCCGGAACCATCCGGGGCGCCCGGACCCCTCCGGGGCGCCCGGAACCATCCGGGGCGCCCGGAATGAGGTTTTTGACCAGATTGAGTCAAACTCGATCTGAACGTTGGGGGATAAAGTTTTATCCCCCCAGGGCGCCCGGAACCCTTCCAGGCGCCCCGACCAAGGCTATAAATATAGCCTTGGTCCAGAAGCAAATAAATTAATCAGAACGACGAACTTGTAATCAACTTCTGTGTGCTTTACTTTTCTTCTTGTACATTCAACGCTGTAAGAGGCTACTCCGCCCAGAGGAGAATCAGATAGTGCGCTTACATTCCTTGGATTAGCAATCCCCTGATTGCAAACCAAGTAAAACTCTGGTGTCTGTTTTTCTTTACTTAGTCTCTTTTATTTATTTATTACAAGTGTTCATTATATAGTTGAAATCCGAGAAAGGTTCGTGTTTTAATTTGTAGGGCAATTCACCCCTCCCCTCTTGCCGGCCTACAAAGGGACCAACAAGTGGTATCAGAGCAAGGACGCTTCAGGAGGACTAACCGCCGATCGAAGCAACAAGATGGCCGGACCAAGTATCGTCCCACCAAAATTCGAGGGGAACTTCGCAGACTGGAAGCGTTGTATGGAGGTATTCCTAAAAACAGATTTTGAAATTCGGTTTATTATGAAATATGGTTTTGTAGCTCCAGTAGATAAAGATGGAAAAGAAAAAGAAGAGAGCGATTGGATAAAGAAGGAGCAGAATGAGTCGGTAGCAAACAGCCGTGCGGAACATCACCTGCTGAGTGTGTTACCGCCTCAAGAGGTCAATCGCATCGGAAACTATGTGTCTGTTAAAGAACTTTGGGAGAAGTTCTTGGAACTCCACGAAAGCACGTCCGAAGCAAAGCTCGCTAGAAGGGACATCCTCCGTAACAAACTGATGAACATCCGTCTTGAAAAAGGTGAGAAAGTAGCCAGTCTACACGCGAAGGTAAAAGAACTAATTACTAGTCTCGAGAACCTCGGAGAAAAGGTATCAAATCGGGATACAATACGCTACGCGCTCAACGCATTTCCTCGAACTCCGGAGTGGACTTCAATCATCGACGCCTACTACATCTCAAAAGATTTGGAGGTAAGTACATTAGAGGAATGTTTTTCTACCCTTGAATTACACGAAACTAGATGTGCAGAGACATCAAAGGACACAACCCAGACTATGGCGCTAAACGCAACCAACAAGGATGAACCCGAGTCAGACTCCGAAGACGACAAAGAAGCATACATGGTAAGAAACTTTAAAAAGTTTTTTAGATCTAATAAATTTAAAATGAAGAATCAAAAGAATCAAAAAGGTAGAAGAAAGGTGCGGTGCTACCAGTGTCAGAAGGAGGGACACCTAAGGGAAGACTGCCCAGAACTCAAGAAGGTCAAAATGAAGACACCCAAGAAACACAACCTAAAAGCCACTTGGGATGACACTTCTTTATCCGAATCAGAAGCTCAAGAATATGCTGGGATAGCGCTGATGGCAAGTTACGAAGGGCAAAGCTCGTCAGAACCTAGCATCGATGAAGGGGGAGCGACCTCAGATGAGAGCGAAGCAGGGGGAGATTCAGACTTCAAGTCTGATATGGTAAGTGAGGTATGCCTCTTACCCCCTGATCAACTTTATTCTGGCATTAAGGCAATGACTAAATCCATGTATAAATTAGAAAATGAAAATATCAAATTAAAAAATGAAATTTTGGAAACAAAAAGAATTTTAGCAAAATCATGTCTTATAGAGGATTTTGATAAATTGAAAATTGAAAATGAAAAACTAAAAGAAGAAATAGAAAGATTGAAAAAATATAAAAGTTCAAATATTTCTACTTTTAGAAATTATAGAGGTTTAAATTGGTAATATAAATTTCATCAAAGTCAAATTAGAAATATATCAAAAATCTATGTACCTAGGAAATACTTGGTTAACCCTGTAGGTAGGAACCTCTACTGGGTTCCAAAAACTTGTTTAATTTAGACTTAGCAGTTTCAGCAAGGAAATTAAACGACTAATTTCATTATGAGGCTTTGTCTAAGGAAGTGGTTGTTGCTCTAATAACCAAGAAGGCCTAGTGCCTCGCCACAACCTGGAAGTCAAGTATCGAAATGAAAAGTTTAATTGACTAACTGAAAAAGCATTAATTTAATTTACCTAATGCTTTAAAAGAGTTATTCAATTTGTGTTAGAAAATATTTAAAATAATAATAATAATAATAATAATTTTTTTTTTAACTTAGAAATTTTTCTATGAATATTGTCTTAGACATTTTTCTTTGAAAATTGCCTTAGAAATCTTTTATGAAATTAGATAAAAGATATTCTGAATATTGACTTAGAATTTTTTTTCTAAATATTCTCTTTTGAAACATTGCATTAAAATTATTTTTTAAGTTTAAAATTAATTGCCTTAGAAAGTTTTATGAGAATTCACTTAAATTTTTTTTTACCTTAGACTTGTTTAAAGAACCCCTATTTTTAATGTGATCAAAGGGGGAGAAGAATGTTAAGTCTAGGGGGAGGTATATAAATTTTTTTTATGAAATATCTTTGGACTTAATTACAAATAAATTATTTTTATTGCATCTGTTTTTCCCTAGCTTAACTTGGGTTGCTCACATCAAAAAGGGAGAGATTGTTGGAACCCCGAGGTGTTTTGATGTGATCAAACAAGTTAAGTTAGGTCCTGCGTTGTTTAACCCTTGTGTCTAAGTGTGCAGGAACTTAGGAACACAGGAAGTCGAGCGGAAGACGCGGCTAGCGAGAAGGACGGCACGGGAGAGAGCCGACGGGCTCGGTGCGTCCGAGGGACGAGGTGTCCGCGGAAGAGTACACCGGTGGACGAGAAGAACGTGCGCGGCGTTCGAGGGACGAGAAACCGGGAAGGAAGGCTGCTCGAGGAGAAGGCCGGAACATGGGTTCGGGTGAGCCCTATTCCGGATGGCCGAGATCACCCAAGCTAGTGGAGCCGGAACAGAAGACCCGGACCGAGACGAGCTGAACCGAAGCGGAGCGACGAGACGAAAAAAGTCAACCAGAGTTGACTTTTGGGGTCCGGGGCGCCCGGACCCCTCCGGGGCGCCCGGAACCATCCGGGGCGCCCGGAACCATCCGGGGCGCCCGGAATGAGGTTTTTGACCAGATTGAGTCAAACTCGATCTGAACGTTGGGGGATAAAGTTTTATCCCCCCAGGGCGCCCGGAACCCTTCCAGGCGCCCCGACCAAGGCTATAAATATAGCCTTGGTCTAGAAGCAAATCAATTAATCAGAACGACGAACTTGTAATCAACTTCTATGTGCTTTACTTTTCTTCTTGTACGTTCAACGCTGTAAGAGGCTACTCTGCCCAGAGGAGAATCAGATAGTGCGCTTACATTCCTTGGATTAGCAATCCCCTGATTGCAAACCAAGTAAAACTCCAGTGTCTGTTTTTCTTTACTTAGTCTCTTTTATTTATTTATTACAAGTGTTCATTATATAGTTGAAATCCGAGAAAGGTTCGTGTTTTAATTTATAGGGCAATTCACCCCTCCCCTCTTGCCGGCCTACAAAGGGACCAACAACTAGGACTTTTCTATTAAGTCTTGCACACTTAACAAAGATATCATATCACACAAGTTTAATTTTATACTTTTGTCAATATCAAAACATATGTCCAATTATTTAGTATTTTTTGACCCAATAATATTTTGCTTTTTGACATCTAATAACCCAGTTTAAATTTAAAACATGCACAATCAAATTTTTAAATATTTTCAAAACTTCCCCTAAATTTTAAAAATAGTTGGCCAAAGCCAAATATTTTCAAACGGCAAACTTTTCAAAAAAAAAAAAAAAATCACACAACACATTTTTTTCACACTTGAAATTCATATTCTTTCCCTTTGACACACATCAAAATGGAAAAAGAGGTTTACAAATATTAAGTTTTGAAATATTCTTTGATACCAAAAATATTCTTAGATTTCAAAATACATTTTGAAATAGCATTTCAAAGTATAATCCTTAATTTTTACAAATAATTTCCAAATAATATTCAAAATAAGTCTTATGGAAATAATTTTTAAAATATCTTCAAAGATAATTTTCAAAGACTTTTCAAATTAGTTAAAAACATCTCTTAAAAACAGTTTGCAAAATTTTTAAAAATATTTTGTAAATCCGTCAAAATAATTTTTGAAAATAAATAGATATTTGACAAGTAAATAAATAAATAATTGCTAAAAGTAAACAATTAAAAAAAATACAATTAAATACTTAAAAGAAATGTAAGCAATTACAAAAATGCATTTAAAATGCATTATATGTTAAGTTTTTCTAAGACTCCAAGCATGCATCTCTGATCAGAATTTAACCATTAAATTTCAAGTTAAGAATATTTTTAAACATTTACATTAAGCAAGAAATGCATAACTAAAACTCCAAGCATATATTAACCATAAGTTCATTAAGCACAAGGTCATACAAACTTATAAACTAATTATGCATAGCTGGAAACAAGCATACCAACAACACTAAGTCAAGCAAACTAATCAAATGACGGTGGAGGCTGCTTGACGATGTGCCAAGCTTGGAGAATGTTGAGCATCTCTTGTTATTGCTGCTCAATCAACTGGATGCGCTCTTGATGATATCACTCAAGTGAGTCGAAGTGTCAGTCTATCCACAGGAATCCCTCCCACATCTCCTGTCGTAGAAGTGTGTATGGATCATCCGGCTGCAGTCGAGTTGCTGGGGCAAACTCTAGAGCAGGTAACTCCAGCAATGGACTCTCTAGATCGATGTTTGTCTCTACCTCCTCGGGCTTCGCGGGTTGCACAACACATTGTAGTCAACGTTTATAGAGCAAGGTGTAAGATATTAAAAAATTAATTTAATAAGGTTATTTGGGAAATAGCCTTATAGAATTTTTCCGGATTTTTTAGAAATTTTTTGGGAATTTTTCGGAGCTCGTACGACGGGTTTTGCGAGGACGTATTTATGGGTTCGGATAAAGCCTGTTTGGGATACCCCGTTTAAGTGAGGAATTGTTGGATTTATTTATATTTCCTTTTTTTTTCTTTTCCCAAACGCCGATCCCTAACCTCTTTCCTTCCTCCCCCAACGCCAATACTCTCTTCTCCTTTCCCAAAATTCACCGACGACCGGCGATTCTCCTCTCCTCCCCTCTCGGCGTTGCCGGTGCAAGGCATTCACCAGAGCAGCTTCCCGAGGAGGGAAGCTATGACCCATTCCTCACTCTCGATTTCTCTCTTGTGCGCGAATGACCCGATGCCGAAGGAGAGCTCCCTCTGCCCGTGATTTCTGTCCTCGTCGAGTCGTCGAAGGAAGAGCCGCTAGACTTCAATGGTACCAGCGTTGTCCAGATCATCTCCGGCTGAGCGGTTGACTCTTCGGCCATTTCTTGCGCACAATAGACGGGGGATCGAATCTAGGGCACGGTGAGGGCAAACTCTTCAATTCGCTGGCAGATATGAACAGGGCAGTGACGATTCCATTAGGAAGGTTCATCACCTCCCCTTCATCAGAATTGCAATACCCTTTTCATCTCCGGATAGATTCGATTACCTTCGGTTGTAGCTACCTTGTCTTCTTGGAGGTAAGAAGGTTGGCCTAGCTGTGGAATTTGGGCGTTTGATTTCTGTAGAACTGATTAGGGCAGTGGCATTGTTTGTGCATAACAGGTGTTTGATGAAATGCCTTAAGTTCCTGGTCTCCTCTGTTTGTGCCGGACTAGCTATGAATTGGTGGGGAAGCTTCATTTTCCTCCACAGCAACTTCGAATTTCTCCATCAAAGGGTGTGACTGCAATTTTGGATTGGGGTAAGATTTATTCAGCTTCATATTGATACATATTTGAATTCATACTAGCTTGAATAGTTAGTTGGTGAAATAGATATGTGTCTGGAATAAGAATTGGAGTTGGTTAAGTCATGCTCAATTGATAGTCTTGGATTGTTTTGAATATGTTGTAGATTTGGAGTTGTAAGTTGTTGCGGTATGGTTGATAAGTTGAGTGGTTTGTTGTAGATGACTACATAATCGTTAATCGAATTCATTGGGTTGATATTATGGTAGTTTGGTTAGTGGTTGATGATGATGTTAGGTTGAGGTGGATATATAATGGAGATTTGATGTTTATGATAGGTGATTGCGGGTTGATATTATGATGTGGTGGATTGGTAATTAAGAGATGGATTTGTTATTGAATTAATTGATGTGTTGATTTAGAGGAGTTTTAGAGATGTATCATGTATAACCTAATCTAATTAGGTTGTATTATGGTTAAGGTTAGTAGGGGGATTAATCCATAATCATGTTTGATTAGGGTTATTCTAATTAGGTGGGGGGAAGTTGTTTAGTCAATTACTTTTTAATGTAATTAGCTAAATATACTATGTGATCGCAGGATTTGGATTCGAGACGAGCGTCTCGACGTGGGATTTCTGGATACGGTCTACGTATTAAGGCGGGTATTTCTTCCTTGGCTCTATGTAGATTTTTATTGAGCTTAGTGCATGGTTATCATGTGATGGTTTAGGCTGCTTTACCTTATATCGTGTTTGTTGGTTACTTTCCTGCTTGATACTTATGCTTGACCCTTATGGTGATCTATTTAATTCTTATATAGTCTACACTTTGGATTATCTATACTCTATGGTATTTGTGCGCATGTAGAGTGTGTATTGTAGTGTATGGTTCATTGGCAGTGTTCATATGATGATTGTCCATTTGTATGTCGTGTACACATTTGTCCGGTGTGATGATTGGAGGAGTTGTGTTGATTGTATATTTGTTGTATATACATGTGTCTGATGTGTTTTTACTGGAGGATACACGGTGATTGTACCAATGTTCTGTGTACCTGTGTCTAGAGGGATTATTGGAGATTTTTGGGTGATTATACATGTGTAGTTGTGTACATGTGTTAGGTGGGATATGTGGATATATCATTACGATTATATTCATGCTGTGTGGTATTTATGTGGATTTGGGGGTTGCACGGATGATGACGTTGTCTGTATCATGATTATATATATATCATGTTCATCATTCATTGCATTGCTGACGACTCGTGTGTCCCTTGTGGTTGAGAGAGTCGTCGGTCGTTTATGGCTATCCTTTCGACCACTGATGGAGAGTGGTAGCATGGAGTAGAGCTAGTCCTATCGCGCTTACTCAGCCGCTCAGTGTTCTGTCAGTCTCGACCACTCTGGAGTAGTGAGTCTTGAGGGTACAGTAGTCAGAGGGCTAGATATTTGAGTGGTCAGGGACCCTTAGCTATGTAGTTATATAACTAGTTAGCTGACCGTCCGCTTCGCTCGCCTATAGCGGTGCTTGTACTGGAGGCTAGTACGGTTTGTCACGGACCCGAGCCTCTCGGCCATACAGGGGCCGTGGTGTCTAGAGAGGTGGCGAGGGTGACCATGGAGTATGCATGCACATTTGCATTTGATGCGCGGTGCATCTTTAGAGATATATTTGCATACATGTCTAGTAGATACTAGTTGCATGTGTTTGTGGTATGTTGTATTTATTTATGATATGATTGTTGCATATGGTTGTAATGCTGCATACATGTCATTTATTTTACATGTATTTGCATTCGTATTTATATTGCACAGGTGTCACGAGTAGGTCTGTTGCAGATCTGGTGAGTTTACTGACCATTGTACCAGGTGTCAATTCCAGATTGGGTATGTATCTATCATTATGTCGGTTGTGGTTTGTACAGTATGTATGTCAGGTTAGTAGGTCTGATATGTTCAGATGCATTGATTATGATAGTAGGATCGTGTTCTTTGATTCCCTACTGAGACTGTATACTTTTGATCTCCATGTTTATTTATAGTCCATGCACTATCTTTTCTATTACCCGTGAGTTACCTATACTCACCACTGCATGTATATCTTTATGTTTTCAGGTAGATGGTTGGAGTGTCGCTTAGAGTATCCTGTCTGCCGGGTCCTACGTCACATCCGAAGAGCGTTTCGAGTTTCCGTTTATGTTTTTCTTGTATTCGTTATTTGGTGCATTCGGTGTATTTGGTGTATTTGGTGTTGTTGTTGTATTTGTGTTGTTGTGGTTGTTGTATAAAGCTTAGCCGACTAGCAGTGTGTTGATTGTGTTGTGTGGGCTTTCCTTCATTTTTTTGTTGTGTTTAGCACAGCCATGTGGGCTATTTTATATATAACTGCATGGTTATGATTGTTTCATTCCAGCCGAGTGGCTGTTATTATAACTACGTGGTTGTGTATATAAATATTCTAGCCGCATGTAGCTGATGTATTTTGCTTGTATTGATGCTTTAGATTGTCGCCGGTACAGGGGAGATGCTGCCGAATTTTTGTCTGGCAGAGACTCCTTTGGGGGCGTGACAATTTAGTGGTATCAGAGCAGGTATGATGCATGTTATTCATGTTTTTGGATTTCGTGTTTCGGATTTCTTGATGTGACTTTCGGGCTTTGGGACCAGGCAACAGCAGGACATCTCCAAGCTATAGGAGGTATGTTTGCATATTATTATCTTACATCCCTGTTAGTACATGCATGTTTGTCCATGATTGTTGTTATGACATGTGAGTACTCTTCTGCTAGTACCTGTCTTATTATTTGTAGCATGCATTGCATGTGTTGGGTCAATCACTGATCACGGTTGACCTACTGGAGATCAAGGATTATAGTCTCAGGGGATTCTTCATATCATACTACCAGTTGTGTTAGTTACTGCTACTACTAGTTGGTTGAGATTTAGAGTCACATACCAGTCTCTATTGTTATTGTTAGCTTGATGATATCTGTATACTCATGATGACATAATTAGTAGAGTACAAGTTTACTCCTATTAGTTCAGTCAGTTTAGGATTGATTTATCTGGTTGACTGATGTAGTTGTGGTTTGACTTACCTTAGTTGGTCTGATTCACCTTTTTTACTTGGGTAGTTGTGTATTGATTTACCTTAGTTAGTTTCATTAGTGGATGATGGATTTACTTTTATTGGATCAGATAGTAGTTGATCGATTCATTTTGTTGGTCCGACCAGTAGGGGACTGACTTACTCTATCTTAGAGATTCCTATCTTAGGGATGTTTTATACTGGTTAGATATTTTGACTTGTACCGGTGTAGAAAGGACTGAATTAGCCGTATACCATTGTTGGCTTAGTTAGTCTATAGAGGATTGATGTATCCTATTCTATGGGGACATTGATCATGGATTGTCTGCACCTAGTTGATTGACTTCGAAGGTACATTCGGATAGGATACTTCACTAATGTGGAAAAGTGTAAAGCTACATGCTTAACACTTATGAAATATAACCGTTATTATGGTGTATGAGTTGGAGAGTACTTTCGGACATATGATTTGTTCTAGCGGGAGAGAGTTGAAGTTAGCTGTTTAACCTTTACGTGACCCGGACACGTGAAGGAAGAAGCAGAGAATGTTTTTTTTGAGGATCAGGTCATCACTTAGCGATTTCCTTGAGGTGTTTGGAGAGAGAGTAAGTCTCTACTTCTTTTGATAGCAGGATGGGTTTTAAGGCGATGACTAGTAGACTCGCCTATAGTGTCTCCATGGGAGATCCTGACTCATAGACCTATCGGATGAAGTTAGATATCCTTGATGTATCTAGTGATCTACGACCTGTAATGATACCGAGGAAGTGGTATTAGTTGAATAATACCTAGGAGTTCCGATCGTAACTAGGTATGACTTAAGAGGATGATATTCGAGGGGTAGAGCGTCGATTGACAGATATTTTGATCAGCTATTTAGTTGTAGTGTTCCTTTATCTTTGTGTTCATTGCTCGATACTGGAGGTTGCTGAACCTCAGGGTGGAGCAATCACAGTATGATGGGGTACAAGACAATGGTTGGACGACTCAGCTAACATTGTCTCTATCAGGTGGTTCAAGATCTTAACCACATGATCATTTTACTAGATCTTGTGGTCTATATCTCATATTAGAGGGTTTGACCTTTTATCGATATTTGTCAAGGGACATATATGAGATGATTATGAGAGTTTTGGAGATACTTTTTAGATGGGTAGACTCTTAGTCAGAAGGTTGTGTGAACCTTTGACTTTGGATTGACATTCCTTTACTATGGATATTTGATTATCAGAGAAAGGATGAGATGATGAGATTTGATAGACTTTCTGGATACATTTAGTTGTTGGAAGTGTGTGTTGAAGGTTGGATGCTTTCCTTTTTCTCTATCTTTGTATAGGAGACTATCTGGTATGATTGATTGATGTTGAGGATGATTTTGATTGATGGATATTGTGAGATCAGGTGTGGTGATATGTTATCTTTTGATGATTTATTAGTGGATATTTGACTTGATGATATACTATCTGATACTTGAGGTTGATAGTGACATGGAGTGTAGTGTGTTTGTGATATATATGGATTTGTTGATTTGTAGTTGGAGATCAGATCGCAGATTTGTCGGAGATCTTACGGTTGGGTGTGCCTATTGTACGGATAGTATGAGTCTATGGTTTTATCATTTAGGCTTACAGTACCTTAGACGTTATGTTTTCTTGGACTTGATGTATTTGGTATTTCTAGAGTGTTTGGATCAGTTTTCATTGTCTTCGTTGACGATGTTGTGGTCTATTCCCGATCTGAGGTGGATCTCGTACATTATCTTCACATAGTTCTAGAGATGTTTCGACGGGAACATCTATATGCGAAGTTAAGTAGTGCGTATTTGATTGTCTTCTGTGGGATTTCTGTGACACATGGTCACCAGTAGGGGTAGCGGTGGATCCACAGGAGATAGAGACTGTTATCAGTTGGGAGTAGTCGTAGTCTATATAGGAGACTCGCAGTTTCCTTGATCTAGCTAGTTATTATCAGAGATTAGTTGAGGGTTTCTCCAGTATTGTTATGCCGTTGACTGGACTGTCTAGGAGGGGTATGGAATTTTCCTAGATAGATGTGTACGAGATCAGTTTCAGGAGTTGAAATGAAAAGTTGTTAACTGCATCGTCTTAGTTATGCTTTCTAGTGTAGACGGATTTGTACTCTACACAAATCTATCGTACCTGGGGTTTGGTGCAGTTTCGATGTAGCATGAACGGAGTAGTCTCATGCCAATATATCGAATTATCGTGTGATGGGAATGAGATTCTTTGATTTTCATGGGAGAGTAGGTGTGTTTTCGAGTTATTTCTTATCCGGAAGGAGTTACTGCAGGAAACACCTTGATCTGGATTTGCGATACATTCGGGTGACACTTGATGTCTGGAGACTTGGAACATTCTGATGGTGGAACGATATGAAGAAAGATATCGCGGATTTTGTAGCTTGATGTCTAGTATGTCAGCCAGTGGAGGTTGAGCATCGGAGATCAGTAGGATTGTTTCAGTAGACTCGTATGTTGGAATGGAGTTGGGAGCATGTTTCGACGACTTTTGTTGTGGGATTATCCAGGACATGGGGAGGATATGATGGTTTGGGTAAACGTTGTTGGGTGACGACTTTGCTCCCTAGCTATCGATTTGTAAGGCAGATTCTTTTGGATTGAGTAGTAGAATAATACTGTAGAGAGATTACCTGACCTTATGGTATGCCTCTGAGTGTTGTATTGGATGGAGATCAGTAATTTCACATCATGATTTTGTCTGTGGATACAACAGACTTTGGATTAGGAGCTTCACTTTAGTATAGATTTTTTTTTTACCTCGGACTGATGGATAGTTTGAGCGCCTTCTACAGATGTGGGAGGATCTGATGATAGTGGATTTCAGAGGTAGTTGATTTACCCCGCAGTTGGCTAGATTGCAGAGTGGGAGTAGCGGGAGTAGGTGTTGGGACCGATGTGCCGCTAGAGGGGGGTGAATAGCGTCTCACCCAAATCGATGGCTTCCTACGTATTCGTTAGTGCGCAAGCGGAATAATATAATACAAATTACGAATACGAAAGCTAAAGATAAAGAAAAGAACAAGCAAACCAATGCACGTCGATGTAACGTGGTTCGGAGATGATGCTCCTACTCCACGGCTGTCCGTAAGTTGGACGATCCCTCAATCCGTCGGTGGATTAGTCCCCGGAAACTCCGGCTAGCTCAAACCGCTCCTTGTGGGTGGAGAAACTTCACCACAACTTCAACCAAGAACACTTGGACACAAGAGATCCTTGAGCACTTTGGTGACTACTAATTAGGCTTTAACCAAGTCTAATTTCATCACCTTGGCCGGCCATACCAAGCTCCTTCTTATAGAGCTTGGAACAAGTCAGAACCTGATTTGCCCGTTACCAGTCGACTGGTCAATGCACCAGTCGACTGGTGCCAACGGCTATCTCAACGGCTCTCTGCTACAGTGCATCAGTCGACTGCTACAATCATCAGTCGACTGCTACAGTAACGCTACAGTAAACCCTAATTTTAGGATTTTGCCTCGAGTACATTCGCTCAGCACTCGTTCTCGCCCGACCAACCTAGACCTAGCCTTCTAGCCTCCTCCATCAGCCTCGCGTCCCTCGGATGTCTCCCCATCCTTTACGTCTTGCCTTCTGGAGCTTCCTTCGGCCTTGTCCATATTGTCGGGGCTTCCTTTGCCAAGAGGCTCCTCACCTCCGGGGCTTCATCCATTGCCAAGTCACACTTGGACTTACGTTGCCAAGACTACATGCTTGGACTTACACCGCCAAGACTCATTCTTGGACTTTCCTCCTTTACCAAGATCACACTTGGACTTTCCTTGTTGTACCTGTATCCTGCACACTCACAATGCATATCAAATACAACAATAAACCTAACTTAAACCTTTGCCCAAACATCAAAACCTAGGGCACCTAGATTGCTTCAACAATCTCCCCCTTTTTGATGTTTGGCAACCTGTTTAAGTTAGGGAAACATAAATGTAATACATATGCAAATAAATATGCAAATCAACTCATGCATAAATAATGGAACCTAAATCCCTAGGCTCCCCCTTCACCTAAGCTCTCCCTTGAGCTAGGATTTCCCGCAAAGGTAAACTTCTCCCCCTTTGCCTAAACAATCGCTCCCCCTTCACCTATGCTCCCCCTCGAGCTAGGATTTCTTGCAAAGGTGTATAGGTTTTCCACTTAAACATAAAATTCTCCCCCTTTGCCATACATCAAAAAGAGCTCCAACAATATCCCAATTGTTGAAAACATGCCATCCAAATTGACCCTAAACTCATGTATTTATCTCTCATGGATCTCATACATTTAAACGAGTTGACACGGTCAAGAACAACGTTGAAAAACACGTTTAGGCTGGTATCAGTCGATTGCCCTAAGTGTCAGTCGACTGCCCCCTTTGACAGAACCTTACAGAAACATTCTGTAGTCGAAATCTACTGGTACCAGTCGACTGGTCTTGGCACCAGTCGACTGACCTCATAAAAATGAGCTTACAGAGACATTCTGTGCTCAAAAACACTGTTACCAGTCGACTGGTATCTGCACCAGTCGACTGGCACCCTATTTCTGAAAAAATCAACCTTTTCTGACCAACTTCAGAAATGCACCAGAAATTCTACAGACCTCCAAAAAATCTCAAATTTTGTGGAGAGGTCTATTTTAACCTTGTCTACTTGGAAAAAAAATATATAAAAATATATTTATCACAGATCCTAAGATTGACACAAAATTCAAACCTAGCTAAATTGTTCAATTGAACCTTGACCCAAAGTCCTAGTTTTGGCTTCCTCTTAATGTATCTGCCCATACTAAACCACAATACTTTCCTAGCATGGGTTTATATGGCATCTATACATCAAAAACTAATTTTCATGTAATATGAACCCAATTCATATTTCTATGCATAAAACTTAACCCAATTGTGCCAACCAAGTATAGTAGAGACTCAAATCTATCTCTAATCCCTTTGGCACATCTTGGTTCACTTAAGATCATTTACCATATGTCCCAAAGACTCTTTGAGCTCCCCCTTGAGCTCTTAATCTTATCCACCTCCCTAGGTGACTCATTTACTATGACTAGGCCATTTTGGTGCACCTCAGGTGACACTTGGCCTACAAGACTCACCTTCTTAACCTTAGACACCTTGTCTTTGGGAATTTCTTCTTGTCCTTAATCTTGGACACCTTATCCTTGCTATAATTATATGCTACCCTAGCATATTCCTTCTTATTAGCCTTGGATGACTCTCTCTTGTCCTTGGTAACACCTCTCATACCAATGTCATGTGCTACCTTAACACTTGACCTCCTTTTGGTCTTGGAAAAGATTTTTATGTTTCCAAAGCGTAACTCCCCCTAACAATATGGCCAAACTTCCATCATTGCACCAACAATGACTTGGGGTTTCTAAATAATTAGGAAAACCAAAACTCGAAGTTTTGAGGTTCAAAATTTAATAATGAAACTAAACCTCAACCGAAACTTCACTTTGATTTTTCTTAACCAATCCATACTTGTTTTCATCATGAAAACTCATGTAAACATTATTTAGGGTATACTTTATCAGGGAAAAATAGTTTTCTATGAAAATACTTCCTATTTTCAAAGATTGACACAAATTTGAAAACTCTTGAAAACTTCAATGTTTTCTCCTAATTTGTATCTAACTTTTCAATGATGATTACTATCAAAAGATAGTCTTCACCAAGGTTTTTCAAAAGTATTTTGAAATTATTTTCAAAACCAATATCCAACCACGTTCTTTGGGCTCAATGCACATGACTTGTGCATTAGCTTTCCCAATGATTGGAAGACACATAACTATGTGTTTTGATGAACCTAAAACTCAACAAGATGCACTAGATCAACATCTTGAGTTTTGTTCACCATCTTAACATCTCACTTGTATCTTACGTGTATTAAAACACATACAAGTCACCTTATAGTTCTTTGTGAGATGTATATTTGGTCTTGCCCTAAACTAAGGGATCATGCATCTCTATCTAGGCATTGTAAAAATCATGATCATCCATCTAGGAGGTCACTTGATATGATCCCTCTTGTTGGAACACTTCCATACATAATAAATGTCTTTTGTCCTTAATTACAAGGAAATTGACATACTGCATGATGATTAATGACATGGTATTTTTGTATTTTTCATAATAAAATGTGAATGCTAAATATGATGTCATGGCATATGATGAACAAACAATCATGACAAGTTAGCATAAATAAAATGTACCTAGATAATCTATCTAAGTATCCTTAATTCTTAGCTATACCTTAAAATTAAATCCTAGATTGCCCAATTTCATCAAGAAAGTGCCAAACCCAATTTTGACATTTCTTTTTCCCTTTCTAAATTTGTGTCATTTTTAAATTAAACAAATTCCTCAAAGTATGACACATTTTATTCTTTCAAAGAGTATATGAAATCAAATTAAGGCTTAGATTCACCTTTAACCTTCTAAGAAAATGCCAAAATCCCAAACTTGGCATTTCTTATCCTTTTCCAAATGTGTCAATTTAAATTAGATTTAACTCCTCAAATTTTGACACATTTTTGCTCTTCAAGGCTTTAAGCACATTTGATTAAAGCATGAGTTTTCTCTTAATTCCTTAAGAAAGTATCAAAATTCTAACTTGATTTTTCTTATACTTTTCTTAAGTGTGCCAAGTTAGATTAAGTTCAACTCTTCAAATTTTGGCACATATATTACTCTCTCAAAGAGTAACCCAATAACCTTTTTCTTTTTCAAAGGTTAACAATAACCTTGAAAATGCTCTCAAGTGTCAACTTTACAAAGGTTGGGTTAACTACCTTTCCAATTGGAGTTGACACTCTCTAACCTATCTAGGGTGTAGAGAATATGCTCCTAGGAACCCAAAACCTATTGGTGCTCCTTGGATGCTCTAGGTACTCACTAGGGATGACTTCCATAGATACCTTCCTAAGGACCTTTCTAGGCTTCTTAGAAGCCTTGGTCACTTCCACTAGGTCACTTCTAGGGCTAACTCCCCTTGTAACCTTATTTGTGACTTTGTTTGGCCTTTTTGGAGCCTTAGTCACCTTTACTAAGTCAAGTCTAGGGATGACCTCCCTTGTGACCTTCTTTGTGACATTATTAGACTTCTTAGAAGTCTTAGTCACATTGGTCTTTGCAAAAGTACTCTTAGGGACAACTTCTCTTGTACTTTTAGCTTGACCACTAAACCTAGGGTTGGTCCCATAACTATATAGAACCCTATGAAAGGAAGTCACATCCTTCTTGGCTTTAGGTTTGTATCCTAAACCTATATAGCCATTGGATGTCTCTTGTCTATCTTTTCCTAGGTTATGCTCATTTTGACCCCTAAGAATATTTTCCATTCTTGCTAGGGTTCTTTCTAAATTATCAAGTCTTGACCTCAAGACTTGGTTTTCCGTCATTGAATCCATAGACTTGGATTTTTCTTGACCCATATGAGCATTTCTATATCTAGGCATATATCTATAATTCTTAGAGTTATTGCCTAAATTGTTATTTACCTTCCTAGCCTTAGGTGTGATAAATCTAGCATGAGGAGGGATATATTTATCCTTAGATTTATCATGCATTCTATTTTCATGATAAATAGCATTATAACGATTTAAATTTGAATTAGCATTCAAGTTAGGGTTTACCTCCCTTACCCTTGAAGCTCTCTTCTTCTCCCACTTCTTCAAGTGCACCAATTTCTTGAGCTCTCCTCTCCTTGGGCACTTTGTGTGGTAGTGACCCCACTCACCACATGTAAAACACCTAATGTGCTTCTTCTCCTCCTTCTTCTTCTTCCTACAACTCACATTAGTTTCTAAATTAACTTTAGTGAGTTTAGGGTTTACCACCTTTACCTTCTTGAGTGAAGGACACCTACTCTTGTAGTGCCCCATCTTACCACACTCAAAGCATTTGATGTGGTCCTTTGTGCTCTTCTTGGTAGTTGAGGTGGAGGGTTGAGCTTCCAAGATCTCCTCTTCCTTGGATTGCTCTTCTTCCTCTTCACTTGAAGATGTCGATGATTCCACTTCTTCCTCCCTTGAAGATGTGAATGATACCTCCTCATCTTCCTTCTCCTCCTCGGATGTTGACCTTATGTCAACATCGAAGTGGTCATTCTCTTCTTGGACCAATGAGCCCTTCTCCTTGGACTCCTCTACTCCTTGGAATTGTGACGGGTCTTCATGATAGGCAATGATCTTTTTCCAAAGATCACATGCACTTGTGCATTCACCTACACTCACAATGATATTAGAAGGCAGTAAATTATGTAAAATTCTCGTTACCTCCTTGTCCGCCTCCGATTGCTCTTGTTGCTCTTCGGTCCAATGCCGAGGTCGGAGACGTTTACCCTTCTTGTCCGTAGGAGCTTCAAATGGGTCACTCAAGACAACCCATTGGTTCCAATCCATTTGGAACCATGTCTCCAACCGCTTCCTCCAATAATTGAAGTCTTCTTTGTCGTACGGAGGTGGAATTCGGATATCCCATCCGAGCGGTCCTTCGGACTCCATCTTCTTCTTCCTATAGCTTCTTGCTCTCTTGGCGGTTTGTCCGTAGAAGAGCGACCTCGCTCTGATACCACTTGTTGGGACCGATGTGCCGCTAGAGGGGGGTGAATAGCGTCTCACCCAAATCGATGGCTTCCTACGTATTCGTTAGTGCGCAAGCGGAATAATATAATACAAATTACGAATACGAAAGCTAAAGATAAAGAAAAGAACAAGCAAACCAATGCACGTCGATGTAACGTGGTTCGGAGATGATGCTCCTACTCCACGGCTGTCCGTAAGTTGGACGATCCCTCAATCCGTCGGTGGATTAGTCCCCGGAAACTCCGGCTAGCTCAAACCGCTCCTTGTGGGTGGAGAAACCTCACCACAACTTCAACCAAGAACACTTGGACACAAGAGATCCTTGAGCACTTTGGCGACTACTAATTAGGCTTTAACCAAGTCTAATTTCATCACCTTGGCCGGCCATACCAAGCTCCTTCTTATAGAGCTTGGAACAAGTCAGAACCTGATTTGCCCGTTACCAGTCGACTGGTCAATGCACCAGTCGACTGGTGCCAACGGCTATCTCAACGGCTCTCTGCTACAGTGCATCAGTCGACTGCTACAATCATCAGTCGACTGCTACAGAACCCTAATTTTAGGATTTTGCCTCGAGTACATTCGCTCAGCACTCGTTCTCGCCCGACCAACCTAGACCTAGCCTTCTAGCCTCCTCCATCAGCCTCGCGTCCCTCGGATGTCTCCCCATCCTTTACGTCTTGCCTTCTGGAGCTTCCTTCGGCCTTGTCCATATTGTCGGGGCTTCCTTTGCCAAGAGGCTCCTCACCTCCGGGGCTTCATCCATTGCCAAGTCACACTTGGACTTACGTTGCCAAGACTACATGCTTGGACTTACACCGCCAAGACTCATTCTTGGACTTTCCTCCTTTACCAAGATCACACTTGGACTTTCCTTGTTGTACCTGTATCCTGCACACTCACAATGCATATCAAATACAACAATAAACCTAACTTAAACCTTTGCCCAAACATCAAAACCTAGGGCACCTAGATTGCTTCAACAGTAGGGTGAGTTCATAGCTCACAGAGTCGTCGCTATTCATTTGGAGGTGGATTGTCATGTTTGGAGATATGTTTATGATGCTACGGTGGAGTAGTAGATGAGGATGCTATTTGGCTATTATACTTGGAGTGGGTGGTATATGAGTATGTGATTTGGATGTTACCTTTGGATGAGGATCCCTGAGTTGACCAGTAAATTTGGGGACCAAATTTTTATTAGTAGGGGAGAATGTAAGATATTGAAAAATTAATTTAATAAGGTTATTAGGGAAATAGCCTTATAGAATTTTTTCGGATTTTTTAGAAATTTTTTGGGAATTTTTCGGGGCTCGTACGACGGGTTTTGCGGGGACGAATATATGGGTTCGGATAAAGCCTGTTTGGGAAACCCGTTTAAGTGAGGAATTGTTGGATTTATTTATATTTCCTTTTCTTTTTTTTTTCTTTTCCCAAACGTCGATCCCTAACCTCTTTCCTCCATCCCCCGACGCCGATACTCTCTTTTCCTTCCCCAAAATTCACCGACGACCGGCGATTCCCCTCTCCTCCCCTCTCGGCGTCGCCAGCGCAAGGCATTCACCAGAGCAGCTTCCCGAGGAGGGAAGCTACGACCCATTCCTCTCTCTCGATTTCTCTCTTGTGCGCGGATGACCCGATGCCGAAGGAGAGCTCCCTCTGCCCGTGATTTCTGTTCTCGTCGAGTCGCCGGAGGAAGAGCCGCCGGACTTCGATGGTACCAGCGTTGTCCAGATCATCTTTGGCAGAGCGGTCGGCTCTTCGGCCATTTCTTGCGCACAATAGATGGGGGATCGACTCTACGGCACGGTGAGGGCAAACTCTTCAATTCGCTGGCAGATATGAACAGGGCAGTGACGATTCCATCAGGAAGGTTAATCGCCACCCCTTCATCAGAATTGCAATACCCTTTTCATCTCCGGATAGATTCGATTACCTTCGATTGTAGCTACCTTGTCTTCTTGGAGTTAAGAAGGTTGGTCTAGCTGTGGAATTTGGGTGTTTGATTTCTGTAGAACTGATTAGGGCAGTGGCATTGTTTGTGCATAACAGGTGTTTGATGAAATGCCTTAAGTTCGTGGTCTCCTCTGTTTGTGCCGATCTAGCTATGAATTGGTGGGGAAGCTTCATTTTCCTCCACAGCAACTTCGAATTTCTCCATCAAAGGGTGTGACTGCAATTTTGGATTGGGGTAAGATTTATTCAGCTTCATATTGATACATATTTGAATTCATACTAGCTTGAATAGTTAGTTGGTGAAATAGATATGTGTCTGGAATAAGAATTGGAGTTGGTTAAGTCATGCTCAATTGATAGTCTTGGATTGTTTTGAATATGTTGTAGATTTGGAGTTGTAAGTTGTTGCGGTATGGTTGATAAGTTGAGTGGTTTGTTGTAGATGACTACATAATCGTTAATCGAATTCATTGGGTTGATATTATGGTAGTTTGGTTAGTGGTTGATGATGATGTTAGGTTGAGATGGATATATGATGGAGATTTGATGTTTATGATAGGCGATTGAGGGTTGATATTATGACGTGGTGGATTGGTAATTAAGAGATGGATTTGTTATTGAATTAATTGATGTGTTGATTTAGAGGAGTTTTGGAGATGTATCATGTATAACCTAATCTAATTAGGTTGTACTATGGTTAAGGTTAGTAGGGGGATTAATCTATAATCATGTTTGATTAGGGTTATTCTAATTAGGTGGGGGGAAGTTGTTTAGTCAATTACTTTTTAATGTAATTAGCTAAATATACTATGTGATCGCAGGATTCGGATTCGAGACGAGCGTCTTGACGTGGGATTTTCGGACACGGTCTACGTATTAAGGCGGGTATTTCTTCCTTGGCTCTATGTAGATTTTTATTGAGCTTAGTGCATGGTTATCATGTGATGGTTTAAGCTGCTTTACCTTATATCGTGTTTGTTGGTTACTTTCCTGCTTGATACTTATGCTTGACCCTTGTGATGATCTATTTAATTCTTATACAATCTACACTTTGGATTATCTATACTCTATGGTATTTGTGCACATGTAGAGTGTGTATTGTAGTGTATGGTTCATTGGCAGTGTTCATATGATGATTGTTCATTTGTATGTCGTGTACACATTTGGCCCGTGTGATGATTGGAGGAGTTGTGTTGATTGTATATTTGTTGTATATACATGTGTCTGATGTGTTTTTACTGGAGGATACACGGTGATTGTACCGATGTTCTGTGTACCTGTGTCTTGAGGGATTATTGGAGATTTTTGGGTGATTATACATGTGTAGTGGTGTACATGTGTTAGGTGAGATATGTGGATATATCATTACGATTATATTCATGCTGTGTGGTATTTATGTGGATTTGGGGGTTTCATGGATGATGACGTTGTCTGTATCATGATTATATATATATCATGTTAATCATTCATTGCATTGCTGACGACTCGTGTGTCCCTTGTGGTTGAGAGAGTCATCATTCATGGATGATGGCTATCCTTTCGACCACTGATGGAGAGTGGTAGCATGGAGTAGAGCTAGTCCTATCGCGCTTACTCAGCCGCTCAGTGTTCTGTCAGTCTCGACCACTCTGGAGTAGTGAGTCTTGAGGGTACAGTAGTCAGAGGGCTAGATATTTGAGTGGTCAGGGACCCTTAGCTATGTAGTTATATAACTAGTTAGCTGACCGTCCGCTTCGCTCGCCTATAGCGGTGCTTGTACTGGAGGCTAGTACGGTTTGTCACGGACCCGAGCCTCTCGGCCATACAAGGGTCGTGGTGTCTAGAGAGGTGGCGGGGTGACCATGGAGCATGCATGCACATTTGCATTTGATGCGCGGTGCATCTTTGGAGATATATTTGCATACATGTCGTGTAGATACTAGTTGCATGTGTTTGTGGTATGCTGCATTTGTTTGCGATATGATTGTTGCATATGGTTGTCATGCTGCATACATGTCATTTATTTTACATGTATTTGCAGTCATATTTATATTGCACAAGTGTTACGAGTAGGTCTGTTGCAGATCTGGTGAGTTTACTGACCATTGTACCAGGTGTCGATTCCAGATTGGGTATGTATCTATCATTATGTCGGTTGTGGTTTGTACAGTATGTATGTCAGGTTAGTAGGTCTGATATGTTCAGATGCATTGATTATGATAGTAGGATCGTGCTCTTTGATTCCCTACTGAGGCTGTATACTTTTGATCTCCATGTTTATTTATAGTCCATGCACTATCTTTTCTATTACCCACTGAGTTACCTATACTCACCACCGTATGTATATCTTTATGTTTTTAGGTAGATGGTTGGAGTGTCGCTCAGAGTATCCTGTCTGCCGGGTCCTACATCACATCCGAAGAGCATTTCGGGTTTCCGCTTATGTTTTACTTGTATTCGTTATTTGGTGCATTCGGTGTATTTGGTGTATTTGGTATTGTTGTTGTATTTGTGTTGTTGCGGTTGTTGTATAAAGCCTAGCCGACTAGCAGTGTGTTGATTGTGTTGTGTGGGCTTTCCTTCGTTTTTCTGCTATGTTTAGCACAGCCGTGTGGGCTGTTTTATATATAACTGCGTGGTTGTGATTGTTTCATTCCAGCCGAGTGGGCTGTTATTATAACTGCGTGGTTGTGTATATAAATATTCCAGCCGCATGTGACTGATGTATTTTTCTTGTATTAATGCTTCAGATTGTCACCGGTACAGGGGAGATGCTGCCGATTTTTTGTCTGGCATAGACTCCTTTGGGGGCGTGACACAAGGTCTCGTCGTCCCTCTTTTCTATACTAGCAATGGACAATTATTGTCATGCATAGGAGGATAGTATCTCCTATATAACAGTGACAAATGAAATCTAGATACAATGTCACATGGTATACAAGTATAATAACTTACAGTCTACGTAACTAGAATTAAGTACAACCACGCAATTTACTATGCAGCCCACAAAACTGGATCAACAACCACGCAGTTGTATATGCAGTCCACACGACTGGAATAGAAAAAAGAATAATAAGCAGCCCACATGCTAGAAACAAATAAACTACAGCTGAAAACATAAGGAAAACCCATAAACCAAAAGCGACAGATTGCTAGTCAGCTAAGCTTTACACAATAACTATAAAAAATGACAAAAGTAACCACAAGGCTAACTACCAAGTCCACACTAAAATTATTACAATGCCATGTACATAAAAATCTAAAGAAATGCAAGAAAGAAAAAGCAAAGCAAAGACCGTCCTTAGATGTGATGTGGGACTGACAAACAGGATACTCCAGGAGACTCTACAACATTTATAGGTTACCTAAAAAATATAAAACATACAAAGGGGTGGTGAGTCTGGGTGACTCAGCTGATAATGGACATGATACTTCATGGTCAATTTTAAACATGGAGATCAAAGATTACAATTTTTGTAGAAAAATAAGAACATGATCATATATGACATAATCAATGCATATAACCATAACTGACATAATCAATGTACATAATCATAACTGACATAACAAATGTACATACTCAATCTGGATCTAACATACAAGGTATAATGATCAGTAAACTCACTAGGAATCAACAATAGATCTGCTCGTAACACTTAAGCAACATAACTGATAGCATATACATGTATAATAAATAAATATGTATGAAGCATGACAACCATATGAAACAATCATATCTTAAGAAAATGCAACAATCATAAGCAAATATAGATATATCTCAGAAAGATGCATCGTGCATCATATGCAATATGTACGCGAATGCAACATGGTCACTCCCACCCACCTCTTAAGACACCACAACCCTTGTGTGGCCTAAAGGTCGGGACAATAACAACTGTACTACTCTCAAGATACCACTTCTCTCGAGTGATCGAGGCAAACAGTTCGCTAAGTAGTTATCTAACTACATAGCAATGAGGTTCTTAACTGTTCGCATCTCTAGCCCCCTGACAATTGTACTAGCCTCCAGATACCACTACTCTTGATTAGCCGAGGCAGATAGTGTATATGACTGAGCGGATGAGTAGCACATTAGGACAAGATGAACCTAACTCCAAGCTACCACTATCCTTCAGTGTCTGAATGGGCAACGAATATAACTAACAACACTCTCAACCACAGAAGGAGACTTAATTGTCAGCATGTAATGATAAACATGATATAAATAATCATGATACCGACATAGCCATTATCAATGCTATAACACCATCAACAAAAGTACCTCCAATACATGATCCCTCAATTCCATAAGTCAATATGTATGAATAGATCTAACAGGAATCTACTAATCAACATGAATGGTGTTGACGTTCCGCAAGTGTATGGAAAATGTCGTAAGTAATAATAAAAGATATCGTATCCACAAGGACTAGAATAACCACTAAAGATTTCTCAACGCGAATTAGCTAAACAACTAATCAATTTGGTTTTTAGAAACTAAATGCAACTAATGAAAAACAAACATAGAAATAAAAGAAATAGAAACAAGAATAAGGGCTATGATAAATGGATATTCTAGGAGTTTTGGTTTCTTTGTAAGGTTAATCAATGTAAATGATCTACCAAATCTTATTCCTTAATTGTCCAACATTTGTAGAAGGTTGTCGGTTCTCTCTTGCAATAGACAACCGACTTATAACTGAAATCTATACCTAAATGTGGTCAATTAGGAATGAGTCTATGTTGTCCTTACACGTGCTTGCTTGTCACGTGCGTCCCTCGGATAATCAACATAAGAATTCATCACTCAACCACATCAAGATATAAGATATGAACACATACAATCTATCCTACCCCCTTGAATAACCCTATTTCAGCCTCAAGATCATCCCTCAAACGTCCTTACACGGGCTTGTCTGTCACGAACGTCCCTCAGAAAATCGAATGAGAGGTTATCTCTACAAGATCCACAAGGTATTCAAACATTCAATCAAGAATGGGAATTAGGTCTAAATCATAACAATCCACACAAGATTGAATAGGTACAAATAGGACAAAATCATAGAAATAGGAAATTAGCAAATCCACAAGAGTTTTTCATCAATTCAACTTACAAATACTCTCTCCATCCTAGAACAAAGAGATCTAATCCATAAAACGAGGAAGAAAATCCGAAAAGAGAAAGATTACAAGCATTCTTAATCTCTAAATCCAAGAAAAGAGAGAGAAAGCTTATCTTCGATGAAGAACGATCTTCAGATCCAATACTCGATTCCGGAGTCGATACATTGAAGATCTGCCCTTGAATCGCCAGAAAATCCCTCCAAGATGGAGAGGAATTGCCCAAATCTTCCTCTCTCCCAAAGGGGAGAAGATCCCCTTTCAAATCATGAAGAAGGATTTATATAGAAGAGGGGTCCGAGTGCCACACGACTCTGAGACACGGTCGTGTGAAGCTCACACGGCCTGTGCTACTCCCCTCTCTGTTCAACTCACACGACCGTGGTATGCTTTGCCACTGCTCCCCTTTGCACGGCCGTGTAGATCTACACGACCTGCTCTGCCTCTGGCTCTGGAACTCTTTCACGACCGTGTGGTGCACACGACCAGGGCTTGCTTGGCCTCTGAAAATGTTGCACGGTCGTGTAGATCTACACGGCCGTGTACTTCTTTGGCTCTGGAGGGTTTGCTCGGTCGTGTAGTGCACACGACCATGAACTTTCTTTGCTTCAAACCTGGCACGGGAGTGTGATGCACACACGGCCGTGGCCACTTCCTCCTGTACTGTAGCCACACGGGTGGTGATCGCCACACGACCTGGGCAACCCCCCATGTCAGGGTCGTGTGGCACTCAAGCCTCTTCCTTCATCCGTTGTAATTTTTGCCTTGGACATTAATTCTTCTCCAAAATCGACTCCTGCATACAGAAAATACATAAAAGCAGATCTCCAAACAAAAAGAGTAAATATGCTAAAAGCAAAGCTGGAAGTATGAAAATGCATAGACAAAGCCTGTACAAAATATGTGAATGTGCGTCAAAATATGCTAAACAAGTGTATACAATCTACGCATATCACACCCTTAGACTTAAATCTTTTCTTGTCCTCAAGCAAAATGCCGCAATCTAAATTCATATGTTCTACGATGCACTCATATCCCTAATGCATTTTCCTAACTCTATCAAAAAGTTTCATTAACAAGCATGATCATGAAAACAAGTCAAGTATGGCTCAAGCATAAGTATCTTGTGCACAGTGCAATAAGGAACTCAAAACCCTTCAAGTTTCAATCTTCGTCCTAGTCAAGTCGTCATCAAATTTGAGTTCCTAATGTTTCCGGTGATAGGCACGTAACCGGTGATAGACACTTACATGCCACACACTTGGTTCATATTTCTCAATCAACCCAAGGTCTCAAAGGCGTGCTCAATCTCAAGAGAAGCTAAGCAGTCATTTCCCCAGTAATCTAACTCGGTCTCAAAGGGGTGACTTGCTAGATTCCACTCATGACAACTATTTTTTATATCCCGTATTCATCATTTTTTTTTCACTTTTCGCTTTTCTTTTTTTTCATAAGAATTTGTATTGTGCAAATCTTATTTACAAATGTACTTTTAGCACACATGTTGGGATATTTTGATTTTTCCAAATGAGGTTACATGATTTGAGCCTCATCTAGTAACCAAAATGAAGTTTGAGAAATCACCATGGAAACCAAGTACTAAACAAACAAGATGAATCATGACTATTTCAATGATATCAACTATTCAAGCATCAAGTAAAAGTGAAGTGAAAGTAGATTCCTTAAGGTTAAGCCAAGACTAAAACTCATTTCCATATGATACATAGCTTATTTCATGCTACCCAAGATAGAGAAAAGAGGTATATTAAGCATACTACTAGCATCATTTAAACATCATGAACCTAGATAATGAACGTGCTAACATTTTTCACTTGAAGACAAGAAAGCATATAAGTGAAGTTTTGATGTTCTCAAGATGTATACCACAAGGTTCTTCAAAAGACAGTCAAGTGACTATCGAAACAATCCAAGCAAAACAAGAACATATGCAAAACAAAATAAACTACAGAACAAAACAGAAAAATGCAAAAAAATTCATGTTCACAAACCACCCCCCAGACTTAAACTTTTCATCGTCCCGATGAAATCAATATGGTGGAGGAGGTGGACGAGGGAAAGGAGGTCTACGTCGTTCTCCGATAGGAAAACTAGGAAATCCAGGGATTTCACCTAGGAATCTATGATATTCATAAAGAGCATCTATTTGTTGGCTAGTAATACTCATGCCCTGCATAAAATTCCTCATTCTAGCTTGATCAATATCATAGTCCTGAACAAATTCAGCCATTTGACCTTGAAAGTTTCTTGTAAATTGAAAGTGATTTTTACTTCTCTAAACTGGTCATCAGATAAAGAAAAGTGACTTTCCAACATTCTTCGTTAGCCATTTTGCTTCTCATGAAGTGAGTCCAGAGATACACGGAAATCTAAAAAATCGAATCTGGAGGAACCCGTACCATATGCAAGGGAATGCCTAGCGGGCTCCGGATGTCCGGAGGGCTGCGGGTGTCCAGATGATGAGGGCTCAAGGCATGGCTCTGTGTCTCCATGTATAGAAGGAACATTCTCGGGGTCTGAATCAGTGATTACCCAATTAGCAGGGTTGCGAACAGAAGTTCGTTCGGGACAAGGAACAAGTAAAGAAAAACCATTTCTCCTAGGAAATGCAAATCCATTCTCATCCCGGACAATCATTTTCATGGCAAGACATGCATCAATGTCTATCATGTCATTGCCATGGATGACTTCTAACCCATCTAAATCAAGCTCCAAGTTACAAGCTATTTGAGTAATCAAACCACTAAAAACAATAAATCCCGAGGATGCCCTCCCAGCTCTCACCAAGGTTTGAAGAAAATGAAAATCAGGATCAAAATCAACCTTATATAACATAGCCCATAAAGCATAAAGCTCAACTTTCTTGATGACCCCATCACTTTCCCCCCTACCAAAAATAGTTTTACTCATGACATGATGTAGGTACCTAAGGATGGGGTTTTGCATGTGAGAAGCCTTAGCTCTAGAAGGCTCATAAGATTGTTCTAATCTAGTGATTGAATTCCAAAAATGATTCCAATTAAACTTAGAATCAAACCTGCGAGAGTTATCGGTAGACAATCCATAACAATTATTGAAATAACTAAACGCCCATTGAAATTCTTGATTCATAAGTCTAAAAGTAATTTTGCCAACATAATCATCTTCATTGGCAAAGTGGGCGTCTAGTGAACTCAAAAATTCTAGAACAATGTGAGGATACGTAGGTAGATGTGTGTACATAATGTCACTCCAATCTAAAAACTCAATCATCCAATCTACATCTTCTCTAATCCCTAGCATGTCTAAAATAGTTGGGTCCATATATCGTGTGCACACAATCTTTCTATTGACAAGAATTTCATATCAAGATTTATGATCTTCATTTCTAAAAATGATATTGAATTCGTTGTCATTACCTTCGTCGCGTGTGGTCTACTTCCCTTTACCTTTTGCTGGTTGTTTTCCTTTTTCCTTTGTCGGTTCCTTTCCTCCGCTTGATCCTTCACTCCCCTTGCGAAGTCTCTTCAAAATATTGGGCATATTGTCAAGATTAAGTGGGGGAGGTACTGTTCTTGGTTGGAGAAGTTAGATCTTGAAGGATTAGGTCTTAAAGAACAAGATCTTTGGCAAAGGAGTTGTAGATCTCTGATATAGGAGAAGTGAAAAGTCTAGATCTTGATGAAATTTATGGAAAAGAAAGAGTTTGAGATCTAGATCTGAGAGGGTTTAGGAGAAAGGTTGAAGAAGAGAGGAGTTTGGGAGAGACAAAGGTGTAGAGGTGAAGGGGGTGTGTGGCGGACACGACTTGGATCCGGCCATGTATAGGAGGCACGGCTTGAACATCTCCACTCCACATGGGTCGTGTAGATCTACACGCCTCTCTATTCTCCCTCTCGGGTTGGCTCACACAGCCGTGCCAATTGGCACAACCACAACCATCTCCTTGTCGGTTCAGCTCGCACGGCCGTGTGTGAGACATGATGTCTTCCTTCTCCTCCTCGGGAGGCTTTGCACGGGCGTGTTGGATGACACGGCCAATGGGCATTCCTCAGCTAGATCTTCACACGACCGTGTGTGGGACACGGCCGGACTTGTTTCCTCCACTAGAATCTTCACACGGCCGTGTCTGGGACACGACCGAGCATGTTTTCTTCTCTAGAGATCCTACATGGCCATGTCTTGAAGACACGACCCTAGCACCCCCCCCTTATCTGCAGCATACGTCTGGCCGTGTATAGAACATGGCCAAACTTTGTTTTACTCCAAATGATGATTTTTCTCCTTCCTTGCTTCTCCAACACTTCCATGCCCATGAAGAAGTCATGGCCAGCTCATGGAAGTGAAATTTCAACCTGAAATCAAAGCGAAAGCAAAGTAAAAACACTACTGATGAAAAATAGAAACATAAAATGCACTAATTAAAAGAACCCTTGGGTTGCCTCCCAAGAAGCGCTTATTTAAGGTCTTTAACTTGACCAATCTAATCATTCTTCTCTTTTTCTTGCCCTAGGAGGCAGACATATTTTTCATTTTTGTTGGGAGGCCTTCTCCCAACATCTTCCACCACATTGTTCTTTTCATTTGGTGGCCTCCCATGAGGATGGAAATTCCATTCCTCATGTTTGTAAATGCTTGCCTTGCTACAAGCATTTAAAAGAGAAGAGACATGGTTAGAGGCATTAGATAGATCATATTCCAACCATTCCTTACCAATTACCAAAGAAAGTTTATGATTTTTAACATCTATAATAGTTCCAGCTGTAGCAAGGAATGGTCTTCCTAATATGATAGGAATTTTCGGATCCTCCTCCATGTCTAACACAATAAAATCTGTGGGAATTATGCTCCCACTTATCTCTACTGTCACGTCTTCAACAATACCCATAGGGTACCTGCAAGAATGATCAGCTAGTTGCAGTGCTATAGTAGTAAGTTAAAGTTTTTGAGACCTAATTTATTACAAATGGAATAAGGAATGAGGCTAACACTTGCCCCCATATCACAAAAAGCTTTCTCAATGAATTCAGCTCCTATGTTGCAAGGAATATAAAAGCTTCCTGGATCCTTCAACTTTAGGGAAATGCTCTTCTCGAAAAGAGCACTACATTCCTTTGTAAGTGTTATGGTCTCTATGTCTCCTTTTCTTCTTTTGCTAGACATGATGTCCTTCAAGAATTTGGCAAACTTGGGCATTTGTAATATTGCATCAATAAGAGGAACTTCAACCCATATTTCTTTGACTTTCTCCAAGAATTTGCCAAACTCTTCATCCTTCTTGAGCATGACAAGTCTTTGAGGAAAAGGGACTACTTGACCTTGTGGGTAAAGTGGAAGAGTCTTTTCAACTTTAGCAGTACTCTCCTCCTCTTCTTGAACTTGAATGGGTTCATGTGTTAAAGGAGAAAGCTCTTCTTCAGAATTCATCCCTTTTTTAGCAGTCACTTGGGGATCTACCAAGGTCCGTTCGCTCTTAAGTTCAATTCTATTGTAGTGCTCCATAGGATTAACATCAGGTTTTCCAGGAAGTTGTCCTGGTGCTCCTGAAGATGAAGAAGCTAACTGGGCAATCTGACTATCCTGAATCTTTTGATGTTTTTCAAAATTATCCATTCTCTGAGTAAGCTTCAAAATATCTTGTTTCATTTCATTCTGATTGGAGATAATTTATTCAAACATCTTTTCAATTTTAGACATTGGAAAACCTTAAAAAGATTGTTGTTGCTGAAAATTTGGCTGCCCAGATTGAAAATTAGGTCTTGCCCCCATAGGTGGTCCTTGCTCTTGATTGATTATTTCTATAAGAAAAATTAGGATGACTTTTCCATCCAGAGTTGTATGTATTTGAGTATGGATTGTTCTGCCTCTGGTTGAAACCCATGAATGCATCACATTGCTCTAATTGATTGATTTGTGCAGAAATAGCTCCCAAAGGACATGAGTCACTAGAATGATCAGTACTTCTACATACTTCACAAGTAGTTACAATGACATTAACCGTATTTGAATTAGCTCCCATGCTTTCTAATTTCTTTGCAAGAGCATCTAGTTTTGCAGCCATTAAAGTAACTGCATCAACATCATACTTTCCTGATGCTTTTGTTGGATTTACACAAGAATAGCCACCACTTCTCTCATTTTTCCATTGGTTATGATTTTGTGCTACACTTTCAATTATATCCTCAGCTTCATCTAAACTTTTGTTCATGAGTGCCCCTCCAGCAGTTGAATCAAGGGACACCTTGGTATGATAATTGATGCCATTATAGAATATGTGCAACACTAACCACCTGTAATGCCCACCCTTCATACCCAACCAAAGGCGGCGCTACGATCTTATACTACTTACGTACATGCTTTAGTTATAACAGCGGAAGAATAAAAACTTTAAAGAATTTAATTTATTAAGCATAATATCACATATTCTGATTTGTTCAAATGTGCATATATTGAACTTATAACTAAAAATATTAATTTGTCCGAATCGTTCTTGCCGAGCCACCACCACACACATCACTATCTGCTCCTCCTGCTGCTCCGTTGTACATCCAGCTTTCTCTTTTATCTGTGGTACAAGGAAAGTAAGCTATGAGCACTCATGGCTCAGTAAGTTCCTTTCCTACTCACTAAAACCGAGAATCATCGTATATCAAGAATGGATCAACATATCATCGTCTCAACTAATCATAACATAACATATCATTCTATTCAAACATATCATGCATATTTCTTATTCACATATCATTTCATAGAAGCATGAATATCATATCATAAAACAAATAAATCACAAGCATGAGACATACAAGGGCATCATATTCATATCATAATATCACATGACATTATATCATATCATCATATAATTCAAGCACATATGAATGTAGGCAATGCATCGTGAATTTGAAAACTTATACTTAATAGTACTTGAAATTAATATCATCATCATTTGGGATCCCGGTTTGTACCACATACATAATGCGTAGGTCCAAGGTAGCAAGTCTTGAGCCCTTCCATGCATACATACTAGGCCCGAGTCTTACTCCATCGACCTAGGGCACTCAAAGGCCCATTACTGACGAGGCCCGAGTCTTACTCCATCGACCCCGGGGCGTTTACGGAGCCCACCCTTGGTACAAACCATAAAAATAACTTATCATGCATAACTATCATATCATGTCCTTAACAATCTTTCATGCATTTATTCTTTTTCATTTCTTTTCATTATGTATAGCATTTTTTATGCTATCACATATCATAACATAACTTCATTTCTTTTCAATATGTATAGCATTTTCTATGCTATAACACATCATGGCATATTTCATAATATAACTTCATTATGCATATCATTTCGTAACTAAAGCAATCATGCATTCCAACTTATTATCATATCATTTTCATACAGCATGACATAGACATATTTAATTTTTTGTTCTAGGGTTTCTAGGGCATCTATCCCTTCATGGCCGAACACATAATGATTCATTTAGGTCATACAAACATGTATCACATTCACACATTATCAAGTTTTCATAAGAAGTACTTTTAACCCCTTAGGTTTCATTTCCAAGGCCTCTAGGTCCTTCAAACCTTACTTGGCCGAAATTCATAGAATATAAACTTCCTTTAAGTGGCCTAAAGCATGGGAAACCTAAGTAAATTTCATAGCAAGATTTACTAAGAACATCATACACAAGGTTGGATCATAAACAAGCTAGGACTCTTGTGATCTTACATGTCATAAATCATGTAACTAATTTTCTACATTCCAATTAAACCTGAGAGCATTAATCGTCTTTCATAACATAATATCACAGAGGTCATTGAGCATATTAGAATTTTGTTTAAGCTTCTCTAAACTATCACCTTACCATGGCCGAAATATTAAGAGTAAGGTTCATGAGTTTCTTTCAACATACAAGTATACAACTCTTAAGAACTTTATATCATGTCATATAAGCATAGTTATTTTAAATTCAAGGTCCTCCTAACCCAAAATTCTTTCTTGGCCGAAACATGAGAGTGGGGTTCTTTTGGTTCCAATCAACTTTCAAGCAAGAAAACCATAGGAAGGTCCTTAGCATTTCATAGAGGGAAACTTGCACTAGTTTGGCTAGACAATAATTTTCCTAACCTATTTACAATATTTTTGATTGAAATTCTAGGGTTACATACACCTCTGATCATGCATCATATATGTATACAAACATAGGGGAAAACTTTCTTTCAAGGCATAGAAAAGAATCCGAAAATCGCATGAAAGCCTTGTACCACAGGTGAGGGGGAGCTTACCTTCTTTGCTTAAGTTTCCTAGAGTTGAGAACTTGCTTGTGGACCTTTCTTCCTTGCTTGCTTTGCTCGGCACCAATGGAGGAAGAAGTGGCTAGGTCTTTTGGTGGAGAGGAGGAGGAAGAAGAGGAGGCTTCTTCCTCTTGTGTTGCTCGGCAACAAAAAGAAAGAAAGAAGGGGGAGAGTTGTTGCTCTCGGCAACAAGAGGAAAGAGGGAGGGAGAGTGCTCGGCACAAATGGAGGAGAGGAGGAGAGTGAGTTGAGGACCCCCTCCATGCCTATTTATACTAAAGTGAGGGGAGGAAAACTTGACTTGATTCATCCTCCTCATTTACTTCTCCTCTTAATGAGAAAGAATATGCTAGAGAAATGCTTCTTGAGTTTCTCTCTTTTCTTTCTCTTAATTTCTCTCCTTTCTTTCCTTTAATTATAATTCCCATCTCTCCTTTTACAATATTCACTCCTATCACACTTGGTTAACACATGCATGCATCCACAAGAGAACCAAGGATCAAATCCTTCTCCTAACATATTTTTGTACAAAATAATTCATGTATATGCATTATGCATAAATATTTCATACATGCATATATAATATCTCATATCTCTTTTGTTTACATTAATTCCTTGCATTATAAATCATGTATAGAACTTTATATTCTCAACTTTATTTTCTTTCATAAAGTTTTTAATCATCTAAATCCTTCCCATCGTAACATTCAACGTAGACTATCTACACATTCTTTTCATTACATTCGTACTCTCATTGTCCTTACTTTATCTAGGCTTTCTAGGGGTGTTACACCACTTCTCCAAGCCATGGTGTGGGCATTGTCTGAGCATATTGTTATATCTATCCCAAGCTTCAAATAAAGATTCTGAGTCATCTTATTTGAAACTGGCAAGGAGATTCCTTATATGAGCCGTTTTACTTGGTGGATAGAATTTATCAAGAAATTGTTGCTCACATTGTTCCCATGTGGTGATGCTATTTGGAGCTAAAGAGTTTAACCATTGCTTAGCTATGTCTCTCAAAGAAAACCCAAATAATAATAAGCGCACTACTTTAGAAGGAACACCATTCATTTTCATTGTGCCGCATATCTCATAGAAGACCTCCAAATATTGATTTAGGTCCTCATGCGGTCCTCCACCAAACTGATTTTGCTGCACTATAGAAATAATAGCAGGTTTGATCTCAAAATTGTTTGCTTCAACTGAAGGTCTTGAAATGCTAGACCGAAACCCTCTAGCATAGGTTGTTGCATAATCCTTTAGTGGTCTATTTGCCATGCTAGAATGTACTTGTTCTATTTGTTGTCTTTGCGAAGTTCTTCATCTATGAAATGTTCTATCTATTTTGGGGTCTAGAGAAAGAAGTTCTCCTGCAAAGTTAGATCTTCGCATACACAAGAACAAGATTGCAAGATATATATGCTCAAAAAAAAATAAAGAAGAAACAAAATAAATCAAAAGAAAAACAAAAATTAGACTAGAATGTTAGAAATTAAAAATGTAGAATTAGAATTGCAACAAAAGAATTGACAAGAACGTTATACAAGAAAAGAAAAACTTATGAAAAAAGAATTTTAAAGATTAGATTCAACTATGCAAATGAAATGAAAAGAAAAGTTATGTTTAGTCTAACACAATTGATAATCTCTAATGTTATAGCGCAGTCCCCGGCAACGGCGCCAAAAACTTATTGACGTTCCACAAGTGTACGAAAATGTCGTAAGTAATAATAAAAGATATCATATCCACAGGGACTATAATAACCACTAAAGATTTCTCAACGCGAATTAGCTAAACAACTAATCAATTGATTTTTAGAAACTAAGTGCAACTAATGAAAAACAAACATAGAAATAAAAGAAATAGAAACAAGAATAAGGGCTATGATAAATGGATGTTCTAGGAGTTTTGGTTTCTTTGTAAGGTTAATAAATGTAAATGATCTACCAAATCTTATTCCTCAATTGCCCATCATTTGTAGAAGGTTGTCGGTTCTCTATTGCAATAGACAACCGACTTAGAACTGAAATCTATACCTAAATGTGATCAATTAGGAATGAATCTATGTTGTCCTTATTGTTGGTTGCTACTCGGAAAACCTAGAGGTTCCACTGTACAAAAATTTTGTACAAAGGTCTGAACCTTTTCCTAGCTACCATGTGTTCTTTTAAATTAAATTTTGGATCGCCTGCGGAACTTAACACGTTTGATCCAAAACTTAATCTATTTGTTCTTTTAGGTTTTGACTTGGATCTCCTGCGGAACTTAACACGTTCGACCCAAGTCACTTTAAGTTATTAATTCCATTAAATATTAATTTCCATAATTAGTTCCCAGTACTGACATGGCGAGGCACATGGCCTTCTTGGACATGGGAGCAACCACCACCGACTAGACAAAAACCTTTTATGGAAAGCTAATATTTAATTTCCTAAAATAACTTTAGGTTAACCGAAAAGAACAATCAAATCACAAGGAAAAGAAAAACAAAAGAACACTATATCGAAAACAAATTCGAAACTCTAGAATCGTATGCCTCTTGTATTTAGTATTATTTCCAAAAATAACTAGTATGATGCGGAAAGAAAAATACTAGTTATACCTTTTAGAAAAACCTCTTGATCTTCTACTGTATTCCTCTTCTAACCTCGGACGTTGTGTGGGCAACGATCTTCCGAGATGAGAAACCACCAAAGCACCTTCTCCTTTCTTCAAATTTTAGTCCAAGCACAAAGCTTCCAAGAGATGAAGATCTTTTCCACCAACCAAGCTCCAAGGGATGTAGGCTTTCTCTCCTTCTTCCTCAGGCTAGATCCGGCCACCAATTAAAACTCCATAATCATGAAGAGGTTCGGCCACAAAGAGAAGAAGAAGAGAAGAAGGAAGGGCCGGCCACACCACCAAGGAAAAGAGGAAGAAAAATAGAATAGAGTCGTTCACCTTGAAGCCTCCTCTACCCCCTCTTTTATAATCCTTGGTCTTGGCAAATAAGGAAAATTTAATAAAAATTTCCTTAATTCTTTTTTCATTGAAAAGAAAAATTATTTAATTAAAAATAATTTCAATGGCCGGCCACCTCAAGCCCCAAATCAAGGAAAGTTTTAATTAAAACAAGAATTAAAACTTCCTAATTTGTTTCCGGAAATTTATAAAATTTTTTCCAATAATTTAATTCCTTCATGATTGGTTTATAAAAAGGAAATTTAATAAATTAAAATCTTTCTTTTAAACATGTGGATAAAAAGAAAATTATCTCTAAAAATTAAAATCTCTTTTAATCTACAAATAAGGAAAGATATCAAATCTTTTCTTAATCTTTTGTAGAAACTAATAAAAGAGAATTATTAATTTTTAAACTTTATTTTAAATTATGAACATGGTTAAAAAGGAAAGTTTTTACCAAAATTAAAATCAACCTTTTAATCTACAAATAAGGAAAGAGATTTAGCTCTTCTCTTAATCTTTTGTAGAATCTTATAAAAGGAAAGATTTAAATTTTTAAACTCTCTTTTAAAACATGTTATCCACATAAGAAAAATTTTTAAAAAATAAAAATCCTTTTTATTTTAATTTGGGCCGGTCACACCAAGCTTGAACCCAAGCTAGGGTCGGCCACCTTGAAGCACCCATGAACCAAACTTTGTCCGGCCCTAGCTTGGTCTCCAAGCTAGCTTGGCCGGCCCCTTATGGGATGGGTAAGAATGTGGGTATAGGTGGGTATAGTACTCTATAATTAAGAGGCTACGATAGGGACCAAGAGGAGGAATTGGTTTTGGTCTCCCGATAAAATTAAGCATCCCGTGTTCGCCCCGAACACACAACTTAATTTTATCAATAATAATTCATTCCACTAAAGAACTATTATTGAACTATCGCACCAATCCCAAATTACATTTTGGGCTCCTTCTTATTATGAGTGTGTTAGTCTCTCTGTGTTTAAGATAACAAATGTCCACTAATTTAGTAAGTTACTGACAACTCACTTAATTAATATCTAGCTCCAAGAGTAGTACCACTCAACTTCATCGTCATGTCGGACTAAGTCCACCTGCAGGGTTTAACACGACAATCCTTATGAGCTCCTCTTGGGGACATTCTCAACCTAGATTACTAGGACACAGTTTCCTTCTATAATCAACAACACACACTATAAGTGATATCATTTCCCAACTTATCGGGCTTATTGATTCATCGAACTAAATCTCACCCATTGATAAATTAAAGAAATAAATATCAAATATATGTGCTTGTTATTATATTAAGATTAAGAGCACACACTTCCATAATAATTGAGGTCTTTGTTCATTTATAAAGCCAGTATAAAAGAAACGATCTCTAATGGTCCTACTCAATACACTCTTAGTGTACTAGTGTAATTATATAGTTAAGATAAAGTAACACTTAATTACACTACGACCTTCCAATGGTTTGTTCCTTTCCATCATGGTCGTGAGCTACTGTTTATAATTTATAAGGTACTGATAACATGATCCTCTGTGTGTGACACCACACACCATATTATCTACAATATAAATTAATTGAACAACTACATTTATCATAAATGTAGTCATTTGACCAATGTGATTCTTATTTCTAGATAAATGTTATACCAAAAGCTAGGCTTTTAGTATACATTCTAACAATCTCCCACTTATACTAAAAGACTAAGCTGCTATATCTGCTGCCATACATCTGATTCCCAACCCTTCAACATGCCCATCAAAAGCTCTTGCCTTAAGGACCTTAGTGAAAGGATCTATAGGTCATCACCTGATGCAATCTAGGCGGCAACAACTTTTCCTCGTTTATACGATTTCTCGTATTGAGTGGTACTTGCGCTCTATTATGTTTACTTGCATTATAGACTTATGGTTTCTTCGAGTTTGCTACTGCACCAATATTATTACAATAAATTGTAATAATCTTTGGACAAACTAGAAATCATATCTAAGTCTATCTTGAGGTTATTGAGTCATTCAACTTTTATGGCCACCTCAAAGGCTTGCCATATACTCAGCTTCTATGGTGGAGTCCAGAAAAATACCTATGCTTATCACTCTTCCATAGTTATGACTTTTACTCCTAAAGTAAACACAAAACTCCGAGGTTGACTTATTATTGTTCCTATCCGATTGGAAGTCAAAATCCATGCAACCCACAAGAACCAAATTAACTTCCTTGTGAGCTAGCATATAATCTCTAGTGCCTCTAAGGTACTTCAATATATGCTTTACTGCAGTCCACTGTCCTTGTCCAGGGTTACTTTGATATCTGCTAACTATGCCCTTGGTAAAACAGATTTCTTGATCTCGTGCATAGCATACATTAGGCTTCCGACAGCCGAAGCATAAAGAACTGCCTTTATTTCCTTTATCTCCTTTGATGTCTAGAGAGAGACATATCTTTAGATAAAGTTACTCCATCCTGAAAAGGTAAGAAAACTTTCTTGGAGTTTTGCATGCTTAAAATGAGCAAGGATTTTTCCGATGTATGAAGCTTGGGATAAGTAAAATATTTTTCTCTTGCGATCCCTTATTACTTTGATCTCAAGAATATATACATTCTCCCAAGTCCTTTATATCGAATTATTTGGACAACCATACCCCTACTTCTGACAACATTTTGATATTGTTTCCAACTACCAAAAATGCTATCTACGTATAGTACAAGAAATACCACCACGTTTCCATCACACCTTTTGTATACACAAGACTTATCCGTTTACTCAATAAATCCATAGGTCTGGATTACTTTGATAAACCGGATATTCCAAGACCTTGAAGCTTTGCCTCAATCCATAGACTGACTGAGCTTGCACACAAGATGCTCTTAGCCCTTTGCAATGAACCCTTCTGGTTGCTTTATATGGATGCTTTCATCAAGACTTCCATTAAGGAATGCTGTCTTGACATCCACTTGCCAAATAGATAAAAGAATCCGGATAGACTTAAGTATGACTACCAGTGAAAAAGTTTCCTTTTTCATCAAGCCTTGCTTTGAAAGTTACTACCTTCCTTTCTATCCCTCTAGACCTTTTAACACCCAAAGGCTTTTACACCATTTGGTGGTTCTACAAGCTTCCAGATTTTATTAGAATACATATATTCTAATTCTGTTATTTATTACTCTTTGCCAAGATGTTGCATCTTTATCTTGGAGTGTTTCGTCATATGTCTGGAGATCAGGTTCATGTCCTCCAGGGATCGATTCCAAAAACTCTCCCAAAACATGAATCTTTTTAGGTTGCCTAACAACCCTCCCACTACGACAAGGCACTTTCTGCAATTGTGTATCATTTGTGATACGTGTTGCAGTTTCCTTGTGGTATCTCATCTTGTACAGTTGGTACTAGATTAGACATGCCTTTTATTATTTCCTTAAGATCAAATTTTCTTATGGGCACATGGTTTATTACATAGTCCTTTTCTAAAAATCGGTCATTGATGCTAACAATGACCTTCTGATTTTTAAGACTATAAACCTACTCTCATTTCACTAGGATAACCCACAAACAAGTGAATTCCTGTCCAACTTATCATTGTCTCTCTTCTGCATATGTGCTGGACTACCCGATACTGAATATGCTTTGAAATAGGCTTACGCCTATTCAGCATTTCTATATGAGTAGAGAGTTCTGACTTTAGAAGGTACTATATTCACTCCCGTTTCCAGAGTATATCCTTAAAATGATTTTGATAATATTTTTAATAACTTATCAATCTACTTATTTTCATAAGAGTCCTATACCTTCCTTTTCCTACACCATTCTGTTGGGGTGTACCTGGTGCAGTTAGTTGGGATTGAATCCCTACTTCTGTTAAATGACTCCTAAATTCTCCCAAGAGGTACTTGCCACTACGATCTTACCGTAATGTCTTGATACTTTTACTTTGTCGTTTCTCCACATCAGCCTCGTACTCTTTGAACTAATCAAAGCACTTAGACTTGCAGCACATCAAGTAAATATATCCATATATCAAATAGTTATCTATAAAATAGATGAAATATTTGAAACAACCTCTTGCCTGGATGCTCATAGGATCACACAAATCAGAATGAACCAATTTTAATATATCTTTGACTCCATACCCCTTAGACTTAAAAGCTTCTTGGTTATTTTTTTCCTTCCAAGTAAGACTCGTAGGTTGGAAAGATTTCTACTACTAATGAACCCAAAAGTTCATCAGCTACCAATGAATCCTACTCAAGTTAATATAACCTAGCCTTAGATGCCAAAGATATAATTGGTTCATTTTCGAAGGTTACTTTCTCTTAAAGTTAGAAGATGTGTTACTAATTTCCATTAGTTGCATCGTGAGAGTTATTGGATTTATAAATTGCCAACTAACGTACCAGAACAGATAACTTCCCTCTTTTCCTTAATAACAACTTTGTTATTAAAAGAGGCAAATATCAAGTTCTTTGAATAGTTTAGAAACTGAAAACTAGTTCTTTCTAAACTTGGTGCGTAAAGACAATTACTCAAAAATCCATGTTTTATTCTTATCAAAAGATAAACATCTCCCACTGCAACAGCTACCATTTTTACAATAGTGCCCATGTAGACGGTGTTTTAATTTTCATTTAGTTGTCGGGTTTCCTGGAACCCTTCAATGAATTGCGAACATGATTAATGGCATCTGTATCTACACTCCAGGTTCTGGTAGATAACACCACTAAACATGTTTCAACTAATAAATTAAATACACCTATATTGTTCTTAGTTCTAAGAAGACAGTCTACCTTAATGTCCAAGTCCTATTTCCAATCATTACAATTGAGATTACTAAGTCTTTTCTATAGTATAACTACTAGGGAATTGACAAACATTTTAAATCCTAAGAATCACAAAAATATTTGGTTAAGATCAACTCCTTAAAAATCCCCATGAATTTTGTATGCCACGATAGTGTGGACGTATACAAAATCGAAGAGGAGATTTTATTCATTAATTTTATTATCTCGTCAACTTTACTTTATGACGAAATAAAATTAATAGTTGATCTGTCTTTGATCAAATATTTGGTCAAAAACTTTTGAATAAAAAAAAATATTGATTCCTCAAACAATATTAATTAAATTCTCCAACACCTCAAACACCGTGAATTTTGCATGCCACGTTAGTGTGGACGTATACAAATTCAACATTTGTAAAAGGAGGGTTTTAACCCATTAATTTTATTATCTTGTCAACCTAACTTTTTGACAAATAAAATTAATAGTTGGTATCATTTGGCACACAAATAATAGCAGTGACTCCGATGGGGAGGATACTATTAGATGTGTCTAAGTGTATACCATTACTTGACACTAAGTCCATTAATAAGATTATGCCCCTTCCGTTGGGGAAGATCACACGCTCTTAATTAACTTCCTATAGTCATCCAAAAATGGAAGTCTGTTCTAGTGATCCACAAACAAGCTCATCCGTTATGGAGGAAGGCACTCAGAGCCAACGCGCAAGCTTGTTTGCATTACTTACAAACCAGTAATGGAGACCATGGGATTTACTTAAAAATCCCTCTCCCACTTAGTTATTTATAAATGAGGAATTTTAACTATGCTAGCCTACTAAATATGTAAACTAACATGCACACACATCACAATATAAGAGCAATAAATAGAAAATCTAATTTTCAACTATTATGGCTTTTATCTCTAGTTGTCCTCTGTGTGTTGTCATCCCAAGCTGTTGCCATATTTGGCCACTGCCACCGGGTCTAGCTGTCGCATCCATCTTGCTCCTAGTTCCGCTGCGCCTCTGGTCCTTAGAAGGTTCCACGCTTTGCAAGATTCGATCCGCGACATAAATAGAATTTTACATTTTGACCCTATATTCCTCGAAGGAATGTACATGTAAACTAGATCGAACATAAAATAAAATTTACATCCATCGATCCTATATTCCATAAAAGGAATGTACATGTAACTAGATCAAAAAATAAAATCCTAATAAAACTAAATACAGCTCCTGCTGTATTTTATAATACAATCATGCACACACAATAAAATTCCCTTGACATGTCCAAGGGTCCAATCACACACATAATAACTATAAGCCATAATAGTTGGATCCTGCATCCACAAAGTTAACACATCCTACTATTAACCTGTCTAAATTATGTATGACATGTGCATAATTAAACTAATACCAAATACACAGAGGCAAACCCCTAGCTCTGATACCAATTGTTGGTTGCTACTCGGAAAACCTAGAGGTTCAACTCTACAAAAATTTTGTACAAAGGTCTAAACCTTTTCCTAGCTACAATGTGTTCTTTTAAATTAAATTTTGGATCGCCTGCGGAACTTAACACGTTTGATCCAAAACTTAATCTATTTGTTCTTTTAGGTTTTGACTTGGATCTCCTGCGGAACTTAACACGTTCGACCCAAGTCACCTTAAGTTATTAATTCCATTAAATATTAATTTCCATAATTGGTTCCCAGTACTGACGTGGCGAGGCACATGACCTTCTTGGATATGGGAGCAACCACCACCGACTAGACAAAACCTTTTATGGAAAGCTAATATTTAATTTCCTAAAATAACTTTAGGTTAACCGAAAAGAACAATCAAATAACAAGGAAAAGAAAAACAAAAGAACACTATATCGAAAACAAATTCGAAACTCTAGAATCGTATGCCTCTTGTATTTAGTATTATTTCCAAAAATAACTAGTATGATGCGAAAAGAAAAATACTAGTTATACCTTTTAGAAAAACCTCTTGATCTTCTACCGTATTCCTTTTCTAACCTCGGACGTTGTGTGGGCAATGATCTTCCGAGATGAGAAACCACCAAAGCACCTTCTCCTTTCTTCAAATTTCGGCCAAGCACAAAGCTTCCAAGAGATGTAGATCTTTTCCACCAACCAAGCTCCAAGGGATGTAGGCTTTCTCTCCTTCTTCCTCAAGCTAGATCCGGCCACCAATTAAAACTCCATAAGCATGAAGTGTTAGTTAGAGCCCTAGAGCCAATCATTTGATGATTGTATGGACTCATGTATATCATATTCTTGTATATTAATAAAGGCATTTGTTTGGTTATTATACTTATTTGTATTAGTGCCAAATAGACTAAGTATAATAGCGTCCTTGAGTAGAAGGTTCATACCTATATCAATCGATTAGTTGAATCGATAGTGAGATGATATAGGGAACACTACTCTAAATCATTCCTAGTCGAGTATTAACATTCAGGGACAATGTTAATACAATAAGACTAGCATGTAGGTCAGCTCGATGACTTGATCTCACAAGTCATGGATATAGAGATATCAAGCTGACACATGGGTATGCATTAGAGAATGCATACTGAATGACCCGCCATGAGAAAGTATCATGGATCGTTATATGAGTGTCATATACTTTCTCATGTGTCTATTAGTATGACTATTAGTCCTTAGACCTGAAGTCACCATGGATCCCTACATAAGGAGTTATATACTTTGGTTTCGTCAAACGTCACCCGTAACTGGGTGGACTATAAAGGCGATTACTGGGTATATAACGAATTATGTAGAGGGATGTGAGTGATGTAGATGAGATCTATCCCTCCCATATGACGGGAGCGACATCGGTATTCTTGATAGAGTGAGACCACTAAGTGCATGGCCATGCCCAAATGAGTCAACATTAGATGCTGAGCTCATTTGATCTAGTGAGTCTACTTGGAGTTCAAGATTTAGATTGATTAGAGGATGACACGGTCTATGCCTCATATTGATCAATCTAGATGTCTAGGATAGAAGGACAATGTCACATATATTGTGAGGAGTCACAATTAGTAGTCACAAGGTGATGTCGGATCTCGACATTCTTGTAACTTGGGTAGTAATGATGTGTTGCTAGATACCGCTCATTACTTATGCTCCTAAATAGGTTTATGGCATTGCCAACGTTACAAGAACCTATAGGGTCACACACTAAGGACAATTAGATGGAGATTTGGTTCATATGATGAACCAAGAGGATTAGATTCATTTGATGAATCATATTGGATTAAGAGTAATCCAAATTGGGCTAATTGAGTTGAACTCAAGTTGATTCATGTATTCAATGAGTCTAATTTAGATTATGACTCATTAAATCAACTTAATTTAATGAATTAGATTCATTATATTAAGTTGGCTTGAATCATATGGTTGGATTAGATCAACCATGAGAGAGATTTGATCAAGTTTGACTTGATTTGAGAGGAAGAGAAAAAGTCATGTGTAACTTGACTTTTTGCCACATCACTAGTGAGTTGGCAAGATGTGGACCAATAGGATTGCTCCAAATCATCAATGTGTGCCACCTCATGGAGGTTACAAGCCTCCATAGCATTTAATGTGGCCGGCCCACATTAAATGAGGAGGTTACACTTATTGCCATGTCATTTAGTGAGGTGGCAAGATGTGGACCAATGGTGTTGATCCACATCATCCTAGAGTGCCACCTCATGGGGGTTACAACTCTTAATGGTCTCCACATTAATTGGAATTAATGTGGAGGTTACACCTCCTAGAGTGGCCGGCCACTTTGTTAATGAATGGGAATTCATTTTTCATTCATGTGGTGATTTCACTCTTCTTCTCCGTTGGGTGCTCTCTCTTCTCCCTCTCCCCTTCCTTGGCCGAACCACATAGGTGCTAGCACACCTTGGTTTTTTTTTGGTCACCTCCATCTAGTGTGTCCGTGTGGATACTTCTAGAGGACCGTACGCTTGACGGTCTTGAGATCCGACACCATTTGGACGAGCGGGATTCGCGTGGGGCGCGCATCAAGGGTAATGATCTTAACTTTAGTGTAGATCTAAAGTTTTTACAAACTCGTACAAGAAAAAAGTTTTTCGAAAAGTTTTGTTTACGAATCATTGCACGAGATCCATTGCTTTGGGTTACTCGGGGTTTCTGCGACGCGAAAAAGCGATTTTGGCGGCCCGACGAACCCAACAGTGGTATCAGAGCCACGTGCAAAGACTTGTACGAGTTCGTTTGTATTTTTATGAAAAATATACCTTCTGTGATTTTCTGTAAAAATTGAGTTTTTAGAGTTTTTATGAATAATTTTTCCGTAGAAGCGAAGCACAAGTGTCTCGGCACTTGTAGGCTTCGGCTACCGGAAAGCTTTCTTCGAAACGGCTTCGTTTTGCCCCAAATCCGTTTGGGACAGCGGGGTCGGGTGCCATTAGATCGCTTAGGAGCAACTCGTGATGGTTAGATCGCGGGTAGGGGTACTGCCCCTAACCCCGCAAGGGGATTTGCTCCGCGGTTGCACCCGAAATCGCTAAAAACGAACTCGCCGGGAAGATTTTTCCGAAACGGCAATGTCTCGGCCCAAATCATTTTGGGACAGTGGGTTTAGGTGCTGTTGGATCGCAAAGGGACCCTCGCGATTGTTAGATCGCGGGTAGGGGCGCTGCACCTGGGCCCCGCAAGGGGATCCGTTCCACGATTGCGCCCGAAATCGCTAAACGGGACCGCCGGGAAATTTTACTTATAAAAATTTTAAAAATTAATTTTAAAATTATAGAAAATTATGAAAATATATAATTTTGAATTATATATAAATTTTGTGATAGTCATGGCCCAAAAACCCAATATGATTGGTTGTGTTGTAATTCATAATACGGCCTGCGTGCCGTTATGTGTTTGCGCGTGTTGTATGTTTTTATTTATTCGCGACCTGCGCGTCGTGCCTTCTCTTATATTCTTGTTGTAAATTAGATTTAGACTCGAATGTAACTCGAGTTTCAAATTGTAATGTACAAATTGGAGCGGTGGAGGGTCCACACGAGAAGGAGTTCCGAGGCGGGCACGAGCAACACAAGGTGGTCAAAGGGAGGAGCTTGGAGAAGCTGTTGACCCTAGGTTGACCATTCGATCTTCTCATTGGCTTGAGAAGATCGTAGTAGGGCCATGACTAAATTACAAATAGATTAATTAATTAATTGTTATGTATCTGATGCATGTTTAATAATTAATTAATTAATTAGTGCCTTAACGATTAGATTAGATCTAAGTCGTGCACATGATGCACCCTTGCGATTAGATTAGATCTAAGTCATGCACAAGATGCATCCTTCTCGATTAGATTAGATCTAGATCGAACCAACTCTAAATGCCTAACTGTGCCGTGATACCTATCACTACCTCGATCACATGTATTGTTGAATCTGCCAAAGCAGAGCAATACATATTATCTTGGTAGGGTACAGAGGGACAATCTTGGTCCCGCCTATCAACGCATGAGTGAATACAAACTCAATTAGATTGAGTATTCCTAGTTACTCGGTTGGATCGAGTCAACTATAGGCATTATTCCAAAGGTTGGAAAAGATAGGTCAAAATCACATCTATATTAACACTCGGGCGTATTAGCCAAAGCTAACTCGAGTTTTAATATAAATGCGGATATTGATCCTATAAACAAGAGTTGCATAGAGATGTAATTGGTAATCATTACCTACCGATCATACTAAGCCTTGGGCGTATTAGCCAAAGCTAACTCAAGGGTTAGTATGATGTGGATCTTGTCCCACAAGAATTATAGAATTCAGTGGGAGCATCATTTAATTAAAGGCCTAATTAAATGATTTTTAAAAGGAATATGATATTTATTTCTGCATTTATTTCTGTTGTAGAATATCCATGACGTCGAATACGAACACTTTCTCTCTGCGATCTGTCCTTAAGAAGGACAAGCTCAACGGAGCAAATTTCTTGGATTGGTACAGGAACCTGAGAATAGTTCTCACTCAGGAACGTAAACTGTACGTTCTGGAGAAGCCCATTCCGGAGGCTCCTCCTGCCACTGCCACGCGAGCTGACCGGGATGCTTATAAAAAGCATCAAGATGACGCATTAGATGTGTCCTGTCTAATGCTCGCAACCATGAACTCTGAGCTTCAGAAGCAACATGAGTTGATGGGTGCTTACGATATGGTTACACATCTTCGTCAACTATATCAAGGACAAGCAGGGCACTGGAAGAGGAACTTCACAGGACACCTGGAAGATCTTAACAAGAAGAGAAATAAGATTTCTACTTCAGGTATAAATGTTATAGAAGTCAACCTCTCTATTTCTTCGTCGTGGGTATTAGATACCGGATGTGCTTCGCACATTTATACTAATGTACAAGCACTGAGAAATAGCAGAGCATTGACAAAGGGCGAGATAGACCTACGAGTAGGCAATGGAGCACGGGTTGCTGCTGTTGCTGTAGGGACTTATTTTCTATCTCTGCCCTCTGGGCTTATACTAGAGTTAGACGATTGTTGTTATGTGCCTGCATTGACTAAGAACATTATATCAGTTTCTTGTTTGGACAAGAAAGGATTCTCGTTTATAATAAAGAACAAATGTTGTTCTGTCTATTTAAACGATATGTTCTATTGTAGTGCATCTCTGATGAACGGACTCTATATTCTAGACCTTGAGAGCTCTATCTATAACATTAGTACTAAGATGTTCAAATCGAACGATATGAACCACACCTATCTCTGGCACTGTCGTTTAGGTCATATAAATGACAAGCGCTTATCACAGCTCCATAAGGATGGTTTGCTGGACTCATTTGATTTAGAATCATATGAGATATGCGAGTCATGCCTACGACGCAAGATGACCAAGACTCCCTTTAGTGGGCACAGCGAGAGAGCGACTGATCTGTTAGGACTCATACATAGTGATGTATGTGGCCCTTTCAATGTCACTGCTAGAGGCGGTTATAGATACTTCATCACATTTACTGATGACTTCAGTAGATACGGTTATGTGTACCTGATGACACATAAATCTGAATCCTTTGAAAAGTTCAAAGAATTCAAGAATGAAGTACAGAACCAGCTTGGCAAGAGTATTAAGGTACTTCGATCAGATCGAGGTGGTGAATACTTAAGCCATGAGTTTCGTGACTACTTAGCTGAGTGTGGGATTTTATCTCAACTCACTCCTCCTGGAACACCACAGTGGAATGGTGTATCCGAAAGGAGGAATTATACCTTATTAGATATGGTACGATCTATGATGAGTCACACAGATCTTCCGACATATCTATGGGGATATGCTCTAGACACGGCAGCTTTCATACTCAACTGAGTTCCATCAAAGGCCGTGATAAAGACACCATATAGGATATGGACTGGGAGAGATGCCCAGGTGTCTTTCATGAGAATTTGGGGTTGTGAGGCTTACGTTAGACGTCAAGTCTCAGACAAGTTAGGACCCAAATCCGACAAGTGCTATTTCATCGGATATCCCAAGGAAACTAAGGGATATTACTTCTACATTCCCAGTCAGCACAAGGTAGTTGTGGTAAAGACTGGGGTCTTTCTAGAAAGGGATTTTGTTTCTAGAAAGACTAGTGGGAGCGCGTTCGATCTTGAAAAAGGTTCAAGATGCGAACAATAGCACTGATGCCTCGATGGAAGTTGAACTGGAACCACAAAGTGTTGTGGATGATGTTGTTCCACAAGGAGTTGAGGAACAACAACCAGTTCAAGTAGACATACCTCTTCGCAGGTCTGATAGGGTACGTCGTCAGCCTGAGAGATACTCATTTCTCTTGTCTGACCATGATGACATTTTGCTCATAGAGGATGAGCCTACCACCTATCAAGAAGCTGTGATGAGACCAGATTCCGAGAAATGGCTAGAAGCCATGAGATCCGAGATGGAATCCATGTACACTAACAAAGTATGGACTTTGGTTGATCAACTTGAAGGGGTAAAACCCATTGGGTGCAAGTGGGTCTTTAAGAGAAAGACTGACATGGATGGACTTATCTATAAGGGTCGCTTGGTAGCTAAAGGTTTCAAGCAAATTCATGGTATTGACTATGATGAAACCTTTTCACCAGTGGCGATGTTTAAGTCCATTCGGATCATGCTTGCTATTGCAGCCTACCATGACTATGAGATATGGCAGATGGATGTCAAAACCGCGTTTTTGAATGGAAACCTAATCGAGGATGTGTACTTGACACAACCTGAGGGTTTTGTAGATCCACAGCATACTAGTAGAGTATGCAAGCTGCATAGGTCCATTTATGGACTAAAGCAAGCTTCTCGGAGCTGGAATCTTCGATTCGATGATGCGATCAAACAGTTTGGTTTCATCAAGAACGAAGATGAGCCTTGTGTCTACAAGAAGTTTGTAGGGAATATAGTTGTCTTCCTCATATTGTATGTGGATGACATACTACTCATTGGGAAGGACATCCCTATGCTTCAGTCTGTCAAGACCTGGCTAGGGAGTTGCTTCTCAATGAAGGACTTAGGTGAGGCATCCCGCATTCTAGGGATACAGATCTATAGAGATAGATCTAAGAGATTGCTTGGCCTAAGTCAGAGTACATACATTGACAATGTACTCCTTCGGTTTGCCATGCAGAACTCCAAGAAGGGATTTCTGCCGATGTCACATGGCGTGAGTCTTTCGAAGACTCAAGGTCCCTCTTCTAGAGAGGAGAGAGACCGCATGGATCAGATCCCTTATGCCTCAGCCATAGGATCGATCATGTACGCCATGCTATGTACTCGACCTGATGTCTCGTATGCTTTGAGCATGACGAGCAGATACCAGTCAGATCCAGGTGAAAGTCACTGGATAGCGGTCAAGAATATTCTTAAGTACTTAAGAAGGACTAAAGAATATTTCTTGATATATGGAGACAATGATGAGCTAACTGTAAAGGGTTACAGTGATGCTAGCTTCCAGACCGATCAGGATGATTACCGATCGCAGTCAGGGTTCGTGTTTTGCTTAAATGGTGGTGCTGTGAGCTGGAAGAGTTCGAAGCAGGACACAGTAGTTGATTCTATAACAGAGGCCGATTAGAGGCAGCAAAGGAGGCAGTTTGGATCCGCAAGTTCATCACTGAACTTGGGGTGGTTCCTAGCATCGCTGACCCAGTTGAGCTCTATTGTGACAACAATGGAGCTATAGCACAGGCGAAGGAACCTCGCTCACACCAGCGGACCAAGCACATACTACGGCGCTTCCATCTCATTCGAGAGATTATCGATAGAGGAGATGTGAAGATTTGTAGAGTACCTACAGAGGCTAACATCGCAGATCCCTTGACCAAGGCTTTGGCACAGAGGAAGCATGATGGTCACACTAGGTCTTTAGGCCTTAGAGCCTATACTGATTGGCACTAGTGCTAGTGGGAGATTGTTAGTTAGAGCCCTAGAGCCAATCATCTGATGATTGTATGGACTCATGTATATCATATTCTTGTATATTAATAAATGCATTTGTTTGGTTATTATACTTATTTGTATTAGTGCCAAATAGACTAAGTATAATAGCGTCCTTGAGTAGAAGGTTCATACCTATATCAATCGATTAGTTTAATCGATAGTGAGATGATATAGGGAACACTACACTAAATCATTCCTAGTCGAGTATTAACATTCAGGGACAATGTTAATACAATAAGACTAGCATGTAGGTCAGCTCGATGACTTGATCTCACAAGTCATGGATATAGAGATATCAAGCTGACACATGGGTATGCATTAGAGAATGCATACTGAATGACCCGCCATGAGAAAGTATTATGGATCGTTATATGAGTGTCATATACTTTCTCATGTGGCTATTAGAATGACTATTAGTCCTTAGACCTGAAGTCACCATGGATCCCTACATAAGGAGTTATGTACTTTGGTTTCGTCAACGTCACCCGTAACTGGGTGGACTATAAAGGCGATTACTGGGTATATAACGAATTATGTAGAGGGATGTGAGTGATGTAGATGAGATCTATCCCTCCCATATGACGGGAGCGACATCGATATTCTTGATAGAGTGAGACCACTAAGTGCATGGTCATGCCCAAATGAGTCAACATTAGATGTTGAGCTCATTTGATCTAGTGAGTCTACTTGGAGTTCAAGATTTAGATTGATTAGAGGATGACACGGTCTATGCCTCATATTGATCAATCTAGATGTCTAGGATAGAAGGACAATGTCACATATATTGTGAGGAGTCACAATTAGTAGTCACAAGGTGATGTCGGATCTAGACATTCTTGTAACTTGGGTAGTAATGATGTGTTGCTAGATACCACTCATTACTTATGCTCCTAAATAGGTTTAGGGCATTGCCAACGTTACAAGAACCTATAGAGTCACACACTAAGGACAATTAGATGGAGATTTGGTTCATATGATGAACCAAGAGGATTAGATTCATTTGGTGAATCATATTCGATTAAGAGTAATCCAAATTGGGCTAATTGAGTTGGACTCAAATTGATTCATGTATTCAATGAGTCTAATTTAGATTATGACTCATTAAATCAACTTAATTTAATGAATTAGATTCATTATATTAAGTTGGCTTGAATCATATGGTTGGATTAGATCAACCATGAGAGAGATTTGATCAAGTTTGACTTGATTTGAGAGGAAGAGAAAAAGTCATGTTTAACTTGACTTTTTGCCACATCACTAGTGAGTTGGCAAGATGTGGACCAATAGGATTGCTCCACATCATCAATGTGCCACCTCATGGAGGTTACAAGCCTCCATAGCATTTAATGTGGCCGACCCACATTAAATGAGGAGGTTACACTTATTGCCATGTCATTTAGTGAGGTGGCAAGATGTGGACCAATGTTGTTGATCCACATCATCCTAGAGTGCCACCTGTTGGGTTCTTCGGGCCGCGAAAACCGCTTTTTCGCGTCGCGGAAACCCCGAAGGACCCAAAGCCGTAGATCCGTGCAAAGATTCGTATACAAAATTTGAAAAACTATTTCTTGTACGAGTTCAAAAACCGATCTACTACTTAGATCTACGAGGGAAAAACATTTACCCTTGATGCGTGCCCTTCGTAATCCCGCAACGTCCAAAGGTAGCCGGATCTCGAGACCGTCAAGCGAACGGTCCTCATGCGGTATCCACACGAACAAGGAGTGGTCTTCTACCACTCAAAGATGAAGAGGAGAACCCACAAGTGTGCTATCACTTTCTAGGGCTCTCGGATTGGATCTAAAAGGTGAGAAAGGAGAGAAGGGAAAAAGGAACTCATACACTCCTCTAGGTACTCTCCTTTTGTGACCTTCACACCACCTAGTTGCTTGGAATCAACTCTCACTTCTTCTCCACCATGAAGCCACGACCAAAAGCAGCCAAGAGAGAGGGAGAAGCACCCAAGGAAGAAGAAGCATTGAACACCATTCAATTACCACCAAATGAAACATTCTCCTCACTTAGTGTGGCCGGCCACACTAGTGTAACTCCCACATTAATGTGGCCGGCCACATTAATGCATTTGGTGTGTAACCTCCATGAGGTGGCACACCATTAAATGAGGAGATGATGTGGCTAATGATGTGGCTAGATTGGTCATACCAAGTAGGATGAGTCAACCTTCATGATGATGTGGCAAGACATCAAGTCAAACTTGATGTTTCAACTTCCATTTGGTCAAGTCAAACATGACCAATTTTCTTCCTTGTTGAGTTAAATCCAACCTTTGATTCAAGTCAATTTTAATTTAATGAATCTCAATTCATTAATATAAATTGACTCATGAATCAAATTTAAATTAGACTCATTCAACAATTGAATCTAATTGAGTCTAACTCAATAAGTCTAATTTGAATCCAATCTTTGATTCATCATATGAATCTAATCCTATTGGTTCATCATATGAACCTAATCTCCATGCACATGTTCTTTGTGTGTAACCCAATAGGTTCTTGTAACGTTGGCAATGTTATAAACTCCTTTAAAAACATAAGCAATGAGCGGCTTCTAGCAATATATCATTGCTACCCAAGTTACAAGAAATGTTGAGATCCAACATCACCTTGTGACTACTAATTGTGACTCCTCACAATATGTGACAAGTGTCCTTCTATCCTAGACATCTAGATTGATCAATGTGAGGCATAGACCGTGTCATCCTCTGACCAATCTAAATCTTGAACTCCGAGTAAACTCACTCAATCAAATGAGCTCAATATCTCATATTGACTCATTTGGGTATGGCCATACACTTCGTGGTCTCACTCTATCAAGAATATCGATGTCTCTCCCGTCATATAGGAGGGATAGATCCCATCTACATCACTCACATCCCTCTGCATAATTTGTTATATACCCAGTAATCGCCTTTATAGTCCACCCAGTTACGGGTGACGTTTGACGAAACTAAAGTACATAACTCCTTATGTAGGGATCCATGGTGACTTCAGGTCTAAGGACTAATAGTCATACTAATAGCCACATGAGAAAGTATATGACACTCATATAACGATCCATGATACTTTCTCATGGCGGGTCATTCAGTATACATTCTCTAATGCATACCCATGTGTCAGCTTGATATCTCTATATCCATGACTTGTGAGATCAAGTCATCGAGCTGACCTACATGCTAGTCTTATTGTATTAACATTGTCCCTGAATGTTAATACTCGACTAGGAATGATTTAGAGTAGTGTTCCCTATATCATCTCACTATTGATTCAACTAATCGATTGATATAGGTATGAACGTTCTACTTAAGGATGTTACTATACTTATTTTATCTGACACTAATACAAATAAGCATAATAACCAAAAACCAATGCCTTTATGATATACATGAGTCCATACAATCATTAAATGATTGGCTCTAGGGCTCTAACTAACAATCTCCCACTAGCACTAGTGCCAATCAGTATAGGCTCTAAGGCCTAATGACCTAGTGTGACCATCATGCTTCCTCTGTGCCAAAGCCTTGGTCAAGGGATCTGCGATGTTAGCCTCTGTAGGTACTCTGCAAATCTTCACATCTCCTCTATCGATAATCTCTCGAATGAGATGGAAGCGCCGTAGTATGTGCTTGGTCCGCTGGTGTGAGCGAGGTTCCTTCGCCTGTGCTATAGCTCCATTGTTGTCACAATAGAGCTCAACTGGGTCAGCGATGCTAGGAACCACCCCAAGTTCAACGATGAACTTGCGGATCCAAACTGCCTCCTTTGCTGCCTCTGATGCAGCAATATACTCGGCCTCTGTTGTAGAATCAGCTATTGTGTCCTGCTTCGAACTCTTCCAGCTCACAGCACCACCATTTAAGCAAAACACGAACCCCGACTGCGATCTATAGTCATCTCGGTCGGTCTGGAAGCTAGTATCACTGTAACCCTTTACAGCTAGCTCATCATTGCCTCCATATATCAAGAAATATTCTTTAGTCCTTCTTAAGTACTTAAGAATATTCTTGACCGCTATCCAGTGACTTTCACCTAGATCTGACTGGTATCTGCTCGTCATGCTCAAAGCATACGAGACATCAGGTCTAGTACATAGCATGGCGTACATGATCGATCCTATGGCTGAGGCATAAGGGATCTGATCCATGTGGTCTCTCTCCTCTCTAGAAGAGGGACTTTGAGTCTTCGAAAGACTCATGCCATGTGACATCGGCAGAAATCCCTTCTTGGAGTTCTGCATGGCAAACCGAAGGAGTACCTTGTCAATGTATGTACTCTGACTTAGGCCAAGCAATCTCTTAGATCTATCTCTATAGATCTGAATCCCTAGAATGCGGGATGCCTCACCTAAGTCCTTCATTGAGAAGCAACTCCCTAGCCAGGTCTTGACAGACTGAAGCATAGGAATGTCCTTCCCAATGAGTAGTATATCATCCACATACAATATGAGGAAGACAACTATATCCCCTACAACCTTCTTATAGACACAAGGCTCATCTTCGTTCTTGATGAAACCAAACTGTTTGATCGCATCATCGAATCGAAGATTCCAGCTCCGAGAAGCTTGCTTTAGTCCATAAATGGACCTATGCAGCTTGCATACTCTACTAGTATGCTGTGGATCTACAAAACCCTCAGGTTGTGTCATGTACACATCCTCGAGTAGGTTTCCATTCAGAAACGCGGTTTTGACATCCATCTGCCATATCTCATAGTTATGGTAGGCTGCAATAGCAAGCATGATCCGAATGGACTTAAACATCGCTACTGGAGAAAAGGTTTCATCATAGTCAATACCATGAATCTGCTTGAAACCTTTAGCTACCAAGCGACCCTTATAGATAAGTCCATCCATGTCAGTCTTTCTCTTAAAGACCCACTTACACCCAATGGGTTTTACCCCTTCAGGTGGATCAACCAAAGTCCATACTTGGTTGGTGTACATGGATTCCATCTCGGATCTCATGGCTTCTAGCCATTTCTCGGAATCTGGTCTCATCACAGCTTCCTGATAGGTGGTAGGCTCATCCTCTATGAGCATAACGTCATCATGGTCAGACAAGAGAAATGAGTATCTCTCAGGCTGACAACGTACCCTATCAGACCTGCGAAGAGGTATGTCTACTTGAACTGGTTCCTCAACTCTTTGTGAAACAACATCATCCACAACACTTTGTGGTTCCAGTTCAACTTCCATCGAGGCATCAGTGCTATTGTTCGCATCTTGAACTTCTTCAAGATCGAACGCGCTCCCACTAGTCTTTCTAGAAACAAAGTCCCTTTCTAGAAAGACCCTAGTCTTTGCCACAACTACCTTGTGCTGACTGGGAATGTAGAAGTAATATCCCTTAGTTTCCTTGGGATATCCGATGAAATAGCACTTGTCGGATTTGGGTCCTAATTTGTCTGAGACTTGACGTCGTACGTAAGCCTCACAACCCCAAATCCTCATGAAAGACACCTGGGCATCTCTCCCAGTCCATATCCTATATGGTATCTTTATCACGGCCTTGGATGGAACTCGGTTGAGAATGAAAGCAACCGTGTCTAGAGCATGTCCCCATAGATATGTCGGAAGATCTGTGTGACTCATCATAGATCGTACCATATCTAATAAGGTACGATTCCTCCTTTCGGATACACCATTCCACTGTGGTTTTCCAGGAGGAGTGAGTTGATATAAAATCCCACACTCAGCTATGTAGTCACGAAACTCATGGCTTAAGTATTCACCACCTCGATCTGATCGAAGTATCTTAATATCTTGCCAAGCTGGTTCTGTACTTCATTCTTGAATTCTTTGAACTTTTCAAAGGATTCAGATTTATGTGTCATCAAATACACATAACCATATCTACTGAAGTCATCAGTAAATGTGATGAAGTACCTATAACCGCCTCTAGCAGCGACATTGAAAGGGCCACATACATCACTATGTATGAGTCCTAACAAATCAGTCGCTCTTTCACTGTGCCCACTAAAAGGAGTCTTGGTCATCTTGCCTCGTAGGCATGACTCGCATATCTCATATGATTCAAAATCAAATGAGTCCAACAAACCATTCTTATGGAGTTGGGATAAGCGCTTGTCATTTATATGACCTAAGCGACAGTGCCAGAGATAGGTGTAGTTCATATCGTTCGATTTGAACCTCTTGGTACTAACGTTATAGATAGGGCTCTCTAGATCTAGAATATAGAGTCCGTTTATCAGAGGTGCACTACAATAGAACATATCGTTTAAATAGATAGAACAACATTTGTTCTTTATTATAAACGAAAATCCTTTCTTGTCCAAACAAGAAACTGATATAATGTTCTTAGTCAATGCAGGCACATAACAACAATCGTCTAACTCTAGTATAAGCCCAGAGGGCAGAGATAGAAAATAAGTCCCTACAGCAACCCGTGCTCCATTGCCTACTCGTAGGTCTATCTCACCCTTTGTCAATGCTCTGCTATTTCTCAGTGCTTGTACACTAGTACAAATGTGCGAAGCACATCCGGTATCTAATACCCACGACGAAGAAATAGAGAGGTTGAGTTCTATAACATTTATACCTGAAGTAGAAATCTTATTTCTCTTCTTGTGAAGTTCCTCTTCCAGTGCCCTGCTTGTCCTTGATATAGTTGACAAAGATGTGCAACCATATCGTAAGCACCCATTAACTCATGTTGCTTCTGAAGCTCATAGTTCCTGGTCGCGAGCATTAGACATGACACATCTAATGCGTCATCTTGATGCTTCTTGTAAGCATCTTTGTCAGCTCGCGGGGCATTGGCAGGAGGAGCCTCCGGAATGGGCTGCTCCAGAACGTACAGTTTACGTTCCTGAGTGAGAACTATTCTCAGGTTCCTATACCAGTCCAGGAAATTTGCTCCGTTGAGCTTGTCCTTCTTAAGGACAGATCGCAGGGAGAAAATGTTCGTATTCGACGTCATGGCAATTCTACAACAGAAATAAATGCAGAAATAAGTATCATATTCTTTAAAATTATTTAATTAGGCATTTAATTAAATGATGCTCCCACTGAATTCTATAATTCTTGTGGGACAAGATCCACATCATACTAACTCTTGAGTTAGCTTTGGCTAATATGCCCAAGGCTTAGTATGATCGGTAGGTAACGATTACCAATTACATCTCTATGCAACTCTTGTTTATAGAATCAATATCCGCATTTATATTAGAACTCGAGTTAGCTTTGGCTAATACGCCCGAGAGTTAATATAGATGTGATATTGACCTATCTTTCCAACTATTGGAAGAATGCCTATAGTTGACTCGATCCAACCGAGTAACTATGAATACTCAATCTAATTGAGTTTGTATTCACCCATGCGTTGATAGACGGGACCAAGATTGTCCCTCCGTACCCTACCAAGATAATATGTATTGCTCTGCTTTGGCAGATTCAACAATACATGTGATCGAGGTAGTGATAAGTATCACGGCACGGTTAGGCATTTTGAGTTGGTTCGATCGAGATCTAATCTAATCGAAAAGGATGCATCTTGTGCACGACTTAGATCTAATCTAATCGCAAGGGTGCATCATGTGCACGACTTAGATCTAATCTAATCGTAAGGCACTAATTAATTAATTACTTATTAAACATGCATCATATACATAAGCAATTAACTAATTAAGATATTTGTGATTTAGTCATGGCCCTACTACGATCTTCTCAAGCCAATGAGAAGATCGAATGGTCAACCTAGGGTCAACAGCTTCTCCAAGCTCCTCCCTTTGACCACCTTGTGTTGCTCGTGCCCGCCTCGGAACTCCGTCTCGTGTGGACCCTCCACCGCTCCAATTTGTACATTACAATTTGAAACTCGAGTTACATTCGAGTCTAAATCTAATTTACAACAAGAATATAAGAGAAGGCACGACGCGCAGGTCGCGAATACAATACAACACTCGCAAACACATAACGGCACGCAGGCCGTATTATGAATTACAACACAACCAATCATATTGGGTTTTTGGGCCATGACTATCACAAAATTAATATATAATTCAAAATTATATATTTTCATAATTTTCTATAATTTAAAATTAATTTTTACAATTTTTACGAGTAAAATTTCCCGGCGGTCCCGTTTAGCGGTTTCGGGCGTAATCGCGGAACGGATCCCCTTGCGGGGCCAGGTGTAGCGCCCCTACCCGTGATCTAACCATCGCGAGGGTCCCATTGCGATCCAACAGCACCTAAACCCGCTGTCCCAAAACGATTTGGGCCGAGACATTGCCGTTTCGGAAAAATCTTCCCGGCGGGTTCGTTTTAAGCGATTTCGGGTGCGATCGCGAAGCAAATCCCCTTGCGGGGTTAGGGGCAGCGCCCATACCCACGATCTAACCATCGTGAGTTGCTCCGTTGCGATCTAAAGGCACCCGAGTCCGCTGTCCCAAAAGATTTTGGGTCGAAACGAAGCCGTTTGGGAAAATTCTTCCCGATAGCCGAAGCCTACAAGTGCCGAGACACTTGTGCTTCGCCTATAAGGAAAAATTACCCATAAAAACATAAAAATTGAATTTTTACAGAAAATCACAGAAGATTTTTGTTTTCCAAAAACCAAAAACTAACTCGTACAAGTCTTTGCACGTGGCTCTGATACCACTGTTGGGTTCTTCGGGCCGCGAAAACCGCTTTTTCGCGTCGCGGAAACCCCGAAGGACCCAAAGCCGTAGATCCGTGCAAAGATTCGTATACAAAATTCGAAAAACTATTTCTTGTATGAGTTCAAAAACCGATCTACTACTTAGATCTACGAGGGAAAAACATTTACCCTTGATGCGTGCCCTTCGTAATCCCGCAACGTCCAAAGGTAGCCGGATCTCGAGACCGTCAAGCGAACGGTCCTCTAGCGGTATCCACACGAACAAGGAGTGGTCTTCTACCACTCAAAGATGGAGAGGAGAACCCACAAGTGTGCTAGCACTTTCTAGGGCTCTCGGATTGGATCTAAAAGGTGAGAAAGGAGAGAAGGGAAAAAGGAACTCATACACTCCTCTAGGTACTCTCCTTTTGTGACCTTCACACCACCTAGTTGCTTGGAATCAACTCTCACTTCTTCTCCACCATGAAGCCACGACCAAAAGCAGCCAAGAGAGAGGGAGAAGCACCCAAGGAAGAAGAAGCATTGAACACCATTCAATTACCACCAAATGAAACATTCTCCTCACTTAGTGTGGCCGACCACACTAGTGTAACTCCCACATTAATGTGGCCGGCCACATTAATGTATTTGGTGTGTAACCTCCATGAGGTGGCACACCATTAAATGAGGAGATGATGTGGCTAATGATGTGGATAGATTGGTCATACCAAGTAGGATGAGTCAACCTTCATGATGATGTGGCAAGACATCAAGTCAAACTTGATTTTTCAACTTCCATTTGGTCAAGTCAAACATGACCAATTTTCTTCCTTGTTGAGTTAAATCCAACCTTTGATTGAAGTCAATTTAATTTAATGAATCTCAATTCATTAATATAAATTGACTCATGAATCAAATTTAAATTAGACTCATTCAACAATTGAATCTAATTGAGTCTAACTCAATAAGTCTAATTTGAATCCAATCTTTGATTCATCATATGAATCTAATCCTATTGGTTCATCATATGAACCTAATCTCCATGCACATGTTCTTTGTGTGTGACCCAATAGGTTCTTGTAACGTTGGCAATGTTATAAACTCCTTTAAAAATATAAGCAATGAGCAGCATCTAGCAATACATCATTGCTACCCAAGTTACAAGAAATGTTGAGATCCAACATCACCTTGTGACTACTAATTGTGACTCCTCACAATATGTGACAAGTGTCCTTCTATCCTAGACATCTAGATTGATCAATGTGAGGCATAGACCGTGTCATCCTCTGACCAATCTAAATCTTGAACTCCGAGTAGACTCACTCAATCAAATGAGCTCAATATCTCATATTGACTCATTTGGGTATGGTCATACACTTCGTGGTCTCACTCTATCAAGAATATCGATGTCTCTCCCGTCATATAGGAGGGATAGATCCCATCTACATCACTCACATCCCTTTGCATAATTTGTTATATACCCAGTAATCGCCTTTATAGTCCACCCAGTTACGGGTGACGTTTGACGAAACTAAAGTACATAACTCCTTATGTAGGGATCCATGGTGACTTCAGGTCTAAGGACTAATAGTCATACTAATAGCCACATGAGAAAGTATATGACACTCATATAACGATCCATGATACTTTCTCATGGCGGGTCATTCAATATACATTCTCTAATGCATACCCATGTGTCAGCTTGATATCTCTATATCCATGACTTGTGAGATCAAGTCATCGAGCTGACCTACATGCTAGTCTTATTGTATTAACATTGTCCCTGAATGTTAATACTCAACTAGGAATGATTTAGAGTAGTGTTTCCTATATCATCTCACTATCGATTCAACTAATCGATTGATATAGGTATGAACGTTCTACTCAAGGACGTTACTATACTTATTTTATCTGACACTAATACAAATAAGCATAATAACCAAAAACCAATTCCTTTATGATATACATGAGTCTATACAATCATCAAATGATTGGCTCTAGGGCTCTAACTAACACCACCTCATGGGGGTTACAACTCTTAATTGTCTCCACATTAATTGGAATTAATGTGGAGGTTACACCTCCTAGAGTGGCCGGCCACTTTGTGAATGAATGGGAATTCATTTTTCATTCATGTGGTGATTTCACTCTTCTTCTCCCTTGGGTGCTCTCTCTTCTCCCTCTCCCCTTCCTTGGCCGAACCACATAGGTGCTAGCACACCTTGGTTTTTTTTTTATCACCTCCATCTAGTGTGTCCGTGTGGATACTTCTAGAGGACCGTACGCTTGACGGTCTTGAGATCCGACACCATTTGGACGAGCGGGATTCGCGTGGGGCGCGCATCAAGGGTAATGATCTTAACTTTAGTGTAGATCTAAAGTTTTTACAAACTCGTACAAGAAAAAGGTTTTTCGAAAAGTTTTGTTTACGAATCTTTGCACGAGATCCATGGCTTTGGGTTACTCGGGGTTTCCGCGACGCGAAAAAGCGGTTTTCGCGGCCCGACGAACCCAACATGAAGAGGTTCGGCCACAAAGAGAAGAAGAAGAGAAGAAGGAAGGGTCGGCCACACCACCAAGGAAAAGAGGAAGAAAAATAGAATAGAGTCGTTCACCTTGAAGCCTCCTCTAGGAAATTTAAACTTTATAAAGAAAAATTTCCTTGGTCTTGGCAAATAAGGAAAATTTAATAAAAATTTAAAATTTGTAAAAACTTTTATAATTCTTGGTCTTGGCAAATAAGGAAAATTTAATAAAAATTTCCTTAATTCTTTTTCCATTGAAAAGAAAAATTATTTAATTAAAAATAATTTTCTTTTTCAAATACAATGGCCGGCCACCTCAAGCCCCAAATCAAGGAAAGTTTTAATTAAAACAAGAATTAAAACATCCTAATTTGTTTCCGGAAATTTATAAAAATTTCTCCAATAATTTAATCCCTTCATGATTGGTTTATAAAAAGGAAATTTAATAAATTAAAATCTTTCTTTTAAACATGTGGATTAAAAGAAAATTATCTCTAAAAATTAAAATCTCTTTTAATCTACAAATAAGGAAAGATATCAAATCTTTTCTTAATCTTTTGTAGAAACTAATAAAAGAGAATTATTAATTTTTAAACTTTCTTTTAAATCATGAACATGGTTAAAAAGGAAAGTTTTTACCAAAATTAAAATCAACCTTTTAATCTACAAATAAGGAAAGAGATTTAGCTCTTCTCTTAATCTTTTGTAGAATCTTATAAAAGGAAAGATTTAAAATTTTAAACTCTTTTTTAAAACATATTATCCACATAAGAAAATTTTTTAAAAAATAAAAATCCTTTTTATTTTAATTTGGGTCGGCCACACCAAGCTTGAACCCAAGCTAGGGCCAGCCACCTTGAAGCACCCATGAACCAAACATTGGCCGGCCCTAGCTTGGTCTCCAAGCTAGCTTGGCCGGCCCCTTATGGGATGGGTAAGAAGGTGGGTATAGGTGGGTATAGTACTCTATAATTAAGAGGCTACGATAGGGACCGAGAGGAGGAATTGGTTTTGGTCTCCCGATAAAATTAAGCATCCCGTGTTCGCCCCGAACACACAACTTAATTTTATCAATAATAATTCATTCCACTAAAGAACTATTATTGAACTACCGCACCAATCCCAAATTACATTTTGGGGTCCTTCTTATTATGAGTGTGTTAGTCTCCCTGTGTTTAAGATAACAAATGTCCACTAATTTAGTAAGTTACTGACAACTCACTTAATTAATATCTAGCTCCAAGAGTAGTACCACTCAACTTCATCGTCATGTCGGACTAAGTCCACCTGCAGGGTTTAACATGACAATCCTTATGAGCTCCTCTTGGGGACATTCTCAACCTAGATTACTAGGACACAGTTTCCTTCTATAATCAACAACACACACTATAAGTGATATTATTTCCCAACTTATCGGTCTTGTTGATTTATCGAACTAAATCTCACCCATTGATAAATTAAAGAAATAAATATCAAATATATGTGCTTGTTATTATATTAAGATTAAGAGCACACACTTCCATATTAACTGAGGTCTTTGTTCCTTTATAAAGTCAGTATAAAAGAAACGACCTCTAATGGTCCTACTCAATACACTCTTAGTGTACTAGTGTAATTATATAGTTAAGATAAACTAACACCTAATTACACTACGACCTTCCAATGGTTTGTTCCTTTCCATCATGGTCGTGAGCTACTGTTTATAATTTATAAGGTACTGATAACATGATCCTCTGTGTGTGACACCACACACCATATTATCTACAATATAAATTAATTGAACAACTACATTTATCATAAATGTAGTCATTTGACCAATGCGATTCTTATTTCTAGATAAATGTTTATACCAAAAGCTAGGCTTTTAGTATACATCCTAACACTTATATGGGCTTGCTTGTCACGTGCGCCCCTTAGATAATCAACATAAGAATTCATCACTCCTCAACCTCATCAAGATATAAGATATGAATGCATACAATCTACCCTACCCCCTTGAATAACACTATTTCACCCTTAAGATCATCCCTCAAACATCCTTACACGGGCTTGTCTGTCACGAACGTCCCTCAGAAAATCAAATGAGAGATTATCTCTACAAGATCCACAAGGTATTCAAACATTCAATCAAGAATAGGAATTAGGTCCAAATCACAATAATCCACACAAGATTGAATAGGTACAAATAGGACAAAATTATAGAAATAGGAAATTGGCAAATCCACAAGAGTTTTACATCAATTCAACTTACAAATACTCCCTCCATCCTAGAACAAAGATATCTAATCCAAAAAACGATGAAGGAAATCCGAAAAGAGAAAGATTACAAGCATTCTTGATCCCCAAATCCAAGAAAAGAGAGAGAGAGAAAGCTTATCTACGATGAATAATGGTGTTTAGATCTAATCCTCGATTTCGGAGTCGATACGTTGAAGATCTGCCCTTGAATCGTCGGAAAATCCCTCCAAGATGGAGAGAAATCGCCCAAATCTTGCTCTCTCCCAAAGGGGAGAAGATCCCCTTTCAAATCATGAAGAAGGCTTTATACAGAAGAGGGGTCTGGGTGCCACACAGCTCTAAGACATGGCCATGTGAAGCTCACATGACCTGTGCTACTCCCCTCTTTGCTCAACTCACACGGTCGTGTGTGAGACGGTCGTGGTATGCTTTGCCACTGCTCCCCTTTGCACGGCCGTGTAGATCTACACGACCTGCTCTACCTCCAGCTCTGGAACTCTTTCATGGTCGTGTGGTGCAGACAGCCAGGGCTTGCTTGGCCTCTGGAAATGTTGCATGGCCATGTAGATCTACAAGGCCGTGTACTACTTTGGCTTTGGAGGGTTTGCACGGTCGTGTTGTGCACACGACTATGAACTTTCTTTGCTTCAAACCTGGCACGGCAGTGTGATGCACACACGGCCGTGGCCACTTCCTCCTTTGCTGCAGGCACATAGGTGGTGATCACCACACGACCTGGGCAACCCCCCATGTTAGGGTCGTGTGGCACTCAATCGACTCCTTCATCTGATGTAATTTGCAGCCTCTTCCTTCATCCGATGTAATTTTTGCCTCAGACATTAATTCTTCTCCAAAATCGACTCCTGCGTACAGAAAATGCACAAAAGCAGATTTTCCAAACAAAAAAAGTAAATATGCTAAAAGCAAAGCTGGAAATATGAAAATGCATAGAGAAAGCATGTACAAAATATGTGAATATGCGTCAAAACATGCTAAACAAGTATATACAATCTATGCATATCAAATGGTACAAAGTAACACTTATCATACACTCACCCAAGTGGGTATACAATACCATATAGGAAATCAATCAGATTAACTCATATATTATACACCATACATACAATCAATCAACATGGTAACTCCTATAGTGCATACCATAGATGTGTAAACTCTACAGAGTATAGATATTCAAAGTTAAGACTGTATAGATATTAACTAGATCATCTCTAAGGTTAAGTAAATAAGTATCAAGTAGGATAAAAATGAACAGATTTAAGGTAACACAACTTAATCCATCAATAAAAAATAATCATGCACTAAGTTCAATGAACTAATGAAGCTAAGGAAGTTGTACCCGCCTTTATTTATCAATTGTACCAAACAATCCTACGTTCAGACGCTCATCTCGAATCAACATCCTACAAATCATATGATGTACAGTTTAGCTAATTACATATGCAACAACTAGCTAAATCAAAAATATAAATTAATTAGGTGAAACCCTAATCAAATGATCCTTAATTAACCTTGATTAATGATTAACTTCAATTATACCCTATTCCTTCTCATCCACTCTTCCTATGAATTGATCCATTAAACCAGGAAAATCTTTAATGATTAACACATTCTTAATTCATCCTTAATCAATATTCCTATTCAAATTTTAGATTCTAATCACATCCAAAATTCTGAATCAAACTCAAATAATCCATTCAATAGTTATTAATCAACCTTAATCTATAATAAAGTTCTAACCAACATCATCACAATTCAACCCAATTCAACAATCATCCAATTATTTAATCCATTGAATCACCTACTAAGCATCATAAACCCAACATACATAGTACATCCACATGATCAATTGTTAACCATCAAATCTGATAATTAATCTAATTCATTAATTAAATTAGATTTAACTAAATCATCAACCGTAATTAATGATCACCTCAATTAATTCAATCCGTAATCAATCACCACTAATCATAGCACAAATCAAAGCCAATGTAGAAATGAAATTACTCTAAAACTCACCCAAATCCGGATGCTCTAATATTGACTTGTGGCCAGTGCAACCTATTATCGAAATTGTTGCTAGAGCTAGGTGTAGTTGCTGATCTCCAAGTCAAAAACCTATAATCAACACCAAGTATAAATCCTATCCTCAAAGTGTAAAATACTGTACCCAAATAATAATTAAATAATAAGGTTATTTGAGAAATAATCTTATTGGACTTTTCAGAAATATTTAAAATTTTTTCAAGATTTAAACGGAGCCCCTATGACTCATTTAAAGGGGATGAATAAATTGGTTAAGAAATTTAGCTGGGAGTTGATTAAGAAATTTACTTAGGGTTTAATTAATTAAACCTAGGTTATTAAAATTTGTTTTTCCCTATGACTCATTGTCACCCTCTTCTCCCGATCTAGTTCCTCGGCCACCACCCGACGCCGCCGTAGTTGCTTGTTGTCGTCACCGTTGTTGCACGCTATCACCGCCTTCCCACTTCGTAGTAAACACCAGGCATTTGTTGGAAACCAAGCACCCGAGCTCCTTTTCGGTCGTTCCCTAGATCCCCTTTCTACCACCCGACCGCCCTAGCGTCATCAACCTTGTTGCGTTGTCGATCGCCCATCTCCAGCACCCAAGTGCACTCGACGGATTGTCTCTCTCTGATTTGACCTAGTAGTTACCCATCTCTCCCTCACGGTTTTTCTTTTCCACAATTTCCACTACCGATGTCCCTTCCTTCCGTAGAGCTCTTGCTGCTCTCCGTGAACCACCATCATTATGCATTGCCACCACAGTAGCAGTCACCGTCGATCGGCTGCCAACAACAATCTCCGATCTAGGGCCATCGTTGGCCCTTGGCAGCTACCATTCTTCTACTTGATTCATCGCTGGCACCGCCTGATTGCCATCACCTATCGTAAGCCCATAGCTTGCCTAATCCTTACTTCAGCCACGAGCAGGAGGTTGGTCTTCGTCAGAGAGAAATCTGCCGGTATTAGATTGAAGGTAAGACAAGTTAATCTCAAATCTAAAATAATTTGAATTCTACTGTTACATTTGGAGGTTTTTGATTTGGGTTGTTTGCTGACTACTATAGCTCCGGCCTACCTCCTGCCTCTGGATTTAGGGATGGGCGTATTTAGTTTGGATGACAACAACCCTAGCACCAGCTATGATTTTTGACAGTAATGGACATCTTCATGGAAGAGCTGTGTAGAGATTGAGGTGAGTTTTTGTTCAGTTTTGGGTTGATACAGTGTGGATGTCATTTCTATAGTAGGTTGTTTTAACTGTTGAAGAAGAGATGTGTTAATTGGAAATTATCTTCTGTATTATTTTGGTTAATTAGTTGTTGATGGTGATTGGTTGATATAGATTGTTGGATGATTGTTCTTAGTATCATTGAATTGATTGTGGGATGGATTTATGTAGGGTTGATTTATAATGTGTAGTAGATGGTAAAATGGACTATAAAAATTGATTAAGTTGTATTTGATGGATTAATGGATTGTAGATTATGATTGAAAAGATTAAAGGATTCATTGATGATTAGATTAGGGTTTTCTCTAATTATTTTGGGTTGGCATTTAGCTAGTTGTTTCATATGTAATTAGCTAAATTGTAATATGTGATTTGTAGGACATTGATTCGAGACGAGCGCCTTGACGTGAGATTGGTTTATCATGATCAATACATAAAGGTGGGTACTTCCTGCTTTGTCTCTTTAGTCATTTGACTTTAGTGCATGAGCTATATTTGGATAATTGTTGTGTTTACCTTGACTCCACTCGTATTTTTCCTATGCTTGATGCTTATTCATTCTATCTTTGGGATAATCAATTTGATGTCTATGCAGTCTCTCGTTGTTATCCATGATATTTAGCAGATACCAGATACAAGATAATAGATACCAGATACTAGATACTAGATATATGGATACTAGATACTAGAGAGATAGTATTTCCCTACCTCCTTCTGTCTAGCTTGTTAGGAGTTCTTGAATCGAAAAAGGAGGAATTGTGGTATAATGGTTTATAAGGCGATGGTTAGTCGACTCGCCTAATGTTGTTCCATGGGAGATCCTGACTCATGAACCAATCAGATATGGGTAGATATCCTTGGTGGTATATATAGATATATGACCTGTAATGATGTGGAGAATGTGATGTTAGTTGAATAATACCTATTAAATCCAATTGTTAATGAGGGAAAGTTTCAGATGATGATTTATGAGGAGCAGAGCATCGATTGATAGTTATTTCAATCAGCTAACTTGTGATAGTGCTCCTTTACCCTTGTGTGCATGGCTTGTCACTAGAGATTCCCAAACCTTTAGTAGAGCAGGTATAGTTAGATGTGTTACAAGACAATGGTTAATTGACTCAGCTAGAATTGTCTCCATAAGTAGATCAAGACCTTGACCACATGATCAATTACTAAAGGTCTTAAACTCTATATGTTAGATCAAGGTGTTTGATATTTTATTGACATTTGTCGGAAGACATTTACTGGTATGATTTTGAGAGTTATGATGATATCCTCTTATTGGGTAGACTCTTAGTCAAGAAGTTAAGTGACTTTTTATACTCATATCTTTGTGGATATTAGAGTACCCGATATGATGAGAATTGGCCACTGGGAAGTTATCAGGTTTGATTATTGTTGAGGAGGATTGGAGATTGATGGATATTGTGAGATCAAATATGGTGATATGTTGTCTTTTGATGATCTATTAGTGGATATTTGACTTAATGATCTATTATATGGTATTTGTTAATTGATAGTGACATGGAGAGTAGCACATGTGTGATATTTATGGATTTAGTGATTTGTAGTTGGTGATTAGATTACAAACTCGTTACCGATGATCTTACGGTTGAGTGTGCTTGTTGTACGAACATTATGAATCCTTGGTATTACCATTTAGGCTTATCAGTGTCAAAGATATTTTCATGGACTCAATGAATCTGGTATTCCTAGGAAATTTGGATTAGTTGTCATTGTCTTCATTGACGATGTTGTGATATATACCTGGTCTTAGGTGGATCACGAACAATATCTTTGTATACTTCTAGAGATGCTTCGACGAGAACATCCTTATGCGAATTTTAGTAAATACCCATGTTGGACTGTCTTCTATGGGAATTCTAGGGACACATTGTCTCGAGAAGGGGCATATCAGTGGATCCACAGAGATAGAGGTTGTTACTAGTTGGGAGTGGCCAAAGTCTATATAGGATACTCTCAACTTCATTGGTCTGGCTGGATATTACCGGAGATTGGTTGAGGGTTTCTCCAGTATTATTATGCCATTGATTGGACTATCTAGGAAAGGAATGAAATTTTCCTGGATAGAGACTTGTGAGATCAGTTTCAGGAGATGAAACAAAAAACTGATAATTGCACCCATCTTAGTTTTACATTCTCGTGTAGACGGATTTATACTCTACACAGAAGTATCGTACTAGGGGATAGGTGCAGTTCTAAAGCAGCACGGTTGAATAGTCCATATTCTTCTCGACAGCTGAAAGATCATGAGAAGAATTATCTGACTCATGATTTTGAAGTTAGTAATTACCATTTTCACACGGAGACATCATTTATACAAGATTCATTATCTCTGTGGGAGATTATGTGTTCACTGAGTCTCATCCTATCAGGGAGGAGTTACTCCAGGAAGCACATCGATCTCGATTTGTGATACATTTGGGTGGTACCCGAATGTATAGAGATTTGGAGCATTCCAATTGGTGGAACGACATGAAGAAAGACATCACGAATTTTGTAGCTTGATGTCTAGTATGTTAACAAGTGGAGGATGAACATTAGGATCAGCAGGATTGTTTCAGTAGATATGTATTTTGGAATGGAATTTGGAGCATGTTATGATGTACTATGTTATGGGATTACCCAGGACACGAAAAGGATATGATGCGATGTGGGTAATCATTGTTTGGTTGATTTATTTGCTCCCTTTCTATCGATCTATAGGACGGATTCTTTGGATCGATTAGTAGGATTATACTGTAGAGAGATTACCAAACTTTATGGTATATCTCTGAGTACTGTATCGAATTGAGATCCGTGATTCACCTCATGTTTCTAGCAGAGTTGGTAGCTGATCGTGAGTATGGAGCTTTGTTGTAGTAGAGGTTTCCAACATCAGATAAATGGATAATCTAAGTACGCTATACGGATGATGGAGGATATGCTGATAGTGTGTTATGGAGTACATAGATACTTGATTTACACACAGCTAGCTAGATAATAGAGTGGGAGTAGTGGAAACAGGGTGAGCTCATAACCAATAGAGTCACTACTATCTATTTAGAAGTGGGTCATCCTATAGTTTTATAAGGGAACCTTAATCCCTTATGGTTGGAGATGTGTTCATGATACATGGTTGAAGTGGTAAATGAGTATGTTGCTTGATTGTTACCCTTGGATGAGGATCCTTGAGTTGAATAGTAAATTTGGGAATCAAAATTTTTTTAGTGGGGGAGAATGTAAAATACGATACTCAAATAATAATTAAATAATAAGGTTATTTGAGAAATAATCTTATTGGACTTTTCAGGAATTTTTAAAAAATTTTCAACATTTAAACGGAGTCTGTACGACTCGTTTAAAGGGGATGAATAGATTGGGCAAGGGGAAAGCCTGTTTAGAATAACTGTTTAGGTGGGAGTTGATTAAGAAATTTACTTAAGGTTTAATTAATTAAACCTAGGTTATATATATAAAACCTAATCTCATTTGGTTTTCTCGATTCCTCTCTTCTCTCTATCATCATCACCCTCTTCACCCGATCTTGTTCCTTGGCCATCACCCGACGCCGCCATAGTTGCTTTTCGTCGCCACTATAGTTGCACGCCATCACCGCCTTCCCACTTCGCCGTAGACACCAGGAATTTGTCGGAAACTGAGCACCCGAGCTCCTTTTCGGCCATGCCCTAGATCCCGTTTCTGCCACACGACCGCCCTAGCGCCGTCGCCCTTGTTGCACCACCGATTGCCCATCGCCAGTACTCGAGTGCACTCGACCGATTCTCTCTCTCTGGTTCGACCTAGTAGTCACCCTTCTCTCCCTCATGGTTTTTATTTTCCCCGATTTCCACCACCGGCATCCCTTCCTTCCGTAGAGCTATTGCTGATCTCCACAAACCACCATCGTTGTGCACTGCCACCATAGTAGCAGTCATCGTCGGCTGCCAACAACAATCTCTGATCTAGGGGCATCGTTGGCCCCTAGTAGCTACCATTCTTCTCCTTGATTCATCGTTGGCACCGCCTAATTGCCATCACAGATTATCAACCAATAGCTTGCCTAATCCTTGCTTTGCCCACGAGCAGGAGGTTGGTCTTTGTTGGAGAGAAATCTGCCGGTATTAGATTGAAGGTAAGACAAGTTAGTCTTAGATCTGAAACAATTTGAAATCTACTGTTGCATTGGGAGGTTTCTGATTTGGGTTATTTTCTGACTGGTGTAGCTCCAGCCTACCTCCTGCCTCTGGATTTAGGGCTGGGCGTATTTAGTTTGGATGACAACAACCCTAGCACCAGCTATGATTTTTGACAGTAATGGACATCTTCATGGAAGAGTTGTGTAGAGATTGAGGTGAGTTTTTGTTCAGTTTTGGCTTGATACAGTGTGGATGTCATTTCTATTGTAGGTTGTTTTAATTATTGAAGAAGAGATGTGTTAATTGGAAATTATCTTTTGTATTGTTTTGGTTAATTAGTTGTTGATGGTGATTGGTTGATATAGATTGCTGCATGATCATTCTTAGGATCATTGAATTGATTATAGATTGGATTTATGTAGGGTTAATTTATAATGTGTAGTAGAAGGTAAAATGGATTGTAAAAATTGATTAAGTTGTATTTGATGGATTAATGGATTGTATATTATGATTGGAAAGATTAAAGAATTCATGGATGATTCGATTAGGGGTTTTCTTAAATAGTTTGGGTTGGGATTTAGCTATTTGTTGCATATGTAATTAGCAAAATTGTACTATGTGATTTGCAGGACATTGATTCGAAATGAGCATCTCAACGTGAGATTGGTTTATCATGATCGACAAATAAAGGTGGGTACTTCCTGCTTTGTCTCTTTAGTCATTTGACCTTAGTGGATGAGCTATATTTGGATAATTGCTGTGTTTACTTTGACTCCACTTGTATTTTTTCTGTGCTTGATGCTTATCCACTCAATCTTTAGGATAATTGATTTGATGTCTATGCAGTCTCTCATTGTTATTCATGATATTTAGCAGATACCAGATACAAGATAATAGATACCAGATACTAGATACTGGATATATAGATACTAGATATCATGCTTACTTGCTTTGATTAGTGTTTATTCATATACCTTGTTGAGCATGCTGACTTCATGTAGCATACTTGATTTTTGTTTATATATGTGATGACTATTGCATCTTGCAGATCATGTCATTGCATGCATGTTGACGACCATGTCTCCCTTGTAGTTGAGAGGGTCGTTGGCCAGAGCTGCACGCTCGGCCACTCATAGGTAGTGGTAGCTAGAGTAGATGTCGCTTGTCCTATCGTGCCACACTCGACCACTCATGGGTAGTGGTAGCTAGAGTTGTGAGAAGCGGAGACCCCTTTGCTATGTAGCTAGATAGCTACTCAGCACCTGTTCACTAGGTCATTCAGGAGTAGTGGAAGCCTTTGAGTGAGTACAGTTGTCATCGATCCAGCCTCTCGAACATACAGGGGTCGTGGTGCTAAGAGGTGGGCGGGGTGACCATCCGTGCATACGCTGTTATTACTATACCTACTGATGTTGTTGATTGCTTATTTATGTAGTTGTTTTATTATAATCACGTGATATGCTTACATATGCTGAGTTATATACTTGTTCCATGTGATTAGACACTGGCTTGTTAGTAGTGTGTATATACCTCACATGATATCTTATAGTTATGTGCAATATTGTAGCAGATCATTACTACTCCTGACCTTCTATTAGTAGCGTAGGATATGGTTTCAGGTATGGACATTTATTATAATATCACTGTAGTATTTACTATTTTTCTATGAGACTGTATACCTTTGTATCTCTATTCCTTTATTATGTTCATGCACTATCTATCTATTAACTGCTGAGTCCCCGCACTCACCACCCTATGAACTGGTTTATTTTGCCAAGTAGCAGGTAAAGGATTTACGGAGTCGTCTGGAGATCCTGTTCGCCAGTCCCATGTCACATCGAGCTTTTTCATCTGTTATTGCTTCCGTTCGTATTATTGGCTTTGGACTTGTTCATGTATTTGTATCTTTTGTATGGAGTTTAGCTTTATGGTATCTTGTACTTGATTTGATGTTATTGTTGTGTCAAGGCGGGCTGACTCGTAGTTAGCTGTATTATAGTTTTGTGATCGTTATTTTATGACTTCCACTGTGTTTTGTTATAACCGTGTGGGCTGTTTATTAACTATGTGCTTGTGTTTACTTCCAACCGTGTGGGATGCTTATAAACTGTGTGATAGTGTTTACTTCTAGCCGTGTGGGCTGCTTATAAACTGTGTGATTGTGTTTACATCCATCCGTGTTGGCTGTAGTTTGCTTATGAGTATCCTCATGACAATGTATATTGGTTTTATTTGTCACTACTGTAGGGGAGGTGTTGTTCGATTTTTATCAGACAATCTTACCATCAGGGCGTAACACAAAGTATTTGCTAGAGATAATCGATTACCTCAATAGTGGTAGCAGGCAGCGAGGTACCCCAGTGATAAGTACTCTTTGGAGGTTTCGGCCAAAAGCTTCTCATCAGACTAGGAGGTGAGGCCCAACTCTGGTCTTAGAGGTAGATGGGTGGCTCAAGGGTGATATCTGGTGACCATAGCTAGCCACCCTGGCCAAATATCAGATGGAGAGAATCTGGTGTGAGAGAGCTTGATCTTCGACCAAGATTGGTTGGAATAGGGAGTTCCAGTGGTTGGAGCCGTAACGTACAGCTGTGGCGACGAGGAATCGAAGCTAGGGTTCCAATCTCCCTCCTCTTGAATGAAGGTTAGCTCACATAGGGGCGACAACTTAAGAGGAAGATGACTGGACAATTCTGGGGCAATTAGTGGAGGAGATGGGAAGCTCGACCTGTAGTGGGTTGATCGGCGTTGGTGTGATCAGGATTGAGGAAGACACTACGCGTTGCCCTGCTGGACTCCCATGGAAGGGGCTGCGGTGTATGGAGGCAACGACCGGGCATTACCTGTTGGGATGTATACTATAAGCCTAGCTTTTGTATGAACATATGTTTTTGAGATATTTTGAAATGAGAATCACTTTGGTCAAATGTCTACATTTTATATTTATATATATGTCAATGCAGTTGTCCATTTAATTTATATTGTAGATAACATGCTGTGTGGTGCCACACAGAAGATCATGTTATCGGTTTCTTATAAATTATAAATAGTAGCTCACAACTAAGATGGATAGTGATGTGAGCCAAGAAGAGGCATTGAAGGGAATTGGTGAACCCATGACGAGGTCCAAGACTAAGAGAATGAAGCAAGCTTTGGAAGGCTTAATAATGGGGCTCAAGGAAAAGGAGGATCAATGCACAAGGGAGACAACAACTAAATGGATTACATTCCTTCAAATTGAAAGTGAAATTGGACCAACATGAGGACCATTTTCGTATGCATTTTTGAGGGGTTTTTTCTAAAGTGACTTTTGATGTCCTTTGTGGGTTTTTAATGCATTTTTTAGAGTTCCTAAGCTAGTATAATAAATACCATGCATGCATGGTTGCATTAAGCTAGTATTAGGGATTAGTGGTTGCATTAGTGAATAATAAATATCATGCATGCAAGCATGATATTTATTGCATAATTAGTGCATAGTGGATCTTAAGGGATGTTAAATAAGAGAACTCTTGTATGGAAAACGAAAGTAAGTTTGAATGAAAATTTTAGTTTCTCTTTGGTGAGAGCTTCCTCCTAGTTCTTAGGCAAAGAACTAATTCCGATCTTATCAAGGCAACTTGTGGCGATCAAACCCCATGACTTATCACTCACCTTCTTATCTTGCTTGAGTGTGGCGTCAATACCCTTCCCCAAGCTGAATTTCAAGGCGATCCATTTACAAGGTTTCTTAGGACAAACCATTGGAACGATTGTAGTGTAATTTGGTATTAGTTTGTATTGACTATAAAATTACACTAGTACACTATATGTGTATTGAGCAGGACCATTTGAGGTTGTTCGATTTATACTGACTGCATAAAAGAACAGAACCTCTATTATTATGGATGTGCGTACTCTTAATTCCGATATAATAACAAATACATATACTTAGTATTTATTTTTTTAACTTATCAATGGGTGAAATTTATTCGTTAAATTAATAGGCCCGATAAGTTGGGAGATAGTACCATTTATATAGTGTGTTGTTGATTATAAAGGGAAACTATGTCCTATTTATTTAAGTTGATGATGTCCCCTTGAGGAGCTCATAAGGATTATCATGTAAACCCTATAGGTGGACTTACTCTGACATGGTAATAAAGTTGAGTGATACTACTCTTGGAGTTAGATGTTAATTAAGTGAGTTGTCAGTAACTCATTTAATTAACAGACATACGATATCTTAAACACAAGGAGATTAACGCACTCATGATAAGTAGGAGCCTATATTGTAATATGGGATTGGTGTGGTAGTTCAATAATGACCCTTTAGTGGTATGGGTTATTATTCATGAAATTGAGTTGGGTGTTCGGGTCGAACACAAGAAGCTCAAGTTCATCAGGAGGTTAAAACCAATTCCTCATCTCGGTCCCTGTTGTAGCCTCTATAAAGGCTCGCATTCACCCATTCTGATTTTGCTTCCTGCCCAAGAAAAGGGCCGGCCACATCCTTGCTTGGTGCCCAAGCAAGGGGCCGACCAATCCTTGCTTGGTGCCCAAACAAGGGACTGACCAAAATAAAAGAAAAAAAAAGGAGTTAAAAAAGGGGAGATCTTTTCTCTAAACATAATTCTAAAAATTCTATTAATTTTTCTCCTTTTTTATCTGGCGCCAAGGGTTATAAAAGGAGAGTAGGTTGTGGCACAAAAACATAAGTGATAAGTTTTGTTTTTCTTCACAACAAAACAATCCTCTCTTAAACCCAATAGCCGATGTCCCACATCCCTCTATCTCTCCATTTCTTTCCTCTAGGGCCGGCGCCCCACATCCCCTTCTTCCTCCCTTGCTTCCCTCTAGGGTCGGTGCTCCATCTCCTCTTGGTGGTCGGGGCTTAGAGTAGAAGAAAAAGAAGAGAAGAAGCACCTAGGTGGCCCGCGATTTGGCGGAGAAGAAGAAGGAGGAGGCTCCCTTTTTACTTTGCATTCTTTGGTGGTAGGCGGCTTGGAAAGGAAGAAGAGGTTCGGGTGTTTTGTCTTGGTAGATTGTCGCCCACACGACGTCCAAGAAGAGGAGAGGAATACAACAAAAGATCAAGAGGTCTTTATGTAACACCCACGAATTTTTATAAGTACATGAGTATTATTTTCATTAGAGCATGGAAATAAATAGAAAGAATAAGAGAAAAAGAAGACTAAGAAACAAAATAAAAATAAATGGTAAGAGGTGGAGGCCAAGGATTGAACCTTGAACCTCCCACAAATAATGGAGGAAGACTAATGACATAATCACCACTAGGATAATGAGTAACATATGGATAGGAAGGAATAAAAATGGTAGTTAAAGGAGAGAAGAAAAAAAATAAAGCAAAGAGCAAGAGAAAACCAAATTTCTTACCTCTTCTTCCTCTTGGTTAAGAGAAGGAACAAGAAGAAGGCAAGTTGCCTTCCTCACCTTTCCCTCTTCTCATTTTCGTGAGAATCAAGAGAAGAGACATGGGAGAGTTAAGAGAGGGAATTAATGAAGGCATAAATTCCCCTCATGGTGAATAAATGGAAAATAAGAAAGGAAATCTCTCATTTTCTCCTTCTTCCTCCTCCTTCCTCCTTTTCCTTTCTCCACCGAGACCAAGGACTCCCCCATCTCCTTGATCCGAACACTAAGCTCAGTTCGTCTTTAAGAAAAGTAAATCTAGAGAGGACAACTACAAGACCTATCCTTTCCAAGCAAGAAAAACAAGAAGAGGTACAAGAAGAAGAAGCTATCTCCTTCCTTGGCTCCTAGGATATTTTTCTTCTTAAGAAAAACCACAAGCGAAAGGATGTAAGTTCCCCTCACCTGTGGTACAATAGATAAATGATTGTCATGTAAATATATTGCTTAAAAACCTATGTTTGTTTCAAGAGGGTTTCGGCCAAAGCAAAAAGAAAGGTTTAAAGAACTTTGAAAAAAAAACCAACTAGGTATGTTCATGATGGTTGTTATGATATGTATCTTATGGTAAGGGGACTAAACTAATATTTTCATGCTAGAATGTTTGGTTAGAACATAAGTTTATGAACTTAGATTTTTGGCCAAGCAAGAACAAAAGAACTAGGAGAGCTTTAAACCTAAATCAAGCATGCTCTCTTGTCCTTATGATATGTACCTTAGGGTAAAAGGTGTTATTAATGTTTTCTTTCCACTTGTATGTTGATTTGAACTTGATTTTCATCTTCATGAATATTCGGCCATGATAGAGTTGAGGGCCTAGAAGGGCTTAAAACCCAAACCTAAGCATGCTATGATTCTCATAAGACAAGATATGAAGCTAATATGTTATGTCATGATCTTATGTTAAGTTGAACTATATTTTTATGCATATGATGATTCGGCCATGTTGAGGCTTGAGCCCTAGGAAAGTTTAAATCAAGTCTAAGATACTCATGACCTTCTTGATGAAAAGATATGAAATAAATTGATGTTCTTATGTTGCTTGTTGCATAGAAACTTGAATTCTTGCTCTATAACTCTCGGCCACACTTGCTTTTAAGACCTAGGATGCTTAAATTCTAAACTAAGTGGTCCATGTTATTCCTTGTAATGAATACTAAGAAAGTTCTTATGGTCTTCATGCTCTTATGCCACTAGAAACCTAATCCCCATGCTTAACAAGGTTCGGTCACATTAGGTTAAAGGGCTTGAGAAGCTTGAAACTTAGACTAAGAGTACTTATGGTGCTTCTCATGATATGTACTGAGATATTAGTATGAAGTTCAACCTTTTCATGTTACTTGTAACCTAGAAACATGTTGCTAGGGTTTCGGCCATGTTAGGGTTAAAGGCTTAGAGAACTTGGAACCAAAATCAAACATGCTAAAGTTGTTCTTATGAAATATGATGTGGCCATTGTTAGGGTTTTTCATACTTGTATGTTGCTTATAACCCAAAAATGAGGCTTAATGGGTTTCGGCCATGATATGAAAAAAGAACCTAGAAAGCTTGGAACCTATACCAAACATGCTTAAGATGTTCCTTATGTTCTAAGAAATGTTAAATGTTTAGGGTTCACATGCTCTTTTGTTGCTTGCTAACCTAAGCCATCTCTACATGTTTCGGCCACCACTTGTTACTAAGGTTAGAGACCTAATTATGTTCTTTCCATGAACTTCACATGCAATGCTTTATGATATGATAAGAGTATGATATGCTGTGATGTTTATTTGTTATGTTAGGTCCTATTCATGATATGCTATGAGCTAAATTTCATAATATGTTGTGTGCTTAATTTCATGATATGCTATGTGCTTAAGTTCATGATATGCTGTGTGCTCAATTTCATGATATGCTATGTGCTTAACTTCATGATATGTTGTGTGCTCAAATTCATGATATGCTATGCGCTTAAACTCATGATATGCTATGTGCTCAAATTCATGATATGCTATGTGCCTAAACTCATGATATGCTATGTGCTCAAATTCATGATATGCATTGTGCTCAAATTCATGATAGGTTGTGGGCTTAATTATGCTTGTGATCATGATATGCTGTGTGCTCAAGTTCATGATATGCTGTGTGCTCAAATATACATGCTTTAAGCTATGCCTAAAGAGTTGCTTCCCTATAAGTGGGATCAAGAGCACTCTTCATGACATGAATATGACATGAGTGATATGGACTATGTAGATATGACATGCTATTTTACTTTTATGGCTTGTACCAAGGGTGGGCTCCATAAGCGCCCCGGGGTCGATGGACTAAGAAACGGGCCTCGTTAGGGATGAGCTCCTAAGTGCCCCTAGGTCGATGGACTAAGAAACGGGCCTAGTATATGTATACCTTATAGGGTTCAAGACTTGTTACCTTGGACCTACTAGGACGCGCGCATTTATGTACGTGGTACAAATCGGGATCCCCTCTTATGTTGAGATTATGTTTAAGTATGTATGTTAATAGTTTTCAAAAGACATGTTGCATATGTTTTCATGATGCATGTTTAAGAATACACCTTGCATATACCTTATGATTATGCCATGATATTTTTGATAACGTTATGATATGTCAAGGTGCATTTGATGATCATGTTATGCTATGCCATGATACCTTGTGTTTATGCCATGATGTTTATGATGATGCTTATGACATGTATGATGATTATGTTGTGATTATGCCATGATATGCTACATGATATGAAGAAATTATCTACATGTGATATGACTTGTGTTTTAATATGCTATATGGTTTTTGTGAATAGGAAAGGAACTTACTGAGCCATGAGTGCTCACAGCTTACTTTCTTGTACTACAGATAAGGGCAAGGGATGGATGAACTTGGGGAGCAGCAGGAGGGGCTAGAAGGACATGTGTGGTAGTGATCTGGCTAAGGATAAAGAAAATACCTGCTTCCACTAAATAAGAATTATGCCTAGTTTTATGTCATTTACTTTATAACTTCATGACATTTTACTTTGTGTTGAGTGTCATGACTCGAAAATAATATTAAGTATGCTATGTGGTTTATGTGATTAGATGATTAGTCATGGTGAATTTTAAAGTCATGAAAAGGTTATAAAATCTTACGAATAAGACTTCCGCTGTAATAAGTAAGTAAGTATGGTAAAGTAACCCCCGTGGCCTTAGCAGGAGGGGCGGGGCGTTACAGTTTGGTATCAGAGCCAGGTTAGTCTCTCACTACACACATGTCACGCCTCCATCCTCCCGCTCCAAGTAAGAATTTATATGTTAAAGTTAAATTCTTTTTAAGATGCCTTAATATTATGCATGTCTACTTATCCTATCTGATTATGATAAGTCACAACTATAGGATAGGTATGCATGATGGTAGAATAAGAATGATAACGACCTTATGTTAACTTGGATAGAAATAACGATAATTTATTTTCGTTTAATGAAGATAAGCATGGCTAGGAGACGCACTACTCGAGCAGACGAGACATCGACTCCACCGGATCTGACACAGATAATTACCGACCTCCAGCGTCTGATCACGGAGCAACAACAGCTGATCACGACTTTAATGGGTCAGCAAGAAAATCCTGTCACCCTGCCAGTGAATCAGAACGCAGTGCCCATTATTCCAGTAGCTGCACCAGTACCACCGATTGCCCCTATTCCGGTGGTCCGACAGGAGACTTACTTGATCCAGTGGCTAAGGTTGAAGCCGGAGAATTTCTAAGGTACTTGCGAGCCATGGGACGCTCAGGCCTGGTTCAAGACAGTAGAAAGCATAGTAGAGCTAATGGACTGGCCTGTGCCGAAAAAGATCAAATGTGTATCGTTTTGTTTTTCCGGAGATGCAAGGATGTGGTGGGAAAGAGTAAAGGCAAAGAGACAGATTAATCTGATGACATGGATGGACTTCGAGACAGAGTTCTTTGAAGAGTTCTTCCATATGCAAGTGACGAACCGACACTATAACGAGTTCACCGAGTTCCGGCAAGGTGACCTATCAGTGAACGAGGCGGTAAAACGCTTCAACCGTTTGGCACGCCTATGTCCAGAGTTGGTTCGCACAGAAAGAGAAAGGGTCAGACTGATGCTGAAGATACTTCGACCCGAGATAACATTAAATGTGGTCGGCGGAGTTAATAGACCGCAGACTACAGAGGAACTAGTCAGCAGTGCCCTAATCACAGAACACTATCAGAAAGCAATGAACGAGAATAAGAGTCAGTCCCGAATAGAAGGACAGAGACCCTCAGGCAGCAAAACAAACTGGAAGGGGACCTCTACCGGAAAAAGGAAGCAATGGGGCAATACTAAAGGTAGCCCAGCGAATAAGCAACCGAAATACCCCCAGTGCACTATTTGCGGAAAGCTGCATTCCGGAGTATGTCACAAGGGTTCAAGGAGGTGCTATTATTACGGAGGGGAAGGACATCTGGCCAGGGACTGCACCAGTAGGATTCAAGCCTCACCCCAGCAGTATCACCAGAACAAGAGTGCCCCCTCACAACTACATCAAATGCAAGGTGTAATAGAAGGGACTTCAATCAGCCAAGGAAGATTGGAAGCCCCACCAACTACAAACGCCAGGGTTTTCACGCTCACCGGAGAAGATGTGGCGAATGCCTCTACAATCGTCACAGGTTAGCCGCCTATTTCTAGTCAATATGCTAAAGTTTTATTTAAAACGGAAGGCAAGCCAGTGGATGGATCTATCGGGAAACCAAGAAATATTTCATGTCATGGAGTCGAGATTATCTCCGGACAACTCTCCACCCTGACCATAGCACACACCCTATTCGATAATATATTAGAGAAGTAAACCAGTGACCAAAGCCTCCAAAAGATTAAACAAGAGATCTTAGGAGGAAAGAATTACGAGTTCCGTATCGCGGACAGTGGAATATTATATCTCTGGGATCGATTATGTATTCCCGAGGATCCCGAGCTACGAAGGAAGATATTAGAAGAAGCTCATTCCATGCCCTGTGCAATGCATCCGGGATCCACCAAAATGTACCAGGATCTGAAAAAGAAATTCTGGTGGTCTGGTATGAAAAGAGATGTGGCTCAGTACGTCAGTGCCTTCCTGACCTGTCAGAGGGTTAAAGCAGAACACCAGAGGTCGGGAGGATTACTACAGCCTGTCCAAATTCTAGAATGGAAATGGAAAGATATCTCTATGGACTTCATTTCAGGATTACCCAGGACAACGAACGACTATGACGCTATATGGGTAATCGTGAATAGATTAACCAAATCCGCCCACTTCCTAGCAATCAAAATGACTTATTCAAACGAGCAACTGGCTCAATTATACGTCAAAGAAATTGTTAGGTTACATGAGATTCCTAAGACCATCATTTCAGACAGAGATGGTCGTTTTGTTTCACATTTTTGGGAAGGCGTTCAGAAGGCTCTGGGTACGAAGCTATTATTCAGTACTGCCTTCCACCCTCAGACTGATGGACAGACAGAGAGGGTTAACCAAATATTAGAGGACATGTTACGAGCTTGCGCATTAGACTTCAAGGGGAGCTGGAGCCGATATCTATGCCTAGCGGAATTTGCCTACAACAATAGTTACCAGGCTACTATTGGGATGACACCTTACGAGGCTCTGTACGGGAGGAAATGTAGATCTCCTATATGTTGGTACGAAGGCGGTGAAAAGAAAGAGATGAGGTTTCAAACTAAATTCATCGATAACACCACCCGTGCCATACAGAACTTCCGCCAACGAATAGAAACTGCACAGATCCGACAAAAGAATTATGCAGATAAGCGACGAAGGCCATTGGAATTCAGCGTCGGGGACTCAGTATTTCTCAAGGTAGCACCTATGAAAGGAGTTATGAGGTTTGGCAAGAAGGGAAAACTAAGTCCGCGTTATGTAGGACCATACCAAGTTCTGAAAAGAATCGACAAGGTAGCTTATGAAATAGAGTTACCTCAAGAGATGTCAGCCATTCACAACGTGTTCCACGTTTCGATGTTAAAAAAATGTATTCCGAGCACGGACCAAGTGATTGAACCACAGGCAGTACAAGTGCAAGAGGACCTATCTACGAGAGCCGACCAATTCAGATATTGGATCGAGACGTCAAGAGACTAAGGAACAAAGAAGTACCCTTAGTAAAGGTCCTGTGGCAAAATCAGCGATACGAAGAAGCTACGTGGGAACGGGAAGATGATATGAAACGGAAATATCCATCGCTATTCTAAGTTCGAGGACGAACTTTCTATGAGGTATGGGGTACTGTAACACCCATGAATTTTTATAAGTACATGAGTATTATTTTCATTAGAGCATGGAAATAAATAGAAAGAATAAGAGAAAAAGAAGACTAAGAAACAAAATAAAAATAAATGGTAAGAGGTGGAGGCCAAGGATTGAACCTTGAACCTCCCACAAATAATGGAGGAAGACTAATGACATAATCACCACTAGGATAATGAGTAACATATGGATAGGAAGGAATAAAAATGGTAGTTAAAGGAGAGAAGAAAAAAAATAAAGCAAAGAGCAAGAGAAAACCAAATTTCTTACCTCTTCTTCTTCTTGGTTAAGAGAAGGAACAAGAAGAAGGCAAGTTGCCTTCCTCACCTTTCCCTCTTCTCATTTTTGTGAGAATCAAGAGAAGAGACATGGGAGAGTTAAGAGAGGGAATTAATGAAGGCATAAATTCCCCTCATGGTGAATAAATGGAAAATAAGAAAGGAAATCTCTCATTTTCTCCTTCTTCCTCCTCCTTCCTCCTTTTCCTTTCTCCACCGAGACCAAGGACTCCCCCATCTCCTTGATCCGAACACTAAGCTCAGTTCGTCTTTAAGAAAAGTAAATCTAGAGAGGACAACTACAAGACCTATCCTTTCCAAGCAAGAAAAACAAGAAGAGGTACAAGAAGAAGAAGCTATCTCCTTCCTTGGCTCCTAGGATATTTTTCTTCTTAAGAAAAACCACAAGCGAAAGGATGTAAGTTCCCCTCACCTGTGGTACAATAGATAAATGATTGTCATGTAAATATATTGCTTAAAAACCTATGTTTGTTTCAAGAGGGTTTCGGCCAAAGCAAAAAGAAAGGTTTAAAGAACTTTGAAAAAAAACCAACTAGGTATGTTCATGATGGTTGTTATGATATGTATCTTATGGTATGGGGACTAAACTAATATTTTCATGCTAGAATGTTTGGTTAGAACATAAGTTTATGAACTTAGATTTTTGGCCAAGCAAGAACAAAAGAACTAGGAGAGCTTTAAACCTAAATCATGCATGCTCTCTTGTCCTTATGATATGTACCTTAGGGTAAAAAGTGTTATTAATGTTTTCTTTCCACTTGTATGTTGATTTGAACTTGATTTTCATCTTCATGAACATTCGGCCATGATAGAGTTGAGGGCCTAGAAGGGCTTAAAACCCAAACCTAAGCATGCTATGATTCTCGTAAGACAAGATATGAAGCTAATATGTTATGTCATGATCTTATGTTAAGTTGAACTATATTTTTATGCATATGAGGCTTGAGCCCTAGGAAAGTTTAAATCAAGTCTAAGATACTCATGACCTTCTTGATGAAAAGATATGAAATAAATTGATGTTCTTATGTTGCTTGTTGCATAGAAACTTGAATTCTTGCTCTATAACTCTCGGCCACACTTGCTTTTAAGACCTAGGATGCTTAAATTCTAAACTAAGTGGTCCATGTTATTCCTTGTAATGAATACTAAGAAAGCTCTTATGGTCTTCATGCTCTTATGCCACTAGAAACCTAATCCCCATGCTTAACAAGGTTCGGCCACATTAGGTTAAAGGGCTTGAGAAGCTTGAAACTTAGACTAAGAGTACTTATGGTGCTTCTCATGATATGTACTGAGATATTAGTATGAAGTTCAACCTTTTCATGTTACTTGTAACCTAGAAACATGTTGCTAGGGTTTCGGCCATGTTAGGGTTAAAGGCTTAGAGAACTTGGAACCAAAATCAAACATGCTCAAGTTGTTCTTATGAAATATGATGTGGCCATTGTTAGGGTTTTTCATACTTGTATGTTGCTTATAACCCAAAAATGAGGCTTAATGGGTTTCGGCCATGATATGAAAAAGAACCTAGAAAGCTTGGAACCTATACCAAACATGCTTAAGATGTTCCTTATGTTCTAAGAAATGTTAAATGTTTAGGGTTCACATGCTCTTTTGTTGCTTGCTAACCTAAGCCATCTCTACATGTTTCGGCCACCACTTGTTACTAAGGTTAGAGACCTAATTATGTTCTTTCCATGAACTTCACATGCAATGCTTTATGATATGATAAGAGTATGACATGCTGTGATGTTTATTTGTTATGTTAGGTCCTATTCATGATATGCTATGAGCTTAATTTCATGATATGTTGTGTGCTTAATTTCATGATATGCTATGTGCTTAAGTTCATGATATGTTGTGTGCTCAATTTCATGATATGCTATGTGCTTAACTTCATGATATGTTGTGTGATCAAATTCATGATATGCTATGCGCTTAAACTCATGATATGCTATGTGCTCAAATTCATGATATGCTATGTGCCTAAACTCATGATATGCTATGTGCTCAAATTCATGTTATGCTGTGTGCTCAAATTCATGATAGGTTGTGGGCTTAATTATGCATGTGATCATGATATGCTGTGTGCTCAAGTTCATGATATGCTGTGTGCTCAAATATACATGCTTTAAGCTATGCCTAAAGAGTTGCTTCCCTATAAGTGGGATCAAGAGCACTCTTCATGACATGAATATGACATGAGTGATATGGACTATGTAGATATGACATGCTATTTTACTTTTAAGGCTTATACCAAGGGTGGGCTCCATAAGCGCCCCGGGGTCGATGGACTAAGAAACGGGCCTCGTTAGGGATGAGCTCCTAAGTGCCCCTAGGTCGATGGACTAAGAAACGGGCCTAGTATATGTATGCCTTGTAGGGTTCAAGACTTGCTACCTTGGACCTACTAGGACGCGCGCATTTATGTACGTGGTACAAGCCGGGATCCCCTCTTATGTTGAGATTATGTTTAAGTATGTATGTTAATAGTTTTCAAAAGACATGTTGCATATGTTTTCATGATGCATGTTTAAGAATACACCTTGCATATACCTTATGATTATGCCATGATATTTATGATAACGTTATGATATGTCAAGGTGCATTTGATGATTATGTTATGCTATTCCATTATACCTTATGTTTATGCCATGATGTTTATGATGATGCTTATGACATGTATGATGATTATGTTGTGATTATGCCATGATATGCTACATGACATGAAGAAATTATCTACATGTGATATGACTTGTGTTTTAATATGCCATACGGTTTTTGTGAGTAGGAAAGGAACTTTCTGAGCCATGAGTGCTCACAGCTTACTTTCTTGTACTATAGATAAGGGCAAGGGATGGATGAACTAGGGGAGCAGCAGGAGTGGCTAGAAGGACATGTGTGGCAGTGATCTGGCTAAGGATTAAGAAAATACCTGCTTCCACTAAATAAGAATTATGCCTAGTTTTATGTCATTTAATTTATAACTTCATGAAATTTTACTTTGTGTTGAGTATCATGACTCGAAAACAATATTAAGTATGCTATGTGGTTTATGTGATTAGATGATTAGTCATGGTGAATTTTAAAGTCATGAAAAGGTTATAAAATGTTACGAATAACACTTTTGTTGTAATAAGTAAGTAAGTATGGTAAAGTAACCCCCGTGGCCTTAGCAGGAGGGGCGGGGCGTTACACTTTAGCTACAAAAAATGGTACAACTAGTTCTTTAATTCCGCTGTGTAATTGGATTTTGTTTTCTTCATGTCGATTTTGGATATTAATTTTGAATACCAACAAAAGAGGCCAGCGATCTTGTGCTTCAATCAAGGTGCACTTTGATCATCAAGAACTTGCTTGATTGATCAAACACATGTCTGATCGAGCATGTGGGTTGCTAGAAAAAGTTCTGTGCTTGTACAAATTTTTGTACGAGAAATTTAAATAGAATGAAATTCCTAGCGCCAACATTACTGACAAGAGTTGGTGATGTGCATAGATTATATATACTTTTATGCATATTTTGACGCACATTAACATAATTAATTTATACTTGATCAAAGCATTTTTACACCTCTTATTATATTTTTCACATAATTACTCTTTTTTATCGGAGATCTACTTTTTGTGTTTTTTTTTTTTGCAGATGGGGTGCTATTTTAGAGCAAACATAGCGCTCGTAAATGATTTAGAGAACAAACAACGACAAAGGGGCTTCGCCGTGTTGAATCCACATGGTCGTCCCACTTATTGGAGGTGGAGAGGACTCAGGCCATGTGATCCCATATGGCTTTACCATGAAATAGAGAAGGAGGCAGCCCCAGCCGTGTGGATTCATATAACTGTCTGAGGTCTCCAGAGAGCAAGAAGTGCATGACCGTGTGGATCCACACGACCGTGTGAGATTTCTAGAAGATAAGAAGACTGTGGTTGTTGATGGAGTTAAAGAAAGAGAGCAACAAGTTAACGATAAGGATCATGGTCAACCCACTCTAGATATTAATGATGATCCATTATGCATCAATGGAGGGCCAATTACAAGGGCTAAAGCTAGAAAGATGAAGGAAGCACTTAATGTACTAATTGAAGATGTGAAGACCAAAGCTGTGAGATATCGGAAAAATTTAATAATAGGGTTATTTGAGAAATAGCCTTGTAAAATTTTTTCAGAATTTTTAGAAATTTTCTGGGAATTTTTCAGAGCTCGTACGGAGGGTTTTTAGGGGATCGATCGGCGAGCACGGATAAAGCCTGTTTGGGATACGCGTTTAAGTGAGGAAATGTTTATTATATAAATTCCTTTTCTTTTATTCGTTTTCCCAAAATCGTCGATCCCTAACTCATTCCTTCCCCGATCTCCCCTGCTCGAAGCCGCGCCCTTCTCCCCTCTCTTCTTCCTAATCTCTCCTCTGTGCTCTCTCTCTCTCGTGGACGAGCGATGCCACGGGATTAGGGTTTTCAGCTTCGGCGATCTTTCCTCGCCGGCATCGGCATCTATTGAGTTTCGATCCAGCCGCATACCTTCTCTCTCACGGACGGTCTGACGACCTCTCGGTGGTTAGGTCACGGTGAGGAGCAAGTTCGCCGACTCCCAACCGATCGACCTCCGTTCTTCTCTCCTCGCGCTACTCATTGTGCGATCCACCTCTTCACTGGCCGGATCTGGATCGAGCCGTGCCACCCGATCGCCGGCGTGAAAGGGGCAGTTAAGGCTCCGAAGGTATGCGACTAAATCCTTCCCTTGATTTGTCCTCCGACTTGTGCCCTAGCACAATCGCTGATTCCTTCTTGGTTTTTTTTTTGTTGTTGTCGATCTTGGAGGTTAGGGCTCTATTTCGGTGTTGATCTTCCTTGTTGGATTCGTGATCGTCTTCCAGTTCTGGGCTAGGAGAAAGCATCGGATTTCTGTGGATTGTCCTTGTGGCCGATCATTGCTTTCTCCTTTGTGATCCGATTGAATCCATTGAGGTGAGGTTCTGTTCTATTCTGTGGTGTTGATTCTTGATCACTTTGAGATGTTTATTGCATCAGATCAGTAGGAAGGATTGAACCCATTGAGGACCTGTTCTGTGGATTTCAATTTGAGTGCTGTGGATTGCTCTTTGATCCAGCAACATCTTGTTTCAACAGCAACTTGAGCAAAGCAGTGAGGTTCTGTTGCTGTGGTGTTGGAAGTGTGATCGTGATGTGATTCCTAACAGCAACCTTTGATCCAACAGTCAATAGGTGCTGTGAATCGAGGTATGTAAAGGGATGTTGATACTTGATGTAAATGCATGGAATTGGGTTTATGTGTAGGTTTGATTAGAGGTTGTAGTAGATGTTGATTGTATCTAATCTAATGGATAAACCCTAATCAATTGTTAGATTAGTTTAGGAAGGATAATGGTGACGTGATTAGGGTTTTGCCCTAATTTAGTTTAGGAATTTTATTTAGCTATTTCATTTGAATTTAGCTAAATAAAATATATATGTTGTTTGACACAGGACTCTGATTCGAGACGAGCATCTCGATATTGGATTAGGACTGGATTGTACCTTCTATTAGAGGCGGGTACCCTTTGACTTATCTTTTGATACTGTCTTATGATATGTATAGTTTATATATAATTACTAGTGGTAGATGGTAGATTTATTTCTTCCCTGGTCTTAGCTTAGTTGATACCTATCACATGCTTCTTCTGTTAGTTGCTGTACTTTAGAATTAGATGATTTTTACCTTTTGCTATGTTTATGTATGTTATGGAGATGGATAGATACATTTAGTGTTATTTTCCACTGGATCAATTGCTATAGATACTTGTTATATGTTGTTGGATCTATGCTGCTTACATCATTGTTATAGTTATATGTGTTTACCTTTTTGGCACGCACATATATGGAGGAGGCTTTGTTCAGGTATGTCATATTGTAGCCGTATGCACCATATCGCATGATTGCTTGCTGGGCGATTGACGACTCCATTATTGTTGAGCTCGTCGGCCGGGTACATGGGCCTGCACACAGCGTGTCCACTCATGGGTAGTGGCACAACACTAGGGTGTGTATGGTAGTTAGCTCTGTAGTGCGCTGCTGGTCCGCTCATGGGTAGTGTGACTGCAGCGTGGTAGCAGGCAGGGATCCCTTCCCGTCATCGCGTACTGGGAGATGAGAGCATTGCGCTCCCTCACTATGTTTGAGGTAGGAGGATAGGTGTACTCCGATAGCATCTCGTCCACTCAGTCACTATTCAGGGGCAGTGATAGCAGAGTGCACGGTGTCACAACCCTACCCACTCGGTCTCACCATTGTGTGTGAGATGGCTGACTGGCTGACAGGGGTGACCATGTCATATTGTATCATATGCACATATTGCATTTATTATGATTGTTGCATATTGGATGATGCACTAGGGTGACTGCATATGATTGACATGCATACAGGATACATGCTTATTTGCTCTGACTATCCTTGTCTGTGTATGTCCACAGTCATTTGTCCAAGCCTCGCAGGTGAGTACAGTTTATTTCAGTTATGCATTTTCTTATTATTTCTGCTATAGACTGTACTTTATGCCTATTGCTGGTTATTACAGTTTATTTCAGCTATGCATATCTGTTATATTGTTAGGAGACTGTACCATAGGTTGTACTGTTAGGAAACTGTACTGTAGGCTCTATGGTTTAGTCTACTGTACCATAGGATGTTACTGGTGGTTATATGTTGCTGTACATATGTATTGGATTACCTGCTGAGTTCTTTGAACTCACCCCGTTGTTACTATTTTTCAGGTTGAGGCCGTCGGGAGATATTCCAGTCGCTAGCCCTTTATCGCGAGGATTTCCTATTGTCGGGATCTGTTTTGCTTTTGCATCTTATATACTTGTGATGTGGGTTTTGTATTGTGGACTTTATATCGAACACTTGGGTTTACTACTTTTGGTTTTCTGCTACGGATATATTTTCATTACTTCGTGGATTTTGTCTTTCTTCGTTGTAGTGGACTAGGATGTTTACATATATCTTCGAGGATTCTATATCGTTCTTTCTTTATATAACTGCATGGATTGTTCATATTATATCTGTGTGGAAATGTTGAATATAATTGCGTGGATTGTTTCTTATTTGTATTGTATTATTCCGGTCGTGTGTGTCCGAGTTATAGAGATATATGTATTTTGGATTCATATTGTCACCCGTACAGGGGAGGTGTTGCCGAAATTTCTTCGGACATGGACTACCTGGGGCGTGATAATGTATTTGGTATCAGAGCAAGGTATTCGACACTTGCTCTTCATTTTGGATTTTCAAGGTTTATCTGATACCAATTTATTTGGTATCAGAGCGGATTTCTGATACTTGTTTCTCGTGTTCTGGAGTTTACGAGTTTATCTCGGTATTTTGGATTTGTACGGATTTTCGTCGATTTTATCGTTTCAGAATTTTGAGGTATTTTGACGAGGTTCTTTATGGGGCTAAGCAGCGATAGGACATCTCCAGACGGTAAATAGGTAAATTAGGTTACTTTATAGTTTTATACCTGTAGTGATATCTGGGTAACATTTTGTTTACAGATATGACACCTACGCGTGTTCCGGTACTGAGACGTGGGCGACCACGTAAGAGGCCGATAGATTCTCCTGAGACAGAGTCTTCAGAGAGGTCTGCTAGGGCTGAGCCTGTCCGTCAGAGGCAGACTCGTCAGGTCATTGTGGGTACGTCTGCGTATCAGATCCCGATAGTTCCGACGTTAGAGGTACCTACCTCGACTGTACCACCAGTGGTACCACCGTCGGCATATTCAGCACCTCCCCCATCAGCTGTACCCGCAGAGTACCCGACACCCTCTCTAGCTGTGCCTGCTACCGCGTACTCGGCACCGCAGACACATGTGCCGATTACTACATATTCGGCACCAGTACCGGCAGCACCGGCTGTTTCTTACCCGGTACCACCCACCGTACCTTCAGTGGCCCCTACATATGTCTACTCAGTAGTTCCGCCATCAGTACTACCCATAGGAGCAGTCCCAGTGGTTCTGCCCAGTGCTGCAGCGATTCCCACTGATATAGTTACAGCACGTGCACGGATCCCAGCCTTAGCAGAGTCGGCGAAGAGCCGATTCACATTATTCCGCGGGGAGACTGATCCGAGCATAGCTCAGTCCTGGATTGAGACTATGGAGCGGACATTCTTTTACATGGCCTGCTCCGAGTGGGAGAAGGCCGAGCTGGCTGCTTACCACCTGCGAGATGGGGCAGAGATCTGGTGGGACACACAGCGCTCCATTATAGGCGACCAGCATATTACCTGGACGAGATTTAGGGAGGCATTTGAGAGTCAATATTTTCCCCGAGCATATCAGATGACTCTTCAGCAGGATTTTCTTAGTCTGCGGTAGAATAACCGCTCAGTGATGGAGTATAATGTTGAATTTAATCGGTTGGCCAGATTCTGTCCTGAGTTAGTTGCCGATGACAGATCTCGTATGCTTCAGTTTGTCCAGGGACTGGACGGGCATCTTCAGCTGAAGATTTCTGGTTTTAGTACTTCATCATACACCGAGACACTGGATAGAGCTCTCATGATTGAGTCTACTCATCGGAGAGTGAATGCAGATAAGAAGAGGAAGCAGACTGATCGGACTTCCGGACAGAGCCAGCAGCCACAGACTACGGGACAGCAGCAAAGCAGTCACACTCAGACGGGTCAGGGTACTTCTGGGGCATCTGGCCGACCCTAGAAGTCAGGACGATCTTCTTCTGGACGTTCCCGGTCTACTAAGCGGAACCAGAAACAGTCCACCGGTGACCCTTACTGTACCCGATGCGAATCCCGAGATCACATTGCCTCTGCTTGCTCCTTGGGATAGTCAGTTTGCTATTATTTCAAACTGCCTGGCCACGTCATCTGAGACTGTTTGCTGAAGACTCAGCATGTAGCTTCCAGAGTTTCTGTTGCGGGAGAACAGTTTGGTCAGTCAGGGACTTCGCGAGGGGGGCCGAAAGGCCAATCTTCGCATCGTCAACAGAGGACAGCTCCCCCTGCAGCAGCTGCTTATGGCATACACGGTCAGGAGCCTTCTGGCGTTCGTATGGAGTCCCAGAGTTCTACTTCAGGACCTCAGTATCTGACTCAGGGCTAGTATCAGTTACATCCCCAGCCACCAGTTCAGTACATACTGCAGCCCATAGCCCCAGCTCTGACTCAGTATCCAGTACCGACTCAGTGGCAGGCTCAGACTCAGATGCAGTAGCCTTTGGCAGTGCTACCGCCTCTCCCACCGTCAGATACTGGGCGAGTTCACGTAGTCACCAGAGAGGATGCACAGCGGGCCGACGGATCCATTTTTTGCGGTACGGTTTTACTTTATGCATTTTCTGCTGATACACTAATTGATATAGGTAGTTCACATTATTTTATATCTTGTGCATTTATGAGAGAGATTAGTAGACAACCTTCTTGTAGACCACGACGACTGACCGTCTCCTTACCATCTGGTGATACCTTGGATGTCACTCAAGAGGTCAGAGGTTGCCCATTAGATTTTGGTAGCATTATACTCACTGTAGATTTGTTAGTATTGGAAATGGTCGAGTTTGATATTATCCTTGGCATGGATTGGTTGTCTGCATACCATGCCACAGTTGATTGCCAGAAGAGGGTGGTTACTTTCCGACCTCCGAACCAACCCTCTTGGGATTTCACTGGCATCAGAGACGATGGGATATCAACCATTTCTGCGATACAGGCGCAGAAACTGCTATCACATGGATCTCAGGGATTTCTATTATCTTTGATTTATACTGATGACATCAGCAGCCCTTAGCTCTCAGACGTTCCAGTGGTCCGAGAGTATCCAGACATTTTTCCAGACGAGTTACCAGGTTTGCCGCCCCGAAGGCAAGTTGAGTTTGCTATTGAGCTGATTCCAGGGACTGCACCAACATCGAAAGCTCCTTATCGTATGACACCGAAAGAGTTGGATGAAATAAAGGTCCAACTCCAGGAGTTATTGGATAGGGGATTTATTCGCCCTAGTGTATCTCCGTGGGGGTCTCCAGTACTATTTGTCAAGAAGAAGGATGGTACTCTGAGGTTGTGCATCGATTATAGGCAGCTGAATGCAGTGACTATCAGAAATAAGTACCCCTTGCCACGGATTGAGGATTTATTTGATCAGCTTAGAGATACATCAGTGTATTCTAAGATCGATCTGCGGTCTGGATATCATCAGCTGAGAGTTAGAGATTCTGACATTCAGAAGATAGCATTTCGCACCAGATACGGGCATTACGAGTTTTTGGTAATGCCATTCGGGCTTACCAATGCTCCCGCAGTATTCATGGATCTGATGAACCGTATCTTTCTGGAGTATCTAGATCAGTTTGTGATTGTGTTTATCGAGGACATATTTATTTATTCGCGTTCTGAGGAGGAGCACGCGCAGCATCTTCGCATAGTCTTGGAGACTCTGCGACGACATCATCTGTATGTGAAGTTCAGCAAGTGTGCATTTTGGTTATCTTCAGTTGGTTTTCTGGGACACGTGGTGTCAAGCCGAGGTATTTCAGTAGATCCTCAGAAAATCGAGGCTATCACTAGCTGGGAGCAGCCGAAGTAAGTCCAGGAGATCCGTAGTTTCTTGGGACTGGCTGGATATTACAGACGATTCGTAGAGGGTTTCTCCAGTATTGCTATGCCATTGACACGTCTGACCAGGAAAGGCATGAAGTTCACGTGGTCAGAGGCATGTGAGACCAGCTTCCAGGAGCCGAAGCGGAGATTAGTATCAGCACCAATTTTGGTTTTACCTTCTGGTGATGACGGATTCGTACTTTACACAGACGCATCTCTTCAGGGCTTGGGCACTGTCTTGATGCAGCACGGTAGGGTAGTCTCCTATGCTTCTCGTCAGTTGAAGGAGCATGAGAAGAACTATCCAGTACATGATTTAGAGCTAGCCGCTATTATCTTTGCTTTGATGATTTGGCGACATTATCTTTATGGTATTACTTTAGAGATTTTTACTGATCATAAGAGTCTCAAATATATTTTCACACAGAAGGAACTCAATCTCCGACAGAGGAGATGGATGGAGTTCTTGAAGGATTATGATTGTACTATTAGCTACCATCTGGGTAAAGCTAATGTGGTTGCGGATGCACTTAACAGGAAGTCCAGAGGGACTTTAGCTTGTCACCGAGTTTTAGTCACAGACTTGATTCAGGGATTCTCCGAGTTGGGCCTTGAGGAGCAGGGACGGACAGAGTAGGGTATTCTTGTTACCATGGTTGCTCAGTCGTCGATCAGGAGGAGGATTCGAGAGGCCTAGGCCGGAGATCAGCACTTACAGTTCATTGGCAGCCAAATAGCTTCCGGACAGCAGACCGAGTTTACACGAGATGACGAGGGTATTGTTTATTTCCGAGGAAGATTGTGTGTGCCTCAGTCTCACCCGGTCATGGAGGAGTTACTTCAAGAGGCTCATCGTTCTAGATTTGCTATCCACCCAGGTGGGACCCGTATGTATCGTGATTTGAGGCGTTCCTATTGGTGGAACGGTATGAAGAAAGACATTGTAGATTTTGTAGCTAGATGTCTTGTCTATCAGCAGGTGAAGGCTGAGCACCAGAGACCTACTGGTTTACTTCAGAGGATCCCTATTCTAGAGTGGAAGTGGGAGCATATTATTATGGATTTTGTGGTAGGATTGCCTAGGACTCGACGAGGCCATGATGCGATTTGGGTACTCGTTGACCGATTAACCAAATCCGCACACTTTTTAGCGATCCGGAAGACTGATTCTCTGGATCGATTAGCTGAGTTATATTGTCGAGAGATTATCAGATTGCATGGAGTTCCGTTGAGCATTATATCTGATAGAGACCCACAGTTCATGTCCCGATTCTGGTAGAGTCTGCAGCAGGCCTTGGGCACACAACTTCGTTTCAGTACGACATTCCATCCGCAGACAAATGGACAGTCAGAGTGGACCATTTAGACTTTGGAGGACTTGCTGAGGTCTTGTGTCATGGACATCGGAGGCAGTTGGGAGGACCACCTGCCCTTGGTGGAGTTCGCCTACAACAACAGCTATCATTCAGCTATCCAGATGGCACCGTTTGAGGCGTTGTATGGTAGACCTTGTCGGACACCCACCCTTTGGGAGGAGGTTGGTGAGGCTCAGCTGTTAGGACCTCAGAGAGCTCAGCAGGAGGTAGAGATTGTTGGTGCGGTTTGCACTAATGATTTAACCCAGGTTTTGATGGATGACAAATCAGGTTAAGTTAGCTTGTTGTTGTCTAACACTCTGATCGAGTGTGCAGGAAAAGTCCAGCTAGGTCGACGGGCTGACCGGATAGCTGGCGAGAAGTCCAAGCGGGTCGACGGGCTGACCGGACGCTTGGCGAGAAGTCCAGCTAGGTCGACGGGCTGACCGGATAGCTGGCGAGAAGTCCAAGCGGGTCGACGGGCTGACCGGACGCTTGGCGAGAAGTCCAGACGGGTCGACGGGCAGACCGGACGTCTGGCAGGTAAGTCACTGGAGGGGAGTGACTGCGAGGACGCGTTCCCGGGAAGGGAACATTAGGCGTCGATCCGGCTTAGATCCATTTCGGATATCTAAGTCGAGATCGTGACTAGATTCCGGTCTCAGAAAGACGGAATCTAAGTCATACTTTGCTTATCTATAAAACTGTACTAACAATCTTTGCTGCAGGGTACATTTGTCTCGGACTAACCTTTTCTTACAGGAGAAGGACTTTCTGGAGAAGAGGGGTCCGGGCGCCCGGAGGCAAGTTTTATCCCGATTGTGCGTCGCCACGTGGAGCTCACTGGTTGGACCTGCCACGTCTCACCAGGGCGCCTGGAAGGGATCCGGGGCGCCCTGAGCTTCATATAAAAGAAGGGGCAATGGTAGAGCTTCAACAAGAACTAAGAATCCAAGATCTGCTGCTCTGTGCTCTTGCGACGCTACGAAAAGCTCTCCGACTCAGTGCTGGTTTTGTTTCAATTCTATTGTCGGTATTTTCTTTATCTGTCAATTCTTGTACTTAACTCTGTAATATTCGAATTGATAGTGATTGCCCAACGAAAGTGGTCAAAGACCACGGGCCTTCGAGTAGGAGTCGTCACAGGCTCCGAACGAAGTAAAAAACACCTGTGTCTATTTTAGTTTTCCGCTGCGTTTATACTCATCTTTATCGAATCGATATTCACCCCCCCCCCTCTATCGAATCCAACGGTCTTACAGAGATGGTTCGTACTATTAGGCGGAGGATGTCTGAGGCTCAGGACCGTCAGAAGAGTTATGCTGATCGGCGACGGAGACCCCTGGAGTTCTCTATTGGTGATCATGTGTTTCTAAGAGTTTCACCCACGAAAGGGGTGAAGAGATTTGGTCTTCGAGGTAAGTTAGCTCCACGTTATATTGGGCCATTCCAGATCTCGGAGAGGATTGGAGCAGTAGCTTACCGTCTGGCGCTACCCCCATCTCTAGCTGGCATTCACGATGTATTCCATGTATCTATGCTGAGGAGATACGTATCCGATCCGACACATGTTCTGTCAGATATATCAGTTCCTATTCAGCCTGACGTTACTTACGAGGAGGATCGGGTATGGATTCTGGACCATAGAGAGCGTCAGTTGCGGAATAAGATGGTCCGACTGGTTAAAGTCGGATGGCAGTATCATTCTGACGAGGAGGCTACTTGGAAGCTGGAGGATACGATCCGAGCTTGATACCCTCATCTGTTTACTTGAGGTATGAGGGTTAGAGTTCTTCCAGCATTTATACTGTTTGGTTATATTATAGTGTTTGTTGCTGGTTATAGCGAAATTTGGGGACCAAATTTTTATTAGTAGGGGAGAATGTGAGATATCGAAAAAATTTAATAATAGGGTTATTTGAGAAATAGCCTTGTAAAATTTTTTCAGAATTTTTAGAAATTTTCTGGGAATTTTTCAGAGCTCGTACGGAGGGTTTTTAGGGGATCGATCGGCGGGCACGGATAAAGCCTGTTTGGGATACCCATTTAAGTGAGGAAATGTTTATTATATAAATTTCTTTTCTTTTATTCGTTTTCCCAAAATCGCCGATCCCTAACTCATTCCTTCCCCGATCTCCCCGATCTCCCCTGCTCGAAGCCGCGCCCTTCTCCCCTCTCTTCTTCCTGATCTCTCCTCTGTGCTCTCTCTCTCTCGCGGACGAGCAATGCCACGGGATTAGGGTTTTCAGCTCCGGCGATCTTTCCTCGCCGGCATCGACATCTATTGAGCTTCGATCCAGCCGCAGACCTTCTCTCTCGGGGACGGTCCGACGACCTCTCGGTGGTTAGGGCACGGTGAGGAGCAAGATTCGCCGACTCCCAACCGATCGACCTCCGTTCTTCTCTCCTCGCGCTGCTCATTGTGTGATCCACCTCTTCACTGGCCGGATCTAGATCGAGCCGTGCCAACCGATCCCCGGCGTGAAAGGGGCAGTTAGGGCTCCGAAGGTAAGCGACTAAATCCTTCCCTTGATTTGTCCTCCGACTTGTGCCCTAGCACGGTCGCTGATTCCTTCTTATTTTTTTTTGTTGTTGCCGATCTTGGAGGTTAGGGCTCTATTTCGGTGTTGATCTTCCTTGTTGGATTCGTGATCGCCTTCGAGTTCTGGGCTAGGAGAAAGCATCAGATTTCTGTGGATTGTCCTTGTGGCCGATCATTGCTTTCTCCTTTGTGATCCGATTGAATCCATTGAGGTGAGGTTCTGTTCTATTCTACGGTGTTGATTCTTGATCGCTTTGAGATGTTTATTGCATCAGATCAGTAGGAAGGATTGAACCCAGTGAGGACCAGTTCTGTGGATTTCAATTTGAGTGTTGTGGATTACTCTTTGATCCAGCAACATCTTGTTTCAACAGCAACTTGAGCAAAGAAGTGAGGTTCTGTTGCTGTGGTGTTGGAAGTGTGATCGTGAGGTGATTCCTAACAGCAACCTTTGATCCAACAGTCAATAGGTGTTGTGAATCGAGGTATGTGAAGGGATGTTGATACTTGATGTAAATGCATGGAATTGGGTTTATGTGTAGGTTTGATTAGAGGTTGTAGTAGATGTTGATTGTATCTAATCTAATGGATAAACCCTAATCAATTATTAGATTAGTTTAGGAAGGATAATGGTGACGTGATTAGGGTTTTGCCCTAATTTAGTTTTAGGAATTTTATTTAGCTATTTCATTTGAATTTAGCTAAATAAAATATATATGTTGTTTGACACAGGACTCTGATTCGAGACGAGCATCTCGATATTGGATTAGGACTGGATTGTACCTTCTATTTGAGGCGGGTACCCTTTGACTTATCTTTTGATACTGTCTTATGATATGTATAGTTTATATATAATTACTAGTGGTAGATGGTAGATTTATTTCTTCCCTGGTCTTAGCTTAGTTGATACCTATCACATGCTTCTTCTGTTAGTTGCTGTACTTTAGAATTGGATGATTTTTACCTTTTGCTATGTTTATGTATGTTATGGAGATGGATAGATACATTTAGTGTTATTTTCCACTGGATCAATTGCTATAGATACTTGTTATATGTTGTTGGATCTATGCTGCTTACATCATTGTTATAGTTATATGTGTTTACCTTTTTGGCACGCACATATATGGAGGAGGCTTTGTTCAGGTATGTCATATTGTAGCCGTATGCACCATATCGCATGATTGCTTGCTGGGCGATTGACGACTCCATTATTGTTGAGCTCGTCGGCCGGGTACATGGGCCTGCACACAGCGTGTCCACTCATGGGTAGTGGCACAACACTAGGGTGTGTATGGTAGTTAGCTCTGTAGTGCGCTGCTGGTCCGCTCATGGGTAGTGTGACTGCAGCGTGGTAGCAGGCAGGGATCCCTTCCCGTCATCGTGTACCGGGAGATGAGAGCATTGCGCTCCCTCACTATGTTTGAGGTAGGAGGATAGGTGTACTCCGATAGCATCTCGTCCACTCAGTCACTATTCATGGGCAGTGATAGCAGAGTGCACGGTGTCACAACCCTACCCACTCGGTCTCACCATTGTGTGTGAGATGGCTGACTGTCTGACAGGGGTGACCATGTCATATTGTATCATATGCACATATTGCATTTATTGTGATTGTTGCATATTGGATGATGCACTAGGGTGAATGCATATGATTGACATGCATACAAGATACATGCTTATTTGCTCTGACTATCCTTGTCTGTGTATGTCCACAGTCATTTGTCCAAGCCTCGTAGGTGAGTACAGTTTATTTCAATTATGCATTTTCTTATTATTTCTGCTATAGACTGTACTTTATGCCTATTGCTGGTTATTACAGTTTATTTCAGCTATGCATATCTGTTATACTGTTAGGAGACTGTTCCATAGGTTGTACTATTAGGAAACTGTACTGTAGGCTCTATGGTTTAGTCTACTGTACCTTAGGATGTTACTGGTGGTTATATGTTGCTGTACATATCTAATGGATTACCTGCTGAGTTCTTTGAACTCACCCCATTGTTACTATTTTTCAGGTTGAGGCCGTCGGGAGATATTCCAGTCGCTAGCCCTTTATCGCGAGGATTTCCTGTTGTCGGGATCTGTTTTGCTTTTGCATCTTATATACTTGTGATGTGGGCTTTGTATTGTGGACTTTATATCGAACACTTGGGTTTACTACTTTTGGTTTTCCGCTGCGGATATATTTTCATTACTTCGTGGATTTTGTCTTTCTTCGTTGTAGTGGAGTAGGATGTTTACATATATCTTCGAGGATTCTATATCGTTCTTTCTTTATATAACTACGTGGATTGTTCATATTATATCTGTGTGGAAATGTTGAATATAACTACGTGGATTGTTTCTTATTTGTATTGTATTATTCCGGCCGTGTGTGGCCGAGGTATAGAGATATATGTATTCTGGATTCATATTGTCACCCGTACAGGGGAGATGCTGCCGAAATTTCTTCGGACAGAGACTACCTGGGGCGTGACAAAAGCTACCATTGAAGAAGGTTTGACCAAGAGTAAATCATTCGTCATAGTCAACCTAATTCAAGCCTTAGATGAGCTTAATTAGCAGTTAAGGCTCATGTCTATGTAGTAGGGATATGTAGGCTCAATTTTGACTGAATTTCTACTTTTATTTGGGTTGTAATAAAGCCATAAGCTTAAAATGGCTAAGTAGTATATATAGACCTTTGCTAAATGGGCTTTCTTTTGGCCTTTTAGGATTTTTTGGTCACCTTATAGCTATAAATAAAGGGGGTGACGACCACACATGTATCATTGACATATTTTCAATACAAAGCATGGTGAGGCTCTCACTTGTTGGTTCTTTATTGAATTAGAACTTATCAAGGCATTTCCTTGTGGCGTTCGAAGACTTATCAACCTTCATCCCAAGGTTGTGGCGTCTTCCATCTTCTGTATCAAGGTTCATGCTTTCTTAAGCATTGGGTCGAGGTTCTTTTCATTAATCTTATTGATTTACTTCTGTCTTTCTTTCTTCTTCCATTCGTTGTGGGTTCTAGAAATATCTTTCTCTTTGGATTCACATCATTTGGTATTAGAGCTTTCGTTTTTCTAAATCAATTTCATTATCCTTTTTCTTTTATGCTTGAATCTTTGTTTATTTTGTTCAACATTATCTACTTATCTTTATCATTGAAATCTTAGTGAGTTTTAGTCGTCTGGTTGCTATAAAAACAAAGGTCAAAATTAAAAAAAAAAAGGAAAGAAATATTTTCAGCAAAAAAAAGGGCCGAAAATTTAAATAAAGGAAAGGAAAAAAAAACAAAAGAAGGTGGGTATAGAGAATTGTTATTTCTATACTTGTATTTTTCCAATTCTGCATTTCCTTTAAAGTCTTGCCTACTATAATTGCATTTTTCAATTCCGCATTTTCTTTAAAGTCATGGCTAGTATACTTGCATTTTCCAATTCCGTATTTTCTTTAAAGTCTTGCCTAGTATACTCCGCATTTCCTTTAAAGTTGTGCCTAGTATACTTGCATTTTCCAATTCCGTATTTTCTTTAAAGTCTTGCCTAGTATACTTACATTTTCCTATTTTGTATTTTGCTTTTAAGTTCTGCCAAGATTTAATTCTGGAAAATTTCTTTTCAGTCCTTAATATCAGTTTTCAATTCTGCAACTTGTATTTTTATATTAATTCCTATCTTTTATCCTAATACCCTTGGAAGTTTAAATTAGTCAATGAACATTTATAGGGAAATTGTCACAATTCTAAGTTCTTTAAAGAGCTAACATTAGTGAGTTGAGTGATTGGATGTCAACAGATTGCATTAATGGCGACAAGTGGAGAGGAAGCAAGACCGAGAGAAACAATTGAACAACGAGCCTTGAGACATCACTTGGAACACATGGAAATCAGATTCAATCAAATCCTTCACAGATTAGAGAAACAAGATGCTGCAATTTCGTGATTGCAAAATAGCCAAGCTGGTAGAGTTCCTACACAAAATTCAAGGCAATATAATCGTGATGACAACAATGATGATGATGATGATAGCGTATCTAAGGACATTGATGATAGAGTTTCTAGTGGCAGATCTGGTCATGCTAGAATTGGTGGTAGAAGAGGAAGAATGAATGATTATGTTGATAGAAACTTGGGAAATATCAAGATAAAGATTCCTTCATTTCAAGGCAAAAGCGATCCAGATGTATATTTGGAGTGGGGAAATAAAGTTGAATTAGTGTTTGATTGTCACAACTACTCTAAAGAGAAGAAAGTAAAACTAGCTGCTGTTGAATTTATTGATTATGCTATTATTTGGTGGGATCAAATTATTCTAAGTAGGAGAAGAAACAACGAGAGACCCGTTGGCACTTGGGAAGAGATGAAATCTATTATGAGAAAGAGGTTCGTGCCATCACATTACTATCGAGATTTGTACCAACAACTACAAAGTCTAACCCAAGGATCCAAAACTGTGGAGGAATATCAAAAGGAAATGTAGATTGTCATGATTCGAACCAATATGGAGGATGACCGAGAAGCAACCATGGCAAGATTTTTACAAGGTTTGAATTCAGAAATTGCAAATGTAGTGGAGTTGCAACATTATGTGGAGTTGGAAGATATGGTGCATATGTCCATGAATGTTGAAAGGCAACTCAAAATGAAGGGTTCAATCAAGCATGGTTAAAATTCATCCACATGGAAATCTAGTTGGAACAAAAGAGATGATAAATTTCCATCAAAGAGTAAGACCGAGTTTTTGAAGAATAAAGATGCTAGTTCTCCATTGGTCAAATGTAAAGAACCTATTCAATCTTCAAGAAATAGAGATATTAAATGCTTTAAATGTTTGGGAAGAGGATATATTGCTTCACAATGTCCAAACAAAAGAATTATGCTTTTGAATGAAAATGGTGATATTGAAACTGAGAGTGAGTCCGAATATGATAATGTCGTGCCACCATTGATGGAAAGTGATGTAGAAGAGTATCCTGTCGAAGGTAAAGTCCTTGTCACTAGGCGTGATCTATATGTGCAAGTGAAGGAAGAAGATGAAGAACAATGAGACAATATATTTTATACCCATTGCCACATCAAAGACAAGGTATGTAGTATGATTATAGATGGGGGAAGTTGAACTAATGTTGCTAGTGCTATCTTAGTTGAGAAATTGTGCTTACCTACCACTAAACATACTAGACCTTATAAACTACAATGTTTGAATGATTGCGGGGAAGTTAAGGTCACTAAGCATGTGTTGGTTTCATTATCCATTGGTAGGTATCATGATGATGTTCTTTGTGATGTAGTACCAATACATGCAAGTCATTTGCTTTTAGGTAGACCATGGCAATTTGATTGGAGGGTCATGTACGATGGCTTCACAAATAAATATTCTTTTAAGATGCATGGTAAACTTGCAACTCTTGTACCATTAACTCCAAAGCAAGTATTTGAAGATCAATTGAGGATAAAAAAAGAGAGTGAAAAAAGAAAAGATTGTGAGAGAAAAAAATGAAAAAGAAAAGGAGTGTGAGAAAAGAAAAAGTGAGGATGAGAGTAGTGAAAAAAAAAAAGAATGAAAAAGAAACAAAAAAAAAATAGAGCAAGAGAGTAAAAAAGGGAGCTTTTATGCAAAAGAAAGAGAGGTTAAGAGAGCTTTTTATTCTCAATAGCCGATGATTATACTTTTGTACAAGGAGGCTTATTTCAACACTAATAATCTAAACCCTTCTTTGTCTAGTGTTGTTAAATCTCTTTTGCAGGAATTTGATGATGTCTTTCCTGAAGAAGTTCCTGATGGATTGCCACCACTTAGGGGAATAGAGCACCAAATTGACTTCATCCCAGGAGCAGCCATTCCTAATCGACTAGCCTATAGGAGCAATCCTATGGAGATGAAGGAGCTTTAAAAGCAAGTTGAAGAGTTAATGAGAAAAGGGTATGTCCGAGAAAGTTTGATCCTTGTTTAGTTCCTGTTTTGCTTGCGCCTAAGAAGGATAGAACTTGGAGAATGTGTGTTGATTGTAGGGTTATCAACAAAATTATGATAAAATATCGTCATCCTATTCCTAGATTAGATGATATGCTAGATGAACTATATGTGTAACGCCCCGCCCCTTCCTGCTTAAGCTGACGGGGGTTACTTATCTTTTCTTCTTAAACAGCGGAAGTCTTATCTATAGCATATATATATATATATATATATATTTTTCTTTAAACCTTTCTTTTATTATTATTTTTTTTTAAACACATTATCATCAACTACCTATCATATGAGTCACATAACATGCTTAACATAAACTTAGACCATGATACTAAAGAGCATGATGAAGTGTCATAGAGTTATAAAGGAAACAACATGAACATAATTCCTATTAATTAAAAGCAGGTTTTCCTCTTTAGCCAAGTCACTACTACACACGTCCTTCTTGCCCCCTCCTGCTGCTCCCTTAGTACATCCATTCTTTGCCCTTATCTGTGGTACAAGGAAAGTAAGCTATGAGCACTCAAGGCTCAGTAAGATCCTTTCCTACTCACAAAAACCGTATAGCATAAATAAAACTTCAATGCATAAAGCGTAAAGACAACTCATCATATCATGTATAGAAGCATCATATCATAACATAATCATATGGTATCATAACATATCCTCATAAAGTCATAAAGTGCATTCTAGCATAACATGATCATGATCATAACCTATCAAAACATAATCATAAGGTTCATCCTAACATAACATAACATAATCATAGGCATCATGGTTTATCGTAACATAATCATAATGTGTTATGCAAGATGACTTTCAAAAACATGATTCATGCAATAGTATATGCAACATATCCTTTGAAAACTTATTTCATACATACTTAAACATAATCATAACATAGTTAGGGCCCCGGCTTCTACCACATACATAAATGCGCGCGTCCTATGTAGATCCAAGGTAGCAAGTCTTGCACCCTACAAGGCATACATACTAGGCCCGTTTCTTAGTCCATCGACCTAGGGGCACTTAGGAGCCCATCCCTAACGAGGCTCGTTTCTTAGTCCATCGACCCCGGGGTGCTTATGGAGCCCACCCTTGGTACAAGCCATATAAAGTAAAGTAGCATGTCATACATATCATGGTTCTTATCATTTCTTGCACATCATATTTCTTATCATATCATACCATATAGAATTTTGGGCACACAGCTCATCATAATGGTATGTAAAATTTGGGCACACAGCACATCATAAATACATGCATAGTTTGGGCACACAGCTCATCATAAATAGCATGTAAACTTGGGCACACAGCTCATCACATATATCATGTATAAATTGGGCACACAGCTCATTATAATATAACACACAGCGTCGCATAAGAGTTTCCATCATGTATAGATCATAAGTGTGCATAATTAAACATAGAAGCATAACAATCTCATAAACATGGCATATAAGGTACATGGGAAACATAATTAGATTTCAAACCCTAATGTCTTATAGTGGCCGAAACCTATAAATTAGGTTTTAGGTAAAAACTCCCTACCCACATGTGAACCCTAAACAAGTATTACTCCATACACCATAAGAAAACATCATGAGCATGTTTAGGTAGAGTTCTAGGTCTTTTAAGCTTACAACTTATCATGGCCGAATCTTATCAAGCATACATTGGGTTAAAAATTATCCTTCAAGCTTGTGAACCCTAAACAACTTCCATAGCAAACATTTCAAGGAAATAACATGAGCATAGTTGAGTTAGGTTCTAAGTTTCCTAGGCCCTTAAGCATGATATGGCCGAAACTTGTAGGACTTAAAGCTAGGGTTCAAGTGTCCTAAAAGCATGAGAACCTTAAACAACTTTCATAGCAAATAATTCAAGGAATAACATGAGCATAGTTGAGTTAGGTTCTAAGTTTCCTAGGCCCTTAAACATGATGTGGCCAAAACTTGTAGGACTTAAAACTAGGGTTCAAGTGTCCTAAAAGCATGAGAACCTTAAACAACTTTTATAGCAAATAATTCAAGGAATAACATGAGCATAGTTGAGTTAGGTTCTAAGTTTCCTAGGCCCTTAAGCATGATGTGGCCGAAACTTGTAGGACTTAAAACTAGGGTTCAAGTGTCCTAAAAGCATGAGAACCTTAAACAACTTTTATAACAAATAATTCAAGGAATAACATGAGCATAGTTGAGTTAGGTTCTAAGTTTCCTAGGCCCTTAAACATGATGAGGCCGAAACTTGTAGGACTTAAAACTAGGGCTCAAGTGTCCTAAAATCATGAGAACCTTAAACAACTTTTATAGCAAATAATTCAAGGAATAACATGAGCATAGTTGAGTTAGGTTCTAAGTTTCCTAGGCCCTTAAACATGATGTGGCCGAAACTTGAAGGACTTAAAACTAGGGTTCAAATCTAAACATGGCCGAACCTTCATAGACATGAAATAGAGTTCAACTTAACATACAATCATGGGCATATCCTATTGTAGGACCGTTAGATTCGATAGAGGGGGGGTGAATATCGATTCGAAAATATCGAGTATAAGCGCAGTAGAAAAGTAAAGTAGAGACAGGGTTTTTTACTTCGTTCGGAGCCTGTGACGACTCCTACTCGAAGGCCCGTACTCCTTGAGTATTTTCGTTGGGCAATTCACTAGCAATTCGGATAATTACAATTTAAGTACAAAAAGATGCTAATGAAAAGAAAAACAAAGCTGTACCGACAGACAAGGAATTTAAAAGAGCGGGAACGTGTCGTCAGAGCTTTGTGAGCGTCGTTGGAGCGCAGAGCAGCAGAGCGAGTAATCTCAGAGTTCTCAGATGTGAAAGATGATTTTGAAGCTCCTGCCTGGGGCTTCTTTTATATGTTGCTCCGGGTGCCTAGATTCCTTCCGGGCGCCTGGAATATGACGTAGCTGCTCAAACCGAGATGCTCCACGTGGTGATGACTTGGCCTGGATATAATTTGCTTTCCGGGCGCCCGGATCCCTTCCGGGCGCCCGGATCCCCTCCGGGCGCCCGGACCACCTTGTTCCAGAAAACTCCCTTTTCCTGCAAAACAAAGTTAGTCCAAGGCAATATATATCCTGCAAAATAGATTGTTAGCACATTTATGAATTAGCACAAATAGTATGACTTAGATTCTGTCTTTCCGAGACCGGAATCTAGTCACGATCTCGACTTAGACATCCGAAATGGATCTAAGCCGGATCGACGCCTAATGTTCCCTTCCCGGGAACGCGTCCTCGCAGTCACTCCCCTCTAGTGACTTACCTCACTTACCTGCCAGACGTCCGGTCAGCCCTTCGACCCGTCTAGACTTCTCGCCAGCTATCCGGTCAGCCCGTCAACCTAGCTGGACTTCTTGCCAAGCGTTCGGTCAGCCCGTCGACCCGCTTGGACTTCTTGCCAGCTATCCAGTCAGCCCGTCGACCTAGCTGGACTTCGTGCCAGACATCCGGTCAGCCCGTCGACCTGTCTGGACTTATCCTGCACACTCGATCAAAGTGTCAGACAACAACAAAACTAACTTAACCTATTTGTCATTCATCAAAACCTAGGTTAGACAGTTAGTGCTACCCACACCAACAATCTCCCCCTTTTTGATGGAATGACAATCTGGTTAAGTTAGTGAAATAAATAAAACAGGTACATGGTAGTTGGTTTTAGTGTTTTCAATTTGGCTTAGCTAACTTAACCACCTAACCCTCCCCCTTTGGCAATCATCAAAAATAGGCAAGGATAAACAAGCATAGTGTAGAGTTATTGTAAAAATTTAAGAAACAGCTAATTTTGGAGAATATCTAAGTCTGATTCAAAATTCAAAGATACGCACAATTTAAAACCAAAAAAAATGGTCAAGTTGACTTGGGGGAGTCAAGTTTAAATTTTAAAAAGTATAAGTTTAAAATTTGATTTTTCAAAACAAAGCAAGAATTAAACAAGTAAAATTAATTTTTCAAGAAGTAAAATTTTAGCCAAAATAATTTTGTTAATGCTAATTTGATAAAAGCTAAGTTTGGAAAGTTTAACTGAATATGTTTAAATTTGCAATATTCAACTTTTAAAATCAAGTTTAAAAATTAGGTGGGATTAAACTTCCAAGTTTTTTAAACACTTAGTTAATTTTAACTTTTTGAAAACTGGTGTTGAAAAATAAGTTAGTTTTAAAATAAATGTACAAAAGCATTTTTAAACACACAAAATTTTAATTAATTTCTCTCCCTGAACTTGATACTTAAAATTAAACAGCTGTCTAACCAATTAGGTACTAACTAACTATCAGAAGATAGTAGCTTTCACTTGGTTAGTCAGATTAAGGTGATTATAGTCAGTGTTTGACTTGACTGATGATCTTAATCTGATTACTGTCTGATTTGTATTTAACGTCCAGACTTATGCTGATGCACTGAAATAAGCATCTTAAGTCCAGACAGTTGGCCTATGCATCTCACCCCTTTCTATGTTTGTCAAACACAAGCAAGGTAAGCCTAAGGTGTTGGTGAGATGCTCAAAAACTAGTCCTATGGGTACATGCTTTCTAAGGATTCAAACTAGTCTAAGGCCAAAACTGTTATTAAAAATCTAAAAATGGAAAGTTTTGAAAACAAATAAGTTTAACTTATAATTTGATAAAACATGTTTGAAAATATTTTTGAAAAATCCTAGTCTACCAAGATTGAACATAATCAATGCAAGTATGAAATATCACTAGATAGATCCAAAATATTTTACAGGTAGTGTAGCTACAGAAGTCAGTCATAACTAGAGCTACTGAGATGATGAAGGGGGTGGTCCAGATCCCAAGGATCGGAGAAGCGCCATCAGCTCAGTGTGTCGGGTCTCCCCGGCAGCTCGTAACTCGGCAACCTCTCGTCGTATGTCCCGATGAAAACCAGAGTTCTCCTGCTGGAGACTCGCCATAGCTCTCTCTAGTCCGGTCATACGGTCGGCTAGAGTGCGGGGAGCGTGACGTGGTGCTCGAGCTGGTGGTGGAGGTGGAACAGCCACCTTCCGAAACAGTGCAAGCATGAACTCATCCTGCTCTGCCTCCCCCTGTGCGCCTGGGTCGTGCTGGTGCTGTGCCCCCCTCCGCCAAGACATAGTCCCGTCATCCCTATCTACGCGGATACCAGCTAGGGAGAAGTTCCTAGCTGCTATAACATCGAACTCGGTCATATAGGCAATGTCTCCTCTAGTGACATCGATGTGAAACGAGGACATATATGCTGTCAGAATGTGATAGTACGGCATGTTAACTCGTCTATCAGTCACATATCCAGCCGAGTAGATAATGGTGGAGAAGATATGTAGGCTGATGTCAATATCTAACCTATGTCTCAGGGCATAGAGTAAAAATGAATGGAATGGGCGCATCACGGCGATGTCCCGAGTAGTCAGTGGTAAAATGCAACAGACTAAGACCCTATAAAGAGCGTAGTCCTGGACTCAAAGTTCTACTGACTTAAACTGGGTCACAGTGGGGTCTCGCTCTCCCCCAAAAAAATACGAATAAATCGTATCGAGAGTAATATGTGAGTAGGGATCTCCGAATGGTAGATCCCTGGGAGGATAGCACAAGAAGGGACAATCAGACGGACGTAACTCTAAAAACTCTCGGATGGTCGTAGGGGAAAACGTGATATCAGTACCCGCTGCCCTAGTGGTATAGGTGAGATCGTCTACTTTCACTAGGTTATTGCAAAATTTAGCACACAGACTTATGTTTACTGGACTGGTACATTCGACTAGGTTCCTTAAGTTATAGTGGTTTATCACCTCTATAACGGAGGCACACGAATTTAGAAAGAACGATCTATCTATACATTTAGTCCTAATGGCTTTATAAATGGTTGACTCAAACTTAAGCCTTAGTTCTTCTGTGGGAAACCTAGGGTCAGTGCTAGCATTAGAGGGTCCAGAACTAGTATTGGTTCGTTTCCTACTGTATAAAAAAATATTCTAAGAAAGATTTAAAGGACAAATTCAAATAAATTTTCAGATAGGTGAAGAAGATTTACCGAGGAGCCATCGACAAATATAGATTTGACGACCTCGGTTGAATCGCAGCAGCGTCTTCACCGCAAGAAAATTTTGATTTAAAATACTTTTGCACTGAGGTTCGGAGTGAACCTTGGCAAAAGTGAAGGAGTTTGTGGCAAGTGTTGGGGGCGCCTGCTGCACCCTATTTATAGGGAGCTCCGGGCGCCCGGGGTTGATTTTTGGCGGGGCGCCCGGTTGAAATTAAGTTTTAAAATTAAAATTTTTTAAATTAGTTTTTAAGTTTCACATTAAAATTTTTAAATTAATTTTAAAAGTAAAATTTTGAAATTAATTTTTAAGTTTAAAATTAAAGTTTTGAAATTAATTTTTAAGTTTTAAAATTAAAATTTTGAAATTAATTTTTAAGTTTAAAATTAAAATTTTGAAATTAATTTTTAAGTTTAAAATTTTGAAATTAATTTTTAAGTTTTAAAATTAAAATTTTGAAATTAATTTTTAAGTTTAAAATTAAAATTTTAAATTTAATTTTTAAGTTTAAAATTTTGAAATTAATTTTTAAGTTTTAAAATTAAAATTTTGATATTAATTTTTAAGTTTAAAATTAAAATTTTGAAATTAATTTTTACGTTTAAAATTGAAATTAAGTTTTAAGTTTTAAAATTAAAATTTTGAAATTAATTTTTAAAATTAAAATTTTGAAATTAATTTTTAAGTTTAAAATTAAAATTTTGAAATTAATTTTTAAGTTTAAAATTAAAATTAATTTTCAAGTTTTAAAATTAAAATTTTGAAATTAATTTTTAAATTTAAAATTAAAATTTTGAAATTAATTTTTAAGTTTAAAATTGAAATTAATTTTTAAGTTTTAAAATTAAATTTTGAAATTAATTTTTAAGTTTTAAAATTAAAATTTTGAAATTAATTTTTAAGTTTAAAATTGAAATTAATTTTTAAGTTTAAAATTAAAATTTTGAAATTAATTTTTAAGTTTTAAAATTAAAATTTTGAAATTAATTTTTAAGTTTAAAATTAAAATTTTGAAATTAATTTTTAAGTTTAAAATTAATTTTTAAGTTTTAAAATTGAAAATTTGAAATTAATTTTTAAGTTTTAAAATTAAAATTTTGAATTTAATTTTTAAGTTTAAAATTAAAATTTTGAAATTAATTTTTAAGTTTAAAATTGAAATTAATTTTTAAGTTTTAAAATCAAAATTTTGAAATTACTTTTTAAGTTTTAAAATTAAAATTTTGAAATTAATTTTTAAGTTTAAAATTAAAATTTTGAAATTAATTTTTATGTTTAAAATTAAAATTTTGAAATTAATTTTTAAGTTTAAAATAAAAGTTTTGAAATTAATTTTTAAGTTTAAAATAAAAGTTTTGAAATTAATTTTTAAGTTTAAAATTAAAATTTTGAAATTAATTTTTATGTTTAAAATTAAAATTTTGAAATTAATTTTTAAGTTTTAAATTAAAGTTTTGAATTTAATTTTTAAGTTTAAAATTAAAATTTTGAAATTAATTTTTAAGTTTTAAAATTAAAATTTTGAAATTAATTTTTAATTTTAAAATTAAAATTTTGAAATTAATTTTTAAGTTTAAAATTAATTTTTAAGTTTTAAAATTGAAATTTTGAAATTAATTTTTAAGTTTTAAAAATAAAATTTTGAACTTAATTTTTAAGTTTAAAATTAAAATTTTGAAATTAATTTTTAAGTTTAAAATTGAAATTAATTTTTAAGTTTTAAAATTAAAATTTTGAAATTACTTTTTAAGTTTTAAAATTAAAATTTTGAAATTAATTTTTAAGTTTAAAATTAAAATTTTGAAATTAATTTTTAAGTTTAAAATTAAAATTTTGAAATTAATTTTTAAGTTTTAAAATTTAAATTTTGAAATTATTTTTTAAGTTTTAAAATTTAAATTTTGAAATTAATTTTTAAGTTTAAAATTGAAATTAATTTTTAAGTTTAAAATTAAAATTTTGAAATTAATTTTTAAGTTTTAAAATTAAAATTTTGAAATTAATTTTTAAGTTTAAAATTAAATTTTTGAAATTAATTTTTAAGTTTAAAATTAATTTTTAAGTTTTAAAATTGAAAATTTGAAATTAATTTTTATGTTTTAAAATTAAAATTTTGAATTTAATTTTTAAGTTTAAAATTAAAATTTTGAAATTAATTTTTAAGTTTAAAATTGAAATTAATTTTTAAGTTTTAAAATCAAAATTTTGAAATTACTTTTTAAGTTTTAAAATTAAAATTTTGAAATTAATTTTTAAGTTTAAAATTAAAATTTTGAAATTAATTTTTAAGTTTAAAATTAAAATTTTGAAATTAATTTTTAAGTTTAAAAATTAAAATTTTGAAATTAATTTTTAAGTTTAAAATTTTGAAATTAATTTTTAAGTTTAAAATAAAAGTTTTGAAATTAATTTTTAAGTTTAAAATTAAAATTTTGAAATTAATTTTTAAGTTTAAAATTAAAATTTTGAAATTAATTTTTAAGTTTTAAATTAAAGTTTTGAAATTAATTTTTAAGTTTAAAATTAAAATTTTGAAATTAATTTTTAAGTTTTAAAATTAAAATTTTGAAATTAATTTTTAATTTTAAAATTAAAATTTTGAAATTAATTTTTAAGTTTAAGATTAATTTTTAAGTTTTAAAATTGAAATTTTGAAATTAATTTTTAAGTTTTAAAATTAAAATTTTGAATTTAATTTTTAAGTTTAAAATTAAAATTTTGAAATTAATTTTTAAGTTTAAAATTGAAATTAATTTTTAAGTTTTAAAATTAAAATTTTGAAATTACTTTTTAAGTTTTAAAATTAAAATTTTGAAATTAATTTTTAAGTTTAAAATTAAAATTTTGAAATTAATTTTTAAGTTTAAAATTAAAATTTTGAAATTAATTTTTAAGTTTTAAAATTTAAATTTTGAAATTATTTTTTAAGTTTTAAAATTTAAATTTTGAAATTAATTTTTAAGTTTAAAATTAAAATTTTTAAATTAATTTTTAAGTTTAAAATTTTTAAAATAATTTTTAAGTTTTAAAATTAAAATTTTGAAATTAATTTTTAAGTTTAAAATTAAGGTTTTGAAATTAATTTTTTAGTTTAAAATTAAAATTTTGAAATTAATTTTTAAGTTTAAAATTAAAATTTTGAAATTAATTTTTAAGTTTAAAATTAAAATTTTGAAATTAATTTTTAAGTTTAAAAATTAAAATTTTGAAATTAATTTTTAAGTTTAAAATTAAAATTTTGAAATTAAAAAGTTTTGAAATTAATTTTTAAGTTTAAAATTAAAATTTTGAAATCAAAATTTTTAAATTAATTTTTAAGTTTAAAATTAAAATTTTGAAATAATTTTTAAGATTAAAATTAAAATTTTGAAATTAAAGTTTTGAAATTAATTTTTAAATTTATTTTTTTTGAAATTAATTTTTTTTAAATTAATTTTTAAGTTTTAAGAATTAAATTTTGAAGCCTTATTCATCTCACCCGATCTGTATTATCAATCAGGGAATCCTATGGTTTTGTGAGATGAAATTAGATTTTTAATTATGGAGTTTTGGTTTAACTTGTGTTAGATTCAGATTTAGCTTTGGTCTCCACAAATAGACAATCTTCGGATAAACTTCTAAGCTTGGTGAGTCACATGGACATCATTAAAAGTAACCAACCTTTCGAGGTTTTCCGAATAATCCTATCCACGGAGCTTAGTACTAAATCTTGGTCTAACTGGTTAGGATTCATTTAAGGGTAGCTTCGGTCAGTTCCACTTGGCCAAATACACCAGATCGAAACCATATCTTTCTAGACATGCGATGCCCAAGTTTCCCTAACGTACTATCATCCAAAAACTTCACCAGTACCATGATTCAAGTTAAACTTGGTCTCTAATCCTAATTACATTGCCGGGTTAGTTAGTTTTGGAGGTGCCAGCTATTCTGGAGCCTCCCCCTGAATTATTGGCCATTAATTTAAATTTTGGATTTAGGTTTGTGTCGATTCCTTTTATAGTTATGGTTAACTTGATGATAATTTTGTTGATTTTTAAAGTGTTTAAATTTTGAATTTGATTTAGGTTTGTATTTTGGATTTTGGTTTGGTTTATTCGATTTTATATAATGTATTTTTTCTTTAGGTATATAATATTGATTAAGTCCTATTTGTGTGGTTAAGCACGCTTTCGGAACCCAAGCTAGATTGGTTGATTTGTATTGGGTTATTAATGATTTGAAGGTTTTATTTGAATTCGACTTATATCCTAGTCCGGTTTTATTATATCATCCTTTTTGATTATTTAGGATTAAGTCTAGATTTTTTGATCTTGTTGTGAATTTTTTTAACATTTCTTTTAAATTGTTAATCTCATTTTTTAATGATAAATTCTCCTCCTCAAGTGTTAGATCTTGAGTTGGATTTGTATTTTCTTTTTGTTCCTTGAGGTTTTGATTTTCCTCAAGAAGTGATTTGTTTTTATTTTCTAGTTTAATCAATTTACTATTTAAACATGAAATAATTCTAAAAAAATTTTTTGTTTAAATTAAAATCTACCTCATTCGGGCCTTCGGAAACGAGTACGGACTCGTGGCTTGTTTCAGGTTCAGACCCGTCTTCATCTTCCGACTCGTCTTCTATTTCTGCTTCGCGGGCCATCAGTGCGAGGTGGCTCTGATGTTTCTGCTCTTCTTCCTCCAATTCGTCCGAGGAGTCGTCCCACGTTGCTTTGAGGGCCTTCTTTTTGGTTGACTTCGGTTTGTCGAACTTCAGTTTTGGGCATTCGTTCTTGTAGTGTCCCTTTTTATATCAGCCAAAGCAAGTCACGTTCTTTTGTTCTGAGGGAGAGCTGATCTTTTGAAGGTCCTTTTTGCTGAAGCTCCTTTTTCTCCTGGTGAACATTTTTCTTACCAAGTTCACCAGGTGTTCTTCGTCTTCGGAGTCTTGGTCGGAATCTTCTTCATATTCAGGCTTTCTCTTCTTTTCCTTGGACGAACCTGCAAATAAAGCTATACCTTTCTCGGCTCCAGCATTAGTTTGTTCATGTAAATCTAATTCACAGAAAAGCTCGTCTAATTTTAACTTAGAAAGATTTTTAGAAATCTTGTAGGCATCTACGATTGATGCCCATAAACTATTACGTGGAAAAGCATTTAATGCATACCTTATTAAGTCTCTGTTTTCCATCTGGTGGCCTATCGCATGAAGCCCGTTGAGGATGTCCTTGATCCTCGCGTGGAGCTGATTTGTCGTTTCACCTTTCTGCATTTTTATATTAAGAATTTTATTTAAGAGCAGGTCTCGTTTGGTTACCTTGGCGTCGCTCGTTCCCTCGTGCAGCTCGATCAATTTGTCCCACAGCTCTTTAGCATTTTTGAGTGGACCGACTCTGTTTAGTTCTTCTCTTGTTAATCCGCACTGTAGAGTGTTGATCGCTTTATTTTCTGTTGACGCTTTTTTCTTCAAATCTTCTGTCCAGTCTTCAGGATCCAGTATATTCCCAGAGTTGTCCGCTGGAATTTTATAGGGTCTCGTGACGCTCATCCACTGGTCGAAGTCTGTTTTGAGGTAAACCTCCATGCGCTTCTTCCAGTACGAAAAATCATCCCCGTTGAAGAGTGGAGGTCGTACTGTGCTGAAGCCTTCTTGTTGGGACATCCTGTACACAAGTAAATAGCCAAAAAAATATCCCAAGACTTGGTCTTGGATTAGTAGTGCGGAAAAAGTAGAAAAATCTAGATTGGTGTTGCACCAATTTATATTTAATTGAAAAAAATATTAAAAAAAAATAAACCAGTTTGGAATAAAGTGTAAAAGTGAAGACCGAAAAAAATAAAAGGTTTCACCCCCAGTCTGATTGGTGGTTGCACCAAATCAGAGCGGTACTCGCTCTGATACCACTTGTAGGACCGTTAGATTCGATAAAGGGGGGGTGAATATTGATTCAAAAATATCGAGTATAAGTGTAGCGGAAAAGTAAAGTTGACACAGGGTTTTTTACTTCGTTCGGAGCCTGTGACGACTTCTACTCGAAGGCCCGTACTCCTTGAGTACTTTCGTTGGGCAATTCACTAGCAATTCAGATAATTACAATTTAAGTACAAAAAGATGCTAATGAAAAGAAAAACAAAGCTGTACCGACAGACAAGGAATTTAAAAGAGCGGGAACGTGTCGTCGGAGCTTTGTGAGCGTCGTTGGAGCGCAGAGCAGCAGAGCGAGTAATCTCAGAGTTCTCAGATGTGAAAGATGATTCTGAAGCTCCTGCCTGGGGCTTCTTTTATATGTTGCTCCGGGTGCCTGGATTCCTTCCGGGCACCTGGAATGTGACGTAGCTGCTCAAACCGAGATGCTCCACGTGGTGACGACTTGGCCTGGATATAATTTGCTTTCTGGGCGCCCGGACCACCATGTTCCAGAAAACTCCCTTTTCCTGCAAAACAAAGTTAGTCCAAGGCAATATATATCCTGCAAAATAGATTGTTAGCACATTTATGAATTAGCACAAATAGTATGACTTAGATTCCGTCTTTCCGAGACCGGAATCTAGTCACGATCTCGACTTAGACATTCGAAATGGATCTAAGCCGGATCGACGCCTAATGTTCCCTTCCCGGGAACGCGTCCTCGCAGTCACTCCCCTCTAGTGACTTACCTCACTTACCTGCCAGACGTCCGGTCAGCCCTTCGACGCGTCTGGACTTCTCGCCAGCTATCCGGTCAGCCCGGCGACCTAGCTGGACTTCTTGCCAAGCGTCCGGTCAGCCCGTCGACCCGCTTGGACTTCTTGCCAGCTATCCGGTCAGCCCGTTGATCTAGCTGGACTTCGTGCCAGACATCCGGTCAGCCCGTCGACCTGTCTGGACTTATCCTGCACACTCAATCAAAGTGTCAGACAACAACAAAACTAACTTAACCTATTTGTCATTCATCAAAACCTAGGTTAGACCGTTAGTGCTACCCGCACCAACACCTATCATAATAGCTTCATATCTTATCTTAGGGAAAACATGGAATGCTTAGTTTTAAGTTAAAGCTCTCATTGGCCCTTAGTTCTATCATGGCCGAATATTCATGAGCGTGAGATGAAGTTCCAATCCACATAACAAGTAGGAGAAAATGTTAACAATACCATTATCATAGGGCATCTATCATAAGAACAAAGGAGCATGTTTTAGTTTGAGGCTTAAACTTACCTAATCCTTTTATTCTTGCTTGGCCGAAAATCTAGGACCATGGATCTATGTTCTACTAAAAATTCTAGCATAGAAACATGGGATAAATCCCTACCATAAAATACATGTTTCAAGAAACATATCGAGCATGTCAAAAATTTAGATCTTTACATTTCCTAGGTCCTTCCTTTGGTCTTATCTTGATTTAAATTCTTCATGAGGTTTTCTTAGATTTTTTTTCTTTTTTATGTAACCGAATCTTCTTAGAACAAACAAGAGCTATTGTACCACAGGTGAGGGAAACTTACATCCTTTTGCTTGTGGTTTTCCTTAGAGAGAAAAGTGTTCTAGGTGCCAAGGAAGGAGGAAACTTTTTCTTCTTGTACCTCCTTTTGTTTCCTTTGCTTGGAAGGGCTAGAACTTGAAGGTTTCTTCTCGGAAATTAGCTTCCTTAGAGAAGAACTTAACTTAGCTATTGGAATGAGGAGAGGGAAGGGTTTCTTGGTTCGGTGAAGAGTGAAGAAGGGAGAAGGAGGAAGAAGAAAAAGAATTTAATCCCTTGTTTTTCTTCTCTAAACCTATTTATCCCTTTGCCAAATGAAACATGTCTTCATTCATTCCCTCAACTCCTCTTTTCCCCCACTCCTTTAATTCCCACGAAAATAGAGAGAGGGAGGGAAGTAGACAATTCTTCTTTTGCTTGCTCCTTTTCTTAACCAAGAGGGAAAAGAAGGTAAGCAACTTGGTTTTCCATTGCTCTCTCTTTTTTTTTTTTAGTTTTTTTTTCTCCTTTAATTAAATTTTTCATTCCTTTCCATCCAAATATTTCTCCTTATCCTAGTGGTTATCATTCATCAATTTATCTCCATCATTTGTGGGAGGTTCAAGGTTCAATCCTTGACCTCACCTCTTCTTATTCTATATTTTTGTTTTTATTTTCCATTTTCCTCTTATTCTTTTCATTTCTATGCTCCAAGGAAAAATAATATTCATATACATATCCTATAATTTCGTGGGTGTTACAATATGGTTCTTGCATTTTCTATAAAATTGATTTAAAGTCTGGCTATCATCAAATTCGCATGCGTGAGGGAGATGAAAAGAAAACTACTTTTAAGACTAGGTATGGTTTGAACGAATGGTTAGTCATGCCATTTGGGCTAACTAATGCACCTAGTACTTTCATGAGATTAATGAACCATATTTTACGTGTTGGTGCAGGAAGCATCCGACGATCGAATCTAAGTTTTGATAATGGCAAAGGGATTCAAAGTTAAGGTTCCTTGTTATCTAATGTGCTTGATTGAGCTTGCAGGAAAGTCCTAAGTGTTCTTAGGCAAAAGTCCTAGCTACGGTTAGGCATGGTGAAAATCCTAGGGGTGGTAACCCTAGGTCCTAGGGGGTGGTAACCCTAGGTGAAGGAAAACCCTAAGGGGCGGGAACCTTAGGTCCTAGGGGGTGGTAACCCTAGGTGAAGGAAAACCCTAAGGGGCGGGAACCTTAGGTCCTAGGGGGTGGTAACCCTAGGTGGTGAAAATCCTAAGGGGGTGTAACCTTAGGTCCTAGGGGGTGGTAACCCTAGGTGGAGAAAAACCCTAGGGGGCGATAACCCTAGGTCCTAGGGGTGGTAACCCTAGGCAGAAAGTCCAGTTGGTCTGGAGGACCAGAATGGCATCAGATAACTCTCCTAAGTGGAGTAGGTGAGGACGCGTTCCCCGTAGAGGGAACAGTAGGCGTCGGGTCGACCTAAGGTTTTCGGTTGGAAATCTGAAGGCAGACCCGGGCAGTCCGGAGACTGTCAATTACTGTTTTTACTATATTTTATGTCTACTGGCATTGTCTTCCAAGGTATGCTATTATCTTGGGACTAACGCATCTTGCAGGTACAAAAAGCCAACTTTAAGCCTCGGATGAACAGTGTCCGGGGCGCCTCCATGGAGCTTAGAGGCGCCTCGGGTGCAAGCCGAAGCCAGCTGTCCAGAGGAGCTGGAGGCGCCTAGGACGTAGCTGGAGGGGCCTTGGACCAAGGCTTGAAGGTGCCTTGAAGAGGCTTAGAGGCACCTTAAAGCTGATAAGTGCGACCAGTTCTGTGCTGATCCACGCGATCGACTAGGCAGCCTGGAGGCACCTTGGACAGGCTTGGAGGCGCCTCCAATACTGTATAAAAGAGGGATTCGAGCAGCAGCCAAGAGGAACAATTCTAAAGCGATCCGTCTCCAACGTGCTGCTAACGAAAGCTTCCGATCAAGCTGCGACAAGTTCCCGACAACCAGGCGCTCCGTTTTCTATAACTTAGTTGTGGTATTACTTTAAAGTTCTTGTGTACTCATTCTATACTTGTACTGAATTTTACGAGATTATAGTTGTTTCCCAACATAAACGCTCAACGAGCGTGGGCCTTGGAGTAGGAGTCGCCACAGGCTCCGAACCAAGTAAATCACTTGTGTTCGCGTGTTGATTGTTTTATTTCCGCTGCATTTATTACTCGAGTTTTACGAATTCAAAACGAGTGAAAGCCATGAGCGCTATTCACCCCCCCTCTAGCGCTTTTGATCCAACAATTGGTATCAGAGCGGGGTCGCTTCGATTTGGTGCAACCACTAATCAAGCAATTTTTTCGTGGTATTTTCAGTTTTCTCGGAGTCGATTGGAATTAGCATAATTGCTATTTTCTGATAAAGTTTTCCTCACTTGAAACGGTTTTGCTCGAAGTTGGTGCAACACCACTCGAGTTCATTTTTTTTTATATATACATCCCGCACTACTAATCCAAGACTCAGTCTTGGGACAGATTTTTGTGTGTGTGTGTGCAGATTTGTTAAATGACACTTCAAGAAGGTTATAGCACCGCTCGAGCACCGCTCTTCATCGGAGATGATTTCGGGTAATGTAAGGGTAGGATGGAGGCGTACTTACAAACCCAGTTTGAAGTCTCACCAAGACAGGACTTGTACTCCTACTAGACGACTCAGGGAAATTAGTGTCATACCAGAACTACGACACATCCTTAATAAAGAAAGTTGAGGCGAACGCAAAGGCTACCTGCATACTCCAGTGTGGACTAACCAAGGAGGAACTCAACAGAGTTGGACCGTTCTCCAGTGCAAAAGAGTTATGGGAGAAGCTGATCGAACTCCACGAGGGCACCTCCGACACCAAGGTAAGCAAAAGAGATTTGTTACTTAATAAATTGTATAATCTGAAAATGCAGGAAGGTGAGACGGCTAGCCTGCTCCCCGCCCGAATTCAAGAACTACTAAATGGACTCCATGCGATCAGACATAAGGTAGATAACCGAGACATCATAAGGTACTCCTTAAATGCCTTTCTGAGGAATACCTTGTGGGCATCCAAGGTAAATGCCTACAAGGTTTCTAAGGACCTCTCTACAATTAAGTTAGATGAGTTGTTTTCTGAGTTTGAGCTTCATGAATAGACTAACTCACGTATGGTCGAGAAAGTATTTGCCTTGATTACAGGTACAGGAAGAACACGCGAGTCAAAATCAAAACGTAGAACCTGTTGGTTAGTCCTAGGAAAACGTACCGGTTCCACTGTACAAAAAAATTTTGTACAAGTGTCGAACATTTCCTTAAATAACCTATTGTATTCTTTAGAAGTTAAATTAGGAATCGCAGACGGAACTTAACATCATTGATTCCAAATTTAACTTATCTGTTCTTAATTGTTTAGATTTGAATCGCAAGTGGAACTTAACAATATTGATTCAAATCTACCTAAGTTATTAATTCCATAAATATTAATTTCCAAAATTGGCTTCCAGGACTGCATGGCGAGGCACATGGCCTTCTTGGATATGGGAGCAACCACCACTGCCTAGGCAAAGCCTTTTAAGGAAAGTTAATATTTATTTCCTTAAATAACTCTAGGTTAACCAAAAAGAACAATCGAATCACAAATTCGAAAAAAAAGAAAACACAAACTCGAAAAAAAAATTATTTCAAAAACTCTAGAATCATATGCCTCTTGTGTTTGGTATTTTCATAAATAACTATACAAAGAAAACTAGTATGATTCGGAAAATAATTACTAGTTATACCTTTCTTTGTAAGCAAAAATAACCTCTTGATCTTCTACCGTATTCCTCTTCTTATCTTGGACGTTGTGTGGGCAACGATCTTCCGAGATGAGAACCACCAAGCTCCTTCTTCTCCAAACTAGATTCAGCCACCATTAATTCTCCATGAGAAGTAAAGATCCGGCCACCACCACCAAGCTCCAAGGGATGCCAGAAACGAAGCCTTCTTTCTCTCCTTCTTCTCCTAGCTAGAACCGGCCACCATGGACTTCCCTTTAGTTGATGCCGCCGGCCACAAAGGAGGAAGAGAAAAGAAGGAGAAGAGGAGACCCTAGGGCCGGCCACACCAAGGAAGAAAAGAATAGTGTCGTTCACCATGAAGGCACCTCTACCCCCTCTTTTATTATCCTTGGTCTTGGCAAATAAGGGAATTTTAATAAAACTTCCTTAATTCCTTTGCCATGAAAAGGAAAAAAATTATTTAATTAAAAATAATTTTCTTTTCTTAATATCAATGGTCGACCACCTACAATCCCCAAATCAAGAAAATTTTAATTCACACAAGAATTAAAACTTCCTAATTTGTTTCCGGAAATTTTATAAAAAAAAATTCTCCAATAATTTTCCCTTCATGGTGGATTATAAAAAGGAAATTTTATAAATTAAAACTTTCTTTTAAACATGTGCATAAAAATAAAGTTATCTCTAAAAATTAAAATCTCTTTCAATCTACAAATAAGGAAAGATATCAAATCTTTTCTTAATCTTTTGTAGAAACCTATAAAAAAGAATATTTAATTTTTAAACTCTCTTTTAAATCATGAACATGGTTAAAAAGGAAAGTTTTCTTAAAATTTAAAATCCACCTTTTAATCCACAAATAAGGAAAGATTTTAAATCTTTTCTTAAACTTTTGTAGAAAGCTATAAAAGGAAAGATTTAAATTTTAAACTTTCTTTTAAAACCATGGAATCCACATAAGAAAAATTTTAAAAATAAAATCCTTTTTAATATGATGTGGTCGGCCACCTAAGCTTGGGCTCTAAGCAATTGGCCGGCCACCTTAAGGCTCAACCTTTAGGCTTGGCTGGCCCTAAGCTTGAGCTTCAAGCTTGGTTTGGCCCTATTGGTTGAGTAAGAAGGTGGGTATGTGGTGGATATAAATCTCTATATACAAGAGGCTACGATAGGGACTGAGAGGAGGAATTGGTTTTGGTCTCTCTATGAAATTAAGCATCCCGTGTTCGCCCCGAACACATAACTTAATTTCATCAATAATAATTCATTTCACTAAAGAACTATTATTGAACTACCGCACCAATCTCAAATTATATTTTGGGCTCCTTCTTATTATGAGTGTGTTAGTCTCCCTGTGTTTAAGATGTCAAATGTCCACTAATTAAGTGAGTTACTGACAACTCATTTAATTAATATCTTAGTCCAAGAGTAGTACCACTCAACCTTATCATTGTGTCGGACTAAGTCCACCTGCAGGGTTTAACATGACAATCCTTATGAGCTCCTCTTTGGGACATTATCAACCTAGATCACTAGGACACAGTTTCCTTCTATAATCAACAACGCACACTATAAGTGATATCATTTCCCAACTTATCGGGCTTATTGATTTATCGAACTAAATGTCACCCATTGATAAATTAAAGAAATAAATATCAAATATATGTGCTTGTTATTATATTAGGATTAAGAGCACACACTTCCATAATAACTGAGGTCTTTGTTTCTTTATAAAGTCAGTATAAAAGAAACGACCTCTAAATGGTCCTGCTCAATACACTCTAAGTGTACTAGTGTAATTATATAGTTAAGATAAACTAATACCTAATTGTACTACGACCTTCCAATGGTTTGTTCCTTTCCATCTTGGTCGTGAGCTACTGTTTTTAATTTATAAAGAACTGATAACACGATCTTCTGTGTGTGACACCACACACTATGTTATTTACAATATAAATTAATTGAACATCTACATTTGGTATATATAAATGTAGACACTTGACCAATGTGATTCTTATAAATGTTTATACAAAAGCTAGACTTTTAGTATACACTCCAATAGAACCGAACAAGCATAAGAAGAGGAACAAGATTCGGAAGACGATGACAAGATCATAAGCAAATTCATCAACCTGATGAAAAAACTCTACAAAATGAAGGGGTTCAACAAAAAGGATGTCAAAAAGGCCATCCAGACCAAAGAAGCCCAATCAAGCTCAAAGGTCAAATTCGAGGTAACTTGATACGGGTGCAATCAGAAGGGGCACATCAAGGCGAACTACCCGAACCAAAAATATCCAAAGAAACCAAGAAGGAAGAAGGCTCTGAAGGCCACTTGGGATGAATCTTCTTCCGAGGAATCCTGTAACACCCCACCCTCCTCGCTATTGGACTGTGAGGGCGGAGCGCTACTGGACTACTAACTTTACTTAACTATCCTTGTTCACATATTGATAGTAATTCCTAAAACTCTCGGAGAACTCAAAACTTACAATTAGCAACAGAAGACTAAATGACTCATCTAATACATTCTTAATAAATGACAATCTTAATAAATTCTTAAGCTAGGTCCCAAGGCTTCAATAGTCCAGGCATCACACATCCATCCGCACATCCTTGTCGTCTTCCTTTGCTATAACTTTTCCTTTCCTTTATCTGCAGTAAGAGGAAATGCAACTATAAGCAAATGCTTAGTAAGCGTTATCTAACTCACAAAATCTCGATATACATGTGAATATACTGAAAACTAAAATTGAATGCTAAAAATGGAAAACTACTCATGCTCATATACAAGCAAAAGAAGCATACTGAAATGCTAAACGTGTAAAACAAATCTATATAATCATGCTAGCATAATCTTGCTGAATTTTAAACACTTTCTGAATCTTATTTCACTTGTTTAAAAACTTATACTTTAATACTTCAAAATAATAATCAACTTTCTTCTTGGGCCCAGGCGTAGTACCATCATATGCGTGTTCCCTAATAGGTTGGGGTAGCGAGCCACCAATCCTAAAAAAGTAGACCTCGGTCTACCGGGGCCAAGACCTTGGAATTGGACACCTGGATTTGTTTAACGACAACCTAGGAAGTCGACATTTTCTTTAAAGTAAAATACTTGTTATCTTTTATTACTTCTAATATATAATGCCTCGGCATTTTCTTTAAGCACCTTGTGTGCCAAAATCCCTAAAATCTTGACTTTGGGATCTACTTAAGGCCTTGGCCTTTCTCTTTCTTTTCTTTATCTTTCTTACACTTGTTAATACTTCTAATAAAAGAATGTTTCTTTAAAAACTGAAATGTTTAAACAAATTCTAACTTTGAAATGCATAAACAAAAATCTCCATACTATGCTAATCAAAATTCTGCTTACTATACTAATCAAAATTCAGCATTCTATGCTACACTAATTTTGCATACTATGCAAACATAAATTCTGCACTATAATACTTAACCAAACTGTACTATAATCTTTTTCTTTAAAAACTGCACTATAAGTTCCACCAAAAATCTGCACTACAAGTTCCACCAAAAATCTGCACTATAAATTCCACTAAAAATCTGCACTACAAGTTCCACCAAAAATCTGCACTATAAACTTTAAAGAAATCTATACCATAAGCTCTTAAGAAATCTGCACTACAAGCTCTAAAGAAATATGCTCTAAAGAAATCTGTATTTTAAGCTCTAAGAAATCTGCACTACAAGCTCTAAAGAAATCTGCATTTTAAGCTTTAAGAAATCTGCACTATAAGCTTAATTAAAAATCTACACTATAGGCTTAATTAAAAATCTGCACTACAAGCTTAATTAAAATCTGCACTATAAGCCTACATAAAAATCTGCACTATAAGCTTAATTAAAATCTGCACTATAGGCTTAATTAAAAATCTACACTATAAGCTTAATTAAAACCTGCACTATAGGCTTAATTAAAAATCTGCACTATAAGCTTAATTAAAATCTGTACTATAAGCCTACATAAAAATCTGCACTATAAGCTTAATTAAAATTTGTACTATAGGCTTAATTAAAAATCTGCACTATAAGCGCTTCTTATGATTCGAATTCAAGAAGAACAAAGGTCAAAAACTACTCCTACTGCAGGTGAGAAGCACTTACCTTGATTCTTGGACTCACAACCGAACAAAAAGGGCTTCTAGGACCTTGGCCGGCCGCCGGAGATGATGCCCTAACTCCCTTTCATTTTCTGCCCGAGCTCCGCCATCGTACGCAGAAGAGAAGGAGAGAATGGTTTAAGTCACGGGAAAACAGAGCATCAACTTATCCCTTTTTATAACTTAATATTTCTGTTAACTCCTTAAATAAATTCGCTATCTTTTCTAAACAAACAAATCCAACATCAACTTATCTCTTTTATAATCCAATATTCTGTTAATTATCTTAAATAAATTCGCTACTTTTTCTAAACAGACAAATCCAAGATCAACTTATATCTTTTATAATCCAATATTCTGTTAACTATCTTAAATAAATTCGCTATCTTTTCTGAACAGAAAAATCTATTTGCACACCTGGTCAGCCGGGTTTTGACCGAGTCAAAGGTCATGGGTTCAATTCTCGACTTGGACATTTTTTTGTCGAAACTTCCTTCGTTTAGTAAAAATACCAAACGATCTCCAAAAATTACATAAAAATACTCTAAAAATTTCTAAAAATCCCTAGAATATTTCTATTGCATTTTTAAATATTTTTAAATTACTTTTATGACTCTAATTGAGGAAATTTGGGGCATTACAATTCTCCCTACCTTATAAAAGGTTCGTCCTCGAACTTAGAATAATTCTGGATATCTCTATCTCATACAGTTCTCACGCTCCTAAGTAACTTCCTCGTGCTTCTGGTTCTAAATGACTTTCACTAATGGTGCTCTTTGTTCCTTAGTCTCTTAACTTCTCGGTCCTCTATTATTCATATCGCATCGTACCCATTAGGGGTCCTTGGAAGGCTTGATATCTTCTCTATCCTTTCTAAACATACTTATGTATATGAATATAAGAGAGACAAAACTTCTATCTTATTAAAGCGCATTTAAGCAATTACTCCTTACTGCAAATAATAAAGAAAGCATAAAAGGAAGACTTAAATACTTTCTTACTTGAAGACGACAAGGTTGGTGCTGATGTGTGATGCTGGAGAATAGGAACAACTCTGATACCAACTTGTAACACCCCACCCTCCTCGCTACTGGACTGTGAGGGCGGAACGCTACTGGACTACAAGCTTTACTTAACTATCCTTGTTCACTTGTTGATAGTAATTCCTAAAACTCTTGGAGAACACAAAACTTACAATTAACTAGCAGCGGAATACTAAATGACTCATCTAATACATTCTTAATAAATGACAATCTTAATAAATTCTTATGCTAGGTCCCAAGGCTTCTATAGTCTAGGCATCACACATCCATCCGCACCTCCTTGTCGCCTTCCTTTGCTATAACTTTTCCTTTCCTTTATCTGCAGTAAGAGGAAACGCAACTATAAGTAAAATGCTTAGTAAGCGCTATCTAACTCACAAAATCTCGATATGCATGTGAATATACTGAAAACTAAAACTGAATGCTCAAAAAGGAAAACTACTCATGCTCATATACAAGCAAAAGAAACATACTGAAATGCTAAACGTGTAAATCAAATCTATATAATCATGCTAGCATAATCTTGCTGAATTTTAAACACTTTCTGAATCTTATTTCACTTGTTTAAAAACTTATACTTTAATACTTCAAAATAATAATCAACTTTCTTCTTGGGCCCAGGCGTAGTACCATCTTATGCGCGTTCCCTAATAGGTTGGGGTAGCGAGCCACCAATCCTAAAAGAGCAGACCTCGGTCTACCGGGGCCAAGACCTCGGAATTGGACACCTGGATTTGTTTAACGACAACATCAGAAGTCGGGTACTAGCCTCTTAAATAAAGTAAAATACTTGTTATCTTTTATTACTTCTAATATATAATGCCTCGGCATTTTCTTTAAGCACCTTGTGTGCCAAAATCCCTAAAGTCTTGACTTTGGGATCTACTTAAGGCCTTGGCCTTTCTCTTTCTTTTCTTTATCTTTCTTACACTTGTTAATACTTCTAATAAAAGAATGCTGCTTTAAAAATTGAAATGTTTAAACAAATTCTAACTTTGAAATGCATAAACAAAAATCTGCATACTATGCTAATCAAAATTCTGCATACTATACTAATCAAAATTCTGCATTCTATGCTACACTATTTCTGCATACTATGCAAACATAAATTCTGCACTATAATACTTAACCAAACTGCACTATAATCTTTTTCTTTAAAAACTGCACTATCAGTTCCACCAAAAATCTGCACTACAAGTTCCACCAAAAATCTGCACTATAAATTCCACTAAAAATCTGCACTACAAGTTCCACAAAAAATCTGCACTATAAACTTTAAAGAAATATGTACCATAAGCTCTTAAGAAATCTGCACTACAAGCTCTAAAGAAATCTGCTCTAAAGAAATCTGTATTTTAAGCTCTAAGAAATCTGCACTACAAGCTCTAAAGAAATCTGCATTTTAAGCTCTAAGAAATCTGCACTATGAGCCTATATAATAATCTGCACTATAAGCTTAATTAAAAATCTGCACTATAGGCTTAATTAAAAATCTGCACTACAATCTTAATTAAAATCTGCACTATAAGCTTAATTAAAATCTGCATTATAGCCTTACTATAAGCTTAATTAAAACTTGCACTATAGGCTTAATTAAAAATCTGCACTATAAGCTTAATTAAAATCTGCACTATAAGCCTACATAAAAATCTGCACTATAAGCTTAATTAAAATCTGTACTATAGGCTTAATTAAAAATCTGCACTATAAGCGCTTCTTATGCTTCGAATTCAAGTAGAACAAAGGTCCGAAACTACTCCTATTGCAGGTGAGAAGCACTTACCTTGATTCTTGGACTCACAACCGAACAAAAAGGGCTTCTAGGACCTTGGCCGGCCGCCGGAGATGATGCCCTAACTCCCTTTCATTTTCTGCCCGAGCTCCGCCATCGTACGCAGAAGAGAAGGAGAGAATGGTTTAAGTCACGGGAAAACAGAGCATCAACTTATCCCTTTTTATAACTTAATATTTCTGTTAACTCCTTAAATAAATTCGCTATCTTTTCTAAACAGACAAATCCAACATCAACTTATCCCTTTTATAATCCAATATTCTGTTAATTATCTTAAATAAATTCGCTACTTTTTCTAAACAGACAAATCCAAGATCAACTTATCCCTTTTATAATCCAATATTCTGTTAACTATCTTAAATAAATTCGCTACCTTTTCTAAACAGAAAAATCTGTTTGCACACCTGGTCAGCCGGGTTTTGACCGAGTCAAAGGTCATGGTTTCAATTCTCGACTTGGACATTTTTTTTGTCGAAACTTCCTTCGTTTAGTAAAAATACCAAACGATCTCCAAAAATTACATAAAAATACTCTAAAAATTTCTAAAAATCCCTAGAATATTTCTATTGCATTTTTAAATATTTTTAAATTACTTTTAGGACTCTAATTGAGGAAATTTGGGGCGTTACAAATCCGACGACGAAGAAGCCGAGCAGGCAAGCCTCCTCGAATTGACAGCCCGGGACTACACCAAAAGCGAGGACGAATCGGAAGCCGAGTCCGAGAGAAGCCATGGATCTGCATCCGTTTCTGAAGGGCCAAACCCCTCTGTAAGTAAATGTCGTTTGTATAGTTTAATCAATTATTTAATGCATAAAGTAGTTAAATTGAAAGTTTGAATCAAGTCACTTCTAAAGGAGGTAACACTCCTTAAAGAAGTGACTAACCCCGTAACCTTGCCTGACTCAGTTTAGACTGAAAATTCAACTCAAGTCCAAAAGCTTGAGGAAGAAAATTCAAGTTTGAAAACTCAGGTCAAGGATTTAGAAGAGACCCTAGAACAGTTTTCTTTGGGGTCCAAGAACCTTGACCTAATTCTTGGGACTCAAAGAGCCGTTTACAATAGAACTGGACTAGGATTTAAATCCAAAAAGAAATATATATCCTATCTATCCTTTGTCAACAGACGAAATAGTAAACTAGTCCAAGCATGGGTACCCAAGTCCAACTTGGTCAATCAAGTTGGGCTTGGTAAATATTGGGTCCCTAAGGATCAAGTACATTACCTTGAAAAACCTTATCGAGGCTATGATCCAGGGGGAGCAAAAATCTTAACAAATAGGTAATAAAATCTTAACAAAAATCTTAACAAAAATCTTAATTAAGAATAATCTTAACAAATAATTAATAAAATAATCATAACAAATAATTAATAAAATAATCTTAACAAATAAATAATAAATAAATAAATAATCTTAACAAACAAATAATCAATAAATAAATAAAAAAACAAATAATTAATAAAATAATCTTAACAAATAAATAATTAATAAATAAATAAAATAATCTTAACAAACAAATAATCAATAAATAAATAAAAAAACAAATAATTAATAAAATAATCTTAACAAATAAATAATTAATAAATAAATAAAATAATCTTAACAAATAAATAATTAATAAACAAAAGTTAAAATGGAAAATAAAGGGAGGCTCCATAATAGCTGGCACCTCCAAAAGGAATCTACCCGACTGGGTAACTAAATGCAACCTACCTGGCAAGGTAATTAGGGCTAGAATGAAAGGGCAAAGTTTAACTTGACCCATAGTACTTGTAACGCCTGAAAATTCTCAAAATAATTATTAGAAATATCCTAGTATTTTTATGGAAATTTAGGATATTTTTATGGAATTTTTAGAATAGCAGAAGTAGCAAAAAATAAATAGGAAACGAAAATAGCTTACACGAGAATTGAACCCGAGACCTATGGGTCCTATGACTTATGGTGAACCTTAGTAACCAAGTGAACCCAACAGGGCCGTGCTAAAAGAAAAGGGAATCAATTAGATTTATATTTGAGTTAGGTGAATCTACCACTTAATATAAATAGGGAGGAATTAAGTGAAGAGTTAATTCTATTAACGTAGCTTTTCTCCTCCTCACCCTAGTTTCCGCCGACCCCTCTCCCTTCTCCTCTCCTTCTCTCGGCGCACCAAGCCAAGGGTTCTAGGAGCACCTCCCGGCAACACAAAGGATACGAGGACGCTCCTCTTCGTGAGAAGAACGCATAGACGTGAGAAGATCGTCAAGTAGATCGTCTCCTCCGGAAATCTAGCGATTAGAATCATAAGAAAATCCGAACAGGAGGTAAGAAACCCCTCACCTACAGTATAAGTAGCTTCCGTGTGAATTCCATGTTTTAGTTAGTAGTATATAGCTTTTCGGCACAAAGGATGCGAATTAGCGCATACCAAGTGTTCGATTAAATTACTAGCACAGTTAAAATGCAACTTAGGCATTTTAATAGCTTAGTTAAATGCAATAGAAGCATTTCACAGCTCATATAGCCTTGCTACATCTTTTACAGGACTAGATGTCCAATGGGTGGGCTCCCACAGTCGCCTCTAGGTTTAGATAACCTAGTTCTGGGTTTAGACAACCTAGTAAAAGGAAGACAAGAATTTATTAGCTTATGTTCAGTATTTTACTTTCTCAGTGGCACTGTACTGGATTAGATATCCATTAGGTTGGGCTCCCACAGTCGTCCCTAGGTTCAGATAACCTAGTAACCCTACTAAATTCGAGACTTGCAAACTCGGGTCTAGTTAGGGATGCGCACACTGTTGGGTTCTTCGGGCCGCGAAAACCGCTTTTTCGCGTCGCAGAAACCCCGAGTCACCCAAAGCCGTAGATCCGTGCAAAGATTCGTAAACAAAAACTTTTCGAAAAACCTTTTCTTGTACGAGTTTGTAAAACCTTTAGATCTACACTAGATAAGGGTTATACCTTCGAAGCGTGCCTTTCGCGTTCCCGCTCGTCCAAGGTGCCGGATCTCTAGACCGTCAAGTGTACGGTCCTCTAGAAGTATCCACACGAACAATCCTTGATGGAGAAGACCAAACAAAGGTGTGCTAGCACCTTGTCTTGTTCGGCCAAGAGAGGAGGAGAGGGAGAAGAGAGAGCTCTAGAGGAAGAAGATGACTTAATCACACTTGAATGAAAAATGAATATTTTCATTCCCCACTAGAGTGGCCGGCCACATCTTGGAGGTGTAACTCCCCACATTAATTCCAATTAATGTGGAGACCATTAAGAGTTGTAACCCCCATGAGGTGGCACTCTAGGATGATGTGGATCAACACTATTGGTCCACATCTTGCCACCTCACTAAATGACATGGCAACAAGTGTAACCTCCTCATTTAATGTGGGTCGACCACATTAAATGCTATGGAGGCTTGTAACCTCCATGAGGTGGCACACATTGATGATGTGGAGCAATCCTATTGGTCCACATCTTGCCAACTCACTAGTGATGTGGCAAAAAGTCAAGTCAAACATGACTTTTTCTCTTCCTCTCAAATCAAGTCAAACTTGATCAAATCTTCTCATGGTTGATCTAATCCAACCATATAATTCAAGCCAACTTAATATAATGAATCTAATTCATTAAATTAAGTTGATTTAATGAGTCATAATCTAAGTAGACTCATTAAATACATGAATCAACTTGAGTCCAACTCAATTAGCCCAATTTGGATTACTCTTAATCCAATATGATTCATCAAATGAATCTAATCCTCTTGGTTCATCATATGAACCAAATCTCCATCTAATTGTCCTTAGTGTGTGACGCTATAGGTTCTTGTAACGTTGGCAATGCCCTAAACCCATTTAGGAGCATAAGTAATGAGCGGTATCTAGCAACACATCATTACTACCCAAGTTACAAGAATGTCTAGATCCGACATCACCTTGTGACTACCAATTGTGACTCCTCACAAAATATGTGACATTGTCCTTCTATCCTAGACATCTAGATTGATCAATGTGAGGCATAGACCGTGTCATCCTCGAATCAATCTAAATCTTGAACTCCAAGTAGACTCACTCGATCAAATGAGCTCAACATCTAATGTTGACTCATTTGGGCATGGTCATGCACTTAGTGGTCTCACTCTATCAAGAATACCGATGTCGCTCCCGTCATAGGGGAGGGATAGATTCCATCTACATCACTCACATCCCTCCGTATAATTTGTTACATACCCAGTAATCGCCTTTATAGTCCACCCAGTTACGGGTGACGTTTAATGAAACTAAAGTACACAACTCCTTATGTAGGGATCCATGGTGACTTCAGGTCTAAGGACTAATAGTCATACTAATAGCCACATGAGAAAGTATATGACACTCATATAACGATCCATGATACTTTCTCATGGCGGGTCATTCAGTATACATTCTCTAATGCATACCCATGTGTCAGCTTGATATCTCTATGTCCATGACTTGTGAGATCAAGTCATCGAGCTGACCTACATGATAGTCTTATTGTATTAACATTGTCCCGGAATGCTAATACTCGACTAGGAATGATTTAGAGTAGTGTTCCCTATATCATCTCACTATCGATTCAACTAATCAATTGATATAGGTATGAACCTTCTACTCAAGGACGCTATTATACTTAGTCTATTTGGCACTAATATAAATAAGTATAATAACCAAACAAAATGCCTTTATTAATATACAAGAATATGATATACATGAGTCCATACAATCATCAAATGATTGGCTCTAGGGCTCTAACTAACTCACACAGCACGTACAGTTGCCCGGCCCAAACAGCAGTATGATTAGTATTTTCATCTATTATATATGTAGTTTTAAAATCTCACAAAATAGTTAGGTGAAATCAGTATAGCTTCAGCATTTGCTAGAATTAGCTCAGTTTATGCTTCAGTTCAGCTCACTCTTATGATTATGTATGATAGCTCTATGTTCAGCTTTTGTTACGCATGCTTTAGATGATAGTATGTCATGACTAGTTTTTGGTTTCCATGTATTGTATGATAGCATGCCATGTTTTAGTTTAATCAGTACATATTCAAATAGCATGTTTGAAAAGCATATTGCATCGATTGCATGTTTTATGAGGTAGATGGTTTCTTACTAAGCGAAAGTTTACAGATACTCTTTCCTTATACTGTAGATAAACGTAAAGGAAAGATGGACTAGCGGAGGCTGGAGGACAATGTGATGAAGATGTGTGTGGATGGAACTTGGAAAAAAGATCTTAGGGAATTTCAGCAAGCTTGTTTTAAGCACAAAAACCTTTTAGCATTTTATTATTTTGCACCTTAGTATGTTAATTACTATGAATTAGTTAATCATGCACCCTATCATGCTTAGAACACTATTTGTGTGATGTTAGAATGTTTTGCATGTAGTTTAGAATTGATATAAGAAATTTTGGCACGAACATGTGCTGAAATCAGAGCTTAGCTGCAAAATCAGAAACCCCAATCGATCGGTGGATCAATTGGGGGTCCTCAATTGATCAATGGATCGATTGGGCAGTTTGTTCCACGATCGATCATCCGATCGATCCAGCCTAGTTTCATCGCGAACAGAGAGCTCCGGAATCGATCACTGGATCAATTGGTTAGCCTGGATCGATCAGCCGATCGATCCAGAATATTGCCCAAGCACAGTAGCGTGCTGAATCGATCACTGGATCGATCCAACCCAAGTTTCGCATACAGTAGCATGCTGGATCGATCACCGGATCGATTCGACCATTCCAATCGATCGGTGGATCGATTGGGAGGTCTGATAACGGTTGGGAAAATGTTTAATTCAGTTCCTTGACCATAGGGGATGTAGTATATGCTAGGTATACTTTAGATTACACCCCTTGGCACATATGGAATAAAGAAATGACAATAGTTTAGCAAAATTTTATTTAGTACAGCTTCCGCACCTAGATTTAATGATGGTCAGGGAATAGTTTAACACAGCATAATGTGATGGTCCGACCTTACAGTTTAGTTAGTAGAAGGTGGGTCGTTACAGAGTGGTATCAGAGCAAAGTTCCATACTTCCTTCACACACATCAGCATTGAACCTGCAGCTTCCAAGTAAGAATACCTCTCACTTTGTTATGTTTATTGCTTTCCTGTTTGTAGATAACTAAAGTATGCTTATCTGTGGTAGTAACTAACATGATAGTATTAGTTATGTAAACATGATGCTTTAGTTATGTATGTCCTCTCTTCCTTTAGAAATGGCAAGAGGACGCCCAGCTAGAAGGGCACCAGCTACTGAGCCCCAGCACGAGGCAGGTAGTTCATTGCCTCCCCCAGACCTTACAGCATTAGTGGCTCAGCTACAGCAACAGCTAGCTGAACAGCAACAGGAGATAGCCACCTTAAAGGCTAATCAGCAGAATACTCCCACAGTCACCCCGGAACCAAACCTAGCAACGCCAGTAGTCTTAGAGGTTCCACCAGTCCAGCCTACAGCACTAGTAGCCCCAGCAACAGAGGCAAGAAGAGAAGCCTATCTGATCAGTGGCAGAGAGTCAAGCCCGAGAACTTCTCTGGCACCAGTGAACAATGGGATGCTCAAGCCTGGTTCAAAACACTAGAGAGCACGATGGAGCTTCTGGACTAGCCAGAGCATGAAAAGGTGAAGTGCACCTCCTTCTGCTTGACAGGAGATGAGAGAGTCAAGCCCGAGAACTTCTCTGGCACCAGTGAACAATGGGATGCTCAAGCCTGGTTCAAAACACTAGAGAGCACGATGGAGCTTCTGGACTAGCCAGAGCATGAAAAGGTGAAGTGCACCTCCTTCTGCTTGACAGGAGATGCACGTATATGGTGGGAGAGAATTAGAGCGAAGCGCCCAGTGAACCAGATGACGTGGGCCGACTTCGAGAAAGAATTCTTCGAGGAGTTCTTTCACATGCGGGTCACAAACCGCCACTACGACGAGTTCACGGAGTTTCATCAGGGCAACCTATCAGTTGAGGAAGCCGTGAAGAAATTCAACAGATTGGCTCGTCTATGCCCTGAACTAGTCAGCACAGAAAAAGAACGAGTCTGGTTGATGCTCAAGATGCTGAGGCCGGAAATAGCAATGAACGTGGCTGGCGGCGTACATAGGCCGCAAACCACCGAAGAACTAGTCAGCAGTGCTCTGACCACGAGCACTACTAGAACAATATCAAGCAGCAGAAGAAAGTCCTCTCAGAGTCCAAAGGGCAAGGAGGCTCAGGTACTCAGAAACAACAAGGCCACTGCTCTAACTGGAAGGGGAACTCCAGCAACAAGCGCAAACCAGGGAGTTACCCGAAAGGAGGACCAGCTAGTAAACATCCTAGTTATCCCAAGTGTGCTACTTGTGGGAAATTTCACCCAGGAGTTTGTCGCAAGGGCACACGAGGATGCTTTGAATGTGGACAGGAAGGGCATATGGCTAAGCAATGCCCGAACAAGACAAGTCTTCCTCAACCACAGCCGATACAGTATGGAGGCCAGCCAGCACAGCTACATCAGATGCAGGCCGCTTTAGATGGTCCACATATCAGCCAGGGCAGATTAGAAGCTCCTCCAGCTACGACCAATGCGAGGATCTACGCACTCACCAGAGAGGACGTAGCAAATACCTCGACAGTTGTTACAGGTCAGATCAGTATTTTACAGCAAAGTACAACTGTCTAATTCAATACTGGGGCAACCCATTCTTATATATCCAAGACATTTGCCGAGAAGTTAGCAATACCTCCAGAGGTACTCCATAGTCAGTTTCTGACGACGTTACCTTCAGGAGAAATTACTGCGTCCACGCACTGGCTCAGAGCAGTGCCAGTCATTATAGCAGACAGAGAACTCTTTTGTGATTTGATAGTGCTAGACATGACTGATTACGATGTCATTTTTGGGATGGACTTCCTGATCAGATACGGTGCCTCTATAGAGTGCCGTAAACAGAAAGTCGTATTCCAACCTGAAGCAGAAGTGCAGTTTGAATACGTCGGAGAACCAAAGAGAAAAGTCAAGAAGTTTCTCTCAGCTATGAAAGCGCAGAGATTAATGGATTCAGGATGTACGGGATTCCTAGCACAAGTAGTCAATACCAGTCAGGATAAGGACCAACAGCTAGCAGAGGTCCGAGTCGTATGTGACTACCCAGTAGTCTTCCCTGAAGAGTTACCAGGCCTAGCACCAGACAGGGAGATTGAATTCGAGATAGAACTCATCCCCGGTACAAATCCTATTTCCAAAGCACCCTACCGCATGGCTCCAGCAGAACTGAAGGAACTTCATGAGCAACTACAGGAGCTGCTTGACAAAGGCTTCATACGCCCTAGTCACTCACCATGGGGGGTGCCTGTATTGTTCGTGAAGAAGAAGGACGGGAGCATGCGCCTGTGTATAGATTACCGGGCACTGAATCAAGTCACAATCAAGAACAGGTATCCTCTTCCCAGAATAGATGACCTGTTTGATCAGCTAAAGGGAGCAGCAGTGTTTTCGAAAATAGACCTCAGATCAGGTTATCATCAGGTGAAAGTTAAAGAAGGGGATATACCCAAGACAGCATTCAGGACTAGATATGGACACTACGAGTTCGTAGTCATGCCCTTTGGCATGACAAATGCTCCAGCTACTTTCATGGACCTCATGAACAGGGTATTCAGAGAATACTTAGATAAGTTTGTTATCGTATTCATCGATGACATCCTTATCTATTCAGGAACTCAGGAAGAACACGCCGAGCACCTGAGAATAGTATTGCAGACCCTTCAGCAGAACCAGCTGTACGCCAAGTTCTCGAAATGTGAATTTTGGTTAGATCAGGTGTCCTTCCTGGGTCACATCATCTCAAGGGATGGTATCATTGTAGACCCCAGTAAGATAGAAGCTGTGAGTAGTTGGAAAAGACCCAAGAACGCTAGTGAGATCAGAAGCTTTCTGGGATTAGTAGGTTATTACAGAAAATTCGTAGAGGACTTCTCCAGGATAGCCTCCCCACTGACAGCTCTTACCAGCAAGAACAAAAAATTCTAGTGGACAGAGGACTGTGAGAACAGTTTCAGTGAGCTGAAGAGGAGATTGACCAGTGCACCTATTCTGACAGTACCAGAAAATACAGACAGCTTTGATATATATTGTGATGCCTCTAAGTTGGGACTAGGAGCAGTGCTGATGCAAAATGGCAAGGTGATCGCCTATGCCTCCAGACAACTCAAGGATTATGAGAGGAATTACCCTACTCATGACCTTGAGCTTGCAGCAGTGGTGTTCGCTCTCAAGATTTGGAGACATTACTTGTATGGAGCTCAATGCAGAGTGTATACAGATCATCAGAGTCTGAAGTACTTCTTCACTCAGAAGGATCTGAATATGCGACAGCGCAGATGGCTAGAGCTGGTCAAAGACTATGACATAGACATCCTCTACCACCCAGGAAAAGCAAATAGGGTAGCAGACACACTTAGCAGAAAGTCCAGTGCTGCCTTATTATCTCTAGCAGCCATGTCACCACCCCTACAGAAAGAGATCACAGATTTTGATCTCGAACTCATAGTTGGACAGCTCTCTACTATGACATTAGAGTCAACCTTGCTTGGTGACATCCAGACAGCTCAGGAGCAGGATCCTGAAATTCAGAAAATCAAGCAAGGATTAGCAGAATCAGAAAGTGGAGAATTCAGAGTGCCCGCTAGCGGGGTGTTGTGTTTTGGTGACAGGCTATGTGTTCCAAATCAGGAGGAACTACGAAGAAAGATTTTAGATGAGGCTCACAAGACTCCCTATGTGATGCATCCTGGCTCCACCAAAATGTATCAGGACTTGAAGAAATGTTTTTGGTGGCCTAGGATGAAGAGAGACATCGCTCGATATGTCAGCACCTGCCTAACCTATTAGAGGGTTAAGGCAGAACATCAGAGACCAGGAGGAGTTTTATAGCCCATTCAGATTCCAAAATGGAAGTCGGAAGATATTTCTATGGATTTCATAGTGGGACTACCCAGAACCACGAATGGTTTTGATACTATTTGGGTAATAGTCGACAGGTTGACTAAATCAACCCACTTCTTAGCTATCAGGATATCCTACTCCATCGAACAGCTAGCACAGTTATATCTCAAGGAGATTGTTAGACTACATGGAGTCCCACGAACCATTATTTCGAACAGGGACAGTAGGTTCACATCACACTTCTGGGAGTGTGTACAGTCAGCTTTGGGCATGAAGATAAAGTTCAGCACAGCCTTCCATCCTCAGACAGATGGACAGACGGAGTGAGTAAATCAGGTACTCGAAGATATGCTCCGAGCATGTGCCCTAGACTTCAAGGGAAGTTGGTGCAAATATCTGAGTTTAGCAGAATTTGCATACAACAATAGCTATCAGGCCACCATCGGCATGGCACCTTACGAGGCTCTTTATGGGCGGAGGTGTAGATCTCCAATCTGCTAGTATGAGAGTGGTGAACAGAAAGAACTAGAACTCCAGACAGATCTAGTGGCAGCCACCACAGCAGCTATACAGTAGATCCGCCAGAGGATAGAGACAGCTCAGAGCCGCCAGAAAAGCTATGCTGATACACGGCGCAGACCTTTAGAGTTTTCATTTGGGGATACAGTATTCCTCAGAGTGGCTCCCATGAAGGGAGTAATGCATTTTGGGAAGAAGGGCAAACTAAGTCCCAGATATGTGGGACCATACCTTATCAACAGAAGAGTTGGCAAGGTAGCATATGAGCTAGAGCTACCACAGGAGATGTCAGCCATCCATAATGTATTTTATGTCTCTATGCTAAAGAAGCATATCCCAGATGCCACCCAGGTGATTGAGCCCCAGTCGGTACTAGTCCGCGAAGACCTCAGCTATGATAGTCGGCCTATTCAGATAATAGACCGAGCAGTTAAGAAATTATGGAACAAGGAGGTACCATTAGTAAAAGTCATTTGGCAAAATCACTCAGCAGAAGAGGCAACTTGGGAGACAGAAGCTAGTATGAGGCAGAAGTACCCAGAGTTATTCTAAATTCGAGGACAAACTTTTTATAAGGTATGGGGGATTGTAACGCCCGAAAATTCTCAAAATAATTATTAGAAATATCCTAGTATTTTTCTAGAATTTTAAGATATTTTTATCGAATTTTTAGAATAGCGGAAGTAGCAAAAAATAAATAGGAAACGAAAATAACTTACACGGGAATTGAACCCGAGACCTATGGGTCCTATGACTTATAGTGAACCTTAGTAACCAAGTGAACCCAGCAGGGCTGTGCTGAAAGAAAAGGGAATCAATTAGATTTATATTTGAGTTGGGTGAATCTACCACTTAATATAAGTAGGGAGGAATTAAGTGAAGAGTTAATTCATTTAACGTAGCTTTTCACCTCCTCACCCTAGTTTCCGCCGACCCCTCTCCCTTCTCCTATCCTTCTCTCGGCGCACCAAGCCAAGGATTCTAGGAGCACCTCCCGGCAACACAAAGGATACGAGGACGCTTGTAAGATCTCGGGAAATTTAAATACATAGGGTTATTTCAGAAATAGCCTTATAGAATTTTTCCGGAATTTTTAGAAATTTTTTGGGAATTTTTCGGAGCTCGTACGGAGGGTTTTGAGGGGATCAATTTTGGGTTCAGATAAAGCCTGTTTGGGATACCCGTTTAAGAGAGGAAATGTTTATTTAAATAAATTCTTTTTATAATTATTCCTTTTATTTCTTTCTCCCTTACAACGCCGATCCCAAACCCGAGCTTCCTCCTCACTTCCCCGATCTCCCCTTCTTCCTTCTCTGCTCTCTCTCTCGCGGACGAATCGGAGGCGACGGGAGTGGAGCTTCTCCTTTGGCGATCCTTCCTCTGCCGGCATCGACACCACAAGCTCAGATCCGGTCGGTGGTTCTCCTCTCCAGACTATAATCGGCCGAGGAGTTGCTGTTCGGCGGATCTTGCGGCTGATCACCGAAGGGGCTGTGGCTAGGGCACGGTGAAGGACCAGATCTCGCGTCGACCCCCATCCAATCGTCCACCGAAGCTTGGAGAGGTGCCCTAGTTCGGATTTGTGCCACTCGATTCGCCGGCGTGGGTAAGCTAGCCCTAATAGAATTTGCCTGTTCTCTGGTTTGTGCCCTAGATTGAGTCTTCTTTCCCGATTCTTGCTCGTTGCCTCCCTGATTGTTGGCGATCCTAGGTCAGGTCTTGGATTCCCTTCCTTGTTGATTGTTGATTTGAGGATCAGAGGAATCTTCGATACTCCGCTTCACGGATTGGATCGGGTGACATTTTCTAGAGACGATCAATTGAGGTAATGTTGGGAATTATGGAGATTCAAGGATCTTGTTGGATTGTTTTTCTGTTGTGATGACCTTACGGTTCTTGATTAAAGGAAGCATTGGGTTGCTGTGGATCAATGATTTAGGTCACGGGATTGATTTCCAGTGAGGTTCTTACTTGATTCCAGCATCCAGTAGCTGAGATTGAGGTAAGAAACAGATAATTGATATATGATGTGTAGGTTTTGTTCTTTGTTTTAGATGATGGATCTTAGTGTGGATGAACTAGGGTTATGATCATGTTGAATTAGGTATTTTTTTGGATTACTAGTTGTTGATTGTGATTAGATTTATTTACTTAGATTAAACTAATGGAATGATTAGGGTTAAGACAATTAACCCTAGTCAACTATTGGATTTAATCTAAGTTTAGATTTCTAATCTAATTGGTGATTAGAGGTTAGGTAACTAACCCTAATTGACCATTAGATTTAACTAGGTAAGGTGTTATTGTGTTGATTAGGGTTTTGCCCTAATTTAGTATTAGGGATTTTATTTAGCTATTCATTTGGATTTAGCTAAATAAAATATATATGTTGTTTGACACAGGATTCTGATTCGAGACAGACGTCTCGACGTTGACTTCGGATTTGGGATTGTACCTTCTATTTGAGGCGGGTACCCTTTGACTTATCTTGTTGATATTTTCTTGTGATATGTGCAGTTTATATATGTTTACTAGTAATTGGTAGATCTTTCTCTTCTTTGGTTATAGTATTCTATATCTGTAGGCGATTATTAGCGATTGGTAGTTAGCATATTCCCTGGTTTAGTTATTTGATACTTGATACATGTTGCTACGATTAGCATCTATACCTTAGTCTAGCATGTTTTTCTTTCTTGCTATGCTTATCTGTGTTCATAGAGATGCATATCTATAGTGCTCTACTCTACTGAATTAGTTGCTTTACATGTGTGATACATGCTCTTGGATTCATGATACTTACATCATTGTTATATGTGATGTCTTTGGATTTATGCTGTTTATTATCCTTGTTATATATGTGTTTATCTGTTTGGCATCTACACATATGGAGGAGGATATGTTCAGGTATGACATACTGTAGCCGCATGCACCATATCGCATGATTGCATGCTGGGCGATTGACGACTCCATTATTGTTGAGCTCGTCGGCCAGCTACATTGACCTGCACACCACGTGACCATTGCATGGGTAGTGGCACAGCACACAGGGTGTGTAGGTTGCCCGGTGGTGCTCCGCTGGAGGCTCCACTCATGGGTAGTGTGATAGGCAGCGTGGTAGCACACCGGGGTCCCTCCCCGTCATTGCGTACCGGGAGATGAGAGCATCGCGCTCCCTCCTATAGTTGAGGTTGGAGGATAGGGGTACTCCGGTGCATCCCGTCCACTCGGTCACTCTTCAGGGGTAGTGACGACAGAGTGCACGGTGTCACAGCCCTACCCACGCGGTCTCACCATTGTGTGTGAGATTCTGACTGACGTCAGGGGTGACCATGTCATTTGCATCATATGCACAGATTGCATTAATTATGATTGATGCATCTTGGTGATTGCATATGATTGACATGCATACAGGTTATATGCTTTTGCTCTGACTATCTTTATCTGTGTATGTTTACAGTCAGTTGCACAAGCCTCACCGGTGAGTACAGTTTATTACAGTTATGCATTTCTTGTTATTCTTGCTATAGACTGTACTTTATGCCTATTGCTGGTTACTACAGTTTATTTCGGCTATGCATATCTGTTATTCTGTTAGGAGACTACACCGTAGGTTGTATGGTTAGAGAACTGTACTCTTGATCCCATGGTTTAGGAGGCTGTACCTTAGGCTATTACTGGTGGATATATATTGCTGTACATGTCTATTGGTTTACCTGCTGAGTTCTTGAACTCACCCCGTTGTTACTATTTTTCAGGTTGAGGCCGTCAGGAGAGATTCCAGTCGCTAGCCCCTTGGTCGCGAGGATTTCTAGATATCGTTTTCTGTATTCGCTTTTATACGTATACTTGTATTGTGGGTTTGTATTGTGGACTTTATGTCGAACCTTTGGGTTTGCTGCTTTTGTTTTCCGCTGCAGATTTTCACACTACTTCGTGGATTTGTTTTCTTCGTTGTAGTGGAGTAGGATGTGTACGTATATCTTCGTTGGTTTTATATCGTTCTTCCTTATTAAACTGCGTGGACTGATTATATGTTGAGCTGTGTGGAATATTGATATAAACTGCGTGGTTGTTTCTTATTTGTATTGTATTGTTCCGGCCGAGTGTGGCCGAGGTATAGATATATGTATACTGAGATTCATATTGTCCGCCGTACAGGGGAGATGCTGCCGAAATTTCTTCGGATAGGGACTACCTGGGGCGTGACAATTTATTTGGTATCAGAGCTAAATTTTTGATTTAGCTTGGATATTTCGGTATTTCGGATTGTACGGATTTTCGTCGATTTTATCGTTTCGGAATTCCGAGGTATTTTGACGAGGTTTTACTGGTTCTATTTGGGGCTAAGCAGCGACAGGGTATCTCCAGACGGCCAATAGGTAATTTAGGTAATTTTTCAGTTCTTATACCTGTAGTGATATCTGGGTAACATTTTCTTTACAGATATGCCACCTACACGTGTACCGGCACCGAGACGTGGGCGGCCACGTAAGAGGCCGTTAGATTCTCCTGAGACAGAGTCTTCAGAGAGGTCTGTTAGGGTTGAGCCTGTCCGTCAGGGGCAGACTCCTCAGGTCATTGTGGGTACGGGTGCTTATCAGACCCCGATAGCTCCGACTTCCGAGGTACCTACCTCGACTGTACCACCAGTGGTACCACCGTCGGCATATTCAGCACCTCCCCCAGCAGTAGTACCCGCAGTATACCCGGCAACCCCTCTAGCCGCGCCTGCTACTACGTACTTGGCACCCCAGATACCTGCGCCGGTTACTGCACACCCGGCAACCGCACCAGCAGTACCGGTTACTCCTTATCCGGTACCATCCACCGTACCCCCAGTCGCCCCTACTTATGCTTACTCAGCAGTTCCACCGGCGGTACCCACCCCAGGTTATACGGCAGCACCAGTGGTACCTCTTCCGGCCTATCCCTCAGTACCACCCATAGGATCAGCTCCAGTGGCTCTACCTAGTTCCGCAGCAATCCCTACTGGTATAGTTGCGGCACGAGCACGGATCCCAGCCTTAGCCGAGTCGATGAAGAGTCGATTCACATTATTCCGCGGGGAGACTGATCCGAGCATAGCTCAGTCCTGGATTGAGACTATGGAGCGGACATTCTTTTACATGGCCTGCTCCGAGTGGGAGAAGGCCGAGCTAGCTGCTTACCACCTGCGAGATGGGGCAGAGATCTGGTGGGACACACAGCGCTCCATCATAGGCGATCAGCATATTACCTGGACGAGATTTAGGGAGGCATTCGAGAGTCAGTATTTTCCCCGAGCATATCAGATGACTCTTCGGCAGGATTTTCTTAGTCTGCGGCAGAATAACCGCTCAGTGATGGAGTATAATGCTGAATTTAATCGGTTGGCCAGATTCTGTCCTGAGTTAGTGGCCGATGATAGATCTCGTATGCTTCAGTTTGTCCAGGGACTAGACGGGCATCTTCAGGTGAAGATTGCCGGTTTTGGTAGTTTATCATACATAGAGGCACTGGTAGAACTCTTATGATTGAGTTAGCTCATCAGAGAGTAAATGCGGACAAGAAGAGGAAGCAGACTGATCGGACTTCCGGACAGATCCAGTAGCCACAGACTACTGGGCAGCAGCAGAGAAATCACCCTTAGATGGGTCAGAGTACTTCTAGGTCATCTGGCCGACCCCAGAAGTCAGGATGCTGTTCATCAGGATGTTCCCGGTCTTCTCAGCAGAACCGGAAACAGTCTACTGGTGACTCTTAATGCACTTGATATGGATCCCTAGATCACATCACCTCTGCATGCACCCTGGGACAGTCAATTTGCTATTATTGCAAACTGCCTGGGCACTTGAGCCGAAACTATTCGCTGAAGGCTCAGCATGTAGCGTCCGGAGTTTCTGTTCCGAGAGGACAGTTTAGTCAGTCCAGGAGATCCGTAGTTTCTGGGGCTTGGCTGGATATTACCGACGATTCGTTGAGGGTTTCTCCAGCATTGCTATGCCATTGACACGTCTGACTAGGAAAGGCGTGAAGTTCACATGGGCAGAGGCTTGCGAGACCAGCTTCCAGGAGCTGAAGCGGAGATTAGTATCGGCACCAGTTTTGGTTTTTCCTCCTGGTGATGACGGATTCGTACTTTACACAGATGCATCTCTTCAGGGCTTGGGCGCTGTATTGATGCAGCACGATAGGGTAGTCTCTTACGCTTCTCGTCAGTTGAAGGAGCATGAGAATAACTACCCAGTACATGATTTAGATCTAGCCGCTATTATCTTTGCTTTGAAGATTTGGCGACATCATCTTTATGGTATTACTTTTGAGATTCTTACTGATCATAAGAGTCTCAAATATATTTTCACCCAGAAGGAACTCAATCTCCGACAGAGGAGATGGATGGAGTTCCTGAAGGATTATGATTGTACTATTAGCTACCATCCGGGTAAAGCTAATGTGGTTGCTGATGCACTGAGCAGGAAGTCCAGAGGGACTTTAGCTTGTCACCGAGTTTTAGTCACGGACTTGATTCAGGGATTCTCCGAGTTGGGCCTTGAGGAGCAGGGACGGACAGAGCAGGGTATTCTTGTTACCATGGTTGCTCAGTCGTCGATCAGGATGAGGATTCGAGAGGCCCAGGCCGGAGATCAGCATTTACAGTTCATTAGCAGCCAGATAGCTTCCGGACAGCAGACTGAGTTTACACGAGACGACGAGGGGATTGTTTATTTCCGAGGTAGATTATGTGTACCTCAGTCTCACCCGGCCATGGAGGAGTTACTTCAGGAGGCGCATCGTTCTAGATTTTCTATCCACCCAGGTGGGACCCGTATGTATCGTGATTTGAGGCATTCCTATTGGTGGAACGGTATGAAGAAAGACATCGCGGAGTTTGTAGCCAGATGTCTTGTCTGTCAGCAGGTGAAGGCTGAGCACCAGAGACCTGTTGGATTACTTCAGAGGATCCCTATTCCTGAGTGGAAGTGGGAGCACATTACCATGGATTTTGTGGTAGGATTGCCTAGGACTCGACGAGGTCATGATGCGATTTGGGTAATCGTTGACCGATTAACCAAATCCGCACATTTTATAGCGATCCGGAAGACTGATTCTCTGGATCGATTAGCTGAGTTATACTGTCGAGAGATTATCAGATTGCATGGAGTTCCGTTGAGCATCATATCTGATAGAGACCCACGGTTCACGTCCCGATTCTGGCAGAGTCTGCAGCAGGCCTTGGGCACACAATTGCTTTGATCGACATTCCATCCGCATGACGGATGGGCGGTCGAGCGACTATTCGTACATTGGAGGACTTGCCGAGGTCTTGTGTCATGGACTTCGGAGGAAGGGAGGACCACCGCCATTAGTGGAGTTCGCCTACAACAATAGCTATCATTCGGCCATCATGGGACTTTGAGGCGTTGTATGGTAGGCCTTGTCGGACACCCACCCTCTGGGAAGAGGTTGGGGAGGCCCAGTTGATAGGACCTCAGAGAGCTCAGCAGGATGCAGAGTTAGTTCGCACTATTAGGCGGAGGATGTCAGAGGCTCAGGACCGTCAGAAGAGTTATGCTGATCAGAGACGGAGACCCCTGGAGTTCTCTATTGGTGATCATGTATTCTTGAGAGTTTCACCCACGAAAGGGGTGAAGAGATTTGGTCTCCGAGGTAAGTTAGCTCCACGATATATTGGGTCATTCCAGATCCTGGAGAGGATTGGAGCAGTAGCTTACCGTCTGGCGCTACCACCATCTCTAGCTGGCATTCACGATGTATTCCATGTATCTATGCTGAGGAGATACGTATCCGATCCGGCACATGTTCTGTCAGATATATCTGTTCCTATTCAGCCTGACGTCACTTAAGAGGAGGTTCCGGTACGGATTCTGGACCACAGGGAGCGTCAGCTACGGAACAAGACTGTTCGACTGGTTAAAGTCGGATGACAATATCATTCTGACGAGGAGGCTACTTGGGAGCTGGAGGATACGATCCGAGCTCGATACCCTCATCTTTTTACTTGAGGTATGTGGGTTAGAGTTTCGTTCAGCATTTATACTGGTTGGTTATATTCTAGTGGTTGCTGTTGGTTATAGCGAAATTTGGGGACCAAATTTTTATTAGTAGGGGAGGATGTAAGATCTCGGGAAATTTAAATACATAGGGTTATTTCAGAAATAGCCTTATAGAATTTTTCCGGAATTTTTAGAAATTTTTTGGGAATTTTTCGGAGCTCGTACGGAGGGTTTTGAGGGGATCAATTTTGGGTTCAGATAAAGCCTGTTTGGGATACCCGTTTAAGTGAGGAAATGTTTATTTAAATAAATTCTTTTTATAATTATTCCTTTTATTTCTTTCTCCCTTACAACGCCGATCCCAAACCCGAGCTTCCTCCTCACTTCCCCGATCTCCCCTTCTTCCTTCTCTGCTCTCTCTCTCGCGGACGAATCGGAGGCGACGGGAGTGGAGCTTCTCCTTTGGCGATCCTTCCTCTGCCGGCATCGACACCACAAGCTCAGATCCGGTCGGTGGTTCTCCTCTCCAGACTGTAATCGGCCGAGGAGTTGCTGTTCGGCGGATCTTGCGGCTGATCACCGAAGGGGCTGCGGCTAGGGCACGGTGAAGGACCAGATCTCGCGTCGACCCCCATCCAATCGTCCACCGAAGCTTGGAGAGGTGCCCTAGTTCGGATTTGTGCCACTCGATTCGCCGGCGTGGGTAAGCTAGCCCTAACAGAATTTGCCTGTTCTCTGGTTTGTGCCCTAGATTGAGTCTTCTTTCCCGATTCTTGCTCGTTGCCTCCCTGATTGTTGGCGATCCTAGGTCAGGTCTTGGATTCCCTTCCTTGTTGATTGTTGATTTGAGGATCAGAGGAATCTTCGATACTCCGCTTCACGGATTGGATCGGGTGACATTTTCTAGAGACGATCAATTGAGGTAATGTTGGGAATTATGGAGATTCAAGGATCTTGTTGGATTGTTTTTCTGTTGTGATGACCTTACGGTTCTTGATTAAAGGAAGCATTGGGCTGCTGTGGATCAATGATTTAGGTCACGGGATTGATTTCCAGTGAGGTTCTTACTTGATTCCAGCATCCAGTAGCTGAGATTGAGGTAAGAAACAGATAATTGATATATGATGTGTAGGTTTTGTTCTTTGTTTTAGATGATGGATCTTAGTGTGGATGAACTAGGGTTATGATCATGTTGAATTAGGTATTTTTTTGGATTACTAGTTGTTGATTGTGATTAGATTTATTTACTTAGATTAAACTAATGGAATGATTAGGGTTAAGACAATTAACCCTAGTCAACTATTGGATTTAATCTAAGTTTAGATTTCTAATCTAATTGGTGATTAGAGGTTAGGTAACTAACCCTAATTGACCATTAGATTTAACTAGGTAAGGTGTTATTGTGTTGATTAGGGTTTTGCCCTAATTTAGTATTAGGGATTTTATTTAGCTATTCATTTGGATTTAGCTAAATAAAATATATATGTTGTTTGACACAGGATTCTGATTCGAGACAGGCGTCTCGACGTTGACTTCGGATTTGGGATTGTACCTTCTATTTGAGGCGGGTACCCTTTGACTTATCTTGTTGATATTTTCTTGTGATATGTGCAGTTTATATATGTTTACTAGTAATTGGTAGATCTTTCTCTTCTCTGGTTATAGTATTCTATACCTGTAGGCGATTATTAGCGATTGGTAGTTAGCATATTCCCTGGTTTAGTTATTTGATACTTGATACATGTTGCTACGATTAGCATCTATACCTTAGTCTAGCATGTTTTTCTTTCTTGCTATGCTTATCTGTGTTCATAGAGATGCATATCTATAGTGCTCTACTCTATTGGATTAGTTGCTTTACATGTGTGATACATGCTCTTGGATTCATGATACTTACATCATTGTTATATGTGATGTCTTTGGATTTATGCTGTTTATTATCCTTGTTATATATGTGTTTATCTGTTTGGCATCTACACATATGGAGGAGGATATGTTCAGGTATGACATACTGTAGCCGCATGCACCATATCGCATGATTGCATGCTGGGCGATTGACGACTCCATTATTGTTGAGCTCGTCGGCCGGCTACATTGACCTGCACACCACGTGACCATTGCATGGGTAGTGGCACAACACACAGGGTGTGTAGGTTGCCCGGTGGTGCTCCACTGGAGGCTCCACTCATGGGTAGTGTGATAGCGTGGTAGCACACCGGGTCCCTCCCCGTCATTGCGTACCGGGAGATGAGAGCATCGCGCTCCCTCCTATAGTTGAGGTTGGAGGATAGGGGTACTCCGGTGCATCCCGTCCACTCGGTCACTCTTGTGGGTAGTGACGACAGTGCAGTGTCACGCCCTACCCACGCGGTCTCACCATTGTGTGGCTGACGGGCGTCGGGTGACCAGATGTCATTTGCATCATACGCATTATTATGATTGATGCATCTTGGTGATCGTATGATTGACATGCATCTGAGTTATATGCTTCTCGACTATCTTTATCTCGCTGTATGTTTACAGATCAAGCCTCGCCGAGTAATCTGATTTATTACGATTATGCATTTTCTTGTTATTCTTGCTATAGATCGTACTTTATGCCTATTCTTTGGTTACTACTTTATTTCGCCATGACATCTGTTATTCTGAGAGACTACAAGTAGGTTGTATGGTTAGAACTGCACTCTTGATCCCACGGTTTAGGAGGTCGCTTAGGCTATTCCGGTGGATATATATTCATTGTACGTATTTGGTTTACCTGCCGAGTTCTTGAACTCACCCCGTTGTTACTATTTTTCAGGTTGAGGCCGTCAGGAGAGATTCCAGTCGCTAGCCCCTTGGTCGCGAGGATTTCTAGATATCGTTTTCTGTATTCGCTTTTATACGTATACTTGTATTGTGGGTTTGTATTGTGGACTTTATGTCGAACCTTTGGGTTTGCTGCTTTTGTTTTCCGCTGCAGATTTTCACACTACTTCGTGGATTTGTTTTCTTCGTTGTAGTGGAGTAGGATGTGTACGTATATCTTCGTTGGTTTTATATCGTTCTTCCTTATTAAACTGCGTGGACTGATTATATGTTGAGCTGTGTGGAATATTGATATAAACTGCGTGGTTGTTTCTTATTTGTATTGTATTGTTCCGGCCGAGTGTGGCCGAGGTATAGATATATGTATACTGAGATTCATATTGTCCGCCGTACAGGGGAGATGCTGCCGAAATTTCTTCGGACAGGGACTACCTGGGGCGTGACAACGCTCCTCTTCGCGAGAAGAACACATAGACGTGAGAAGATCGTCAAGTAGATCATCTCCTCCGGAAATCTAGTGATTAGAATCGTAAGAAAATCCGAACAGGAGGTAAGAAATCCCTCACCTACAGTATAAGTAGCTTCCGTATGAATTCCATGTTTTAGTTAGTTGTATATAGCTTTTCGGCACAAAGGATGCGAATTAGCGCATACCAAGTGTTCGATTAAATTACTAGCACAGTTAAAATGCAACTTAGGCATTTTAATAGCTTAGTTAAATGCAATAGAAGCATTTCACGGCTCATATAGTCTTGCTACAGCTTTTACAGGACTAGATGTCCAATGGGTGGGCTCCCATAGTCGCCTCTAGGTTTAGATAACCTAGTTCTAGGTTTAGACAACCTAGTAAAAGCAAGACAAGAATTTATTAGCTTATGTTCAGTATTTTACTTTCTCAGTGGCACTGTATTGGATTAAATATCCATTGGGATGGCTCCCACAGTCGTCCCAAGGTTCAGATAACCTAGTAACCCTACTAAATTCGCGACTTGCAAACCCGGGTCTAGTTAGGGATGCGCGCACAACACGTACAGTTGCCGGGCCCAAACAGCAGCATGATTAGTATTTTCATCTATTATATATGTAGTTTTAAACTCTCACAAAATTGTTAGGTGAAATCAGTATAGCTTTAGCATTTGCTAGAATTACCTCAGTTTATGCTTCAGTTCAGCTCACTCTTATGATTATGTATGATAGCTCTATGTTCAGCTTTTGTTACACATGCTTTAGATGATAGTATGCCATGGCTAGTTTTTGGTTTCCATGTATTGTATGATAGCATGCCATGTTTTAGTTTAATCAGCACATATTCAAATAGCATGTTTGAAAAGCATATTGCATCGATTGCATGTTTTATGAGGTAGATGGTTTCTTACTAAGCGAAAGCTTACAGATACTCTTTCCTTATACTGCAGATAAAGGTAAAGGAAAGATGGACTAGCGGCGGCTGGAGGGCAATGTGATGAAGATGTGTGTGGATGGAACTTGGAATAAAGATCTTAGGGAATTTCAGCAAGCTTGTTTTAAGCTCAAAAACCTTTTAGCATTTTATTATTTTGCACCTTAGTATGTAAATTGCTATGAATTAGTTAATCATGCACCCTATCATGCTTAGAACACTATTTGTGTGATGTTAGAATGTTTTGCATGTAGTTTAGAATTGATATAAGTAATTTTGGCACGAACAAGTGCTGAAATCAGAGCATAGCTGCAAAATCAGAAACCCCAATCGATCGGTGGATCGATTGGGGGTCCTCAATTGATCAATGGATCGATTGGCAGCTTGTTCCGCGAACAGACTGCGTCTGGATCGATCAGCCGATCGATCCAGCCTAGTTTCATCGCGAACAGAGAGCTCCGGAATCGATCACTGGATCGATTGGTTAGCCTGGATCGATCAGCCGATCGATCCAGAATATTGCCCGAGCACAGTAGCGTGCTGAATCGATCACTGGATCGATCCAACCCAAGTTCCGCATACAGTAGCATGCTGGATCGATCACCGGATCGATTCGACCATTCCAATCGATCGGTGGATCGATTGGGAGGTCTGATAACGGTTGGGAAAATGTTTAATTCAGTTCCTTGACCATAGGGGATGTAGTATATGCTAGGTATACTTTAGATTACACCCCTTAGCACATATGGAATAAAGAAATGACAATAGTTTAGCAAAATTTTATTTAGTACAGCTTCCGCACCTAGATTTAATGATGGTCAGGGAATAGTTTAGCACAGCATAATGTGATGGTCCGGCCTTACAGTTTAGTTAGTAGAAGGCGGGTCGTTACAGTACTGGTGAAGTATTGGGTGATAGTACGTTAGAGAAGCTTAGTCTATGCATGTCTAGGAAGATATGGCTTCGACCTGGTGCATTTGGTTAAGTGGAACTGACCGAAACTACCCTTTATGGACCCTAACTAGTTAGACCAAGGTTTTGTACTAAGTTCAGTGGATAGGACTATTTGTAAAACCTCGAAGGCTTGGTTACTTTAATGATGTCCTAGTGACCCACCATAGCCCAGAAGTTTATCCAAAGAATGCCCATTTATTGAGCCCAAAGCTAAACCTGAATCTAACATAGAGTTAAAACTAAACCCTATAATAAAACTAATTCATCTCACAAAATTGAAGGGTCCCCTATTTGACAAATCTAGATTGAGTGAGATGACTAAGGAAAAATTAAATCAAAAAGAAATTAAAATTAAATCAAATTAAAATTAAATCAAATAAAAATTAAAATTAAAATTATATTAACGTAATACTTTTCAAAATATTAACTCTTCAAATTTTAATTAACTTAATATTTTTTCAAAATTAATTAAGTTTTCAAAATATACTTAACTTAATATTTTTAACTTTAATACTTTTTCAAAATTTAATTAATACTTTTCAAATTTAATTAACCTTAATATTTTTCAAAATTTAACTAACTTAATACTTTTTCAAAAGTTAATTAACTTAAGATTTTTTCAAATTTAATCAATTAATACTTTTTCAAAATCTAATTAACTTTAACTTTTTCAAAATTTAATTAATACTTTTTCAAATTTAATTAACCTTTTTCAAAATTTAATTAACTTAAATTTTCTCAAATGTAATTAACTTTAATATTTGTCAAATTTAATTAACTTTAATATTTGTCAAATTTAATTAACTTTAATTTAATTAACTTAAATATATTTAAAATTTAATTAACTTAATATTTTTTAAAATTTAATTAACTTTTCAAAATCTAATTAACTTAAATATTTTTCAAAATTTAATTAACTTTAATATTTTTTCCAATTTAATCAACTTAAATATTTTTTAAAATTTATTTAACTTAAATATTTCTTCAAATTTAATAAACTTAACATTTTTTAAATTAACTTTTCAAATCTTAATTAACGTAAATACTTTTCAAAATTTAATTAACTTAAAATTTCTCAAATTTAATTAACTTTAATATTTTTCAAAATTAAAAATTACTTAACTATTTTCAAAATGAAAATTATTTTTTTAACCTCATTATTTATTCAAAAAAAAATATTTTTTGGACTTTAGGGCTCTGATAGCTCGCTAAAACAAATTGATTCACAACTCATGCTTGGACTCTTGGACCCTAAGGATTTATTTTGGCATTAATTAAGAGGGAGTTAGTGGAGTCAAGCTAAGCTTCTTTTAAAATAAATTTTGTAGTTTTAATTTTTAAAAGTTAAACTCTTTGAAAAATTTTAAGTTGTTTTCAGAAAACCAAAAAAAGTTTTTTTGTAGAAATATTTTTAGAAAAATTACTAAGTTTTTTTAATCTAAGTACCTTTCAAAACTAAGTATTTTCAAAAGCATTTCATGTTTAGCAGCTAAATATTTTTCAAAATGCTTTCAAATTTAACTAAATATCTTTCCAAAAAGCTTTTCAAGATTAGCTAAGTATTTGTTCTTTTTAAAGTTTAACTAAATGTCTTGATATCACAAAATTAGCTAAGTTACTTTTCAAAGTCAATATAATTTTATCTTAGATAGTTTTAAAAGAAAAAGTTATGTTTTCAAAATTTATGACAAATCTTTTGATCTCACTTAGCCAAAAGTTTTACAATGAATATTAATTTTAAAAAAGCTAAGTGTTTATCAAAATTTGGTTAACCCTCTATGTAACAACCCAAATTTTCTCATTTCGAGTCCCAAAAGTAATTTAAAAATATTTGAAAATTCTATAGAAATATTCTAGAGATTTTTAGAAATTTTTAGAGTATTTTTATGCAATTTTTGGAGGTTGTTTGGTATTTTTACTAAACGAAAGAAGTTTTGACAAAAAAAATGTCCAAGCCGAGATTCGAACCCGTGACCTCCGGTCGAGCCAACTCTTAAGCGGATCCGGCTAACCAAGTGTGCAAGCGGGCTATGCTAATCTAGGAAGGAGAGAAATATATTTATATGGTAATAGTTAATAGAATACCTAGTTATAAAAACAGGAGAACTTAGGTATTATCCCGAAAACCTAATTCTTTCTCCCGAAACCTCTCCTCACCTCTCTCGTGCGACGACGGCGACTCGGGCAAAATCCGCAGCAGGAGCTAGGGCTTCTCCGGTGGCCGACCAAGGGAGATTTCCGGGAGTCTTTCACACCTTCTTGGTCGTCTCGTCGAGGGGAGCACGCGGACACAGAGGAATCGCCGAGATTTGGAGCTCACCCGAAAACCCTAGGAGCCCTTTTTTCTTCTTCGGTTGTAAGTCCAAGAACACATAGTGTAAGTCGCTTCTCACCTGCAGTAAGAGTAGCTTTGGAACTTTGTTTTATTCTTTACCATCCACAGCATGTTCTTTGTGTTGGATTGTGTTGGAGTCGAATTTATGTTTGCTAGGGATCTAATTCTTTTGTTTCGGATCATGTTGCACAGAATCTGTATGTTGGAGGGTAAGGGTAGATTTAAGATTCTTTTTCCTTCTTCCTTGCATATCCACTGTAACATGTTTAAAGACCTTGTTTGCTGCTGTGAGTATCCAAGGGAAGAACATAAAAAGGGTTAAGTAAGTGAAGTGTGCATTGTTTCCTTGTTTCAAATTTTCTTCTATACAGCATTAGGATAGCTTGGGATTTAAGAGCAGCAAGTGTATCATTGTTTTCTTACAGCATTAGGATGGCTGGAAATTTAAGGGCAGCAAGTATTCCTTGTTTCTGGTTTTCGGATTTTCCCTCTATATAGCATTGGGATGGCTAGAAGTTCAAGTGTAGCTAGTGTGCTTTGTTTTCCTTGCTTCAGTTTTTGTATAGCATTAGGATGGTTTGAAATGTAAGAGTAGTAAGTGTTCCTTGTTGTCTTGCTTTTGGTTTTCCTTCCTGTACAGCATTAGGATGACTTGGAATTAAAGAGTAGTTTAAGAAGTTCTTCTGCATTGCATTATGTTTTGGTTCCTTGTATGTTCTAGTATATTATCATGTTAACGTATCAACTTTTGATAGCAGCAGCATTATTTTTTGTAGATGACATTTCTTTTGCTTGAGCTAATTGACTTGTCTTTACTAAGGGGATTTGACTGTTCCTTTTTAGTGCCGTTGTAGCAAGATATAAGATAATGTAGTGCAGATTTTTGTTAGTTATATATGCATATTTCTATTTAAGCTTGAAGGCAGATTCTGTTAAAGCTTATAGTATGCAGAATTTTGTAGCGTAGTATGCAGAACTTTAGTACAGTTTAGACTTCTTGGTTGTGCAGTTTAGTATTTCAATGTTAGAAATTATTTTAAACATTTCAGTTTCTTTTTAAGAAGTATTCTTTTATTAGAAGTATTAACAAGTATAAGAAAGATAAAGAAAAGAAAGAAAAAGGCCAAGGCCTTAAGTAGATCTCAAAAGTCAAGACTTTAGGGATTTTGGCACACAAGGTGCTTATTAAAATGCCGAGGCATTATATATTAGAAGTAATAAAAGATAACAAGTATTTTACTTTTTAAGAGGATAGTACCCGACTTCCGAGGTTGTCGTTAAACAAATCCAGGTGTCCAATTCCGAGGTCTTGGCCCTGGTAGACCGAAGTCTGCTCTTTTAGGATTGGTGGCTCGCTACCCCAGCCTATTAGGGAACGCGCATAAGATGGTACTATGCCTGGGCCCAAGAAGAAAGTTGATTATTATTTTGAAGTATTAAAGTATAAGTTTTAAACAAGTGAAATAAAAGAATAAATTTAGAACAAATGAAATAAGTTTCACTTTGCTTTAAAATCAGCAAGTTTAGTTCTTTATGCTAGCATGACTGTATAGATTTGATTTACATGTTTAGTATTTCAATATGTTTCTTTTACTAGTAGATGAGCATGAGTAGTTTTCCTGTTGAGCATTCAGTTTTTAGATTTCAGAATATTCACATGCATATTCGAGTTTTTGTGAGTTAGATAGCGATTACTAAGCAATTTTGCTTATAGTTTGCATTTCCTCTTACTACAGATAAAGGAAGGCGAAAAGGAGGTGCGGATGGTGTGTGATGCAAGACTATGGGAGAGACTTGGGATGTTATTGAGTTTCCGCATTTTAGTGATTAATAAATATTTGAGATTATATCTTACATTTCTTGTCATTGGAGATTATTTTGTTTTAGATTGTATGTTGAGATGAGTTTGACACTTATTTAACTGCGTGGTTGTTTGATATATGTTCCAGCCACCTGTGGTTGAGGTATACTATGTATGTATCTCAGTTTATGGTCACCGGTATAGGGGAGATGCTGCCGAAATTTTTCGATAGAGACTCCTCATGGTTTCGATCTTACCGGTTAAGTAGAGTTAGTAGTTAAGTAACGGTCACCCTTAGAGAGTAGTAGTAAGAAGGGTGGTCGTTACACTCTATTTTAAAAGCCTTTTTTATTAAGGGGGAGATTTTGTAAGCTAAGGCCATTTATCTCTCACCTTCTTTTTACTCTCCTTTATTTTGATATATGGCAAAGGGGGAGAGTAGGGAAAATTCAAATTAAGTGTAGGAGAAATTCAAATTAAGTATACTAATTTGAATTAAGTGATAAGAAAAACAGGGCTCTCATTAAGGGGGAGCCTTATACACGATGCGTATAGTTTGCTTATCTTTATTCTATGCATCTTGTTTTACTTAACTTTGAATCTTTGTTACCATAATCTGTAACGACCCACCTTCTAGGTACTGGCTGTAAGGCCGGTCGCTACAATTTCTGCTGTCTATATGCTGTGCGAAAAACTGGGTTTATTAAAATTTTGCTAATCTAATTGCTGGGAACGCTGTAACTGAATGTTCTACATGTACCTAATAATTATACACATGCTAGGGGAGGTATTTACCACTGATACCGGACTTCTGATCGGTCCACGGACCGGTCCACTGACACTGGCACGGGGAAGAACCTTTGGATCGGTCGACTGACCAATCCATAATTCACTAAAGTTTCTGTACGCACCTGGATCGGTCTGCCGACCGATCCAGGACCTCACTGATCGGTCGGACTGACCGATCCAGTGGCTCACTGATCGGTCAGCTGACCGATCAGTGGTGTGCTGTTCGCGATCCAACTATCGGGATTCTTTCTGTTCACGGCTGGATCGATCTGCCGAACGGTCCAGCTGCGAACAGAGAGTTAGGACTGCCGAAACCAGCTCCCTGATCGGTCTACCGACCGATCCGAGACCCCCTGATCGATCTGCTGAATCAGGGTTTTCTGATTTCGTATCAGAATCTCTGATATCAGCACTGATGCGTGCCAAAATCCTTATACAACACTATTAAAGCTAAATGAACATTCTACTCGGTACTGGCTAACATACTGAACATGATATGAGATATGATTCATTACTTCATGACAAGTAACCATGCTAACTGCAGAAAAACAACTAACAATGTTCTGATAGATAATTCTCTAAAGTTGTAAGGCAGTTAACTTGCTAAATATTCTAAAACATAAGATAAACTTGCTAGATCCCTCAGATCTTTATTCCAGGTTCCTCCCACACACATCTTGATCTGCATTGCCCTCCAGCCTCCACTAGTCCACTTTTTCTTTTACCTGTATCTGCAGTATAAGAAAAGTAGCATCTGTAAGCTAAAAAGCTTAGTAAGAAATCATCTACCTCACAAAAACATGCATACGATGCAGATATAATTTTCAAAGCATGCTATTTGAAATATATTGACTAGGCTAAACATGGCATGGCATGTGATCATACAAGCATAGCAATCAAGAACTGAACACAAGCTATCATACTTGCGGAAATAGAGCTGAGCATGAAAACTAAAACTGAAAACAAACCATGGAACTGAACTAAGCTGATCATGATCTGTACTAAACTAACTGAGCTGGTACTGAAACCAAGCTGAACTCACATAACTGATTGTGAATTTGAAAAGCTATACATATAATAAGTGAAAATACTAAACATGCTGCTGATGGGCCCCGACAACTGTACTTGCTATGCGCGCATCCCTATCCAAACCCGGGATTGCAAGTTTCGAATCTAGTAGGGTTTACTAGGTTAGCTAAACCTAGGGACGACTATGGAGTCCAACCCAATGGAGTACAGTGCCAACTGAAAGTAAAATACTGAATGCTATATACTTATTTTGCTGAATCTAGGTTATCTGAACCTAGAACTAGGTTGTCTAAACCTAGAGGCGACTGTGGGAGCCCACCGATTGGACTGTAGTCCTACATAAGTTGAAATAAACTAATTTGCTGTTTTAAATGCTTCTAGTGCATTTAATAAGTTAATTAAACTGTCTATTACTGAGCTAGACATTTAATCGAGCCCCTAGGATGCTCTAACTCTTCTCCCCCATTAGGGAGACCACATCTAGGCACCCGACAATGTCTAACCTCCTATCTAAAGAGGGAAGACGTGCCCGGGCCATCTAGAGGTGCTCAACTAAATCCCTAATCTGCGAAGAGAGTTAAATACAGCCTAGATATCGATAAAAATCCGCATACATCCTAACTAAAGCATAAAAACTCATACGGAAGCTATTATACTGCAGGTGAGGGGTTTCTTACCTTGTGTGCTAGATTTCTTACAAATCTAATCGCTAGAAATTTCGGTGGAGACGACTTCCCGACGATTTGCTCGCGTCCACGTGCTCTACTCGCGGAGGGGAACGTCCTTGTGCTGAAATCGTCGCCGGAAAGTGTCCTTGGGCCCTAGGGAAAAACCCTAGGTCTTCCCTTGTTGTGGCGCCGAGAGAAGGAGGAAGAGAAGAGAGGTGTTCGGCGTGAGGGTTTGGAGAAAGAAAGTGGCGTGAGGTTTTGTGAGGAGAGGGCTGCCGAACCAAATTAAACCAAACCCAACTTAGGTCCTTAATTTATATTACGTGGATTATTGAACCCAACTCTAATATAAATATAATTGGTTCCTCTTTCTTTCAGCACGGCCCTGCTGGGTTCACCGGTTACTAAGGCTAACTAAAGGTTTAGCGGACCCGAGAGGTCCCGGGTTCGATTCCCGCTTAAACCATTTTGCTTATCTAATTACTTTTTGCTACTTCCTCTACTCGAAAAATTCCGGAAAAATATCTAAAAATTCCAGAAAAATCATAGAATAATTCTAATGCAAGTTTGAGAATTTTCGGGTGTTACAATCCCCCATACCTTATAAAAAGTTTGTCCTCGAACTTAGAACAATTCTGGGTACTTCTGTCTCATATCATCCTCGTTCCCAAGTTGCCTCTTCATACTGTTGATTGCCAAATGACTTTGACTAATGGTATTCTTTGTTCCGCAATTTCTTAACTTCTCGGTCTATTATCCGAATAGGCCGACTATCATAACTGAGTGGCATCTGGGGTATGCTTCCTTTACATAGAGACATGAAATACGTTGTGGACAGCTGACATTTCCTGGGGTAGCTCTAGCTCATATGCTACCTTGCCCACTCTTCAGCTAATAAGGTATTGTCCCACATATCTGGGACTTAGCTTGCCCTTCTTCCCAAAACGCATTACTCCCTTCTTGGGAGCTACCCTGAGGAACACTGAATCCCCAACTGAAAACTCTAAGGGTCTACACCGTGTATCAGCATAGCTCTTCTGGCGGCTCTGAGCTGTCTCTATCCTCTGGCGGATCTGCTGTATAGCTGCTGTGGTATCTGCCACTAGATCTGTCTGAAGTTCTAGCTCTTTCTGTTCACCACTCTCATACCAGCAGATTGGAGATCTACACCTCTGCCCATAGAGAGCCTCGTAAGGTGCCATGCCGATAGTGGCCTGATAGCTGTTGTTGTATGCAAATTCTGCTAAGCTTAGATATTTGCACCAACTTCCCTTGAAGTCTAGGGCACACGCTCGGAGCATATCTTCGAGTACCTGGTTTACTCGCTCCGTCTGACCATCTGTCTGAGGATGGAATGCTGTGCTGAACTTTAACTTAGTGCCCAATGCTGACTGTACACACTCCCAGAAGTGTGATGTCTCTGTCTGAAATAATGGTACGTGGGACTCCATGAAGTCTGACGATCTCCTGGAGATACAACTGAGCTAGTTTCTCCATGGAGTAGGATATCTTGATAGCTAAAAAGTGGGTTGATTTAGTCAACCTGTCGACTATTACCCAGATGGCATCCAAACCATTCGTGGTTCTGGGTAGTCCCACTATGAAGTCCATAGAGATATCCTCCCACTTCCATTCTGGAATCTGTATAGGCTGCAGAACTCCTCCTGGTCGTTGATGTTCTGCCTTGACCCTATGACAGGTGAAGCATATGCTAACATATCTGGCGATGTCTCGCTTCATCCCGGGCCACCAAAAATGGTTCTTCAGGTCTTGATACATTTTGGTGGAACCTGGATGCATCACATAGGGAGTCTTGTGAGCCTCATCTAAAATCTGTCTCCGTAGCTCCTCCTAATCTGGAACACAGAGTCTGTCACCAAAATACAACACCCCCCTATCGGACACTCTGAATTCTCTACTTTCTGATTCCGCTAGCCCTTGCTTGATTTTCTGAATTTCAGGGTCCTGCTCCTGAGCTGACTGAATATCGCTAAGCAAGGTAGACTCTAAGGTCATAGTAGAGAGCTGTCCAACGATGAGTTCAAGACCGAAATCTACGATCTCCTTCTGTAGGGGCGGTGAGATGGCTGTAAGAGATAATAAGGTAGCACTGGATTTCCTGCTAAGTGCGTCGGCTACCTTATTGGCTTTCCCTGGATGGTAGAGGATGTCTATATCGTAGTCTTTGACCAGCTCAAGCCATCTGCGCTGTCCCATGTTCAGGTCCTTCTGAGTGAAGAAGTATTTCAGACTCTGATGATCTGTATACACTCTGCACTGAGCTCCATACAAATAATGTCTCCAAATTTTTAGAGCGAACACCACTGCTGCAAGCTCAAGGTCATGAGTAGGGTAATTCTTCTCATAATCCTTGAGTTGTCTAGAGGCATAGGCGATCACCTTGCCGTTTTGCATCAGTACTGCTCCTAGTCCCAACTTAGAGGCATCACTGTAGATGTCAAAGCTGTTGGTGTCGTCTGGTAGAGCCAAAATGGGAGTACTGGTCAATCTCCTTTTTAGCTCGCTGAAGCTGTTCTCACAGTCCTCTATCCACTGAAATTTCCTGTTCTTTCTGGTAAGAGCTGACAGTGGGGAGGCTATCCTGGAGAAATCCTCTACAAACTTTCTGTAATATCCTGCTAATCCCAGAAAGCTCCTGATTTCGCTGGCGTTCTTAGGTCTCTTCCAGTTACTTACTGCTTCTATCTTGCTGGGATCTACCATAATACCATCCTTTGAGATGATATGACCCAGGAAGGACACCTAATCTAACCAAAATTCACATTTCGTGAACTTGGCGTATAGCTGGTTCTGCTGAAGGGTTTGCAATACTAGTTTCAGGTGCTCTGAGTGTTCTTCCTGAGTTCCTGAGTAGATAAGAATGTCATCGATAAACACAATAACAAACTTATCTAAATACTCCCTGAATACTCTGTTCATGAGATCCATGAATGTAGCTGGAGCATTGGTCACGCCAAAGGGCATGACTACGAACTCGTAGTATCCGTATCTGGTTCTGAATGCTGTCTTGGGTATATCCCCTTCTTTAACCTTCACCTGATGATAACCTGATCTGAGATCTATCTTAGAGAACACTGCTGCTCCCTTTAGCTGGTCGAACAGGTCATCGATTCTGGGAAGGGGATACCTGTTCTTGATTGTGACTTGGTTCAGTGATCTGTAGTCTATGCACAGTCGCATGCTTCCATCCTTCTTCTTCACGAACAATACAGGCGCTCCCCATGGTGAGTGACTCGGGCGTAAGCAGCTCCTGTAGTTGCTCCTGAAGTTCCTTCAGTTCTGCTGGAGCCATGCGATAAGGCGCTTTGGAGATAGGATTTGTACCGGGAATGAGCTCTATCTCAAAGTCAATCTCCCTGTCTGGTGCTAAGCCTGGTAACTCTTCAGGGAAGACTGCTGGGTAGTCACATACGACTCGAACCTCTGCTAGCTGTTGGTTCTTGTCCTGACTGGCGTTGACTATGTGTGCTAGGAATCCTGTACATCCTGAATCCAGTAGCTTCTGTGCTTTCATAGCTGAGAGAAACTTCTTGGCCTTTATCTTTGGTTCTCCGCTGTATTCAAATTGCACTGCCGCCTCAGGTTGGAAGATGACTTTCTGTTTACGACACTCTATGGTAGCACCGTATCTGATCAAAAAGCCCATTCCAAAGATCACGTCATAGTCGGTCATCTCTACCACTATCAGATCACAAAAGAGCTCTCTGTCTGCTATAATGACCGGCACTGCTCTGAGCCAGTGCGTGGATGTCATGATCTCTCCTGAAGGTAATGCCGTCAAAAACTAACCACTGAGTACCTCTGAGGGTCTCGCTAATTTTTCGGAAAACATCCTGGCTATATATGAATGGGTTGCCCCAGTATCAAATAGAATAGTAGCACTATACTGAAAAATGCTAATCTGACCTGTGACAACTATCGAGGCATTGGCTACGTCCTCTCTGGTGAGTGAGTAGATCCTCGCATTCGCCATAGCTGGAGGGGCTTCTAATCTGCCCTGGCTGATAAGTGGACCTTCTAGAGTGGCCTGCATCTGATATAACTGAGCTGGCTGGCCTGCATACTGAATCTGCTGTGGCTGAGGAAGACCGGTCTTGTTCGGGCACTGCTTGGCCATGTGACCTTCTTGTCCACATTCAAAGCATCCTCGTGTGCCCTTGCGACAACCCCCTGGGTGGAATTTCCCACAAGTATCACACTTTGGATAACTGGGTCGCTTGCTAGATGGTCCTCCTTTTGGGTCACTTCCTGATTTGCACTTGCTGTTAGAGTTCCCTTTCCAGTTAGAGGTGTGGCCTTGCTGTTTTTGAGTGTGAGAGTTTCCTGGACTTGCTTCTGCTGCTTTATGCTGTTCTGGTAATGCTCTGTGGTCAAGGCACTGCTCACTAACTCCTCTGTGGTTTGTGGCCTATGTATGCCACCAGCCACGTTCACTGCTATTTCTGGCCTCAGCATCTTGAGCATCAACCGGATTCGTTCCTTCTCTGTGCTGACTAGCTCTGGACAGCCAACCTGTTGAATTTCTTCACGGCTTCCTCAACTGAAAGGTTGCCCTGACGAAACTCAGTGAACTCGTCGTAGTGACGGTTGGTAACCCGTATGTAAAAGAACTCCTCGAAGAATTCCTTCTCGAAATCAGCCCATAACATCTGGTTCACTGGGCGCTTCATTCTGATTCTTTCCCACCACATGCGTGCGTCTCCGGTCAGGCAGAAGGAGGCACACTTCACCTTCTCGTGTTCTGGCCAGTCCAGAAGCTCCATCGTGCTCTCCAGGGTTTGAATCAGGCTTGTGCATCCCATGGTTTACTAGTGCCCGAGAAGTTCTCGGCTTGACTCCGCCACTGGATCGATAGGCTTCATTTCTTGGCTCAGCTGCTGGTGCACTGTCGGCTGAGCTGGTGGAACCTCTAAGACTACCGGAGTCGTCAAATTTGGTTCCGGGGTGACTGTGGGGGTATTCTGCTGGTTAGCCTTTAAGGTGGCTATTTCCTGTTGCTGTTCAGCTAGCTGCTGCTGTAACTGAGCTACTAATGCTGTAACCTGCCTCTTGCTGGGGCTCAGTAGCTAGTGCCCTTCTAGCTGGGCGTCCTCGTGCCATTTCTAAAGACATAGAGAACATAACATAACAAAGGTAATTACAGTTATATAACTACTGATATCATGTTTAAAACTATCACATACTAACAAGCAGTAGGCATATAAACATGAACTGTAACTAGAAAGCAAAAACAATAAAGAGAGTAGAGGTTTCTTACTTGGAAGCTGCAGGTACAATGCTGATGTGTGTGTAGGAAGTATGGAACACTGCTCTGATACCACTCTATAACGACCCACCTTCTGGGTACTGGCTGTAAGGCCGGTCGCTACAATTTTTGCTGTCTATATGCTGTGCGGAAAACTGGGTTTATTAAAATTTTGCTAATCTAATTGCTGGGAACGCTGTAACTGAATGTTCTACATGTACCTAATAATTATACACATGCTAGGGGAGGTATTTACCACTCATACCGGACTTCTGATCGGTCCATGGACCGGTCCACTGACACTGGCACGGGGAAGAACCTTTGGATCGGTCGACTGACCGATCCATAATTCACTAAAGTTTCTGTACGCACCTGGATCGGTCTGCCGACCGATCCAGGACCTCACTGATCGGTCGGACTGACCGATCCAGTGGCTCACTGATCGGTCAGCTGACCGATCAGTGGTGTGCTGTTTGCGATCCAACTATTGGGATTCTTTCTGTTCGCGGCTGGATCGATCTGCAGAACGGTCCAGCTGCGAACAGAGAGTTAGGACTGCCGAAACCAGCTCCCTGATCGGTCTACCGACCGATCCGAGACCCCCTGATCGATCTGCTGACCAATCAGGGTTTTCTGATTTCGTATCAGAAACTCTGATATCAGCACTGATGCGTGCCAAAATCCTTATACAACACTATTAAAGCTAAATGAACATTCTACTAGGTACTTGCTAACATACTGAACATGATATGAGATATGATTCATTACTTCATGACAAGTAACCACGCTAAGTGCAGAAAAACAACTAACAATGTTCTGATAGATAACTCTCTAAAGTTGTAAGGCAGTTAACTTGCTAAATATTCTAAAACATAAGATAAACTTGCTAGATCCCTCAGATCTTTATTCCAGGTTCCTCCCACACACATCTTGATCTGCATTGCCCTCCAGCCTCCACTAGTCCGCTTTTCTTTTACCTGTATCTGCAGTATAAGAAAAGTAGCATCTGTAAGCTAAAAAGCTTAGTAAGAAACCATCTACCTCACAAAAACATGCATACGATGCAGATATGATTTTCAAAGCATGCTATTTGAAATATACTGACTAGGCTAAACATGGCATGTCATGTGATCATACAAGCATAGCAATCAAGAACTGAACACAAGCTATCATACTTGCGGAAATAGAGCTGAGCATGAAAACTGAAACTGAAAACAAACCATGGAACTGAACTAAGCTGATCATGATCTGTACTAAACTAACTGAGCTGGTACTGAAACCAAGCTGAACTCACATAACTGATTGTGAATTTGAAAAGCTATACATATAATAAGTGAAAATACTAAACATGCTGCTGATGGGCCCCGGCAACTGTACTTGCTATGCGCGCATCCCTATCCAAACCCGAGATTGCAAGTTTCGAATCTAGTAGGGTTTACTAGGTTAGCTAAACCTAGGGACGACTATGGGAGTCCAGCCCAGTGGATATCTAATCCGGTACAGTGCCACTGCTGAAAGTAAAATACTGAATGCTATATAGTTATTTTGCTGAATCTAGGTTATCTGAACCTAGAACTAGGTTGTCTAAACCTAGAGGCGACTGTGGGAGCCCATCGATTGGAATGTAGTCCTACATAAGTTGAAATAAACTAATTTGCTGTTTTAAATGCTTCTAGTGCATTTAATAAGTTAATTAAACTGTCTATTACTGAGCTAGACATTTAATCGAGCCCCTAGGATGCTCTAACTCTTCTCCCCCATTAGGGAGACCACCTCTAGGGACCCGACAATGTCTAACCTCCTATCTAAAGAGGGAAGACGTGCCCGGCCCATCTAGAGGTGCTCAACTAAATCCCTAATCTGCGAAGAGAGTTAAGTACACCCTAGATATCGATAAAAATTCGCATACATCCTAACTAAAGCATAAAAACTCATACGGAAGCTATTATACTGCAAGTGAGGGGTTTCTTACCTTGTGTGCTAGATTTCTTACAAATCTAATCGCTAGAAATTCCGGTGGAGACGACTTCCCGACGATTCGCTCGCGTCCACGTGCTCTACTCGCGGAGGGGAACGTCCTTGTGCTGAAATCGTCGCCGGAAAGTGTCCTTGGGCCCTAGGGAAAAACCCTAGGTCTTCCCTTGTTGTGGCGCCGAGAGAAGGAGGAAGAGAAGAGAGGTGTTCGGCGTGAGGGTTTGGAGAAAGAAAGTGGCGTGAGGTTTTGTGAGGAGAGGGCTGCCGAACCAAATTAAACCAAACCCAACATAAGTCCTTAATTTATATTAAGTGGATTATTGAACCCAACTCTAATATAAATATAATTGGTTCCTCTTTCTTTTAGCACGGCCCTGCTAGGTTCACCGGTTACTAAGGCTAACTAAAGGTTTAGCGGACCCGAGAGGTCCTGGGTTCGATTCCCGCTTAAACCATTTTGCTTATCTAATTACTTTTTGCTACTTCCGCTACTCGGAAAATTATGGAAAAATATCTAAAAATTCCAGAAAAATCATAGAATAATTCTAATGCATGTTTGAGAATTTTCAGGCGTTACATAATCCAAAAGGGGGAGATTGTTGGTGCGGGAAACATCCGACGATCGAACCTAAGTTTTGATAATGGCGAAGGGATTCAAAGTTAAGGTTCCTTGTTATCTAATGTGCTTGATTGAGTTTACAGGAAAGTCCTAAGTGTTCTTAGGCAAAAGTCCTAGCTACGATTAGGCAAGGTGAAAACCCTAGGGGGTGGTAACCCTAGATCCTAGGGGGTGGTAACCCTAGGTCCTAGGGGGTCGTAACCCTAGGTGGTGAAAATCCTAAGGGGGGGGGGGGTAACCTTAGGTCCTAGGGGATGGTAACCCTAGGTGGAGAAAAACCCTAGGGGCGGTAACCCTAGGTCCTATGGGGTTGTAACCTTAGGCAGAAAGTCCAGTTGGTCTGGAGGACCAGACTGGCATCAGGTAACTCTCCTAAGTGGAGTAGGTGAGGACGCGTTCCCCGTAGAGGGAACAGTAGGCGGCGGGTCGACCTAGGGTTTCCGGTTGGAAATCTAAAGTCAGACCCGGGCAGTCTGGAGACTGTCAATTACTATTTTTACTATATTTTATGTGTGCTAACATTGTCTTGCAGGGTATGTTGTTATCTTGGGACTAACGCATCTTGCAGGTACAAAAAGCCAACTTTAAGCCTCAGATGAATAGTGTCCGAGGCGCCTCCATGGAGCTTGGAGGCGCCTCGTGTGCAAGACGAAGGGAGCTGTCCAGAGGAGCTGGAGGCGCCTTGGACCAAGGCTTGAAGGCGCCTTGAAGAGGCTTGGAGGCGCCTTAAAGCCGATAAGTGCGACCAGTTCTGTGCTGATCCACGCGTGTGACTCGGCAGCCTGGAGGCGCCTCGGATAGGCTTGGAGGTGCCTCCAGCACTGTATAAAAGAGGGATTAGAGCAGCAGCCAAGAGGAACAATTCTAAAGCGATCCGTCTCCAACGTGCTGCTAACGAAAGCTTCCGATCAAGCTGCGACAAGTTCCCGACAACCAGGCGCTCCGTTTTCTATAACTTAGTTGTCGGTATTACTTTAAAGTTCTTGTGTACTCATTCTATACTTGTACTGAATTTTATGAGATTATAGTTGTTGCCCAACGTAAACGCTCAACGAGCGTGGGCCTTGGAGTAAGAGTCGCCACAGGTTCCGAACCAAGTAAATCACTTGTGTTCGCGTGTTAATTGTTTTATTTCCGCTGCATTTATTACTCGAGTTTTACGAATCCGAAACGAGTGAAAGACACGAGCGCTATTCACCCCCCCCCCTCTAGCGCTTTCGAACCAACATTACATGCTTATATTGGGAACTTTGTTGTACTATATTTTGATGACATCTTGATTTATAGTAAGAATTTAGATGAGCATGTCATTCATTTACAACAAGTTCTACTTGTTTTGTGAAATGAAAAATTGTATGCTAACCTTCAAAAATATCCTTTTTGCACTAGTCAAATAGAGTATCTTGGTTATATTGTTTGTGCTAAGGGAATAGCAGTTGATGAAGAAAGGCTAAGGCAATTCGTGAGCGGCCAACACCAAAAATGATAACTGAGATACGTAGCTTTCACGGGTTGGCAAGTTTCTATAGGAGGTTTGTTAAAAATTTTAGTTCTATAGCTGCATCCTTGACTGAAGTTGTTAAAAAGAATGTTGGGTTTCATTGGGAGAGTGAATAAGTTTTAGCTTTCAACTTACTTAAGAAGAAGCTAAGTTCTGCACCATTACTTGCATTACCTAACTTTGCTAAAACTTTCAAAATTGAATGTGATACATCAGGAATAGGTATTAGAGCTGTGCTAATACAAGAAGGTCGACCTCTTGCTTATTTTAGTGAGAAACTCAGCGGACCAACTTTGAACATCCAACTTATGACAAGGAGATGTATGGGTTGGTGAGGGCTTTAGAGACTTGGCAGCATTACTTGTGGCCCAAAGAGTTTGTCATTCACACTGATCATGAATCGTTGAAGCATTTGAAGAGCCAAAGTAAGTTTAATAGACGTCATGCAAAATGGGTGGAGTTTATTGAGTCACTCCCTTATGTGATCAAATATAAACAAGGTATGGAAAATATTGTTGTAGATGCTTTGTCTCGAAGGTATACCTTGATCTCTACTTTGAACACTAAATTGTTAGGATTTGAATACATTAAAGATCTATATTCTAATGATCATGACTTTGGAAATATGTTTGATGTTTGTGAACATACTGCATTTGGGAAGTTTTATAGGCATGAGGGATTTCTTTTTAGAGTGAATAGGTTGTGTGCCCCTAATTGTTCAATAAGAGAATTATTAATCCAAGAAGCTCATGGTGGGGGACTAATGGAACATTTTGGAGTAAGAAAAACTCTAGAAGTGTTGGTAGAGCATTTCTTTAGGCCACACATGAAACGAGATGTAGTCAAGTTTTGTGAGAAGTATATTACATGTAGGCAAGCAAAATCTAGATCTTTACCTCATGGATTGTATACACCTTTACCAATTCCTAGTGAACCTTGGGTTGATATTTCCATGGACTTTATTGTAGGACTACCAAGGTCTAAACGAGGTATGGATTCTATTTTTGTCATTGTGGAAAGATTTTCTAAAATGACTCATTTTATTCCTTGTAGGAAAACAGATGATGCTAACCATATTATGGATCTAGTTTTTAGGGAGATTGTGTGGCTTCATGGAGTACCGAGGAGCATAGTTTTAGATCATGATGCAAAGTTTCTAAACTACTTTTCGAAGACACTATGGGGAAAATTGAGAACAAAGCTTTTGTTTTCTACAACTTGTCATCCACAAACAGATGGACAAACTGAGGTAGTAAATCAAACTTTATCTACTTTATTGAGAGCTATCATTCAAAAGAATTTAAAAGGTTGGGAAGATTATTTACCACATGTTGAATTTGCTTATAATAGATCTATGAATTCTACTACTAATTTTTCACCTTTTGAAGTGGTATATGGGCTCAACCCTTTAACTCCTTTAGATTTATCACCTTTGCCTGTCTCTGAACTTGCCAGTTTAGATGGTACTAGAAAAGCTGAGTTTGTGAGGCAACTACATGAAAAAGTTCAATTGCAAATTGAAAAGAGGACTGAACAATATGCTATGCAAGCCAACAGGGGACGAGAGAAAGTGATCTTTGAACCCGGAGATTGGGTTTGGGTTCATATGAGGATGGAAAGATTCCTTACTAAACGTTGTACTAAGTTGCATCCACGAGGAGATGATCCATTTCAAGTCATTGTTAGAATCAATGATAATGCATACAAGCTTGACTCACCAGGTGAGTATAACGTGAGGGCTACATTTAATCTTGATGTAGATGATCAAGATTCGAGGATGAATCCTTTTGGGGAAAGGGGGAATGATGGAGGCAAAGAAAGAGAGCAACAAGCTAACGATATGGATCAGGTCAACCCACTCTAGATATTAATGAAGATACATTATGCATCATTGGAGGGCCAATTACAAGGGCTAAGGCTAGAAAGATGAAGGAAGCACTTAATGCACTAATTGAAGATGTGAAGACCAAAGCTAACATTGAAGAAGGTTTGACCAAGACCAAGTCATTCGGCATAGTCAACCTAATTCAAGCCTTAGATGAGCTTAATTAGTACTTAAGTCTCATGTCTAAGTAGTAGGGATATGTAGGCTCAATTTAGACTCAATTTCTACTTTTATTTGTGTAACAACCCAAATTTCCTCATTACAAGTCTTAATAGTACTTAAAAATATTTGGAAATGTGGTAGAAATATTTTAGAGATTTTTAGAAATTTTTAGAGTATTTTTATGCAATTTTTGGAGTTCGTTTGGTATTTTTACCAAAAGAAAGAAGTTTCAAAAAAATAAAGAGGTTCGACCGAGGTTCGAACCCTACCCCTCCGACCCAACCCGAGTCTTAAGTGAAGCATGATGACCAAGAACCCAACAGGGCCGTGCTGATCAAATAGAGGTCGGAAATATATTTATGTAGTAATGGTTAACAGAAATAATGGGGTATTAAGAGGAGAGTTTGAGTTGTTTCTCGTGACCTAATCCCTTCTCCTCTTCTCCGTGCGACGGTGGAGCTCAGGCGGAAAACAAAGGGAAGTTAGGGCTCATCTTCAGTGGTTGGCCAAGGGTCTAATCCGAGAGTTCTTCACCTCCTCGCGGTCCTCTCGTCGAGGAGAGTCCGTAGGCACAAAGAAGGGGCTGAAATCTTGAGTTCTCTGAAACGCTAGAAGCCGTTTTGCTCGGTAGTAAGTCCAAGAATGCAAGGTAAGTGCTTCTCACCTGCAGCAGGAGTAGTTTTCGAACCTTGTTTTCTTCTTGAATCCGAAGCATGCTGTAAAGATTGGGGATTTTGTGTTTGCTGCCGTGAGTTTCATAAAGGAAACGAAAGAGGAATTGTTAAGGTTTGACATGTGGTTATCTATTGTTATTAGTTTCCTTAAACATGCGGTTTTGGATTCACTGTATGTAGTTTTTGGTTCCTTTTGGTTTCTTGTCGTAGCACTGAACAGGAGGTTGTGTTTTTAGGCCTTGAAACTAGGAATTCAGATGTTGATTAAATCTTTCTGTTCATGAAATTTTTTTTTATGGGCATGTTCAGTTAATTGAAGGGTTACAGATTTCGGATTCCTACTGCTGGGCAAGGAATAAGAAAGAGTTTAGTTTTCTTCTAAAGCATGTGGGTTGTTTTTGTAGCTTACTGCAGAATGGCTATGCTTTGTTACTGAACATAAAGAACAGTCCTCATAGTTAGCATTTTTATAATTCTTATAAATAGCATTTCATTCTACAACTTTATGATTAGCTGCACAGATTTAGGTTTTCCTTGTTACCTTAATGGGCATCATCAGCTTATGTTTATCCCTGCTGATTTAGTTTTGGTTGCTAGGTAATGAGCAAGAAATGATTTTGATTTGGAGAATGTAGTTTAATTTAATTGTGTAGCATCTTAGTTGGATTTTTTTTCCTTTCTGCAATGAATAAAATCAAGCATGTAAATGAGTAGACAGTGGAGTGGTATTGTGCCTATTAGTTTTCTTTTAGGCTTATGAGTAGTTGTATGTAAAGCAAGACCAAGGTCTAAATAGGATCCCTATATTTCAGAATTTGTATCAGCAGCACGCCAAGTGCTCGAAGAAATGCCGAGGCATTTATTCTAAGAGTTCTAAATAGATAATAAGTATTTTATTTTTAAGAGTCTTGTACCCGACTTCCGAGGTTGTCGTTAAACAAATCCAGGTGATCAATTCTGAGGTCTTGGCCCTGGTAAGACCAAGTTTTTTACCCTTCTACAACTGGTGGCTCGCTACCTCAGTTTTACTAGGGAGCGCGCAATGGTACTACGCCTGGGCCCAAGAGAGAATTGATTATTATTTTGAAGTATAAAAGTTGAAGATTTTAAACGAGTGAAATAAGCTTCACATAAGTTTAAAATTCAGCAAGTGTAGTTTCTTTTATGCTAGCATGTTATTTAGAATTTGCTTGCTATTATTTACTATTAGATGAGCAGCTTTACATGTTTAGCATTTCAGTATATTCACATGCATATTCCAGTTTTGTGGGTTAGATAGCGCTTACTAAGAAATTTTGCTTGTAGTTGCATTTTCCTCTTACTGCAGATAAAGGAAAGGAAAAGTTATAGCAAAGGAAGGCGACAAGGAGGTTCGGATGGATGTGTGATGTTTGGACTATAGAAGCCTTGGGACTTAGCTTAGAAATTTATTAAGATTTTGTATTCAGAATGTTAGAACTACTTTATTTCATGTTGCTGGATTTGGCTATTGAATACTTATTGTTTTAGAACTCTCCTTATTAATTGCTATGTACAATAGTTTCATGATTTGAGTTGTAGTACTATTGCATGCATGTTCATATTAATAGATATGTGTTTAGCATGTTCAGATTGATATGTAGTTTTAGATGTGAGCATATACTTGAGTAGTATGATAGGATGAGTTATTTATGTTTTCCATTGCCATTAAATGCATGATTAGAGAGTTTTATTTATTGATGTTTACATGTGAACAACTCTAATTAAGTAAGGTTAATAGTCCAGTAGCACTCCACCCTCACAGACTAGTAGTGAGGAGGGTGGGGTGTTACAAGTTGGTATCGGAGCCGTTTCTATTCTCCAGCATCACACATCAGCACCAACCTTGCCGTCTTCAAGTAAGAAAGTATTTAAAAATTCTTTTATTTCGTATGCTTTTCCTTATTATTGGTAGTATAGAGAAATCCTAGAAATATTTGTGTAATACCCACTAAGCTTGTAAGATAAATATATGAATGTGGGATTTTGCCTTAGAAAAATAATAGGAAGTGAGTTGAAGCAAAAAGGAATAAAATGAAATAAAAAGAAGTGAAGGTCAAGGATTGAACCTTGATCCTCTTATATTATTCATAGAATTAATTAGTAGAAACCAATTGGGATAGAGAGAAGATGTTGATAGCAAAGGAGGGAAACTCATGATAAAGGTAAGAGTAAAAGCTAGCCAAAAGAAAACAAGAAAGGAGCAAGAGAAAGGCAACTTGCCTTCCTCCCTTTCTCTCCCTCTTCCTCTTTGCTTTTGCCGAAAATTTAAAGAGGAATTAAGGGGATTCATTCCCCCTTATTTCATCATGAATGGTGAGAATAAATTAGAAAATAAAATAAATGAAAGAAAAATATAAGATGGGTTAAGGGAGAAGGAAAGCAAAAATCAATCTTGCTACCTCTTCCCCCTTAACATAAAAGGGAGCAAGAAAAGAGAAGTTTATTTTTCTCTCATTTTCTCTCATTCTTCCTCTCCCTCACCGAAACCATCAGTCCCCTCTCCTCCATCTTCGGCCCCAAAGCTAAGGTTTTTCCCCTAAGAAAGCCTAAGATACAAGGAGGACTTAGCAAGGGAATCAAGGGAAAGGAACTAGAAGAAGAGGCTACTTCTTCCATCACCATACCTTAGATCCACAAGCGAAAAGGATGTAAGCTTCCCCTCACCTGTGGTACAAGGCTTTTTATGTGATTTTTGGATTTTATGAGGATTAGAAAACCTAGGAAAGAATTTTAGAAAATTCGGCTAAAGAAAGGGTTTTCAAATCTAGGAAGGTTTAAACAAGTCTTTATTTCATGATATGTTTTCTATGCTATGTAGGAAGGATTTTCTTCATGTTTTTATACCTAATTGATGCTTGATCAGAGGAGTGCCTAACCCTAGAATTTTGGCCAAAAATATTTTAAGAAGGTTAGGGAAAACATTGTGTAACCAAACTAGTACAAGATTCCCTCCATGAACTACTAAGGGTCTTTTATTGGTTTTCTTGCTTGAAAGTTACTTGGAACCAAAAGAAATCCATTTATATGTTTCGGCCAAGAAAAAGGGCTTAGGGTTAGGAAGACCTTTAAATTTAAGTAACCATGTTTGTATGATAGAATATAGAGTTCTCTTAAAGAATTGCATGTTGAACATTGCTAGAAATTCATGAACTCTTATTTTAGATTTTCGGCCATGATAAGATGGATAGTTTAGAAAAGATTGAACAAAATTCTAATATGCTCAAGACCTCTGTGATATCATGATATGAAAGTTGTTGAATGCTCTCATGTTTAATTGGAGTATAGAAAATTAGTTACATGATATATGACATGTAAGATCACAAGGGTCCTAGCTTGTTTATGAACCCACTTTGTATATGATGTTCTTAGTAATTTTTGCCATGAAACTTACTTAGGTTTTCCATGCTTTAGGCCACTTAAAACCTAGTTTAAAGATTGGTAGGTTTCGGCCATGAGGGAAAATAAAAGAAAAAGGGAAAGAAACCTAGGAAGCCTAAGACACAATTCACATGTATGTTTATTATGCTTGTCTTTATACATACTATGAAACTTGTATGATTTCTTATGCTTTTAGGCTATTTGAAGCAAGTTTATATACTGTTGAGTTTCGGCCAAGTAGGGTTTAAAAGACCTAGAGGCCTTAGAAATGAAACCAAAGGTGTTAAAAATGCTTCTTATGGAAATATGATAATGTGTTGATTGTGTCACATGCTTGTACAATTTTTCCATGACCTAAATGGACCATTGTATGTTTTTTCCATGAAGGGATAGATGCCCTAGAAACCCTAGAACAAAAATTAAATATGCTTATGTCACTCTACATGAAATATGATAAGTAGAAAGACAAAGTTCCTATGCTATATGTTGTTTAATGACCTAATTGAGGCTAGGGTAAGTTTCGGCCATACATATTGTATAATGTCTTGTTATGAATTTATACATGATGTTAGTTCAAGTTCACATGATTGTATATTTGTTTTTAGCCCTAATGAACACTTGTTAAAAGTTTGACCATGACATATGTTAAGGGCTTGAAGGACTTAGGAACTAGCTCAATATGCTTACTATGTTACTTGGAAAAAATGCTATAAATGTGGTTTAAGGTTTCCATGCTTTCATGACATTTGAGACCTTGTTTCACACCTGATAGGGTTCGGCCACATGAAGTTTAGGGACTTGGAGAACTTAGAAACCAAGTAAATCATACTTATAATGCTTCCTATGAAATTTATGTAATGATAATTTAGGTTCCACATGCTTGGAGGTTGTTTTTACCTAAATTGAGATCTAAGGGGGTTCGGCCATGATAAGAACCCAAGAGATTAGGAGGCTTAGAACCCAAGCTAACTATGTTACCATGTTTCTTATGATAGTATAATTACATGATACACCCTTATGCTTAAACATGTATGCTTGTGATTTCTACTTTCCATGATATGATATGTGCTTAGAAATATGCATGCTTTGATGATATGTTATGTGCTTAAAATATGCATGCTTTTATGATATGTTATGTAGATAGAAATATGCATGCTTGGATGATATGCTATGTGCTTAAAATATGCATGCTTTTGTGATATGCCATGTGGATAGAAATATGCATGCTTTGATGAAGTGATTATGTGCTTAAAATATACATGCTTTTATGATATGCTATGTGGAAGGAAATATGCATACTTTGATGATATGCTATGTGCTTAAAATATGTATGCTTTTTATGATATGCATGTTAATATGATGTATGCCTAAGTGATGCATACTTTTATATGATGTATGCCTAAGTGATGTATACTTTTATGACATGATGTATGCCTAAGTGATGCATACTTTTATATGATGTATGCCTAAGTGATGCATACTTTTATGACATGATGTATGCCTAAGTGATGCATACTTTTATATGATGTATGCCTAAGTGATGCATGCTTGTATGATGTATGATATGTATAAGTATGACATGTATTTTACTTTGAATGGCTTGTACCAAAAGGGTGGGCTCCTTATGCGCCCCTAGGTCGAATTACGGGCCTAGTAAAGGGTGGGCTCCTTACGTGCCCCTAGGTCGAGCTACGGGCCTAGTTTCCTAGTAGGTTCAAGACTAGCTACCTTGGATCTACTTAGGATGCGCGCATTATGTATGTATGTGGTACTAAGCCGGGGCCCTGAATATGTTGATATTATGTTCAAGTATATATGTAAGAAGAAATGGTTTTAAAAGATCATGAGACATACACATGTTTTTCGGATACATGTTTTCAAAATCATATTGCATATAATTTATGATCATGTTGTGATGATGCTATGATTTATGTTATGCCATGATTGAATATGAATATGTTATGTTTCATGCTATGCTTTAAGAGCTTGATATGTTATGTGATCTTATGATGATAATATGACATGCCATGATTAGATATGATTATGTTATGTTTCATGCTATGTGTTAAGAACTTGATATGCTACGCTACCTTAAGATGATACTATGATATGCCATGATTAGATATGATTATGTTATGTTTCATGCTATGCCTTAAGAGCTTGATATGCCATGTCACCTTATGATGATACTATGATATGCCATGATTAGATATGCTTAGGTTATGTTTCATGCTATGTGTTAAGAACTTGATATGCTACGCTACCTTAAGATGATACTATGATATGCCATGATTAGATATGATTATGTTATGTTTCATGCTATGCTGTAAGAGATAATATGCCATGACTAGTTATGATGTTGCTATGTTGCATGATATGCTTAAAGAGTATGATATGTTATGCCATGACTAGTTGAGATTATGTTATGTTGAGACATTCTTTGATTATGTGATGATTTTTGGTTTTAGTGAGTAGGAAAGGAACTTACTGAGCCATGAGTGCTCATAGCTTACTTTCCTTCTACCACAGATAAAGGAAAAAGCTGGATGAGCTAAAGGAGCAACAGGAGAGGCAAGGAGATGTGTGTGGCGGTGGCTAGGCAACCAAATAAGAACCTGCTTTAAGAACCTTTTAAGAATTACGCTTTGGTTTCGTAAATTGTAGTACTATATGGTTGACTTGATGTTATATTTTATTTATCTTGTTATCATGTTATGGAAACCATATTAGTGTAGTTCGGTTTTATTAAACTAAGAAAATGTTTTTAAGTCTTCCGCTGTAATATGTACGTAGAGTATCGTAGCCCCGTCCCTTAGGGTTAGCAGGGAGGGCGGGCGTTACAATTTGCTTATAAGTGCAAAAGTGAGATAAAAGTTCTTGTTTGGTTCTTCTATGTTTCTATATATATGCCTAGGAAGAATAGAGATGATTTCAGTTTTTCTCTTTCTACATAACTAGATGTCAAGAAGAGGACGTCCCCGTACCGCTCGTACTGAGGATCGAGCCCAGGAGAATGAAGAGTCCAGAACAACTGAACTTGATCTCTCTGAAGTTGTTGCTCAACTTCAGAGACAAGTTGCAGAGCAACAACAAGTGATCGTCAATCTGATGGCGAATCTGCAGCCAGCCCCTCCCAGTCCTCCAACTATCAATGTGGAGACTCCAGTGGTGACTGAGGTTCCACCAGCCGCCCTGGAAGTCCCCACAGCACCTAGAAGACAGGAAGCATACCTGATATAGTGGCAGAAGCTAAAACCAGAAAGTTTCTCCGGCACGACTGAGCCCTGGGATGCTCAGGCTTGGTTTAAGATACTAGAGAGCACCATGGAGCTTCTTGACTGGCCAGAAGTTGAGAAGGTCAAGTGTGCCTCTTTCTGCCTATCAGGGGATGCTCGTATGTGGTGGGAGAGAGTTAAGAGCAAGAGAGCAGTCAATCAGATGAGCTGGGCTAACTTTGAGACGGAGTTTCACGAAGAATTGTTCCGCCAATGGATCACCAATAAACATTATAAGGAATTTTTAGAATTCAGACAAGATGTCCTGTCAGTGGAAAAAGCAGTCAAGAGATTTAACAGACTAGCTCGTCTCTGCCCAAAGCTAGTAAGTACAAAAAAAGAATGAGTCAGACTGATGCTCCGAATGTTGAGGCCAAAAATAGCACTTAACGTGAGTAGTGGGACTCACCGACCAAAGATTGGTGAAGAGCTAGTCAGTAGGGCATTAGTCGCTGAGCACTGTCTGAACAACATAAAGGCACAACAAATGCAATTCAAGCCAGTCAAGATAGAAGACAAGACAGCAGGGAGTCAGAAACCTCAGGCAACTAAGCAGCACTGGAAGGGCAAAGATAATAAGAGGAAACGGTGGAATACAGGATGAAGCCAAAAGGGAGGTTCTACATACAAGCAGGCTAAGTTTCCTCCCTGTCCCAAATGTGGGAGAGTACATCCAGGAGCCTGTCTTTTGGGTATGACTGGATGTTATTCGTGTGGTCAAGAAGGTCATCTGGCTAAGGCATGTCCTAACAAGCTCAAAGCATCTCAGCAACAAGCAGCACAATACGGGAACAAGCCTTAGTTACAATACATGCCTGCGACTCTGGACGGACCTCAGCTCAGTCAAGGAAGATTGGAAGCTCCACCAGTTTCAGCCAGTGCCAGAGTATTCTCTCTCACCAAAGAAGAGGCTGCTAGTGCCTCTACGGTCGTAACAGGTCAAGTAGTTATTTTTCAGCATTTAGCTACTGCACTATTTGATACTGGGGCAACCCATTCTTTTATATCAATACTCTTTGCCAAAGAATTTTAGATGCCTACAGAGAGCATGAACTCTAAATTTTTAACGACCCTACCTTCTAGGGAAGTCATGGAATCCAACCAGTGGCTTCGGGCTGTACCAGTCAGAATTTCAGACCGAGAGCTATTGTTGATCCAATAGTCCTTGCGATGCAAGATTTCGATGTCATTCTGGGTATGGATTTCCTCAGCAAGTACAGTGCTTCGGTGGACTGCCGCATTAGGAAAGTGATTTTCAGCCCAGAAGGTGAACCATCCTTTGAGTTTACGGGACTGCCAAAGAGGAAGACCCAGAAGTTCCTCTCTTCCCTCACAGCTCACCAGATGTTAGCTAAAGGATGTATTGGTTTTCTTGCGCACATTGTGAATGCAGAAGAACAAGAAAGACCCAAGCAGGAGGATGTTCGGGTAGTCTGTGAGTATTCAGAGGTATTTCCCGAAGAGCTACCTGGACTACCTCCCAACAGAGGAGTGGAGTTTGAAATTGAGTTGGTTCCTAGTACCGGTCCAATTTCAAAAGCTCTATACCGAATGGCTCTAGCATAACTGAAAGAACTACAAGAACAACTCCAGGAGCTACTTGACAAAGGTTTCATCCGGCCTAGTCACTCACCATGGGGAGCTCCAGTGTTGTTTGTCAAGAAGAAAGACGGATCTATGCGAATGTGCATAGATTATAAAGCGCGGAACAAAGTGACAATTAAGAACAAGTTCCCTCTTCCCAGAATAGATAATCTATTTGATCAGTTAAAGGGGGCAACAGTGTTCTCTAAGATACACCTGCGCTCTGGATACCTTCAGTTGAAAGTGATATATCCAGAACATCTTTCAGGACCAGATATGGACACTACGAGTTTATAGTCATGCCTTTTGGAGTGACTAATGCACCTGCGGTCTTCATGGACTTAATGAACAGAGTGTTTAGAGAATACCTTGACAAGTTTGTCATTGTGTTCATCGACGGCATTCTGATCTATTCAAGAACCCCAGAGGAGCATGACACGCACTTGAGAATAGTACTGCAGACCCTTCGGCGAAAGCAGCTTTATGCTAAATTCTCAAAGTGCTAGTTCTGGTTAGAGCAAGTGGCGTTTCTAGGTCACATCATTTCTAAAGAAGGTATTCAAGTAGATCCTACCAAGATAGAAGCGGTCAACAACTGGAGTAGGCCCAAGAACGCCAGGGAGATCAGAAGCTTCCTTGGTTTAGCAGAGTACTACATAAAATTTGTGGAGGACTTTTCCAGGATAGCCTCTCCACTAACGGCCTTAACCAGGAAGAACAAGAAGTTTGAATGGTCATATAAATGTGAGCAAAGTTTCCAAGCATTGAAGAAGAGATTGACTAGTGCTTCTATCCTGACTGTTCCAGGGAGTGACAAAAGTTTTGATATATACAGTGATGCCTCCAAGATGGGCCTTGGAGTTGTTCTCATCCAAGAAGGGAAGGTTATAGCTTATGCTTCCAGACAACTTAAAGATTATGAGAAGAACTACCCCACTCATGATCTTGAGCTGGCAGCTGTGGTCTTTGCACTAAAACTCTGGCGACATTATTTGTATGGAGTCCAGTGCAGAATTTTCACCGACCATTAGAGTTTAAAGTATTTCTTTACCCAGAAAGATTTGAACATGAGACAGCGTAGGTGGCTAGAGTTGGTTAAAGATTATGACTATGAAATCCTCTACCACCCAGGTAAAGCTAACAAAGTGGCGGATGCACTAAGTCGAAAGTCCAGTGCAACTCTGATGCACTTGTCATCATTAGCACTTCCACTACAGAAGGAACTGTTAGATTTTGGAGTCGAAATTGTTGATGGTCAACTCTTTGCATTGCATTAGAGTCTACCTTGCTTGAGGATATACAGAGAAAGCAAAGTGAAGATCCAGATATCCAGAAGATCAAGCAAGGGATACAGAAAGAAGAAAATTCAGAGTTTTAGGTATCAGACAGTGGAGTTCTTTATCAGGGGAGCCGTCTTTGTGTTCCCAATGACGAGGAATTGAGAAAGAAGATTCTAGAAGAAGCTCATAGCACACCATAATCCATGCATCCTGGTTCTACCAAGATGTATCAAGATTTGAAGCATAGATTCTGGTGGGCTGGACTCAAGAGGGATGTAGCAAAATATGTCAGTACCTGTCTGACATGCCAGAGAGTCAAAGCAGAGCACCAGAGACCAAGAGGAGTTCTACAGCCTCTCCCAATACCATAGTGGAAGTGGGAAGAAATATCTATGGACTTCATAACAGGCCTTCCAAGAACCACTAATGGATATGATGCGATATGAGTGATAGTGGACAGATTGACCAACTCTGCACATTTTCTAACCATCAAGGTGTCCCACTCAATAGAGCAGTTGGCACAGCTATATGTTAAGGAAGTGATCAGACTTCATGGAGTTCCGAAGTCGATTGTTTCCGATAGGGATGGGAACTTCACCTCTCATTTTTGGGAGTGTGTCCAGAATGCATTAGGCACCAAACTCAAGTTCAGCACAACCTTCCATCCCTAGACTGATGGACAGACAGAATGACTACATCAGATTTTAGAAGACAAGCTCAGGGCTTGAGCATTAGATTTTAAAGGTAGTTGGTTCAAGTATCTGTATTTAGCTGAATTCGCCTACAACAATAGCTACCAGGCCACTATCAAGATGGCACCTTATGAGGCATTGTATGGCCGGAAGTGTAGATCACCTATATGCTGGTTGGAGGCTGGGGAAGGAAAAGAGATGGAATCAGAATTGGGTAGGCAGACTGAGATGATAGAAGAAACCACACAGGCTATCCAGAAGATTAGACAGAGAATTGAGACTGCCCAGAGTAGACAGAAAAGTTATGCTGACACACGTCGTAGGCCACTTGAATTCCAAGTAGGAGATTCAGTCTTTCTCAAAGTTGCTCCGATGAAGGGAGTGATGAGATTTGGCAAGAAGGGCAAGTTAAGTCCTCGCTACGTAGGACCCTACCTCATCACCGAGAGGATTGGGAAAGTAGCTTACAAGCTGGACTTACCTCAAGACATGTCAGCAATATATAATGTATTTCATGTCTCCATGCTAAAGAAGTGCCTCCACGACCCTAGCTAGTCAAGTGATTCAGCCTCAGTCAGTGCAGATCAGGAAGGATTTGAGCTGTGAGAGCAGACCTACACAGGTAGTGGATAGAGAAGTTAAGAGACTAAGGAACAAAGAAGTACCACTAGTGAAGGTCATCTAGCAGAATCAGAAGCACGAGGAGGTTACTTAGGAGCGTGAGGACAGCATGAGATAGAAATATCCAGAGTTATTCTAAGTTCGAGGACGAACTTTTTATAAGGTATGGGGAATTATAACAATCCAAATTTCCTCATTACAAGTCTTAATAGTGCTTAAAAATATTTAGAAATGCTGTAGAAATATTCTAGAGATTTTTAGAAATTTTTAGAGTATTTTTATGTAATTTTTGGAGTTCGTTTGGTATTTTTACCAAAAGAAAGAAGTTTCAAAAAAATAAAGAGGTTCGGCCGAGGTTCTAACCCGCGACCTCCGACCCAACCCGAGTCTTAAGCGAAGCGTGATGACCAAGAACCCAGCAGGGCCGTGCTTATCAAATAGAGGTCGGAAATATATTTATGTAGTAATGGTTAACAGAAATAATGGGGTATTAAGAGGAGAGTTTGAGTTGTTTGCTCGTGACCTAATCCCTTCTCCTCTTCTGCGTGCGATGGCAGAGCTCAGGCGGAAAACAAAGGGAAGTTAGGGCTTGTCTCCAGCGGCCGGCCAAGGGTCCAATCTGAGAGTTCTTCACCTCCTCGCAGTCCTCCCGTCGAGGAGAGTCGTAGGCACAAAGAAGGGGCTGAAATCTCGAGTTCTCCGAAACCCTAGAAGTCGTTTTGCTCGGTAGTAAGTCCAAGAACGCAAGGTAAGTGCTTCTCACCTGCAGTAGGAGTAGTTTTTGAACCTTGTTTTCTTCTTGAATCCAAAGCATGCTGTAAAGATTGGGGATTTTGTGTTTGCTGCCGTGAGTTTCATAAAGGAAACGAAAGAGGAATTGTTAAGGTTTGACATGTGGTTATCTATTGTTATTAGTTTCCTTAAACATGCGATTTTGGATTCACTGTATGTAGTTTTCGGTTCATTTTGGTTTCTTGCCATGGCACTGAACAGGAGGTTGTGTTTTTAGGCCTTGAAACTAGGAATTCAGATGTTGATTAAATCTTTCTGTTCATGAAATTTTTTTTTATGGGCATGATCAGTTAATTGAAGGGTTACAGATTTCGGATTCCTGCTGTTGGGCAAGGAATAAGAAAGAGTTTAGTTTTCTTCTAAAGCATGTGGGTTGTTTTTGTAGCTTACTGCAGAATGGTTATGCTTTGTTACTGAACATAAAGAATAGTCCTCATAGTTAGCATTTCATTCTATAAATCTTATAAATAGCATTTCATTCTTCAGCTTTATGATTAGCAGCATAGATTTAGGTTTTCCTTGTTACTTAATGGGCATGATCGGCTTATGTTTATCCCTGCAGATTTAGTTTTAGTTGCTAGGTAATGAGCAAGAAATTATTTAGATTTGGAGCATGTAGTTTAATTTCATTGTGTAGCATCCCAATTGGATTTTTTTTTCCTTGCTACAATGAATAAAATCAAGCATGTAAATGAGTAGACAGTGGAGTGGTATTGTGCCTATTAGTTTTCTTTTAGACTTATGAATAGTTGTATGTAAAGCAAGACCAAGGTCTTAATAGGATCCCTAAATTTCAGAATTTGGATCAGCACCACGCCAAGTGCTCGAAGAAATGCCGAGGCATTTGTTCTAAGAGTTCTAAACAGATAATAAGTATTTTATTTTTAAGAGGCTAGTACCCAACTTCCGAGGTTGTCGTTAAACAAATCCAGATGACCAATTCCGAGATCTTGGCCCTGGTAAGACCAAGGTCTTTACCCTTGTAGAACTGGTGGCTCGCTACCTCAGTTTTAATAGGGAGCGCGCAATGGTACTACGCCTGGGCCTAAGAGAGAATTGATTATTATTTTGAAGTATAAAAGTATAAGATTTTAAACGAGTGAAATAAGCTTCACATAAGTTTAAAATTCAGTAAGTTTAGTTTCTTTTGTGCTAGCATGTTATTTAGAATTTGCTTGCTGTTATTTACTATTAGATGAGCAGCTTTACATGTTTAGCATTTCAGTATATTCACATGCATATTCGAGTTTTGGTAGTTAGATAGCGCTTACTAAGCAATTTTGCTTATAGTTACATTTTCCTCTTACTGCAGATAAAGGAAAGGAAAAGTTATAGCAAAGGAAGGTGACAAGGAGGTGCGGATGGATGTGTGATATTTGGACTATAGAAGCCTTGGGACTTAGATTAGAAATTTATTAAGATTTTGTATTCAGAATGTTAGAACTACTTTCTTTCATGTTGCTGAATTTGGCTATTGAATACTTATTGTTTTAGAACTCTCCTTATTAATTTCTATGTACAATAGTTTCATGATTTGAGTTGTAGTACTATTGCATGCATGTTCAGATTAATAGATATGTGTTTACCATGTTCAGATTGATATGTAGTTTTAGATGTGAACATATGCTTGAGTACTATGATAGGATGAGTTATTTATGTTTTCCGTTACCATTAAATGCATGATTAGAGAGTTTTATTTATTGATGTTTACATGTGAATAACTCTAATTAAGTAAAGTTAATAGTCCAGTAGCGCTCCACCCTCACAGACTAGTAGTGAGGATGGTGGGGTGTTACAATTTGGGTTGTAATAAAGCCATAAGCTTAAAATGGCTAAGTAGTCTACATAGGCCTTTACTAAATGAGCTTTCTTTTGGCCTTTTAGGGTTTTTTTGGTCACCTTATAGCTATAAATAAAGGGGGTGACGACCACACATGTATCTTTGATATATTTTCAATCCAAAGCATGGTGAGGCTCTCACTTATTGGTTCTTCATTAAATTAGAACTTATCAAGGTATTTCCTTGTGGCGTTCGAAGACTTATCAAACTCCACCCCAAGGTTGTGGCATCTTCCATCTTCTATACCATGGTTCATGCTTTCCTAATCATTGGGTCGAGGTTCTTTTCATCAATCTTATCAATTTAGTTCTTTCTTTCTTTCTTCTTCCATTCTTTGTGGGTTCTAGAAACATCTTTCTCTTTGGATTCACATTAGTTGTGTGAATCCACATGGTCATGCCATATTTCCTTATTTCTTCCCTTTTTCAAGGATCTTTGGCTTGGGGCTCACCCCCATTCCTTAGGGAAGGGTTCTCCCCCTTGGAGGAACCCGAGATCGTCCATTTTCAATTATCCATCCACCTCCAGAGTAAGGATTGCAAGCAAGAAAATCGGCGGCACATAGATAAGCATTCTTCTCTTCTCTATCTCTTATTTTGGATTGTGGAATGCTTAATTTCTTGTCTCTTATTTGTAAAGTCTTTGCAATTGAGTAGATCTCTAGATTTAGGATTTAGGAAGTAGTTATGATGTGTTGTGATATATGAACTATGTATTTGGACTGTTTTCTTATTCTATGAAGTGTTTATGTTATGATCTATGTGTGTTGTGCCTTGTATGTGTTTAACGTAATGTGTGTGAGGTTAATTCATGTAGATGTAGGATTTTGTTCACCGTGTAGAGGGGGATACTTTGGTTTGTTTAATGGGGACCTTGTGACAGAAGGTGTCCCCTACTCTCTAGGGTATCATCCTTGAAACGTAGGACAATTCCCTGCAAGGAAAACTAATTAGAATTTAGAGGGTTCTCCCAAATTAATGCTAGGCAGTGATTTGTGTAATCTAACGATTATATGACCGGAGGGTCCTGTGACAGATGATATCCCTTTCACCAAACTTTCTAAGTTACCTCTTCTACTTAATTCTATTAATCTACCGTTAGGAAGTAAATTTGTTAACTCTAAGATTGTATGACCGAGGGGCCCTAGTGACAGGGGTATCTTATTACCGGACTTTCTAGAGCTATTTCTTTACTTAATAATTTTAGAACTTGGATAAACTCTCTAATGTGACCTACGCAGGCGTTGTGCCAGACTTTGGCTAGAATTCCTACACAAGTGTAAGCATGGAGTTGGTAGATGAACAATGCATAGAGACATTAACTTGCATCATAACGAAACTAAAATCCTAGAATCTATCACATTTCAGTCACCTACGCTTATTCTATCTCTCTCTCTCTCTTTCTCTTTTTTCCTTTCTCTTTCTCTCTAGCATTTGTGAGCTAGCTAACCTTTGACTGTCTAGATAATTCACCATGCAAATTTAACTAGTGTTTAATTAACAGTCACCGTGTGATCGATATTTTATTACTTGATGACGCTTGTATACTTGCGGGCACACATTGGTTGGGCGTCGGTGTCTCACGGTCAGAGTGGCGAGATCACGAGGGAGGGGGCGGTGGCTGGATCGAGAAGAAGGAAGAGGTCGGGAGAAGCAATGGGGCTCTAATTAATTTTAGGCTTATATATATAGCTTAATTAATAAAACTTAAGGTTAATCAATAAAACACTAAGTTCATATTCCAATCTATTCCCAGATAAAATGGGTATTCTAAATATGCTTTCTCTAAGCCTAATAGATTCATCCCCTCAAACATGTCATACGAACTCCATTTAAATCCTAAAAATTTCTAAAAATTCTTGAAAAATATAATACAGTAGTTTCTTCAATAAAACTTATTATTAAATTATCTTATCTTACATTTTTTCTCACTAATAAAAATTTAGCTCCTAAATTTACTGCTAAGACTAAAATTCTCATCTAAGGGTATCAACTAAGAAGCATACCCATATACTACTTCATCCTAGTATCATAATCAAATCTCCAACCATAAGGGATTAAAGATTCCCTTATAAAACTACATGATGATCCACTTCCAAGTAGATAGTTGTGACTTTGTGGGTTATGAACTCACCCTGCTTCCGCTACTCCCACACTACTGTCTAGCCAACTTTGGGTAAAATCTACTAGACATAAATGGTCCTCACAACTACCTCCAAAATCCATAACATACCCTATCAGTAGACCCTCTAATGTTTGTAAAGTGTACTTAGCCTATTCATCTGTTTGAGGGTGGAAAGCTGTACTAAAACAAAGTCTATATCCATGGCCTGCTATAAACACTGCTGGAATCATGAGGTGAATTGTGGATCTCTATCCGATATAATACTTAGACGTAAATCATGAAGTCTGATAACCTCTCTATAGTATAATTCCGCTAAGCGATCCGGTCTGCCCTATAGATCGATGGAAAGTGAGAAAAATTAGTCAACCAATCAATGATTACCCAAATGACATCCTATCTTCTCCGTGTCCTAGGTAATCCCACACCAAAGTCCATCGTAACATGCTACCATTTTCATTCTGGTATTTATATCTTCTGAAACAATCCTACTAGTCTTTGATGTTCAGGCTCCACTTGCTTACATACTAGACATTGAGCTATAAAATCCGCGATGTTTTTTTTTATATCGTTCCACCAATAGGAACACTTCAAGTCTCTATACATTAGGTACCACCTAGATGTATCACATATCCAAATCGGTGTGCTTACTAGAGTAAATCCTTTAGGATGGGATGTGACCTAAGAAAACATAATTTTCCACAGTAATAAAGGATCTCATTCTCATCACACAAGGACTCTATCTATTGTCCTGATACCACTCCGCTATATAAAAACTGAAGATGTTGATCACTAGCTTGAACCCTCTAAATCCGCTCAACAATAGGTGACTGAGCAACTATGGACACCAAAGTCCCTCACTCTGCCTATCTCTTCTCTACCAATTCCAACTCGAAACTCTGCACCAATCCTATAATCATAACTTGGTGTCAAGTTAAAACTCCTCGGGATATCCTACTCCAAGAATTTTCTACCACACTAGCTTTTCCTGGATGGTAGTTAATGGTGCAATCATAATCCTTCAAAAATTCCATCCATGTTCTTGGCCTAAGGTTCAACTTCTTCTGAGTGAACAAATTCTTAAGACTCTTATAATATATGAAGATCTCAAAAGTGATCCCATACCAATAATGTCTCCAAATTTTCAGCGCGAAAATGATAGCTGCTAACTTTAAATCATGAATAAGGCAATTCTTCTCATGTTCTTTCAGTTGACGAGGAGCATATAATACTTCTTGCTCGTGCTGCATCAAAATTGTACCTAACCCCTAGTACAATACATCTATGTAGAGTACAAACTCATCTACACTAGAAGGTAAAATTGAGATGGGTGTAGTTATGAGCCTTCACTTGAGTTCCTGAAAACTTTCCTCACAAGGTTATGTCTAACTAAATTCCACTAATATATCATCAAAAGTCAACAAATCACAAAATTTGATTTCTCCATATCCACTAATCCTGAATCATCCTCATCATCAATCAAACCTGATAGCTTTCTCATCAATGATAAAGTAAAAGAATGTCATTCAATGTTCAACATTCACTTCCAACAAATTTAAATATATCCACCATGGTTCAATATTACATGCATATATTGTACCACTAAAGGGATTATGCCCTATGAATAAATTTGTTGTAGCATATATTTTTAGTGAGACAAACCCCACCATATGCTCACAAATCTAACTTCTCAGTAACTTGCTCTCATCATGGGATACTCTCAAGATGTAGAAATATATCACCATTCTATCAAAAGTGTATGACTACTGAAGTCTAAGCGACATCTCTTAACTTCCTAATCAATGATCAATAACTCTCCAAATGGTAGAGATACGACCAATCCATGTGATATGAGTATAAAGACTTTGTTACTACCCTTACTCGACTGTTTAGTATAGTACAATAAGAGACCAACCAGTATATGTCCAAAAAGTCTGTCAAATATCATCATTTTGGGTAATTAAATATCCACCATAAGCGAATGATCATCTAAAGACCAAACGATCACTTAACCTCTTGACTGAGAGTCTACCCATTAAGAGGGTATCTCCACAACTCTCATAATCATGCCCGTAAATGTCGACAAAAGGTTGAACACTCTGATCTAACATATAGACTTCAAGATCTTGGATAAATGATCATGTGGTCAAGGTCTTGATCTACTTGATGGAGATAATATTAGTTAAGTCGACTAACCATTGTCTTATAACCCATCACACTATAGTTACTCTACTTAAGGTTTAGGAACCTCTAGTGACGGGTCATGCATAAAAGGGTAGATGAGCACTATCACTAAATATCTTGTTAAAATATCTATCAATCGATGCTTTGCCCCTGGAAGATCATTATATGATATTTCCACTCAGTAATAGTTAAATTTTATAGGTATTAATCAACTAACACCACCTTCTTCGCATTATTGTGGGTCATATATCTCTATGTACCACCGTAGATATCTAACTAAATCTGATCGGTCCATCAGTCAGGATCTCCCATGGAATAGTGTTACGCGAGTTGTCTAACCACCATCTTGTTAACCGTTATTCTACCAAGGAAGTTAGAGAAGTACTCTCTCTCAAAATACCTCAAAGTAATCACCAACTGATGCCTTGTTCTTAAAAATTGTCTTCTACATCTTCCTTCACGTGGTGCCTGGTCACGTAAAGGAAAAGTAGCTAACTTCATCTGTTTCATATCAGTATAAGTTATATATTTGAATGTACTCTCTAAATTATACACCCAAGTAACGGTTGTATCTCATAAGTGTTAAGCAACTAGCTTAACACTTTTCCACATCAGTAGGGGTCATCTATCTAAATATATCTTCTAAGTTATCCAGCCAGGTACATACAGTCCACGGCTAAAGGCCTCATGAAAATGGATAGATCGATCCTCTATAGGCTAGTCGAGTCAATAATGGTGTACATCTAATTTAGTCATTTCTACGTCTATACTAGTCATGTACTCAAATGTGCCTTCTAGATTATCTAACCAAACATAATTAACCCAGGGTCAGAATCTCCATGAAATAGTGTAAATCAGTCCTCTACTGATTGAACCAACAAGAGTAAATTGGTCTTCTACTGACCGAACCAACAAGAGTAAATTGATAATCTACTGACTGAACCAAGAAGGGTATGTGACTCTAACTCTCCCCAAACTGATAGTAATAGAAACTAGTACTACTAGTGGTATGGTAAGGGAAATCCCCTGAGAGTGTAATCCTTGATCTCTAGTAGGTTGATCATGAACAGTGGTTGACCCAAAACATGTCATGCCTATTACAACCAAAGTATATGATAACAGTTATACAAACTTACCTCCTATAGCTTGGAGATATCCTATCACTTCTTGGTCCTAAAACTTGAAAGTCACATCAAGAAAATAAATCATGAAATTCAAACATAGGAAATAAGTCTCGTAAATATGTGGCTTCGATACCAATAAATTATTACACCCTAGAGGAGTCCCTGCCCGATAAACAGACAACATCTCCCTTGTACAGTGATAAATGAAACCTGGATACACAGCTGTACAAGTATAATAACCTACAGCCCACACGACTCGAAAAACACAACTATTCAGTTTAATATGCTGACCACAAGGCTGGATCAACAACTACACAGGTGTATATGCAGCCCATACGGTTGGAATAGAAAATAGAATAATAAGAAGCCCACATGGCTGGAATACAAAACCACACAGATCACCTTAGGATAAAAATACTAACAAGTTCTATGAATCATGACTATTTATAAAGTTATCTACTACCCTAACTTTGCAAAGTGAACAGAGATCCTAAAACTAAGATAACACTGAAATGGATTTAATAAAAATATTGTCACTTCATGCTACTAAAGATAGGGAAAAGTCATTCACCAAGCATACTAGCACTAAGGATTAAACACAGAAGTGAAGAATAAGCATTCTAGAATTCTTACTTGAGAATAACCCAGTAGTAATGTCGAAAATGATGAACTCTACAAGCCACAACATGAAACAAAACTATACTAGAAGCAAACTGAATCAAAATGCAACTAATTGAAACAACATGCAAATAAACTGAAATGAACTAAAACTAAAAAGCAAGAAATAAGTCTATACATATATATAACTCCCCTAGATCGAGCATTTCATTGTCCCAATGAAATAAAAAAGGTGGTGGAGGAGGGTCATATCTCGGACGATGAAATGGGGGAGGAGGGTATGGCACAGGGGGCGATCATTAGGATGAGGGGGGCGTGGCCTAGGAGGGAATCTAGGGACTTGTGGTAGGTTTCCAATTACTTTATGATAATGATAGACTATGGCAACCAACTGTCTAGTAACTATTATGTTTGAGAGGTGTCCTAACGCAATCGACTTATGGTTTATACTATTTATTTTGATAAATAAAGATTTACTATTTGAGTTCACATGTAACACCCACGAAATTATAAGATAAGTATATGGGTGTTATTTTCTTAGAGCATAAAAATAAAAAAAAAGAATAAGAGAAAAGGAAAAATAGAAACCAAAATAGAATAAGAAGAGGTGAGGTCAAGGATTGAACCTTGAACCTCCCATAAGTAATAGAGTTAAATTAGTGGATTGTAACCACTAGAGTAATGAATGATAAGTGAATAAAAGAGAATGGAAATGGTAGCTAAAGGAGAGATGATGGTTAAGTAAAAGAGCAAGAGAAAACCAAGTTGCTTACCTTCTCTTCCTCTTGGTTAAGAGAAGAAGCAAGCAAAAGATAAATTGCCTACTTCCCTCCCTCTCTCTATTTTTGTGGGATTAAAGGAATGAGGGAAAAGAGGAGTTGAGGGAATGAATGAAGACATGCTTCATTTACATAGGAATAAATAGGATTGGGAGAAGAAAAGCAAGGGATTTAATTCTTCTTCCTCCTTCCTTCTCCTTCTTCATTCTCCACCGAAACCAAGAGCCCTCCCTCTCCTCATTCCAAAAGCTAAGCTAAGTTTCCTCTCCAAGAAAACTAATTTACAAGAAGAAGCCTTCAAGATCTACCCCTTCCAAGCAAGAGAAACAAAAGGAAGTGAAAGAAGAAGAAGCTCTCTCCTTCCTTTGCACCTAGGGTACCTTTCTCCATAAGAAAAACCACAAGCGAAAGGATGTAAGTATCCCCTCACCTGTGGTACAAGTAGTTCATAGGTGCTTCCTTTATAAAAATAGATTTCTAAAAACTTAAGGTGTGATCCATGGTAAATTCGGCCAACAAGAATAAGACCCTTAGGAAAAATTAAGTCCTAAATATGCTCACCATGATTGTTATGATATGTACTTTTTTTTAAGAGATTTGTTTAGTATTCTCATACTTGTATGTTGCTTAGAATTAAGATTTCTCTCCTTAAAACTCTCGGCCAAGACAAAATCAAGGACCTATGAGAACTTAAAACCTAAACCAAGCATTCCATGATTCTCCTTATGACAAGATATGAAGTTAACATGATATTTCTCATGCTTGTATGTTGATTTGAAACTGTATTTCATGCTCATGAGGTTTCGGCCATAACAAGTTTAAGGGCCTAGGAAACTTAGAACCTAACCTAATTATGCTCATGATGTTCCTTGTAATAACTGCTATGAAATTGATTTAGGGTTCCCATGCTTTTATGACACTTGAAACCTAGTTCCAAGCTTTACAAGTTTCGGCCATAACAAGTTTAAGGGCCTAGGAAACTTAGAACCTAACCTAACTATGCTCATGATGTTCCTTGTAATAATTGCTATGAAATTGGTTTAGGGTTCCCATGCTTTTATGACACATGAAACCTAGTTCCAAGTTTTACAAGTCTCGGCCATAACAAGTATAAGGGCCTAGGAAACTTAGAACCTAACCTAATTATGCTCATGATGTTCCTTGTAATAATTGCTATGAAATTGATTTTGGGTTCCCATGCTTTTATGACACTTGAAACCTAGTTCCAAGCTTTACAAGTTTCGGCCATAACAAGTTTAAGAGCTTAGGAAACTTAGAACATAACCTAACTATGCTCATGATGTTCCTTGTAATAATTGCTATGAAATTGGTTTAGGGTTCCCATGCTTTTATGACACTTGAAACCTAGTTCCAAGCTTTACAAGTTTCGGCTATAACAAGTTTAAGGGCCTAGGAAACTTAGAACCTGCTCATGATGTTCCTTGTGATAATTGCTATGAAATTGGTTTAGGGTTCCCATGGTTTTATGCCACTTGAAAACCTAGTTGCATACTTAACAAGTTTCGGCCACATTAGATTTAAAGACTTAGGAAGCTTAGAACCCAAACTAAACTTGCTCAAGATGTTCCTTGTGATAAATGTTATGATATTGGTTTAGGGTTCACATGCTTTCATGCTACTTGTAACCTAGAATTGTGCTTACTAGGGTTTCGGCCATGACAAGTTTACAAGCTTAGGAAACCTATAACCTAAACTAACCATGCTCATGATGTTCCTTATGGTATATGATATGATATTAGTTTAGGGTTCACATGCTTGTATGTTGATTGTAACCAAATGTGATGCTTAATAAGTTTCGGCCATGACATGTTTAAAGACTTAGGAAGCTTGGAACCCAAACTAAACATGCTCAAGATGTTCCTTATGATATATTTTATGATATTTATTTAGGGTCCCCATGCTTTCATGCTAATTGTAACCTAGAAACATGCTTGCTAGGTTTCGGCCATGACAAGAATAAAGGCTTAACTTAGAACCCATGTTAAACATGCTCATGATGTTCCTTATGATATATGATATGATAATGATTTAGGGTTCATATGCTTTTATGATGCTTGTTAACCTAGTCAACAACTACATGTTTCGACCACTTCATGATATTTGGGTTAGAGACCCAATTATGAAATTCTATGTTTCTCACATGCAATGCTTCATGATATGATAAGAATATGCTATGCTTCTATGCTCATTTATGTATGCTTATGACCTATGCATGATGATGACCCTTATGATGTGTTATGTGCCCAAATTCATGATGTGCTGTGTGCCCAATTATGCATGCGTTTATGATGTTCTATGTGCCCAATTTCATGATGTGATGTGTGCCCAATTATGCATGCGATCATGATGTGATGTGTGCCCAAATTCATGATGTGTTGTGTGCCCAATTATGCATGCTTTATGTTATGCCTAAGAGTTGCTTCCCTATTAGTTGGGACTAAGAGCACTCTTCATGATATGAAAGGAAATATAATATGCATGATATGATAAGAATTATGATATGTATGACATGCTACTTTACTTTTTATGGCTTGTACCAAGGGTGGGCTCCATAAGCGCCCCGGGGTCGATGGACTAAGAAACGGGGCTCGTTAGGGATGGGCTCCTAAGTGCCCCTAGGTCGATGGACTAAGAAACGAGCCTAGTATATATGTCTTGTAGGATTCAAGACTTGCTACCTTGGACCTACATAAGACACGCGCATTTATGTATGTGGTACAAGCCGGGGCCCTAATCATGTTGAGATTATGTTTAAGTATGTATGTAATAAGTTTTCAAAAGACATGTTGCATATATTTTTCATGATACATGTTTTTGAAAGTCATCTCGCATGATACTTATGATTATGTTATGTTATGCTAGGATGCACTTTATGATTATGTTATGATATGCCATGATACTCTTGATTATGTTATGCTAGGATGCACTTTATGATATGCCATGATACCTTACGATTATGTTACGATATGATGTTTCTATACATGATATGATGAGTTGTGTTTATGCTTTATGCATTATGAATATGCTATGCTTTACGGTTTTTTTGAATAGGAAGGATCTTACTGAGCCTTGTGTGCTCATAGCTTACTTTCCTTGTACCACAGATAAAGGCAAGGAATGGATGTACTAAGAGAGCAGCAGGAGGGGCAAGAAGGACGTGTGTAGTAGTGGCTCGGCTAAAAGAGAAAGACCTGCTTTTATTTAATAAGAATTATGCTTATGTCGTTATTCCATGACTCCATGACATTTCATCATGCTTACTAGTATTATGGCTTAAATTCATGATAAGCATGCTATGTGACTTGATATGATAGGTAGTTAGTGATGACGATTTGAAAAGTAAAAAGAAAAGTTTTAAAGAAAAAAAAATATATATACTATAAACAAGACTTCCACTGTTTTAAGTAGAAAAGATTATTAACAAGCAAGTAAGTAAGATAAGATAAGAAGAAAAAGATAAGTAACCCCCGTCAGCTTGAGCAGAAAGGGGCGGGGCGTTACATCACATTATTTATGTGTTTGAATGGTCTTAAACTCACTTACTGATGCCCGTAATATGATTCATAACATGAGAGTATTTGTAATTGGATCACAACTTGTGAGCATCTCTATGTATGTAATTGTGAAAGTATTAGAATATTCCCTAGTCAATGAATTGATGCATCTAGAAATCATTAATTTTGTAAGACTAGTACTGGTTGTACTCCTTGGTCTGAAAAAATAGTTGTTACTCACTAGATGGAAACATTGAGATGTTGAGAGTAAAATGTGGATGCAAGTTATGATAACTAATTTATTAGAGTAACTTGTTGTATGATTTCATATGGTTCTCTATAAATATGTATATGTCTGTAAAATTCTTATTATAGCTTGAGTGCAAGTTTCCTTACACTAGAGGTATTCAAGTCATCTTAGTCATGGCGACTTATACTTTTACATCTTAAATAAAGCATTTCCTTAGAGATGTTGACCCAAGATGATTGGACATAAGTCGAGGTTTTCGAAGGTGTTTGGATAGCCAACAGAGGATTTATCACTTCCTACGGGGAGACGTATACCCTATGGCCACTTGTCAGAGTTGTTACTCAAAGCCTTTGCAAAGAATCATATGTTATGAGTATGAGACTCTTAGACACATGATTGGAGTAATTTGAATCCATAGGATGAGTAAATATTACTTGGGTTAGGTGTGATATAGATAGCCTAGTGGGGATAGACACATAGACTATGTCTTGCACCAAGTGGGTATAAGATGAGTAAAAGGAATGAGACACGACAAACTATAGTTGTTGAAGAGTTCATAACTTGTTCTAAAATAAACTGTGATTTTATGGTTAATTAGGGATCATGATGTACTACTAGGTGTCACTCATGATTGATCCATAAGTAAATAGTTAATTATGGATGACCAAGATAAACTAGAAACCTATTGGGTTACATGCACAAATTGGTTTGCTAATAAACCAAAAGGGATTTAGTTTAGTTATGAAACAACTTGGTTTAATAATAAACCAAATAGGTTTGGTTTAATTATGAACCAAGATGGTTTGATTTTGAACTAAACTTATTCTTAAAGGTAATGGATTGGTTTGGTTTTTTTTATTGGATTGAGGAGATAACTTGCTCCCCAAGTCATGTAGAGGTTTATAAATACTCCTCTATGAGGAGAAACATATTAACATAGGTTCATTGGTTTAGGTTTTTGGAAAACCCTAGCCTTTCTCTCTCTCCTCTCCCTCTCCTTGCCGCCAGCCACCAAGAAGTCAAGGGAGATTTTTCTAACAAAGCTTCTCCACTTCTTTTTCTCCTCTTGGATAGCATTGCCTCCGCACTTAGCTAGTACCAATCGGAGGTGAATCTTGTTGCTCACTAGAGTCGTCTTGAAGATCTCTGTGTGGATACAAATAGAGACGACATTTGTGAATGTCGCTAAAGTTGGTGCTCTTTCCATTCGCATCATCCATAAGGTAAACCTAGAATAATTATTATTCTTTTATTTCATAAAATTTTATTTTATGCTTATGTATGCACATGTTGTATATTGCATGTGTGAGTGTGTATGTTATAAAAAAATAAGGAATTTATTATGTTTTTATTTTTTTTACAAAGCATTTTTTTATGAAAAATGTGTAAAGCAGGCATTTGCATCGGACTCATAACCCGAACAGTGGTATTAGAGTCTGACCATGAATCGACATAATCATAAAATAAATGTTTTATGATTCATAGTTGATCATAATTTAGTCTCTAGAATTTTTCTCATTTTTATTACAAAGTTTTATTTATAAAGATTTCTAATTTGTTAGAAAATTTTATTTTTGGAATGTTTCTTAAAAAATTAAGAAAATTTTAGTTTTGGAAATATTCTGTAAAAATAAATTTAGTCATAATTTATTTTCTACTTTTTTTATAATTTTATTATGAATTTCCATTTATGTCATAATTTATTTTCTATTTTTTAAAATTTTATTATGAATTTCCATTTATGGAAAATTTCCTAATTTGTTAGGAAATTCTATTTTTGGAAAGCTTATTAAAAATTTGGAAAATTTTGGTCTTGAAAATATTATGTAAAATAAATTTAGTCATAATTTATTTTTTGAATTTTTTTTATTTTTTATTAGAAATTTCTAGTTTTGAAAAGATTTCTAATTTGTTAAAAAAAATTTATTATTGGAAAGTTTCTTAAAAATTTAGAAAATTTTATCTTTGGAAATATTTTGTAAAATAAATTTAGTAAATATTAATTTTGGAAAGATTCTAAATTTATTTTAAAAAAATTTAATTTTGGAAAGTTTTCTAATTATTAGGAAATTTATAATTTTAGAAAATTTCTAAAATAAATTTAGAAATATCAAATTTTAATGCTTCTGAATTAATTAAGGAAATATAACTATATATTTCCTAATTTGTTTCGAAATTTAAATTTATGAAGTTGTTTCTAATTAATTAGATTTTGTTAATAAAGAATTACTTTCTAAATAAAATATATAATTAAATTTTAGAAATTTATTTCCTAATTTAATTAAAGAAATCTTAATTTGTGAAATTAGATTTTAAGACATTTTTTATTTCTAGCTAATATTATGTTAGTGCAGGGTACACACCAGAATTGAACCTGAGTTTTGATGTTGTTAAAGGTTAAAGTTAAGTTTTGTTGTGATCTGGTAAATTAACTAAGTGTATATGATTTTTACTTAATCAAGAAAGTCCTAGTTGTGACTAAGCAAGAAAGTCTTAGCAGATTGCGGAAATCAAGAAGGAAAGTCTAAGTGAGTCGAGGATCTAACACATGACAGTTGGACTCGATAAGTTTAGGTGACCCAATATCTAGGGGAAGACCAGCTGAGCCGATCCGATGCTAAATCCAAATAGGTTTGAAGGACCTGATATTTGGTAAGTAGGTTAAGGTAAGCAACTAGAGTGCAGCGATGGGGAGGTCGTGTTCTAGGAAGGGCCAAAACCTAGGTCATTGATCCAACTGAAGAAATCGAGAGGTTTCCAAATTGAGATCAAGATATGTCTTACTATTTTTCTTATATTATTTCATATTGTACTAACTCTATTTTACAAGAATATTATTATTATATCAAACTAACTCTATTTTGTAAAAATCGAATGATTAGTCGACTGAACATGAGGATCGATTGACCAAGTTTAGTTCATTTGACAAAGTTTAGATCGTACTGAAGGAAACATGGAAGTTAGGAGGATCGATCGACTGAACCCAGGGATATGTCGACTAAACCTATTTTGATATATAAAGTGACAAATTGTAACGACCCAATTTTCCCTATTTCGAGTTCTAAATGTCCTTAAAGATATTTAGAAATGCTTTTAAAATATTCTAGAGACTTTTAAAAAATTTTAGAGTATTTTTACGCAATTTATGGAAGTCATTTGATATTTTTACTAAACGAAAGAAATTTTGACAAAAAAATGTCCAAGCCGAGATTTGAACCGGAAACCTCGAGTTAAGCAGAGATTCGCTTAACCAACAGACCAGCCGAATGTTTCTTAATTAAACCTACAACGAAATATATTTAACTTGTAATTGATACAGAAATACCTTAGTTTTAAAAAGGTTGCAGAGAAATGGCCGAACCGAAGCTCAACCTGGCGACCTGGGGTTTCGGCGGAAACGCAGGTAACCAGCTGTGCCAGTGAGTTTTTGTTAATTATGGAAAGAACGGGTTATATTTAAGGTATAGTTAGTAATAAAAACCCTAGTTATAAAGGGATTAGGTTTCCTCTTTCTCACCGAAAATTCTCGTTCCTTTCTCCTCTTCCTCCCGACGCGAGCGGCGTTTCTGTGCTTGGCCGAAATTGAAGCCGAGTTAGGTTTCCTCGCTCCGGCAGCCGGCAAAGGCTTTCTTCCGGCGGACCTTGCTGGTTTCGAACCTCTCGTCGAAGAGAACGCGCGGACACAAGGAGAACGCCGAAATCTCAAGCTTTACCCGAACCCTAGCTGCCTTTCTTCAGTTGTAAGTGCAAGAACAAGGAGTAAGTACTACTCACCTGCGGTAGGAGTTGTTCCGGGTTTCTTTATTTTCCTTTTTGATTCTTCCTTTGCTTCCGAGGCCTAGCATGAACCCTAGACTCTTAGTATTTGGCTGCACAACAAGATCGACCTCTCCTTTATACGAGCACAGCATGTTAAGATTGAGAAATCGGGTTCTTTGTTCATTTTGAATTCAAAGCATGTTGTAAAGAGTTTTGGTTTCTTTTAGTTCTCTGTCGTGAGTCTTAAAGGAAGAAGATGAATGATTTAGGTTAAGCATGTAGGATTGTTTTTGGTCACTGCAATGAATGGGTATGTGTAGTATTTTGGTTGCCAGTAGCAGATCCTTGAGTTTACTGTTTAGACTTTCCTGTGCTAACTCAATAAGCCTGATCAACCTTAATTTCCAGCCGTATGATTAGCATCTCATATTGGGATTCTTATTGGCTGTTATTTGAATGGGCACGGTCGGCTCACATGGAGCCTGGCAGGTTTTGTCTTGGTTGCCAAGCAACGAGCTGGAGATGATCATGCTCTGTTTCGGGTAGACTGCTGTAACGCCCGCCCTGCCTGCTACTAAAGGGACGGGGCTACTTACTTACTTAACTATTCCAGGATAGACATGCATATTTAGAATTTCTTTCTAGTAACATAAAGCAGTGGAAATATCATGAAGTTATACTAGAATGTAACATAATACACTTGGTTCATGTCAGTCATAACAAAAATAACCTAAGCATGTCTTTATTTGTCACGCCCCCAAAGGAGTCCCTGCCAGACAAAAATCCGATAGCATCTCCCCTGTACCGGTGATAATATGAAGCATCACTACAAACAAAATATACATCAGCCACATGCGACTGGAATATTTATATACACAACCACGCAGTTATAATAACAGCCCACACGGCTGGAATGAAACAATCACAACCACGCAGTTATATATAAAACAGCCCACACGGCTGTACAAAACAAACCAACACAGCGGAAAAACGATAACGGAAAGCCCAATACAACACAATCAACACACTGCTAGCCGGCTAGGCTTTATACAATAACCACAACAACAAATACAACAACACCCCAAATAGAACAAATACAAATTAAACATATACAAAATCAGAAACGACCTTCGGATGTGACGTAGGACCCGACAGACAGGATACTCCGAGCGACACTCCAACCATCTACCTGAAAACATAAGGATATACATGCGGTGGTGAGTATAGGTAACTCAGCGGGTAATAGATAAGATAGTGCATGGTCCATAAACAACATGGAGATCACAAGTATATAGTCTCAGTAGGGAATAAAGAACATGATCATACTATCATAATCAATGCACCTAAACATAACTGACATAATAACCTGACATATAAACTGTACAAACCACAACTAATATAATGCCAGATACATACCCAATCTGGAATCAACACATGGTACAATGATCAGTAAACTCACCGGATCTGCAACAGATGTACCCATGACACCTGTGCAATATAAATATGACTACATATACATGGAAAATAAATGACATGTATGCAACATGACAACCATATGCAACAACCATAGCTCAATCAAATGCAACAAATCACAATCACATGGAACTAGTATCTACTAGGCATGTATGCAGAGATATCCCCCCAGATGCACCGCGTATCATATGCAAAAGTGCATGCATGCTCCATGGTCACCCCCACCACCTCTCCAGACACCACGACCCCTGTATGGCCGAGAGGCTTGGGTCTGTGACGACTGTACTACCCTCCAGCCCAATATATAGTGGTCGAGGCGGACAGTCCGCTAATAGCTATCTAGCTACATAGCATCAGGGTCCCTGACTGCTCACAACGCCGGATCTCACAAAAACCTCGTGACCGGGTGGCACAACAGGACTAGCAGCAACTGCTCCAGCTACCACTACCCATGAGTGGCCGAGTGTGCGGTACTATTCCCAAACCAACTGATGACTCTCTCAACCACAAGGGAGATAATGGTCATCAGATGCAATGAATGATGAACATGATATATATATATATATATATAATCATCATCCATGCAACAACCCCAAACCTCATAAATACCTCCAACAAGAGTATAATCGTCATGATACCTCCACGTATCCCACCAAACATATGTACACACTACACATGTATAATCAATAAAAAATCTCCAATAATCCCACCAGACACATGTACACAAAATATAAGTACAATCAACATGTATCCCCCAGTAAAAACACAACAGACATGTGTATATACCCCAAACATACAATCAACACAACTCCTCCAAAAGTACATGACAAATACGTATGTACACACCACATGTAAATGCACGGTCAACAAGATGACTCCTATAACACATACCCACCTATGTACAGTCCACATCATATACCCAATCAGCATGGTAATACCAACAACCCAACAATCCCTACAAGACACACTCTACACGTGAAATTACAACAGAGTAGATATCAAGAGTTGAGACTATATATGAATTAAATAGATCATCTCTAAGCTCAAGCAAAAGTAACAAGTAGGAAAAATAGCAACCGAACACGATATAAGGTAAAGTAACCTAATCCGTCAAATAACAACCATGCACTAAGCTCAAAGAAAATCTACATAGAGGCAAAGGAAGAAATACCCACCTTTATCTGTTGACCGTGTCAGATAAATAAATCCCACTTCGAGACGCTCGTCCCGAATCCAAGTCTTGCGAATCACATGGTATATATATAATGTTTAGCTAATCATATAATCAACAACAAACTAAACCCAAAACCTAATCCTACGTTAATTAGGTAACCCTATTTAGTTTCCACCCAATGATCCAAACCAAAGTAGATGATAGGCCCATCCTCAAATTCAACTCTTTCTATATCCAAACATAATTCTCAATCATCACACTAATCAAATCTCCTCATGAATTAATCCAATTTAATTCACGTAATTCATCATCAATCAAACACTAATCCAAATTCATCATAAATCCTTCTAAATCCACTAATCAGTCCAATACATCTTACTTTAAATTCCTACAATCCATCACATAAAGATATCAACCACAATAACCTATCATAAAATAAATTCTCCAACACCACAATACTACTATTCACCTCCCCTTCCTCTGCCAATTCACATTCACAATGACTACTATATCACAATCAATCCAATGATCCTTAATAACAATCATGAACTCATCAAATGCAACCAACCCCTAATTAATCAACCCACAACATAATACAAACTCCAAGACGGACACTACTCTAATTCAGAAAATGATCCATCCATTACATCCAAGAAATAAGATCTCCCTCAATTAAATACTAATACAGAAATGGAAAAACGATTACCGTTTGTTACCTCCACACTAGGGCATAAAGCTTCATTTTGTCCAGCTGCCCTCACCACCACAAGGTTCACCAACCTTCGATTGTAGCAGCTGGAAATTGAAAGCTAGGGCAAGGTGAGGTTGCTGAACTCCAAACAATTATCCTAAAACATAACCAACATCTCAACATATGAGTATTAGATTTAAACCTCAATCCATCAACTGAAACTAACCAACTTACCCTTGTTGAACCTTGAATTCTAGCCAAATCGATGATGTTTGGAAGAATAAAAAAAATCAAGCCAAGATTCGGCAGCCCTAGAACCGGAATCAGTAAGCCAATCTAAGGAATGCCAATCTAAGAAACACAATGACCGACGATCAAACAAGGAAGAAGAACAGTGATCAATGGCACAACCTACCTTTCTTGTGACCGGATGGGTGGCGTCCAACTACTATGCCTCAACCGGTGTCGGCGATCCGAGAGAAAGAACGTCCCCTGGACGAGCTCTGTTGATGGAGGAGAAAAGAGACTCAATCGGTGGCGGATCGAACGACGCTGGCACGATAAGTTTCCTGGCGACATCGACGTTGGCGTCAGGAAAAGATTGCGATGGAGAGGGGAAAAGCAGTGCTCCGTGATGAGGAAGAGTCGGGGAGGTGAGGAGAGAAATCGGAGAAGCAAAGGCTCCACGCCGCCAGCAGGAGGGGAAGGAGGGAGGCTCGGCCAAGGTTACGCCGGCGGACGGTGGTCTGCTCGGCGTCGCTGGGAGAGAAATCGCAAGTGTGGGGAGAGGGCTCGCGATCGGGCGCGATGTGAGGAGGAGGAGATCGGGGAATGAAAAGAGAATAGGAATTAGGGCTTAATTAAATACTTAGGTTTTATTTAATTAAACGCAAAGTTTTCTCCTTAATCAACTCCCACTTAAATGGTATTCCAAACAGGCCTCCTCTGTACCCAGAATCAATCCTATCAAAACGGATCATACGGAGCCCGTTTAAATCCCGAAAAATTTCTAAAAATTTCAAAAAAATCCAATACGATTTTTCCTCCAATAACATTTATTATTTAATTTTACGGTCTCTTACATTAATTGTCTTAGCCGAGCCACTGCCACACATATCTCCTTGCCTCACCTGTAGCTCCCTTAGGTCATTAATTCCTTGCCTTTATCTGTGGTACAAGGAAAGTAAGCTATGATCACACAGGCTCAGTAAGATCCTTTCCTACTCACAAAAACTGTATTTCATAGCAAAGTCATATAAGCATATAACAATGGAGACATAATCATCTAACATTATATCATGTGAACATAGCCTCCTATCATATCATATCATTAAGAAACATCATACTATAACATATCATAAATAAAGTCATCATGTAATGTGAATCATAAAAGCATAACATATCAGCAGATCATATGAATCGTAAACAAAACATCTCCTAACATCATGTCCTATAAGTCATAAGAGTATGGCATAACATCATGTCATATAATTCATAAAAGAAACATATCATATCATGAATGGGTGCATCATGTAGAATGTCTTTAAACATAACTTTTGATACTTAAACATAATATCATCATCATGAGGGCCCGGCTTGTACCACATACATACATAAATGCGTGCAATCCCTAGAACAGGATAGCTAGCCCCGAACCTACTAGGGATCTAGACCCGTTCATAGTCCGTCGGCCTAGGGGCGTACTAAGGAGCCCATCCCTCTTTACTAGACCCATTCATAATCCGTTGGCCTAGGGGCGCTTATGGAGCCCACCCTTGGTACAAGCCATACAAAGTAAAATACATGTCGTGCATATCATATCATCATAACTGTCATATCTTATCATTATAAATGTCATGCTCTTGTCTTATCATGAAGAGTGCTCTGAATCCCAACTTAAGGGAAGCAACTCTTAGCCATTTTATTATCATATCATAAGGCATGCATACTTGGGCACATACATGTCGTGCATATCATATCATCATAACTGTCATATCTTATCATCATAAATGTCATTTTCATGCCTGGTTCATAAGCTTACATAAATGAGCATGCAACATATTTGAAATCATACATACTTGGGCACATAGTCATCATAAGAATCATTTCATGCATGGTTCATAAGCATACATAAATGAGCATATTACTTGTCTTACCCTAAAGCATGCATACTTAAGCATAAAATACATCATAAGGGTCGTCATCATGCATGGTTCATAAGCATACTTAAATGAGCATATAATGTATCATAGGGAAACATAATCATACATGGAAAACATCCACTAGCATCTCCTAATTCATATCATAGTATGTGAGACACCTAGCAAAATCAAAATTGGGTCTCTAACCCTAATTCCATATAGTGGCCGAAAGTTATCATGCTTAGTTCTAGGTTACAACAACATATAAGCTTGTGAACCTTAAATCAATTTCATATCATAAACTATAAAGAATATCATGAGCATAGGTAGTTTAGGTTCTAAGCTTCCTAGGCCTTTTAACTTAGTTGGGGCCGAACCTTTAGAGCATGAAACTAAGTTCTATACAAGCATAAGAATACCAAGCTAACTCCATATCATATCATAAGAGAATCCATGAGCTTGCTAGGTTTAAATTTAAACTTCCTTGAACCCTAGAATATAGTCATGGCCGAAAGTTCATGAAAGGGAAAAGTAAGCTCTAACCAACATACAAACATAAATATTGAGTTACATTCATATCATATCATGAGAAGATTCATGTGCAAGCTAGTCTTTAAATTTAACTTCTTTGAACCCTAGAATGTATACATGGCCGAACCCTTACAATGAAGGAAATAAATTCTTTTTAAGCAACATACAACATAAATTTCTAGCCAAGTTCATATCATATCATAAGGGAGTTTATAAGCATGTTAGATTGGGTTATAATCTTCTTGAAGCCCTAAAATCTATCATGGCCGAAACTTTCAAGGAATGGAAAATAAATTTCCAAGCAACATACAAACATGAATACCTAGCCAAGTTCTTATCATATCATAAAGGAATCTATAAGCATGTTAGATTAGGTTTTAAGCTTCTTTAAACCCTAAAGCTATCATGGCCGAACCCTTACAATGAAGGAAATAAAATTTCCAAGCAACAATCCAACATGAAGACCTAGCCAAGTTCTTATCATATCATAAGGGAGTCTATAAGCATGTTAGATTAGGTTCTAAGCTTCTTGAAACCCTAAATTCATCATGGCCGAACCTTTACAATAAAGGAAATAAAATTCCCAAGCAACATACAAACATGAATACTTAGTCAAGTTCGTATCATATCATAAAGGAATCTATAAGCAAGTTAAATTAGATTTTTAAGCTTCTTGAAACACTAGATCCATCATGGCCGAAACTTCAAGGAAAGGAAAATAAATTTCAAGCAACATACAAACATGAATACCTAGCCAAGTTCTTATCATATCATAAGGGGGTCTATAAGCATGTTAGATTAGATTTTTAAGCTTCTTAAAGCCCTAGAATATTCATGGCCGAAACATATAAAGAAGAAGATCAAGCTTTAAACAACATCCAACATAAATCTTTAACTAAGTTCATATCATAACATAATGAGATCCATGAGCATGGGTTTCTTTTCTTTTATTTTTATTTTCAAGCCTTGTAACCTTTTGGAAATTTCGTAAACGACTTGTACCACTGGTGAGGGGATGCTTACCTCCTTGTCTTTGATTTCCTTAGGGAAGTAATCTTGATTGTGGAGCCTTCCTAAAGAGAAGTCCTCCTTTGTTTGGGTTTCGGCAATGGAGGTGGGGAAGAGGCTTGGTCACGGTGAAGAGAGGGAGGGAGAAGGAAGAGGAGAAAAATGAAATCTCTTCTTTAATTTCCCTTTTTATTCTACATGAGAGGAGGAAGGAAAAATGGGTTTTTCCTTCTCTTTTCCTTTATTTCCCCCTTAATGAAAAGAGGAAGCAAGTGTCCTCTTTTATTTTGAGAGAAAGAAGGCAACTCTAACTTCTCCTTCTAAATGAAAGAAGCTCTTTTCTTACTCTTAACTATATTGTCACTTCTCTCTCTAACAATATCTTCTCTTGGTCTATTGGTTAACACATACATGTATCTAGTAAGAGATCCAAGGTTCAAACCTTGGTTATCTCCTTTCTTTTTTTTGGTTCTATTTTTATTTCTTTGCAAATTTGCACATAAGGCCTAATTTAAACCATGGTAAAAATAATTAATCTTGCTAGATATCCTAGGGGTGTTACAGTCCCCCATACCTCATAAAAGTTCATCCTTGAACTTAAAATAGCTCCGGTGCTACGGTGGCCTATGACTTCCTGCTGAGTGCATCAGCCACCTTGTTCGCTTTTCCCGGATGATAAAAGATCTCACAGTCAGAGTCCTTGACTAGCTCAAGCCATCTTCGTTGTCTCATATTCAGGTCCTTCTGTGTGAAGAAGTATTTCAGACTCTGGTGATCTGTATAAATCTTACACTGTGCTCCACATAGATAATGTCTCCATATCTTATGAGCAAAGACCACGGTTGCTAGCTCTAAATCGTGTGTGGGATAATTTTTCTCGTGTTCCTTGAGTTGCCTGGAGGCATAGACAATGACTTTGCCATTCTACATGAGTACAGCTCCGAGTCCTGATTTAGAAGTGTCGCTGTACATATCAAATCCTTCGTTGCCTTCTGGAAGACTAAGAATTGGAGCACTGGTCAGTCTCCTTTTCAGTTCTATGAAACTCTTCTCGCAGTCATCTGTCCATTCGTACTTCTTATTTTTCCGAGTGAGGGCTGTCATCGGTGCTGCGATTCTGGAGAAACCCTCAACAAACTTCTGGTAATAACTTGCTAGTCCGAGGAAACTCCTGGTTTCGCTGGCATTCCTTGGCCTATTCCAGTTACTGACGGCTTCAATCTTGATTGGGTCTACCATTACTCCATCCCTAGAGATAACATGACCCAAAAATGATACTTGGTCAAGCCAAAATTTGCATTTGGAGAATTTCGCATACAGTTGCTTTTCCCGAAGAATTTGTAATACTATTTCCCGGTGTTTGGCATGCTCTTCTTGGGTTCTTGAGTAAATGAGGATGTCATCGATGAAAACTATCACAAATTTATCGAGATATACTGAGAACACTCGATTCATCAGGTCCATAAATAGAGCAGGAGCATTTGTCACTCCGAAGGGCATTACTATGAACTCATAATGTCCGTATTTTGTCCGGAAAGCCGTTTTCGGTATATCATCTTGTTTAACCTTTACTTGATGATAGCCAGATCTCAAATCAATCTTAGAGAAAATGGTGGCCCCCTTCAACTGGTTAAACAGATCGTCAATCCGTGGTAAGGGATAGCTGTTCTTGATTGTAACTTTATTTAGCGCTCGATAGTCTATGCACATTCGCATAGACCCATCTTTCTTTTCAACGAACAGTACCAGAGCTCCCCATGGTGAGTGACTAGGGCGGATAAGTCCCTTATCGAGTAACTCCCGTAGCTATTTTTGAAGTTCCTCCAATTCAGCTAGCGCCATACGGTAAGGTGCTTTAGAGATCAGCTTTGTACCAGGAATTAATTCGATCTCAAACTCGATTTCCCGGTCAGGTGCTAATCCTGGTAATTCTTCAGGAAATACCTCCGGGTAATTGCATACAATTCTGACATCTTCTGGCTTCAGTTTTTCTGTATGGCTCGTATCAACCACATGAGCTAGCAACCCGGTGCATCCGTTGTTCAACATCTTCCGTGCCTTTAAAACTGATAGAAACTTTTTAACTTCTTTCTTGGTTTCCCCAATAAATTTGAAGGTCGGTTCTGCTTCAGGCCGGAAAATTACTTCTCTTTTTCGGCACTCTATTGAAGCCCCGTACTTACTCAGGAAGTCCATGCCCAATATAATATCATAATCCTACATGTCAAGCACTATCAGATTACAGTAGAGCTCTCTGTCTGCGATTCTGATGGGTGCGGCTCGCAGTATATGGGTGGATGGCATCACATCTCCCGAAGGTAAAGTCGTTAAGAATTTGCAATCCAAGGCTTGGGGTGGCATGTCTATCTTTCCCGTGAAAGGTGTAGAAATAAACGAGTGTGTGGCCCCAGTGTCAAATAGTACAGTAGCATACTGATTGATAACAAATATCTGACCTGTGACGACCGTAGAAGCATTGGCCGCATCCTCCTTGGTGATGGAGAAAATTCTGGCATTCGTCGCCACTGGCGGAGCTTCCAGTCTCCCTTGGCTTATCTGTGGGCCTTCTATCATAGCTTGCATTAGGTGTAGCTGTGGGGGAGCACCTCTGTTCTGAACCTGCGGAGGGGGAGGAGTCTGGATCTGTGTAGGACAGTTTCTGGCCATATGTCCTTCCATTCCATAGCTGTAGCATCTATTTGTACCTATAAGGCATATTCCCGAGTGTTTCTTCCTGCAGGTGGTACACTGAGGAAACGTGAGCTGCTTGCTTGCTGGACCACTCTTGGAATCATTCCATTGCTTCCTCTTGCCACTGTGATTTCCTTTCCAGCTGGTTCGGGTACTTTGAGATTTCTGTCGTCCCGACTAAGTTTGATTCTTGCCCTCATTCATCGCCTTTTGATAGTGTTTCGTGATCAGAGCACTGCTGATTAATTCTTCAGCGGTCTGGGGTCTATTAACTCCGCAAGCCACGTTCAGGGCTATCTCAGGTCTGAGCATTTTTAGCATAAGTCTAACCCTTTCTCTCTCCGTGCTGACCAACTCTGGGCACAGACGTGCTAGGCGGTTGAATTTCTTAACAGCTTCATTGATCGATAGATCACCTTGCCGGAACTCGGTGAACTCATCATAGTGTTTATTTGTGACTCGCATATGGAAAAATTCTTCGAAAAATTTCGTCTCGAAGTCTGTCCATGTCATCTGATTTATTTTTCTTTTTGCTTTCACTCTGTCCCACCACATCCTAGCATCTCCGGTAAGGCAGAATGACGCGCATTTGAACTTTTCGTGTTCAGGACGGTCCAATAGCTCCACTATGCTCTCCACAGTCTTGAGCCAGGCTTGGGCATCCCATGGTTCACAGTTGCCAGAGAAAGCCTCCGGCGTCAATCTTTGCCACTGAATTAGATATGCCTCCTGACGAATTCCTGGAGCTGGGCCTACTGGTGGTACCGGTACTGGTGGTACTGGTGTAGCTACCGGCATGACTGGTATCGCGTTCTGATTTCCAGGTGGGGTAGCAGTATTCCCCTGTTGATTCATTAGAGCAGCGATTATCTGTTGTTGTTCCGTAACCTGACGCTGGAGCTCAGTGACTACATGCATCAGGTCAGGTGGAGGTACCATCTCCTCTGCTATGGTATTGCGTCTTCTAGCCATGTTTATCTTCATGAATGACAACAAGGCTAGCATAAGTTATCTTTAATTCTATCCAGACTAAAATAAGTTTATTATTATTCTTAACTAAAAAACCTAGTATGAGTTATTGTCGTTCCTATCCTACCAACAGGCATCCTTAGACTAAGCCATGAATTATAACAAAAGATAAAATAAGAAGCATACTTAAATTAAGACATTACTTTTCATGCATAAAAGAAATAAATAAGCATAGAATTTCTTACTTGGAGGGGCAGGAAGAGACTTGATGTGTATGCAGTGGGAAGGCTAACCTGGCTCTGATACCAAATTGTAACGCCTGCCCTCCCTGCTACTAAAGGGACGGGGCTACTTACTTACTTAACTATTCCAGGATACACATGCATATTTAAAATTTCATTCTAGTAACATAAAGCAGCGGAAATATCATGAAGTTATACTGGAATGTAACATAATACACTTGGTTCATGCTGGTCATAACAAAAATAACATAAGCAGGTCTTTATTTGTCTTAGCCGAGCCACTGCCACACACATCTCCTTACCTCTCCTGCAACTCCCTTAGGTCATCCATTCCTTGCCTTTATCTGTGGTACAAGGAAAGTAAGCTATGAGCACACAGGCTCAGTAAGATCCTTTCCTACTCACAAAAACCGTATTTCATAGCAAAGTCATATAAGCATATAACAATGGAGACATAATCATCTAACATTATATCATGTGAACATAGCCTCCTATCATATCATATCATTAAGAAACATCATACTATAACATATCATAAATAAAGTCATCATGTAATGTGAATCATAAAAGCATAACAAATCAACAGATCATATGAATCGTAAACAAAACATCTCCTAACATCATGTCCTATAAGTCATAAGAGTATGGCATAACATCATGTCATATAATTCATAAAAGAAACATATCATATCATGAATGGGTGCATCATGCAGAATGTTTTTTTAAAACATATGTCATGTCAAGTGCAAGATGTCTTTAAACATATCTTTTGATACTTAAACATAATATCATCATCATGAGGGCCCGGCTTGTACCACATACATACATAAATGCGTACAATCCCTAGGACAGGGTAGCTAGCCCCGAACCTACTAGGGATCTAGACCCTTTCATAGTCTGTCGGCCTAGGGGCATACTAAGGAGCCCATCCCTTTTTACTAGACCCGTTCATAGTCCGTCGGCCTAGGGGCGCTTATGGAGCCCACCCTTGATACAAGCCATACAAAGTAAAATACATGTCGTGCATATCATATCATCATAATTGTCATATCTTATCATCATAAATGTCATGCTCTTGTCTTATCATGAAGAGTGCTTTTAATCCCAACTTAAGGGAAGCAACTCTTAGCCATTTTCTTATCATATCATAAGGCATGCATACTTGGGCACATACATGTCGTGCATATCATATCATCATAAATGTCATATCTTATCATCATAAATGTCATTTTCATGCCTGATTCATAAGCTTACATAAATGAGCATGCAACATATTTGAAATCATACATATTTAGGCACATAGTCATCATAAGAATCATTTCATGCATGGTTCATAAGCATACATAAATGAGCATATTACTTGTCTTACCCTAAATAATGCATACTTAAGCATAAAATACATCATAAGGGTCGTCATCATGCATGGTTCATAAGCATACTTAAATAAGCATATAATGTATCATAGGGAAACATAATCATACATGGAAAACATCCACTAGCATCTCCTAATTCATATCATAGTATGTGAGACACCTAGCAAAATCATAATTGGGTCTCTAACCCTAAATCCATATAGTGGCCGAAAGTTATCATTCTTAGTTCTAGGTTACAACAACATATAAGCTTGTGAACCTTAAATCAATTTCATATCATAAACTATAAAGAATATCATGAGCATAGGTAGTTTAGGTTCTAAGCTTCCTAGGCCTTTTAACTTAGTTGGGGCCGAACCTTTAGAACATCAAACTAAGTTCTATACAAGCATAAGAATACCAAGCTAACTCCATATCATATCATAAGAGAATCCATGAGCTTGCTAGGTTTAAATTTAAACTTCCTTGAACCCTAGAATATAGTCATGGCCGAAAGTTCATGAAAGGGAAAAGTAAGCTCTAACCAACATACAAGCATAAATATTGAGTTACATTCATATCATATCATGAGAAGATTCATGTGCAAGCTAGGCTTTAAATTTAACTTCTTTGAACCCTAGAATGTATACATGGCCGGACCCTTACAATGAAGGAAATAAATTCTTTTTAAGCAACCTACAACATAAATTTCTAGCCAAGTTCATATCATATCATAAGGGAGTCTATAAGCATGTTAGATTGGGTTATAATCTTCTTGATGCCCTAAAATCTATCATGGCCGAAACTTTCAAGGAATGGAAAATAAATTTCCAAGCAACATACAAACATGAATACCTAGCCAAGTTCTTATCATATCATAAAGGAATCTATAAGCATGTTAGATTAGGTTTTAAGCTTCTTGAAACCCTAAATCTATCATGGCCGAACCCTTACAATGAAGGAAATAAAATTTCCAAGCAACAATCCAACATGAAGACCTAGCCAAGTTCTTATCATATCATAAGGGAGTCTATAAGCATGTTAGATTAGGTTCTAAGCTTCTTGAAACCCTAAATTCATCATGGCCGAACCTTTACAATAAAGGAAATAAAATTCCCAAGCAACATACAAACATGAATACTTAGTCAAGTTCGTATCATATCATAAAGGAATCTATAAGCAAGTTAAATTAGATTTTTAAGCTTCTTGAAACCCTAGATCCATCATGGCCGAAACTTCAAGGAAAGGAAAATAAATTCCAAGCAACATACAAACATGAATACCTAGCCAAGTTCTTATCATATCATAAGGGGGTCTATAAGCATGTTAGATTAGATTTTTAAGCTTCTTAAAGCCCTAGAATATTCATGGCCGAAACATATAAAGAAGAAGATCAAACTTTAAACAACATCCAACATAAATCTTTAACTAAGTTCATATCATAACATAATGAGATCCACGAGCATGGGTTTCTTTTCTTTTATTTTTATTTTCAAGCCTTCTAACCTTACGGAAATTTCGTAAACGACTTGTACCACAGGTGAGGGGATGCTTACCTCCTTGTGTTTGATTTCCTTAGGGAAGTAATCTTGATTGTGGAGCCTTCCTAAAGAGAGGTCCTCCTTTGTTTGGGTTTCGACAATGGAGGTGGGGAAGAGGCTTGGTCACGGTGAAGAGAGGGAGGGAGAAGGAAGAGGAGAAAAATAAAATCTCTTCTTTAATTTCCCTTTTTATTCTACATGAGAGGAGGAAGGGAAAATGGGGTTTTCCTTCTCTTTTCCTTTATTTCCCCCCTTAATGAAAAGAGGAAGCAAGAGTCCTCTTTTCTTTTGAGAGAAAGAAGGCAACTCTAACTTCTCCTTCTAAATGAAAGAAGCTCTTTTCTTACTCTTAACTATATTGTCACTTCTCTCTCTAACAATATCTTCTCTTGGTCTATTGGTTAACACATACATGTATCTAGTAAGAGATCCAAGGTTCAAACCTTGGTCATCTCCTTTTTTTTTTTTTGGTTCTATTTTTATTTCTTTGCAAATTTACACATAAGGCCTAATTTAAACCATGGTAAAAATAATTAATCTTGCTAGATATCCTAGGGGTGTTACAACTGCAATGGTTTCTTGTGTATTGTTTAGAGTCTTTTTCATGACCAATACATTGCTATTATGTTGAGCTCAAATTGATATGAGTTGACTGCAGAATTTTCGAACAGATTAGAAGGAATAGGTTTAGGTGTAGTAGCAGAAGTTTTCATTGTTTCGTCTTTTGGAAGTGCATGTTTGCAATTATAGAAGTGCTTTAGTTAGTTTTTGTAGCTTTGCATTGCTTCGAATTAATGTAGATGGAAGGGTTCAGATTGATCTTGCTGTGACATCATGTTTCGGTTAAAACAAAAGTGCATGTTTTCAACCATGTTAATGTCCAATGTAAAAGATAGATTTTGCATATTACGAACATGATAAAAGGAGGCTTATATTCTATTTTTAAATAAGTTAGATTTGCTTTCCTTTGTTTCTAAATCTGTTGTAGCATGCTTAAAGGAGTTAGATTTGTTTTCAACCATGCTTAAAGAAGTTTGAATGGTAGCTTAGCATTTTCCTTGCTACTCAAAAGGGCAAGAACAACCTTTATTTAAAGCATGTAGTGTTAGTTTCTTGGTTTTCCTGATCATGAACAGTTATTAAGTTTGCTTTCTTTTGCTCTATTTTATAGCATGATTAGTAAGTTCAAAGTTGCTTTCTTTTACTTTATTTTATAGCATGATTAGTAAGTTCATATTTGCTTTCCTTTGCTTTGTTTTATAACATGCTTAGAGAGTTCAGGTCTGCTTTCCTTATGTTATTTTTATATAACATGCTTGGTTAGTTGTAATCCTATACTTGTTAGATATATCTATAGGATTCTAATAGGCTCCAATTAAGGATTATAAGAAGCATGAGTAAAGAAAAAGACTAAAGTCTAGTTAAAAAGAGATAACAAGTAAATTAAAGTAAGAGGCTAGTGCCCGACTTCCGAGGTTGTCGTTAAACAAATCCAGGTGACCAATTCCGAGGTCTTGGCCTTGGTAAGACCGAGGTCTTTATCCTCATAGGGTTGGAGGCTCGCTACCCCAGTCACTATTAGAGAGCGCGCAAAACAAAGATGGTACTAAGCCTGGGCCCAAAGAAGAAGAAAAGAAAAAGAAGCTAGAAGAAAGTGAAAGAGAAATTAAAAGATTAATTTCTAGTATAAAGATGTAAGAAAATGGAACAAGTATTATGCTTAGAATCAATAGAAGTTAGTTTCTTTAATTCTGAGCCTACAGTAGTAGTTTCATTATTTTCCTATCAGTTAGTGAGCATGTTTAGTATTCAGTTTTGCTTCTGTATACCATGAGTACATGCAGCTTTGCTTTTAGCATTTCAGTTTTAGTATTGTTGCATTATTTGTATGCACTTCGAGTTTTTGTGAGATAGATTAGTACTTACTAAGCGTTTCGCTTATAGTTTTATTTTTCCTCTTACTGCAGATAAAGGAAAAGCTAAGATATGAAAGGGAGGCAACAGGGTGGTGGTGGTGATGAAGGTGTGTGATGACTGGACTGTGGAGAGATCCAGAAGTAGCTGGCAAAATTGTAAAGACTTTCTTTTAGTTCTCTTTTAATGTGATATTAAATTTGGGATTGTAGTTGAGTTTATTTCCGCATATCTAATTAGTCTCTTTTTTTATTTGTGGAGTGTTGTAGTCGTTGTTATTGCTAGAGTAGTTTCTTTGTTTATAGTGTGATTTTATTACTGCGTGGTTGTGAAAAATGTGTTCCAGCCGCCTGTGGTTGCGTATATATTGTTTGTATTATGGATTTGGTCACCAGTACAGGGGAGACTCTGTCGAAATTTTTCGGTAGGAATTCCTCTGAGCCGTGATAAATCTAAGTGTCGCTAATAATAGCATAAGTGACACTAGTGAGTAGAGTATAGATAGGTAACAACCGGCCTTAGAGAGTAGTAGTAAAAAGGGTGGTTTGTTACACAAATTCGGATCGCAGTAAAGAAAGGAAGTTATAGGGATCAATCGACCAAATAAGGTTATTAGTTGACCAAACAATTAAAGGAATTAATTATTGGTGTAATTAAATTTAAATTCAAATTCAAAGTATAAATTAAATTAAAATAAATTAAAATAAATTAAAATAAAATAGAATAAATTAAAATAAATTTAAAAAAAATTAAATTAAAATAAATTAAATTAAAATAGAACAAATTAAATTGACCTAAAATTAAATTATACTAAATTAAATTAGATTAACTTAAAATAAATACCAATACTAATTTAATTTAACCCTAAAATCAAAATTGAGTTAAACATATGTTAATTAACATATTACATTACTTTAAAAATATTTGAAAAAATTAAAAATCCTTTTGGAAATTATTTTAAAAATCCTTTTTAAAATCTTTTAAAAATATTTTAAATTTTACTTTTCAAAATTCTGTTAAAAATATTTTAAAAATTATTTGTAAAATTGTTTTAAAATTACTTTAAAAAATTAATTTTAGATTATTTAAGTTAGAATTTAAAAACAAAAAAAAAATCAAATTATGTCTACTTAGATAATACATATTGAGTATCTCTCTAAACACATAAGATTACCATGTTTGAAAATCTAGAATGGTCGAGATGCTAAGAAAAGAAAATTGAGTCATGATTACAATTAGTATACACTCTTTAAAATGATTGTTGACCAACACTTGGTGACTTGATCCATTAAAGTCAACCATAAACTTGTAGACCCCTAGACATATAAGTGGTTAATATGAGTTTCTTAAAAAAGTGTCAGATTAAGGGGGGGGGGGGGCTTATTTGAAAGAAAAATTTAATCAATATAGTATTTTTAAATAATTCTGGAAATTTCATTTTAAAAATTACTTTGAAAACTCTTTAACAAAAATATTTGAAAAATATTTTTCTTTCAAAATTTTGAAATTATTCTGAAATACTTTTTTAAAAAAATTCTAAAAATAGCTTAAATATTCTTTTAATTTGGATCCAACCCCCTAGACACATAGGAAATTTTTCTTATAGTTAACAAGGATTCCTAAAAGTGTGTCAAGTTGAGAGAGAGTCCTGATTGAAAGATTAAACATAATTTTCAAAATTCTTTCAAAAATTAATTTTACAAATCTGTGAAACTCCATTTAAAATTACTTTGAAAATTTTTTAAGAAATAATCTTTTGCAAAACTCTTAGTTCTTAACATTATTTGGAATATTATTTTGAAAACACCTTGAAAAATTATTTTGAAAGTCCCCTTTAACAACTACTCTGGAAAATTACATCTTATTTATGTTTTTGAAACACTTATGTCTTTCAAATATTATTGTTGGTGCAAAACCTAACGGAGAGTAACCTTCAAGTTATGTCTTTTTGATATGTGTCAATGGGGGAGAGTGATCTTAAGTTAGAAAAGTTAAGATCTTAACTTAGAAAAGTTAAGAATATTTCTAACATCCCAAACCTTTCAAAATCTTTCAAACTTTGAGAATTAACCCTTAAAGACCCAAGCCTAACTTAAGAAAATTATGAAACATAAAAAAGGGGGAGATTGTTGGTGCAATCGACCTTTGGGGTTTCAATGTTTGACAATGTACCTTAGTCTAGTCAGTTTGGCCAAGGGTTGATCTAAATAAGACTTGATATTTGGAAGAGAAAAGTCTAGTCAGGACTAAATGACTAGCAAGGGTAAGACCTAACTGGAGGTTAGGGAAGGGGAAGTCCTGGTGAGTGAAGTCAGACCCTAGTGAGTGAAGCCAGGTAGTGTAAGTCTTGATGAGTGAAGCCAGACCCTAGTGAGTGATGCTAGGTAGTGGAAGTCTTGGTGAGTGAAGTCGGGTCCTAGTGAGTGAAGCTAGATAGTGGAAATCCTAGTGAGTGAAGTCGGATCCTAGTGAGTGAAGCTAGGTGGTGGAAGTCCTGGTGAATGAAGCCAGGCAATGGAAGTCCTAGTGAGTGAAGCTGGGTATTCCTAGGGGAAGGCAACATTAGGTAATATATGATCGACTAGTTTTCGGTCGACCGCGCGTAGTCAACTGGACTGGCAAATTATTAATAATACTAATACTATTTTGTCTTTACCATTTTATATCTATGGTGCTAACTTAGTGTTACAGGTAAGTCATAGTAGATCAGCTTGGTCAGATACTAAGCAAGACCAGAGAAAGTCCAAATAGGTCTAAAGGACCAAATATTTGGTAGGTAAGTAAAGGTAAGTCACTGGAGGAGAGTGACAGAGTGAGGATGCATTCCAGTTGAGGGACAGTAGGTGTCAGTCTAGGTTAGATCCAGTTTACATCCCTAAACTCAGACCCTGACTAGTTCCTGGTCTTGGGAAGACAAAAGCTAATTACTTCTTCTTATTATCACTATGCTAACTTTATTTTGTAGGTTAAATATTTTAGATTTGGACTAACACAACTTGTAGGGCAAAAGGAGTAAAAATCCTTTGGATGAATAGTACCTGATGTTGGTCCCTTTGGAGGCCGGCAAGAGGGGAGGGGTGAATTGCCCTACAAGATAAAACAAAAAACCCTTCTCGGATATTCAACTAACTTAAAAGAACTTGTAATTAAAAGGGCAGAGACTAATTAAAACAGAAAATAGACACAGAGGAATTACTTGGTTTGCAATCAGAGGATTGCTAATCCAAGGCAAAGAAGGCGCACTAATTGATTCTCCTCTGGGCGGAGTAGCCTCTTACAGCATTGAAAGCACAGAAAGAAATAACAAATGAAAGCACTGGATTACAAGTAGTTGTTCTTGATTGATTTTCTTGCTTCTAGACCAAGGCTATATTTATAGCCTTGGTCGGGGCGCCTGGAAGGGTTCTAGGCGCCCTAGGGGGGATAAATTTTATCCCCCAATGTTCAGATCGAGTCAAAGCTCGATCTGCTCGAAAATCAACTTCCGGGCGCCCGGAAGGGTTCCGGGCGCCCCGGGCTGCTCCGGGCGCCCCGGACTGTTCCGGGCGCCCCGGAGCCCAAAGTCAACACAATTGACTTTTGGCCCGGGCTCTTTGCTCCAGTTCAGTTCTCCTCGGTCCAGGTCTTGTTCGCTCCAGTCTCGCTAGCTTGGGTGATCTCGGCCATCCGGAATAGGGCTCACCCGAACCCAAGTTCCGGCCTTCTCTTCGAGCAGCCTTCCTTCCCGGTTTCTCGTCCCTCGAACGCCGCGCACGTTCTTCTCGTCCACCGGTGTACTCTTCCGTGGACACCTCGTCCCTCGGACGCACCGAGCCCGTCGGCTCTCTTCCGTGCCGTCCTTCTCGCTAGCCGCGTCTTCCGCTCGACTTCCTGTGTTCCTAAGTTCCTGCACACTTAGACACAAGGGTTAAACTACGCAGGACCTAACTTAACTTGTTTGATCACATCAAAACACCTCGGGGTTCCAACAATCTCCCCCTTTTTGATGTGAGCAACCCAAGTTAAGCTAGGGTAATACAGATGCAGAAAAAATAATTTATTTGTAATTAAGTCCAAAGATATTTCAATTTAATAAGTGTATACTTCCCCCTAGACTTAACATACTTCTCCCCCTTTGATCACATAAAAAATAGGGGTTCTCTAAACAAGTCTAAGGCAATTAACTTAAAAGAGAAATTTCTAAGGCAATTTCTAAGGCAATGTTTCAAAAGAGAATATCTAGTTTAAAAAAAAATTCTAAGTCAATATTCAGAAAATTTTAAAGTGAATTTTTATAAAAGATTTCTAAGGTAATTTTCAAAGGAAAATGTCGAAGACAATATTCATAGAAAAATTCCTAAGTTAAAAAATATCTAAGTTAATTTAAAAAGATTTAAGTCAATTTCCAAAAAGAATTTCTAAGTCAATTTTCAGAAAATTTCTAAGTCAATAATTTTCAGAAATTTTCTAAGTAAAAAAAATTTAATTTCCAAAAAAAAATTATTATAAATTAATTTTAAATATATAAATTGAATAACTCTTTTAAAGCATTAGGTAAATTAAATTAATGCTTTTTCAGTTAGTCAATTAAACTTTTCATTTCGATACTTGGCTTCCAGGTCGTGGCGAGGCACTAGGCCTTCTTGGTTATTGGAGCAACAACCACTTCCTTAGACAAAGCCTCATAATGAAATTAGTCGTTTAATTTCCTTGCTGAAAATGCTAAGTTAAATTAAACAGGTTTTTGGAACCCAGTAGAGGTTCCTACCTACAGGGTTAACCAAGTATTTCCTAGGTACATAGATTTTTGATATATTTCTAATTTGACTTTGATGAAATCTATAATACCAATTTAAACCTCTATAATTTCTAAAAGTAGAAATATTTGAACTTTTATATTTTTTCAATCTTTCTATTTCTTCTTTTAGTTTTTCATTGTGAATTTTCAATTTATCAAAATCCTCTATTAGACATGATTTTGCTAAAATTCTTTTTGTTTCAAGAATTTCATTTTTTAATTTGGTATTTTCATTTTCTAATCTATACATGGATTTAGTCATTGCCTTAATGCCAGAGTAAAGTTGATCAGGGGGTAAGAGGCATACCTCACTTACCATATCAGACTTGAAGTCTGAATCTCCCCCTGCTTCGCTGCTCTCATCTGAGGTCGCTCCCCCTTCATCGATGCTAGGTTCTGACGAGCTTTGCCCTTCGTAACTTGCCATCAGCGCTATCCCAGCATATTCTTGAGCTTCTGATTCGGATGAAGAAGTGTCGTCCCAAGTTGCTTTTAGGTTGTGTTTCTTGGGTGTCTTCATTTTGACCTTCTTGAGTTCTGGGCAGTCTTCCCTTAGGTGTCCCTCCTTCTGACACTGGTAGCACCGCACCTTTCTTCTACCTTTTTGATTCTTTTGATTCTGCATTTTAAATTTATTAGATCTAAAAAACTTTTTAAAGTTTCTTACCATGTATGCTTCTTTGTCGTCTTCGGAGTCTGACTCGGGTTCATCCTTGTTGGTTGCGTTTAGCGCCATAGTCTGGGTTGTGTCCTTTGATGTCTCTGCACATCTAGTTTCGTGTAATTCAAGGGTAGAAAAACATTCCTCTAATGTACTTACCTCCAAATCTTTTGAGATGTAGTAGGCGTCGATGATTGAAGTCCACTCCGGAGTTCGAGGAAATGCGTTGAGCGCGTAGCGTATTGTATCCCGATTTGATACCTTTTCTCTGAGGTTCTCGAGACTAGTAATTAGTTCTTTTACCTTCGCGTGTAGACTGGCTACTTTCTCACCTTTTTCCAGACGGATGTTCATCAGTTTGTTACGGAGGATGTCCCTTCTAGCGAGCTTTGCTTCGGACGTGCCTTCGTGGAGTTCCAAGAACTTCTCCCAAAGTTCTTTAGCAGACACATAGTTTCCGATGCGATTGACCTCTTGAGGCGGTAACACACTCAGCAGGTGATGTTCCGCACGACTGTTTGCTACCGACTCATTCTGCTCCTTCTTTGTCCAATCGCTCTCTTCTTTTTCTTTTCCATCTTTATCTACTGGAGCTATAAAACCATATTTCATAATAAACCAAATTTCAAAATCTGTTTTTAGGAATACCTCCATACGACGCTTCCAGTCTGCGAAGTTCCCCTCGAATTTTAGTGGGACGATACTTGGTCCGGCCATCTTGTTGCTTCGATCGGCGGTTAGTCCTCCTGTAGCGTCCTCGCTCTGATACCACTTGTTGGTCCCTTTGGAGGCCGGCAAGAGGGGAGGGGTGAATTGCCCTACAAGATAAAACAAAAAACCCTTCTCGGATATTCAACTAACTTAAAAGAACTTGTAATTAAAAGGGCAGAGACTAATTAAAACAGAAAATAGACACAGACGAATTACTTGGTTTGCAATCAGAGGATTGCTAATCCAAGGCAAAGAAGGCGCACTAATTGATTCTCCTCTGGGCGGAGTAGCCTCTTACAGCGTTGAAAGCACAGAAAGAAATAACAAATGAAAGCACTAGATTACAAGTAGTTGTTCTTGATTGATTTTCTTGCTTCTAGACCAAGGCTATATTTATAGCCTTGGTCGGGGCGCCTGGAAGGGTTCCGGGCGCCCGGAAGGGTTCCGGGCGCCCTGGGGGGGATAAATTTTATCCCCCAACGTTCAGATCGAGTCAAAGCTCGATCTGCTCGAAATCAACTTCCGGGCGCCCCGGGCTGCTCCGGGCGCCCCGGACTGTTCCGGGCGCCCCGGAGCCCAAAGTCAACACAGTTGACTTTTGGCCCGGGCTCTTTGCTCCAGTTCAGTTCTCCTCGGTCCAGGTCTTGTTCGCTCCAGTCTCGCTAGCTTGGGTGATCTCGGCCATCCGGAATAGGGCTCACCCGAACCCAAGTTCCGGCCTTCTTTTCGAGCAGCCTTCCTTCCCGGTTTCTCGTCCCTCGAACGCCGCGCACGTTCTTCTCGTCCACCGGTGTACTCTTCCGCGGACACCTCGTCCCTCGGACGCACCGAGCCCGTCGGCTCTCTCCCGTGCCGTCCTTCTCGCTAGCCGCGTCTTCTGCTCGACTTCCTGTGTTCCTAAGTTCCTGCACACTTAGACACAAGGGTTAAACTACGCAGGACCTAACTTAACTTGTTTGATCACATCAAAACACCTCGGGGTTCCAACACCTGAAGGCGCCTTTAAGAATTTGAAGGCGTCTTCACACTGTTCATGGAAGGAACCTTCAATGGCATGAAGACACCTTCCAAGGGATAAATTTTAGACCCCGTCATAGATAAGGTATAGTGAAATCAGGATCAGATTTACCACGTTGAAGGAGCCTTCAATGGCTATGGAAGGTGCCTTCCATGCCCTTTATAAGCCAGTCTCGAGTAAGCATCAATACACAACTGATATACGAGCTATTGCACGTCCATTTGAGGTTTCAACTACTCCAACTCCCTGCTGTGACTCTACTGCGAAGCTGCTGTGCCCGACTACTGCTCCGAGGACTTCCGTGTTGGAATGTATACTAAAAGCTTAGCTTTTTGTATAAACATTTAAGAATCATATTGGTCAACTGTCTACATTTATGCGAAGTGTAGTTGTCCATTTAATTTATATTATAGATAACATGGTGTGAGGAGACACACAGAATGTAAAATACCAAACCAAATAATAATTAAATAATAAGGTTTAATAGGGCAATAGCTTTAACAGATTTTTAAGAAAATTTTAGAAATTTTCTGGGATTTAATTGGAGCTCGTATGACGTACTTAGATGGGATGCACTAATGGGCCCGAAAAAAAAAAGTTTGTTTGGAATACCCGAAAGTGGGAGTTGATTGAGAAACAGATCTAGGGTTTAATCAAAATTTCCCTAAGTTATAAAAGAATCCCCCCGTGCCCTAAACCCCCATGCGGCCAACCCCCTTTCCCCGAGCCATCCCGCGACGCCGCCACCGCCGCACCTCCCTCTCCTCCACCAAGGGCGGGCGGCTCCATCCTTCACCGTCGCCGGACGTCCGACCCTCTCTTCCCCCTCTCCATCTTCTTCTACCTTCATCCAAATCGAGCTGGATACCCAGCTTCTCCTCACGAACAGAAGGGCAGTGAGCATCTCCGGTCAGTACCACTGTCGTTGCTGGAGGAAGCACTTCCGATCACCTTCATCCGCTGGCCTCTCCTCACGGCAGCACCAGAGACGCCGCACCACCACCGGTCGCAACGAGCCCCAGCCGTCGGCCTCTCCTCACGCGAGCACCACAGTCGGCGGTCCTCTTCCCCCTGAGTCGTGCCCTAACCGATCCAGTAAGTAGATTCTTCTAGTAGGTACGAATGAGTGTTTTGTTGGTATGATCATGAGATAAATCGGAGGTTATACCTGTTAGGGCATCGAGGTTATGTTTTCTATCTTGTTCCTCTCATTCTTGCTGTGAATTTGGGTCTTCTCAAGCTAGTTGTGATATAGTGGACAGATTTTTTTTGGTGTAGGGTACTGGATTTAGTTTCACGTTCTCGTGTTGAGATGGATTGCAGTTCTGTGACATGTGTTGATGGTGTATTTAGCTGTGGTGTTCTTATTTTATGGTAGTTACGGTTTTGGTCAGATTTGGGGAAAGGGTTGTGAATCGATCTTGATGTGTTTTTTGTTCGGCAAGACGACTTTGGATTTCTGGGCAGGTTTGTATATTCTGAATCAACCTCAATATTGTTTTGGTTTCGACAGAGAGCCCTAGATTCTGGATAGATTTGGAAGATTGCGAGATGATTTCGATATTGGTTTTATTTTGGCATGCTAGTCTTAGATTTCTGGATGGATTTGGGTGAATCGAGGTTCATAGTTGGATTAGGGTTTTTTTTTTCCCTAATTGAGTTTGTTTGGGTTTAGCTAGTGTTATTTATGAAAATTAGCTAAATTATACATCACATGATTTCCAGTATGTTGGTTGAAGACGGTGGACACGATCTATAAAGACGGGTACTTCTTGCTTTGTTTTCTTTTAGTACTTTGACCTTAGTGTATGAATTATTTTGGATAAGGACTGTTTACCTTGACTCTACTCTTATTCTTCTTGCACTTGATACTTCCACGTGATCTTTGAGATATTCGTTTCCATATCTATACAGTCTCTTGTTGTTGTCCATGATCAGTAGCAGATACTAGATACCATGTTTGTATGCTTTGACTATTGCTTATTTATGTATGGTGTTGAGCATGCTGGCTTCATGTAGCATACCTGTTTCTGCTTATATATATGATGACTGTTGCATTATTTGCATCATGTCATTGCATGCATGCCGCATCCTCGGCCACTCGAGAGAGTGGTAGCTGGAGTTGATGCCGCTTGTCCTGTCGTGCCGCACGCAACCACTCGTGTGAGTGGTAGCTGGAGTACGAGCAGCAGGGACCTCGTCGTAGATGTATCTAGTTAGCTACTATGCAACTATCCCCTCGGCCCCTCGTGTGAGTGGTAGCTGGAGTGGTGTACAGTCTGTCACTGACCTGGTCTCTCGACCATACAGGGGTCATGGTGCAGAGAGGTGGGCGGGAGTGACCATCCGTGCATACTCTGTTGTTATTATATTTGTTATGGCTGCTGCTGTTTATATATGCTGTTATTGCTTAGTTCTTGCTGTTGTTCACTTATGCTGATATGCTTCCTTATGTTGAGATATGCCTTCTTTGTAGAGGTTTAGACATTGGTTTATTTATTGGAAATGGTTATATACCTTACACATTATCTCTATAGTTATGAGCAGTACTGTAGCAGATTAGTTCTATTTATGACCTTCTGTACCTAGCTTAGGATATGGTTTCAGGTATGAGCATTTATTATGGTTCTAATTTAGCATCTGTTATTCTTCTTTTGAGGTTGTATACTGTTGACACTCTCTACTTACATGTTATGTTCATGCACTATCTCTTTCCTTACCCGCTGAGTTCCAATACTCACCACCCCACAAAATGGTTTTCTTTCGTCAGGTAACAGATATATGAGTCATGGATGCTTGGAGAGATGCCGACTGCCTGTCCTGGGTCCTACGTCACACTCGAGGACAATTTTCGTTTTGGTTTTGTGATCGTTTGGGATGGTATATTGATTTTGTGTATTTTGTTTTTCAACAAGTCAATGTGAATTTTGGGTCAAGTCTGTGATGACAGGTATTTTTGTTAGTATCGTTTTATGTCTTCCGTTGCTGTGTGTTTACATTCAGCCGTGTAGGCTTAATAAACTGCGTGGTTGTATTTACTTTGTTCCAGCCGAGTGGGCTGATGATATAAACTGCGTAGTTGTGTTTATTTCATTTTTGTCCAGCCGAGTAGGCCGAGTATATTAAACTGTGGGTTCTGTTGTTTGTATTATATATATATATATATATATATTCCAACCGAGTGTGGTTGAGGTATATTTTATATGTAGTAATGCTTCAGATTGTCGCCCGTACAGGGGAGATGCTGTCGAAATTTCTTCGGACAGGGACTACCTGGGGCGTGACACAGAAGATCATGTTATCATATCCTTATAAATTATAAATAGTAAGTCACAACCAAGATGGAATAGACAAACCATTGGAGTGGTTATAGTGTAATTTGGTAATAGTTTATCTAGATTATAAAATTAAACTAGTACACTATGGGTGTATTGAGCAGGACCATTTGAAGTAGTTTTTTTTATAGTGACTATATAAGAAAACAAAATCTCTATTATTATGGAAGTGCATGCTCTTAATCATGATATAATAACAAGCACGTATATTTAATATTTATTTCTTTGATTTATCAAAGGGTGCGATTTAGCTCGTTAAATCAATAGGCCCGATAAGTTGGGAAATGATATTATTTATATGGTGTGTTATTAATTATTGAATGAACTGTGTCCTAGTAATCTTGGTTGATGATGTCCCCTTGAGGAGATCATAAGGATTGTCATATAAACCCTACAGGTAGACCTAGTTCAGCATGACAATGAAGTTGAGTGGTACTACTCTTGGAGCTAGATATTAATTAAGTGAGTTGTCAATAACTCATTTAATTAGTGGACATTCTATATCTTAAACACAGGGTGATTAATGCACTCATAATAAAGAGCCCATAATGTAATTTGGGATTGGTGCGGTAGTTCAATAATAACTCTTTATTGGTATGAGTTATTATTGATGAACTTGAGTTGCATGTTCGGGGTGAACACAGGAAGCTCAAGCTCATTGGGAGACCAAAACCAATTTCTCCTTTTGGGCCCTATTGTAGCCTCTATAAAACCTTGTATCCACTAAGTCCACTTCTTATCCAAGTAATGGGTCGGACGTAACCTTGCTTGGAGCAAGGGGGTTGGCCAAGTATAGGCTTGGAGCCCAAGTAGTGGCCGACCAAACCATGCTTGGTGTCCAAGCATGGGGCCGACCACATAGGATTAAAGGAGATTTTAATTTTTGTTAAAATTTTTCCTTTTATAGCCATTCATGAAAGGGATTTAAAAGAAAAATTTTATTATTAAAATTTCCTTTTATAGTTATCCTTATGGTTTTAAAAGAGAGTTTTAGTTTTTAAAATCTTTCCTTTTATAGCTATCTACAAAAGATTAAAGAGAGATTTTAATTTTGTTAAAATCTTTCCTTATTTGTAGTTGTCTATAATGTATAAAAGAAAGATTTTAATTTTTGATAAAACTTTCTGTCACGCCCCAGGTAGTCCCTGTCCGAAGAAATTTCGGCAGCATCTCCCCTGTACGGGTGACAATATGAATCCAGAATACATATATCTCTATACCTCGGTCACACACGGCCGGAACAATACACACAAATAGTAAACAATCCACGCAGTTATATTCAAACATTTCCACACAGATATAATATGAACAATCCACGTAGTTTTATAAAGAAAGAACGATATAGAATCCTCAAAGATATATGTAAACATCCTACTCCACTACAATGAAGAAAACAAATTCCACGAAGTAATGAAAATACATCCGCAGTGGAAAACCAAAAGTAGTAGACCCAAGTGTTCGATATAAAGTCCACAATACAAACCCACATTACAAGTATATAAGATGCAAAAACAAAACAGATCCCGACAACAGGAAATCCTCTCAATAAAGGGGCTAGCGACTGGAATCTCTCCTGACGGCCTCAACCTGAAAAATAGTAACAATGGGGTGAGTTCAAAGAACTCAGTAGGTAATCCAATAGATATGTACAGCAACATATAACTACCAGTAACATCCTATGGTACAGTACACTAAACCATAGAGCCTACAATACAGTTTTCTAACAGTACAACCTACGGTACAGTGTCCTAACAGTATAACAGATATGCAAAGCTGAAATAAACTGTAGTATCCAGCAATAGGCATAAAGTACAGTCTATAGCAAGAATAATAAGAAAAGGCATAACTGAAATAAACTGTACTCACCTGCGAGGCTTGGGCAAATGACTGTGGACATACACAGACAAAGATAATCAGAGCAAATAAGCATGTATCCTGTATGCATGTCAATTAGATGCAGTCACCCAAGTGTATCATCCAATATGCAACAATCACAATAAATGCAATATGTGCATATGATGCAATATGACATGGTCACCCCTGACGCCAGTCAGCCGTCTCACACGCGATGGCGAGACCGAGTGGGTAGGGCTGTGACACCGTGCACTCTGCCGTCATTACCCCTGATGAGTGACCGAATGGACGGGATGCTGTCGGAGTAAACCTATCCTCCTACCTCAAACATAGTGAGGGAGCGTAACGCTCTCAACTCCCGGTACGCAATGACGGGGAGGGATCCCTGTCTGCTACCACGCTGCAGTCACACTACCCATGAGCGGACCAGCGGAGCACTATAGAGCTATTGCCATACACACCCTACTCTGCTGTGCCACTACCCATGCAGTGAAACACGTTGTGTGCGGGCCTATGTATCCGGCCGACGAGCTCAACAATAATGGAGTCGTCAATCGCCCAGCATGCAATCATGCAGGATGGTGCATGATGCTACAGTATGTCATACCTGAACATAGCCTCCTCCATATATGTGTGTGCCCAACAGGTAAACGCATATATATAACCATGATATAAACAGCAGAAATCCAAAGACATCACATATAACAATGATATAAGTGTCATGAATCCAAGAGCATGTATCACACATGTAAAGCAACTAATCCAGTAGAGTAGAGCACTATAGATATGCATCTCTATGAACATATATACACATGGCAAGAGATAAAATATCCAATCCTGAAGTAAAGCAACTAGCAGATGAAGCATGTGATAGGTATCAACTAGCTAAGATCAAGAGATAGAATAATCTACTATCTACCACTAGTAAGTATATATAAGCTACACATATCATAAGACATTATCAAAAGATAAGTCAGAGGGTACCCGCCTCAAATAGAAGGTACAATCCCAAATCTGAAGTCAACGTCGAGACGCCTGTCTCGAATCAGAATCCTGTGTCAAACAACATATATATTTTATTTAGCTAAATCCATATGAAATAGCTAAATAAAATTCTCAAAACTAAATTAGGGCAAAACCCTAATCTCCACAATCACAACTTACCAATTTAAATCTAATGGTCGATTAGGGTTAGTTACCAAATCCCTAATCACCAATTAGATTATAAATCCAACGGTTGACTAGGGTTAATTACCCTAACCCTAACCATTCCAATAGATTTATTCTACACAATTAAATCTACAAAATTTAACAACTAATTACAACATGTATCAACTAATGATATACAAACATATCATCTCCAATTTATTCCTACAGTTAAATGGCTAATCAATCACACTTAACCTAATCCATCTAGAACAAGATCATTCTACAAATATCCAAATTCGAAACATGATCTACAGCATGTTCCAACCAAAATTCAATACATAGAGAACAACTCTTATACACCTTACCTCACTTCAGCCGCTGTTGATGCTGAAACAAAGAAATCTGCTAGATGAGGCTACTGTTGAAACTAAGAAGCCACAGAACCCATTTCCAGATCCACAAAACACTCAACCTCACTGGAACCAATCCTCTGTTCGGATCTAGAAAGATCAAGAGATCACAGATCAAATAGAAGATCGATAATGGAAATCAAAGATCACACACCATGATCTATACTAAGATCAATTATCCTATTCCTTACCTCAAATCCAATGTGATCACCAATAGATCACAATCAAAGGTGTTGCTGCCGGTTAGGGAAAGCTGCTGGATACACCTCAAAGATCACAACTCCAGCATCACAGCAACCGAACCTCACTGGATTGGATACAATCGGATCAAGAATCAACAATTCAACACATCAATCAAACAAGATCCTTGAATCCATATAATTCCCAATATTACCTTAATTGATCGTCTCCAGAAAATGTCACCCGATCTGATTCGTGAAGCAAAGTATCGAAGATACTACTGACCCCCAATCAGCCAGCATCTGCCAAGATCTAGCACCGGCCACGAACCTAGGGCACGATTTGGAGAAAATCAAGAGAAGAAGAAGAATTACCAACTGTGCTAGGGCACGAGTCGGAGAAAACCCAAAGAAGAGGAAACGAAGCTAGCCTACCTATGCCGGCGATCGAGTGGATCTAGATCGATCCAGTGGTGTCGGCAGTCGGCCAGAGAGCACGCGACGCTGTGATGCAGCCTGGAGAGAAAAACGCCGGCCAAATCCAAGCTCAATGGGCATCGACGCCGGCAGAGAAGATTGCCGGAGCTAGAGCCTCGCTCCCGTCGGCGTCGCTCATCCGCGAGAGAGATCAGAGAAGGTAGAGAGGGGAGATCGGGGAAGAGGATCGGGAAATCACAAGGAAGAAGAAGAGCGCACGGGTTTGGGTTCGGCGATGGGCTGAGGGAAAGATAAATAAATAGGGAAATATTTATATATTAAAACATTTTCTCACTTAAATGGGTATCCCAAACAGGCTTTATCCGTGCCCGCTGATTGATCCCCTCAAAACCCTCCGTACGAGCTCCGAAAAATTCCCAGAAAATGTCTAAAAATTTCGAAAAAATTTTATAAGGCTATTTCTGACTTAACCCTATTTATGTAACTTTTCCGAGATCTCACATCCTCCCCTACTAATAAAAAATTTGGTCCCCAAATTTTCGCTATAACCAACAACAAACACTATAATATAACCAAACGTATAAATGCTGAAAGAACTCTAACCCACATACCACAAGTAAAGAGATGAGGGTATCGAGCTCGAATCGTATCCTCCAGCTCCCAAGTAGCCTCCTTGTCAGAATGATGCTGCCATCCGACTTTAACCAGCTGGACAGTCTTGTTCCGCAACTGACGCTCTCTATGATCTAGAATCCGTATAGGAACCTCCTCGTAAGTAACATCAGGCTGAATAGGAACAGATATATCTGACAGAACATGTGCCGGATCGGATACGTATCTCCTCAGCATAGATACATGGAATACATCGTGAATGCTAGCTAGAGATGGTGGTAGCGCCAGACGATTAGCTACTGCTCCAATCCTCTCCAAGATCTGGAATGGTCCAATATATCGGGGAGCTAGCTTACCTCGGAGACCAAATCTCTTCACCCCTTTCGTGGGTGAAACTCTAAGAAATACGTGATCACCAATGGAGAACCCCAGGGATCTCCGTCTCTGATCAGCATAACTCTTCTGACGGTCCTCCGTCTGATAGTGCAAACTAACTCTGCATCCTGCTGAGCTCTCTGAGGTCCTATCAGCTGGGCCTCCCCAACCTCCTCCCAAAGGATGGGTGTCCGACACGGTCTACCATACAATACCTCAAACGGTGCCATCTGGATAGCCGAATGATAGCTGTTGTTGTAGGTGAACTCCACTAATGGCAGGTGGTCCTCCCAACTACCTCCGAAATCCATAACGCAAGACCTCAGTAAGTCCTCCAATGTCTGAATAGTCCGCTCTGACTGCCCATCTGTCTGCGGATGGAATGCCGTACTGAAACGAAATTGTGTGCCCAAGTCCTGCAGACTCTACAAGAATCGGGACGTGAACCGTGGGTCTCTATCCGATATGATGCTCAAAGGAACACCATGTAATCTAATAATCTCACGACAGTATAGCTCTGCTAATCGAACCAAAGAATCTGTCTTCCGGATCGCTATAAAATGTGCGGATTTGGTTAATCGGTCAACGATTACCCAAATCGCATCATGGCCTCGACGAGTCCTAGGCAAACCAACCACGAAATCCATAGTAATGTGCTCCCACTTCCACTCTGGAATAGGGATCCTCTGAAGTAATCCAGCAGGTCTCTGGTGCTCAGCCTTCACCTGCTGACAGACAAGACATCTAGCTACAAACTCCGCGATGTCCTTCTTCATACCGTTCCACCAATAGGAACGCCTCAAATCACGATACATACGGGTCCCACCTAGGTGGATAGCAAATCTAGAATGATGAGTCTCCTGAAGTAACTCCTCCATGACCGGGTGAGACTGAGGTACACATAATCTGCCTCGGAAATAAACAATACCCTCATCATCTCGTGTAAACTCGGTCTGCTGTCCGGAAGCTATCTGGTTGCCAATGAACTGTAAATGCTGATCTTCAGCCTGGGCCTCTCGAATCCTCATCCTGATTGACGACTGAGCAACCATGGTAACAAGAATACCCTGCTCTGTCCGTCCCTGCTCCTCAAGGCCTAACTCGGAGAATCCCTGAATCAAGTCCGTGACTAAAACTCGGTGATAAGCTAAAGTCCCTCTGGACTTCCTGCTAAGTGCATCAACAACCACATTAGCTTTACCCGGATGGTAGCTAATAGTACAATCATAGTCCTTCAGGAACTCCATCCATCTCCTCTGTCGGAGATTGAGTTCCTTTTGTGTAAAAATATATTTGAGACTCTTATGATCAGTAAAAATCTCAAAAGTAATACCATAAAGATGATGTCGCCAAATCTTCAAAGCAAAGATAATAGCGGCTAGCTCTAAATCATGTACTGGGTAGTTCTTGTAACACCCACTAAGCTTTTAAGAATAAATATGAGAATGATGAATTTGCCTTAGAAAAATAATAAGAAGTGAGTTGAAGTAAAAAGAAATAAAATGAAATAAAAAGAAGTGATGGTCAAGGATTGAACCTTGAACCTCTTATATTATAATTCATAGAATTAATTAGTAGAAACCAATTGGGATAGAGAGAAGATATTGATAGCAAAGGAGGGAAACTCATGATAAAGGTGAGAATAAAAGATAGCCAAAGAAAACAAGAAAAGAGGAAGAGAAAGGCAACTTGCCTTCCTCCCTTTCTCTCCCTCTTCCTCTTTGATCTTGCCGAAATTTTAAAGAGGAGTTAAGGGGATTCATTCCCCCTTATTTTATCATGAATGGTGAGAATAAATGGAAAATAAGATAAATAAAATAAAAATAGAGAAAAAGGCTAAGGGAGAAGGAAAGCAAAAATCAAGTTTGCTACCTCTTCCCCCTTAACATAAAAGGGAGCAAGAAAAGAGAAAATTATTTTTCTCTCATTTTCTTTCACTCATCCTCTTCCTCACCGAGAACACCACAGTTCCCTCTCCTCCATCTTCAGCCCCAAAGCCAAGTTTGTCCCTAAGAAAGCCTAAGATACAAGGAGGACTTAGCAAAGGAATCAAGGGAAAGGAACTAGAAGAAGAGACTATTTCTTCTTCACCATACCTTAGATCCACAAGCGAAAAGGATGTAAGCTTCCCCTCACCTGTGGTACAAGGCGTTTTATGTACTTTTCGGATTTTATGAGGATTTTAAAACCTAGAAACAAGTTTGAGAAAATTCGGCCAAGAAGAGCTTTCAAAATCTAATGATGTTTAACTAGTCTTCACTATATGATAGATTTTTCTATGCTATGTAGAGGGATTTTTCTTCATGCTTTTATACCTATATGATGCTTCATCAGAGGAGTACTGAACCCTAGAATTTTGGCCAAAAATATTCTTAAGAGGATAGGGAAATTTATTGTTTTACCCAACTAGTACAAGGTTCTCCCTATGAAATATTAAGGATTATGTATTGGTTTTTCTTCCTTAGAAGATATTTGAAACTAAAAGAAAACCCACTCATATGTTTCGACCAAGGAAGGGTTTAGGATTAGGAAGGACTTTAAATTTAAATAACCATGCTCATGCTATAGAATACAAAGATCTTAAAGGATTTGTATGCTTGAATATTGCTAGAATTTCATGAACTCCTTCTTAGGGTTTTTCGGCCATGATGAGATGGATAGCTTAGAAAGCTTAAAAAAAATTTTAAAATGCTCAAGACCTCTGTGCTGTTTAGATATGAAAGTTGTTTAATGCCCTCATGCTTAATTAGGGTGTAGAAAAATTAGTAGCATAACATATATCATGTATGACCACAAGGGGTCCTAGTTTACTCATGAACCAATTTGTATATATGTTTCGTAGTAACTTTTGCCATGAAACTTACTTAGATTTTTCATGCTTTAGGCCACTTAAAAACCTAGCTAAAGAATGGTAGGTTTCGGCCATGGGAAAAAAAAATAAAAGAAAAAGAGAAAAAGAGAAAAAGAGAAAAAGAAACCTAGAAAGTCTAAGACACAATTCATATGTATACTCATTAGGCTTGTCTTTACACATGCTATGAAACTCGTATGACTTCACATGTTTTTTTTATGTTATTGAAGCAAGTTTAAGCACTGATGAGTTTCGGCCAAGTAGGGTTTAAATGACCTAGAGGCCTTAGAATTTAAACCAAAGGTGTCAAAATGCTTCTTATGAAAATATGATAACCTATTGATTGTGTCACATGCTTGTATAATTTTTCCATGATCTAAAAGGACTATTGTAAGTCTCGGCCATGGAGGGTTAGACACCCTAGGGACCCTAGGACTTAAATTAAATATGCTCATGTCACCCTACATGAAATGTGATAAGTAGAAAGCCAAGGTTCAATTGCTATATGTTGTTTTATGACCTAAAATGTGCTAGGGTATGTTTCGGCCATAACTATTGTATGATGCTTTGTATGAATTTATACATAATGTTAGTCCAAGTTCACATGCTTGTATGCTTGTTTGTAGCCCTAATGAGAACTTGTTAAATTTCGGCCATGACATATGTTAAGGGCTTAAAGAACTTAGGAACTAATTCAAATATGTCAAATGTGTTTACCTTATTTCTTGGTAAAAATGTTATAAATATGATTTCAAGTTGTCTATGTTTTTATGTCATATGGAACCTTGTTTCACACCTTAAGGTTTCGGCCACATGAAATTAGGGACTTGAAGAACTTAGAAACTAAGTTAATCATGTTTATAATGCTTCCTATGAAAATGTTATGATGATAATTTAGGTACCACATGCTTGGATGTTGTGTTTAGCCTAAATTGAGCTCTAAAGGGGTTTCGGCCACAAGGGTTTAGGAAGCTTAGAACCAAGATAAATATGATACCATGTTTCCTATGATAGGATAATCACAAGATACACTCTTATGCTTAATATGTATGCTTGTGATTTATGACTTATGATATGATATGCATGCTTTTATGATATGATATGCTTTGTGCTTAAAATATGCATGCTTTTATGATAAGCTATGTGGATAAAATATGCATGCTTTTATGATAAGCTATGTGGATAAAATATGCATGCTTGATGATATGCTTTATGCTTAAGATATGCATGTTTTTATGATCTATGCCTAAGTAATGCATATTGTTATGACATGATGTATGCCTAAGTGATGCATACCTTTATGATATGTTGTATGCCTAAGTGATGCATACCTTTATGACATGATGTATGCCTAATTAATGCATACCTTTATGATATGATGTATGCGTAAGTGATGCATACTTTTATGACATGATGTATGCCTAAGTGATGCATACTTTTATGATGTGTGCCTAAGTGATGCATGCTTTTATGATACATGATATGTATGACATGTACTTTACTTTATGTGTGAGTGGCTTGTACCAAGGGTGGGCTCCATAAGCGCCCCGGGGACTAAGGACCTCGTTAGGGATGGGCTCCTAAGTGCCCCTAGGACTAAGGGCCTAGTATGTTTGCCTCGTAGGGTTCAAGACTTGCTACCTTGGACCTACAAGGTTGCGCGCAATATGTAAGTGGTACATAGCCGGGATCCCCCTTATGTTGAGATTATTTTCAAGTATATATACATATAAAAGAGAATGGTTTTAAAGATCATGAGACATACACATGTTTTTCGGATACATGTTTTCCAAAATCATATTGCATACACCTTTTGATTATGCTATGTTTCATGCTATGCTCTTGATTATGATATGCCATGATAAGGTATGTTTATGTTATGTTCATGCTATACCCTATAGACATGTTTCGGCCATGGATATGTTGATGCTTGATATATATAGATTTCGGCCATGGATTTGATGATGCCTTGATGTACATATTCGGCCATAGTTATGATGCTTTGATATACATGTTTCGGCCATGCTTTGATATACCATGATACTTGTTTGTTATGCTATGTCTATCTATGTTTTATGCAACGCACTATGTATATGTTTCGGCCATGATGATGTTTGATATGCCATGACTAGTTGTGATTATATTATGATGCATGATAAGCTTGAATAGAATGCTATGTTATGCCATGATTAGCTGAGATTGTGACTTCTTGATACATTCTTTATTATGTGCTGATTGTTGGCTTTAGTGAGTAGGAAAGGAAATTACTGAGCCATGAGTGCTCATAGCTTACTTTCCTTGTACCACAGATAAAGAAAATAGCTGGATGAGTTAAAGGAGCAGCAGGAGAGGCAACAAAGATGTGTGTGGCGGTGGCTAGGCAACTAATTAAGAACCTGCTTTAAAACCTTTAAGAACTATGCTTTGGTTTTGTGAAATGTAATACAATATGAGTGACTTGATACTAAGTTTTTATTTATTTCGTTATCATGTTATGAAACCATGTTAGTGTAGTTCGGTTTTAATTAAGTTAAGAAAAATAATTTTAAGTCTTCCGCTGTAGTACGTACGTAGAGTATCGTAGCCCCATCCCATAGGGTTAGCAGGGAGGGCGGGCGTTACAGGTTGGTATCAGAGCCACGTTATTGCCAGCTCACTACGCACACATCAAGCCTCCTACCTGCCGCTCCAAGTAAGAATGTGTATGCTAAATTTACTTGTTATATGCTTAAGTTTAATTTTCTTGTCATATGTTTATGCTTAATTTCTTGTCATATGCTTATGTTTAGTTTCATGTTATATAACTTATGCTTTATTTTTCTTTCTTGTTATATTGCCTATGTTTTATTTCTTTACTACATTGCTTATGCTTTATTTCCTTATGTTACATTGTTTGTCATTATATTCCTTATTTTTCCTTATGTTGTTTATGCTTTCGATTCATGTTTTACTTGCTTATATTTGATGCTTTATTCTATGCTTTTAGTTATAAATTAGATTAGGAGTACATATTAGTAGGTTAGAAATAATACCATAACAAATAGATAGGAACAAACCAGTACGTTAGAATGGCTAAAATTGATAACCACTTACACTAGTCTATTTCTTTTAGATAAACATGGTTAGGACACGCAATGCCCGAACCGGAGGAACAGTGACTCCACCAGATCTGACGCAGGTAGTCGCAGACCTCCAGCATCAGATCGCAGAACAACAACTGCTGATCACTACCTTAATGGGTCAGCAAGGCAACCCAGTTACCCCACCGGTGAATCCACTACTTGTCATACCTACAGCCGCACCACTGCCCCCGGCAGCCCCTACTCCGATGGTCCGACAAGAGGCCTACCTGATGCAATGGCAAAGGCTTAAGCCAGAAGCATTCTCGGGAAACTGCGAACCATGGGACGCACAAGCCTGGCTCAAAATCGTGGAGAACATAATGGAACTATTGGATTGGCCTAAACACGAGAAGGTCTAGTGCGCGTCGTTCTGTCTTACCGGAGATGCCCGGATGTGGTGGGACAGAGTAAAGGCGAAAAGGCAAATAAACCAAATGCAGTGGGCAGATTTTGAGACAGAGTTCTTAGAGGAATTTTTCCATATGCAAGTGACCAACAAGCACTATGACGAGTTCACTGAGTTCCGGCAAGGTGATCTATCAGTCAATGAAGCCGTCAAGAGGTTCAACCGCCTAGCTCGATTGTGCCCAGAATTGGTCAGAACTGAAAAAGAAAGGGTCTGGTTGATGTTAAAGATGCTCCGACCCGAGATAGCTCTGAACGTAGCCGGCGGAGTTAATAGACCGCAGACTGCAGAGGAGCTGGTCAGCAGCGCCCTGATTACCGAGCACTATCAGGAAGCAATGAATAAGGGCAAGAACCAAGCACTGACCGGAGGACAAAAATCGCACAATACCGACTAGAAAGGAAACTCAAGTGGAAAGAGGAAACAGTGGAATAAAACAAAAGGTGGTCCGGCCAATAAGCAGACCAAGTACCCTCAGTGTGCCACATGTGGGAAGATGCATTCTGGAGTATGTCGTCTGAGCACCAGAAAGTGCTACAACTGCGGAAAGGAAGGTCATTTGATAAGAGATTGCCCTACTCAGCCTCAGGCACCACCTTCGCAGAACTTCCAGAATAGGAGTGCCCCCGCACAGCTTCACCAGATGCAAGCTGCCATAGAAGGGACTTCAATCAGCCAAGGAAGATTGGAGGCCCCTCCCACTATGACCAATGCCAGAGTCTACTCTCTCGCTCAGGACGACGTGGCGAACGCCTCTACTGCTGTCACAGGTCAGCTATCTAATTTCAGTTAGTATGCTAGAATTTTTATTCAATGCTGAAAGTGAACTGATGAGGGAATCCATCGAGAAACTGAAACATGTCTCGTATCCATTAGTTGAAACCATGTCCGGACGACTCTCTACCATCACCATAACGCCAACGTTATTCGAGAATATGTTAGAGAAGCAAACCAGGGACCCGAGCCTTCAAAGAATTAAACAAGAGACCACAGAAGGAAAGAATGACGGGTTCCGTATCGCAGACGATGGAATATTATACCTCAGGGATCGATTATGTATTCCAGAGGATCCAGAGTTGTGAAAGAAGATACTGGAAGAAGCCAATACAACGCCTTATGCAATGCACCCGGGTTCCACTAAAATGTACCAGGACCTGAAAAAGAAATTTTGGTGGTCCGGTATGAAAAGAGAAGTGGCTCAGTACGTCAGTACTTGTCTGACGTGCCAAAGGGTAAAAGCTGAACACCAGAGACCCGGCGGATTATTACAACCTGTCCAAATTCCAGAATGGAAATGGGAAGAAATCTCCATGGATTTCATTTCAGGTCTACCCAAGACGACAAACGGGTATGATGCTATATGGGTGATCGTGGACAGACTGACGAAGTCTGCACACCTTTTGGCGATCAAGACGACTTATTCAACTGAACAACTAGCTCAGATATATGTTAAGGAAATCGTCAGATTACATGGTATCCCTAAGACCATTATTTCCGATAGAGACGGACGTTTTGTCTCGCACTTTTGGGAGTGCGTTCAGAAGGCCCTCGGCACAAAGTTGTTGTTTAGCACAGCCTTCCACCCACAGACTGATGGGCAGACTGAAAGAGTAAATCAAATATTGGAGGATATGTTAAGAGCTTGTGCCCTGGACTTCAAGGGGAGCTGGTGCCGATATTTATACCTGGCAGAATTCGCCTACAATAATAGCTACCAAGCTACTATTGGAATGGCACCTTACGAAGCTCTATATGGGAGGAAGTGTAGATCTCCTATATGCTGGTATGAAAGTGGTGAAAAGAAGGAAATGGGGTTCCGAACGGAACTTATTGATTACACCACCCAAGCTATACAGAAGATCCGTCAACGAATAGAAACTGCTCAGAGTCGGCAGAAGAATTATGCCGATAAACGGCGCAGGCCGCTAGAATTCAACATTGGAGACTTGGTATTCCTTAAAGTATCTCCCATGAAAGGGATAATGATGTTTGGAAAGAGGAGCAAGTTAAGCCCAAGATATGTAGGACCGTATCGGATTTTAGAAAGAGTGGGCCAAGTCGCATACAAACTAGAACTACCTTCAGACATGGCAGTCATTCACAACGTGTTCCATGTATCGATGCTCAAGAAATGTACTCCCAGCACAGATCAAGTGATTGAGCCTCAGTCGGTACAGGTGCAGGAAGACCTGAGTTACGAAAGTAAACCCATCCAGATTCTGGACCGAGAAATAAAGAGGTTGAGGAACAAAGAAATACCCTTAGTAAAGGTTTTGTGGCGGAATCAACGATTCGAAGAAGCCACCTGGGAACGCGAGGACGATATGAAACAAAAGTACCCGGAGTTATTTTAAAGTTCGAGGACGAACTTTTTATGAGGTACAGGGTACTGTAACACCCACTAAGCTTTTAAGAATAAATATGAGAATGATGAATTTGCCTTAGAAAAATAATAAGAAGTGAGTTGAAGTAAAAAGAAATAAAATGAAATAAAAAGAAGTGATGGTCAAGGATTGAACCTTGAACCTCTTATATTATAATTCATAGAATTAATTAGTATAAACCAATTGGGATAGAGAGAAGATATTGATAGCAAAGGAGGGAAACTCATGATAAAGGTGAGAATAAAAGATAGCCAAAAGAAAACAAGAAAAGAGCAAGAGAAAGACAACTTGCCTTCCTCACTTTCTCTCCCTCTTCCTCTTTGATCTTGCCGAAATTTTAAAGAGGAGTTAAGGGGATTCATTCCCCCTTATTTTATCATGAATGGTGAGAATAAATGGAAAATAATATAAATAAAATAAAAATAGAGAAAAAGGCTAAGGGAGAAGGAAAGCAAAAATCAAGTTTGCTACCTCTTCCCCCTTAACATAAAAGGGAGCAAGAAAAGAGAAAATTATTTTTCTCTCATTTTTCTTTCACTCATCCTCTCCCTCACCGAGAACACCACAGTTCCCTCTCCTCCATCTTCGGCCCCAAAGCCAAGTTTGTCCCTAAGAAAGCCTAAGATACAAGGAGGACTTAGCAAAGGAATCAAGGGAAAGGAACTAGAAGAAGAGACTATTTCTTCTTCACCATACCTTAGATCCACAAGCGAAAAGGATGTAAGCTTCCCCTCACCTGTGGTACAAGGCGTTTTATGTACTTTTCGGATTTTATGAGGATTTTAAAACCTAGAAACAAGTTTGAGAAAATTCGGCCAAGAAGAGCTTTCAAAATCTAATGATGTTTAACTAGTCTTCACTATATGATAGATTTTTCTTTGCTATGTAGAGGGATTTTTCTTCATGATTTTATACCTATATGATGCTTGATCAGAGGAGTACTGAACCCAAGAATTATGGCCAAAAATATTCTTAAGAGGCTAGGGAAATTTATTGTTTTACCCAGCTAGTACAAGGTTCTCCCTATGAAATATTAAGGATTATGTATTGGTTTTTCTTCCTTAGAAGATATTTGAAACTAAAAGAAAACCCACTCATATGTTTTGGCCAAGGAAGGGTTTAGGATTAGGAAGGCCTTTAAATTTAAATAACCATGCTCATGCTATAGAATACAAAGATCTTAAAGGATTTGTATGCTTGAATATTGCTAGAATTTCATGAACTCCTTCTTAGGGTTTTTCGGCCATGATGAGATGGATAGCTTAGAAAGCTTAAAAAAAATTTTAAAATGCTCAAGACCTCTGTGCTGTTTAGATATGAAAGTTGTTTAATGCCCTCATGCTTAATTAGGGTGTAGAAAAATTAGTAGCATAACATATATCATGTATGACCACAAGGGGTCCTAGTTTACTCATGAACCAATTTGTATATATGTTTCGTAGTAACTTTTGCCATGAAACTTACTTAGATTTTTCATGATTTAGGCCACTTAAAAACCTAGCTAAAGAATGGTAGGTTTCGGCCATGGGAAAAAAAAAATAAAAGAAAAAGAGAAAAAGAAACCTAGAAAGCCTAAGACACAATTCATATGTATACTCATTAGGCTTGTCTTTACACATGCTATGAAACTCGTATGACATCACATGTTTTTTTTATGTTATTGAAGCAAGTTTAAGCACTGATGAGTTTCGGCCAAGTAGGGTTTAAATGACCTAGAGGCCTTAGAATTTAAACCAAAGTTGTTAAAATGCTTCTTATGAAAATATGATAACCTATTGACTGTGTCACATGCTTGTATAATTTTTCCATGATCTAAAAGGACTATTGTAAGTCTCGGCCATGGAGGGTTAGACACCCTAGGGACCCTAGGACTTAAATTAAATATGCTCATGTCACCCTACATGAAATGTGATAAGTAGAAAGCCAAGGTTCAATTGCTATATGTTGTTTTATGACCTAAAATGATGCTAGGGTATGTTTCGGCCATAACTATTGTATGATGCTTTGTATGAATTTATACATAATGTTAGTCCACGTTCACATGCTTGTATGCTTGTTTGTAGCCCTAATGAGAACTTGTTAAATTTCGGCCATGACATATGTTAAGGGCTTAAAGAACTTAGGAACTAATTCAAATATGTCAAATGTGTTTACCTTATTTCTTGGTAAAAATGTTATAAATATGATTTCAAGTTGTCTATGTTTTTATGTCATATGGAACCTTGTTTCACACCTTAAGGTTTCGGCCACATGAAATTAGGGACTTGAAGAACTTAGAAACTAAGTTAATCATGTTTATAATGCTTCCTATGAAAATGTTATGATGATAATTTAGGTACCACATGCTTGGATGTTGTGTTTAGCCTAAATTGAGCTCTAAAGGGGTTTCGGCCACAAGGGTTTAGGAAGCTTAGAACCAAGATAAATATGATACCATGTTTCCTATGATAGGATAATCACAAGATACACTCTTATGCTTAATATGTATGCTTGTGATTTATGACTTATGATATGATATGCATGCTTTTATGATATGATATGCTTTGTGCTTAAAATATGCATGCTTTTATGATAAGCTATGTGGATAAAATATGCATGCTTTTATGATAAGCTATGCGGATAAAATATGCATGCTTGATGATATACTTTATGCTTAAGATCTATCCCTCCTATATGACGGGAGTGACATCGGTATTCTTGATAGAGTGAGACCACGAAGTGCATGGCCATGCTCAAATGAGTCAATATAGGATATTGAGCTCATTTGATTTAGTGTGTCTACTTGGAGTTCAAGATTTAGATTGATTAGAGGATGACACGGTCTATGCCTCACATTGATCAATCTAGATGTCTAGGATAGAAGGACAATGTCACATATTGTGAGGAGTCATAATTAGTAGTCACAAGGTGATGTTGGATCTCAACATTCTTGTAACTTGGGTAGCAATGATGTATTGCTAGATGCCGCTCATTGCTTATGTTTCTAAAGGAGTTTAGAAACATTGCCAACGTTACAAGAACCTATTGGGTCACACACAAAGAACAAGTGGATGGAGATTAGGTTCATATGATGAACCAATTGGATTAGGTTCATATGATGCACCAAAGATTGGATTCGGATTAATTCAAACTAGACTTATTGAGTTAGACTCAATTAGATTCAATTGTTGAATTCGTCTAATTTAAATTTGATTCATTGAGTCAATTTATATTAATGAATTGAGATTCATTAAATTAAAATTGACTTGAACCAAATGTTAGTTTTAACTCAACAAGGAAGAGAATTGGTCAATTTTGACTTGACCAAATGGAAGTTGAAACATCAAGTTTGACTTGATGTATTGCCACATCATGAAGGTTGACTCATCCTACATGGCATGACTAACCTTGCCACATCATCTCCACCTCATCATGGTGTGCCACCTCATGGAGGTTACACACCATTCCATTTAATGTGGCCGGCCACATTAATGAGGGGAGTTACATGTGTGTGGCCGGCCACACTAATGTGGGGGAGGTTTCATTTTGTGAAATTTATGTGGTGTTGAATGTATCTTCTTCCTTAGCTCTCTTCCTCCTCCTTCTCCTCTTCTTGGCCGAGAGTTTCAAGCAAGGTGAAGAGGAATGTGTTGAGTTCCAAGAGAAAGGGTGAAGTGAAGGTCACAAAGGAGGGTACCTAGAGGAGTATGTGAGATTCCTTTTTCTTTCTCTCCTTTCTCCCCTTTTAAATCCTACCCGAGAGCCCTAGAAAGTGCTAGCACACTTGTGGTGCTCTTCTTCTCCATCTTTGAGTGTTAGAGAACACTTCTTGTTCGTGTGGATATCACTAGCAAGTTGTCTACGTTGACAACTTCGAGATCCGGCGTACCGTTGGACGAGCGGGTTTTGCGAGGGCACGCTTCAAAGGTATAAAATGTTTTTCCTTTGTAGATCTACTGTAGATCATAGTTTGAAACTCGTACTCATATTTTCGAAAGTTTTCTTCGCACGGATCCAATGGCTAGGGGGTTTCGGGGTTTCCGCGACGCGAAAAAGCGGTTTTCGCGGCCCGAAAAACCCAACATAAACTTGTGATGTGGGTTTTGTATTGTGGACTTTATATCGAACACTTGGGTTTACTACTTTTGGTTTTCCGCTGCGGATTTTCTCATTACTTTGTGGATTTGTTTTTCTTCGTTGTAGTGGAGTAGGATGTTTACATATATCTTCGAGGATTCTATATCGTCCTTCATTATTAAACTGCGTGGATTAAGTATATGTTGAACTGTGTGGAATGTTGATATAAACTGCGTGGTTTGTTTCTTATTTGTATTGTATTGTTCCGGCCGTGTGGGCCGATATATAGATATATGTATTCTGGATTCATAGTGTCACCCGTACAGGGGAGATGCTGCCGAAATTTCTTTGGACAGAGACTACCTGGGGCGTGACATCCTTAGAAATAATCTAAATCAAATATAACTATCTCACAAAACCACTTAAAGCTCCTTGATCGATAACTTAGAATCACGTGAGATGACTCTAGGTTGAACTTAGATCAATTTAATAATTTAACTTAATTAATCAATTTAATAATTTGATTTAATTAATTTAATAATTTAACTTAATAATTTATTTTAATTAATCAATTTAATAATTGAGCTTAATTAATCAATTTAATAATTTATTTTAATTAATAAATTTAATAATTGAGCTTAATTAATCAATTTAATAATTTATATTAAGCAATTTAATAATTTAACTTCATAATTTATTTTAATTAACAAGTTTAAAAATTTAACTTAATTTAATAATTTAATTAATCAATTTAATAGTTTGATTTAATCAATTTAATAATTTAACTTAATTAATCAACCTAATAATTTAATTTAATCTAATTAATTTAACAAATTTGATTAATCAATTTAATCGATTTAATAATTAACTAAAATCTAATTCAATTTAATTGACTTAACCCAATTGACTCAATTAAACCATCTCACAAACACCCATAGGAATACCATGGTTGATCATCTAGACTGGGTGAGATGGAACATTAAGATAATTTCAATCAAACTATCTTTTAAATCCAGTAAATTGACCCAAATCAAATACTTTATGTAGGAACATAAAGATTTGGATCAATGGATGCTAGATAGTGGATGCTCCAGACACATGATTGGAGACAGACTGAAATTCATGAAGTTGAAACTCAAGAACCTAGGGTTTGTCGCGTTCGGTAACGACGAAACCCTTAAAGTAATCGGAATAGGTAACATCCAATTAAATTCTGATTTTTACATTTGAAAAGTATTATTAGTTGAACAATTCAGTTTCAATTTACTTAGTATTAGCCAGTTATGTGACTCAGGATATTTAGTCACATTTTCAAAAACTGAATGTATAATTAAGAATATTAATAATTCTGAAATTACACTTAAGGGTATTCCGAAAAAGAATATTTATACTATAGACCTACCAACTTCCTCACTAGAGTGTTTATTAACACAACAAAAGGAAATTGAGTTGTGGCACAGGAGACTGGGTCACACTCATACTAGACTCATTTCAAAAATGAGTCAAAATGGTCTAGTTAGAGGTCTGCCCAAATTAAAATTTATTGAAAATTCAATTTGTGATGCTTGTCAACAAGGTAAACAAACCAAGTCAAACCATAAGTTAACCAACCTAAACAGAACAACTTCAATACTTGAGCTCCTTCACCTAGACTTGTTTGATTCACATGGAGCCAAGTCACTAAGCAAAAACCAATATTTCTTAGTAATAATAGATTATTACTCAAGATTTACTTGGGTAAAATTTATAAAAACTAAAGATGAAACTCTTGAAGTGTTTAAAGTTTTTTGTAAATTAATAGAAAATGAAAAAGACACTAAGATAAAAAGAATTAGAAGTGACCATGGGGGAGAATTTGAAAATCATAACTTTATTGAATTTTGTGAATTAATGGGTATAAACATAAATATTCTTGCCCTTGGACTCCCCAACAAAATGGTCTAGTAGAACGTAAAAACAGAACCCTACAAGAAGCCGCTATGACCATATTAAATCAATACAAATTATCTAATCAATTTTGGGTTGAAGCAATTAATACAGCCTGTTATATACAAAATAGGATTTTAATTAACAAATTTCAAAATAAAACACCCTATGAAATATACTATAATAAAATTCCTAACTTAAACTATTTAAAAGTATTTGGGTGTAAAGTATTTATTTTAAACACTAGAGACTACTTAGGGAAATTATCGTCAAAAACAACCCCAAGAATATTTTTAGGGTACTCAACAACCAGTAGGGCATATAGAGTTTATAACAAAAATATCCTAAAAGTTGAGCAAACAACAAATGTAATATTTGATGAAGAAAATAAACTACCCAATATAATAAATGAAAATAATAATATAGAAAATGTTAACTCAAGAAATACAGATGATAATGAAGAAATTCAACCTGAACCTAATGAATTTGAAGAACCAATTAATAACCCAAATATAAGACCAATAAGACCAAGCACCAATCATCCATCTTGTTGGGACCGAAAAGTAGCTAGAGGGGGGTGAATAGCTCATCGCTCGCTAGGTGGTCGTCGTTGCTTGTTTCTTCAAAGATGTGCAGCGGAAATACAAGAAACAAACCACACAACGCTAACAAGGTTGGTTTACTTGGTATCCACCTCACAAGAGGTGACTAGTCTAAGGATCCACACCTACTCACGCATCCTCCACTAATAAAACCCTCCTTTTCGGTAACTACCGAAGGCGGAGAAGCCCTACAAGTTCACACTACAAGAGGAAGGGGAAAGGATACAAAATACAAGCACAAAGCTTACAATGAGTACAAGAAAACCCTAACCCTAGCTTTCTTCCTCATGCAATAGATCCGCATCTTGACTTGGAAGAACCTCCAAGAACTTCAAGAACTGGCGTGGAGAGCTCTGTGGAGTCGCTGGTGAAGATCTGAGCTCTGTCGTAGAAGCAATACCGAAGGAAATGAACGCCTGCGGCTTAAATCGACGCTAACGGTCGAATCCCGATCGATTGGAATGCTCCCAATCGATCGGGGAGGCTTTGGATCGATCCACGGATCGATCCAGAGCGCCTCTGTGCTCTGGAAAAATGTCTGGATCGATCCACGGATCGATTCAGCGCTTATCGTGCGAAGCAGCAGCGTCCCAATCGATCCACTGATCGATTGGGACCTCTGGATCGATCCACCGATCGATCCAGAGGGGTTCTGTTAGCGAGGACTCACCGGATCGATCCGCCGATCGATCTAGATATTCTGGATCGATCGGCCGATCGATCCAGATCTACTTGATCGATCTACTGATTGATCCAGATCTGCTGGATCGATCCACGGATCGATCCAGATCTGCTGGATCGATCCACGGATCGATCCAGATCTGCTGGAACGATCCACGGATCAATCCAAATCTGCTGGATCAATCGGCTGATCAATCCAGATCTTGGTTTTTGCCCAAAACCAAGTCCAAAGCCCCCTAAACCAACATCTAGTCAACCATGACTTGTTGGTACATAAGACCTAGCATCCAGTCACCCTTGACCAGCTAGGACTCTCTCACCAAGTGTCTAGTCAATCCCTTTGACCCACTTGGACTTTTCTCTTCTTGCCAAGTATCCGGTCACTCCCTAAGACCTACTTGGACTTTTCTTCCTCGTGCCAAGTATCCGATAAATCCCTTTGACCTACTTGGACTCTCACTAGATGTCTGGTCAACCTTGACCCCTCTAGATTTCTCCTGCCTGGCTTCACTCACCAGGACTTTCCCAATTGCCTAGCTTCACTCACTAGGTCTTTCACCTGGCTTCACTCACCAAGATTTTCCTCCTGCCTAGCTTCACTCACTAGGTCTTTCACCTGGCTTCACTCACCAGGATTTTCCCTTCTGCCTAGCTTCACTCACTAGGACTTTCCTCCTGCCTAGCTTCACTCACCAGGACTTCCTTCTGCCTGGCTTCACTCACCAGGACTTCCTTCTGTCTGGCTTCACTCACCAGGACTTTCAGTCAAGTATCCAGTCAACCTTGACCTACTTGACTTTCCTTCACAATCTTAACTGGTCAACTTTGACCAAACGGGAATTGTATCAACAATATCCCCAAATGAACAACTGCACCTGCATTGTCCATATCATCTAAACCCAATATATTGTCAAACATCGAAACTCAAACCAAGACTTAGGCTTGGTTAACCAGGTCAACCTTGACCTAGGGAATATTGAATCAACAATCTCCCCCTTTTTGATGTTTGACAATACCTCTTGTTAAGTTAGGAAATTAGGCTACTCCCATAGCCTCAACTCCCTTTATGCCAATATATGAATCCATAAGTTAAGCCCTTCATTCTCCCCCTAAGAGGGCAAACTCCCTCTAGGTAATGAAATCCTAACTTACTCCCTTTCATTCTCCCCCTATTGGCACACATCAAACCATGCCCCATTTTTGGGCACACATCAACAAATTCACTTGTTGAAAACTCTCCCCCTGAAGATTTGCTCATCGTTGTTCACAACTTCACTCGTTGTGATCAACACGATAATGAAGATCTCATACCCTTCATTATCCTTAACCCTACATTCTCCCCCAATGTAGGCAAATGCCCATCCTTGAGCATTATCCACTTGAAACCACTTGAACAATGAGGATATCCACTCCCCATTAAAGTTCAAATGCTCAACCTTGAGCATGTTCTTAACTGAAGGTTAACCACCTTCCAAGGTTTATGAAAAATAATTTTCATGTCTTTAAAGAGTCCCTCCCCCTAAAGACATGGTGGTAACTTCTGTCATTGCACCAACAATGACTTGGAATCCCTAAAACTTTAGGAAACTCAATTTTAGAAGTTTTGAGGTTCAAATATTCAAAATTTGAAACAAACCTCAACCTAAACTTCAACTTAGCCTTCCTTAACCAATCCATCCTTGTTTTCCACACGAAAACACCCTTTTTATGTATACAAATGTATTTTCAGGGGTTTATAATGGTTACCTAGACTAAAATAGGTTCAAAATGCTGAAAATAAGCTTTCCCAGCCAAAATCAGCATCTTCAATCGATTGGAGTTGGGTTCCAATCGATTGAACCCTGCTGAATCGATCCACTAATCGATTCAGTCTTCTTGGATCGATCGGCTGATCGATCCAGCGAGCTTCTGCTCGCGAGAAATGCCTTCTCAATCGATCGGCTGATTGATTGAGGCACTCCAATCGATCCACTGATCGATTGGAGGCTTAAAATTGCTGAAATTCAATTTCAGCCAATTTCAGAAACCCCTAGAAAATTCTACAAAATCCCAAAAATCATATAAATTTGTGTAGACATTACTTAGGGTATAATTTATCATGGAAAAATAGTTTTCTATGAAAATACATCATATTTTCAAAGATTGACACAAACTTGAGAACTTGCAAAAACTTTAGTGTTTTCTTCAAGTTTGTGTCTAACTATTCAATGGTGATTACTATCAAAAGATAGCCTTCACCAAGGTTTTCCAAAATTATTTTAAAAACATTTTCAAAACCAATATCCCACCATGTTCCTTGGGCTTAATGCACATGACTTGTACATTAGCTTTCCCAATGATGGGAAAACACATAACTATGTGTTTTGATGAACTTAAAACTCAAAGAAATGCACTAAATCAACATGTTGAGTTTTGTTCATCATCCTAACATCTCACTTGTATCTATTGTGGACAAAACACATACAAGTCATCTTATAGGTCTTTGTGAGATGTAAAATTTGGTTTTGCCCTATTCTAGGGATCATGCATATCTATCTAGGCATTTTAGAGATATTAGACATCCACCTAGGATGTCACTTGTTAATAAGTGTTGTTAAATGCCATTTGTCCTTAATTATAAGGAATTAAACTTAATGCATGATTATGTTATGGCATACATCAAAAGGAAATAATTTTCAAAAGAAAATATCCTATAACTACATGATGTATGAATGTCATGACATGGTATTTTTGGATTTTTCATAATAAAACATGAATGCAAAAATAGACATGATGTCATGGCATATGATGGGCAAACAATCATGGCAAGGTTTAGCATAAATAAAATATACCTAGATTTCCTTTTTAAGTATCCTTAACCACTTAGCTAACTCAAAATATACCACTTGTTTTAACTTAAAATGTTAAACCTAGATTGCCCTAAATGCTTCAAAGAAATGCCAAAACCTAAATTGACATTTCTATTTCTCTTGATTTGTTATGCCACTAAAAAATTAAGCATATCCTCAAATGTTTGCATATTCCATTTTTCCTCAAGAGTAATCACATAAATCAAGGTCCAAATTGCCTTAAATTTCTAAGAGAATACCAAAATCCCAACTTGGTATTTCTCTAGGTTTTCCCAATTTATGTCATTTTAAGATAAAATCAATTTTTCCACCATTCACTACAACAAAAACCCTCATAGACATCGGTTTTCCACCGGTGTCTATTTCATTTTCGACCGATGTCTATGAAGCTAATGTTAAAAGTCTGTCATTTTAGACATCGGGTTAAAACCGGTGTAGTATCACTTAACGACACCGGTCTTCGAATCGGTTATTAACCGGTGTAGTATCACTTAACGACACTGTTTCATCAACGGTGTAAAACCGATGTAATATTGTATGTTAATAACACCAGTTTTGGCAGCGGTAAATGACCGATGTAATATTAGTTAATAACACCGGTTTTGCAGCGGTGGAAAACCGATGTAATATGTATATTTTTTAACAGCACAAATTTGATTTCCGAAACAATGAAAAATCGACAATAATAAAAAAAAATACACAAATATTCACAAATTATACAAATATTCTTCATTCAACAATATCCATAAAATACACAAATATTCATAAATTATATAAATAATTTTCTTACAACAGTATCCATAAAATACCCAAACATTCTTTTTACATCAAAAGCTAGCTAATATATATCAAAATCAAGGTAGAACATTCTTTTAATAACACATCAAGGTAGAACCGCACTTCAAATGTAATCTAGCATGCATTCAGCCCACTCGAACCGCACTTCATCAATTTCAACTCTGGAGTACTTGAGATTTGTAAACTGTAAAAACACATAAATAATATATTAGTAAACCAAGACTAAAAATCATAGTTGAAAAAGTAGTAAGAGCACCGATGTCTATGAGGGTTTACATACCAATGATTGGACACTGCGTTCAAAAATTAATCAGTACTTTAGAGCCTTCAAAAATTCCCACTGCGTTCTTCAGACTCAACATCAATGTCTATTAGCTTTCCTGTGCTTGATGCAATGATTGAACACCTCTTTTCTTGGGCATTAGGAACAAAGGTGTTTGCTTTTTCTTCAGAAGAAAACAATGCAATTCACGGCTAATTATTAATTGTTATTATTGACACTCGAACGAAATTCTAATATAAGAAACACTGTTGACAATATGATGCAAACACACATCCAAGAAAAAATAGAACCATGCTTGCTAGATTAAAGAAAACCCGGAAAGTGATTTACCAATTTCATAGAATATATCGTTGACATTGATTGCTGTTTTAGCAAAAGTTTCCATGAAAAAAAGACCATTCTCCTGAGCATAGCTCTGGGCTTCCTGTAGTATCACAAATGCATTACTAGTTATGCACCTTATAAAACAAAATGGTAATGCATATATCCATATTTCCATCTTGGCACCTACTTAATGACATACGTATACTGTTGGAACTCAATATCATCAGCCAACAACTGACATGGATAATATACTAATCCTGATGTGACGTTCCATGATGAAACTAGGATTTTCAAAGAGGTGACCCGAGCACAAAAATCCAACTACTATACTTTTAACACCACAAAGACATGGGAACAATGATATCCACTGTGTTAGCTAAAACCAAAAATGCGTTAGTCTGAAGAACAAGTAGGAAAAGACAAACAGTGGACTTGCTCCATTATGGCCAGGGAAAACTAGGATTTAATGAACACCATAGCAACCTCCTGCCGGTTGTGAATTTTCACCACTCAAGATAAATTCAGACGAAACTAAAAATATATTAAACAGTCAATTTGGCAATCATGGGATGCCCATTTTCTTGGCTAAAAAGTAAAGTTACAACTTTGACTAGTCTACCATGTATTTATAACGACCACTTCCTCAATTAGAGTAGGTGGAAATGAACTTGGTTTAGTCACAAACAAGTAGCAAAAATGTAGGCCAATCACGGAACAGACGAGTATAAAATAGGGAAGCCTCTTTGCATAAGCCACTTGAGAATTCAATAGATCAACTTATAAGCCCAGAGATGAGCAAGAGGCGAGTGTTTTTTTTTTCAAACAGTTGGAAACAATAAATGACCAAATAAAGAGATGATAAAGGACCAATAACGATCTATGTTGATCAGAAGGCAATTGAATGAAAATGAGACAAATTCATGGTCTGAATTACCACCTAGGTGATTTGACTATCTTGAGGTTTTTCAAGTTAAACAACAGAACTAGTGAATCTAAGCAGAATAATCATTTGATATAATCCTGCTGGCCACTCTTGACTCTCAAGCTTGATTTATTTAGTATATACAGCAGCAGAAAAACCAATTAATCTGGAGATAAGCTTAAAGTTGCAAAATACAAACTATCAAATATATGATTTTAGGTTAACTTCTTTCCTCCTAATCAGAAGCATATTTCCTTTACTGCTACAGGTTCAGCTTTAGATAAGATGGCAGTAGCCCGCCTCAAAGAACAACGCCTCAAAACATATTATTAGCAAAATGTGTTACAATATGATATGAAATAGCAGTGATGATGGAATAAACTTGCCTCAGCAGAAACCTGTCTAGATTCCAATAGGTCAGCTTTGTTACCAACAAGTGCAATTATAGTGTTTGCGCTACCTAACACAGTATGTGGCACCGTCAACATTCCATAGATTAAATAAGTGAGAATCGTGTAACACATAAAATTTAGAAATTAACAAATTCTGATGAGAATATAACTTGGCCAATTGTAAATGCTAGTTGCTTCTGTAAAAAAAATTACAGATGGCTCAGTATTACAATCAGTACTGAAAACAGCAACATCATGTTCATGCATTTGTGTTAATATTACTAGTGTTTCTATTACCAATCGTTCATTATTTGAGGTATTATGTCTTGCAACAAAATATTATTGCTTATGTAGATCTCTGAAATGTGTCAAAACAATCTGAATTGCTTGTCAGACACACAATAAGGACTTAGTGGAGCAATTTCTTTCCCACTAGTAAAGATGCAAGGCTTTGTTAGTACTGCAACTTTAGCTAACCTCAGAAAAGCTTAGGAAAGCTGAGTTGACCTCATAACTACATATCTTAAATTTCTAATGCCATCGTGGAAAGAATTCGGTCAAACCAATCTAGCCAGAAAAGTGATGCTTCATTACTACTGGTCATACCAATATCTAATTGTGAGTATTTACCTGGTCACCAAGTATGTATCTCCAAATAAGACTTGGAAATTCACATATCATCCATTTCTTCATTAGTTTATCAATAAGTTGGGAGTACGTGATGTTGCCAGACCATGCCAAAGGAAAAACAATGCCATACAACTTATATGGCAGCATAACAATTCAACTCAATCAAAACAATATTTAAATTATGACATACCAAATTTTAGGGCATATACTGAATGTATCTAGAAATTTTACTAGTAGTTTCAAAAATAAATATTAACTTTGAGAACTTTAGTCCCAATTCCAATTGAGCTAGCCTTAAGAGAAAGGTCGAAAATTTCAGATTCGTAGACGATAGACACAGCGACAATCTACAGATTATATATTTCACAAACAAAAGGAAAAAAAATAGAAAGGACTACCTGCACGTTATTCGTAAGAAAGTTAAAGACTTAAAGTGTACCTTTTAGCTGAAACTACGTTCGAACGGCTGAAACTGTGGGATGCTCAAGAAGATGAAACTGTCGAAGATGAGGAAGGACTTTAATAGTGATGATGGATAAAATGAGGCACACATCACATAGTGGTTGTGCCCTGTCAATACAGAAATGCTGATGGTGTTGAGGGAATTTGATGTCCAATTGCTTGTTACACAGCTCAAGACACATGGCATATTGTTGGCAAGCAAGGATTCTCTGCGTATAAGTTTGAAATTCCAGTTTTTAATAAGCTATGAGAATATTATATCATTTGCGTTAATGGCAGGCACCATCATTATTTACTGTGTTAAAATTAATGTCTGCCTTTGAAGAAACTTCTTCACCTGCTTCAAGCAACCAATTCCTTGTTCAGTCTGCTTAACCACAACATTTGCAAGGAGACTCTGCTCGAGTTTGGATGAGACAGTTCCTAAATGGTCGACTATTGCCACAACTGCTTCACATATGTAGCTCTTTGTCCCCTCCAAAATCCTAATTTTACGCTAATGTACATCAACCTCCCGAAATTGTTTGTTGATGCAGGGAAAAGAAAAGAAAAGAAAGGAAAGGAAAGGAAGAAGAAATTAACAGCTCACATCTTCTTCTGCTGGGCTGAGGAAAATGCACGCTTACAATGTTCTGCCGCATGGTGAAGCTGAGACCGTAGGTCTTTCAGCTCCTGCAATGAGATATTAGTAGCAGAAACAATTAATTTAGCAGGAAAAAAAATAGAGATGTTGTAAGACCAGCAAAGCGTTGTGGAAGCCCTCCTCCTCTCTCCCATTCTCTTCATACTGTGTGGATGGAGATTTAGGCAATGGCATTACGGAGCTGGTTGTTGCTCTGGAGTGCTCCACGTCTTTGCCTTCCTCCATAGATGTGCACAGAGGTGGAAGAAGAGTGGCTGCGTGGGGAACTAAGGATTGAGTGCTTTGAGAGTCGAGGGAGGCACGAGATGGAGGACGAGAAGAAGACAAAAATTGTAGAATCCTGTGAGTACTCCGCTCTTCCTGGCAGCGGAGTGACCGGAGTCAACCGCACGTTGACTACTCTTCTTACAGTAGGCGATCACCCCTTGGATCGAGGTCTCCGCATCATAGCTCGTGCTGCTGCTCCGCCTCAGCATGGACTTACCGCCGCTGAACTCGCTGGAGAAGGACGACGACTTGGAAGAAGCGGCGGAGGACTTGCTCCAGCTCTCGTCTTCCGCCATGTTTGGATTTTGATGGCGTCTCGAGGTTTTTGGGCCTTCCAATTTGTCATTTGTGGTCGAGATCTGTGGAACAGGGATTTGAAATAAGATCTGGAAGCTTTGACTTTGAGGCTGAGAGTGGCCTCCTTGAGCTTCTTGGCCCATGATTTCTTGGGGTTGAGCTCGGCGAAGCTGTCCTGGAAGTAGTCTTCTTCCTCGGGATATAGCTCACCGCCACTGTGAAGGCTGGCAAGGACCCAAGGACATTTGCTGTGGAAGCTCACACTCTTCACCCGGTTGCTCTTCGTCTCAAATTTGGTTAGCTTATCTGCCAGATCAAAAACATAGCAGACAAACGCAAATCAAAATGGAGGAAGAGGCGGTGCACACCGGAAAACAGATCTAGGGCTCGAATCCGAAGCCGGATCTATAGAAGCTTCTTCTGACCAAGAATTTAAGAACTGGATCTCGAGACTAGATCGCTGCTGAGGGGGATCTGGAGGGGAGACGACAAAATAGAAGGGGTAGCCCGACGACCGGAGACGGACACAGAGACGGAGAGAGGAAGCAAGGACGTAGTGTGTTGATCCTAATCGGGAGAGGAAGGGGCATCGATCTAGGAAGGGGAAGAGGGAGATGAGGTTGAGAGAGATAGTCGGAGGTTTAGGTTTAGGTTTATGCTGAGAGAGATGGTCGGAGGAAGGGGTGCGATATAGGTTTAGGTTTGGAGGGAACTTCACGGTGTTGCAAATTTTGGCTGGTGGGAATATTAAAATATTTTATTTTGGTTCATTAACACCGGGTTTTAAAAATCGCTATTAAAATCGGTGTCTATTAACGAAAAAAAAGGCGCTCATAGACATCGCCTAAAAAATCGATGTCTATGAGCGAAAATCTGCACTCATAGACACCGGTTTTTGGAAAAACTGGTGTAAAATACTCAAAGACATCGGTTTTTGCTTAAAACTGTTGTTGTTCCACTGATGTCTATGAGGGTTTTTGTTGTAGTCATTAGGCACATTTTACTCTTTCAAGGAGTAAATAATAATTCAATTTCATTTTCAAAAGTTAACAAAAACCTTGAAAATGCTCCTTGAGTGTCAATTTCCTCTAAGTTGGGTTAACTACCCTTCTAATCGGAGTTGATACTCTCTAACCCATCTATGGGGTAGAGAAGATGCTCCTAGGAACCCAACACCTATTTGTGCTCCTTGGATCCTTTAGGTACTCACTAGGGATAACTTCCCTAGATACCTTCCTAGTGACCTTGTTGGGCTTCTTAGAAGCCTTGGTCACATTTTCTAGGTCAACTCTAGGGATAGCCTCCCTTGTGACCTTGTTAGTGACTTTCTTAGACTTCTTAGAAGTCTTAGTCACTTTGGTTGCAAAGATACTTCTAGGGATATCTTCTCTTGTATCCTTGACTTGACCTCTAGACTTAGGGTTTGTTCCATAACTATATGGAACCCTATGATAACTAGGCACATCATTTTTTGCTTTGGTTTTGTATCCCAAACCTCTATGGCCATTTGATGGCTTTTGTACCCCTAAACCTAGGTTATGCTCATTTTGCCCTAATAGGATATTTTCCAATCTTTTTAGGGTCTTTTCTAATTTATCAAGTCTTAACCTCAAGACTTGATTTTCCCTCACTAAGTCCTTAGTATTTGATTTTTCATTTGATCCATGAGCATTTTTATTCTTGGGCTTGTATCTATTATCCTTAGTGTTCTTGCCCAAATGTCAATCTACCTTCCTAACCTTAGGTTGGGTAGTCTTGGCATGTAGGGCCACATGCTTTTCCTTAATGCCCTCATGCTTTCTATTCTTATGGTAAATTGCATTAAAATGATAAAAATTAGAACTATCATGCTTTTTACCATAACGTAAAGGGGTAGGCTCAATAAATGTTACCTTCTTCTTTACCTTGGAGGCTCCCCCTTGACTAGTGCCTCCTTGAGCCTTGACCATCTTCTTCCCCTTGGGGCATTGACTTCGGTAATGCCCTTTTTGTTGACATAAGAAGCACACAATGTGCTCCTTGCTCTTCTTTGTCCCGGGGGTGGTCTCCTTGGGCTTCTCCTTGCCCTTTTGTGTCACTTGACCCTTCTTCTTGGCCAAGTTGGGGCACTTGCTCTTGTAGTGCCCACTTTCCCTACACTCAAAACATATTATATGATTTTTATTTTTAATTGAAGCATTTATACCTTCTTGTGTAGGGATGGCACTTGCTCCTTCATTTGATATTTCTTGAATTTTGGAGGTGGCACCATCTTCTTCTTCTTCACTTGACCCGGATGTGGAGGCCTCTTCTTGCTCCGGGTTCATTGATCTACACTCCCCCTCAATCCTAGAGGTGGAGGCTTCATCATCTTGTACATGGAACAAGGAGTATGCTCCCTCCTTGTTCTCTTCATTGCACTCCCTTGAAGATGAAGCTTCTTCTTGGACTTCTTCTTCGGAGGTTGAGCATCTCTCAACCTCGGAGTCCTCCTCTTGGTCTTGCTCCAAAGAGTCACCCTCTCTGGATTCTTCTTGCTCTTGTACAGTGGAGGGGATCTCTTCATGAAGCTTGGCCAATTTACTCCATAATTCCTTTGCATCTTCAAATTCTCCAATTTTACAAAGGATGGTGCTTGGCAATAAATTGACCAAAAGCTTGGTCACTTTGTCATTGGCCTCGCACCTTTGGACTTGCTCTTGGCTCCACTTGCTCCACTTGAGAACTTTGCCTTTTGAGTTTGTTGGAGTCTTGAAGCCTTCCATAAGAGCAAACCATTGCTCTATCTCCATCATAAGAAAATTTTCGATTCTTGATTTCCAAGAATCGAAGCTCGTGGAAGTGTATGGTGGAGCCACCCTCATGTCGAATCCGAGCCCATCTCGGAATTCCATTGTAGAAGTTTAGCTTTTGAATTTCTTTGACTTTGACAATTTTGCTTCAACTTCTTCACCCTCTAGCCCTTCTTGTTATGCTTGACCCTTCCGGCGATGATTCCGGTGAAGAGCGGCCTCGCTCTGATACAACTTGTTGGGACCGAAAAGTAGCTAGAGGGGGGGTGAATAGCTCATCGCTCGCTAGGTGCTCGTCGTTGCTTGTTTCTTCAAAGATGTGCAGCGGAAATACAAGAAACAAACCACACAACGCTAACAAGGTTGGTTTACTTGGTATCCACCTCACAAGAGGTGACTAGTCCAAGGATCCACACCTACTCACGCACCCTCCACTAATAAAACCCTCCTTTTCGGTAACTACCGAAGGCGGAGAAGCCCTACAAGTTCACACTACAAGAGGAAGGGGAAAGGATACAAAATACAAGCACAAAGCTTACAATGAGTACAAGAAAACCCTAACCCTAGCTTTCTTCCTCTTGCAATAGATCCGCCTCTTGACTTGGAAGAACCTCCAAGAACTTCAAGAACTGGCGTGGAGAGCTCTGTGGAGTCGCTGGTGAAGATCTGAGCTCTATCGTAGAAGCAATACCGAAGGAAATGAACGCCTGCGGCTTAAATCGACGCTAACGGTCGAATCCCGATCGATTGGAATGCTCCCAATCGATCGGGGAGGCTTTGGATCGATCCACGGATCGATCCAGAGCGCCTCTGTGCTCTGGAAAAACGTCTGGATCGATCCACGGATCGATCCAGCGCTTATCGCGCGAAGCAGCAGCGTCCCAATCGATCCACTGATCGATTAGGACCTATGGATCGATCCACCGATCGATCCAGAGGGGTTCTGTTCGCGAGGACTCACCGGATCGATCGGCCAATCGATCCAGATCTTCTGGATCGATCCACTGATCGATCCAAATCTGCTGGATCGATCCACGGATCAATCCAAATCTACTGGATCAATCGGCTGATCAATCCAGATCTTGGTTTTTGCCCAAAACCAAGTCCAAAGCCCCCTAAACCAACATCTAGTCAACCATGACTTGTTGGTACATAAGACCTAGCATCCGGTCACCCTTGACCAGCTAGGACTCTCTCACCAAGTGTCTGGTCAATCCCTTTGACCCACTTGGACTTTTCTCTTCTTGCCAAGTATCCGGTCACTCGCTAAAACCTACTTGGACTTTTCTTCCTCGTGCCAAGTATTCGGTCAATCCCTTTGACCTACTTGGACTCTCACTAGATGTCTGGTCAACCTTGACCCCTCTAGATTTCTCCTGCCTGGCTTCACTCACCAGGACTTTCCCAATTGCCTAGCTTCACTCACTAGGTCTTTCACCTGGCTTCACTCACCAGGATTTTCCTCCTGCCTAGCTTCACTCACTAGGTCTTTCACCTGGCTTCACTCACCAGGATTTTCCCTTCTGCCTAGCTTCACTCACTAGGACTTTCCTCCTGCCTAGCTTCACTCACCAGGACTTCCTTCTGACTGGCTTCACTCACCAGGACTTCCTTCTGCCTGGCTTCACTCACCAGGACTTTCAGTCAAGTATCCAGTCAACCTTGACCTACTTGACTTTCCTTCACAATCTTAACTGGTCAACTTTGACCAAACGGGAATTGTATCAACAATCTCCCCAAATGAACAACTGCAACTGCATTGTCCATATCATCTAAACCCAATATATTGTCAAATATCGAAACCCAAACCAAGACTCAGGCTTGGTTAACCAGGTCAACCTTGACCTAGGGAATATTGCACCAACACATCTGACCAAATATTGGGTGATCCTACTCTAGGAGTCAAAACTAGGCCATCTTATAGGAACCTAAGCCAAATAGCCCTTATTTTCAAAATTGAACCCAAAACTATAGATGAATCTCTACCAGACCCAGACTGGACCTTACCAATTCACGAAGAGTTGGCCTAATTTGAAAGAAATCAGGTCTGGGAATTAGTGCCTAAACCCATTAACAAGACCATAATTGATACTAAATGGGTTTTTAGAAACAAATTAAATGATCAAGGTGAAATAGTCAGAAACAAAGCTAGGTTAGTAGCTAAAGGGTTCAATCAGGTAGAAGGGTTAGACTATGATGAGACCTATGCCCCTGTAGCCAGATTTGAATCCATTAGGATGTTGTTGGCCTATGCAGCACACAAGGGATTCAAGCTATATCAAATGGATGTAAAATCTGCATTTTTTAATGAATTTATTAAAGAAGAGGTATATTAGGTCAACCCCCCGGATTTGAGGACTTAGAACAACCAAATCATGTCTTTAGACTAAAAAAGACCCTATATGGACAAACACCTAGGGCTTGGTATAAACGTCTGCCCCATTATCTAATATCAAAAGGGTTCAACCAAGGTCAAATAGATCCAACCCTTTTTGTAAAAACCTTAGAAAAAGACATTTTTATAGCCCAAATTTACGTAGACGATATAATTTTGGATCAACCAACTCCAAATTTTTAAAAGAATTCACCAAACTAATGGAAAATGAATTTGAAATGAGTCTGGTAGGTGAACTTAACTTCTTCTTAGGTTTACAAATTAAACAACCCAAAGATGAAATATATATTTATCAAACTAAATATGCTAAGGAATTAGTTAGAAAATTTGGAATGAAAAACTCAAAAAATATTAATATAGCAATGGCTACTAATATTAAAATTGACTCGGACTTAGAAGGTAAACCTGTAGACTTGAAATACTATCGAAGTGCGATAGGGAGTTTATTGTACCTAACTGCAAGCCGACCAGACATTCTTTTCGCAGTAGGTATGTGTGCAAGATACCAATCTTGTGCAAAAGAGTCTCACTTAACCTTTGTCAAAAGAATCCTTAGGTATATTAAGGGAACCCTAAATGTAGGATTATGGTACCCTAGATCTTGCACCCTTGACCTAACCAGCTACTCTGACTCAAACTATGCCAGGTGCAAGCTAGATAGAAAAAGCACAAGTGGTAGTTGTCAATTTCTAGATCAATGCCTAGTAAGTTGGTCAAGCAGAATGTAACACTGTGTTGCTTTATCTACCACTGAAGCTGAGTATATAGCGCAGGTGAATGTGCATCTCAACTATTATGGATGCATACCCTAAAAGATTATCAACAGAATATCAGAAAATAAAAATTTTAATTAATAATATAAGTTCAATTAATCTAACCAAAAACTCAATTCACCACTCAAGGACTAAACATATAGAAGTAAAGCACCACTTTGTAAGGGATCACGTAATTAAGGGTGATATTGTACTTAACTACGTTGAGTTCAAATCAAACCTAGCTGACTTATTCACAAAGCCCTTACCTGAACTTGAGTTCAGTTCACTTAGAAAACAAATAGGGATCTGTTTAGTAGAATAGAACTCTTTTTGTTTTGCTTACTTTTCTCAACTTATTTTAAAAATATATATATTTTTGTTTTAAAATCTTAGGAAAAATGATATTTTCAAAAATCCTAATTTCTTAGATTTTCAAAATTTGGACTTAGCCTAGGCACTAACTCTAGATGTCATGTACCCCTAGATTTCAGCCAGAGCATCTCACAAGCACACTAGGCTTAACTTGTTTGTGTTTGAAACACTTAGAATAGGGTGAAATGCATAGGGTACAGTCTAGACTTCAGAATGCTTATTTCTGTGCATTGTAGTAAGTCTGGATAATAAATACCAAAATAACAATAATCAAGTTAAGTTATCCAGACTTAGTCAAATATAACTGGATCACTAACTTCACTTGACTAGCCAAGTGAAAGCTGTTACCCTCTAGGTAATCAGCTAGCAACTAATGGTTAGACATGTGGCCAAGGAATTTCAGTTACTCATGCTTGGACCTTAGGATTATTTTTCTGCTTGTTTTAATTCTCCAAAGTGAAACTACCATAGTTAAAATTTCACAAGTTTTTTAAGTTAAGCATTTTTTTTAAAATTATCTAAGTATTATTTTATAAAGTTTTTTCCAAATTTGACTAAGTTGTTTTTGGTGTTTAAAAGCTTCTCAAAAATTGGGTAATTGACTTTTCAAAGTCAAAATACTTCACTTAGCTAAAAGTGTTTCAAACTTAGCATTTAAAGCGATTTCTAAAAGCAAATTTTTTTTTTATGCTAAGTGTCTTTCAAAACTTGTTAAATTTGACAAAGTACTTCCAGCTAAGTTATTTTTTCAAAATCAAAATAATTCACTTAGCTAAAAGTTTTATAAGAAAATTAAGTGTTGATCAAAGTATGTTTAATCCTCTATTTAAAAGCCTCTATGTTTTTTAAAATTTTTCATCCCTCTTTAAAAGCTAAGTGTTTATTTGACGCCATATTTTTGAAAAATAAAAATTATTTCTGAAGAGTTAAGGTTTCTCAAAACTAGCCAAGGCAATTTATTCTTTTCTTTCTCTTTTGCTCCCTTAGTTATTTTGATATATGGTAAAGGGGGAGAATATAAAGAAAATCCAAAGAAATTTAAAATTTTAAAAAAAAAATTCTAAAGGGGAGCTGTTATTAAGAGGGAGCTTATCTTTGTATATGCTAAATTTGTGCTATCTTTATGCTTGTGCTAAATTTTTGCTTATGTTAGTGATGCTTTGTATCTTTTCATTATTATCCTTTTGCTTAACTTTGAATTTTAGTTGTCATAATCAAAAAGGGGGAGATTGTTGGTGCGGGAAGCATCTAACGATCGAACCTTAGTTTTGATAATGGCAAAAGGGATTCAAAGTTAAGGTTAAGTGTTATCTAATGAGCTTAAACAAGTTTACAGGAAAGTCCTAACTGTGGTTAGGCAGGTGAAAAAACCCTAAGAGGCGGTAACCTTAGGTCCTTGGGGGTGGTAACCCTAGGTGGTGGAGAAATCCTAAGGGAGGGTAACCTTAGGTCCGAGGGGGAGTTAAGCCTAGGTGAAGAAAAAACCCAGAGGGTGGTAACCCTAGGTCCTAGGGGGTGGTAACCCTAGGCGGAAAGTCCAGTCAGTCTGGAGGACCGAACTGGCATCAGGTATGACCTCTAGAGTGGAGTAGGTGAGGACGCATTCCCCGGAAGAGGGAACAGTAGGTGTCGGTTCGACCTAGGGTTTCCGATCGAAAATCTGAAGTCAGAACCGGATAGCCCGAAGGCTGTCAAACATTTCATCTATTATGTTTATTATGTGTTAACGTTGTGCTGCAGCGTATTTTGGGACTAACATATCTTGCAGGTACTAAAACACAAGGTTTTGCCTTAGATGAATAGTACCCGAGGCGCCCTCATGGAGCTTGAGGTGCCTCGGGTGCAAGGTAGATGCAGCGCACGCAGCAGGGCTGGAGGCGCCTCAGACGGATCTGGAGGTGCCTCAAACAGGCTTGGAGGCGCTTCAAAGGGTGATGGAGGTGCCTTCAACCAGATAAGTTGCGACCAAGTCTGTTTTCATCTGCGCGGCTGACTCGGCATGTTAGAGGCGCCTCGGATAGGCTTGGAGGTGCCCTCAGCAGGTTATATAAGCAAATTTCGAGTAGCACTTCAAATAATCAACGCAAAAGTGTTCTTTCTCCTGTGTACTGCTAACAAAAGGTTTTGGCCAAGCTACGACAAGTCCACGACAAACCGGCTCTCCAATTTCTATAATTTAGTTGTCAGTATTACTTTAAATTTCTGTTGTATCCATTTCATACTTGTCCTAAATTTTGTGATATTATAGTTGTTGCCCACCGAAAGCGATCAAAGATCGCAGGCCTTGGAGTATGAGTCACCCAAGGCTCTGAACCAAGTAATAAATCTTGGTGTCCGTGTTTTGTGTGTGTTTGTTTTTAATTATCCCGCTGCTTTTCTCGTCGATTTATGAATATGAAATGCGTGAAAGCCATGAGCATTATTCACCCCTCCCCCTCTAGTGTGGTCTCGATCCATCACAGCCAGGATGCCTGAGGCACCTCCGGGGTTGTTGGAGGCGCCTCAGAAACTGTTTATACGAGCTTTTAAAGTCATTTTTACTCCCTGCAAGATACGTTAGTCCAAAATACCAAACATACCCTATAAAACAGAGTTAGGATAATAAAATATAAATAAATATAAGTGATTGACAGTCTCCAGAATATCCAGTTCAGACTTTGAGTTTCACTCAATCTCTAGGTCAAACCGACACCTATTATTTCCTCTTCAAGGAACGTGTCCTCACCTACTTCTCTCAGAAGAGTTTACCTATTGTCGGACCGGTCCTCCAGACGGACTGGACTTTTGGTCAGCATCCGAGTCTTCAGGACTTATTCGCTAAACGTTCGATCTCCGACCCGCCCAGTCTTCCACCTGGTTCGCGACCACTAGGATTTCCACCTAGAATCCCCAACTCTAGGGTTATAAGCCTATTTTTGTATGAACATCTATTTTTTGAGATATTTTCAAATGAGAATCACTTTAGTCAAATGTTGCATTTTATATTTATTTATATGTTAATGCAGTTGTCCATTTAATTTATATTGTAGATAACATGGTGTGTGGTGCCACACAAAACACCATGTTATCAGTTCCTTATAAATTATGAATAGTAGTTCATGACCAAGATAGATAGGGACAAACCATTGGAAAGGTTGTAGTGTAATTTGGTATTAGTTTGTCTTGACTATAAAATTATACAAGTACACTGTGTGTGTATTAAGTAGGGTCATTTGAGGTTGTTCGATTTATACTGACTATATAAAAGAACAAAACATCTGTTATTATGGATGTGCGTACTCTTAATCCCGATATAATAACAAACACATATACTTAGCATTTATTTCTTTAATTTATCAATGGGTGAGATTTATTCGTTAAATCAATAGACCCGATAAGTTAGGAGATAGTACCATTTATATGGTGTGTTGTTGATTATAAACGAAAATTATGTCCTATTTATTAAGGTTGATGATGTCTCCTTGAGGAGCTCATAAGGATTATCATGTAAACCCTACAAGTGGACTTCGTCCGACATGATAATAAAGTTGAGTGGTACTACTCTTGGAGTCAGATGTTAATTAAGTGAGTTGTCAGTAACTCATTTAATTAACGAACATTCGATACTTAAACACAGGGAGATTAACACACTAATGATAAGTAGGAGTCCATATTTAATATGGGATTGGTGCGGTAATTAAATAATGACCCTTTAGTGGTATGGGTTATTATTGATGAACTTGAGTTGGGTGTTCCGGTCGAACACAGGAAGCTCAAGTCCATCAAGAGGCCAAAACCAATTCTTCCTCTCAGTCCCTATTGTAGCCTCTACATAGCCTCGCATTCACTCATTTGATTTTGTTTCCTACCCAAGAAAGGGGTCGGCCAAGCCTTGCTTGGTGCCCAAACAAGGGGTCGGCCAAACCAAAAGAAAAGAAAAGGAAAAGAAAAGAAAAAAGGGAGTTGTAAAAGGAAGATTTTTTCTCAACAGTATTAGAGATTTTTTTAAAAAGAATTATGTTAATTCTTTCTTAGAAATTTTTTAAAAAAGAATTATATTTATTCTTTCCTAAGAAATTTTTCTAAAAAGAATTATGTTAATTCTTTTCTAGAGGTTTTTTCTAAACAAAAATTCTGTTAATATTTATCCTCTTTTATCTGGTGCCAAAGGTTATAAAAAGGGAGGAGGCCATGCCACCATAACCTAATCTCTCTTGAGTTGTTTTCCCTTGCTTGTGGCCGACATCTCATATCTTCTTTTCTCTCTTTTCTTTTCCCCTAGAGTCGGCGCCCACCTCCTCTCTTCCTCCTAGGGCCGGTTCTCCACCTTCTCATCTCTTCCTCCCTTTCCTCCCTCTATGGCTAGCGCATATCTCCTTTGGTGGCCAGAGCTTGGAGGAGAAGAAGAAGAAGAAGAGAAGAACCACCCTAGGTGGCCGGCGGTTTGGAGGAGAAGAAGAAGAAGGAGGCACCTCTTTTCTTTGCATCTTTTGGTGATAGGTGGCTTGGAAACAAAAGAAGGTTTGGGTGGTTTGTCTTGGTAGATCATCACCCACACGACATCCAAGAAGAGGAGAGGAATACAACAGAAGATCAAGAGGTCTTTGCTATTAAGAAAGGTACAACTAGTTATTTATTCCGCAGCGCAACTAGTTTTGTTTTCTTTGTATGGATCCTGAAATACCAACACAAGAGGCTACGATCTTGTGCTTCGATCAAGGTGCGTTTTGATCAATCAAGAACTTGCTTAATTGATCAAACACATGTCTGATCAAGCAAGTTGTTTGCTAGGAATAGTTTTGCCCTTGTATAAATTTTTGTACAGGGGATTTATATAGAACAGAATTTCAAGTGCCAACAATTGGTATTAGAGCGAGTTTTCTGCCTCTGTGTGATTGGTTTTCGGTTAAATTATGCACTAGTCATATATAATTTAGGTAGGATAATAGTAGAATATACAAAATAGATTAACTCAGTGGTTGTAGGCATCCTAGTCCAACTATTATGGCCTATTGTATTTGTATGTGATTTGGACCCTCGAGCATGTCGAGGACATTTTGTGTGTGCATGATTGTAGTTATTAAATACAGCAGGAGCTGTATTAGTTTATTTTACATTTTGATCTAGATTAAATGTACATTCCTTTGTGGAATATAGGATCGATAAATGTAAATTTTTATTTTTGTTCGATCTAGATTACATGTATATTCCTTCGTGGAATATAGGATCGATAAATGTAAAATTTTATTTTGTTGTGGCTCGTCTCCTTGTTATGCATGGTGCTACCTTGAGGATCGGAGGTGCGGTGGAAGAGGAAGCAAGAAGGACGCAACGACATAAACCCTAGGGCCAGCGGCTAGGGTTGGCGGTGGCTAAGGTTAGTGGCATACGGAGGATAGCTATGGATGAGGCCATAATAGTTGGAAAATTATTTTTTCATATTTATTACCTTTATGTGTTGTGATGTGTATGCTTTTGTGTGCATGTGTGATATGTGTGCATGTTAAAATTTCTCGTTTAAATAACTAAGTGGGAGAAGGTTTATTTATTTAAATTCCACGGTCTCCATTACTGGTTTGTAAGTGATGCATTCAAACTTGCGTGTTGGCTTTAAGTGTCTTCCTCCACATCGGATGAGTTTGTTTGTAGATCACTAGATCAAACTTCCTCTATGGATGATTATAAGAAATTATTTAGTTTTGTGTGATCTTCTCCATCTGAATGGGCGCAATGCTAATTAATGGACTAAGTATCAAGTAATGGTATACACTTAGGCGCATTTAATAATATCCTCCCCATCAAAGTCACTACTATTATTTTGTATGACCGAAGACAAACCAACTATTAATTTTATTTGTCATAAAGTTAGGTTGACAAGATAATAAAATTAATGGATAAAACCTCCTCTTACAAATGTTTGAATTAGTATACTTCCACACTATCATGGCATACTAAATTCACGGTGTTTTGAGATGTTGGTGAATTTAAATTATATTGTTTGACGGATCAATATTATTTTAAATTCTAAAGTTTTGATCAAATATCTTATTTTATGATTCTCAGGATTTCAAAATGTCTTTCAATTCTCTTGCTGTTATTTTAAAAGAAAACAACTTACTGGTCTCAATTATATTGATTGGAAATGAAACTTGGACATTGTCTTAAATGCTGAAGGGTACAAGTTCATACTTTTTGAGGTCTGTCCTAACATGCCTGATAAGGATTCTAGTGAAGAGGAGATAAATAGACATAGGAAATAGGTCAAGGCAGATGAGATGGCGCGGTGTTACATTTTGGCTTCTATGTCAAATGTGCTGCAACATTAGCATTAGGCCCTACCCACTGCCTATGACATGATGCTCAATCTCAAGGAACTCTTCGAATACCAGAATCGGACTGCCAGGCAGGAGGCCATGAGAAACTTAATTACGACCACTATGACTGAGGGGACACCCGTGAGGGATCATGATGCTCAATCTCAAGGAACTCTTGGAAGGAAAAATGACCAAGAGACCTTTTAAGGCACAGGGGTATATAGCCAAAGAAGTGTTGAAATTGGTTCATTCTAATTTGTGTGGACCTATGACTATCCAGGCAAGAGGTGGTTTCGAATATTTTGTCTCTTTTATAGATAACTATTAGAGATATGGGTACATTTACTTGATGCGCCGCAAGTCTGAGTGCTTTGATAAGTTCAAAGAGTACAAGGCTGATGTGGAAAAACGTCATGGTAAAAGTATCAAGACACTATGGTCTGATCGTGGTGGAGAGTACCTCTTAGGAAAGTTTATAAATTACTTATCAGAGGTCAGGATCAAATCCCAATTGTCTGCACCTGATACACCCCAACAGAATGGTGTGGCGGAACGAAAGAATAGGACTCTTATGGAAATGGTTAGATCAATGATGAGTTACTCAGAATTACCAAATTCATTTTGGGGATATGCTCTGGAAATGACGGCGTACATTCTGAACTTGGTACATTCTTAGTCAGTACCCTCTACTCCCATAGAATTGTGGAACGGGCGTAAGCATAGTTTGAAACACATTCGGATTTGGGGTAGTCCAGCACATGTGTTGAAGGGAGATGTTGATAAGTTGGAATCACGTACAGAAGTTCGCTTGTTTGTGGGTTATCCTAAAGGAACGAAAGGTGGTTCGTTTTATAGTCCTAAAGATCAGAAGGTCATTGTTAGCTCCAATGCCCGAATTTTAGAATAGGACTATCTAATGAACCACAAGCCTATGAGTAAAATTGTTCTTGAGAAAATAAGAGAGGACATGTCTAATTTAGTACCAACGGTACAAGATGAGATATCACAAGAAACTGCAACACGTGTCACAAATGATGCACAGTTACAAGAAGTGTCTCATCGTAGTGGGAGGGTTGTTTGGCAACCTGATAGATTCATGTTTTTGGGAGAGTCTTCGAACTTGATCCCTGATGAACATGAACCTGATCCCTGGATATATGATGAAGCACTCCAAGATAAAGATACAGTATCTTGGCAAAGTGCAATAAACTCTGAAATAGAATCTATGTATTCTAATCAAGTCTGGGAGCTTGTAGAACCACTAAATGGTGTAAAAGTCATTGGATGTAAATGGGTCTACAAAAGGAAAAGAGGGTTAAATGGGAAGGTGGAAACTGTTAAAGCAAGGCTTGTTGCGAAGGGCTATACTCAGAAAGAGGGAATCGATTATGAGGAAACCTTTTCGTCGGTAGCCATGCTTAAGTCTATCTGGATTCTTTTATCTATTGCTGCTCATATAGATTATGATGTTTGGAAAATGGATGTCAAGACAGCTTTCCTTAACGGAAGTCTTAAAGAAAACATCTATTTGAAGTAACCAGAGGGATTCATTGTAAAGGGCAAAGAGCATCTTGTTTGTAAGCTCAATCGATCCATTTATGGACTGAAGCAAGCTTCAAGATCTTGGAACATCCGGTTTGATGAAGTGATCCAGTCTTATGGATTCATTCAGTGTCCGGATGAGTCTTGTGTATACAAAAAAAGTGATGGAAACGTGATTGTATTTCTTGTACTATACGTAGATGACATTTTGCTCATTGGCAATAATGTGAAAGTGTTGTCAGACGTAAGAGTATGGTTGTCCAAGCAGTTTGATATGAAGGACTTGGGAGAATGTGGACATATTCTTAGGATCAAAGCAATAAGGGATCGCAAGAAAAGGATGTTGTGCTTATCCTAAGCTTCATACATCGATACTATCCTAGCTCATTTTAGCATTCAAAACTCCAAGAAAGGTTTTCTACCTTTTTGGCATGGAGTACCTTTATCTAAAGAGATGTGTCCTAAGACATCAAAGGAGATAGAGGACATGAAGGCAATTCCTTATGCTTCGGCTGTAGGAAGCCTAATGTATGCAATGCTATATACGAGACCGAAAATCTGTTTTGCCGTGGGCATGGTTAGCAAATATCAAAGTAATTCAGGACTAGGACATTGGATTGCCATAAAGAATATATTGAAGTACTTGAGAAGGATTAGAGATTATATACTGGTTTACCAGGCAGATGATTTACTCCCTGTTGGTTACACGGATTCTGACTTCCAATCAGATAGGGACAATATTAAGTCAGCCTCAGGGTATGTGTTTACTTTGGGAGGTGGAGCCATAACATGGAGGAGTGTTAAGCAGAAGTGCGTTTCAGACTCCACCATGGAAGCTGAGTATGTAGCAGCCTCTAAGGTAGCTAAAGAAGTAGTATGGCTCAGAAACTTCTTGATGGGCTTAGATGTGATTCCTGGTTTGCCCAAAATTATCATAATTTATTGTGATAATAGTGGTGCAGTAGCAAACTCGAAGGAACCACGAACCCATAAGACAAGTAAACACATTGAGTGCAAGTACTACCTGATATGAGACATCGTAAAGCGAGGAGAAGTTGTTGTCGCCAAGATTACATTAGCATATAACCTGGCAGATCCTTTCACTAAGGCCCTTCCGGCAAGAGCTTTTGATGGCCATGTTGAGGGGATGGGAATCAGATGTACGGCAGCATATATGGCAGCATAGTCTTTTAGTATAAGTGGGAGATTGTTGAGATGTATACTATAAGCCTAGCTTTTGTATAAACATCTATTTTTTGAGATATTTTGAAATAAGAATCACTTTGGTCAAATGTTGTATTTTATATTTATTTAAATGTTAATGTAGTTGTCTATTTTATTTATATTGTAGATAACATGATGTGTGGTGTCACACAGAAGATCATGTTATCAGTTCCTTATAAATTATAAATAGTACCTCACGACCAAGATCAATAGGGACAAATCATTGGAACGGTGTTGGGTGCCACTCGGAATTCCGTTCTGTTTCCCTTGTACAAAAATTTATACAAGTACAGAACTTTTCCTAGCAACCCATGAGTTCTTCAAAAGTTAAAATTGGATTGCAAACAAAACTTAACATTATTAATCCAAGTTCAACTCATGTGTTCTTCAAAAGGTTAAACTTGGATTGGAAACGAAACTTAACATTTTTAATCCAAGTTCAATTCATGTGTTCTTCAGAAGTTAAATCATATTACAAAAGTTGATTAAATATCTATTTGAAGGATTGGCTTCCAGGTCGTTGGCGAGGCACTCGGCCTTCTTGGTTATGGGATCATCCACCACTTCCTAGACAAAGTCTTTCAAAAAAATTGAATATTTAAACTCCTCATAGTAAACCCTACGTTTAAATAAAGAGACCTCAATCGAAGCACAAAATAGAAACACAAAATTGCTAGCCTCTTGTGTTGGTATTTCAGGATCTATACAAAGAAAAACTAAACTAGTTGCGCTTCAGAATAAAGAACTAGTTGTACCTTCCTTCATATACAAAGACTTCTTGATCTTCTGCTGTATTCCTCTCCTCCTCTTGGACGTCGTGTGGGCAACGATCTACCAAGACAAAGCACTCAAACCTTTTCTTCTTCTCCTCCAAGCACCGCCAGTGACAAAGATTGAAGCAATGTGCCGCCAGCCTCAAGAGAAAGAAAACAATAGAAGAGGGCCGACCACACAAGAGAATAAAAGAGAGAGAGCTTAGGTTATGTTTTTGGGCAGCACCCTCCTCCTCTTTTATATTCTTTGCTAGCGGCTAAAAAGGAAAGTTTTAACAAAATTTTTCTTTTATTTTCTATTGTGGATGGTTACAAAAAAATGAAAGATTTTAACAAAATTAAAATCTCTCTTTTAAACCATTGTAAATAGGTATAAAAGGAAAGATTTTAACAAAATTAAAATCTCTCTTTTAAACCATTGTAAATAGCTATAAAATGAAAGATTATAACAAAACTTTATTTTAAGAAAATCTTCCTTTTATTCCTATAATGATTGGTTACAAAAAAGGAAAGATTTTAACAAAATTAAAATCTTTCTTTTAAACCATTGTAGATAACTACAAAAAAGCAAAGATGTTAACAAAATTAAAATCTCTCTTTTAATCCTTTGTAGAAAGCTATAAAAGGAAAGATTTTAACAAAAAAAAAATTAAATAAAAATTTCCTTTTCTCTTCTATTATGGCCGGCCCCATGCTTGGCCACCAAACATGGCTTGGTCGGCCCACATCTTGGGCACCAAGCAAGGATGTGGTCGGCCCCTCACTTGGGTATGAAGGAAAATCAAAACGGGTGAATGCGAGGCTTTATAGAGGCTACAGCAGGGACCGAGAGGAGGAATTGGTTTTGGCCTCCTGATGAGCTTGAGCTTCCTGTGTTTGACCTGAACACCCAACTCAAGTTCATCAATAATAACTCATACCACCAAAGAGTTATTATTGAACTACTGGACCAATCCCATATTACATTATGGGCTCTTTCTTATCATGAGTGCATTAATCTCCCTGTGTTTAAGATATCGAATGTCCATTAATTAAATGAGTTACTGACAACTCACTTAATTAATATCTAACTCCAAGAGACTAACCACTCAACTTTATTGTCATGTCAGACTAAGTCCACCTGCAGGGTTTACATGACAAACCTTATGAGCTCCTCAAGGGACATCATCAACCTAATAAATAGGACATAGTTTCCTTCTATAATCAACAACACACTATATAAATAATATTATTTTTCAACTTATCGAGCCTATTGATTTAACGAATAAATCTCACTCTTTGATAAATTAAAGAAATAAATATTAAGTACATGTGTTTGTTATTATATCGGGATTAAGAGTACGCACATCCATAATAATAGAGGTTCTGTTCTTTTATCCAGTCGGTATAAAAAGAACAACCTCAAATAGTCCTGCTCAATACACACATAGTGCACTAGTGTAATTTTATAGTCAAGATAAACTAATACCAAATTACACTACAATCATTCCAATGGTTTGTCCCAATCTATCTTGGTTGTGAGCTACTATTTATAATTTATAAGGAACTGATAACATGATCTTCTGTGTGACACCACACACCATGTTATCTAGAATATAAATTAAATGGACAACTGCATTTAACTAAATGCAGACATTTGACTAATATGATTCACATTTCAAAATAAGTGTTTATACAAAAAGTTAGGCTTTTAGTATACATTCTAATAATCTCCCACTTATACTAAAAGACTATGCTGCCATATATGCTGCCATACATCTGATCCCCATCCCCTCAACATGCCCATTAAAAGCTCTCGCCAGAAGGGCCTTAGTGAAAGGATCTGCCAGGTTATCTTTTGATACAATCTGGGCAACAACTTCTCTTCTCTTTATGATGTCTCGTATCAGGTGGTACTTGCGCTCAATGTGTTTACTTGCCTTATAGGCTCGTGGTTCCTTCGAGTTTGCTACTGCACCACTATTATCACAATAAATTGTGATAATTTTGGGTAAAACAGAAATCACATCTAAGTCCATCAAGAAGTTTCTGAGCCATACAACTTCTTTGAATGCCTTAGAGGCTACCACATACTCAGCTTCCATAGTGGAGTCCAAAACGTATTTCTTCTTAACACTCTTCCATGCTATGGCTCCACCTTCCAAAGTAAACACATACCATGAGGTTGACTTATTATTGTCCATATCTGATTGGAAATCCGAATCCGTGTAACCCACACGGAGAAAATCATCTACCTGGTAAACCAGCATATTGTAACGCCCCGCCCCTCCTGCTAAGGCGACGGGGGTTACTTGCACATACCTATGAATACTTACTTGCAACAGCGGAAGTCTTATTTATAAAAAAAATTAGAAACTTTTCTTTTCTTTGAAACCAACATGACTAATCACCTGGACATATAAAATCACATAGCATACTTAACATGATTTGTAAGTCATAATGCCCAAACACAAAATTAAATGTCATGGAGTCATAAAGCAGTAACATAACTAGGCATAGTTCTTATTAAACAAAAAGCAGGTCTTTCTCCTTTAGCCAAGGCACTACCACACACATCCTTCTAGCCCCTCCTGCTGCTCCCCTAGTTCATCCATTCCTTGCCTTTATCTGTGGTACAAGAAAGTAAGCTGTGAGCACTCATGGCTCAGTAAGTTCCTTTCCTACTCACAAACACCGTATAACATATTAAAATCACAAGACATAACACATGAAGGAAATTCATTATATCATGCAGCATATCATGGCATATCATAACGTAAGCATAAGGTATCATGGCATAACATAACATAATCATCAACTGCACCCTGACATATCATAACATCATCATAAATATCATGGCATAATCATAAGGTATATGCAAGGTGAATTCATAAACATGTATCATAAAAACATATGCAATATGTCCATTGAAAACTTATAATATACATACTTAAACATAATCTTAACATGATTGGGGCCCCGGCTTGTACCACATACATAAATGCGAACGTCTCATATAGGTCCAAGGTAGCAAGTCTTGAACCCTACAAGGCATACATACTAGGCCCGTTTCTTAGTCCATCGACCTAGGGGCACTTAGGAGCCCATCCCTAACGAGGCCTGTTTCTTAGTCCATCGACCCCGGGGCGCTTATGGAGCCGACCCTTGGTACAAGTCGTACATAAAGTAAAATAGCATGTTTATACATATCATGGTTCTTATCTTTTCTTGTACATCGTGTCACTTATCATATCATACCATATAGACTTTTGGGCACACAGCTCATCATGATGGTATGTAAAGATTTGGCACACAGCACATCATATATTTCATGCATAAATAGGCACACAGCACATCATATATTTCATGCATAAATTTGCACATAGCTTCATCATAAATAATATACACCATAGCATAAGGGTTTCCATCATGTATAGATCATAAGTGTGCATAATTAAACATAGAAGCATGGAAATCTCAAAATCATGGCATATAAGATACATGGAAAACATAATTCGATCTCTAACCCTAATGTCTCTTAGTGGCCGAACCATATAGGTTGGGTTTATGGTAAAACTTCATCCCAACGTGTGAACCCTAAGCAATCATCACTTCTTATACCATAAGAACTATCATGAGAAAGTTTAGGTAGAGTTCTAGGTTACTTAAACTTACAACCTATCATGGCCGAACCTTATGCATGCATTGGGTTAAGGACTATCATTCAAGTTTGTGAACCCTAAACAACTTTCATACCAAACATTTCAAGGAATAATATGAGCATGGTTGAGTTAGGTTCTAAGTTTCCTAAGTCCTTCATCATGTATTGGCCGAAACTTGTAGGGTTTAAAATTAGGGTTCAAGTGCCCTAAAAACATGAGCACCTTAAACAACTATCATAGCAAATATATCAAGGAATAACATGAGAATAGTTGAGTTAGGTTTTAAGTTTCCTAAACCCTAGATCTTGATGTGGCCGAAACTTGTAGGGTTTAAAATTAGGGTTCAAGTGCCCTAAAAACATGAGAACCTTAAACAACTTTCATAGCAAATATATCAAGGAATAACATGAGCATAGTTGAGTTAGTTTTTAAGTTTCCTAAACCCTAGATCTTGATATGGCCGAAACTTGTAGGGCTTCATATTAGGGTTCAAGTGCCCTAAAAACATGAGAACCTTAAACAACTTTCATAGCAAATATATCAAGGAATAACATGAGCATAGTTGAGTTAGGTTCTAAGTTTCCTAAGCCCTAGATCTTGATGTGGCCGAAACTTGTAGGGCTTCATATTAGGGTTCAAGTGCCCTAAAAACATGAGAACCTTAAACAACTTTCTTAACAAACATTTCAAAGAATAACATGAGCATGATTGAGTTGGGTTCTAAGTTTCCTAAGTCCTAAATCATGAAGTGGCCGAAGGTTATATAGCATGAATTTAAATTTTCATACAACAATTAACATAAGCACATTAGATTAACCACACAATCATTTCATCAAGGAGATCATGGGCATCTTAGATTTGCATTAAATTCTTCTAGGCTTTTTTTTTTAGAACAAAACATCCAAACATAGCCGAACCTTCATGGACATAAGATAGAGTTCAACTTAACATATAATCATGAGCATATCGTAATAGTTTCATATCTTATCTTAAGGAGATCTTGGCATACTTAGTTTAAAATTTAAAGCTCCCCTAGGCCCTTAGTTATACCATGGCCGAATACTCATAAATCTAAGTTCTACCAAACATTTCAACATAGATAACTCCTTACTATAATATACATGCTACAAGAGAAATATCAAGCATATAAATGTTTAGATCCTTTCTTTCTCTAGGTCTTTCCTTTGGTCTTATTTTGGATAGAATTTCTTCACGATGTTTTTCTTAGCTTTTTATGTGACTGAATCCTACATAGAAAAATAAGAGCTATTGTACCACAGGTGAGGGGAACTTACATCCTTTCGCTTGTGGTTTTCCTTAGAGAGAAAAGTGTTCTAGTGATAAGGAGGTGGAAGCTTCTTCTTCTTGTACCTCCTCTTGTTTCCTTTGCTTGTAAGGGCTAGAACTTGAAGTTTCCTTCTCGGAAATTAGCTTTCTTGGAGAAGAACTTAACTTAGAAATTGGTATGAGGAGAGGAAAGGGTTTCTTGGTTCGGTGAGAATGGAGAAGGAAGAAGGAGGAAGAAGAAAATGAATTAAATCCCTTTGTTTTTCTTCTCTAATCCTATTTATCCCTTTGCCAATGAGACATGTCCCCATTCTTTCCCCCAACTCCTCTTTTCCCTCACTCCATTAATTCCCACGAAAATAGAGGGAGGGAGGGGAGGTAGAAAATCCCTCTTTTGCTTCCTCCCTTTTCTTAACCAAGAGGGAAAAGGAAGGTAAGCAACTTGGTTTTCTCTTGTTCTTTTTGCTTAGTTTTCTTTTCTCCTTTAACTAAATTTTTCATTCCTTTATATCCAATTATTTCTCCTTACCCTAATGGTTATCATGCATCAATTTATCTTCATTACCTGTGGGAGGTTTAAGGTTCAATCCTTGACCTCACCTCTTCTTATTCTATATTTTCTTTGTTTTTATTTTCCTTTTTCTCTTATTCTTTTCATTCCTTTATGCTCTAAGGAAAAATAATATTCATATACCTATTTTAAAATTTTTCGTGGGTGTTACACATATAATCTCTAGTCCTTGTCAAGTACTTCAATATATGACACCACACACCATGTTGGGATGTATACTATAAGCCTAGCTTTTGTATGAATATCTATTTTTTTAGATATTTTGAAATAAGAAACACTTTGGTCAAATGTTGCATTTTATATTTATTTATATGTTAATGCAGTTGTCCACTTAATTTCTATTATAGATAACATGGTGTGTAGTACCACACAGAAGATCATGTTATCAGTTCCTTATAAATTATAAATAGTAGCTCACAACCAAGATAGATAGGGATAAACCATTGTAACGTTTGTAGTGTAATTTGATATTAGTTTGTCTTGACTATAAAATTACACTAGTACATTATGTGTGTATTGAGAAGGACCATTTGAGGTTGTTCAATTTATACTGACTATATAAAAGAACAGAACCTCTATTATTATGGATTTACATACTCTTAATCCCAATATAATAACAAATACATATACTTAGTATTTATTTCTTTAATTTATCAATGGGTGAGATTTATTCGTTAAATCAATAGGCCCGATAAGTTGGGAGATAGTATCATTTATATGGTGTTGTTGATTATAAAAGGAAACTGAGTCCTATTTATTTAGGTTGATGATGTCCCCTTGAGGAGCTCATAAGGATTATCATGTAAACCCTGCAGGTGGACTTAGTCCGACATAATATAAAGTTGAGTGGTACTACTCTTGGAGTCAGATGTTAATTAAGTGAGTTGTCAGTAACTCATTTAATTAACAGACATTCGATATCTTAAACACAAGGAGATTAATGCACTCATTATAAGTAGGAGCCCATATTGTAAGATGAGATTGGTGTGGTAGTTCAATAATGACCCTTTAGTGGTATGGGTTATTATTGATGAACTTGAGTTGGGTGTTCGGGTCGAGCACAGGAAGCTCAAGTCCATCAGGAGGCCAAAACTAATTCCTCCTCTCGGTCCCTGTTGTAGCCTCTACATAGCCTCTCATTCACTCGTTTGATTTTGTTTCCTACCCAAGAAAGGGGTCGGCCAAGCCTTGCTTGGTGCTCAAGCAAGGGGCCGGCAAAACCAAAAGAAAAGAAAAGGGAAAAAAAAAAGGAGTTGTAAAAGGGAGATTTTTTCTCAACAGAATTAGATATTTTTCTAAAAATAATTATGTTAATTCTTTCTTAGAAATTTTCTAAAAAGAATTATGTTAATTCTTTCCTAAGAAATTTTTCACAAAACCAAAAGAAAAGAAAAGGAAAAAAAAAGGGAGTTGTAAAAGGGAGATTTTTTCTCAACAGAATTAGATATTTTTCTAAAAATAATTATGTTAATTCTTTCTTAGAAATTTTATAAAAAGAATTATATTAATTCTTTCCTAAGAAATTTTTCTAAAAAGAATTATATTAATTCTTTTCTAGAGATTTTTTCTAAACAAAAATTCTGTTAATATTTCTCCTCTTTTATCTGGTGCCAAAGGTTATAAAAAGAGAGGAGGTAATGCCACCATAACCTAATCTCTCTTGAGTTGTTTTCCCTTGCTTGTGGCCGGCACCTCATCTCTTCTTTTCTCTCTTTTCCTTCCCCCTAGAGCCGGCGCCCACCTCCTTTCTTCCTCCTAGGGTCGTCGCTCCACCTTCTCATCTCTTCCTCCCTTTCCTCCCTCTAGGGCCAGCGCATATCTCCTTTGGTGGTCGGAGCTTGGAGGAGAAGAAGAAGAAGAAGAGAAGAACCACCCTAGGTGGCCGGCGGTTTGGAGGAGAAGAAGAAGGAGGAGGCGCCTCTTTTCTTTGCATCTTTTAGTGGTAGGTGGCTTGGAAACAAAAGATGGTTTGGGTAGTTTGTCTTGGTAGATCGTCACCCACAAGACGTCCAAGAAGAGGAGAGGAATACAACAGAAGATCACGAGGTCTTTGTCTACGAAGAAAGGTACAACTAGTTATTTATTTCGCAGCGCAACTAGTTTTGTTTTCTTTGTATGGATCTTGAAATACCAACACAAGAGGCTACGATCTTATGCTTCGATCAAGGTATGTTTTGATCAATCAAGAACTTGCTTGATTGATCAAACACATGTCTAATCAAGCAAGTGGTTTGCTAGGAATAGTTTTATCCTTGTACAAATTTTTATATAGAGGATTTACATAGAACAGAATTCCGAGCACCAACACTTCCAAGACTTTCTGCCTAGGATTATCACTTCCTATGGTTTTCCACCTTACTAGAATCACTAAGATTTTTGCCTAAGTACATTTAAGACTTTCCTGCACACTTGGTTCAACACTTGTTAGATCATAAGACAACTTAACTTTGAACCATTTGGCATTATCAAAACATAGGTTCGATCGTCTGATGTTACCTGCACCAACAATCTCCCCCTTTTTAATTATGGTAACACAATTCAAAGTTAAGTAAAATATATAGCAATAAGTATGAACGAAAATGCAGAGTCTAAAGACATGCAGAATCTAGAACAAGTTAATTTTATTTGTTAGCTCCTCCTTAAGTTTCTCCTTAATTTGCTCTTAGCTCCCCCTTAATTTTCTTTTTTTTCTTAACTTTATCTTCTCTCCCCCTTTGACATATATCAAAAATACTTTCGAGAGAGTTGAAAATACTTTTAAATAGACTAAGATTTTGAAAGTTTTGAAAAATATTGAGTTTTAAAGAATAAAACACTTAGTCCATATGAAGCTTTATAACACTTAGCTTAAAATGATTTTGATAAAAGCTTAGTTAAGTACTTAGCTTTAGAAAGATGGAGAAGCTTAGTTTGAACTTTTCAAAGAAGAGAGATATAATTTTGAAATAAAAACTTTATCTTTTCAAAAAGGAGTTTAACCTTGAAAAACTTCAATTTTTCAAAGAAAAACTTTTCAAAGACAAGAATTTAACTTTTTTTAAAAAAAAACTTTAACTTTTCAAAGAAAAGAGAAATAATTTTGAAATTTAAAAAAAAAATCACTCCTCCTGGATTAATGCCAAAAAAAAATTTTAGTGTCCTAAAGTCCAAGCATGAGTATTTAAAGAAAGAAAAAAAATTTCAACATAAACATCTTCCTTTCCTAACAAAATATCTAACCTTTAGCTACTAGCTATTTTACCATGAGATAGTAGCTTTTACTTGGTTAATCAAATTAAGTAGGTGTTCCAATTAGTTTGACTAAACATGGATAACTTAATTTGATTAATTTGATTTTGAAATTTATTACCCGGACTTATGTCGGTGCACAGACATAAACATTCTGAAGTCCAAGCAGTACCTTATGTATCTTACACCATTCTAAGTGTTTGTCATACACAAGCAAGGTATTTCTAGTGTGCTTGTGAGATGCTCTGGCTGAAACCTAGGGGTACATGCTTTCTATGCGGTAGTTACCTAAGCAAGTCTAATTTTTTGAAAATATTAATAAAATTAGAATTTTAAAAACATTTTTCTTAGAATTTTAAAACCAAGTTGAAAAAAAAACCATAACTTTTGAAAGAGCAATAATATAAGGGAATAATTTTAAAATCTATTCTACTAAATGCATACCCAATTATCTTCTAAGTACATTGAACTCAAGTTCAGGTAAGGGTTTTATGAAAATGTTAGCTAGGTTTGACTTAGACTCAACATAGTCAAGTACAATGTTACCCTTAGCTACATGATCCCTTACAAAGTGATGTTTTACTTCTATATGTTTAGTTCTTGAGTGGTGGATTGAATTATTAGTTAAGTTGATGGAGCTTATGTCATCAATTGAAATTTTTATATTCTAATTGATATATTTTAAGGTATACATTATCCATAGTAATTGAGATGTACATTCTCCTATGGCTATGTATTCTGCTTTAGTAATGCATAAAGCAACACAGTGTTGCTTTCTACTAGACCAACTTACTAGGCACTGTCCTAGAAATTAGCAGCTTCCACTTGTACTTTTTCTATCTAATTTACATCTAGCATAATCTGAGTCAGAGTACCCAACTGAGTTGAATGTGCTAGTCCTAGGGTACCAAAGTCCTACATTTAGGGTCCCCTTAATGTACCTAAGTATTCTTTTTTATATTGGTTAAATGTGATTCTTTTGCACAAGATTGGTATCTAGCACACATACCTACTGTAAATAAAATATCAAGTCAACTTACGGTTAGGTATAGTAGGTTTCCTATCGCACTTCTATAGTATTTTAAGTCTACTGATTTTCCTTCTAAGTCAAAGTTAATTTTAGTATTACTTGCCATTAGGGTATTTATATTTTTAAAATTTTTCATTCCAAATTTTTTAATTAACTCCTTCGCATATTTGGTTTGAAAGATATAGATTCCCTCTTTTGTTTGTTTTATTTGTAAGCCTAAGAAAAAGTTAAGTTCTTATACTAAGCTCATTTCAAATTTATTTTTCATTACTTTAGTAAATTCTTTTAAAAATTTAGTATGGGTTGAGCCAAAAATTATGTCATCTATATAAATTTGAGCTATAAAAATATCTTTTCTAAGGTTTTAACAAATAGGGTTTGGTTTATTTGGCCTTAGTTAAATCCCTTAAATATTAGGTATGTTGATAGGCATTCATACCAAGCCCTAGGAGCTTGTTTTGGTCCATATAAAGCTTTCTTTAATCTAAAGGCATAGTTGGATGGTCTAAGTCTTCAAATTATAGGGATAGATTTACATAAACTTCTTCTTTGATGAATCCATTTAAGAATGCGGATTTTACATCCATTTGATATAACTTAAATCCTTTATGTGCTGCATAGGCTAGCAGCATCCTGATGGATTTAAGTCTAGTCACAGGTGCATAGGTTTCATCATAATCTAATCCTTCTATTTGGCAGAACCCCTTAGCTACTACTCTAGCTTTATTTCTAACTATTTTGTAACGACCCGGCCCTTTGGCCTCTTGGGCGGCCCTTGTGGCGGCCCAACTGGCGGCCCTTATGTCGTCGATCCATTTGCCGACCTCTCATGTCATCGACCGATGACCCTTTGGTCGTGCCGTTACTCACTAGGACTTTCCACCCCTGGCAATGAATTTTTTCCTCCCCCAGGATTCGAACTCTAAACCTCCAGGCTTAAGTATTAGAGTTTATGAATCCTGGTAACCAAGTGAAACAGAATTCGGATTGGATGCTTCATCTTGATTGCTAATCCTCTCCAGATTGTGCTAGCTTAAATTAGATAATTTGTAGCAGAATCAACAGCCTATATGTAGCATTCTAATTTTAGTTTAGAGAATTCTTAGGCACATGAGCAGATTTTTCTTTATAAAGTCTATTGTACAGATTTCATGTGTGGATGTCATTTACCCTTTTAGCTGTACGTAAGCATTCCAGTATGTAGTTCCTTAACAGTAGCTTTTATTTGCTATTATTGTGCGTGTACAGCCTTTCAATGCCATTATGTGAACACCTGTAGCTTCTGTTTGTTATCATGTGCACGAGTACAGTCTTCATTTCTATTAGTTGAACATAGGTAGCTTTCATTGCTATTAGTTGGACATGTACAACTCTCATTGCTATTAGTGATCACCAGTAGCATTCATTGTTGTTAAATGAGCATGTATAGTTTTTATTTATTAGTTGAGCATGACTAGTCCTCTTTGCTATTAGATTATCATGAGCAGAATTTTAGTGCAGAATTTAATGTGTTCTATTAAATCTTTTTAGGAATTTAGTAGAAGTTAGAAGTAAAGGAAAAGACCAAGGTCTAGTTAGAAAAGATAACAAGTAATTTAAAGTAAGAGGCTGACTTCCGAGGTTGTCGTTAAACAAAATCCAGGTGATCAATTTCAAGGTCTTGGCCCTGGTAAGACCGAGGTCTTTATCCTCATAGGGCTGGAGGCTCGCTACCCCAGTCACTATTAGAGAGCGCGCAAAAGATGGTACTGAGCCTGGGCCCAAAGAAGAAAAGAAAAGAAAAGAAAAGAGAAAAGAAGAAAAGAAAAGAAAAGAGCAAAGAAGAAAAGAAAAGAAAAGAAAAGAGTAAAAGAAAGAAAGAAGAAAAGAAGAAAGTAAAAGAGAAATTAAAAGATTAATTTCTGGTATAAAGATATAAGAAAATGAAACAAGTATTATGCTTAGAATCAATAGAAGTTAGTTTCTTTAATTCTGAGCCTACAGTAGTAGTTTCATTATTTTCTTGTCAGTTAGTGAGCATGTTTAGTATTCAGCTTTATTTCTGTATACCATGAGTACATGCAGCTTTCCTTTTAGCATTTCAGATTTAGTATTGTTGCATTACTTTTATGCACTTCGAGTTTTTGTGAGATAGATTAGTACTTACTAAGCGTTTCGCTTATAGTTTTATTTTTCCTCCTACTGCAGATAAAGGAAAAGCTAAGATATGAAAGGGAGGCGACAGGGTGGTGGTGGTGATGAAGGTGTGTGATGACTGGACTATGGAGAGATCCAGAGTTTGCTAGCAAACCTTCAGGACCTATTTGTTTAGAGTTTATGTTTTAGTTCTCTTCTTAAATACTATTATGAAGTTTAGTGAGATTGTTATTGAGTTTGATTCGTATTTGTAGCTTATCATGTCCTACTCTTGGAGTTATGTTTAGTTCTTATTGCTAGACTAGTTTTCGTTGATTATAGTGTGATTTTATTACTGCGTGGTTGTGAAAAGTGTGTTCCAGCCGCCTGTGGCTGCGTATATATTGTTTGTATTATGGATTTGGTCACCGGTACAGGGGAGACTCTACTGAAATTTTTCGGTAGGAATTCCTCTGGGGCCGTGATAAATCTAAGTGTTGCTAATATTAGCATAAGTGACACTAGTAAGTAGAGTAGTAGTTAGTAAGAAGGGTGGTCGTTACAGTTGGTATCAGAGCAGTGTTCCATTCTCCAGCATCACACACACATCAGCATCAGTCTTGTCGTCTCCAAGTAAGAAAGTATTTAAATTCTTTCTTTATTCTGCTTTACTTATTATTAACTGCAGTATAGAGTATTTGTTTTTGAATGCTTAAGTAAGATAGAAGATTTTGTTTCCCTTTTCTATATTCATATATAAGTATGATTAGAAGGGTTAGAGAAGCTATCAAGCCTTTTCCTCTGCATAATTAGATGTCAAGAAGAGGACGTCCCCGTACCGTTCATACTGAGGACCGAGTTCAGGAGAACGAAGAGCCCAAAACCCCTGGGCCTATTCTCTCTGAAGTTGTTGCTCAACTTCAGAGACAAGTAGTAGAGCAGCAACAATGATTGCCAATCTGATGGCCAATTAGAAGCCAACTCCTCCCACTCCCTCAACCATCAATGTAGAGACCCCAGTGGTGATTGAAGTCCCCTCAGCTGCCCTCGAAGTCGCCACAACACCTAGAAGACAAGAAGCATACCTCATCCCGTGGCTGAAGCTGAAACCAGAAAGCTTCTCAGGCACTATTGAGCCCTGGGATGCCCAGGCTTGGTTCAAAACACTGGAGAGCACAATGGAGCTTCTTGACTGACCAGAAGTCGAGAAGGTTAAGTGTGCCTCTTTCTGCCTATCTGGAGATGCTTGTATGTGGTGGGAGCGAGTTAAGAGTAAGAGAGCAGTCAACTAGATGAGCTGGGTCGACTTCGAGATAGAGTTTTACGAAGAATTCTTCCGCCAACGGATCACCAATAAACATTATGAGGAGTTTATAGAATTTAGACCAGGTGACCTACCGGTAGAAGAAGCAATTAAAAGATTTAACTGGCTCACCTTTGCCTATAGTTAGTAAGTACAGTGAAAGAACGAGTCAGACTGATGCTCCTAATGCTGAGACCAGAAATAACACCTAATGTGAGTAGAGAAACTCATCGACCATAGATTGGTGAAGAGCTGGTCAGCAGGGCATTAGTGAGCACTATTTGAACAGCAATAAGGCACAACAAACGCAACACAAGCTGGTCAAGATAGAAGACAAGACAGTGGGGAAACAGAGACCCCAATCAAGTAATCAGAACTGGAAGGACAAAGATAGAAAGAAAGACCCAAGCAGGAAGATGTTCGGGTAGTCTGTGAGTATCCAAAGGTATTTCCAGAAGGACTACCTGGACTACCTCCCAACAGAGAAGTGGAGTTTGAGATTGAATTGGTTCCTGGTACCGGTCTAATTTCAAAAGCTCCGTATCGCATGTCTCTAGCAGAGTTGAAAGAGTTACAAAGACAACTACTGGAGTTACTTGACAAAGGCTCCATTCGCCCTAGTCACTCACCTCAGGGGAGCTCCTATGTTGTTTGTCAAGAAGAAAGATCGATCTATGCGGATGTGCATAGATTACAGAGCTTTGAATCAAGTGACGATCAAGAACAAGTACCCTCTTCCCAGGATCGACGACTTATTTGATCAGTTAAGAGGAGCCACAGTGTTCTCAAAGATAGACCTGTGCTCTGGGTACCATCAGCTGAAAGTGAAAGAAAGGGATATACCCAGAACGGTGTTCAGGACCAGATATGGACACTACGAGTTTGTAGTCATGCCTTTTGGTGTGACTAATGCACCAGCAATCTTCATGGACTTGATGAACAGAGTGTTCAGAGAATACCTTGACAAATTTGTCATTGTGTTCATCGACGACATTCTAGTCTACTCAAGGACCCCAGAGGAGCATGACACGCACTTGAGTATAGTACTGCAGACTCTTCAGCAAAAGCAGCTTTATGCTAAATTCTCAAAGTGTGAGTTCTGGTTAAATCAGGTGGCATTTCTAGGTCACATTATTTCTAAAGAAGGCATCCAAGTGGATCCAGCCAAAATAGAAGCAGTCAACAACTGGAGCAGACCCAAGAACGCCAAGGAGATCAGAAGCTTCCTTGGTTTAGCTGGGTACTACAGGAAATTCGTGGAGGATTGTTCCAGGATAGCCTCTCCACTAACATCCCTCACCAGGAAGAATAAGAAGTTTGAATGGTCAGATAAATGTGAGCAGAGTTTTCAAGAGCTCAAGAAGAGACTGACCAGTGCTCCTATCCTGACAATTCCAGAGAGTGACAAGAGTTTTGACATCTACAGTGGTGCTTCCAAGATGGGCTTAAGAGTTATACTCATGCAAGAAGGAAAAGTCATAGCCTATGCTTCCAGACAACTCAAAGACTACGAGAAGAACTATCCCACTCATGATCTTGAGCTGGCAGCTGTTGTTTTTACACTGAAACTCTGGTGACATTATTTGTATGGAGTTCAGTGTAGAATCTTCACAGATCATCAGAGTCTTAAGTACTTCTTACTCAGAAGGACTTAAACATGAGACAGCGCAGGTGGCTGGAGTTGGTCAAAGATTACGACTGTGAAATCCTTTACCACCCAGGCAAAGCTAATAAAGTGGCAGATGCACTAAGCAGAAAGTCTAGTGCATCCCTGATGTCTTTGTCATCATTAGCCCTGCCACTGCAGAAGGAGTTGTCAGATTTTGGACTTGAAATTATTTATGGACAGCTCTCCGCATTGACCTTAGAGTCTACCTTGCTTGAGGACATACAGATAAAGCAAAGTGAAGATCCAGACATTCAGAAGATCAAGCAGGGGATACAGAAAGAAGACAAATCAGAGTTTCGAGTAACAGATAGTGGGAGTCTTTATCAGGGAAGTCGCATTTGTGTGCCCAATGATGAAGAACTGAGAAAGAAGATTTTAGAAGAAGCTCATAGCACACCATACTCCATGCATCCTGGTTCTACCAAGATGTACCAAGATGTGAAATAGAGGTTCTGGTGGTTAGGACTCAAAAGAGACGTTGCTAAATATGTCAGTACCTGCCTGACATGCCAGAGAGTCAAAGAAGAACACCAAAGACCAGGAGGAGTTCTTCAGTCTCTCCCAATACCAGAGTGGAAGTGGGAAGACATATCCATGGACTTCATAACAGGTCTTCCAAGAACTACAAATGGATATGACGCAATATGGGTAGTAGTGGACAGATTGACTAAGTCTGCCCATTTCCTAGCCATCAAGGTGTCCCACTCCATAGAGCAGTTGGCACAACTATACGTTAAGGAGGTGATCAGACTTCATGGAGTCCCTAAATCTATTGTTTCTGATAGAGATGGGCGCTTCACCTCACACTTTTGGGAGTGCGTTCAGAATGCACTAGGCACCAAACTCATGTTCAGCATAGCCTTCCATCCTCAGACTGATGGACAGACAGAGCGAGTAAATCAGATTTTAGAAGATATGCTCAGAGCTTATGCTCTGGATTTCAAGGGAAGTTGGTGCAAGTATCTATGCTTAGCTGAGTTTGCCTACAACAATAGTTATCAGGCGACCATCAAGATGGCACCATATGAGGCACTGTATGGCAAGAAGTGCAGATCACCCCTTTGCTGGCAAGAAGCAGGTGAGAGAAAAGAAATGGAAGTAGAGCTGGGCATTCAGACAGAGCTGATAGATGAGACTAGTCAGGCAATCCAGAAAATCAGACAGAGAATTGAGACTGCCCAGAGCAGACAGAAGAGTTATGCTGACACACGTCGTAGGCCACTGGAATTCCAAGTAGGGGATTCAGTCTTCCTCAAGGTCGCTCCTATGAAGGGAGTGATGAGATTTGGCAAGAAGGGCAAATTAAGTCCTCGCTATGTAGGACCTTACCTGATCATAGAGAGGATTGGGAAAGTAGCTTACAAGCTAGACTTACCACAAGACATGTCAACAATACACAATGTATTTCATGTCTCCATGCTAAAGAAGTGTCTCCACGACCCGAGCCAAGTGATTCAGCCTCAGTCAGTGTAGATCCAAGAGGATCTTAGTTATGAGAGCAGACCTACACAGATAGTGGACAGAGCAGTTAAGAGATTAAGAAATAAAGAAGTACCACTAGTGAAGGTCATCTGGTAGAACCAGAAGCATGAGGAAGTCACTTGGGAGCGGGAGGACAGTATGAGACAGAAGTATCTAGAACTATTCTAAGTTCGAGAACGAACTTTTTATAAGGTATGGGGGATTGTAACGACCCAATTTTCCCTATCTAGAGTTCTAAATGTCCTCAAAAATATCTGCAAATGCTTTTAAAATGTTCTAGAGATTTTTAGAAATTTTTAGAGTATTTTTACACAATTTTTGGAGGTCGTTTGGTATTTTTACAAAACGAAAGAAGTTTAGACAAAAATTGTGTAAGTCGAGATTCGACCCGTAGACCTCGGACAAGTCCTAAGCCTTAAGTGAAGCGAGGCAACCAAGTGAGCCGCGAGTCTTTTGTGAATATATATGGAACGAAATGTATATATGCAGTAGTTGGAACACTTAAAATAAATTGGAAAAAAGTGTGCGGCTGAGGGATTGAAGCCGAGACCTTTGACTTGGTTAAAACCCGGCTGACCAGCTGTGCGAACGGGTTATGTTAATCTAAAAGGGAGAGAAATATATTTAAGGTATAGTTATAATGAAAACCCTAGTTTTAAAAGAGAACCTAGGTTTTCTTTTCCTCTGCTCGCCCGAAACTCTTCCTCTCACGCACGCGCGGCGCGGCTCTCTCTCGGGCGGAAACGAAGACGACCTAGGGCACATCTCCGGCGGCCGACGAGCATCGTTTTCCGACCGGTCTTCACCCAATCGTGACCCTCTCGTCATGGAGAGCACGCGGACCCGAAGGAGACGCCGAGATCGTGAGCTCCTCCGAACCCTAGCTGCCTCTCTTTGGTTGTAAGTCCAAGAACATCTCTGTAAGTACTACTCACCTGTGGTAGGAGTTGCTCCGAGCTTCAATTTTCTTCTTGCTTCCAGATTTCACAGTGCCTTGTAGAAATACATGTTAGGGTTTTCTTCCTTGCTTCCGGATTTGGTTGTGCCGAATTTATTGTGCTAGGGATATAGTTTCTCTTGTTTTGATCATGTGTGCAGAAATTTTGGGATTAAGGGGAATTTCCGAGATTTGTTTTCTTCATGTTATTTCTGCCGTAGCATTCTATAGCATGCTTAGAGAATTATATATGAGATTCGCTTACTTCTTTTTAATGTGGCAGTAGCTTACTTTAAGAATTGATTGCTAGAGGTTTAGGGATAACTCCCAAGAGTTCGGTTGAAGTTTTGGAGCTGTTCTTTCTTAATTCATGTAGAACGAATTTTTGACCGGATTTGGAAGTTGGTAACCCATTTTCTTTGAGGCGTTTTGTTGGTTGCAACAGAATTCAGATTGGATGCTTCATCTTGATTGCTAATCCTCTCCAGATTGTGCTAGCTTAAATTAGATAATTTGTAGCAGAATCAACAGCCTATATGTAGCATTCTAATTTTAGTTTAGAGATTTCTTAGGCACATGAGCAGATTTTTCTTTATAAAGTATATTGTATAGATTTCATGTGTGGATGTCATTTACCCTTTTAGCTGTACGTAAGCATTCCAGTATGTAGTTCCTTAACAGTAGCTTTTATTTGCTATTATTGTGCGTGTACAGCCTTTCAATGCCATTATGTGAACACCTGTAGCTTCAATTGTTATCATGTGCACGAGTAAAGTCTTCATTTCTATTAGTTGAACATAGGTAGCTTTCATTGCTATTAGTTGGACATGTACAACTCTCATTGCTATTAGTGATCACCAGTAGCATTCATTGTTGTTAAATGAGCATGTACAGTTTTTATTTATTAGTTGAGCATGACTAGTCCTCTTTGCTATTAGATTATCATGAGCAAAATTTTAGTGCAGAATTTTATGTGTTCTATTAAATCTTTTTAGGAATTTAGTAGAAGTTAGAAGTAAAGGAAAAGACCAAGGTTTAGTTAGAAAAGATAACAAGTAATTTAAAGTAAGAGGCTAGTACCCGACTTCCGAGATTGTCGTTAAACAAAATCCAGGTGACCAATTCCGAGGTCTTGGCCCTGGTAAGACCGAGGTCTTTATCCTCATAGGGCTGGAGGCTCGCTACCCCAGTCACTATTATTGAGCGCGCAAAAGATGGTACTAAGCCTGGGCCCAAAGAAGAAAATAAAAAAAAAAAGAAAAGAGCAAAGAAGAAAAGAAAAGAAAAGAAAAGAGCAAAGAAGAAAAGAAAAGAAAAGAAAAGAGTAAAAGAAAGAAAGAAGAAAAGAAGAAAGTAAAAGAGAAATTAAAAGATTAATTTCTTGTATAAAGATATAAGAAAATGAAACAAGTATTATGCTTAGAATCAATAGAAGTTAGTTTCTTTAATTCTGAGCCTACAGTAGTAGTTTCATTATTTTCTTGTCAGTTAGTGAGCATGTTTAGTATTCAGCTTTATTTCTGTATACCATGAGTACATGCAGCTTTCCTTTTAGCATTTCAGATTTAGTATTGTTGTATTACTTTTATGCACTTCGAGTTTTTGTGAGATTGATTAGTACTTACTAAGCGTTTCGCTTATAGTTTTATTTTTCCTCCTACTGCAGATAAAGGAAAAGCTAAGATATGAAAGGGAGGTGACAGGGTGGTGGTGGTGATGAAGGTGTGTGATGACTGGACTATGGAGAGATCCAGAGTTTGCTAGCAAACCTTCAGGACCTATTTGTTTAGAGTTTATGTTTTAGTTCTCTTCTTAAATACTATTATGAAGTTTAGTGAGATTGTGATTGAGTTTCATTCGTATTTGTAGCTTATCATGTCCTACTCTTGGAGTTATGTTTAGTTCTTATTGCTAGACTAGTTTTCGTTGATTATAGTGTGATTTTATTACTGCGTGGTTGTGAAAAGTGTGTTCCAGCCGCCTGTGGCTGCGTATATATTGTTTGTATTATGGATTTGGTCACCGGTACAGGGGAGACTCTGTCGAAATTTTTCGGTAGGAATTCCTCTGGGCCGTGATAAATCTAAGTGTTGCTAATATTAGCATAAGTGACACTAGTAAGTAAAGTAGTAGTTAGGTGACGGTCGCCCTTAGAGAGTAGTAGTAAGAAGGGTGGTTGTTACATATTTCACCTTTATCATCAAGTTTATTTCTGAATACCCACATAGTTTTAATTATAGATTTATTTATGGGTTTAGGTACAAGTTCCCAGACTTGGTTTCTTTCTAATTAAGGTAGTTCTTCTTGCATTGCAATTATCCAATCAGGGTCAGGTAGGGCTCTTTCTATAGTTTTGGGTTCAATTTTAGAAATAAGGGCTATTTGGCTTAGGTTTCTATATGATAATCTAGTTCGTACTCCTAGGGTTGGGTCACCCAAAATTTAATCAGCTGGGTGATTAGATCTTATCCTAGATGGTCTTGTGTTAGGGTCAACAATTGGTTATTCTGATTCACTAAGTGTAGGTCAAAATTGATTATCTTCTTCATCATCTATTTTTCTTATATTTTGATGATTACTTTCATTGATTAAATATGGTGAGTCATTTTCTTCATCAAAAATTATATTGGTTGTTTCTTCAATTTTTTAGGCATTTTTGTTATAAGCTCTATAGGTTCTACTAGTTGTGGAGTACCCTAAAAATATGCCAGTTGTAGATTTTGATGTAAATTTACCTAAATAGTCCTTAGTGTTTAATATGTGGACTTTACATCCAAACACTTTTAGATAGTTTAGATTGGGTATTTTGTTATAATATATTTCATAAGGGGTTTTATTGTAAATTTATTAATTAATATTCTGTTTTGAAGATAACATGCTATAACGCCCCGCCTTTTATTGGCTAAGCTGTAAGGCCGGGGGTTACATTATGCTGTTGCTAAAACTATTCTTAATGTGCGGAAAACTGAGTTAATTAAAAATTTTGCTAACTAATACAATTTCCTCTGCTAATTGCTATTAGATCTGACATTCATGTTTAAACTACATCTTGAATGTTGTTCCTATGCTAACGGAGGTAATCTAGGCTTCACATATGATTAAGGCTGAAATGAGGGGTCTCCAGCTGTTATCAGGCCTCCCAATCGATCGTTGGATCGATTGGAGTGGTCAGATCGATCCACTGATCGATTCAGCTTGCTACTATGCACGGGGTAAATTCTGGATCGATCGGCTGATCGATCCAAACTTGCCAATCGATCCAGTGATCGATTCCAAAGCTCTCTGTTCGCGAGAGCTAATTCCCCGATCAATCGGTTGATCGATCCATTAACTCTCTGTTCGTGACAGAACTCTACCAGATCGATCGGCTGATCGATCCAGGAGCTTACTGTTCACGGAACAAGTTGCCTAATCGATCAGCTGATCGATTGAGGAGCCTCCAATCGATCGGCTGATCGATTGGGGTTTCTGATTTCGTATCAGAAGTCTGATTTCAGCACTATTTCGTGCTCAAATCACATATATCAACTCTATAAGCAAAAACAAAGCTACTAGACCTATCATTACTCATGGCTAGCTAACTAAGATCATGACAATTAGTAATCTAAGCATAACTATCGCAATTCAAGACACTTAATTAACTAGAAGTGCAGAAAGTAACACTACAAGAAATACTAAGTTCTTAAGTTGCTAGTTTCTCTAAAGATCTTTATTCCAAGTTCCTATCCACACACATCTTCATTGCATTGTCCTCTAGCCTCCGCTAATCCATCCTTCCTTTACCTTTATCTGCAGTATAAGGAAAAGAAGTATCTGTAAGCTTAGGAGCTTAGTAAGAAACCATCTACCTCACAAAACATGCATATCATGCAATTTATGCTTTTAAAACATGTTATTTGAAATATGTACTGAACATGTTAGAGCATGGCATGGCATACTATCATACAAAACATAGAAATCGAAAACTGATCATGACAATATCTTCTAGTGTCAACAAGATAGAACTAAACTGATACAATAGTTAACTAAACTAATGCTAAGCTGATACAAATTCTGAACTGTAATCACATTACTAAATTATGAAGCTTTGAAAAACTATTTATCATAAATAGATAAAAATACTAATCATGCTGCTGATGGGCCCGGCAACTGTACTTGCTATGCGCGCATCCCTAACTAGACCCGAGGTAGCAAGTCCCGAATCTAGTAGGGTTTACTAGGTTATCTAAACCTAGGGACGACTATGGGAGCCTAACCCACGGACAATTGAAGTCCAGTACAGTGCCACTGATGAAAGTAAAATACTGTTTTATAACTAAATTATCTTATCTTGCTATTTCTAGGTTATTTGAACTTAGAGCTAGGTTATCTGAACCTAGAGACGACTGTGGGAGCCCACCCATTAGACCGTAGTCCCATATAAGCTGTAGCAAGACTAAATATGTTATTTTAAATGCTTCTACTGCATTTATTGAACTATTAAAATGCCTACTGTAGTATTTTACTGAGCTAAACATTTTATCAAGCACTTGGTGTGCACTAAAACACACCCTACGTACTGAAAATCTGCATACTACTAAACTAATGCATAAAACACACAAATAGCTACTTATACTACAAGTGAGGGGTTTCTTACTTCCTGCGCTAGTTTTCCTTACGATCTGATCGCTAGATTTCTGGTGGAGAAGATCCCTTCGTCGATCTCCTCGCGTCTACGTGCTCTTCTCTCGGAGAGGAGCGTTCTCGTGCCGGAGCTGTTGCCGAAAGGTACTCCTATGGCCCTAGGGATGGAACCCTAGGTTCTTCCTTGGACTTGGGCGCCGAGAGGTGAGGAAGGGAGAGGGGTCGGCGGGTGAGGGTTTGAGGGAGAGAAAACTATCATCAAAATAATCCATCCCCACTTAAATCTCCTATTTATATTAAGTGATTAATTTCACTCCAACTCAATCATAAATATTATTGTTCTTCTCTTCTTTCAGCACACCCCTGCTGGGGCCACATGGTTACTAAAGCTATCTATAAGTCGTAGGGTTCGCTAGATCTCGGGTTCGATTCTCGCTTAAGCTATTTTACGTTTTTATTTATTTTTGCTACTTCTGCTATTCCAAAAATTTCATAAAAATATCCTAAAATTCCAGAAAAATCATAGAATATTTCTAAAATTGATTTGAGTATTTTTGGGTGTTACACATGCTATGTTTATTGCTCCTTAATTGCTTTTTTAGATAACTTTTCATTCCAAAGTATAATAGTATAACTAATTAGTTTAATACCTTTATAATTAGTAAAATTTTATACATCTCCCTTATTCTTATATAAGGGCTAATACTAGAGTAGTTACCCTCCATTGATCAAGCATTTCATTTTCAATATCATGTTAAATAATTTTGTAAGTTATTAAATACCTTGTTTCCCTAGGCACTTCCATACCTCTATCAGAATATCATCTGGTCCAATAGCTTTTCCATTATGAATCCCTTTTAGAACTTGTTATACTTCTGAAGTTTAAATTCTATGATAAAAATTTAAATTTCTATACTCATTTGACCTACTTAAATTATCTAAATTAAGTTGATCACCTAAACCTTCATTAAAAAGTTGATAAGAATATCTCTTTCACTGCTCTTTTATTTCTCCATCATTTACTAGTACCCTATTACATTCATCTTTAAGATATTTTATTTCGATAAGATCTCTTGTCTTCCTTTCTCTCATTTTAGCTATTATATAAATGTCTATTTCCCCTTCTTTTGTATCTAATTTTTGATATCATTGTTCAAAAGTTTCATTCTTTGCTTCATTCACTACTTTCTTAGCCTCTTTCTTGACTATTGTATATTTTTTTAAGTTTTCCTCATTCATACAAATATATAATTCTTTATAAGTTTTTCATTTTTCCTTCACTTTCTCTTGTACTTTCTCATTCCACCACTAAGTTCTTACCTAGTAGTGTATGTCCCTTTGACTCTTCGAGTGCACTCTTAACTACTATTTTTAATTTTGATACCATATTATCCCATTTTGTATTAGAGTCACCGTATATTTCACCTGATACTTATACGTCTACCTTCTCCTTAAATATATTTTTCTTTCCATCCTTTAATTTCCACCGCTTAATTTTAGGAGTCATATATATCTTCTTTCTTTTGATACTACACTTGAGACGTATATCCAACACTACTAACTTATGCTGGGTAATTAAGCTTTCTCTAGGGATGGCCTTGTAATCTTTACAAATTTTTTTATCCTTCTTCCTAATCATAAGAAAGTTAATTTGTGATTTATTATTCTCACTTTTGAATATGACTAAGTATTCTTCTCTTTTCTTAAAAGAACATATTAGCTAATATAATGTCATATGTTATCGCAAAATCTAGTATAGTTTTTCCTTCTTCATTTCTCGTTCCAAACTCATAACACCCATGTGTAGGATCGTAGCGTGCCGAAGGGGGGTGAATAGCACTCGTGGCTAATTCGTTAGTTTTAAAATAATCAAGTAAATCGCAGCGGAATAAGAACAATTAAAGAAAAATAATGACACAAGTTGGTTTTACTTGGTTCGGAGCCTGTGACGACTCCTGCTCCAAGGTCCACACTCGTTCAGTGTTTACTTTGGAAAATTCACTATCAATCCGAAATATTACAAACAAGTACAATAATTAAAGTGCTATCAAATATTATACCGACAACAATGATGTTTGAAATTGAGAGCTTCTGGTCGTCGGAGAGTGTTATGACTTCACAGGATCGTCTTGTTAGCAACACACTGAAGAAAGATTGCAAGTTTCATATCTATGTTATGCATCAATTCGTGACCTACTTATATAGGGTCATTGAAGGCACATTCAAGCTCCATGGAAGGCGCCTTCGGTAAACTCTTATCCCCCTAATCTCGGTCGTCGATAAGCTCCGCTGCGGTTGCTGATTATCCACCCGAAAGCACCTTCAAGCTCCATAGAAGGTTCCCTCCATCTAGCATCCAAAGCGCCTTCAGCATCCTTGGAAGGAGCCTTCTGCCCTACTTCCTGCGCAACTGTAGCCAAGGCCCCCAAGGCGCCTCCAACAGCCCCGGAGGCGCCTCGAACACTGTTCATCCGAGTATTTTATTATGATTCACCTTTCTTGCAAGGTATGTTAGTCCAAACACAACATATATCCTATAAAACAAAGTTAGCACAATAAAATATAAATAATATAAGTATTTGACAGTCATTGGACTGTCCGGTTCTGACTTTGGATTATGCCTCCGGAAATCCTAGGTCAAACTGACGTCTACTGTTCCCTCACCGGGGAACGCGCCCTCACCTACTCCTCTTAGGAGTGTTTACCTGTTGCTAGACCGGTCCTCCAGACGGACTGGACTTTTGCTCAGCGCCCGAAGCTTCCAGTCTTCATGTTGGACGTCTGTTCCACAACTTGTCTAGACTTTCACCCGGTCCGTGACCACCAGGATTTCAACCTAAAGTCCCCGACTCTAGGATTTTGCCCGAAGCGCTCGACCCACCAAGACTTTCCACCTAGGGTTACCACCCCCTAGGACCTAGGGTTACCACCCCCTAGGGTCTTCCACCTGCCTAACCGTAGCTAGGACTTTTCATCACCTAGGGTTACCACCCCTAGGACCTAGCGTTACCACCCCCTAGGATTTTCCACCTGCCTAGAATTCACTAGGACTTTTGCCTAAGAACACTTAGAACTTTTCCTGCAAGCTCAATCCACCTTGTTAGATCACAAGACAACTTAACTTTGGACCCTTTGACATAATCAAAACACAAGTTCGATCGTTTGGTGCTTCCCGCACCAACACTATGTACCCTCTCATATTCCATATTTTTCATTTCCGATATACTCATTTAGATCACCTCCTATTAAAATCATTTCATTTGACGGAACATTTTGTAATACTTCATCTAAGTTGTCCCAAAACCTTGATTTGATAGCTTTTATCTAATCCTACTTGTTGTGCATATACGTTAATTATGTTAATAGTTTCTTTCATCAATGTTATATTAAGGGTTATAATTCTATCCCCTTTTCTAACTACTTCTATAATATTCCTTATATAAAATTGCTCAAAACTCCCTACTAACAAACCATTTTCCCTCCATAGTCCCTGTGTCAGAAAAAGTTTATTCCCACTCCCTGCATGTAAACTTTTATTGTATGCAACTCCCTAATGTATTATAGGTACAAAAATTCTAAAATGAGATATAATTCTTCCTAAATTTAGCATATTTAAATTAAAATCTGGTATATTTTTTATCAAATTGAGCATGACTCTTTTTCTGCTGGACCAATCGATTGAGAGTCATATCAATTGATTGACTTTGCTGAATCAATTAACCCAATCAATTCAGCCTAAGTCAATTGATTAATATGATTCTCAAATGATTGGTCAAGAGGAAAAAGAATCGTACTCAATTAAATGAAAAATATACTAGATTTTCTAAAATAGTAATGAATTTAGGAGGAATTATACCTCCTTTTAGATTTTTTATACCTATAAAAAATAAAAAGTAATTAAGTAAATTAGAATCTATTATATTTGGTTAGGGAGTGAGAATAAATATTTTTTTAACATGGAGATTGAGAATAAAGTTTAAATTGTGATTGGGGATTTTAAGATAATCTACTGATAAAACATTTTGAGTCACACCATAAAGCATGTAAAACAAAGAGATATAAAATTTAAGTGAAAAAGAGAAAAATAAAAAACAAATTGAGTGACACCATAAAGAATGTAAACAAAGGTTTAGGATAAAGAGAGAAGTTACCAAACATGAGAATCCAATGTGCATATAAGAACAAAAAACACATAATTCAAGTTTTATTGAGCAGTCAACCTCCAATGCTTTATATGGTGGTTTCACAATAAATTGATCATTGAATCGATCTAATAGACAAATTTTTAGGCAAATAATATTCTAAAGTTAACTATTGGATAATAGATAATTATTATCCAATTATCATTTTTTTTTTAATTGGCAATATGTATCAACTTACACTGAATAATTCTGAGGTGACTAATCCAATCCCACAGAAGTTTTCCACAAACTATCAGGTCAAATCAGGAAGTGCTTGTAGCGGATAACTCAGCCAAGCATTATTTGATTAATTTCTTATTAAGATAAATTCATCCGTTAATTAATTTTGATTCAGCAAAATGAAACTTTAGTTCATCAACAAGTGTAAAAATGCTAATGTTATTAAATTTAATTCAATTTTATTTAAGCAAGATTATCCAATCTGATACAGGTTAGGACAGATGAACACAAAAGGTGATATGGTGGTCAAAGTCAAAATGACGGGGCAGTCCTACTCCAAAAGGAGTAACATCTCCTCCTTTGACCTAGATCAGCTGCCTAGTATTAAGATTCTTAGGTTGACCAAACCGGGGTTTAAGTCGATTAAGGAAACATAGCCATCCCTTAGGTCGAGCGAATCAGGGATTTTATTATCTTAAGGGTGGTCAGTGTAATATACTAAAAATATAGCTGACGATTTAAAATAATTAAATTGTTGATATAATTAAATTATTTTAAGGAAAATAAATATATTTTAATGGATAATATATCAGGAAATAAGTTTATATGAATTTATGAAATTTACTGAAATTTTTCTAAATTTTAAAGGAACCATTTTAGATTTTAAGGAATATAAATGGGCAAGATAAAGTCTATTTGAAATATCTATTTGGAGTTAATTGATTATATAAACCAAAGTTCATTAATTAAACCCTAAGTTTCCTTTAATCTGTCGCATCTCTCTGTGTTCTTCTCTGCGCACGCACGATACTGTGCTGCCAGCCACCGATGCCACCCAAATCACTCGGTGCCAGCCATTGCCATAGTCGTCAAACTCCCATGCATCTCTAGCCATGAGCAGGAGGTCGTGGAGCTATGCCCGTGAGTCAATCGCCCTCTCCCATTCCACACGATGTCGATATGCCACTGCTCGGAAGCTGCTGCTCGAGCAACCGTCATTAATGTAACGCCCGCCCCTCTGGTAGGAGCGGGGTTACGGGGAACATACATGCATATTAATTAAAAGAACTTATTTCTAAAACAGCGGAAGTATTTATTTAAATATTCTTGTATGTTCTTAATTTACCTTTCTTTTAAACACCAATAACTAATTATCTAAACATTTATAATCATATGAGCATGTTAAGCATAATTTTAAATTTAAAAAGCCATGATATCAATTTCCAACATAAGCATGCATAAGTGTCAAGTAATCATGCAAAATATTAACATAAGATAGGCATAGTTCTTAACAAGCATAAATTAACATAAGCAGATCTTTTTCCTTAGCCGAGCCACCACCACACACATCTCTTGTCCTCCTGCTACTCCCTTAGTTTATCCATCCTTTACCTTTATATGCGGTACAAGGAAAGTAAGCTATAAGCACACGGGCTTAGTAAGATCCTTTCCTACTCACAAAAATCATGTATCATAGCATAATCACATAAACATATAGCATGGAGTCATAAGCATCTAAAACATCATATCATATAAAAGAGCATCATAACATATCATGTAAAAGAGCATCATAACATATCATATCATTCTACAAACCCAAAACGTCATGTCATATCATATCATAAAAGAGCATCATGTCATATCATATCATATTGTAAAAGAGCATCATGTTATATCATATCATATCATAGTGAGCATCATGTCATATCATATCATAACATAAAAGTACATCATGTCATATCATATCATAACATAAAAGTTTATGCAAGATGTCTTTTAAAAACATGCGTCATGTCATGTGCAAGATGTCTTTAAAACAATATCATATAATACTTAAATATAATCTCAACATGAGGGCCCGGCTATGTACCACATAACATAAATGCGCGCAATCCCTAGGACGGGGTAGCTAATTCCAAACCTACTAGGGATACTAGGTCCGTACTACGTCCGTCGACCTAGGGGCGAACTAAGGAGCCCATCCCTTGGACACTAAGATCCGGTACAAGCCACATAAAAAGTAAAGTAGCATGTCATATTTACGTATCATATCATGAAGAGTGCTCTTAGTCCCAACTAATAGGGAAGCAACTCTTAGACCTTTACTTGTCATATCATAAGGAGTGCTCTTTAGTCCCAACTAATAGGGAAGCATCTCCTAGGTCTTTACTTGTCATATCATAAAGCATGCATACTTGAGCATATAGCCCATCATAAGAGTCATTATCATGCATGATTCATAGGCATACATAAATGAGCATATGACATATCATAGGGAAAACATAATTCATGCATGGAAAAGGAAATATTTTAACTAGCATCTCCTAATTCATATCATAGCATGTGAGACACATAGTAAATCATAATTAGGTTTCTAACCCTAATTCCATGAAGTGGCCGAAACTTACAAGGTATTGAATCTAGGTTACAAGTAACATAAAAGCATGTGAACCCTAAACCAATTTCATATCATATACCATAAAGAACATCATGAGCATGTTTAGTTTAAGTTCCAAGCTTCCTAGGTCCTTGGTCTTGTTATGGCTGAAAGTTACCAAGCCTAGCCCTAGGTTACAAGCAACATAAAAGCATGTGAACCCTAAACCAATTTTATATCATAAATCATAAAGAACATCATGAGCATGTTTAGTTTAAGTTCCAAGCTTCCTAGGTCCTTGGTCTTGTTATGGCCGAAAGTTACCAAGCCTAACCCTAGGTTACAAGCAACATAAAAGCATGTGAACCCTAAACCAATTTCATATCATAAACCATAAAGAACATCATGAGCATGTTTAGTTTAAGTTCCAAGCTTCCTAGGTCCTTGGTCTTGTTATGGCCAAAAGTTACCAAGCCTAACCCTAGGTTACAAGCAACATAAAAGCATGTGAACCCTAAACCAATTTCATATCATATATTATAAGGAACCTAATGAGCATGTTTAGTTTAGGTTCTAAGCTTCCTAGTTCCTTTAATCTTGTTATGGCCAAAACTTGCCAAGCATCAACCTAGGTTACAACAACATGAAAGCATGTGAACCCTAAACCAATTTCATATCATATATCATAAGGAACATAATGAGCATGTGTAGTTTAGGTTCTAGGCTTCCTAGGTCCTTTAATCTTGTTATGGCCGAATGTTTAAGGAGCATGAAACTAAGTTTGAGCAACATACAAGCATAAGAATATCAAGTTAACTTCATATCATATCATAAGGCAAATCATGAGCATGTTAGATTTGATTTCTAAGTTTTCTTGGACCCTTAACCTCATCATGGCCGAAACCCTAAGGTAGGATGCATCTAGGTTCCAAGCAACAAGCAAGCATGAAAACACTAAGAAATCTTCATATCATATCATAAGGAAAGTCATGAGCATGATAGATTAAATTTTTACACTCTCCTAGACCTTCATTTCTATCATGGCCGAAACCCTACTAGGCATAAATCTAGGTTACAAGCAACATAAAAATATTAGAATTCTAAACATAACTCATAACCTAAGTTACATATCATAAGGGACATCGTGAGCATGTTTAGTTAGGTCTTAAGCTTCTCTAGGTCTTCTTTTCATGCCTTGGCCGAAAGTTCAAAGAACACGAATCTAAGTTCTAAGCAACGTACAAGCATAAGAACACTAAACTAATCTCCTATCATAGGGTACATATATCATAAGAAACATAGTGAGCATGTTTAGTTTAGGTCTTAAGTTTTTCTTTGTAGTTTGGTGGTCGAAAGTTTCATGAAGCAACCCTAGGTTTTTAAGAAATTTAAACTCATGGAAAAATACATGAACAACTTGTACCACAGGTGAGGGGATACTTACTTTCTTTTTCTTGGTTTTTCTTAAAAGAAGGTACCCTTGTGAAGAGGAAGAAGAAAGCTTCTCCTCCTAGTTCTTATTTGTGCTTCTCTTGCTTGTAAGGAGTAGATCTTGAGGACTCCTTCTTGTGGATTAGTTTTCTTAGGGAGAAAACCTTAGCTTGGATTCGGAAATGGAAGAGGGAAGAGTCCTAGGTCTCGGTGGAGGAGGAGGAAGGAGAAAGAAGGAGGAGGAAGAAGAAGGAGGAAGAAGTAGCTAAACTTTCTTTCCCTTTTCTTCTCTCATTCCTATTTATTCTCAATGAGGATGAAAAATGTCCCAATTCATCCCCTTAACTCCTCTATTCTCTCACCCTCTTCATTCCCATGAAAATAGCAAGAAGGAAGGAGAAAAAGACAACTTGTCTTTGTCTTTTGCTTGCTTCTTCTCTTAACCAAGAGGAAGAGGAGGAAAGCTACTTGATTTTCTCTTGTTCCCTTACTCATACTCTTACTTTTAACTATAATTTCCATTCTTTGCTAATCATATATCATTCATGACTCTAGTGGTTATCATACACCAATTTAGCTTTATCTATTATGAGGGGTTCATGGTTCAAGTCTTAACTTGTATTTTTTATTTCTTTTTGGTTCTATTTCCATTTCCCTTTTATTCTAAAAGAGATTATCCATATATATAGCTTAAATATTTCGTGGGTGTTACAATTAACACTGGCATTGGTGGATTGATGATCGATGCTCGAATCCCAAAAGTTTGCCCGTAATGCACCCGGCATTGCCTCACCAAGAGTTGCCTCACTCGGCGTCGTTGCACCGACCATCAACCTCCAATCTAGGCTTGGGCAGTGGACCGCCGGCAACTGCTGGGAGTCTATAAAGAGCCGAGCCGACGTTGGAGAGAAAGCCATGCCTCTCACGCCTACAGGTCAGAAGCAACAGCTTCCACTGTTGTGAACTTGGCCTTCGGCCAACCGAGGCCACTACTGGCCGATGTCGCTACCTCTAGAGCCAACGCTACCATGTCTGGCTATCACAGCCTTCCTTGCTATGAGTTACTATTGTAGAAGTTGAGAGAAGAAGAAGAGAAGAGATATGAGTTAGAAATGGACCCTTTGATTTGAAGACGGTCGGGACGAGCTACAATCGAGGTGGGTAGATTCTTCTTGTCTTTTGTGAGCTTTGATTATAGTGCATGATTATTTACTGTCATGTTTTAGTTAGGTCACAATTACTCCCTTACCTTAAATTTTTTCTATATTACTCCTGAGTTAGATACTTTATTGTCTATCCTTATACTTTGATCTATTATTGATAGCTATGCAGTCTTGGTTGTTATTCATGATTCGGTTTATATATATATACATGATAGTACCAGACCATAGTCTAATTGTAGGCTTATGTTTATACATTTATATTATAGTATAGTTATATACTTAGGCTCATACCTACAGGGTATTGATATTATATGTAGTATAGTTGTATACTTGTGAGGGCATATATATTAGTGAGATGGTGCAGACCAATACTTGATAGAAATCACTCCCTAGCTAAGGGATAGCGTATTCCACTAGAATTTTTCCTTTGGATCAAACCCTAGGACTACTTGATCTTGATCTCGTTGTTTATTATATATGTGATGATACCATGGAATTAGTTGAGATATTAATACTAGATGACTAGTATTCTCTTGATGAGATTGGCTAACTAGTATTTTGGGGACATGATTGTCACGCCCCCAGAGGAGACCCTGTCCGAGAAAATTTCGGCAGCATCTCCCCTGTACGATGGACAATCTGAAACTTTTCTACATCTCATATACCTCAGCCACAGGCGGCTGGAATAATAACAAGAAATAAAAACAATCACCACGCAGTTTATATATATATTCAGCCTCTGGCTGTCACAACCACGCAGTATATAACAATAGTACTCTGACTTGAAATCCACCCTACTCAACTACACTCGTAAAGCTCAAAACCGACGAACTCACCTCTTATGCCGTCCAGGCAGGCATGTAGTAGATTAAATCCAAAATCCAAATCCATCGATATAATAAAATCTATACCATGTCCATAAGTAAATAAATCCAGAACATAACAAGTGCAAACAGTCTAGAACAGAAAAGGAAACCAAACGAAAACCCAATCACATCCTCGAGGTCTGCAGGGACCAGCAACTGACAGCATCAACCTGAAAATATCAACAATGGAGGCGGGGTGAGTCCAACACTCAGCAGGTACAATTGATATGCAAAGTAAAGAAACAACACCTAGCACTAATCATGCGTACAGTCTCCTGATAAGAAAGATAAAAATGCATCTGAAGTAAACAGGAGAATGCTGTACTAACCAGGTCCTGAGTATAAGGTCAAACAGTCCGAGTGGTATAGGAATCCTGTATGCATGTCAAACATAGGTATCCAAACAATATGCAGCATATAAATGCAGCAAACACAAACACAAGCAATAAATGCATCATGCATATGATGCCAATGATGTGTCCTGGTCACCCCTGACGCCAGTCGATCATCTCACACAATAGTGAGGCCGAGTGGGTAGGGCTGTGACAACCGTGCACTCTGTCGTCACTACTCCTGATGAGTGACCGAGTGGACGGGATGTTGTTGGAGTACACCTATCCTCCTACCCCAAATCATAAATGGGGGAGCGCAATGCTCTCAACTCCTGGTACACGATGACGGGGAGGAATCCCTGCTGGCTAACACGTTGTGTCACACTACCCATGAGCGGACCAACGGAGCCAAACAAAGTCCCTGCTGCAACACACTCTGCCTGAATCGACCACTAACCCATGAGTGGTGGTGTGTGCAGATCCATGTAACTGGCGATGTGCTCAACAATAATGGAGCGGACTATCGCACAGCATGCAATCATGCATATGGTGCATGGCAATAACCATAAAAACATCCTGACCTAATCCATATATATAGAAAAGTACACCCTAGGTCAACGAATCATATCGAATCAAAGGTACACAGAAGGTATAAAAACCTAGGTCCTGAACATGGTGAAGCATGGTATATCACTACCCCCTATAAGCATGTATAAACAGGTAAAATATACATGAGATGCAAATCAATCAATCAATCAAGCACGTACCAAGATTTGGGTAGTGATTAACCGAAACAGATAAGAAACACAATTGATGCAATATGTTAATTCCATTACTAGGCATATCAAAGATAAAAAGTCAAAAGTACCCGCCTCCAATCAAAAAGTCCAATCCGAAATTGATCCCTCGTCGAGACACCGTCTCGAATCAATGTCCTATACCAATCAATATATATATTTTTATTTAGCTAAAATTCATAAGAATTTAAATAGCTAAATAAAATCCACAAGACTAAATTAGGGAAAACCCTAATTAACATAACCAATTGCCTACCCCAAAATTAAATCTAACCCAGATATAACCTAATATCCTATACAAAATTATACAGCATGGAACATCCTCCATAGGAACCCAACCAAATTCACTAAACATGCTCACCTAAGTGTACGAATAATGATCAGATTCCTCAGCTCCAACAACAGCTTAATCCCGTTGACACCAAACCTAGATATCAATCAACCTCATCTGTGAGTTATTTCTGCATCCAACCAATGATCAAATACAAAGAAACAACAAAGGTAAGCTGCTTACCTCACTCACCAGAAAGGGGAAAACCTTGCCCTAGACTTAGCCCCGACGCCACTGCCGGTACTGGTTTCTCAGCGTCGGCCGCCGTCGCCGTGCCCTAGCACCGCCGCCGACACATCCCCTCACCTCTTGCCGTCGGCCACAGACCGAGCAGTGCCGACCATCATTGGAGACTGCTTGTTTCCGTGCCCTAACACTTCCTTGCTGCCCTCTTTTGTGCTCTGGATCAGCAATCGGCCACTGCAGCCTCCCTTGTGCACTGTTTGGTTGATCGCAGCCTAGCTCCTTGCCCTAAATCTGCCGAGCCCTAATTTGTTCTTCACTGCCGTGCCCTAGGTTTTCCCCTTTCTGGTGAGTGAGGTAAGCAGCTTACCTTTGTTGTTTCTTTGTATTTGATCACTGGTTGGATGCAGAAATAACTCACAGATGAGGTTGATTGATATCTAGGTTTGGTGTCAACGGGATTAAGCTGTTGTTGGAGCTGAGGAATCTGATCATTATTCGTACACTTAGGTGAGCATGTTTAGTGAATTTGGTTGGGTTCCTATGGAGGATGTTCCATGCTGTATAATTTTGTATAGGGTATTAGGTTATATCTGGGTTAGATTTAATTTTGGGGTAGGCAATTGGTTATGTTAATTAGGGTTTTCCCTAATTTAGTCTTGTGGATTTTATTTAGCTATTTAAATTCTTATGAATTTTAGCTAAATAAAAATATATATATTGATTGGTACAGGACATTGATTCGAGACGGTGTCTCGACGAGGGATCAATTTCGGATTGGACTTTTTGATTGGAGGCGGGTACTTTTGACTTTTTGTCTTTGATATGCCTAGTAATGGAATTAACATATTGCATCAATTGTGTTTCTTATCTGTTTCGGTTAATCACTACCCAAATCTTGGTACGTGCTTGATTGATTGATTGATTTGCATCTCATGTATATTTTACCTGTTTATACATGCTTATAGGGGGTAGTGATATACCATGCTTCACCATGTTCAGGACCTAGGTTTTTATACCTTCTGTGTACCTTTGATTCGATATGATTCATTGACCTAGGGTGCACTTTTCTATATATATGGATTAGGTCAGGATGTTTTTATGGTTATTGTCATGCACCATATGCATGATTGCATGCTGTGCGATAGTCCGCTCCATTATTGTTGAGAACATCGCCAGTTACATGGATCTGCACACACCACCACTCATGGGTTAGTGGTCGATTCAGGCAGAGTGTGTTACAGCAGGGACTCTGTTAGGCACCGTTGGTCCACTCATGGGTAGTGTGACACAACGTGTTATCCGGCAGGGATTCCTCCCCGTCTTTGAGTACCGGGAGATGAGAGCATTGCGCTCCCCCATTTATGATTTGGGGTAGGAGGATAGGTGTACTCCGACAGCATCCCGTCCACTCGGTCACTCATCAGGAGTAGTGACGACAGAGTGCATTGTGTGAGATGATCGACTAGCGTCAGGGGTGACCAGGACGCATCATTGGCATTATATGCATGATGCATTTATTGCTTGTATTTGTGGTTGCTGCATTTATATGCTGCATATTGTTTGGATACCTATGTTTGACATGCATACAGGATTCCTATACCACTCGGACTGTTTGACCTTATACTCAGGACCTGGTTAGTACAGCATTCTCCTGTTTACTGCAGATGCATTTTTATCTTTCTTATCAGGAGACTGTACGCATGATTAGTGCTAGGTGTTGTTTGATTCACCCCGCCTCCATTGTTGATATTTTCAGGTTGATGCTGTCAAGAGAGAGTTCCAGTTGCTGGTCCCTGCACACCTCGAGGATGTGATTGGGTTTTCGTTTGGTTTCCTTTTCTGTTCTAGACTGTTTGCACTTGTTATGTTCTGGATTTATTTACTTATGGACATGGTATAGATTTTATTATATCGATGGATTTGGATTTTGGATTTAATCTACTACATGCCTGCCTGGACGGCATAAGAGGTGAGTTCGTCGGTTTTGAGCTTTACGAGTGTAGTTGAGTAGGGTGGATTTCAAGTCAGAGTACTATTGTTGTTTACTATTATATACTGCGTGGTTGTGACAGCCAGAGGCTGAATATATATATAAACTGCGTGGTGATTATTTTTATTTCTTGTTATTATTCCAGCCGCCTGTGGCTGAGGTATATGAGATGTAGAAAAGTTTCAGATTATCCACCGTACAGGGGAGATGCTGCCGAAATTTTCTCGGACAGGGTCTCCTCTGGGGGCGTGACAATTTAGTGGTATCAGAGCACAGTTTTACGATCTTTTGTTTCGTATTTTGGATTTTCGAGATTTATCTGATACCAATTTATTTGGTATCAGAGCGGGTTATGATACCTGCTTTTGGTGTTCTGGAGATTTATCGGATACCGGTTGTGAGTATTCTGGATATTTGGGTTAGCCAGGTTTGCGAGTCAAACTGGGCATTATCGGATTTTCGATATGGTTATGTTTTGAATTTCCGTTTCGGATTTATTTGGATTTCTGGCGATATGTACGTTCGGAATTTTGAGGTCAAATTGGGGACTGGACAGCGACGGAACATCTCCAAATGGCAAATAGGTATGTTGTTATTTTATGTTGGTTATATTGGTATTGATATCTGTAATTTAATTTAACAGATATGAGATGATCTACTCGTATTGCTGCGAGACGTGGTGCTAGACGACCACGTGCGAGGACCACGGGATCTCTGGATATGCCAGAGATGCCCACTGCTAGTGAGCCTGTCAGTCAGGGACAGACTCAGGATGCAGCGGGAGCATCGGGCTCTCAAATCCCGATAGCTCCTGTAGAGATACCTACTTTGGCCACACCGACGGTATCCACGCCTACCCTGTTTACAGTACCATCAGGGGTACCATTGGTGTACCCGACATCTGCTCCAGCGCAGCCTACGACGTATTCAGTGCTACCACCACTTGGATCTACAGTGTATCCTATACCAGTGGCACCTGTACCCCCAGTGCCTACAGTAGCAGCTGCTGCACCATATCCGGTACCATTACCTACCGTACCTCCAGTTGCCACCACCTTTGTTCCCCAGACAGTACCATCGACGGCTTATGCTCCGGTATATACAGCAGCACTGGGAGTTCCTCCTCCGGTTTATTCCACGGTACCACCTGTAGTATCAGCTCCAGTGTTTCTGCCAGTTCCTGCAACCGTCCCGACACAGATCACTGATATTGTCGCTGCACGAGCTAGGATTCCAGCACTGGCTGAGTCGATGAAGACTCGTTTCACTCTTTTCCGCGGAGATCTCGATCCGAGTATGGCTCTGTCATGGATAGAGACTATGGAGCAGACTTTCTTCTATATGGCTTGCTCCGAGTGGGAGAAAGCAAAGCTGGCTGCTTACCATTTACGGGATGAAGCTAATGTCTGGTGGGTTACTCAGCGTTCTATTATTGGTGAGCGCAACGTCACATGGACCAGGTTCAGAGAGGCTTTTGAGAGCCGTTTCTTTCCACTGTCCTATCAGATGTCTCGCCGACAGGATTTTATGAGTCTGAGGCAGAATAATCGCTCAGTGACCGAGTATAATACTGAATTCCTCCGGTTGGCTCAGTTTTGTCCAGAGTTAGTTGCGGAGGACAGAACTCGCATGATGCAGTTTATACAGGGATTGGATGGTTATCTGCATGTACAGCTTGCCGGATTAGGGATTTCATCTTACTCTGATGCATTGAATCGAGCTTTGATGATAGAGTTAGCTCGGCGATATCCGGACGGAAAAGAAAGCATCTGGTCGACATCAGGCGGTCCAGCGAACCTGGCGGCAGGACAGCCTCGAGTAGTCACAGACGGTCGGTCGAGGTACTTGGGGCGTCTTGTTGGCCTCGAAATCGGCGGTCTTCTTGGGCGTTCCGGTTTTCTCGGCGAACCGCAACCACCTTCGGTGATACACATTGTTTGAGATGTGGATCCGAGATCACCTCACCCGGCTTGCTCTGGGACGGTCGGTTTGCTTTTATTGCAAGCTGCACCTGAGCCGAGATTGTCGGTGAAGGCTCGGCACGGCACGGAGGGTCGGTCGAGAGGGGCAGTCTAGTCGATCGGGCATATCGAGGAGGCGGCCCAATCTTCACAACGTCGTGAGGGCGGCTCCCTCCGCGGCAACATTTGGCATGCTTGGGCGGAGTACTCGGTGCTTAGCACCCAGTTTTGCTCGGGACCTTATTATCCTCAGGCGATATCGAGACTCGATTCCGGCCGGTACCGATGCTCACCATCCTCTCGGTCTTATCGCACATAGTCCGGCGCCTTCGATGGCGACCTTGACCGCGGCCCGGCGGCGATTACCACCTCCTCCTCCGAGGTGGTCGTGTTCATGCTATTACGGAGAGGATGCTCGGCGGGCGACGGATCCGTTTTCCGCGGTACGATTTCCATTTATGCATTTACTGCTGATATTTTGATTGATACTGGCAGTTCGCACTCTTTTATATCTCGTACCTTTATGCGGGAGATTGGTAGATTACCTACTGTTAGGTTGCGGCGATTGACTGTCTCCCTACCGTCCGGTGATACTTTAGACGTCACCCAGGAGATCAGAGGTTGCCCGTTAGACTTTGGCAACATGATACTTACGGTAGATCTTCTAGTATTGGAGATGGTCGAGTTTGATATCATTCTTGGCATGGATTGGCTGTCAGTATATCATGCTACCGTTGATTGCCAGACGAGGGTGGTCACCTTCCGGCCTCCGAACCAACCCTCGTGGAGTTTCACTGGCATCAGAGACGACGGCATCTCGATTATTTCGGCGATTCAGGCGCAGAAGCTGCTGTCTCACGGCTGTCATGGTTTTCTGTTGTCGTTGATCAGTACTGAGGACAGTAGTAGTTCGCAGCTCTCCGACGTTCTTGTTGTCCGGGAGTACCCAGATGTATTTCCAGAGGAGCTGCCAGGTTTGCCTCCCAGAAGGCCAGTGGAGTTCGCTATTGAGCTGATTCCGGGAACCGCGCCGACATCGAAAGCTCCGTATCGTATGGCACCAAAAGAGTTGAACGAGCTGAAGGTTCAACTCCAGGAGCTTTTAGACAGAGGATTCATTCGCCCTAGTGTTTCACCATGGGGTTCTCCAGTTCTATTTGTCAAGAAGAAAGACGGCACCATGAGGTTATGTATTGACTACAGGCAGCTGAATTCAGTGACCGTCAGAAATAAATATCCATTACCACGGATTGAGGATTTGTTTGATCAGCTCAGAGGTACTTCAGTGTATTCTAAGATTGATCTGCGATCCGGATATCATCAGTTGAGAGTCAGAGATTCTGATATCCAGAAGACAGCTTTCCGTACCAGATACGGTCATTATGAGTTTTTGGTAATGCCATTTGGGCTTACCAATGCTCCAGCGGTGTTTATGGACTTGATGAACCGCATCTTTCTGGAGTATCTGGATCAGTTTGTTATCGTTTTCATTGATGATATATTGGTCTACTCTCGTTCCGAGGAGGAGCATGCACAGCATCTTCGCATAGTCTTGGAGATTCTTCGACGACATCAGCTGTACGCGAAGTTCAGCAAGTGTGCATTCTGGCTATCCTCAGTTGGTTTTCTAGGACACGTGGTTTCTAGCAGAGGTATTTCAGTTGATCCTCAGAAGATCGAGGCTGTCACCGGTTGGGAGCAGCCGAAGGCAGTTCAGGAGATCCGCAGTTTTCTAGGATTGGATATTACCAACGTTTTGTCGAGGGATTCTCGCGTATTGCTATGCCGTTGACACGTCTTACCAGGAAAGGCGTGAAGTTTACATGGTCCGAGGATTGCGAGACAAGCTTTCAGGAGCTGAAGCGGAGATTAGTGTCGGCTCCAGTTTTGGTTTACCTTCTGGAGAGGATGGATTTGTACTTTACACCGACGCGTCTCTACAGGGTTTGGGCGCTGTTCTGATGCAGCACGGTAGAGTAGTCTCTTATGCTTCTCGTCAGCTGAAGGAGCATGAGAAGAACTACCCAGTTCATGACTTGGAGTTAGCTGCCATCATCTTTGCTCTGAAGCTTTGGCGGCATCATTTATATGGTATCACATTTGAGATTCTCACTGATCATAAGAGTCTCAAATACATTTTCACTCAGAAGGAGCTTAATCTCCGACAGAGGAGATGGATGGAGTTCCTGAAGGACTACGATTGTACCATTAGCTACCACCCGGGAAAAGCTAATGTGGTTGCCGATGCGCTCCAGAGGGACTTTGGCTTGCCACCGGACTTCAGTCACAGACTTGATTCAGAGTTTCTCGGAGTTAGATCTTGAGGAACAGGGACCGACAGAGCAGGGTATTCTTGTTACCATGGTTGCTCAGTCGTCGATCAGGACGAGGATCCGAGAGGCACAGGCCAGTGATCAGCATTTGCAATTTATTAGCAGTCAGATAGCTTCCGGGCAGCAGACCGAGTTTATACGAGACGAGGAGGGTATTATATTCTTCCGAGACAGATTATGCGTACCTCAGTCTCATCCGGTCTTACAGGAGCTATTACAGGAGGCACGCCGTTCTCGATTTGCGATCCATCCAGGCGGGACCCGTATGTATCGAGACTTGAGACGTTCCTATTGGTGGAACGGTATGAAGAAAGACATCGCGGATTTCGTAGCTAGATGTCTTGTTTGTCAACAGGTGAAGGCTGAACACCAGAGACCTCGAGGATGTGATTAGGTTTTCGTTTGGTTTCCTTTTCTGTTCTAGACTGTTTGCACTTGTTATGTTCTGGATTTATTTACTTATGGACATGGTATAGATTTTATTATATCGATGGATTTGGATTTTGGATTTAATCTACTACATGCCTGCCTGGACGGCATAAGAGGTGAGTTCGTCGGTTTTGAGCTTTACGAGTGTAGTTAAGTAGGGTGGATTTCAAGTCAGAGTATTATTGTTGTTTACTATTATATACTGCGTGGTTGTGACAGCCAGAGGCTGAATATATATATAAACTGCGTGGTGATTGTTTTTATTTCTTGTTATTATTCCAGCCGCCTGTGGCTGAGGTATATGAGATGTAGAAAAGTTTCAGATTGTCCACCGTACAGGAGAGATGCTACAGCTTCCACTGTTGTGAACTTGGCCTTCGGCCAACCGAGGCCACTACTGGCCGATGTCGCTACCTCTAGAGCCAACGCTGCCATGTCTGGCTATCACAGCCTTCCTTGCTATGAGTTACTATTGTAGAAGTTGAGAGAAGAAGAAGAGAAGAGATATGAGTTAGAAATGGACCCTTTGATTTGAAGACGGTCGGGACGAGCTACAATCGAGGTGGGTAGATTCTTCTTGTCTTTTGTGAGCTTTGATTATAGTGCATGATTATTTACTGTCATGTTTTAGTTAGGTCACAATTACTCCCTTACCTTAAATTTTTTCTATATTGCTCCTGAGTTAGATACTTTATTGTCTATCCTTATACTTTGATCTATTATTGATAGCTATGCAGTCTTGGTTGTTATTCATGATTCGGTTTATATATATATACATGATAGTACCAGACCATAGTCTAATTGTAGGCTTATGTTTGTACATTTATATTATAGTATAGTTATATACTTAGGCTCATGCCTACAGGGTATTGATATTATATGTAGTATAATTGTATACTTGTGAGGGCATATATATTAGTGAGATGGTGCAGACCAATACTTGATAGAAATCACTCCCTAGCTAAGGGATAGCGTATTCCACTAGAATTTTTCCTTTGGATCAAACCCTAGGACTACTTGATCTTGATCTCGTTGTTTATTATATATGTGATGATACCATGGAATTAGTTGAGATATTAATACTAGATGACTAGTATTCTCTTGATGAGATTGGCTAACTAGTATTTTGGGGACATGATTGTCTATTTTTTGCCTATATTTTAGTATGATTATTATTGGGTGCTACTTGGAATTCCGTTCTGTTTCTCTTGTTCAAAAATTTGTACAAGAGTAGAACTTTTCCTAACAGCCCATGTGCTCTACAGAAGTTAAACTTGGATTGCAAACGAAACTTAACATTTTTACCCCAAGTTCAACCCATGTGTTCTTCAGAAGTTAAATCGTATTACAGAAGTTGATTAAATATCTATTTCAAAGATTAGCTTCCAGGTTAAACATGACGACGCACTCGGCCTTTTTGGGTATGGGATCATCCACCACTTCTTAGACAAAGTCTTTCAAAGAAATTAAATATTTAAACTTCTTATAGTAACCTTAGGTTTAACTATAGAAACCACAATAGAAACACAAAATTGGAATACAAAATCAAAATACAAAATCGATAGCCTCTTGTGTTGGTATTTCAGGATTCATACAAAGAACACAAACTAATTATGGAGCGAAAACAAATAATTAGTTATACCTTTCTTTGCAGCTAAAGACCTCTTGATCTTCTGTTGTATTCCTCTCCTCCTCTTGGACGTCGTGTGGGCGACGATCTACCAAGATGAAATCCACCTGAACCTTCTTCTTTGCCTACAAGTTTTGGCCACCCAAGGAATGCCAAAATAGGAAACTTCCTTCTCTTCTTCTTCCCCTCCAAGCAAACCGGCCACAAGAAGATGGAGTTTGTTGTGCCACCGGCCTTAAGAGAAGAAAACAAAGGGAGAAGAGAAAAAGAGAAGGGTCGACCACCAAGGAAAAGAGAAGAGGGAAAGCTTAGGTTTCAGCCCTAAGGGAACAAGAGAAATATGGAGATGTGTTATGTGTTATTAGTTATTCCCATGAGGCACCCTCTACCTCTCTTTTATAATCCTTGGTCATGGAAAAAAAGGAAATTTTAATAATAATTAAAATCTCTCTCTTTTAAATTTCCTACTATGATGGCTACAAAAGGAAAGTTTAAAATTAAACTTCTCTTCTAAATCATGGTTACAAAAAAGGGAAGTTTTATCAAAATTAAAATCTCTCTTTTAAAACCAATTTAGATGACAACAAAAAAGGAAAGATTTTAAAATTTCAAACTCTCTTTAAAAATCATATAGATGGCTTCAAAATAAGGAAAGATTTTAAAATTAAAATCTCTCTTTTAATCCTTTGTAGATTGCTATAAAAGGAAATATTTTAATTAAAATCTCTCTTTTTATTTCTTTAGTGGTCAGCCCCTTGCTTGGTCACCAAGCAAGGCATGGCCGGCCACATCTTGGACACCAAGATGGGCTTGGTCGACCGCTTGCTTGGGCACCAAGTAAGGATGTGGTCGGCCCCTAACTTGGGTAAGAAGCTGGGCTTTTGGTGGATAAAAACGTTTTTAAAAAGAGGCTACAACAGGGACCTAGAAGAGGAATTAGTTTTGACCTCCTGATGGACTTGAGCTTCCTGTGTTCGACCCGAACACCCAACTCAAGTTCATCAATAATAACTCATACCACTAAAGAGTTATTATTGAACTACCGCACCAATCCTATATTACATTATGGGCTTCTTCTTATCATAAGTGCATTAGTCTCCATGTGTTTAAGATATCGAATATCCATTAATTAAATGAGTTACTAACAACTCACTTAATTAATATCTATCTCCAAAAGTAGTACCACTCAACTTCATTATCATATCGGACTAAGTCCACCTGCAGGGTTTACATGATAATCCTTATGAGCTCCTCAAGGGGACACCATCAACCTAGATAACTAGGATACTGTTTCCTTCTATAATCAATAACACACCATATAAATAATATTATTTCCCAACTTATCGGGCCTATTGATTTAACGAATAAATCTCACCCATTGATAAATTAAAGAAATAAATACTAAGTATATGTGCTTGTTATTATATTGGGATTAAGAGTACGCACATCCATAATAACAGAGGTTCTGTTCTTTTATGCAGTCAGTATAAAAGGAAATAACCTCAAATGGTCCTGCTCAATATACACATAGTGTACTAATGTAATTTTATAGTCAAGATAAACTAGTACCAAATTACACTACAACTATTTCAATGGTTTATCCCAATCCATTTTGGTTGTGAGCTACTATTTATAATTCATAAGGAACTAATAACATGATCTTCTGTGTAACACCACACACCATGTTATCTACAATATAAATTAAATGGACAACTATATTTTACTAAATACAGACATTTGACCAATGTGATTCTCATTTCAAAATAAATGTTCATATAAAAAGCTAAGATTTTAATATACATCCTAACAATTATATCGTAGTATAGGGTACCGAGTATCCAAGTAAACCCTTACTTATTATGTAGGCTCATGAATATATATATATATATATATATATATATATATATATATTAGTAAGATAATACTATAGTGTAGTATTTTAAGTATCCTACTAGATTCGTGGTTAGTATATCCTATCGATCATTATCTCCCATTTGCAGTTGAGAGAGTTGTCAACGACCGTTAGTATATCCTGTCAATCATTGTCTCTCATTTGTGGTTGAGAGAGTCATCAACAACCGTTAGTATATCCTATCAATCATTGTCTTCATTTGTGATTGAGAGGGTCGTTAGTGATCATTAGTATATCCTGCCGACCATTGTCTCTCATTCATGGTTGAGAGAGTCATCAGCGACCGTTAGTATATCCTGTCAACTATTATCCCTCATTCATGGTTGAAAGAGTCGTCAGCGATCATGACATATCTGACTGCCCACGAGACCATTCGTGGTAGCGAGTTTACGTGTAGTTCGTAGCTAGATAGCTACGTATATACCCTGTCTGCCCATGAGACCATTCGTGGTAACGAGTTTGCCTGCAGATAGTGACTGTTTACTTATCCCATCTGCCCATGAGATCATTCGTGGTAGCGAGTTCGCCTATAGATAGTGACTATTTATTTACCCTGACTGCCCATGGAACCATCAGTGGTAAAGCGTTCTCTTGTAGTCAGTGCTTGTTATATATTTACTATATGTTGGTCATGTATTTATTCGTGCATGTTGGGATGTAACATATGAACTCCCGATTTATTGGTCATACTTAGTTGAACAGGTTAGTAGATGAGTATGTAGTTAGTTATGCTCTGTTAGTGGTGATTCGCTCTGTTAGTGGTTAATCACATTGACTCTCTTACTATTATAGTAAGTACTACTCCTGAGACTACATCCTTTGATCTTTTGATAGTATATTATTCATGCACTATATTCTTCTACCCACTGAGTTATTGTACTCACTATCCTTTTCTTTTCCTTTGACTTTCAGGTTAGCAGATAGAGAAGGTATTGTATCGCTCAGAGGTCCTGGCTGCCTATCCCGCTCGAGTTGGATTTTTGTTGAGTTGCTTCTCTTTATTGTTTCCATTGCTTATAGTTATAGTTCTTTCAATTCTGGATTTTGAGTGTTTCACATGTATATGTATATATACACGCATTGCCATTTTTGACTTGGTATTATTATATTCATCGATATTTTATGTTGGCTCGAATTGATTCAATATTGTATTTCCTATATTGTCACTAGAGGTACTATCCAGTTTAGCAGACAAGTATACCCTCGGAGCATGACAGTTAGACCCTGGGGATACCAAGATTAAGGCTAAACAACCTTACGCGTTGGTTGGAATGACTGACTCGTTCTATAACAGTCCAACTATAGAGGGTAGTACGTACGTGTATCCACCTAGTCTTAAATTCGGACGAACATGTATGTTTTGATGGTAAAAAAATCTGGCCATGCAAATATCCGGCTATGAAATGGCACAGTGTAGTTGCATCTCTCTTAATAACCCTTTATAGGCCCATGCGGATAGATGAACAACTGGGTCTGCAACACTTATCCTTATACTTCCACCTAGACGGGATCCCAATAAAGTTCAGAGTTATGCAAAATATAATAGAGTGGCTTAATGATCGAGAGCTCAACTAAATATTCTAATAGAGTGGCTTGCTTAAAGACCGGTCGGGATATACTCAACAGACAATATTCTAATAAGGTGACCAGCTTAAAGATCGATCGAAAGGTACTCAACGAACAACAACATAACGAGAAGGTCGGATTAAAGAACGACCAACATACATACAATATGGCACATGACGAAGTCACTTATATAGAATGCAATTGAACGTCTCAACAGGACAGTCGGCTTAAATACTGGTCGAGTTATATTCAACAGATATTCCAATCAAGTGGTCGGCTTAAGGACCGACCGAGATATCCCTATCAAATAACATCAATCCAACCGGGTAGCTGGCTTAAAAACTGGTCAAGACCTATTCAGTCAACAACATCATCCTAACAGGGTGGTCAGCTTAAGGACTGGTCGGGTTATATTCAATCAATAACAGCATCTCAATAGAGCGGTTGGCTTAATGATCGACCGAGACATATTCAACAGACACATCTTGACAACCTGGTATAATAATAATTATGTATCAGAGAATATCCTTCTGAAACATTCTTCAGGAATCATCGTGTTCCCCGTCAACAGACCAATTATAACAACATATTCCTTAGGTCACTTTAGTGATAACAGAAACTAAAAACGACAAAAGGGGTATACACCTGGGTCAACAGAAGATTCCTTAGACGATTGCAGTTGTACCCTCTTCTTTACCTAACAACCTCTGACACATTTCGTCGCCTCATGATTGCGGAGATTACGTGAGATAGGATACAAAACGGGAGTCCTCTCCGTGATGAAGGAATGCTCACTGACATCTGCAACTCTACTCTCGTGTACACGTTGTTACTATTCTTCATTCACTAAGATTGGGACTGACTTGAGCGTCAGAGAGCCTTCGCTAGAGACTCCTCCTAGTTTCAAGGCGCTTACGTTTGGTTGGATTGTCTTTGTATGTGCAAGATCGGAGGAGAAGCTTCTTTTGAAGATAAAGGTCTTCTGACTGTCAATCTTTCATCTATTATGCCTAATGCATCATCTCCGTATGTCGTAAACAGGATCACAATCCATGTAATTTAATTGTTTTTTTAATTACAAGTTCTTCTTTTCATCACGCTAATTTGTAATTTTTTATTTTCTTACCTATTATATACGTCATGCACTATTACATATACGTATTGATTGATTTAAGAAAAAAAACTTATTAAGTGTTTATTTCTCTCCTCCCCCTCCTCTCAACTAGTCTCTTGATATAACAAGTAAAAAAAATGATAATCTAAATTAACCTCATTGATTATTCTTGAAATGATCTACCTGATCCTACAAAAATTTCTCATCAACCACCAGGATAAATCGAAAAGCACACACAACGATCAGTCCAGAAATCCGATATCTTTTAGTTACACCCCTATTTAAAGTAAAAATTCCTATAAATACTTATAGTCTTTATATATCAGATATAACAAACATTAAACATATATATAGATATATAAAGATATTTCAAGATTTGGTATTTGATAACTAACAAACATTAAACCTATATAGATATAGATATATAAAGATATTTCAAGATTTGGAATTTGATAACTTGGATGAGAAAAGGATAATAACACCGTTTGAATCTTTAGAATTTAATTCTATTAATTTGTAATATTAAAATTATGATTTTCTAATAGACCAAGTAAAACTAATTTTAAAATTAAAAATACGAGGTTAAAATAATTTTCAAACTAAAAGCATATAATTCTCGTGATTAAAAGATGTGAAAAATATTATATCTATTAGTCATGTGATTAAACATTTCTAAATAAGCTCTGAAGAAGACGTCTCTAATTTCGCTAATCATATAAACTAACTAAATAAGTCATAAAGCCAACCCTTGAATATACAACTAACTAAATAAAAACTCATCAAGCTTATATGATTGATTCAAGACAACTCCTTCACGAATAAGCACCTTTTTTTAAGACGAGAAAAACTGCACTCTGTTTGCTGAGGTGAAATTTTTACCGTTTGACGAGATTTGCAGAGGCAAACCAGCTGAATCATCCATTATTAAGAATCTCTAATGTTTTGTATAAGTCCAGAAGCTAAGCTAATAATCAAACACACCAGCGTTGAGCATTGCCTGCATTAACTAATTCAGGACGCGACGAGGAGAGCATGACCTCGTTACTTCATGGCTGACTGCACCACGACGCTTCCCTCCCTCCTACAGCGGGTGGTATGGAACGTACCCTAGCGACGATTTGATACTGCTCACAATGTCGCTGCACCTAACCATAAGGCTCAGCATTTGGTTCGCCAACTCCTTGTTCACCATGGGTCTACCCTCCCCCTCGCCATACTGTCTATAATTATGCGTCTGGGGATCGGCAGATCGAGGCCCACGAAGGGAAGACGGCGGCGGCGGGGGCACACGATCCATCGCCACCCGGTTCACTGGAGGCAGTCCGAAGGAAGCAGATGAAGCTGGAGTCACCGGCGGTGGGGGTATATAAGGGGAGTTATCAATAGTCCTTGAAGGATAGGAATGAAGCGCCGATAGCGGCAGCGGCGGTGGTGGAGGAAGAAAAGCACCTGATTTTGTAGTGTTATTGATGACGGATTCTAGAGGAAGGGAGAAGGGGGGTGGTTCAGCATCGCTACGACTATAGCTGCTTCCTGCAACAGCCGGCGACATTCCTGGCTTCCCGTCCACATTGTCCAACATGAATTTTACACGGGGCGTCTCTCTGCTGCTGCTGCTGATGGTGGTGGTAGGGCCAGCATCGTCACCAGGCTTCTTCAGAATGGATTTGAGCAGCCCTGGCTTGTGGTTTGGATTTAGCAACAGCCTCAACGAGGTGGTTGGGTTGCTCCCGGGTCGGAATTGGACACCTTCAGCTTGTCGCGACTCCAGCTTCTTCCCACCGGCATCAGCGGACGGTTCCTGGGACTGTGTGTCAGCGTCGCGGAGATAGAAGTGTCCCTTAACCTGGCCGAACATTTTGTTGGCGCGGGCGTACTTGAGGGCGGCCTCTGCGTCGGGCTTGAACTTGTACACCACCTTGCAGGTGTAGGATTTCCAGTACACGCGAGTGTCGGGGAGCTCGAGCGGCCCGAAGCGGGTGAACCTCGCTTTCAAGGAGGCGATGGATGGAAGCGTCGTCCGAGGTGGGAACTTCATCACGAGAGTAGTCGGACAGGGAACTCGAGGCGGGGGAGGTTCTTGCTTCTTGACGGGCTCCATTGTTTTGGCATTGCTAGGTTTCGCTGTCACACTATGCATTGCGGCTACTGCAGGCATCGTCGTCGTGGAGGCGCTGCCTGCGTCCTTCAGGTTGCGCTTCTTACTGATCGACGATTTCTTTTCAATGGTCAAAGCCTTGACTTTGTTTACTTTTGTCTGCCTCTTTGCGCTCATATCCTCTTCTCGATCAGATGGAGTGCGTTTCCGTCCTGCCACAACAGGATCGTCGGACCTAAATCCGGCTTTTGGTGGCTTCGCAGAGGCAGTTGGCTCCTTGCCCTCCATAGCTGTCTTCACTGGAGTAATCTCCGCGGTCCCACCAACAGACTCCTGCTGCGACCTAGGAGGTTTGGGAGCTTGGACCTCCACGGCGTCATCCTCGCTGGAGAGAGAAAGAGCCAAGCTTTTCTGGTAGACCATCGACCGGAACTTGAGGAAGACATGCAGCGCAACCCCCGAGGCGTCGCGCTCAATTCCGTAAAAAGGATCGAGTGCTAGTTCATGCAGGTCGGCTACCAGCTCTGGTAGCTGCTGACTGCGGGAGTTCAAGTCAATCTTGGGGCGTTGAAAGGAGAAGGGAAAGGAGGTCGCTCGCGCGACTGCATCCGCTCTCTTGGATTGCTCCGGCCCAATGCTATTTAATCTGGACGCTAATTTCCTATAAGGATCGTCATCTTTCGCCATCCTAGCATGATCTGGTAGCAAGCCGGATTCGGTGCTCTGTTCCTTGTGCTTCTTTTTTATCTTCTTCTTGGCATTTCTGGCAAGATCGGTTGGGTCGGAACTACCATCCACGCGCAGGCGCTTTTTGATCTTCTTCTTCACCTTTGGGATTCCATCGACGACAATAATGTCATTGGGCCGGGCCAACAAGATCTCTTCTTTAGCATCGGCAACTATGCCAGAGACAGCAGGGTCTAGTTTCCTGAACTCAATCACGCTCATCTGCGGCGTCTTTCGAGGACTAATAGCAACGGGAATATCCACCCCCAATGGGGCCGATCTTTGTTCTGAGATGACTAGTCCCTGTTCGAGCAGGTTTGGGGAGGTTTGCGGCAGCTTGTCGTCGATGAAAACGGAAGGAGCTCTCTTCTGGAGCACGTAGTCACCGTGAACCGAGGCATCCTGGAAGGCGAGACTTGGTTGGGTGGGGGGTTGCTGAGTTGTGGGGAAGAGATTGTAGAAATTGCCGTAGGGCTGGGTAGGAGAGGTGAAGTCCGGCAAAGGAGGGCCGGCGATCGTAGCAGTGGTAGAAAATTGTTCATCTCTCCGCTTCAGCACGTATTTGTTCTTCTTCGCAGATGGAGATTTGGACACTTTGGGACCAGAAGCGAGCTTAGGGGCGGAGCTTTTCTTTGGGCGGAGGGGCTCAGGCATCACGAGCTGACCGCTCAAAGGCGCCGCTGAGCAAGAAAAGGAAAACAACAAATAAGACATCATCAATACCACCGGTTCAGTTGGTTTGGTTATCGATAAACAAAAAATTAGAAACAATAGATTACTAATAAATTGACAGAGCGCTTCTGCAAGTAAATAAACTATATCCTCGCCCGTTAATAAACAGAGCAATAATAAATGGTTTAGTCATGCCAGGTACATTAAATGGTTCAATTAAAATAAAAATAAAAATAATAAACAAAGTTTGACGTCTAAATCTATATAAAGACCAGGATAATATCTAAATAACTTATTTTGCGTTCATACTTGTCCTCAAATTAATTAGAAGGCCACAGTCAACTTCTAATAGCATCATGGCCTACCACGTGTTAAGAAATGCGAGTGAGGACCGGCCCCCTTATTCGATACTTTGTTGATTTTTTTTAAATTATTTATTCAAAAAATTAAATGAATGGAAGAGGTTGGCTTTCCAAATTCCGGAGCGGCCGGGCGTCACTGCGTCCTGCCGGTTATTATATTAAATAACTTATGCGAAAGACGAATCGTGCCAATGACGCAGGAAAACACGCCACAACACCTATCGAACACCAAGCCAGCATACCGAAACTCACGACAAAACAGCAACCCTGAACACCACATACTTTCCTGCCTTCGAATGAAACATCAACCTCGTGTCAAAAAGTTTGTGTTTCATCCGAAGGCAGGAAAGTATCTTCTAACACATCTTCGGATCTTATCCAATGCAGCTACGATATTTAAAACCCTAAGAAAAACACATATCCTCGGGTAGTGATGGGCTCGCTAATTGGTGATTACAGTCCTAATCCACCGTCAGATTACGTCATATAAAACCATAAAGAAATTTCAATGCTGCTGCTACAATATCGTAGAAACTAATTATGTCTGCAAAATTGTAATTAATGCTTCTAACGGAGAAAAGCTGAAAAAGATCATCCAATCTTTCAACGTGGGGCCACTATGCACTTAGGCAATCTCTAAAGCAAAAGCGCATCTAAAGTCAAGAAACAATAATCAATGCTCAACTCGATCCAAACCACTAATGTCGCTTATGCCTTTTTGTAATTATACTACTCATAGAATCACCAAACAGAACTACTTGGCTCAGAACTCCACCTCATTCTGAGACCAGTAATTTAATGGCAAAGCATCCCGGAATTATCCCATATCAGGATCAACTCGGCCATCATCCATGTTTATGATCATACAAGTTACTGTGTCGACAGTAAAAGTAGGCCAAATCGTAATAAGTGTTTGTTTTTATCCTTCACAGGAAAACATGATGGCAATGGCATCTTACCAACTAGTACGACTCGATACTTTTTTTCTCCAGAACTATGATCATGTTTCATGCCTTGAAAAGTTGGGAACCATATTTCGACCATGTAATATATGTGCTGATCATTTGTATCCCTTTCAGCTTTCAAAGAGATGTAGGAAAAGGCAAAATACTAAGGATATATGGTCAAACATTGGGAGATGGGAAACTTTTATTCACACTATATCAGCTCGATAAATTCTCATCAGCAGTCTAACAGCGCTTACTAAAAAGCAAAAGGAAAAAAAAAACTTACGGGTGATTCCAGATCCCAATCTATACTAGCTCCTAATCCTAGATTCAAGATTTGTTAATCTTGTCCAGGTATTCATAAATTTCAATGCACTTGGTTTACAACGTGTCAAATTAAGACGGAATAGAATCTTTATGCTTTGATCAAAGAATAGTGAATCAGTTATCCCAGGTCTCATGAAATGTCAAAAACATACGTGCTAAACTTTCATAAATCTTGGTCTATAATAGGAAATGGATCCGACTAAGTGACGTACACATGATTTGTTTTCCTTGCAGATGTGAGGAGCTCTTCTCTGAGAACCAGCAAATCTAATTTATGTATCTATAGAGGGTAGAAACCAAGTTGCACAAATCAAAGAGGAAAGAGCTGTTTTGATGACGAAATCTCAGCATTTACAATGTCAGTGAAACAGAAATGATTTAAGATAATCTTTCATATTTTCAAAAAACATCTGTAGAAAAAAATGATTCAAGGGAAGAATCATCAAGAAACTATAATAAACTAAACCTGGCGGTCTAACAAAGGGAAGAATAATAATCGTGTAGAGTCAAAGCAGTCAATGCACCCAAGAACATGGATTGATCAATAACTTTTGGTTAAACGGTCGGCATTACATGAAAACATGTTTACAAAAGATAAGAAACCAAGCATCAAACACTCCTTTAGGCTGAAAATTATTTAAAAGGCATTCTAGTTTCCCTCTACAATTTTGCATACTTATGATTGTTTCAATCTCCAAAATCCTTGTTTGAAACCACAAGCATCGAAATTGCACAGCTAATCTTCAGGATAGAAGCTTAAAAAGCATTTAAGTTTGATGTTAAGAACCAGCCAACAAATATTAGAAAGAGAAATACGAAACAAAAATCCAACAAAGAGAGAGAGAGAGAACATCCATGAAAAAATTGGAAAAGTAAATAATAATCAAACAGTGGGAAAATTCAAAAAGAAAAAGAAACAGTATATTAGCCCAGGGGTGCCAAACCACAACATTGAGTAATTATTGATCCCATGGAATCAGTTACCACAATGAAGGCAAGAAAAGGAGTAATGTTCTCATCTCAATAAGTAAAATAAGAAATATTGTATGAGTAGACCTGGATGGAAAAAGGCATGCCAAAACAATTAGGGCACAAACCAGAACGCATTTTTGATGTGCAACTTCCTTTATATAATAGCACTAGATGCTAGGTTTTTGTTTTTGGAGGTTACAATTGTTGGTGCGGTTAGCATTAACGATTTAACCTAAGTTTTGATAAATGACAAATCAGGTTAAGTTAGTTTGTTGTTGTCTGACACTTTGATCAAGTGTGTAGGAGAAGTCCAGACAGGTCGACGGGCTGACCGGATGTCTGGCACGAAGCCCAGCTAGGTCGACGGGCTGGCCGGATAGCTGGCGAGAAGACCAAGCGGGTCGACGGGCTAACCGGACGCTTGGCGAGAAGTCCAGCTAGGTCGACGGGCTGACCGGATAACTGGCACGAAGTCCAGACTGGTCGACGGGCTGATCGGACGTCTGGCGGGTAAGTGAGGTAAGTCACTGGAGGGGAGTGAATGCGAGGACGCATTACCGGGAAGGGAACATTAGGCGTCGATCCGGCTTAGATCCATTTCGGATATCTAAGTCGAGATCGTGACTAGATTCCGGTCTCGGAAAGACGGAATCTAAGTCATACTCTTTTTCTATTACTTTGTTGAACTTTAACTGTGTTAACAATCTGTTTTACAGGATATATATTTGCCTCGGACTAACTCTATTTTGCAGGAAGAGTTCCTGGAAATAGGAGGTCCGGGCGCCCGGAAGGGATCCGGGCGCCCGGAGGTAAGTTTTATCCAAACTCGCGCGTCGCCACGTGGAGCTTGCTGGTTAGACCTGTCACGTCCCACCAGGGCGCCCGGAAGGGATCCGGGGCACCCCGAGCCTCATATAAAAGAAGGGTCAGAGGGGAGCTTCAACACAACAACGAAAAGAAAGTCTTCTACTGCCTGCTCTACTGCTTTGCGCTTCTGCGACGCTAACAAAGCTCCGACAATACGCTCCTTTCTTTTTATTAAATTCTTGTCGGTATTTGTTTTAACTTTCATTAGCATTCATTGTACTGTTTTTGTAATCATTATTTCGAATTGCTAGTGAATTGCCCAACGAAAGCACTCACGGAGTACGGGCCTTCGAGTAGGAGTCGTCACAGGCTCCGAACGAAGTAAAAATTACTGTGTCTATTGTTTTTTAATTCCGCTGCGTTTAACTCTTTTTAACACTATTTTTCGAATCGATATTCACCCCCCCCTCTATCGACGTTTCACGATCCAACAAATGATATCAGAGCAGGTACTGCTCTGATTTGGTGCAACCACCAATAAAGCAAAGGGGGGTCGTTTTAAAAAAAAATAAAAAAAAAAATTAGATATTATTTGTCTTTTAAATAAAACCTTACGCCTTTCGTTTTTTCCCTCCAAAACGGTTTTTGAAAAATACATCGCCATCTTTTCACCATTGTTTAGTATTTAAAAAATATTACATTTTCAAAATTTTGAAATAATATTTTTTTAAATATTTTATTAATATTTTATTAATATTTTTTTCCGAAATAGTGAAATATTATTTTTTTCAGCACTGCTAATCCAAGACCAAGTCTTGGGAATTTTTTTTCTCTATTTCTCTGTATGCAAGAATAATGACTCTTCAAGAAGGACGGAACCCCCACGAACCACCACCATACGATCAAGACTTCAACTACCGGAAGCGATTAATGGAATGCTTCTTAGGAAGCGTAGACATCGATTATTTGCTAATTTTGAGGAAACCTTCTCAAAACTCGGAACTGAACAAAAAGGTAAGTAACATTATTTGTAATGTTTTACCTAACAATATTTTATGTAGATTAGAAAAGTACAAAGATGCACATGAGCTTTGGACCCAATTGATCAAACTTCACAAGGAGCCGATGGAGCTCGAGGATCAAGTAAAAATCGAATCCGAACTTGGTTAGATCCAGTCGAAAAGTTTACTGAATTAGGGGTTGCGCTCAAGGTTAGTGATATTTACCAAAATACCCCTGCTAATAGTAGTTTAAAAAATATGAGCATTGATCTGGTTATTTCTGAAAATATATGTGAAAATAAGGTAGTTGACAATAATTACAAAAATACCCCTAGGATATTATCTGATAAAACAAAACCAATTAATTTAAAAAATTCAAACTTGAACCTAAACAAATCTGAAAACTCAAATGATAGAGATGACAAGGTCAATATTGATCTAGATAAAATTAATAAATTATTTAATAATCTAGGCAATATTAATCTAGAAAATCCTATAGAAACCCAAGATAATTTAATTAATAAAAAATTAAATTTTAATGATAAGAATAATCTAATAAATTCCACTAATTATATCAACTTAAAAAATAAAGAAAATATAAGAATAAAATCAAACACTTTGATAAAATCAAAACTAAATTTAACAAAATTAAAATTAAATGTTAAAAATAACATATTAAATAAAGATAATCTGAAAAATTCAAAATTAACAATTAATAAAAGGTTAAAAGATAAATCTTTAAGGAAATATAATTCAAACAATTTAATTAATTCAAATTTAAAAATGAATAAAAACTTAAACTTTAAAAATAAGCTATTAAAGAAAGATAATTCAATTAACCTAATAAAAGTGAAATTGAAAGAAAATTTAAATATTAAATACATTCTCTTAAAGAAAGATAATTTGACTAATTTAATTAATTCAAAATTAAAAACTTGAATCTAAATTACAAATTAAACATTAAATTTTAACCAAAACTTAACTATAATAAACTCAGAACTAAAAACTAAATTAATGGCTAATAATTCAGGGGGAGGCTCCAGAATAGATGGCACCTCCAAAACTAACCTACCCGACAGGGTAACCCTAACCAACCTACCCGACAGGGTAATTAGGACTAGTTAAAGAGGGTTCAAGTTTAACTTGAATCATGGTACTGGTGAAGTTTTTTGATGATAGTACATTGGGAAAGCTTGGACATCGCATGTCTAGAAAGATATGGCTTCAATCTGGTGCATTTGGCCAAGTGGAACCGACCGAAGCTACCTTTAAATGGATCCTAACTAATTAGACCAAGGTTTAGTACTAAGCTCCGTGGATAGGACTATTCGGAAAACCTCGAAAGGTTGGTTACTTCTAATGACGTCCAAGTGACTCACCAAGCTTAGAAGTTTATCCGAAAAATGTCTATTTGTTGAGACCAAAGCTAAACCTGAATCTAACACAAGTTAAACCAAACTCTGTAATTAAATCTAATTCTTCTCACAAAATTATAGGATTCCCTAATTGATAATCTAGATCGGGTGAGATGAATAAAGATTAAATTAATTAATTTTCAAACTAAATTAAAATTAATTAAAATTAAATTTTGAATTTCAAATTAAAATTATATTTCGAATTTCAAATTAAATTAAATTTAATTAAAATTAAAATTTGAATTTCAAATTAAAATTAAATTTCAAATTAAATTAAAATTAAATTTTGAATTTCAAATTAAATTAAAATTAATTAAAATTAAATTTTGAATTTCAAATTAAAATTAATTTTCGAATTTCAAATTAAATTTCGAATTTCAAATTAAATTAAAATTAAAATTAAATTAAATTAAATTAACATTAAATTAAAATTAAATTTTTTAAAAATCTATTTTAAAAATTAAACTTAATTTTTTTAAATTAAAAATTTATTTTAAAACTTAATTTTTTTTAACTTAAAAATTTATTTTAAAAATTAAACTTAATTTTTTTTAACTTAAAAATTTATTTTAATCTAAAAATTATTTTAAATTAAAAATTTATTTTAACCTAAAAATTATTTTAACTTTTTTATTTTTTAAAACTTTAAAAAAAAATTTCTTTTAAAAACTATTTAAAAAAAAAATCTTTAAAAACTTATTTTAAAAATTCTTTAAAAATTATTTTAAAAACTCTTTAAAAAACTCTTTTAAAAATTCTTTAAAAACTCTTTTAAAAATTCATTAAAAACTCTTTAAAAACTTATTTTAAAAATTCTTTAAAAACTCTTTTAAAAATTCTTTAAAAACTCTTTAAAAACTTATTTTAAAAATTCTTTAAAAACTCTTTTAAAAATTCTTTAAAAACTATTTTAAAAATTCTTTAAAAACTATTTTAAAATTCTTTTAAAAAAAAATTCATTTAAAAATTTATTTAAAAACTCTTTTAAAAATTATTTTAAAAATCTTTTGAAAATTATTTTAAAAACTCATTTAAAAATTATTTTAAAAATTCATTTAAAAAATTATTTAAAAAATAAAATTTAAATTAATAAATAAATAAAAATAATAATAATAATTATAACTAACACTTTCATTGACCAACTCAATCAAGTAATATGAAATTTAAATTATTTCACTAAGTATTAAATTATTAAATCAAGTAAAAACTAATCAATAAATTATTGATAATGCTTAACTGTTATTGATTTAATAAAGTTTGTCTTATTAAACCTTAAATTGAAGCTTAAGCGTCTGAATCTAATATTAATTATTGATTAATCAAATTCAAATAAACAATTATATCCAGGATACAGAGATAAATATGTAAATAATATAAGTGTTACCAAATCCCCTAGAACACTTAGGTAGACAAATGTGTTAGGGCTTGAAATTTAACACACTCAAACCTTAGCATTATATTAAGGGGGAGTAATAAATAAGGAGGATTAATAAATTAAAGGAGTATCAAATTAAGGGGTAGGTTTATTTTTTAATTATCTCCTTAAGTGTTATTTTTTAATCTTCTCTTTAAAATCTCTCTAGAAAATTTTACCTCAATTTAAAAAAAAAAAAAATCTACTTTAAATATTTTTAGCAAATATTTTCAAAATTTAATGTCAGGGGGAGAAATAAAATTAATTCAGTTTTTCAAATTGAATTTTAAAACTTAAATTTGAAAATCAAAGTTTAAAAACAACTTGTTTAAAATTGTGAAATTTTTTTCACAAACTTTTTATCCTTTTTACTTAGTCTTTGAAAACTGAACTTTTCAAGTATTTTAAACCATGGTTTTGAAACTAGTACTCTTGAACCTTGAAAATTTGATTTTGGAAAACGAATTTTACAAAAACATTTTGAAAATATGATCTTACTTTTACCAAACTCCTTTGAAAACTAAAAGTAAAGTTTAAATTTAATTTAACTTTACTTTGAAAATTATCCTGAATCTAATTCTTAAAATTTGATTTTACTTAATTTTGACAATTTGATTTGAAAGTTAAAATTTTACAAAAATTAGTTTTAAAAATTGCTTTGTTATTGAAAATTGTGGAAATTAGATTTTTCAAAACTTAAGTTTACAAACTAAGCTTCTCAAAATCATTTTCCTTAATTTTGAAAATTGAATCTTTTACAAACTTAGTGTTGAAAAATAAATTTCAATCGGTTTTGAAAAATATATTTTTTCAAACTTAGTTTTGGAATTTTGATTTTGAAAACTTATGTTTGAAACCTTGAATTTTTAACTTTGACCTTAAAACCTATACTTAAAAAAAAAAATAGTTATCTTTCAAGACTTGTTTTTTTCTCAAAGATTTAAGAAATAAAAACAAAATAATCTATGTTTTAAACTCCCCCAGATTAACTTGACATTATTTCTTACTTTGTCTGAAGTCTATGTTTATGCCTACTTAATCCATGCTTATTTTTGATGAATGCCAAAGGGGGAGGGTTAGATGGTTAAGTTAGCTAAACCAATTTGAAAATACAAACTAACCTTTAAAACCACATAAATGCATGTTGTTTCTTGCATATGTTTTCACTAACTTAACCAGGTTGTCATTCCATCAAAAAGGGGGAGATTATTGGTGCGGTTAGCATTAACGATTTAACCTAGGTTTTGATGAATGACAAATCAGGTTAAGTTAGTTTGTTGTTGTCTGACACTTTGATCAAGTGTGTAAGAGAAGTCCAGACAGGTCGACGGGCTGACCGGATGTCTGGCACGAAGCCCAGCTAGGTCGACGGGCTGACCGGATAGCTGGCGAGAAGACCAAGCGGGTCGACGGGCTGACCGGACGCTTGGCGAGAAGTCCAGCTAGGTCGACGGGCTGACCGGATAACTGGCACGAAGTCCAGACTGGTCGACGGGCTGACCGGACGTCTGGCAGGTAAGTGAGGTAAGTCACTGGAGGGGAGTGACTGCGAGGACGCGTTCCCGGGAAGGGAACATTAGGCGTCGATCCGGCTTAGATCCATTTCGGATATCTAAGTCGAGATCATGACTAGATTCCGGTCTCAGAAAGACGAAATCTAAGTCATACTCTTTTTCTATTACTTTGTTGAACTTTAACTGCGCTAACAATCTGTTTTACAGGATATATATTTGCCTCGGACTAACTCTATTTTGCAGGAGAAGGAGTTCCTGGAAATAGGAGGTTCGGGCGCCCGGAAGGGATCCGGGCGCCCGGAGGTCCAAGCGCCCGGAAGGGATCCGGGCGCCCGGAGGTCCAAGCGCCCGGAAGGGATCCGGGCGGCCGGAGGTAAGTTTTATCCAAACTCACGCGTCACCACGTGGAGCTTGCTTGTTGGACCTGCCACGTCCCACCAGGGCGCCCGGAAGGGATTCGGGGCGCCCCGAGCCTCATATAAAAGAAGGGTCAGAGGAGAGCTTCAACACAACAATGAAAAGAAAGTCTTCTACTGCCTGCTCTACTGCTATGTGCTTCTGCGACGCTAACAAAGTTCCGACAATACGCTCCTTCCTTTTTATTAAATTCTTGTCGGTATTTGTTTTAACTTTCATTAGCATTCATTGTACTATTTTTGTAATCATTATTTCGAATTGCTAGTGAATAGCCAACGAAAGTACTCACGGAGTACGGGCCTTCGAGTAGGAGTCGTCACAGACTCCGAACGAAGTAAAAATTACTGTGTCTATTGTTTTTTAATTCCGCTGCGTTTAACTCTTTCTAACACTATTTTTCGAATCGATATTCACCCCCCCCCCCCTCTATCGACGTTTCACGATCCAACAACAATGAGATGTTAGACTCTGAAGAGTGAAAGTTCCTGATTGGTATTATGTTATTTATTCAAAATTTCTTACGATGCCTTCATCACCAATGAGTTCAAAATAATGTATGATAAAATTTTCTCCATTTATTTTTTCTTCTTCAAAGGTAAGAGTATCATAGAGCCAACATTTCTGTCCTACCATGCAGTCATCAATTTCACTCCAACTCTACCACTTTTCCAAACATATTATGATGTTATATCACCACAACTGCTAAGTTGCATGTGAACATATGCCTGGTCAATAACCATGAGAGGATAATAATGAAATTAAAGAGACATCCATGACATGCACAACATCTTCTTAATGCAAACCATGGCCAGGAACGAAGCACATAAATTAATTGGTTTATAGAAGATCAATTGTACCAGTAGCATGCAAAAATACAAATCTAAATACAAATCATATCCATGTGATAACCGCCTAAAAGCAGGGTAAAAAAAATGCATGCAATGATTAATACCTCGGCGGGCAAATCTCTCAGGATGATCCGACATAGCCCCAGTCAAAGGAGGTGGTCGTACCGGCTCTACACCAAATGCTTGGGCATATGTCTCGTCAAACTCTTCGAAGACAGAACATCTGTAAGCAAGCATCTTCGCCGCGTTCTTAATCCGATCTATAGCAGGAACAATGTCTTCAAGTGGACACAAGGCCAACTGCTTCAAAAAGGAGAGAGATTGATCAGGTACAAAGTTTTTCCGAGCATCCTCAATCTGTTTTGAAGAGTAAATGCCCCAAGGCTCGAATCCAGGGACATCAACATCGAAATATCCTGGGACACGTGCTGAACCAAAGTTGTATTTATTCCGGCAGTAGCAAGCAAGGCCAAGAGCTTCCCTGCGGCTTGCTTCATCGGTTGCCTCTTCAACTGCCTTGACAAATGGTCTCAAGGCCGTCTGTTTAGACTTCTCCTCGTAGTGGGAGTCAAATGGGACGAGCTCAGAAGGGTCAAACCATCCATAGCTGCTATCCCCAAAGAAGGCTACCAAAACATGGACATCTCTTCTTGTTCTTCTAACAGATGACGAAGCAAAAGCCTCATTGAACAAGTAACCAGGCCACCAAGGGTGTGATTTCACCTTCCCCCACACCATGTCTCCCAGTTCAAAACCATTCATCCAGTTTCCAACTGCCCTATGGAAAACCCTCGCTCCATCTGAAACAACCTCCTCAGAAACACTGTCATCGTCGAAATCCGTACTTTCTGCGACAGGAAACTCTGCTACGTCATGTCCAGGGAGAAATCCCTTTCCTAACCTAACATGAGATTCAGAAATAATACCTGGACCGTTCACTTCGTCTCCTTGAGCGTCCTTGGAAGATCCAGAGAAACCAGCCTCCGTACGGTCCAAAAGCATACCATCAACCTCTTCGTTAAACTCCACAGATTCGAGCTCCTTGAAAACCTTAGATCCAACATATCCGCGTCCAAAACCATGTCCATCAGCCGCTGCCTCCTCGCCGTCTACCGGTCGTTGCGAGCTGCCAACCTCCATGTAAGGATTGGAGATAGCACGGCCGAACTTGCCTTCGTCCGCGACGAAGGTCACCGCAAAAGCAAGGAAGGGGCAAATAACACTAACCCAAGGCGTAGATCTGGAAGAGCACGCCCTGCATGGAGGTCAGAAACATCAAGAATCGAGCGATCGACAGGGGCAAATAACACTAACCCAAGGCGTAGATCTGGAAGAGCACGCCCTGCATGGAGGTCAGAAACATCAAGAATCGAACGCCATGAAAAGGTGGAGGCGAGAGGAAACCCCTAGAACGCGAAACGAAGGCGCTATTGGGAAAGCGAGTCGCCGGCTAAGACGAGCGTTCGCATTGTTGATGTGAACTTGACCAGGGTGGGAATCATTGAATGATCCGGAAATGAGCAGGTGCGGTGTGACCATCGGACGGTGATAAGGCAGCCACTGGACCCATCTCAACGGCTATTCGGCCTCTTCAGCGGATGCTGTTTTATCATTTTTTGCACGCTCGCGGCACATGAGATCAATATTGTTTCTATGTGGTATGTTTGACAATTGTTTGATAACTGGAAAAAGAATGGTGCAGTCGATTATTTTTACCGTTTACCAAATATTTAAGGGTTAAATTTATTTTTAATAAATTAACAGATAATTTTTTTAATCTAAGATTGTACTATAAATATGATCCTGTCCGAACCAAGAGTCAACGGACGCTGGGCACGTGGCGCTCTCTGCTGGATCTTCGAGTGCTCCGGCGAACCTGCAACAAACCGGGCCGGGAGAGGTTCCCGGCGACGGTCCTCCGACGCTCAAGTCAGGTAGGCTATGGAGAAAGTGGCTGCCAAATCTGTATCATGCGTACCTTTGGCGAAGTAATAGCCTCTTTATATAGGACGGAGAAAGAATTGATGCACGCCCATCGAGATGCGTACGTGTCAGCAACCCATACCACGGTATGCACTTGTCAGAGAGCTTACCTGATCCCATACTGCTACAGTGAGAGAATGTTCTTTGATGGGACGGCAGGACCCCCGTTGTCAGGCTAGAAGTATGGTATAGCCATACGACTTGACGGCTGTCAGAAAATGTTCCCATCTTTTACCCACCACCTGTCTGGGGAGCCCGGCCCACCGGGAGGGCGGTGAAAGTCCGGACGCGGTGAAAGTCGTCCGGACGGCCCTGATTCTTTGCGCCGTCCGGGGGGTGCTTCCTTCCGCTCGGTCATTGTGCACTGCTTCATTTGAGCGTCGGAACCCTGGTCCCTACCAGGGTGTCTTTTTACTATCAGATTTCCCTTTTTTCCGAGTCCGGTCGGCTCGCCCCTTTCGGGTGAGCCACTGGACCCTTTGACCTCCCCTCAGCGTTGACTCCTTGTGGGGTTCCGGCTTTTTACCGCCGGATCAAAATATTTTCTGATTTACACTGAAAACTTTTAAAGAATTAAATCAGTCATTTTTAAAATTAATCGACATAAGTCAAATACATTGTATCATCTAAGAAAATACATAATCTTTAATTTGAGCTAATGATGATTCATTGGATCCCAATTTGAGCTAATGATGATTCATTGGATCCCAATCCCATATGTAATGTTATTGTAGATGAATATATAAGGATTATTTATGCAACAGATGTAATACCCATAAAATTATTTCCCTCAGTTATACAGATACCTAAATTGGAACTAAAACCTTTTCCTGATAATTTGAATAAGAATGAACAAAGCTAGATATTATTGCCCAGAACCTTCAACCTAATTAGGAGAAGAAACTATTGGGTCTTTTGAGGTAATATCAGAAAGTTATTAGATCACACATGTAGATATATCCAATATTAGACCTTCTACTAACATACACAGAATACTACTCAAAAATGATGCTAAATAAGTAAGGTAGCCACAAAAAACTCAACCCATTAATTTTGGATGTCGTGAAAAAGGAGATGATAAAACTTTTACAAGCTGGAATCAGTTAGGTGAGCCTAGTGCAAGTTGTTCCAAAGAAGTCGAGTGTAATAATGGTGGCAAACAAAAATAATTTGTTGATTTCTACTCAGGTGCAAAATAGCTTTACAGTGTGTATAGATTATAGAAAGTTGAATCAAGCCACGAGAAAGGATCACTACCCGCTATCGTTTATTAACCAGATATTGGAGAGACTGATAGGGAAATCACATCACTACTTTCTAGATGGATACATAAGTTATTTCTAAATATGTATAGCCCTTGAGGATCAAGAAAAAAATCATATTCACTTGCCCCTTTGGCACTTTTGTATATCAAAGAATGTCATTCGGCTCTTGCAATGCCTCAGGTATCTTCAAGTGTTGCATGGTTAGTATCCTTGCTAATCTTTTAGAAAATTGCATAGAAGTATTTGTGGATGATTTTACTATATATGGCTCATCAAAATGATGCATATTTGGATAATCTATCTAAGAGTGTTGTGTAGATGTGTTGAGACTGACCTTATGTTGAATTTTGAAAGATATCATTTTATGGTCAAATAAGAAATTGTATTAGGTCATATAGTCTAAGATTAATGTTATTTCAGCTATACTTTACCCTATATGTGTACAAGAGGTGTGTTATTTTCTTAGTCATGCAGGTTTCTATAGGCACTTCATTCATGATTTTAGTAAAATTACTCTTCCACTTTCTAACCTGCTACAAAAGGATGTGGATTTCATTTTTTTAATCAATCATACAAAGATGCATTTGACCACTTTAATAAAGCTCTTACCTCAACTCCAATTATCCAACCCCTGGACTCGAGACTTCCATTTAAGTTGATGGGTGATGCCTCTAATTATGCATGAGGAGCAATCCTGGCTGATCAGAGGCTTGAGAAAGTACCTCACATTATCTACCATGCTTTAAAGACACTGGAATCTGCTCAGCCAACTACACCACAATAGAAAAAGAGATTTTAACAATTATTTTTATTTTGGATAAATTTAGATCTTATCTACTTTGTTCTTACCTGGTGATTTTTTTTTATCATGCAACCCTTAAATGCCTCTTAAAGAAGCCAAATGCAAAATCAAGACTGATCAGGTGGATGCTTCTCCTTCAAAAATTTGATTTAGAAATATAAGATAGGAGTGGGGAAAAGAACATGGTGTCTAACTACATGAGCAGAGTTGAGAGGTGCTTTGAGTCTACACCCATAGTAGATATTTTTCCTGATGAGTAGCTTTTATAACTACGAGATAAGTTTCCATGGTAGCTCAATCTGATTAATTATTTTGTTACACATGCTTTACCCTCACATCTCACATGAGAACAAATTAATAAGCTGAAGAGTGATATCAAATATTATGTGGGGGATGATCCTTATGTTAGAATTTTTCGGGCCACGAAAACCGCTTTTCGCGTCGCGGAAACCCCGAAACACCCTAGCCAAGGATCTCGTGCAAAGAAAAATCCGATTCGAAAAATTCCACGTATTTATATCATGCTTAATACCCGAATATGTTAGATCTACTCCTAGATCTATAGTTTAAAGAAAAACTACCTTTGATGCGTGCCCTTCGCTTATCCCGCTCGACTAAGGTTGAAGTTGGATCTAGAGGGCACAAAGTAGAGCCCCTCTATATGTGTCCACACAAGCAATTAGGTGGAGAAGATGACCGAAACAAGGTGTGCTAGCACCTATGTGGTTTTCGGCCAAGAAGAGGAGGAAGAGAGGGAGAAGTTGCCGAGAGCACCAAGGAAGAAGAAGAATCAAAAATTGAATTCAAAAATTCAATCAATCCACCATATCATGTGGCCGGCCACATAAATGTCATTAAGTGGGCAATTAATGCTCTTAATTGCCCCCTTAATGTGGCCGGCCACTCATGGGTAACCTCCCATGAGGTGGCAAGCATGAGGTGGCATGGTGATGTGTAGCATCCCCATTGGTTCTCCCATGCCACCTCATCAAATGTGGTGGCATCCAAGTCAAGTCAATATTGACTTTCAACCTTCCTAATTTGGCCAAAGTCAAACATGACCAAATTAACTCCCTTAATTGATTTATCCAACATTTGGATCATACTTGAGTCTAACTCATAGTCAAGTCAAACTTGTGGATTTAGGTCAAGTCAAACTTGCCTTTTATAGACTTTCCATATTTAGCCAAGTCAAACTTGACTTCATCTTTCCTCTTGGTTCATCATATGAACTAGTCTCCATCTATTGCTCTATGTGTGTGACCCTATAGGTTCTTGTCAACGTTGGCAATGTCCCTAAATCCAATTAGGGACATAAGCAATGAGAGGTATCTAGCAACACATCATTGCTACCCAAGTTACAAGAATGTTGAGATCCAACATCACCAATATGACTAATAATTGTGACTCTCACAATATGTGACATTGTCCTTCTATCCTTGATATCTAGATTGATCTTATATGAGGCATAGACCGTGTCATCCTCCAATCAATCTAAGTGTCTTGAACTCAAGTAGACTCACTATAATCAAATAAGCACAATATCACATATTGCCTTATTTGGGCATGGCCATGCACTTAGTGATCTCACTCTATCAAGACTATGATATCACTCCTGTAATATAGGAGGATAGATCCCATCTACATCACTCACATCCCTCCGCATAATTTGTTACATACCCGAGAATCGCCTTTATAGTCCACCCAGTTACGGGTGACGTTTGACGAAACCAAAGTACATAACTCCTTATGTAGGGAACCATGGTGACTTCAGGTCTAAGGACTAAAGTCATACTAATAGTCACTTGAGAAAGTATATGACACTCATATAACGATCCATGATACTTTCTCATGGCGGGTCATTCAGTATACATTCTCCAATGTATACCCATGTGTCAACTTGATATCTCATATCCATGACTTGTGAGATCAAGTCATCATGTTGACCTACATGCTAGTCTCAATGCATTAACATTGTCCTTCTATGTTAATACTTGACTAGGAATAATTAAGTGTAGTATTCTCTATATCATCTCACTATCGATTTAACTAATCGATTGATATAGATATGAACCTACTACCCTAGGACATTATTATACTTATTTATATAGCACAAATACACACAAGTATAATAATCACAATGCCTTTATTTATATATCAGAAATATATGTACAAGAATATGATACAAAGAGTCCAAAAAGTAACCATCACATGATTGGCTCTAGGGCTCTCACTAACACCTTACTTGTGGAAATTTTGTAGCGATCAAGTAATTAGACGATGTATCCCTGATGATGAGTTTCATTCTATGCCTTCATTTTGTCATTATCTTTCTTGTGGGAGGCATTTGGTCCCCAACGAAGTGCTAGGAAAGTTTTGGATTCTGAGTTGTATTGGCCTACCATTTTTCGTGATGCCTATGAGTTTCATAAATCATGTCAACGACGTCAACGAGTTGAGCACATAGGATGTAGGAATGAAATACCTTAGCAATATTTACTATTTTGAGAGGTTTTTGATGTTTGGTGTATTGATTTCATGGATCAATTTTTTGTCTCTTTCGGATTTACTTGTATTATATTGGCTGTCGATTATGTTTCCAAATGAGAGGAGGTAATCCCATCAAAATTGATGATTCTCAAGTCGTTGTCAATTTTGTCAGGTCACACATATTTTACAAGTTTAACTTACCTAACTAGAGCAATCATTAGTGATCAGAAATCTCATTTTTACAATATACACATAAAGGCCTTGCTAAACAAATATGGTGTCTTTCATAAAGTTTTGACCCTTTCCATCCTTAAATAAATGGCCAAGTTGAGGTCTCAAATAGAGAGATTAATTAAATTCTAGAGAAAAGTGAGACTGAATAGGAAAATTGGAGTAAGAGACTTATGATGCATTATGGGTTTATCTGATTGCTTATAAGACACCTATAGGTGTGTCACCCTACAAGATTTTTTTGATAAGGTGTACCACTTACCAGTGGAGATAGAGCATTGAGCCTACTAGGTGGTTAAGGCATGCAATCTTGACATAAATTAAGTTGGAGTTGATAGGAAACTACAACTTCAAGAACTAGAAGAACTTCGGTTAGAAGTCTATGAGAATACCTGCATATACAAAGAAAAGACTAAGGATTTCCATGATAAGCAGATTCTTCGAAAGGACGAGTAGGGGAGAAAGTGTTTTTATACAACTCTCATCTCAAATTGATGAAAGGTGAGTTGATGTATTGGTGAAAATGCCCCTTTTATATTACTAACATTTTTCTTATGGAACATTTGAAATACAGGAAGTAACTATGGGGAGAGTTTTTAAAGTTAATTGTCATCGTCTGAAGTAATTTCTCGAGGGCACCAAAGGGACGATGGTGGAGGGAATAATGTTTATCGATGCTCTCTACCCAACCTAAAGGGGAGTCCATTCCTTTCTATTTCATGTTTCTTTTTCTTTATCTTATTGATTCACTTGTTTGCTTTGTTTTGTTTACTTTGTTTGTCTATTTTTACTTTAGTTTGGTTGCATTTTCCTATGTGTTCTCTCTCAACGCTTTGAGAATTATAAAAGTTTATTAAGTTTGATTATCAAGTTTTGAACTCTTTGATATGATTGAATACTTTACTTACATGCGATATATAGTGTATTGATGGATTCTACCTTAATAGATTAAAGTTGATAATTCATATTTACCTAGTGAGGATCTAAGTCATTCTTATTCTTTTATCCTTTTTTATGTGATTTGCACTCATAATAATCGACAGTATAGAACTTTCTTTGCTTATTTTTGAGACTACATTATCATATGCATGCATGAATGTGATGAAGGTCACCATTTGATGTGTATAGAATATATATACTGTTATACATGCTTTAACGCACATTCACTTGCTTTCTTTGTGTATGTTCTATGCATTTTTTGTTGGTTGGTCCTAGGAAAATCATACCGGTTCCACTGTACAAAAATTTTGTACAAGTGTCGAACCTTTCCTAAACAACCTATTGTGTTCTTTAGAAATTAAATTAGGAATCGTAAACGGAACTTAACATTATTGATTCCAAATTTAACTTATCTGTTCTTAATGGTTTAGACTTAGATCGTAAGCGGAACTTAACACTATTGATCCAAGTCTGACCTATGTTACAAAGTTGATTAAATATTTATTTCTAAAATCGACTCCCAGGTCAACATGGCGAGACACTAGGCCTTCTTGGGTATGGGATCATCCACCACTGCCTCGACAAAGCCTTTTATAGAAATTCAATATTTAATTACCTAAAATAATATTAGGTTTAACGAAAAAGAACAATCAAATCACAAATTCGAAAAACAAAAAAAACACAAACTCAAATCACAAATTCGAAACTCTAGAATCATATGCCTCTTGTGTTTGGAATTCGTACAAAGAAGAACTAGCATGATGCGAAAAATAAATACTAGTTATACCTTTCTTTGTAAACAAATAATCTCTTGATCTTCTACTGTATTCCTCTTCTAATCTCAGACGTTGTGTTGGCAACAATCTTCTGAGATGAGAACCACCAAGCTCCTTCTTCTCCAACCTAGATTCGGCCACCACAAAACTCCAAGAGATGTTTGGTTCGACCACCACCACCAAGCTCCAAGGGATGCTAGAAACAAAGCCTCATATCTCTCCTTCTTCACCAAGCAAAATCTGGCCACCAAACTTTCTTCAAGAGGAGGATGCCGTCGGCCACTTGAGAGGAAGAATAGGGGAAGAGGAGAAAAGAAATCCGGCCACACCAAGGAAGAGAGGAGAAGAATAGAATAGAGTTCTTAGACATGAAGGCACCCCTACCCCCTCTTTCATAATCCTTAGTCTTGACAAATAAGGAAAATTTAAATAAAAACTTCCTTATTACTTTGCCATGAAAAGGAAAATTTAATTTGATTTAAAATCAAATTCCTTTTCTTTAACTATATGGTCGGCCACTCTAAAACTCCAAACAAGGAAAATTTTAATCACAAGAATTAAAACTTCCTAATTTATTTCCAGAAATTTTAAATAAAAATTTCTCTAACAATTTTTCCCTTCATGGTTGGTTATAAAAGGAAATTTTATAAATTAAAATCTTTCTTTTAAACATGTGGATGATTTTCAAAAAGAAAAGTTATTTTTAAAATAAAAATCTCCTTACAATATACAAATAAGGAAAGATATCAAATATTTTCTTAACCTTTTGTAGAAACTTATAAAAGGAAATATTTAATTTTAAACTCTCTTTTAAATCATGAACATGGTTACAAAAAGGAAAGTTTTATCAAAATTAAAATCTTCCTTTCAATTTACAAATAAGGAAAGATATCAAATCTTTTCTTAATCTTTTGTAGAAAGCTATAAAAGGAAAGATTTAAATTTTAAACTCTCTTTTAAAACCATGGAATCCACATAAGAAAAATTTAAAGAATAAAATCCTTTTAATTTTATTGTGGCCGGCCACCTAAGCTTGGACTCAAGCTAGGGCCGACCACCACTTGGTTCATCCAAGGATTAACTTGGCCGACCCCTTGCTTGGGCTCCAAGCAAGGCTTGGCCGACCACCTTAGGATGGGTATAAAGGTGGATATAGATGGATATAATACTTTATAAATAAGAGGCTACGATAGGGATCGAGAGGAGGAATTAGTTTTGGTCTCCCGATGAAATTAAGCTTCTCGTATTCGCCCCGAACACCCAACTTAATTTCATCAATAATAATTCATACCACTAAAGAATTATTATTGAACTACCGCACTAATCTCAAATTACATTTTGGGCTCCTTCTTATTATGAGTGTGTTAGTCTCCCTGTGTTTAAGATGTCGGATGCCCACTAATTAATTGAGTTACTGACAACTCATTTTAATTAATGTCTTAGTCCAAGAGTAGTACCACTCAACCTTATCGTCATGTCGGACTAAGTCCACCTGCAGGGTTTAACATGACAATCCTTATGAGCTCCTCATGGGGACATTATCAACCTAGATTACTAGAACATAGTTTCCTTCTATAATCAACAATACACACTATAAGTAATATCATTTCTCAACTTATCGAGTGTATTGATTTATCGAGCTAAATCTCACCTTTTGATAAGTCAAAGAAATGAATACTAAATATATGTGCTTGTTATTATATTAGGATTAAGAGCACACACTTCTATAATAACTAAGATGTTGTTCTTTTATCAAGTCAGTATAAAAAGAACTTACCTTAAATGGTCCTGCTCAGTACACTCAAAGTGTACTAGTGTAATTTATCAGTCAAGATAAACTAACACCTAATTACACTACGACTATTCCAATGGTTTGTTCCTTTCCATCTTAGTCACGAGTTACTGTTTATAATTTATAAAGAACCGATAACATGATCTTCTGTGTGTGACATCACACACCATATTATTTATAATATAAATTAATTGAACAACTACACTTAGCATATAAATGTAGACATTTGACCAATGTGATTCTTATTTCTAAATAAATGTTTATACAAAAAGCTAGGCTTTTAGTATACACTCTAACAATCTCCCACTTATACTAAAAGAATATGCTGCCATATACCCTGCCATACATCTGATTCCCGAACCTTTAACATGCCCATTAAAAGCTCTTGCCTTAAGGACCTTAGTGAAAGAATCTCTCAGGTTATCATCTGATGCAATCTAGGCGGTAACAACTTCTCCTCGTTATATAATGTCTCGTATTGGGTGGTACTTGCGCTCTATCGTGTTTACTTGCCTTATGAGCTCGTGGTTCCTTCGAGTTTGCTACTGCACCAAATAATTTTGGGCAAACCAGGAATCATATCTAAATCCATCATGAAGTTACTGAGCCATTCAGCTTCTATAACTGCCTCAGAGGTTGTCATATACTTAGCTTCCATAGTAGAGTCCGAGAAAGTGTAGGTGCAGCGGAGGTCAGCAAGAGGGGGGTGAATTGCTTCTGAAAAATTAAAACTACCCTCCTCGGATCTTTCAACTCAAAAATAAAGTAACTATAATAAAATTAAGAGTAGAAATAAAAGGAAACAGAAATTTAACCTAGTTAAACCAAGGGGGTTGTTAATCCAGGGCAGTAAGAAAAGTGCAGTAGAAGATCTCCTTTGCTGAAGGCGAAGAAGCCTTTTACACACTTAAAACGCTCACTAATTGCAAGAAAAGACTACAGAATTGATTGCTTGAGTTGTTGTTTCTTTCCTATCTCCAGGGGCCTTTATATAGCTCCTGGAAAGTCTATCCTGAGGGTCCAAGGTGCCTCCAAGAAGGTCCAAGGCGCCTCCAATGAGAGAGGGGAAAAAACTTTATCCAAACAGCTCAACGTTCATTTCTACCGGGTCCAAGGCACCTTCAACTGGGGTTGAAGGCGCCCTTAAGCTGGAGGCGCCTCCAAGCCTGATGGAGGCGCCTCCAAGTTGGCTGGCAGCATTTTCCAGCTTGAATGCTTCTTCGCTTCGTCTTCCAAAGTCTCGTTCTTTTTGGGTGATTCCGGCCAACCGAAATAGGGCTCACCCGAACCCAATTTTCGGCCTTCTCCTCGAGCAGGCTTCCGTCCGACTTCTCGTCCCTCGAACGCTACGCACGTTCTTCTCGTCCACCGGAGTACTCTTTCACAGCTCTCTCGTCCTTCAGGCGCACCGAGCCCGTCGGCTCCCTTCCCGTGCCGTCCTTCTCGCTAGCTGCGTCTTCCGCTCGACTTCCTACGCTCATAAGCTCCTGCACACTCAGACACAGGGATCAAACAAAGCAGGACCTAACCAACTTGGTTGATCACATCAAAACACCTACGGGGACCAACAATCTCCTCCTTTTTGATGTGCATCAACCCAAGTTTAAGTTATGGTTAAAATAGATAGAAAAGTAATTTTAAAAGAAAATTACTAAACTAACATATTAAGCATCGGTTTGCAATAAATCAAATTGCAACTACTAAAGTAAGAGTTAATCAGAAAAAATATTTTTTATTTATTTTTATTTTAAAAAAACTCTCTCCCCCTAAACATGTACTTCTTTAAACTTGTACCTTTCTCTCCCCCTTTGATCACAGCAAAAATGGGGTAGCAGAAAAAAAATTTTAGCAAAAATTTTTAAGTTAGAAAATATTTCTAATTTAAGATGAAAAAATGTCTAAGTAAACTGTATTTATAGAATTTTCAAAAATAGAAATTTAAAAAAGATTTCTAAGTAAAATGAAATTTTTCAGAATTAAAAAAAATTCTAAGTAAAATTTCTAAGTGACAAAAGAATTCTAACTAAAATGATTTGTTTGAATTTTTTCAAAATAATTTCTAAGTCAAAAAATTGATTTTTAGAAAAAAAAAATTCTAAGCAAAACTTTCAAGAGACATTTTTCTAGATAATTAAAAAAATAAATTTCTAAGGAAATGTTTAAAAACTTTTCAAAGCATTATTTAATTCTAATTTTAATGCTATTATCAGAAAGTTAATTAAACATTTTTATTTCGATATTTCGGCTTCCAGGTCGTGGCGAGACACTAGGCCTTCTTGGTTATTGGAGCAACAATCACTTCCTTAGACAAAGCTTCCATAAAGAAATTCAAAATTTAATTTTCTTACTGTAACCTTTTAATTAAATAAATTAATTTAGCACTGATTTCGGAACCCAATAGAGGTTCCTTCCTACAGGGTTATTCAAAAATTTCGGGGGTACATAGTTCTTAGGCACTCTTCTAAGTTAACCCTAATGATTTCTAATGTACCAATTCAATTTTCCATAAATTCTAACTTTTGATTTTGAAAATCTATTTAAGTATGCATCAATTTTTAAATTCCTAATTTCTAATTTTAGATTATCATTTTCTGATTTTAGATTATCGTACATCTCAAGTGGGCATGATTTTGCTAATTTCAATTTCAATTCAGCATTTTCTTTTTCTAATTTGAATAGGTCTTTAGAAAGAGACTTAATAAAGCGAAAAGACTGAGTCGGGGTTAGATTGCGTACCTGACTCGGTGATGCTCCCCCTTCATCATTGTTTTCTGCTGATGATGTTCCTCCCCCTTCATCTATGCTCATCTCTGAGCTTGACTCTTCTTCTATCTGATGGTTAGCCATTAGCGCTAACCCCGAGAAGGCTTCGATGTCTGATTCGGAAGATGACGAATCTGACCAAGTGGCCTTCAGGTTCTTGTGCTTGGAGGATTCTGGCTTCTTATACTTGACCTTTTCTTTCTGCTTGCTCTTTAATTTCAGGCAATCATCCTTGATGTACCCTTCTTCGTTGCAGTTGTAGCAACGAATCATTCTCCTTTTTCACTCATGCTTCTGTGATCTAAATTTGTTAAATTTAAAAAACTTATTAAATCGTCTTACCATTAATGCAGCCTTATTTTCGTCAATCGAGGCTTCGGAGTCAGAACCGTTTGCTCTTGCCTTCAAAGCAATGTTCTGACTTATCTTTTCTACTCTAATGGGCTTTGCAATTCGAGATTCGTGAAGTTCAAAAGTTGAAAATAGATTTTCTAGAGTACTTACCTCGAAGTCCTTAGAGATGTAGTACGCATCTACTAAGGACGCCCATTCTTGAGTTCTCGGGAAGGCGTTGAGCGCGTATCGGATCGAGTCCCAGTTCGTTACTTCTTCTCCAAGATTGGTTAGTTGTGTGATCAGCTCTTTGATCCTTGCTTGGAGTTGCGCTACCTTCTCGCCTTGGTTCATCCGGAGGTTCGTCAATTGGGTCCAAAGGATGTCGTGCCTCGCAAGCTTGGCTTCCGAGGTACCTTCGTGAAGCTCCAGGAATTTTTCCCAGAGGTCTTTCGCGGAGGAGTAGCTTCCGATTCGACTTACCTCTTGTGGTGGCAGCACGCTTAGCAGGTGGAATTCTGCCTTTCCGTTGGCAACAAACTCGACCTGCTCCTTCTTGCTCCACTGATGCTCTTCTTTGTCTTTCAGAACTTCAAAATCATATTTCATAGTTAATAAAATATCGAAGTCAGTTTTAAAGAATACCTCCATCCGGCGTTTCCACGTTGCGAAGTCTCCGTCGAACTTCGGGGGATGAATATTCGCTCCGGCCATCATCTTGATCATTGTGCTTCAGTCGGCAGTTAGTCCTTCTGAGGTGGTCTGGCTCTGAAACCAATTGTAAGTGTAGCGGAGGTCGGCAAGAGGGGGGTGAATTGCTTCTGAAAAATTAAAACTACCCTCCTCGGATCTTTCAACTAAAAAATAAAGCAACGATAATAAAATTAAGAGCAAAAATAAAAGGAGACAGAAATTTAACCTGGTTACAACCAAGAGAGTTGTTAATCCAGGGCAGTAAGAAAAGCGCAGTAGAAGATCTCCTTTGCTGAAGGCGGAGAAGCCTTTTAAACACTTAAAACACTCACTAGTTGCTAGAAAAGACTACAGAATTGATTGCTTGAGTTGTTGTTTCTTTCCTAGCTCCAGGGGCCTTTATATAGCTCTTGGAAAGTCTATCCCGAGGGTCCAAGGCACCTCCAAGAAGGTCCAAGGTGCCTCCAACGAGAGAGGGGATAAAACTTTATCCAAATAGCTTAACTTTCATTTCTGCCGGGTCCGAGGCGCCTTCAACAGGGGTTGAAGGTGCCCTCAAGCTGGAGGCGCCTCCAAGCTAGCTGGCAACATTTTCTAGCTTGAATGCTTCTTCGCTTCATCTTCCAAAGTCTCGTTCTTTTTGGGTGATTCCGGCCAACTGAAATAGGGCTCACCCGAACCCAATTTTCGGCCTTCCCCTCGAGCAGGCTTCCGTCCGGCTTCTCGTCCCTCGAATGTCGCGCACGTTCTTCTCGTCCACCGGAGTACTATTCCGCAGCTCTCTCGTCCTTCAGACGCACCGAGCCCGTCGGCTCCCTTCCCGTGTCGTCCTTCTCGCTAGCTGCGTCTTCCGCTCGACTTCCTGCGCTCCTAAGCTCCTGCACACTCAAACACAGGGATCAAACAAAGCAGGACCTAACCAACTTGGTTGATCACATCAAAACACCTACGGGGACCAACAGAAAGCACCTATGCTTAACACTCCTCCATTGTTATGGCTTCACCACCTAAAGCAAACACAAAACCCCGAGGTTGACTTACTATTGTCCCTGTCTGATTGGAAGTTTGAATCCGTATAACCCACAGGGAGCAAATCATCTGTCTTATAAACTAGCATATAATCTCTAGTCCCTCTAAGGTATTTTAATATATACTTTACGACAGTCCAGCATCCTGGTCTTGGATTTCTTTGATATCTGCTAACCATGGCCATGACAAAATAGATATCCTATCTCGTGCATAGCATACATTAGACTTCCGATAGTCGAAGCATAAGGAACTACCTTCATGTCTTCTATCTCCTTCGATGTCTTCGGAGACATCTCTTTAGATAAAGTTTACTCCATGTCTAAAAGGTAGAAAACCTTTCTTGAAGTCTTGTATGCTAAAACGAGCTAGGATTGTATGAAGCTCAGCACAACATTCTTTTCTTGTGATCCCTTAATCCCTAGAATATGTCCGCATTCTCGCAAGTCCTTCATATCGAATTGCTTGGACAACCATACCCTTACTTCCGACACACTTTGATATTGTTTCCAACTATCAAAAATGTCATCTACGTATAGTACAAGAAATACCACCACGTTTCCATCACACTTCTTGTATACACAAAAATCTATCCGTACACTGAATAAATCCATAGGTCTGGATTACTTCATTAAAACGGATATTCCAAGATCTTAAAGCTTTTGCTTCAGTCCATTGACGGTTTGAGCTTACATACTAGATGCTCTTAGCACTTTGCAATGAACCCCTCTGGTTACTTTATATAGATGCTTTCTTCAAGACTTCCTTTAAGGAAAGTTGTCTTGACATCTACTTGTCAAATCTCATAATCCATATGAGCAATAATAGATAAAAGAATCTGGATAGACTTAAGCATGGTTATCGGTAAAAAGTTTTCCTTTTTCAACAAGCCTTGCTTTGAAAGTTTCAACCTTCCCGTCTGTCATTCTTTTTCTATTGTAGATCTATTTTCACCCAATGATTTTTACACCATTTGGTGGTTCTATAAGCTCCCAGACTCTATTAGAATACATAGATTCTATTTCTGTATTCATTGTTCTCTACTAAGATGCTGCATCTTAATCTTGGAGTGCTTTGTCATATGTCTGGGGATTAGGTTCATGTTGACGAGGGATCAAGTCCAAAGATTCTCCCAAAACATGAATCTTTCAGGCTGCCTAACAACCCTCCCACTACGACGAGGCACTTTGTGCAATTGTGTATCATTTGTGATACGTGTTGCAGTTTCTTGTGATATTTCATCTTGTACAGTTAGTACTAGATTAGACGTGTCCTTTATTATTTCCTTAAGAACAAATTTACTTATGAGCTTGTGGTTCATAACATAATTCTCTTCTAAAAATCGGGCATTGGTACTTACAATGACCTTCTGATTTTTAAGGACTATAAACCTCCTTTCATTTCTCTAGGATAACCTACAAACAAGTGAACTCTTGTCCAAATTATCAGTATCTCCCTTCAGCACATGTGCTGGACTACTCCAGATCTGAATATGCTTTAGATTAGGCTTACATTCATTCTACAAATCTATGGGAGTAGAGGGTTCTGACTTAGAAGGTACTATGTTCACTTCCATTTCCAATGTATATCCTTAAAATGAATTTGGTAATTCTGAATAACTCATCATTAATCTAACTATTTTCATAAGAGTCTTATACCTTCTACTATACCATTCTGTTGGGGTGTACCAGGTGTAGTTAGTTGGGATTAAATCCCGACTTCTGATAAGTGACTCCTAAACTCTCCTAAGAGGTACTCGCCACTACGATCTCACCGTAGTGTCTTGATACTTTTACCTTAATATTTCTCCACATCAACCTTGTACTCTTTGAACTTATCAAAGTACTTAGTGTTGGCATGTATACTAAAAGCCTAGCTTTTGTAAACATTTATTTAGAAATAAAAGAATCACATTGGTCAAATATCTACAAGCTAAATGTAGTTGTTCAATTAATTTATATTGTAGATAACATGATGTGTGGTGTCATACACAGAAGATCATGTTATCGGTTCTTTATAAATTATAAACAGTAGCTCACGACTAAGATGGAAAGGAACAAACCATTGGAATAGTCGTAGTGTAATTAGGTGTTAGTTTATCTTGACTGATAAATTACACTGGTATACTTTGAATGTACTGAGCAGGACCATTTAAGGTAAGTTCTTTTTGTTAGAATGTATACTAAAAGCCTAGTTTTTGTAAACATTTATTTTTGAAATAAAAGAATCACATTGGTCAATATCTATATTTATTTGTTAAATGTAATTGTTCAATTAATTTATATAGTAGACAACATGGTGTGTGGTGTTACACACAGAAGATCATGTTGTCGGTTCTTTATAAATTATAAACAGTTGCTCACGACTAAGATGGAAAAGAACAAACCATCGGAATAGTCATAGTGTAATTAAGTATTAGTTTATCTTGATTAATAAATTACACTGGTACACTCTAAGTGTATTAAGTAGGACCATTTTAGGTAAGTTCTTTTTGTACTGACTTAATAAAAGAACTAGACCTTAGTTATTATGGAAGTGCGTGCTCTTAATCCTAATATAATAATAAGCACATGTCACGCCCCCAGAAGAGTCCCTGTCCGAGAAAATTTCGGCAGCATCTCCCCTGTACAGCGGACAATCAAAATTTTCTACAAGCACTAAATACTCAGCCACAGGCGGCTGGAATAATAACAGTAATAAAAATCAATCACCACGCAGTTTATATATATATATATTCAGCCTCTGGCTGACACAACCACGCAGTTTATATATATATATTCAGCCTCTGGCTGACACAACCACGCAGTAATAATACTCTGACTCGAAATCAACCCTACTCAACTACACTCGTAAAGCCCAAATCCGATTTTTCTTACCTCTTCTGCCGTTCAGGCAGGCATGTAGTAGAGTAAATCCAAATCATACGAAAAGTTCATCCAACGGAAAGATTCCATACAATATCCATATGTAAGTCCAAAACAAAACTAAAATAAAGTCTGATAGCGAAAAGCTAAAATGAAACAACTCAAAAACCAGCAGCGGAGTAGCACCACGTGCAGTGGGGACTAGCGACTGGAACTCCCTCCTGACAGCATCAACCTGAAAATAACAACAATGGAGGCGGGGTGAGTCCAACACTCAGCAGGTACAGTTGATATGCAAAGTAAAGAAACAACACCTAGCACTAATCATGCGTACAGTCTCCTGATAAGAAAGATAAGAATGCATCTGAAATAAACAGGAGAATACTGTACTAACCAGGTCCTGAGTATAAGGTCAAACAGTCCGAGGGATAAGGAATCCTGTATGCATGTCAAACATAGGTATCCAAACAATATGCAGCATATAAATGCAGCAAACACAACAGAGACTGGTTGTGGCTCGGCAGAACACCCTTGCAGTCCGGATAACCCTTCCACTCCGGCGATCAGTGGTGGCATCCGATTTGACCCGGTGGCGCCGAAACAAACCAGGTAGGGCACCGTCTTGGAGAGCTTCGGCAGGTCTAGGGCATAGGAGTTTGGTCGGTGGCCGACGCTCGAAAGAGGAGAAGGGCCGACGGTAAGGCTGAGGAGTGGCAGAAACCCTCAACCGACAGTGGATCGGGGTCGGCGACGGCGGGTCGACACTACCCCGGCGGCATCGGCTGTGGTGGCGTGCAAGGCGACTAGGGCAGACGACACAAAGGGGAAAGAGCTCGGCAATGTGACTCGGGCTTGAGGCAGAGAAGCGAGGGGAAGGAGAGGAAACCGCCGCAGCAGTTCGGGCTTCGACGTCGCAAGGAAATCGGGAGTGAGGGAGAGTAAACGACGATTGGGGAAAGGAAAACAATCACGAGTTCGGCGGATGAGGAAAATAAAAGGGAAAGGAAAAAGAATTAAATAAATACACTTTTCCTCACTTAAATGGGGTAGCCTAAACAAGCTTTCCTGGGCCCCCGTATTTATCCCCGTAAACTCGTTCATACGAACTCCGAAAAATTCCCGAAAATTTTCCAAAAATTTCGAAAAATTCCCTTATTAATATTCGCCTATTTTCGGTATTTTACATTCTCCCCCACTAATAAAAATTTGGTCCCCAAATTTCGTTATCTACCATCAGCAAATACTATCAACAGGTAAAGAGTATAACTGCTGAACGAAAAACTGTATCACATACCTCAAGTGAAAAGATGGGGACATCGAGCTCGGATCGTATCCTCGAGCTCCCAAGTAGTCTCCTCGTCCGAATGATGCTGTCATCCGACTTTAACCAGCCGAATAGTCTTGTTCCGCAACTGACATTCTTTCCGGTCTAGAATCCATACCGGAACCTCCTCATATGTGACGTCAGGCTGAAAGGAGAACTGAGATTATCTATTAACACATGTATCAGATCGGGTACGTATCTCCTCAGCGTAGATACGTGGAATACGGCGTGAACGCCTGCCAAGGACGGCATTAGTGCCAACCGATAAGCTACTGCTCCAATCCTTTCCGAGATCTGGAAAGGTCCAATTTATCGCGGAGCTAGCTTACCTCTGAGGCCAATCTCTTCACCCCTTTCGTGGGTGAAACTCGTAGAAATACCTGGTCGCAAATGGAGAACTCTAAGGGTCTCCGACTCCGGTCAGCATAACACTTCTGGCAGTCTTATGCCTCTGACATCCTCTGTCTGATAATATGGACCACTTTGCCTCACATTGAGCTCTATGATGTCTCAACAACTGGGTCTCTCGGATTCTTGTCCTGATTGACGACTGAGCAACTATGGTAACAAGAATACCCTGCTCTGTCTGTCCATGTTCCTCAATGTCTAACTCAGAGAAATCCTGAATCAAATCAGTGACCACAACTCGGTGGCAAGCTAAAGTCCCTCTGGACCTCTAGCTAAGTGCATCGGTAACCACATTAGCTTTTCCCAGGTGATAGCTAATGATACAGTCATAATACTTCAGGAACTCCATCTATCTACTCGGTCGAAGATTAAGTTCCTTTTGAGTGAACAGATATTTGAGATTCCGATGGTCAGTGAGAATCTCAATGTAATATCATACAGGTACTGCCGCCAAATCTTCAGGGCAAAAATAACAGCGGCCTACTCCAGATCATGAACTGAATATTTTCTTCTCAGGCTCCCTCAACTATCGAGAAGTATATAAGAATACTCTACCGTGCTGCACCAGAACAGCACCCATACCCTGTAGAGACACGTCGGTGTAGAGGACAAATTCGTCCTCTTCCGAAGGTAAAAACCAAAAATCAAAGCCGACACTAGTCTCCGCTTCAGCTCCTAGAAGCTGGTCTTGCAATCCTTAGTCCAAGTAAACTTCACGTCTTTCATGGTCACGCGTGAAAATAGCATAGCTATGCGGAAGAAACCCTCGGCGAAAGGTCTGTAATATCCTGCGAGTCACAAAAGTGCGGATCTCCTACACTGATTTCGGCTGCTCCCAACGGTAACAACCTCTATCTCCTGTGGAACCACGATACACTCCTACTGGTGACCGTGTGTTCCAAACATCATAACAAAAGACAATCCAAACCAGCACTACTGATAATCACATATAGATGTTCTCGTCGAATCATCTCTAGATCTATACAAAGATAGTGTACGTGATTCACCTCGGATCCGTAATAAATCACAACATCATCCACAAAGATAATGGACACCTATCCAAACATCCTCGACATACCGGGATCATCGAGTCCCTGAAAATATCTAAGGTACTGTAAGCCTATATGGCAAAAACCAATACACCTAATGTCCGTATCATAGACATTCCTATCCATAAGATCTCCGATAATAAATCGAAATATCTTATCATCAAAAACATAAATCACCAAAGAATAAATCCTCCAGTGTGAGAGCAACGCTCCATCACAGGAAACACCACATATGTGGGAGCAACGCACTACCACAAAAAAAAAATCCTCAATATGTGGGAGCAACACTCCACCACAAATAATCTAAAATATGTATCTGCAATAAATATAGGAGCAATGCTCCGCTACCAACAATCCGTGATATGTGGGAGCAACGCTCCACCACAAAATAATACATAAGTACCCCAAGGCACCTAACTATCCAGTTAGAGACTATACAAGATTTCTCTACCACAAATCACTGTGGTTAACCTAGGCTATAACAACCTAGTAACTAATCAAATCCATCATCAACTCTATCAGCATCCTAGTGGGTCATCCACTGATAGGAAAATTAATTGATGGGTTAATTCAACAAATAACATAATGCAGTCACTCCACATTCTGCATTCAGTATAAGTAGAATCATCATACTGCTACCAATGTATACACCTAGCACACATGCTCACACAACATATGTATGATCAACAAAATCCTCCAATTATTATACACCAAACATATTCACAACTCAGGTATATTCAGTATGATATCTCCAACAATGCATACCGAACCCGTGTGCAAAATCAACATAGGTAAAATCAACAATACACCTCAAACCACACTCACATGACATATTTTCACCTATGCCAAGAGTATAACCAACATATACTTCCAATAAAGCATACTAAATCCAGGTGCGCTCACAAATCAAACATAATCAAAAAGATACCTCAAATACCACACCAAACACATATGTACATATCACAACTCAGATTAAATCGACAAAATGCCTCCATCAAAACACCACCGATGTACTTATACTACATCTCGGATTTAATCAACAAGATATCTTCAATAATACATCCAGATACATACACCGAACTACATAGCTATGATCCACAAGGAAATTTCAAACCATATCAGAACATGGATACATATACTACTTGCAAATGGGCAGTCTACAATATGACTCCTACAACACATAACAATCATAATATACATGTAACATAGACATGCAAAATCAGCACACCAGCTCAATCAAAGAGACCAACCTTATGTTACCAACACTCACGGGTTACCGGTATATCTAAACAAAATTCATGCATATGTATCAAGCATGAATACATCAATCAAAAGCAACCCAAAATAAAGCAGTCTAATCATCCAGTAACCACCCTGCTATAGGTTCAAAGGAACTAGCATCGGACAAGAAAGATATACACCTCATGGTATAACATTGCAAGTCAATGTCATACACTACCAAGACTATATCTAATGGGGAAAATTTTATCATCATAAATCCAAATGTACTCTTCCCGTATACACTAGTAACGATTGTATCCCATAAGTGTTAAGCAATTAGCTCTACACTTCCTTACATCAGTAGGGTCACATATCCCAATGCACCCTCTCAGTTATCCCACCAGGTATATACAATCCATGGTCAAAATCTTCATGGAATAGGATACATCGATCCTTTATAACCTATCCAAGCCGATAATGATATATGGCTAAATCAGTCATTTTCACGTCAGTACAAAACATGTACTCAAATGTGCTCTAGATACATAACTAAGCACAAATAACCTAAAGGTTCGAAACTCTAAAAATAGAATATGGCAATCCTCTACTGATCACCCAACAAACTAAATCATTCATCTACTAACTAATCAAGAATACCTTAATCCTCCACAAGCAACTAAGGTATATCCAACCACATAATATCATATGTATAAATGTGTACAACCCAAAAGAAAAAGTCAATATTTAGGAACATCAAGACACTCTCATTTTCATCCTCAAAAAAAATATCAGCCCACATAATATCAGATGAATCAGTCTCTACTCCCCATGAGGGCAAGTTAGCATTCAAAACATCAAATCATTATTTATCCACATAGTCCCATATCAGAGGAAGCAATTATCCATTTTATCATCCTTTTAACTAACCACAACTAACCAGATTATTAAAATCTCATAGGCACACTCAACCATAAACTCTCTAGCACCCAATTTATAATCTGATCACCAACCATAATCATCAAACCTGTGAATATTATAAATGACACTAACTATGTCACCATCAATGACAACCCAAATATAAATCATCAAAATAGTTATCCACTAATAGATCATCAAAACAAATATCTAGTAATTGATCATCAAATAACCACATAACATTTACTCTCATAAATCATTAGAAATCAACATATCATAATATATGATCTCACAATATCCCTCAACCTCAAACCATTCTCAACAATGATCAAACATGGTAACCCCCAATGATCAATTTCCATCGTACCTGATACCCTAACATCCAAAAGATATGAGTATAAAACTCTCCTGGCTAAGTCAACAGGAATATGTAGGTATCATCCACTACCCAGCTAACAATAGCAAAGGCTAGTATGTGCCTCCATCTCCTACTAGTAGTAACAGAAACTAACACTACTAATGGTATGATAAGAAAAATCACCAGAAATTATAATCTTTTATCTCTATTAAGGTCAACCATCCTCAATGGCTAACCCATCACAAGTAATATGTGCTACAGCAACCAGACAGGTACTAAATAAAGAATGCTAATACCTGACATAAACTATAAAATTAAACATCATACCTATATGCCGTCTGGAGATATTCCATCGCTGTCTAGTCCCCAACTTCTGACCTCAAAATTCTGAACGAGAAACATCGGAAATCCATATAATCCGAAACAGAACTCCAACACATACACATAATGGAAAAATCCATGTAATCCAAAATAACTACCCAGTTTGACTCGCAAACTTGGGCTAACCCAAAAATCCAGAATACCAAAAGCAGGTATCATAACCCGCACTGATACCAATAAATTGATATCAACCAAATACTGAAAATCAAATCAAGTATCGCCAAACCTTAGCGCTTTGATACCAACAAATTGGTATCAGGTTATCTCAAACATCCAAAATACGAAAAACAAAAGATCGTAAACCTGCCCTCTGATACCAAATTAATTGGTATCAGAATAAATCTCGAAAATCCAAAACACATAGCAAGTATCGTATACCTGCTCTGATACCACAAAATTGTCACGCCCCCAGAAGAGTCCCTGTCCGAGAAAATTTCGGCAGCATCTCCCCTGTACGGCGGACAATCAAAATTTTCTACAAGCACTAAATACTCAGCCACAGGCGGCTGGAATAATAACAGTAATAAAAATCAATCACCACGCAGTTTATATATATATATATTCAGCCTCTGGCTGACACAACCACGCAGTTTATATATATATATTCAGCCTCTGGCTGACACAACCACGCAGTAATAATACTCTGACTCGAAATCAACCCTACTCAACTACACTCGTAAAGCCCAAATCCGATTTTTCTTACCTCTTCTGCCGTTCAGGCAGGCATGTAGTAGAGTAAATCCAAATCATACGAAAAGTTCATCCAACGGAAAGATTCCATACAATATCCATATGTAAGTCCAAAACAAAACTAAAATAAAGTCTGATAGCGAAAAGCTAAAATGAAACAACTCAAAAACCAGCAGCGGAGTAGCACCACGTGCAGTGGGGACTAGCGACTGGAACTCCCTCCTGACAGCATCAACCTGAAAATAACAACAATGGAGGCGGGGTGAGTCCAACACTCAGCAGGTACAGTTGATATGCAAAGTAAAGAAACAACACCTAGCACTAATCATGCGTACAGTCTCCTGATAAGAAAGATAAGAATGCATCTGAAATAAACAGGAGAATACTGTACTAACCAGGTCCTGAGTATAAGGTCAAACAGTCCGAGGGATAAGGAATCCTGTATGCATGTCAAACATAGGTATCCAAACAATATGCAGCATATAAATGCAGCAAACACAAACACAAGCAATAAATGCATCATGCATATGATGCCAATGATGCGTCCTGGTCACCCAGACCGGTCGATCATCTCATACAAAAGTGAGGCCGAGTGGGTAGGGCGTGACAACCGTGCACTCTGTCGTCACTACTCCCGATGAGTGACCGAGTGGACGGGATGTTGTCGAGTACACCTATCCTCCTACCCCAAATCATAGATGGGGGAGCGAACTCTCGGTACTCAAAGACGGGAGGAATCCCTGCCGGATAACACGTTGTGTCACACTACCCATGAGCGGACCAAGCAGTCCACTGCCTGCTGCAACACACTCACTGAATCGACCACTAACCCATGAGTGGTGGTGTGTGCGGATCTAACTGACGATGTGCTTAACAATAATGGAGCGGACTATCGCACAGCATGCAATCATGCAAATGATGCATGGCAATAACCATATAAACATCCTGACCTAATCCATATATATAGAAAAGTGCACCCTAGGTCAATGAATCATATCGAATCAAAGGTACACAGAAGGTATAAAAACCTAGGTCCTGAACATGGTCAAGCATGGCATATCACTACCCCTATAAGCATGTACAAACAGGTAAAATATACCTGAGATGCAAAACCAATCAATCAATCAAGCATGTAAGATTTGGGTAGTGATTAACCGAAACAGATAAGAAACACAATTAATGCAACATGTTAATTTAATTACTAAGCATATCAAATGACATAAGTCAAAAGTACCCGCCTCCAAAAGAAATGGTCCAATCAATCCAGATCCGGACGTCGAGATACTCGTCTCGCGTCAATGTCCTGTGAGATCAATGTGTATATTTTTATTTAGCTACAATTCTCATAAATAGCTAAATGAAATCTCCAACCCTAAATTAGGACAAACCCTAATCAATATACACAACCTCAATCTACTCATAATCATCCATCTAAACAATCAAATCAAAACCATATTCTATAGCATGTATAAAATGCTCTACACCTTACCTCAAATCAACCAGATCAAGAAGGAGGAAGTGGTGATCGACAACAGCAACTTTCCACAGCAAACAACCTACTGTTGATGCTGGAACCAAGCAAATCCACAGATCTCAACAGAATGGAACAGAACGTCCTCTCTGCTGAATTCTTCCCTACCATTCGGATCAAGGTGAGACCAAGAACACCACAGAACATCATAGTAACCAAACTCACATCTCTGGTTGAAGTGTACAAAAGTCTATACCTAATTTCCTCTTCTCTGGTGGTGGCAGCAAACACAACAGAGACTGGTTGTGGCTCGGCAGAACACCCTTGCAGTCCGGATAACCCTTCCACTCCGGCGATCAGTGGTGGCATCCGATTTGACCCGGTGGCGCCGAAACAAACCAGGTAGGGCACCGTCTTGGAGAGCTTCGGCAGGTCTAGGGCATAGGAGTTTGGTCGGTGGCCGACGCTCGAAAGAGGAGAAGGGCCGACGGTAAGGCTGAGGAGTGTTGCCAGCTCCTCTGATAACCAAGTTTTGATCCTTGGTTCTCTTGTGGATACATGCATGTGTTAACCAAGTGGGATAGGAGAGGATATTGTAAGAGGAGAGATAGGAATTTTAATTAAAGGAAAGAAAAGAGAGAAATTAAGGGAGAACTCAAGAAGCATCTTCTCTAGAATATTCTTAACATTAAGAAGAGAAGTAAATAAGGAGGATGAATCAAGACAAGTTTCCTCCCCTCATTTTAGTATAAATAGGCATGGAGGGGTGACTTCAACTTCATCCTCACTCACTTTCCTCCTCTCCTCCCTTGGGTGCCGAAAACCCTCTCCCTTCCTCCTTTCTTCTTCTTGTTGCCGAGCAACACAAGAGGAAGAAACCTCTTCTTCCTCCTCACTCCCTCCCTCTTTTCTTTCTTGTTGTTGCCGAGCAACACAAGAGGAAGAGGTCTCTTCTCCCTCCTCCTCTCCACCAAAAGACCTAGCCACTCTTCTCCTCCATTGGTGCCGAGCAAGCAAGCAAGGAAGAAAGGTCCCCAAGCAAGTTCTCAAATCTAGGAAACTTAAGCGAAGAAGGTAAGCTTCCCCTCACCTGTGGTACAAGGCTTTTTATATGTTTTTATGATTTTTTGAGAATTTTAAAACCTAGAAACAAGTATGAGAAAATTCGGTTAAGAAGAACTTTCGAAATCTAGTGATGTTTAACTAGTCTTCACTAAATGATAGATTTTCTATGCCATGGAAAAGGATTCTTCTTCATGTTTTTATACCTATATGATGCTTGATAAGAGGCACACTAAAAGAAAAAAAAAAAAAAAAGGAAAGAAAGAAACCTAGGAAATGTTATGCAATGAAATTTATGTTATGCCATGATATGTGATAGCATATGAAAGGCTATACATAATGAGAAGAATGAAATTTATGTAAATGTCATGATATGTGATAGCATATGAAATGCTATACATAATAAGAAGAATGAGATTTATGTAAATGCCATGATATGTGATAGCATATGAAATGCTATACATAATGAGAAGAATGAAATATATGTAAATGCCATGATATGTGATAGCATATGAAATGCTATACATAATGAGAAGAATGAAATTATGTGAATGCCATGATATGTAATAGCATATGAAATGCTATACATAATGAGAAGAATGAAAAATGAAATGCATGAAAGATTGTTAAGGATATGATATGATAGTTATGCATGATAAATTACTTTGTATGGTTTGTACCAAGGGTGGGCTCCGTAAACGCCCCGGGGTCGATGGAATAAGACTCGGGCCTCGTCAGTAATGGGCTTCTGATGCCCTAGGTCGATGGAGTAAGACTCGGGCCTAGTATGTATGTATGGTAGGGTTCAAGACTTGCTACCTTGGACCTACGCATGATGTATGTGGTACAAACCGGGATCCCCAATGATGATGATATTAATTTCAAGTACTTACAAGTATAAGTTTTCAAATTCATGATGCATTGCCTGCATATGTGCTTGAATTAGCTAATGATTTGATATGATGGCATGATGATATGAATATGATACCTTTGTATGTTATATGCTTATGATATTACGCATGATATTAATATACGATGATTTTCGGTTTTAGTGAGTAGGAAAGGAACTTACTGAGCCATGAGTGCTCACAGCTTACTTTCCTTGTACCGCAGATCAAAGAACTGGATGAACTAGAGGAGCAACAGGAGGAGCGGATAAGGATGTGTGTGGTGGTGGCTCGGCAAAGAACGATCCGGACGGATTAATATGATTTCAATATATGCAATTTAATCTGTGATATCATGCTTAATAAATTAAATTCTTTAAAGTTTTTATTCTTCCGCTGCTATAGTATAACCAAAGCATGTACGTAAGTATTTGTAACACCCCTAGAAAGCCTAGAAGGGTAATGGGAGTACGAATGAAAAGAGGATGTAAATACTCTATGTTAAATATTAAGATGGATTTAGATGATTAAAACTTTATGAAAGAAAAATAAAGTTGAGAATATAATCATCTATACATGATTTAAAATGTATGGAATTAATGTGGACAAAAGAAAGAAATAAGAGATAATATGTACATGTATGAAATATTTATGCATAATGCATAATATATATGAATTATTATGTGTAAAAGAAAATAAAATGTTAGAAGAGAGATTGAACCTTGGATCTCTTGTAGGGAACATGTATAGGATACCAAAGGGGATAGGAGAATTATTAGTAAAGAGAGGAAGGATTAAGTAGTTAAGAATAAGAAAGGATTCTTTCTACTTAAAAAGAAAAAGAAGTAAAAATATGCATAACCAAGTTTTGAACCTTGGTTCTCTTGTGGATGCATGCATGTGTTAACCAATTGGGATAAGAGAGGATATTGTAAGAGGAGAGATAGAAAATTTTATTAAAGGAGAGAAAAGAGAGAGATTAAGAGAGAACTCACAAGGCATATCTCTAGAATATTCCTATCATAAAGAAGAGGAATAAATGGGGAGGATGAATCAAGTCAAATTTCCTCCCCTCATTTTAGTATAAATAGGCATGGAGGGTGACTTCAAATTCATCCTCCACTCCTCTCCCTCTCCTCCTCCCTCTTGTGCCGAGACCCCCTCTCTTCTTCTTCTTGTTGCCAAGCAACACAAGAGGAAGGAAGCTCCTCTTCCTCCTCACTCCCTCCCTCTTCTTTCTTCCTTGTTGTTGCCGAGCAACACAAGAGGGAGAAGCTTCTTCTTCCTCCCCTCTCCACCAAAAGACCTAGCCACTCCTTTCCCTCCATTGGTGCCGAACCTAGCAAGCAAGAAGAAAGGTCCAAGCAAGTTCTCAATTCTAGAAAACTTAAGCGAAGAAGGTAAGCTTCCCCTCACCTGTGGTACAAGGCTTTTTATATGTTTTTATGTGAAATTTATGTAATGCCATGATATGTGATAGCATATGAAATGCTATACATAATGAGAAGAATGAAATATATGTAAATGCCATGATATGTGATAGCATATGAAATGCTATACATAATGAGAAGAATGAAATTATGTGAATGCCATGATATGTAATAGCATATGAAATGCTATACATAATGAGAAGAATGAAAAATGAAATGCATGAAAGATTGTTAAGGATATGATATGATAGTTATGCATGATAAATTACTTTGTATGGTTTGTACCAAGGGTGGGCTCCGTAAACGCCCCGGGGTCGATGGAATAAGACTCGGGCCTCGTCAGTAATGGGCTTCTGATGCCCTAGGTCGATGGAGTAAGACTCGGGCCTAGTATGTATGTATGGTAGGGTTCAAGACTTGCTACCTTGGACCTACGTATGATGTATGTGGTACAAACCGGGATCCCCAATGATGATGATATTAATTTCAAGTACTTACAAGTATAAGTTTTCAAATTCATGATGCATTGCCTGCATATGTGCTTGAATTAGCTAATGATTTGATATGATGCCATGATGATATGAATATGATACCTTTGTATGTTATATGCTTATGATATTACGCATGATATTAATATACGATGATTTTCGGTTTTAGTGAGTAGGAAAGGAACTTACTGAGCCATGAGTGCTCACAGCTTACTTTCCTTGTACCGCAGATCAAAGAACTGGATGAACTAGAGGAGCAACAGGAGGAGCGGATAAGGATGTGTGTGGTGGTGGCTCGGCAAAGAACGATCCGGACGGATTAATATGATTTCAATATATGCAATTTAATCTGTGATATCATGCTTAATAAATTAAATTCTTTAAAGTTTTTATTCTTCCGCTGCTATAGTATAACCAAAGCATGTACGTAAGTAGTATAAAGAACGTAGCGCCGCCTTTGGTTGGGTAAGAAGGGCGGGCGTTACAGGTGGTATCAGAGCGAAGTGTTGCCAGCTCACTACACACACATCAAGCTCCTTCCTGCCGCTCCAAGTAAGTACAGTTGCATAATTTATTTGTATGCAAAATAGTATGATACTCTAAGATACATGAATGGTAGCCTAGGAAGGATACCTTAAGCTATACCCTAGAGAATGGTGCATGATGATAAGTAGGATGCATGAATGGTAGCCTAGATACAAGTACCTTAGGCTATAACATAAGAGGAATAATGAATCGGAGCAGAAATTGTTATTCTAAGTTCGGGGACGAACTTTCAATAAGTAGGGGAGTTTGTAACACCCCTAGAAAGCCTAGAAGGGTAATGGGAGTACGAATGAAAAGAGGATGTAAATACTCTATGTTAAATATTAAGATGGATTTAGATGATTAAAACTTTATGAAAGAAAAATAAAGTTGAGAATATAATCATCTATACATGATTTAAAATGTATGGAATTAATGTGGACAAAAGAAAGAAATAAGAGATAATATGTACATGTATGAAATATTTATACATAATGCATAATATATATGAATTATTATGTGTAAAAGAAAATAAAATGTTAGAAGAGAGATTGAACCTTGGATCTCTTGTAGGGAACATGTATAGGATACCAAAGGGGATAGGAGAATTATTAGTAAAGAGAGGAAGGATTAAGTAGTTAAGAATAAGAAAGGATTCTTTCTACTTAAAAAGAAAAAGAAGTAAAAATATGCATAACCAAGTTTTGAACCTTGGTTCTCTTGTGGATGCATGCATGTGTTAACCAATTGGGATAAGAGAGGATATTGTAAGAGGAGAGATAGAAAATTTTATTAAAGGAGAGAAAAGAGAGAGATTAAGAGAGAACTCACAAGGCATATCTCTAGAATATTCCTATCATAAAGAAGAGGAATAAATGGGGAGGATGAATCAAGTCAAATTTCCTCCCCTCATTTTAGTATAAATAGGCATGGAGGGGTGACTTCAAATTCATCCTCCACTCCTCTCCCTCTCCTCCTCCCTCTTGTGCCGAGACCCCCTCTCTTCTTCTTCTTGTTGCCAAGCAACACAAGAGGAAGGAAGCTCCTCTTCCTCCTCACTCCCTCCCTCTTCTTTCTTCCTTGTTGTTGCCGAGCAACACAAGAGGAGAAGCTTCTTCTTCCTCCCCTCTCCACCAAAAGACCTAGCCACTCCTTTCCCTCCATTGGTGCCGAACCTAGCAAGCAAGAAGAAAGGTCCAAGCAAGTTCTCAATTCTAGAAAACTTAAGCGAAGAAGGTAAGCTTCCCCTCACCTGTGGTACAAGGCTTTTTATATGTTTTTATGTGAAATTTATGTAATGCCATGATATGTGATAGCATATGAAATGCTATACATAATGAGAAGAATGAAATATATGTAAATGCCATGATATGTGATAGCATATGAAATGCTATACATAATGAGAAGAATGAAATTATGTGAATGCCATGATATGTAATAGCATATGAAATGCTATACATAATGAGAAGAATGAAAAATGAAATGCATGAAAGATTGTTAAGGATATGATATGATAGTTATGCATGATAAATTACTTTGTATGGTTTGTACCAAGGGTGGGCTCCGTAAACGCCCCGGGGTCGATGGAATAAGACTCGGGCCTCGTCAGTAATGGGCTTCTGATGCCCTAGGTCGATGGAGTAAGACTCGGGCCTAGTATGTATGTATGGTAGGGTTCAAGACTTGCTACCTTGGACCTACGTATGATGTATGTGGTACAAACCGGGATCCCCAATGATGATGATATTAATTTCAAGTACTTACAAGTATAAGTTTTCAAATTCATGATGCATTGCCTGCATATGTGCTTGAATTAGCTAATGATTTGATATGATGCCATGATGATATGAATATGATACCTTTGTATGTTATATGCTTATGATATTACGCATGATATTAATATACGATGATTTTCAGATTTAGTGAGTAGGAAAGGAACTTACTGAGCCATGAGTGCTCACAGCTTACTTTCCTTGTACCGTAGATCAAAGAATTGGATGAACTAGAGGAGCAACAGGAGGAGCGGATAAGGATGTGTGTGGTGGTGGCTCGGCAAAGAACGATCCGGACGGATTAATATGATTTCAATATATGCAATTTAATCTGTGATATCATGCTTAATAAATTAAATTCTTTAAAGTTTTTATTCTTCCGCTGCTATAGTATAACCAAAGCATGTACGTAAGTAGTATAAAGAACGTAGCGCCGCCTTTGGTTGGGTAAGAAGGGCGGGCGTTACAGATGGTATCAGAGCGAAGTTTTGCCAGCTCACTACACACACATCAAGCTCCTTCCTGTCGCTCCAAGTAAGTACAGTTGCATAATTTATTTGTATGCAAAATAGTATGATACTCTAAGATACATGAATGGTAGCCTAGGAAGGATACCTTAAGCTATACCCTAGAGAATGGTGCATGATGATAAGTAGGATGCATGAATGGTAGCCTAGATACAAGTACCTTAGGCTATAACATAAGAGGAATAATGAATCGGAGCAGAAATTGTTATTCTAAGTTCGGGGACGAACTTTCAATAAGTAGGGGAGTTTGTAACACCCCTAGAAAGCCTAGAAGGGTAATGGGAGTACGAATGAAAAGAGGATGTAAATACTCTATGTTAAATATTAAGATGGATTTAGATGATTAAAACTTTATGAAAGAAAAATAAAGTTGAGAATATAATCATCTATACATGATTTAAAATGTATGGAATTAATGTGGACAAAAGAAAGAAATAAGAGATAATATGTACATGTATGAAATATTTATGCATAATGCATAATATATATGAATTATTATGTGTAAAAGAAAATAAAATGTTAGAAGAGAGATTGAACCTTGGATCTCTTGTAGGGAACATGTATAGGATACCAAAGGGGATAGGAGAATTATTAGTAAAGAGAGGAAGGATTAAGTAGTTAAGAATAAGAAAGGATTCTTTCTACTTAAAAAGAAAAAGAAGTAAAAATATGCATAACCAAGTTTTGAACCTTGGTTCTCTTGTGGATGCATGCATGTGTTAACCAATTGGGATAAGAGAGGATATTGTAAGAGGAGAGATAGAAAATTTTATTAAAGGAGAGAAAAGAGAGAGATTAAGAGAGAACTCACAAGGCATATCTCTAGAATATTCCTATCATAAAGAAGAGGAATAAATGGGGAGGATGAATCAAGTCAAATTTCCTCCCCTCATTTTAGTATAAATAGGCATGGAGGGGTGACTTCAAATTCATCCTCCACTCCTCTCCCTCTCCTCCTCCCTCTTGTGCCGAGACCCCCTCTCTTCTTCTTCTTGTTGCCAAGCAACACAAGAGGAAGGAAGCTCCTCTTCCTCCTCACTCCCTCCCTCTTCTTTCTTCCTTGTTGTTGCCGAGCAACACAAGAGGGAGAAGCTTCTTCTTCCTCCCCTCTCCACCAAAAGACCTAGCCACTCCTTTCCCTCCATTGGTGCCGAACCTAGCAAGCAAGAAGAAAGGTCCAAGCAAGTTCTCAATTCTAGAAAACTTAAGCGAAGAAGGTAAGCTTCCCCTCACCTGTGGTACAAGGCTTTTTATATGTTTTTATGTGAAATTTATGTAATGCCATGATATGTGATAGCATATGAAATGCTATACATAATGAGAAGAATGAAATATATGTAAATGCCATGATATGTGATAGCATATGAAATGCTATACATAATGAGAAGAATGAAATTATGTGAATGCCATGATATGTAATAGCATATGAAATGCTATACATAATGAGAAGAATGAAAAATGAAATGCATGAAAGATTGTTAAGGATATGATATGATAGTTATGCATGATAAATTACTTTGTATGGTTTGTACCAAGGGTGGGCTCCGTAAACGCCCCGGGGTCGATGGAATAAGACTCGGGCCTCGTCAGTAATGGGCTTCTGATGCCCTAGGTCGATGGAGTAAGACTCGGGCCTAGTATGTATGTATGGTAGGGTTCAAGACTTGCTACCTTGGACCTACGTATGATGTATGTGGTACAAACCGGGATCCCCAATGATGATGATATTAATTTCAAGTACTTACAAGTATAAGTTTTCAAATTCATGATGCATTGCCTGCATATGTGCTTGAATTAGCTAATGATTTGATATGATGCCATGATGATATGAATATGATACCTTTGTATGTTATATGCTTATGATATTACGCATGATATTAATATACGATGATTTTCGGTTTTAGTGAGTAGGAAAGGAACTTACTGAGCCATGAGTGCTCACAGCTTACTTTCCTTGTACCGCAGATCAAAGAACTGGATGAACTAGAGGAGCAACAGGAGGAGCGGATAAGGATGTGTGTGGTGGTGGCTCGGCAAAGAACGATCCGGACGGATTAATATGATTTCAATATATGCAATTTAATCTGTGATATCATGCTTAATAAATTAAATTCTTTAAAGTTTTTATTCTTCCGCTGCTATAGTATAACCAAAGCATGTACGTAAGTAGTATAAAGAACGTAGCGCCGCCTTTGGTTGGGTAGGAAGGGTGGGCGCTTACTCCATCGACCTAGGGCATCAGAAGCCCATTACTGACGAGGCCCGAGTCTTATTCCATCGACCCCGGGGCGTTTACGGAGCCCACCCTTGGTACAAACCATACAAAGTAATTTATCATGCATAACTATCATATCATATCCTTAACAATCTTTCATGCATTTCATTTTTCATTCTTCTCATTATGTATAGCATTTCATATGCTATTACATATCATGACATTCACATAATTTCATTCTTCTCATTATGTATAGCATTTCATATGCTATCACATATCATGGCATTTACATATATTTCATTCTTCTCATTATGTATAGCATTTCATATGCTATCACATATCATGGCATTTACATAAATCTCATTCTTCTTATTATGTATAGCATTTCATATGCTATCACATATCATGGCATTTACATAAATTTCATTCTTCTCATTATGTATAGCCTTTCATATGCTATCACATATCATGGCATAACATAAATTTCATTGCATAACATTTCCTAGGTTTCTTTCTTTCCCTTTTTTTTTTTTTTTGGCCGAAATTCTAGAGTTAAGTGTTCCTCTTATCAAGCATCATATAGGTATAAAAACATGAAGAAGAATCCTTTTCCATGGCATAGAAAATCTATCATTTAGTGAAGACTAGTTAAACATCACTAGATTTCGAAAGTTCTTCTTAACCGAATTTTCTCATACTTGTTTCTAGGTTTTAAAATTCTCAAAAAATCATAAAAACATATAAAAAGCCTTGTACCACAGGTGAGGGGCCGAGCAACACAAGAGGGAGAAGCTTCTTCTTCCTCCCCTCTCCACCAAAAGACCTAGCCACTCTTCTCCTCCATTGGTGCCGAACCTAGCAAGCAAGAAGAAAGGTCCAAGCAAGTTCTCAATTCTAGAAAACTTAAGCGAAGAAGGTAAGCTTCCCCTCACCTGTGGTACAAGGCTTTTTATATGTTTTTATGATTTTTTGAGAAGGCGAATATTAATAAGGGAATTTTTCGAAATTTTTGGAAAATTTTCGGGAATTTTTCGGAGTTCGTATGAACGAGTTTACGGGGATAAATACGGGGGCCCAGGAAAGCCTGTTTAGGCTACCCCATTTAAGTGAGGAAAAGTGTATTTATTTAATTCTTTTTCCTTTCCCTTTTATTTTCCTCATCCGCCGAACTCGTGATTGTTTTCCTTTCCCCAATCGTCGTTTACTCTCCCTCACTCCCGATTTCCTTGCGACGTCGAAGCCCGAACTGCTGCGGCGGTTTCCTCTCCTTCCCCTCGCTTCTCTGCCTCGAGCCCGAGTCACATTGCCGAGCTCTTTCCCCTTTGTGTCGTCTTCCCTAGTCGCCTTGCACGCCACCACAGCCGATGCCGCCGGGGTAGTGTCGACCCGCCGTCGCCGACCCCGATCCACTGTCGGTTGAGGGTTTCTGCCACTCCTCAGCCTTACCGTCGGCCCTTCTCCTCTTTCGAGCGTCGGCCACCGACCAAACTCCTATGCCCTAGACCAAACCCTTCCATTTCCAATGTATATCCTTAAAATGAATTTGGTAATTCTGAATAACTCATCATTAATCTAAATATTTTCATAAGAGTCTTATACCTTCTACTATACCATTCTGTTGGGGTGTACCAGGTGTAGTTAGTTGGGATTAAATCCCGACTTCTGATAAGTGACTCCTAAACTCTCCTAAGAGGTACTCGCCACTACGATCTCACCGTAGTGTCTTGATACTTTTACCTTAATATTTCTCCACATCAACCTTGTACTCTTTGAACTTATCAAAGTACTTAGTGTTGGCATGTATACTAAAAGCCTAGCTTTTGTAAACATTTATTTAGAAATAAAAGAATCACATTGGTCAAATATCTACAAGCTAAATGTAGTTGTTCAATTAATTTATATTGTAGATAACATGATGTGTGGTGTCATACACAGAAGATCATGTTATCGGTTCTTTATAAATTATAAACAGTAGCTCACGACTAAGATGGAAAGGAACAAACCATTGGAATAGTCGTAGTGTAATTAGGTGTTAGTTTATCTTGACTGATAAATTACACTGGTATACTTTGAATGTACTGAGCAGGACCATTTAAGGTAAGTTCTTTTTGTTAGAATGTATACTAAAAGCCTAGTTTTTGTAAACATTTATTTTTGAAATAAAAGAATCACATTGGCCAATATCTATATTTATTTGTTAAATGTAATTGTTCAATTAATTTATATAGTAGACAACATGGTGTGTGGTGTTACACACAGAAGATCATGTTGTCGGTTCTTTATAAATTATAAACAGTTGCTCACGACTAAGATGGAAAAGAACAAACCATCGGAATAGTCATAGTGTAATTAAGTATTAGTTTATCTTGATTAATAAATTACACTGGTACACTCTAAGTGTATTAAGTAGGACCATTTTAGGTAAGTTCTTTTTGTACTGACTTAATAAAAGAACTAGACCTTAGTTATTATGGAAGTGCGTGCTCTTAATCCTAATATAATAATAAGCACATGTCACGCCCCCAGAAGAGTCCCTGTCCGAGAAAATTTCGGCAGCATCTCCCCTGTACGGCGGACAATCAAAATTTTCTACAAGCAATAAATACTCAGCCACAGGCGGCTGGAATAATAACAGTAATAAAAATAATCACCACGCAGTTTATATATATATACATTCAGCCTCTGGCTGACACAACCACGCAGTTTATATATATATATTCAGCCTCTGGCTGACACAACCACGCAGTAATAATACTCTGACTCGAAATCAACCCTACTCAACTACACTCGTAAAGCCCAAATCCAATTTTTCTTACCTCTTCTGCCGTTCAGGCAGGCATGTAGTAGAGTAAATCCAAATCATACGAAAAGTTCATCCAACGGAAAGATTCCATACAATATCCATATGTAAGTCCAAAACAAAACTAAAATAAAGTCTGATAGCGAAAAGCTAAAATGAAACAACTCAAAAACCAGCAGCGGAGTAGCACTACGTGCAGTGGGGACTAGCGACTGGAACTCCCTCCTGACAGCATCAACCTGAAAATAACAACAATGGAGGCGGGGTGAGTCCAACACTCAGCAGGTACAGTTGATATGCAAAGTAAAGAAACAACACCTAGCACTAATCATGCGTACAGTCTCCTGATAAGAAAGATAAGAATGCATCTGAAATAAACAGGAGAATACTGTACTAACCAGGTCCTGAGTATAAGGTCAAACAGTCCGAGGGATAAGGAATCCTGTATGCATGTCAAACATAGGTATCCAAACAATATGCAGCATATAAATGCAGCAACCACAAACACAAGCAATAAATGCATCATGCATATGATGCCAATGATGCGTCCTGGTCACCCCTGACGCCAGTCGATCATCTCATACAAAAGTGAGGCCGAGTGGGTAGGGCTGTGACAACCGTGCACTCTGTCGTCACTACTCCTGATGAGTGACCGAGTGGACGGGATGCTGTCGGAGTACACCTATCCTCCTACCCCAAATCATAGATGGGGGAGCGCAATGCTCTCAACTCCCAGTACTCAAAGACGGGGAGGAATCCCTGCCGGATAACACGTTGTGTCACACTACCCATGAGTGGACCAACGGTGCCTAACAGAGTCCCTGCTGCAACACACTCTACCTGAATCGACCACTAACCCATGAGTGGTGGTGTGTGCAGATCCATGTAACTGGCGATGTGCTCAACAATAATGGAGCGGACTATCGCACAGCATGCAATCATGCAAATGATGCATGGCAATAACCATATAAACATCCTGACCTAATCCATATATATAGAAAAGTGCACCCTAGGTCAACGAATCATATCGAATCAAAGGTACACAGAAGGTATAAAAACCTAGGTCCTGAACATGGTCAAGCATGGCATATCACTACCCCTATAAGCATGTACAAACAGGTAAAATATACCTGAGATGCAAAACCAATCAATCAATCAAGCATGTAAGATTTGGGTAGTGATTAACCGAAACAGATAAGAAACACAATTAATGCAACATGTTAATTTAATTACTAAGCATATCAAATGACATAAGTCAAAAGTACCCGCCTCCAAAAGAAATGGTCCAATCAATCCAGATCCGGACGTCGAGATACTCGTCTCGCGTCAATGTCCTGTGAGATCAATGTGTATATTTTTATTTAGCTACAATTCTCATAAATAGCTAAATGAAATCTCCAACCCTAAATTAGGACAAACCCTAATCAATATACACAACCTCAATCTACTCATAATCATCCATCTAAACAATCAAATCAAAACCATATTCTATAGCATGTATAAAATGCTCTACACCTTACCTCAAATCAACCAGATCAAGAAGGAGGAAGTGGTGATCGACAACAGCAACTTTCCACAGCAAACAACCTACTGTTGATGCTGGAACCAAGCAAATCCACAGATCTCAACAGAATGGAACAGAACGTCCTCTCTGCTGAATTCTTCCCTACCATTCGGATCAAGGTGAGACCAAGAACACCACAGAACATCATAGTAACCAAACTCACATCTCTGGTTGAAGTGTACAAAAGTCTATACCTAATTTCCTCTTCTCTGGTGGTGGCAGCAAACACAACAGAGACTGGTTGTGGCTCGGCAGAACACCCTTGCAGTCCGGATAACCCTTCCACTCCGGCGATCAGTGGTGGCATCCGATTTGACCCGGTGGCGCCGAAACAAACCAGGTAGGGCACCGTCTTGGAGAGCTTCGGCAGGTCTAGGGCATAGGAGTTTGGTCGGTGGCCGACGCTCGAAAGAGGAGAAGGGCCGACGGTAAGGCTGAGGAGTGGCAGAAACCCTCAACCGACAGTGGATCGGGGTCGGCGACGGCGGGTCGACACTACCCCGGCGGCATCGGCTGTGGTGGCGTGCAAGGCGACTAGGGCAGACGACACAAAGGGGAAAGAGTTCGGCAATGTGACTCGGGCTCGAGGCAGAGAAGCGAGGGGAAGGAGAGGAAACCGCCGTAGCAGTTCGGGCTTCGACGTCGCAAGGAAATCGGGAGTGAGGGAGAGTAAACGACGATTGGGGAAAGGAAAACAATCACGAGTTCGGCGGATGAGGAAAATAAAAGGGAAAGGAAAAAGAATTAAATAAATACACTTTTCCTCACTTAAATGGGGTAGCCTAAACAGGCTTTCCTGGGCCCCCGTATTTATCCCCGTAAACTCGTTCATACGAACTCCGAAAAATTTCCGAAAATTTTCCAAAAATTTCGAAAAATTCCCTTATTAATATTCGCCTATTTTCGGTATTTTACAGCACATATATTTAATATTTATTTCTTTAACTTATCAAAGGGTGAGGTTTAGCTCGATAAATCAATATGCCCGATAAGTTGGGAAATGATATTACTTATAGTGTGTATTATTGATTATAGAAGGAATCTGTGTCCTAGCTATCTTGGTTGAGAATGTCCCCAAGAGGAGCTCATAAAGATTGTCATGTTAAACCCTGCAGGTGGACTTAGTCCGACATGACAATGAAGTTGAGTGGTACTACTCTTGGAGTTAGATATTAATTAAGTGAGTTGTCAGTAGCTTACTTAATTAGTGGACATTCGTTATCTTAAACGCAGGGAGACTAACACACTCATGATAAGAAGGAGCCCATAATGTAATTTGGGATTGGTGCGGTAGTGCGATAATAACTCTCTAGTGGAATGAGTTATTATCGATGAACTTGAGTTATATGTTCGGGGCAAACACGGGATACTCAAGCTCATCGGAAGGCCAAAACCAATTTCTCCTCTAGGTTCCTGTCGTAACCTCATTAAAGCCTTAAATCCATCCAAATATAAGCCCATCTTGGTGTACAAGAAGGGGGCCGGTCCAATGCTTGGTGACCAAGCAAGGGCCGGCCACATCCTCTTCTATAGGGGCCGACCCTTTGCTTGGTGCCCAAGCATGTAGGGGTCAGCCACAATAATTCAAACAAGGAGGGGTGTTTTGAATTTTTAAAATATTCTCTTTGTAGAAAACTACAAGTTTTAAAAGAGAGATTTTAAATTTTAAAACTTTCCTTATTTGAATTAGGCCACATGTTTTAAAAGAAAGTTTAAAAGTTTTTAAAACTTTCCTTTTTTAACCATCCTCATGGTTTAAGAAAAAAAGGAAGATAAGTTTTAAAATTTAAATTTTCTATCACCATGTTAAAAAAGGAAATTTTATAAGAGAAGTTTTAAATTTTAAAACATGGTTTTAATTTTTTAGAACTTTTCTTTTTTAACTCCTACTTTAAAAAATTAGAAGAGAGCTTGTAAAATTTTATCAGAGGATTTCTTCTTGTAAAATTTTATTAAAAAAATTATTTCCTTCCTCTTATAGGGGACGACCACCCTTGCTTGGTGCCCAAGTAAGGTGGCCGGCCAAAAAAAAAATTAATAAATCATCATCCAAATTAATTTGGTGATTGATTCAATCAGGAGGAAAGAAAAGGAAAATAAAAAGGGAAAAGGAAAAACTAGAGGAAGATTTTAAATTTTGTAAAAATTCTTCCCTTATTTGCCTTGGGCAAGTATTATAAAAGAAGGGGTGAGGAGACTTCATGAGACGCAATTCTTATTCTCTTGGAGGAATCTCTCTTGGTGTGGCCGACCCTCTCTCTTCTCCCTTTCCCTTTTCTCTCTTCTCCTTGGTGGTGGTGGTGGCCGGATTTTAGAGGAAGAGGAAGAAAAATTTTGGGTGGTGTTCATCTTGGAGGATCGTCACCCACACGAGGTCCAAGGTGAGGCGAGGAATATGGCAGAAGATCTTGAGGTCATTAGCATACAAAGAGAAGGTATAATTAGCAATTATTTTCCGCATCATGCTAGTTATTTCTTTTTGTAAGAATTCCAAACACAAGAGGCATTAGATCTAGTATTTCGAATTAGTTTTTTTGAATTTGTGTTTTCTTTGTTTTCGAATTTATGATTCGATTGTTGTTTTTGTTAACCTAGAGTTATTTAAGGAAATTAAATATTAGCTTTCCTTAAAAGGCTTTGTCTAGGCGGTGGTGGTTGCTCCCATATCCAAGAAGGCCATGTGCCTCGCCATGCAGTCCTGGAAGCCAATTTTGGAAATTAATATTTAATGGAATTAATAACATAGGTGGATTTGAATCAATAGTGTTAAGTTCCGCTTGCGATTCAAATCTAAACCATTAAGAACAGATAAGTTAAATTTGGAATCAATGATGTTAAGTTCCGTCTGCGATTCCTAATTTAACTTCTAAAGAACACAATAGGTTATTTAAGGAATGGTTCGACACTTGTACAAATTTTTTTGTACAATGGAACCGGTACGATTTTCTTAGGATTAACCAACAATTGGTATCAGAGCTAGGATTTGCCTCTGTGTGTTTTGGTTTTCAAATTAATTATGCACATGTCATACATAATTTAGGCAAGATAATAGTAGGATGCGTTAACTTTGTGGTTGCAGGTTCCAACTATTATGACATTTAGATATTGTGTGTGATTAGACCCTTATACATGTCAAGAGCATTATTTTGTGTGCATGATTGTATGTATCAAATACAGTAGGAGCTATATTATTTTTAGAATTTTATTTTTGTTCGATCTAAAATACATGTACATTCCTTTATGGAATATAGGATCGAATATGTAAAATTCTATTTTTGTCGCGGATCGTATCTTTGCAAGGCTTGGTGCTATTGGAGGACCAGAGGTGCAACGAAATAAGAAACAAGATAGATGCGACAACTCAACCTGATGGAGGTGGCTAAAGAAGGCAACAGCTAGGGTTGGAGCATACTGAAGACAGTAATGGAAAATACCATAATAGTTGAAAATTTAATTTCCATATTTATTGCTTTTATTTACTGTGATGTTTATGTGCATGTGATGTATGCTAGCATTGGTTAAAATCCTCATTTTTAAATAACTAAGTGGGAGAGAGATTTAAAAAAAAATCCCATAGTCTCCATTACTGGTTTGTAAGTGATGCAACAAGCTTGCATGTTGGGTCTGAGTGCCTCCCTCGACAACGGATGGGTTTATTGCGGATCACTAGATCAAACTTCCTTTATGAATGGTTATAGGAAATTATTTAGGAGCGTGTGATCTTCTCCAACTGAAGGGGCATAATCCTATTTAATGGACTTAGTATCAAGTAATGGTATATACTTAGACGCATTCAATAGTATCCTCCCCAATGCAGTCACTACTATTGTTTTGTGTGACCAAAGTGAAACCAATTATTAATTTTATTTGTCATAAAGTAAAGATGATAAGATAATAAAATTAATGGGTTACACCCTCCTTTTATAAATGATGAATTTGTATATGTCCACACTAATGTGACATTCAATATTCACGGTGTTTTGAGGTGTTGGTTAATTTAAAATAGTATTGTTTGAGGAATCAATATTATTCTAAATTTAGAGTCTTGACCAAAGTTTATTTTTGTGATTCTTAGGATGACTTTCAACCCACTGGCCATTATTCTGAAAGAGAATAAACTTACTGGTCCCAACTATATAGATTGGAAAAGGAACCTGGATATTGTTCTTACTGCTGAGAGCCATAAGTTTGTACTGACTGAGGCTTGCCCTGATGCACCTGACGGTGACTCTACCCCAGAGGAGATTGAGTATCATAAGAAATGGGTAAAAGCAGATGAGATGGTGCGGTGTTACATTTTGGCATCAATGTCAAATGTATTGCAATATCAGCATCAAGATTTACCAACAGCTTATGATATAATGAACAATCTCAAAGAACTCTTTGGGCATCAGAGTCGGACTGCTAGGCAAGAGGCAATGAGAAAATTAATGACAGCCACCATGTCTGAGGGGACACCCGTAAGGGATCATATCCTCAAAATGATGGCCTATCTGAACGAAATACAAGTTCTTGGAGGAGAAATCGATGGGGAAACCCAGGTCGATATAATTCTCCAAATGCTACCTAGAAGTTTTGAGTAGTTCCGCCTGAACTATAACATGAACAAAAGAGAGTATACGTTGGCGGAACTTCTGACAAAACTACAGGCAGCAGAAGGAATATTTCGTCAAAGTTCTCAGATTCACTATGCTGAAAATGGTTCTACTTTTAAGTCGAAAGGCAAGAAGAAGAAGAAACAGGTCTTTTCAGCAAAGAGAGTGAATAAACCTCAGGGACAAAAAGCTATAATGAAGAAGCCGAAGGGCAAGTGCTTCATCTGCAAGCAATCGGGACAATGGAAGGCGGGCTGTCCTCGTAGGAATCAGAACAATAAAGGTATATCTCATGCTCTAGTAGTTAGAACATGTTTAGCGGTGTTATCTACCAGCACCTGGTGTGTAGATACGGGAGCTACTGATCATGTCTGCAATTCTTTACAGGGGTTCCAGGAAACCCAACGACTATTTGAAGGAGAGATAACTGTCTATATAGGCAATGCTACTAAGGTGGCGGCTGTTGCAGTGGGAGACGTCTACTTATCTTTTGATAGGAATAGAAATTTGATTTTAAGAAATTGTCTTTATGTACCCAGTTTTAGAAAGAATTTAATTTCAGTTTCTAAATTGTATTTAGATGGATATTCTATTTCCTTTAATAATAATGTGGTTATAAAGAGAAATAAGGTGATTATCTGTTTTGGTGCATTGGTTGGCAATTTATATATTTTAAATCCAATTTCTCCCACAAAGTAAAATATGAAAATTAATAACACATTTTCAACTTTAATAAGAGAAAAGAACCTTCGGAAATGAACCAAACGTATCTTTGGCATCTAAGGCTTGGTCATATTAACTTAAGTAGGATTCAAAGTCATGTAGCCGATGGACTCTTGGGTTCATTAGAGTTGGAAAACTTTCCAACATGTGAATCCTGCTTGGAAGGTAAAATGACCAAGAGACCTTTTTAGGCCAAGGGTATAGAGCCAAAGATGCGTTAGAACTGGTTCATTCTGATTTGTGTGGTCCTATGTCTATCCAGGCAAGAGGTGGTTATGAATACTTCGTCTCCTTTATAGACGATTATTCAAGATACGGATACATTTACTTAATGCACCGCAAGTCTGAATGCTTTGATAAGTTCAAAGAATATAGGACTGATGTGGAGAAACGTCTTGGTAAAAGTATCAAGACACTACGGTCTGACTATGGTGGCGAATACCTCTTTGGAGAGTTTAGGAATTACTTATCAGAAGTTGGGATTCAATCCCAATTGTCTGCACTTGGTACACCCCAATAGAATAGTGTGGCAGAACGAAGGAATAGGACTCTTATGGAAATGGATAGATCGATGATGAGTTATTCAGAATTACCAAATCTGTTTTGGGGATATGCTCTGGAAACAACAGTGTACATTCTGAATATGGTACCTTCTAAAACAGTTCCTTCTACTCCCATGGAATTATGGAATGGGCGTAAGCCTAGTCTAAATCATATCCGGATATGGGGTAGTCCAGCACATGTGCTAAAGGGAGATACTGACAAGTTGGAATCACATACAGAAGTTTGTCTGTTTGTGGGATATCCTAAGGGAACGAAAGGTGGTTTATTTTATAATCCTAAAAATCAGAAGATCATTGTTAGCACCAATGCTCGATTTTTAGAAGAAGATTATGTAATGAACCATAAGCCCATGAGTGAAATAGTTCTGGAAGAAATAAGAGAGGACACGTCTACTTTAATACCAACAATACAAGATGAAGTACCACAAGAAACTACAACACGTGTCACACATGATACACAACCAGAGACAGTGCCTCATTGTAATGGGAGGGTTGTAAGGCAACCTGAGAGATTCATGTTTTTGGGAGAGTCTTTGGACTTGATTCCGGGTAAACATGAACCTGATCCCTGGACATATGACGAAGCACTCCAAGATATAGATGCAGTATCTTGGCAAAAGGCAATGAATTCAGAAATAGAATCTATATATTCTAATAAGGTCTGGGAGCTTGTAGAACCACCTGATGGTGTAAAAGCCGTTGGATGCAAGTGGATCTACAAAAGGAAAAGAGGGATAGACGGAAAGGTAGAAACCTTCAAAGCAAGGCTTGTTGCAAAAGGGTACACTCAGAAAGAGGGAATCAATTATGAGGAGACTTTTTCACTGGTAGCCATGCTTAAGTCTATCCGGATACTCTTATCCTTGCCGCTCATATGGATTATGAGATTTGGCAAATGGATGTCAAGATAGCTTTTCTTAATGGAAGTCTTGAAGAAAACATCCATATAAAGCAACCAGAAGGGTTCATTGAAAAGGGCAAAGAGCATCTAGTATGCAAGCTCAATCGGTCTATTTATGGACTGAAGCAAGCTTCAAGATCTTGGAACATCCGATTTAATGAAGTAATCCAGTCATATGGATTTATTCAATGTCCGGATGAGTCTTGTGTATACAAGAAATGTAACGGAAACGTGGTGGTATTTCTTGTACTATACGTAGATGATATTTTGTTAATTGGCAACAATGTCAAGGTATTATCGGATGTAAGGGTATGGTTGTCCAAACAATTTGATATGAAGGACTTAGGAGAATGTGTACACATTCTTGGGATCAAAGTTATAAGGGATCGTAAGAAAAGAATGTTGTGTCTATCTCAAGCTTTATATATAGATACAATCCTTGCTCGTTTTAGCATGCAAAACTCCAAGAAAGGTTTCTTACCTTTTAGGTATGGAGTAACCTTATCTAAAGAGATGTCTCCGAAGACATCAAAGGAGATGGAGGATATGAAGGCAGTTCCTTATGCTTCGACTGTAGGAAGCCTTATGTATGCAATGCTGTGTACGAGACCTGATATCTGTTTTACCGTGGGCATGGTTAGCAAATATCAGAGTAACCCTGGACAAGGGCATTGGACTGCTATAAAGCATATATTGAAGTACCTGAGAAGGACTAGAGATTATATGCTAGTTTACCAAGTAGACGATTTGCTCTCTGTGGGTTGCACAGATTCAGATTTCCAATCAGATAGGGACAACAGTAAGTCTACATCAGGCTATGTGTTTACTTTAGGAGGTGGAGCTATTGCATGGAGGAGTGTTAAGCATAAATGCGTTTCAAACTCAACCATGGAAGCTGAGTATGTGGCAGCCTCTGAGGCAGCCAAATAAGTTGTATGACTCAGGAACTTTCTAATGGACTTAGATGTGATTCATGGTTTGCCCAAAATCATAATAATTTATTGTGATAATAGCGGTGCAGTTGCAAACTTGAAGGAACCACGAGCCCATAAGGCGAGTAAACATATAGAGCACAAGTACCACCTGATACGAGACATCGTCAAGCGAGGAGAAGTTGTCGTCGCCAAGATTGCATCAGCAGATAACCTGGCAGATTCTTTCACTAAGGCCCTTCCGACGAAAGCTTTTGATCGGCATGTGGAGGGGATGGGAATTAGATGTATGGCAACAGATATGGCAGCTTAGTCTTTTAATATAAGTGGGAGATTGTTAGAGTGTATACTAAAAGCCTAGCTTTTGTAAACATTTATTTTTAAAATAAAAGAATCACATTGGTCAATATCTACATTTATTTGTTAAATGTAATTGTTCAATTAATTTATATAGTATGTCAACATGGTGTGTGGCGTCACACACAGAAGATCATGTTGTCGGTTCTTTATAAATTATAAATAGTTGCTCACGACTAAGATGCAAAAGAACAAATCATCGGAATAGTCGTAGTGTAATTAAGTATTAGTTTATCTTGATTAATAAATTACACTGGTACACTCTAAGTGTATTGAGTAGGACCATTTTAGGTAAGTTCTTTTTGTACTGACTTAATAAAAGAACTATACCTTAGTTATTATGGAAGTGTGTGCTCTTAATCCTAATATAATAATAAGCACATATATTTAATATTTATTTCTTTAAATTATCAAAGGGTGAGGTTTAGCTCGATAAATCAATATGCCCGATAAGTTGGGAAATGATATTACTTATAGTGTGTATTATTGATTATAGAAGGAATCTGTGTCCTAGCTATCTAGGTTGAGAATGTCCCCAAGAGGAGCTCATAAAGATTGTCATGTTAAACCCTGCAAGTGGACTTAGTCCGACATGACAATGAAGTTGAGTGGTACTACTCTTGGAGTTAGATATTAATTAAGTGAGTTGTCAGTAGCTTACTTAATTAGTGGACATTCGTTATCTTAAACGCAGGGAGACTAACACACTCATGATAAGAAGGAGCCCATAATGTAATTTGGGATTGGTGCGGTAGTGCGATAATAACTCTCTAGTGGAATGAGTTATTATTGATGAACTTGAGTTGCATGTTCAGGGTGAACACAGGATACTCAAGCTCATCGGAAGGCCAAAACCAATTTCTCCTCTAGGTCCCAGTCCTAGCCTCATTAAAGCCTTAAATCCATCCAAATATAAGCCCATCTTGGTGTACAAGAAGGGAGCCGATCCAATGCTTGGTGACCAAGCAAGGGCCGACCACATCCTCTTCTATAGGGGCCGGCCCTTTGCTTGGTGCCCAAGCATGTAGGGGTCGGCCACAATAATTCAAACAAGGAGGAGTGTTTTGAATTTTTAAAATCTTCTCTTTGTAGAAAACTACAAGTTTTAAAAGAGAGATTTCAAATTTTAAAACTTTCCTTATTTGAATTAGGCCACATGTTTTAAAAGAAAATTTAAAAGTTTTTAAAACTTTTCTTTTTTAACTATCCTCATGGTTTAAGAGAAAAAGGAAGATAAGTTTTAAAATTTAAATTTTTTATCACCATGTTAAAAAAGGAAATTTTATAAGAGAAGTTTTAAATTTTAAAACATGGTTTTAATTTTTTAGAACTTTTCTTTTTTAACTCCTACTTTAGGAAATTAGAAGGGAGCTTGTAAAATTTTATAAGAGAATTTCTTCATGTAAAATTTTATTAAAAAAATCATTTCCTTCCTCTTATAGGGGCCGACCACCCTTGCTTGGTGCCCAAGTAAGGTGGTCGACCAAAAACAAAATTAATACATCATCATCCAAATTAATTTGGTGATTGATTCAATCAAGAGGAAGGAAAAAGAAAATAAAAAGGGAAAAGGAAAAACTAGAGGAAGATTTTAATTTTTGTAAAAATTCTTCCCTTATTTGCCTTAGGCAAGTATTATAAAAGAAGGGGTGAGGAGACTTTATGAGACACAATTCTTATTCTCTTGGAGGAGTTTCTCTTGGTGTGGCCGACCCTCTCTCTTCTCCCTTTCCCTTTGTTCTCTTCTCCTTGGTGGTGGTGGTGGCCGGATTTTAGAGGAAGAGCAAGAAAGATTTTGGGTAGTGTTCATCTTGGAGGATCGTTGCCCACACGACGTCCAAGGCGAGGCGAGGAATACGACAGAAGATCTTGAGGTTATTAGTATACAAAGAGAAGGTATAATTAGCAATTGTTTTCCGCATCATGCTAGTTATTTCTTTTTGTAAGAATTCTAAACACAAGAGGCATTAGATCTAGTATTTCAAATTAGTTTTTTTGAATTTGTGTTTTCTTTGTTTTCGAATTTGTGATTCGATTGTTCTTTTTGGTTAACCTAGAGTTATTTAAGGAAATTAAATATTAGCTTTCCTTAAAAGGCTTTGTCTAGGCGGTGGTGGTTGCTCCTATATCCAAGAAGGCCATGTGCCTCGCCATGCAGTTCTGGAATCTAATTTTAGAAATTAATATTTAATGGAATTAATTACATAGGTGGATTTGAATCAATAGTGTTAAGTTCCACTTGTGATTCAAATCTAAACCATTAAGAATAGATAAGTTAAATTTGGAATCAATGATGTTAAGTTCCATCTGCGATTCTTAATTTAACTTCTAAAGAACATAATAGGTTATTTAAGGAAAGGTTCGACACTTGTACAAAATTTTTTGTACAGTGGAACCGGTACAATTTTCTTTGGACTAACCAACACTTTTTGTACTGACTTGATAAAAGAACAACACCTTAGTTAATATGGAAGTGTGTGCTCTTAATCCTAATATAATAACAAGCACATACATTTAGTATTCATTTCTTTGACTTATCAAAGGGTGAGATTTAGCTCGATAAATCAATAGGCCCGATAAGTTGGGAAATGATATTACTTATAGTGTGTGTTGTTGATTATAGAAGGAAACTGTGTCCTAGTAATCTAGGTTGAGAATGTCTCCAAGAGGAGCTCATAAGGATTGTCATGTTAAACCCTGCAGGTGGACTTAGTCCGACATGACAATAAGGTTGAGTGGTACTACTCTTGGACTAAGACATTAATTAAAGTGAGTTGTGTTGGGTTTTTTTCGGGCCGCGAAAACCGCTTTTTCGCGTCGCGGAAACCCCGAATGACCCAAAGCCGTAGATCCGTGCAAAGATTCGTATACAAAATTCGAAAAACTATTTCTTGTACGAGTTCAAAAACCGATCTACTACTTAGATCTACGAGGGAAAAACATTTACCCTTGATGCGTGCCCTTCGTAATCCCGCAACGTCCAAAGGTAGCCGGATCTCGAGACCGTCAAGCGAACGGTCCTCTAGCGGTATCCACACGAACAAGGAGTGGTCTTCTACCACTCAAAGATGGAGAGGAGAACCCACAAGTGTGCTAGCACTTTCTAGGGCTCTCGGATTGGATCTAAAAGGTGTGAAAGGAGAGAAGGGAAAAAGGAACTCATACACTCCTCTAGGTACTCTCCTTTTGTGACCTTCACACCACCTAGTTGCTTGGAATCAACTCTCACTTCTTCTCCACCATGAAGCCACGACCAAAAGCAGCCAAGAGAGAGGGAGAAGCACCCAAGGAAGAAGAAGCATTGAACACCATTCAATTACCACCAAATGAAACATTCTCCTCACTTAGTGTGGCCGGCCACACTAGTGTAACTCCCACATTAATGTGGCCGGCCACATTAATGCATTTGGTGTGTAACCTCCATGAGGTGGCACACCATTAAATGAGGAGATGATGTGGCTAGATTGGTCATACCAAGTAGGATGAGTCAACCTTCATGATGATGTGGCAAGACATCAAGTCAAACTTGATGTTTCAACTTCCATTTGGTCAAGTCAAACATGACCAATTTTCTTCCTTGTTGAGTTAAATCCAACCTTTGATTCAAGTCAATTTTAATTTAATGAATCTCAATTCATTAATATAAATTGACTCATGAATCAAATTTAAATTAGACTCATTCAACAATTGAATCTAATTGAGTCTAACTCAATAAGTCTAATTTGAATCCAATCTTTGATTCATCATATGAATCTAATCCTATTGGTTCATCATATGAACCTAATCTCCATGCACATGTTCTTTGTGTGTGACCCAATAGGTTCTTGTAACGTTGGCAATGTTATAAACTCCTTTAAAAACATAAGCAATGAGCGGCATCTAGCAATACATCATTGCTACCCAAGTTACAAGAAATGTTGAGATCCAACATCACCTTGTGACTACTAATTGTGACTCCTCACAATATGTGACAAGTGTCCTTCTATCCTAGACATCTAGATTGATCAATGTGAGGCATAGACCGTGTCATCCTCTGACCAATCTAAATCTTGAACTCCGAGTAGACTCACTCAATCAAATGAGCTCAATATCTCATATTGACTCATTTGGGTATGGTCATACACTTCGTGGTCTCACTCTATCAAGAATATTGATGTCTCTCCCGTCATATAGGAGGGATAGATCCCATCTACATCACTCACATCCCTCTGCATAATTTGTTATATACCCAGTAATCGCCTTTATAGTCCACCCAGTTACGGGTGACGTTTGACAAAACTAAAGTACATAACTCCTTATGTAGGGATCCATGGTGACTTCAGGTCTAAGGACTAATAGTCATACTAATAGCCACATGAGAAAGTATATGACACTCATATAACGATCCATGATACTTTCTCATGGCGGGTCATTCAGTATACATTCTCTAATGCATACCCATGTGTCAGCTTGATATCTCTATATTCATGACTTGTGAGATCAAGTCATCGAGCTGACCTACATGCTAGTCTTATTGTATTAACATTGTCCCTGAATGTTAATACTCGACTAGGAATGATTTAGAGTAGTGTTCCCTATATCATCTCACTATCGATTCAACTAATCGATTGATATAAGTATGAACGTTCTACTCAAGGACGTTACTATACTTATTTTATCTGACACTAATACAAATAAGCATAATAACCAAAAACCAATGCCTTTATATATATACAAGAATATGATATACATGAGTCCATACAATCATCAAATGATTGGCTCTAGGGCTCTAACTAACAATCTCCCACTAGCACTAGTGCCAATCAGTATAGGCTCTAAGGCCTAATGACCTAGTGTGACCATCATGCTTCCTCTGTGCCAAAGCCTTGGTCAAGGGATCTGCGATGTTAGCCTCTGTAGGTACTCTGCAAATCTTCACATCTCCTCTATCGATAATCTCTCGAATGAGATGGAAGCGCCGTAGTATGTGCTTGGTCCGCTGGTGTGAGCGAGGTTCCTTCGCCTGTGCTATAGCTCCATTGTTGTCACAATAGAGCTCAACTGGGTCAGCGATGCTAGGAACCACCCCAAGTTCAGCGATGAACTTGCGGATCCAAACTGCCTCCTTTGCTGCCTCAGATGCAGCAATATACTCGGCCTCTGTTGTAGAACTGTGTCCTGCTTCGAACTCTTCCAGCTCACAACACCACCATTTAAGCAAAACACGAACCCCGACTGCGATCTATAGTCATCCTGGTCGGTCTGGAAGCTAGCATCACTGTAACCCTTTACAGCTAGCTCATCATTGCCTCCATATATCAAGAAATATTCTTTAGTCCTTCTTAAGTACTTAAGAATATTCTTGACCGCTATCCAGTGACTTTCACCTGGATCTGACTGGTATCTGCTCGTCATGCTCAAAGCATACGAGACATCAGGTCGAGTACATAGCATGGCGTACATGATCGATCCTATGGCTGAGGCATAAGGGATCTGATCCATGCGGTCTCTCTCCTCTCTAGAAGAGGGACCTTGAGTCTTCGAAAGACTCACGCCATGTGACATCGGCAGAAATCCCTTCTTGGAGTTCTGCATGGCAAACCGAAGGAGTACCTAGTCAATGTATGTACTCTGACTAAGGCCAAGCAATCTCTTAGATCTATCTCTATAGATCTGAATCCCTAGAATGCGGGATGCCTCACTTAAGTCCTTCATTGAGAAGCAACTCCCTAGCCAGGTCTTGACAGACTGAATCATAGGAATGTCATTCCCAATGAGTAGTATGTCATCCACATACAATATGAGGAAGACAACTATGTCCCCTACAACCTTCTTGTAGACACAAGGCTCATCTTCGTTCTTGATGAAACCAAACTGTTTGATCGCATCATCGAATCGAAGATTCCAGCTCCGAGAAGCTTGCTTTAGTCCATAAATGGACCTATGCAGCTTGCATACTCTACTAGTATGCTGTGGATCTACAAAACCCTCAGGTTGTGTCATGTACACATCCTCGAGTAGGTTTCCATTCAGAAACACGGTTTTGACATCCATCTGCCATATCTCATAGTCATGGTAGGCTGCAATAGCAAGCATGATCCGAATGGACTTAAACATCGCTACTAGAGAAAAGGTTTCATCATAGTCAATACCATGAATCTGCTTGAAACCTTTAGCTACCAAGCGACCCTTATAGATAAGTCCATCCATGTCAGTCTTTCTCTTAAAGACCCACTTACACCCAATGGGTTTTACCCCTTCAGGTGGATCAACCAAAGTCCATACTTGGTTGGTGTACATGGATTCCGTCTCGGATCTCATGACTTCTAGCCATTTCTCGGAATCTGGTCTCATCACAGCTTCCTGATAGGTGGTAGGCTCATCCTCTATGAGCATAACGTCATCATGGTCAGACAAGAGAAATGAGTATCTCTCAGGCTGACGACGTACCCTATCAGACCTGCGAAGAGGTATGTCTACTTGAACTGGTTGTTGTTCCTCAACTCTTTGTGGAACAACATCATCCACAACACTTTGTGGTTCCAGTTCAACTTCCATCGAGGCATCAGTGCTATTGTTCGCATCTTGAACTTCTTCAAGATCGAACGCGCTCCCACTAGTCTTTCTAGAAACAAAGTCCCTTTCTAGAAATACCCCAGTCTTTGCCACAACTACCTTGTGCTGACTGGGAATGTAGAAGTAATATCCCTTAGTTTCCTTGGGATATCCGATGAAATAGCACTTGTCGGATTTGGGTCCTAATTTGTCTGAGACTTGACGTCGTACGTAAGCCTCACAACCCCAAATCCTCATGAAAGACACCTGGGCATCTCTCCCAGTCCATATCCTATATGGTGTCTTTATCACGACCTTGGATGAAACTCGGTTGAGAATGAAAGCTGCCGTGTCTAGAGCATATCCCCATAGATATGTCGGAAGATCTGTGTGACTCATCATAGATCGTACCATATCTAATAAGGTACGATTCCTCCTTTCGGATACACCATTCCACTGTGGTGTTCCAGGAGGAGTGAGTTGAGATAAAATCCCACACTCAGCTAAGTAGTCACGAAACTCATGGCTTAAGTATTCACCACCTCGATCTGATCGAAGTATCTTAATACTCTTGCCAAGCTGGTTCTGTACTTCATTCTTGAATTCTTTGAACTTTTCAAAGGATTCAGATTTATGTGTCATCAAATACACATAACCATATCTACTGAAGTCATCAGTAAATGTGATGAAGTACCTATAACCGCCTCTAGCAGCGACATTGAAAGGGCCACATACATCACTATGTATGAGTCCTAACAAATCAGTCGCTCTCTCACTGTGCCCACTAAAGGGAGTCTTGGTCATCTTGCCTCGTAGGCATGACTCGCATATCTCATATGATTCAAAATCAAATGAGTCCAGCAAACCATCCTTATGGAGCTGGGATAAGCGCTTGTCATTTATATGACCTAAGCGACAGTGCCAGAGATAGGTGTAGTTCATATCGTTCGATTTGAACCTCTTGGTACTAACGTTATAGATAGGGCTCTCTAGATCTAGAATATAGAGTCCGTTTATCAGAGGTGCACTACAATAGAACATATCGTTTAAATAGATAGAACAACATTTGTTCTTTATTATAAACGAAAATCCTTTCTTGTCCAAACAAGAAACTAATATAATGTTCTTAGTCAATGCAGGCACATAACAACAATCGTCTAACTCTAGTATAAGCCTAGAGGGCAGAGATAGAAAATAAGTCCCTACAGCAACAGCAGCAACCCGTGCTCCATTGCCTACTCATAGGTCTATCTCGCCCTTTGTCAATGCTCTGCTATTTCTCAGTGCTTGTACACTAGTACAAATGTGCGAAGCACATCCGGTATCTAATACCCACGACGAAGAAATAGAGAGGTTGACTTCTATAACATTTATACCTGAAGTAGAAATCTTATTTCTCTTCTTGTTAAGATCTTCCAGGTATCCTGTGAAGTTCCTCTTCCAGTGCCCTACTTGTCCTTGATATAGTTGACAAAGATGTGCAACCATATCGTAAGCACCCATTAACTCATGTTGCTTCTGAAGCTCAGAGTTCATGGTCGCGAGCATTAGACATGACACATCTAATGCGTCATCTTGATGCTTCTTGTAAGCATCTTTGTCAGCTCGCGGGGCATTGGCAGGAGGAGCCTCCGGAATGGGCTGCTCCAGAACGTACAGTTTACGTTCCTGGGTGAGAACTATTCTCAAATTCCTGTACCAGTCCAGGAAATTTGCTCCGTTGAGCTTGTCCTTCTCAAGAACAGATCGCAGGGAGAAAGTGTTCGTATTTGACTTCATGGTTATCTACAACAGAAAAAATGCAGAAATAAATATCATATTCTTTTAAAATCATTTAATTAGGCCTTTAATTAAATGATGCTCCCACTGAATACTATAATTCTTGTGGGACAAGATCCACATCATACCAACCCTTGAGTTAGCTTTGGCTAATACGCCCAAGGCTTAGTATGATCGGTAGGTAACGATTACCAATTACATCTCTATGCAACTCTTGTTTATAGAATCAATATCCGCATTTATATTAAAACTCGAGTTAGCTTTGGCTAATACGCCCGAGAGTTAATATAGATGTGATATTGACCTATCTTTCCAACTATTGGATGAATGCCTATAGTTGACTCGATCCAACCGAGTAACTATGAATACTCAATCTAATTGAGTTTGTATTCACCCATGCGTTGATAGACGGGACCAAGATTGTCCCTCCGTACCCTACCAAGATAATATGTATTGCTCTGCTTTGGCAGATTCAACAATACATGTGATCGAGGTAGTGATAGGTATCACGGCACGGTTAGGCATTTTGAGTTGGTTCGATCGAGATCTAATCTAATCGAAAAGGATGCATCTTGTGCACGACTTAGATCTAATCTAATTGCAAGGGTGCATCATGTGCACGACTTAGATCTAATCTAATCGTAAGGCACTAATTAATTAATTACTTATTAAACATGCATCATATACATAAGCAATTAACTAATTAAGCTATTTGTGATTTAGTCATGGCCCTACTACGATCTTCTCAAGACAATGAGAAGATCGAATGGTCAACCTAGGGTCAACAGCTTCTCCAAGCTCCTCCCTTTGACCACCTTGTGTTGCTCGTGCCCGCCTCGGAACTCCGTCTCGTGTGGACCCTCCACCGCTCCAATTTGTACATTACAATTTGAAACTCGAGTTACATTCGAGTCTAAATCTAATTTACAACAAGAATATAAGAGAAGGCACGACGCGCAGGTCGCGAATACAATACAACACTCGCAAACACATAACGGCGCGCAGGCCGTATTATGAATTACAACACAACCAATCATATTGGGTTTTTGGGACATGACTATCACAAAATTAATATATAATTCAAAATTATATATTTTCATAATTTTCTCTAATTTAAAATTAATTTTTACAATTTTTACGAGTAAAATTTCCTGGCGGTCCCGTTTAGCGGTTTCGGGCGCAATCGCGGAACGGATCCCCTTGCGGGGCCAGGGGCAGCGCCCCTACCCGCGATGTAACCATCGCGAGGGTCCCATTGCGATCCAACAGCGCCTAAACCCGCTGTCCCAAAACGATTTGGGCCGAGACATTGCCGTTTCGGAAAAATCTTCCCGGCGGGTTCGTTTTAAGCGATTTCGGGTGCGATCGCGAAGCAAATCCCCTTGCGGGGTTAGGGGCAGCGCCCCTACCCACGATCTAACCATCGTGAGTTGCTCCGTTGCGATCTAAAGGCACCCGAGTCCGCTGTCCCAAAAGATTTTGGGTCGAAACGAAGCCGTTTGGGAAAATTCTTCCCGATAGCCGAAGCCTACAAGTGCCGAGACACTTGTGCTTCGCCTATAAGGAAAAATTACCCATAAAAACATAAAAATTAAATTTTTACATAAAATCACAGAAGCTTTTTGTTTTCCAAAAACCAAAAAATAACTCGTACAAGTCTTTGCACGTGGCTCTGATACCAGTGTTGGGTTTTTTTCGGGCCGCGAAAACCGCTTTTTCGCGTCGCGGAAACCCCGAATGACCCAAAGCCGTAGATTCGTATACAAAATTCGAAAAACTATTTCTTGTATGAGTTCAAAAACTGATCTACTACTTAGATCTATGAGGGAAAAACATTTACCCTTGATGCGTGCCCTTCGTAATCCCGCAACGTCCAAAGGTAGCCGGATCTCGAGACCGTCAAGCGAACGGTCCTCTAGCGGTATCCACACGAACAAGGAGTGGTCTTCTACCACTCAAAGATGGAGAGGAGAACCCACAAGTGTGCTAGCACTTTCTAGGGCTCTCGGATTGGATCTAAAAGGTGTGAAAGGAGAGAAGGGAAAAAGGAACTCATACACTCCTCTAGGTACTCTCCTTTTGTGACCTTCACACCACCTAGTTGCTTGGAATCAACTCTCACTTCTTCTCCACCATGAAGCCACGACCAAAAGCAGCCAAGAGAGAGGGAGAAGCACCCAAGGAAGAAGAAGCATTGAACACCATTCAATTACCACCAAATGAAACATTCTCCTCACTTAGTGTGGCCGGCCACACTAGTGTAACTCCCACATTAATGTGGCCGGCCACATTAATGCATTTGGTGTGTAACCTCCATGAGGTGGCACACCATTAAATGAGGAGATGATGTGGCTAGATTGGTCATACCAAGTAGGATGAGTCAACCTTCATGATGATGTGGCAAGACATCAAGTCAAACTTGATGTTTCAACTTCCATTTGGTCAAGTCAAACATGACCAATTTTCTTCCTTGTTGAGTTAAATCCAACCTTTGATTCAAGTCAATTTTAATTTAATGAATCTCAATTCATTAATATAAATTGACTCATGAATCAAATTTAAATTAGACTCATTCAACAATTGAATCTAATTGAGTCTAACTCAATAAGTCTAATTTGAATCCAATCTTTGATTCATCATATGAATCTAATCCTATTGGTTCATCATATGAACCTAATCTCCATGCACATGTTCTTTGTGTGTGACCCAATAGGTTCTTGTAACGTTGGCAATGTTATAAACTCCTTTAAAAACATAAGCAATGAGCGGCATCTAGCAATACATCATTGCTACCCAAGTTACAAGAAATGTTGAGATCCAACATCACCTTGTGACTACTAATTGTGACTCCTCACAATATGTGACAAGTGTCCTTCTATCCTAGACATCTAGATTGATCAATGTGAGGCATAGACCGTGTCATCCTCTGACCAATCTAAATCTTGAACTCCGAGTAGACTCACTCAATCAAATGAGCTCAATATCTCATATTGACTCATTTGGGTATGGTCATACACTTCGTGGTCTCACTCTATCAAGAATATCGATGTCTCTCCCGTCATATAGGAGGGATAGATCCCATCTACATCACTCACATCCCTCTGCATAATTTGTTATATACCCAGTAATCGCCTTTATAGTCCACCCAGTTACGGGTGACGTTTGACGAAACTAAAGTACATAACTCCTTATGTAGGGATCCATGGTGACTTCAGGTCTAAGGACTAATAGTCATACTAATAGCCACATGAGAAAGTATATGACACTCATATAACGATCCATGATACTTTCTCATGGCGGGTCATTCAGTATACATTCTCTAATGCATACCCATGTGTCAGCTTGATATCTCTATATTCATGACTTGTGAGATCAAGTCATTGAGCTGACCTACATGCTAGTCTTATTGTATTAACATTGTCCCTGAATGTTAATACTCGACTAGGAATGATTTAGAGTAGTGTTCCCTATATCATCTCACTATCGATTCAACTAATCGATTGATATAAGTATGAACGTTCTACTCAAGGACGTTACTATACTTATTTTATCTGACACTAATACAAATAAGCATAATAACCAAAAACCAATGCCTTTATATATATACAAGAATATGATATACATGAGTCCATACAATCATCAAATGATTGGCTCTAGGGCTCTAACTAACAAGTTGTCAGTAACTCGATTAAATTAATGGACATTCATTATCTTAAACACAGGGAGACTAACACACTCATAATAAGAAGGAGCCCAAAATATAATTTTGGATTGGTGCAGTAGTTCAATAATAATTCTTTAGTGGTATGAATTATTATTGATGAAGTTAAGTTGTGTGTTCGGGTCGAACACAGGAAGCTTAATTTCATCGGGAGACCAAAACCAATTCCTCCTCTCGATCCCTATCGTAGCCTCTTGTATATAGAGATTTATACCCACCACATACCCACTTCTTACCCACCTTTATACCCATCCTAATAGGGCCGACCAAGCAAGCTTGGAACCCAAGCTTGGGCCGACCAAGTAAATAGGATGAGTTGAGTTGGTGTGGCTGGCCCTTGCTTGAACCAAGCTTGGTGTGGCCGGCCACATTATATTAAAAGGGATTTTATTTTTAATCTTTTCTTAATGTGGATATCATGGTTTTAAAAGAGAAGTTAAAATTAAAATCTTTCCTTTTATAGCTTTCTACAGATGATTAAGAAAATATTTGAAATCTTTCCTTATTTGTAGATTGAAAGGTAGATTTTAATTTTGAGCAAACTTTCCTTTTTTAACCATGTTCATGATTTAAAAGAGAGTTTAAAAATTAAATATTTCTTTTATAAGTTTCTACAAAAGATTAAGAAAAGATTTGATATCTTTCCTTATTTATATATTGAAAGGAGATTTTAATTTTTAGAGATAACTTTCCTTTTTGGAAATCATCCACATGTTTAAAAGAAAGATTTTAATTTATAAAATTTCTTTTTTACAAACCACCATGAAGGGAAAAATTATTGGAGAAATTTTTTATAAATTTCCGGAAATAAATTAGGAAGTTTTAATTCTTGTGTTAATTAAAACTCTCCTTGTTTTGGGATTTTAAAGTGGTCGCCTCAATGTTTAAGAAAAGAAAATTATTTTTTAAATTAATTAATTTTTATTTTCATGGCAAAATAATTAAGGAAGTTTTTATTTAAATTTCCTTATTTGCCAAGACCAAGGATTATAAAAGAGGGGGTAGAGGTGCCTTCATGGGTGACAACTCTATTCTATTTCTTCCTCTCTTTTCTTCCTTGGTTGTGGCTGGCCCTAGAGGTTCTCCCTCTCCTCTTCTCTTCTTCTTTAGTGGCCGATTTCATCCCCTCTTGGAGCTTTTGATGGTGGCTGGTTCTAGCTAGGAGAAGTAGGAGAGAAAGGAGGCTTTGTTTCTTGCCTCCCTTGGAGCTTGGTGGTGGTGGCCGAAATTCTACATCCTTGGAGGAGTCTTGGTTTGGCCGAAACTTGCAAGGAGGAAGAAGAAGGGCTTGGGTGGTTCTCATCTCGGTAGATCGTTGCCCACACAATGTCCGGGATAAGAAGAGGAATACGGTAGAAGATCAAAAGGTCGTTGCATACAAAGGAAGGTATAACTAGTAATTATTTTCTATATCATGCTAGTTATTTTTCTTTGTATGAATTCTAAACACAAGAGACATTAGATTCTAGATTTTTGAATTTGTTATTCGAGTTTTTGTTTTTCTTTATTTTTCAAATTTGTGATCGATTGTTCTTTTTGGTTAAATCTAGAGTTATATAAGGAAATTAAATATTAGCTTTCCTTAAAAGGCTTTGTATAGGCGGTGGTGGATGCTCCCATACCCAAGAAGGCCATGTGCCTCGCCATGCAGTCTTGGAAGCCAATTTTGGAAATTAATATTTAATTGAATTTATAACATAGGTTGATTTGAATCAATAGTGTTAAGTTCCGCTTGCGATCCAAGTCTAAACCATTAAGAATAGATAAGTTAAATTTGGAATCAATAATGTTAAGTTCCGTTTGTGATTCCTAATTTAACTTCTAAAGAACACAATAGATTGTTTAGGAAAGGTTCAACACTTGTACAAAATTTTTGTACAGTGGAACCGGTACGATCTTCCTAGGACCAACCTGTTGGTTAGTCCTAGGAAAACATACTGGTTCCATTATACAAAATTTTTTGTACAAGTGTCGAACCTTTCCTTAAATAACCTATTGTGTTCTTCAAAAATTAAATTAGGAATTACAGACGGAACTTAACATCATTGATTCCAAATTTAACTTATATGTTCTTTATGGTTTAGATTTGAATCACAAGCGGAACTTAACACTATTGATTCAAATCCACCTATGTTATTAATTTCATTAAATATTAATTTCCAAAATTGGCTTCCAGGACTGCATGGAGAGACACATGGCCTTCTTGGATATGGGAGCAACCACCACCGCCTAGACAAAGCCTTTTAAGGAAAACTAATATTTAATTTCCTTAAATAACTCTAGGTTAACCAAAAAGAACAATCGAATCACAAATTCGTAAAAGAAGAAAACACAAACTCGAAAAACTAATTCAAAAAATTAGATCTAATGCCTCTTGTGTTTGGAATTCATACAAAAGAAATACAACTAGTATGATGTGGAAATTAATTACTAATTATACCTTCCTTTGTAAACTTTAATAAGCTCTTGATCTTCTACCGTATTCCTCTTCTTATCTTAGACGTTGTGTGGGCAACGATCTTCCAAGACGAGAACCACCAAGCTCCTTCTTCTCCAAGCAAAATTCGGCCACCATTAATTCTCCATGAGAAGTAAAGGTCTGGCCACCACCACCAAGCTCCAAGGGATGCTAGAAACGAAGCCTTCTTTCTCTCCTTCTTCTCCTAGCTAGAACCGGCCATCATGGACTTCCCTTAAGTTGATGCCGCTGGCCACAAAGGAGGAAGAGAAAAGAAGGAGAAGAGGAGACCCTAGGGCCAGCCACTCCAAGGAAGAAAAGAGAGGAAGAAAAGAATAGAGTCGTTAGCCATGAAGGCACCTCTACCCCCTCTTTTATATTCCTTGGTCTTGACAAATAAGGAAATTTTAATAAAAATTTCCTTAATTCCTTTTCCATGAAAAAGAAAGTTTAATTGATTTAAAATCAATTCCTTTTTTCAATTTCATTGGTCGGCCACTTATTTCCCCAAAACAAGGAGAGTTTTAATTAAAACAAAAATTAAAACTTTCTAATTTGTTTCCGGAAATTTATAAAAAATTTCTCCAATAATTTTTCCATTCATGGTGGATTATAAAAAGGAAATTTTATAAATTAAAATCTTTCTTTTAAACATGTGGATAATTTTCAAAAAGGAAAGTTATCTCTAAAAATTAAAATCTCTTTTCAATCTACAAATAAGGAAAGATATCAAATCTTTTCTTAATCTTTTGTAGAAACTAATAAAAGAGAATATTTAATTTTTAAAACTCTCTTTTAAATTATGATCATGGTTAAAAGGGAAAGTTTTCTCAAAATTAAAATCTCCTTTCAATCTACAAATAAGGAAAGATTTCAAATCTTTTCTTAATCTTTTGTAAAAAGATATAAAAGGAAAGATTTAAATTTTAAACTCTCTTTTAAAATCATGATATCCACATAAGAAATAATTTTAATAAAAATCCTTTTTAATATTCTAGTGGTCGGCCACCTAAGCTTGGGACCCAAGCTTTGGCCGGCCACCAACTTGGCTCATCCACTTAGTCTTGGCCGGCCCTAGCTTGGGTTCCAAGCTAGCTTGGCCAACCCCATTAGGATGGGTAAGAAGGTGGGTATGTGGTGGGTATACATCTCTAAATACAAGAGGGACCGAGAGGAGGAATTGGTTTTGGTCTCCCGATGAAATTAAGCTTCCCGTGTTCGCCCCGAACACACAACTTATCTTCATCAATAATAATTCATACCACTAAAGAATTATTATTGAACTACCGCACCAATCCCAAATTACATTTTTGGGCTCTTTCTTATTACGAGTGTGTTAACCTTCCTGTGTTTAAGATGTCGAATGTCCACTAATTAAGTGAGTTACTGACAACTCATTTAATTAATATCTTAGTCCAAGAGTTGTACCACTCAACCATATCGTCATGTCGGACTAAGTCCACCTACAGGGTTTAACATGACAATCTTTATGAGCTCCTCTTGGGAACATTATCATCCTAGATTACTAGGACACAGTTTCCTTCTATAATCAACAAGTCACACTATAAGTAACATCATTTCCCAACTTATCGAGCATTTTGATTTATCGAACTAAATCTCACCCTTTGATAAGTCAAAGAAATAAATATTAAATATATGTGCTTGTTATTATATTAGGATTAAGAGCACACACTTCCATAATAACTAAGGTCTAGTTCTTTTATTAAATCAGTATAAAAAGAACTTACCTTAAATGGTCCTGCTCAATACATTTAAAGTGTACTAGTGTAATTTATTAGTCAAGATAAACTAATGTCTAATTACACTACGACTATTCCAATGGTTTGTTCATTTTCATCTTAGTCGTGAGCTACTGTTTATAATTTATAAAGAACCGATAACACAATCTTCTGTGTGTGACACCACACACTATGTTATCTACAATATAAATTAATTGAACATCTACATTTGGTATATATAAATATAGACACTTGACCAATGTGATTCTTATAAATGTTTATACAAAAGCTAGGCTTTTAGTATACACTCCAACAATCTCCCACTTATACTAAAAGACTATGCTGCTATAAATACTACCATACATCTGATTCCCAACCCTTCAACATGCCCATCAAAAGCTCTTGCCTTAAGGACCTTAGTGAAAGGATCTATAGGTCATCACCTGATGCAATCTAGGCGGCAACAACTTCTCCTCGTTTATACGATTTCTCGTATTGGGTGGTACTTGCGCTCTATTATGTTTACTTGCCTTATGGACTCATGGTTTCTTAGAGTTTGTTACTGCACCAATATTATTACAATAAATTGTAATAATCTTTGGACAAACCAGAAATCATATCTAAGTCCATCTTGAGGTTACTGAGTCATTCAGCTTCTATGGCTGCCTCTGAGGCTGCCACATACTCAACTTCCATAGTGGAGTCTGAAAAGCACCTATGCTTAACACTCCTCCATAGTTATGGCTTTACCTCCTAAAGTAAGCACAAAAATCTCGAGGTTGACTTACTATCCTCCCTTATCTGATTGGAAGTCAAAATCCGTGTAACCCGCAGGGTACAAATTATCTACCTTGTAAATTAGCATATACTTTACGGAAGCCTAGTGTCCCGGTCCTGGGTTACTTCGATATCTACTAACTATGCACTGGGCAAAACAGATATACAATCTCGTGCATAGCATACATTAGGCTTTCTAATAGCCGAAGCATAAGGAACTTACTTCCATGTCCTTTATCTGCTTTGATGTCTTTGGAGACATCTCTTTAGATAAAGTTTCTCCATGTCCAAAAGGTAGAAAAACCTTTTATGGAGTCTTGCATGCTTAGACGAGCTAGGATAGTATGATGCTCGGGATAAGCACAACATTCTTTTCATGTGATCCTCTTGATCCCGAGAATATGTGCGCACTCTCCCAAGTCAGTCATATTGAATTGTTCGGACAACCATATCCTTACTTCTGACAACACTTTGATATTATTTCCAACTACCAAAAATGTCATCTACGTATAGTACAAGATATACCACCATGCTTCCATCACTACTTGTATACACAAGACTTATCTGGACATTGAATAAATCCATAGGTCTGGATTACTTCATTAAACCATATGAACCAAGACCTTGAAGCTTTTCTTCAGTCCATAGACTAATTGAGCTTGCACACAAGATGCTCTTTGCCCTTTGCGATGAACCCTTTTGGTTGCTTTATATGGATATTTTCTTCAAGACTTCCATTAAGGAAAGCTGTCTTGACATCCACTTACCAAATCTTATAGTCCATATAGATAAAAGAATCTGGATAGACTTAAGTATGGCTACCGGCGAAAAAGTTTCCTTTTTTAACAAGCCTTGCTTTGAAAGTTTCCACCTTCCTGTCTATCCCTCTTTTCCTATTGTAGACCTATTTACACTAAATAGCTTTTACACCATTTGGTGGTTCTATAAGCTCCCAGATTTTATTAGAATACATATATTCTAATTCTGTATTCATTGCTCTTTACAAAGATATTGTATCTTTATCTTGGAGCGCTTCGTCATATGTCTGGAAATCAGGTTCATGTTCACCAGGGATCATGTCCAAAGACTCTCCCAAAACATGAATCTTTTAGGTTGCCTAACAACCCTCCCACTATGACGAAGCACTTTGTGTATCATTTGTGATACGTGTTGCAATTTCTTATGATATTTCATCTTGTACAGTTGGTACTAGATTAGACGTGTCCTTTAATTTCCTTAAGAATAATTTTTTTTTACTCATGGGCTTGTGGTTCATAGTATAGTCCTTTTCTAAAATCGGGCATTGGTGCTAACAATGACCTTCCGATTTTAAGGACTATAAACCTCTTTTCATTTTTCTAGGATAACTCACAAACAAGTGAACTCATGTCCAACTTATCAGTGTCTCTCACGTGCTAGACCACCCAAATCCGAATATGCTTCAGACTAGGCTTACGCCTATTCTGCAATTCTGTGGGAGTAGAGAGTTCTGACTTAGAAGGTACTATATTCAATTTCATTTCCAGTGTATATCCTTAGAACGAATTTGGTAATTTTCTGAATAACTCATCATCAATCTTATTATTCTATAAGAGTCTTATACCTTCTTTCTACTACACTATTCTGTTGGGGTGTACCAAGTGCAGTTAGTTGGGATTAAATCCCGACTTCTGATAAGTGACTCCTAAACTCTCCTACGAGGTACTCGTTACTATGATTTCACCGTAGTGACTTGATACTTTTACTTTGATGTTACTCCACATCAGCCTAGTTACTCTTTGATCTAATCAAAGCACTTAGACTTGTGGCGCGTCAAGTAAATGTATCCTTATCTCGAATAGTCGTCTATAAAAGAGACGAAATATTTGAAACAACCTCTTGTCTGGATAGTCAAAGGTCTACACAAATCAGAATAAACCAATTCTAACATATCTTTGGCTCCATACCCCTTAGACTTAAAAGCTTCTTGGTTATTTTTCCTTCCAAGTAACACTCGCAGGTTGGAAAGATTTCCACTACCAATAAACCCAAGAGTTCATTGGTTATTATCCTTTGAATCCTACTCAAGTTAATATAACCTAGCCTTAGATGCCAAAAATATGATTGGTTCATTTCTGAAGGTTACTTTCTCTTATTAAAGTTAGAAAATGTGTTATTAATTTCCATTTATTGCATCGTGGGAGTTATTGGATTATAAATTGTCAACCAACGTACCAGAACAGATAACTTCCCTATTTTTCTTGATAATAAGTTTGTTTATCAAAATAGACAGAATATCTATTCTTTAATAGTTTAGAAACTAAAATCAGGTTCTTTCTAAACTTAGTACGTAAAGACAATTTCTAATAATCCATATTTTATTCCTATCAAAGGATAAACATCTCCCACTGCATTAGCTGCTACTTTTACAGCAGTGCCCATGTGGACGGTGATTTATATAGTTGTCGGATTTCCTGGAACCCCTGCAATGAATTGTAGACATAATCAGTGGTTCCTGTATCTACACACCAGGTACTGGTAGATAACACCACTAAATATATTTCAATAACTAATAAAATACACCGTTATTGTTCTCAGTTTTGTGAGGACAGTCTACCTTAATGTCCAAGTTTTCCAATCATTACAATTGAGACTACTAAGTCTATTCTATAGTATAACAACTAGGGGATTGACTAACATTTGAAATCCTAAGAATCACAAAAAATATTTGGTCAAGACTAATACTTTAAAATCCCCGTAAATTTTGTATGCCACGATAGTGTGGACATATACAAAAAGAGATTTTGTCTATTAATTTTATTACCTCATCATTCTAACTTTATAACAAATAAAATTAATAGTTGGGCTATCTTTGATCAAATATTTTGGTCAAAACTTTAAATTTAAAATAACATTGATTCCTCAATTAATATTATTTAAATTCACCAACACCTCAAACACCGAGAATTTTGCATGCCACGATAGTATGGACGTATACAAAATTGAACATTTGTAAGAGGAGGGTTTTACCCATTAATTATCTTGTCAATAAATCTTTATGACAAATAAAATTACCTCAAACACTGTGAATTTTGTATGCCACGATAGTTTGGACGTATACAAAACCAAACATTTGTAAGAGGGGTTTTTCCCATTAATTTTATTTCCTTGTCATCCTGACAAATAAAATTACCTCATACATCATGAATTTTGTATGCCACAATAGTATGGACGTATACAAAAACTCGACATTTGTAAGAGGGAGTTTTAATTTTATTATCTTGTCAACTTATCTTTTTTTGACAAATTAATAGTTGGTTTTCCTTTAGTCACACGAATAATAGCAGTGACTCCGATGGGGAGGATACTATTAGACGTGCCTAAGTGTATACCATTACTTGACACGAAGTCCATTAATAAGATTGTGCCCCTTCCGATGGGGAAGATCACACGCTCTTAATTAATTTCCTATAGTCATCCTAAATGGAAGTTTGATCTAGTGATCCGCAAACAAGCTCATCCAATATGGAGGAAGGCACTCAGAGCCAACGCGCAAGCTTGTTGCATCACTTACAAACCAGTAATGGAGACCATGGGATTCATATACTAATCCCTCTCTCACTTAGTTATTTATGGTGAGGAATTTTAACCTAGCTATCACACACATGCACACATATACAGTAAATAAAAAGCAATAAATTTGGAAATTATTTTCCAACTATTATGGCCTTTTCCCATCACTATCCTCGGTGTGCTCCAACCCTAGCTGCTGCCATCTTTAGCCACCGCCATTGGGTCGAATCGTCGCATCCATCTTGCTTCTTATTCCACTGCGTCTCTGGTGCTCCAAAAGTACCACGTCTCGCAAGCATCCGATCCGCGACAAAAATAGAATTTTACATGTGTCGATCCTATATTCCTCGAGGGAATGTACATGAAATCTAGATCGAAAATAAAATTCTAAAACCTAGGGCTAATATAGCTCCTGCTATATTAGTTACATACAATCATGCACACACAAAATAATGCCCTTGACATGTCCAAGGGTCCAATCACACACAACATCTATAAGCCATAATAGTTGGAGCCTGCAACCACAAAGTTAGCACATCCTACTATTATCCTGCCTAAATTATGTATGACATGTGCATAACCTAATCTGAAAACCAAATACACAGAGGCAAACCCTAGCTTTGATACCAATTGTTGGTTAGTCCTAGGAAAACGTACCGGTTCCACTATACAAAAATTTTTGTACAAGTGTCGAACCTTTCCTTAAACAACCTATTGTGTTCTTTAGAAATTAAATTATGAATCACAAATGGAACTTAACATCATTGATTCCAAATTTAACTTATCTGTTCTTTATGGTTTAGATTTGAATCGCAAGCGAAACTTAACACTATTGATTCAAATCCACCTATGTTATTAATTTCATTAAATATTAATTTCCAAAATTAGCTTCTAGGACTGCATGGCGAGGCACATGACCTTCTTGGATATGGGAGCAACCACCACCGCCTAGACAAAGCCTTTTAAGCAAAGCTAATATTTAATTTCCTTAAATAACTCTAGGTTAACCTAAAAGAACAACCGAATCACAAATTCGAAAAAGAAGAAAACACAAACTCGAAAAAATAATTCGAAAAACTAGATCTAATGCCTCTTGTGTTTGGAATTCATACAAAAGAAATACAACTAGTATGATGCGGAAATTAATTACTAATTATACCTTCCTTTGTAAACTTTAATGAGCTCTTGATCTTCTACCGTATTCCTCTTCTTATCTTGGATGTTGTGTGGGCAACGATCTTCCAAGACGAGAACCACCAAGCTCCTTCTTCTCCAAGCAAAATTCGGCCACCATTAATTCTCCATGAGAAGTAAAGGTCCGGCCACCACCACCAAGCTCCAAGGGATGCTAGAAACGAAGCCCTCTTTCTCTCCTTCTTCTCCTAGCTAGAACCGGCCACCATGGACTTCCCTTAAGTTGATGCCGCCGACCACAAAGGAGGAAGAGAAAAGAAGGAGAAGAGGAGACCCTAGGGCCGGCCACACCAAGGAAGAAAAGAGAGGAAGAAAAGAATAGAGTCGTTAGCCATGAAGGCACCTTTACCCCCTCTTTTATATTCCTTGGTCTTGGCAAATAAGGAAATTTTAATAAAAACTTCCTTAATTCCTTTGCCATGAAAAAGAAATTTTAATTGCTTTAAAATCAATTCCTTTTTTCAATTTCAATGGCCGGCCACTTATTTCCCCAAAACAAGGAGAGTTTTAATTAAAACAAAAATTAAAACTTCCTAATTTGTTTCCGGAAATTTATAAAAAATTTCTCCAATAATTTTTCCCTTCATGGTGGATTATAAAAAGGAAATTTTATAAATTAAAATCTTTCTTTTAAACACGTGGATAATTTTCAAAATGGAAAGTTATCTCTAAAAATTAAAATCTCTTTTCAATTTATAAATAAGGAAAGATATCAAATCTTTTCATAATCTTTTGTAGAAACTAATAAAAGAGAATATTTAATTTTTAAAACTCTCTTTTAAATTATGATCATGGTTAAAAGGGAAAGTTTTCTTAAAATTAAAATCTCCTTTCAATCTACAAATAAGGAAAGATTTCAAATCTTTTCTTAATCTTTTGTAGAAAGCTATAAAAGGAAAGATTTAAATTTTAAACTCTCTTTTAAAATCATGATATCCACATAAGAAATAATTTTAATAAAAATCCTTTTTAATATTCTAGTGGCCGACCACCTAAGCTTGGGACCCAAGCTTTGGCCGGCCACCAACTTGGCTCATCCACTTAGTCTTGGCTGGCCCTAGCTTGGGTTCCAAGCTAGCTTGGCCGGCCCCATTAAGATGGGTAAGAAGGTGAGTATGTGGTGGGTATAAATCTCTAAATACAAGAGGCTACGATAGGGACCGAGAGGAGGAATTGGTTTTGGTCTCCCAATGAAATTAAGCTTCCCGTGTTCACCCCGAACTCACAACTTATATTCATCAATAATAATTCATACCACTAAAGAATTATTATTGAACTACCGCACCAATCTCAAATTACAATTTTGGGCTCCTTCTTATTATGAGTGTGTTAATCTCCCTGTGTTTAAGATGTCGAATGCCCACTAATTAAGTGAGTTACTGACAACTCATTTAATTAATATCTTAGTCCAAGAGTAGTACCACTCAACCTTATCGTCATGTCAGACTAAGTCCACCTGCTGGGTTTAACATGGCAATCTTTATGAGCTCCTCTTGGGAACATTATCATCCTAGATTACTAGGACACAGTTTCCTTCTATAATCAACAAGTCACACTATAAGTAACATCATTTCCCATCTTATCGGGCATTTTGATTTATTGAACTAAATCTCACCCTTTAATAAGTCAAAGAAATAAATATTAAATATATGTGCTTGTTATTATATTAGGATTAAGAGCACACACTTCCATAATAACTAAGGTCTAGTTCTTTTATTAAATCAATATAAAAAGAACTTACCTTAAATGGTCCTGCTCAATATATTTAAAGTGTACTAGTGTAATTTATTAATCAAGATAAACTAATGCCTAATTACACTACGATTATTCCAATGGTTTGTTCTTTTCCATCTTAATCGTGAGCTACTATTTATAATTTATAAAGAACTGATAACACAAATTTCTATGTGTGACACCACACACTATGTTATCTACAATATAAATTAATTGAACATCTACATTTGGTATATATAAATATAGACATTTGACCAATGTGATTCTTATAAATGTTTATACAAAAGCTAGACTTTTAATATACACTCCAACACAACCAACAATTGGTATCAGAGATAGGGTTTGCCTCTGTGTTTGGTTTTCAAATAGATTATGCACATGTCATACATAATTTAGGTAGGATAATAGTAGGATGTACTAACTTTGTGGTTCAAGCTCCAACTATTATGGCATATAGATATTGTGTGTGATTGGACCCTTGGACATGTCAAGGGCGTTATTTTATGTGTGCATGATTGTATTTAACTAATATAGCAGGAGCTATATTAGCCCTTGTTTTTTTTAGAATTTTATTTGTCGATCTAGATTACATGTACATTCCTTTGTGGAATATAAGATCGATATATGTAAAATTCTATATTTGTCACAGATCGTATTCTTGCAAGGCGTGGAGGACCAGAGGCGCAGCGGAATAAGAAGCAAGATAGATGCGATGATTGGACCCGATGGCGGTGGCTAAAGATGACAACAACTAGGGTTGGAGCATACTGAAGACAGTGATGGAAAATACCATAATAGTTGGAAAATTAATTTCCAAATTTATTGCTTTTATTTACTGTAATGTATGTGTGCATGATATGCTAGCATAGGTTAAAATTTCTCACCTTAAATAACTAAGTGGGAGAGAGATTAGTATATGAATCACATGGTCTCCATTACTGGTTTGTAAGTGATGCAACAAGCTTGCGCGTTGGCTCTGAGTGCCTTCCTCCATATCGGATGAGTTTGTTTGCGGATCACTAGATCAAACTTCTATTTTGGATGATTATAGGAAATTAATTAAGAGCGTGTGATCTTCCCCATCGGAAGGGGCATAATCTTATTTAATGGACTAAGTATCAAGTAATGGTATACACTTAGGCTTATTTAATAGTATCCTCCCCATCAGAGAAACTGCTATTATTTGTGTAACTAAAGGAAAACCAACTATTAATTTGTCATAAAGATAGGTTGACAAGATAATAAAATTATAACCCTCCTCTTACAAATGTTTGAATTTGTATACGTCTACACTATTGTGACATATAAAATTCACGGTGTTTGAGGAAATTTTATTTGTCAGGTTGACAAGATAATAAAATTAATGGGTAAAACCCCTCTTACAAATGTTTGAATTTGTATACGTCCACACTATCGTGGCATACAATATTTACGGTGTTTGAGGTAATTTTATTTGTCATAAAGATAGGTTGACAAGGTTATTAATGGGTATAACCCTCCTCTTACAAATGTTCAATTTTGTATACGTCCACACTATCATGACATGTAAAATTCACGGTGTTTGAGTTGTTGGTGAATTTAAATGATATTGTTTTGAGGAATCAATATTATTTTAAATTCAAAGTTTTGACCAAATATTTGATCAAAGACAGACCAACTATTAATTTTATTCATCATAAAGTAAGGTTGACGAGATAATAAAATTAATGGATAAAATCTCCTCTTTGATTTTGCATAGGTCCACACTATCGTGGCATACAAAATTTATGGGGATTTTAAGGAGTTGGTCTTGACCAAATATTTTTGTGATTCTTAGGATTTAAAATGTTTGTCAATCCCCTAGTTGTTATACTATAGAAAATACTTAGTAGCCCCAATTATAATGATTGAAAATCGGACTTGGACATTAAGGTAGACTGTCCTCTTAGAACTAAGAACAATATAAGTGTATTTTATTCATTAGTTGATACATGTTTAGTGGTATTATCTATCGATACCTAGTGTGTAGATGCGGGAGCCACTGATCATGTCTGCAATTCATTGCAGGGGTTCCAGGAAACTCGACAACTATATGAAGGTGAAATCACCATCTACATGGGCACTACTGTAAAAGTAGCAGCTGTTGCAGTGGGAGATGTTTATCCTCTGATAGGAATAAAAAGTGAATTTTGAGAAAATTGTCTTTACATACCAAGTTTAGAAAGAAATTGATTTCAGTTTCTAAACTATCAAAGAAATAGATATTCTGTCTATTTTGATAACAAACTTGTTATCAAGAAAAATAGGGAAGTTATTTGTTCTGGTATGTTGGTTGACAATTTATAATCCAATAACTCCCACGATGCAATAAATGGTAATTAATAACACATCTTCTAACTTTAATAAGAGAAAGCAACCTTCGGAAATGAACCAATCATATTTTTGGCATCTAAGGCTAGGTTATATTAACTTGAGTAGGATTCAAAGGATAATAACCAATGAACTCTTGGGTTCATTGGTAGTGGAAATTTTTCCAACTTGCGAGTCTTACTTGGAAGGAAAAATAACCAAGAAGCTTTTAAGTCTAAGGGGTATAGAGCCAAAGATATGTTGGAATCAGTTCATTCTGATTTATGTGGATCTATGACTATCCAGGAAAGAGGTGGTTTCGAATATTTCATCTATTTTATAGACAACTATTCAAAATACGGGTACATTTACTTGATGAGCCACAAGTCTAAGTACTTTGATAAGTTCAAAGAGTATTAGGCTGATGTGGAGTAACGTCAAGGTAAAATTATCAATACACTACGGTGAGCTCGTAGTGACGAGCACCTCTTAGAGAGTTTAGGAGTCACTTATCAGAAGTCAGGATTCAATCCCAACTAACTGCACCTGGTACACCCCAACAGAATGGTGTAGTAGAAAGAAGGTATATGACTCTTATGGAAATAGTTAGATCAATGCTAAGTTATTCAAAATTACCAAAATTCGTTTTGAGGATATACACTGGAAACGGAAGTGAACATAGTACCTTCTAAGTCAAAACTCTCTACTCACATAGAATTGCAAAATAGACATAAGCCTATTTTGAAACATATTCGGATTCGGGTAGTCCAGCACATGTGCTGAAGAGATACACTGATAAGTTGGACAGGAGTTCACTTGTTTGTGGGTTATCCCAGAGAAACGAAAGTAGGTTTATAGTCCTAAAAATTAGAAGGTCATTGTAAACACCAATGCCTGATTTTTAGAAGAGGACTATGTAATGAACTAGAAGCCCATAAGTAAATTTGTTCTTAAGGAAATAATAAAGGACACGTCTAATCTAGTACCAACTGTACAAGATGAAATATCACAAGAAACTGCAATACGTATCACAAATGATACACAATTACAGAAAGTGCCTCATCGTAGTGGGAGGGTTGTTAGACAACCTAAAAGATTCATGTTTTGGAAGAGTCTTTGGACTTGATCCCTAGTGAACATAAACCTGATCCCTGAATGAAGTGCTCCAAGATAAAGATGTAGCATCTTGGCAAAGAGCAATGAATAAAGAATTAGAATATATGTATTCTAATAAAGTCTGGGAGCTTAAAAAATCACCAAATGGTGTAAAAGCCATTAGGTCTACAATAGAAAAAGAGGGACAGACGGGAAGGTGGAAAGTTTCAAAGCAAGGTTTGTTGGAAAAGGGAAATCTTTTACCAGTAATCATGCTTAAGTCTATCCGGAATCTTTTATCTATTGCTGATCATATGAGAGTCGATGTCAAGACAACTTTTCTTAATGGAAGTCTTGAAGAAAACATTCATATGAAGCAACCAGAGAGGTTCATTGCAAAGGGAAAAGAGTATCTAGTATAGTCTATATATAGACTAAAGCAAAAGCTTCAAGGTCTTGGAACATCCGGTTTAATGAAGTAATCCAAACCTATGGATTTATTCAATAACCGGATGAGTATTGTGTATACCATAAGTGTGATAGGAAACGTAGTGGTATTTCTTGTACTATATATAGATAACATTTTTGGTAGTTGGAAACAATATCAAAATGTTGTCGGAAGTAAGGGTATGGTTGTCCAAGTAATTCAATATGAAGGACTTGGGAGAATGTGCACATATTCTTGGGATCAAAGAAATAAGGGATCGCAAGAAAAGAATATTTTACTTATCCCAAGCTTCATATATCGATACAATCCTTGCTCATTTTAGCATGCAAGACTCCAAGAAAGGTTTTCTACCTTTTAGACATGGAATAAACTTTATCTAAAGAGATGTCTCCAAAGACATCAAAGGAGATAGAAGACATGAAGACAGTTCCTTATGCTTCGGCTATCGGAAGCCTAATGTATGTAATACTGTATACGAGACTAGATATCTGTTATGCCCAGGGCATAGTTAGCAGATATCGAAGTAACCTAGGGCCAGGACACTAGACTGTCGTAAAGCATATATTAAGGTACCTTAGAGGGACTAGAGATTATATGCTAGTATACTAGGTAGATGATTAAATCCCTGTAGGTTACACGGATTTTGACTTCCAATCAGATAGGGACAATAGTAAGTCGACCTCGGGGTTATGTGTTTACTTTAGAAGGTAAAGCCATAACAATGAAGGAGTGTTAAGCATAGATGTTTTTCGGTCTCCACCATAGAAGCTGAGTATGTGGCAGCCTCTAAGGCAACTATAGAAGCTGTATGACTCAGAAACTTCATGATGGACTTAGATATGATTTTTGGTTTATCTAAAAATTATTACAATTTATTGTAATAATAGTGGTGCAGTAGCAAACTCGAAGAAAACATAAGTCCATAAGATAAGTAAACACAATAGAGCGCAAGTACCACCCAATACGAGATATCGTATAACGAGGAAAAAGTTGTTGTCGCCTAGATTGCATCAGATGATAACCTATATCTTTTCACTAAGGCCCTTAAGGCAAGAGCTTTTGATGGGCATATTGAAGAGTTGGGAATTAGATGTATGGAAGGATAAATGATAGAATAGTCTTTTAGTATAAGTGGGAGATTGTTGGAATGTATACTAAAAGCCTAGCTTTTGTAAACATTTATTTAGAAATAAAAGAATTACATTGGTCAAATATCTACAAGCTAAGTGTAGTTATTCAACTAATTTATATTGTAGATAACATGGTGTGTGGTGTAACACACAGAAGATCATGTTATCGGTTCTTTATAAATTATAAACAGTAGCTCACGACTAAGATGGAAATGAACAAACCATTGGAATAGTCGTAGTGTAATTAGGTGTTAGTTTATCTTGACTGATAAATTACACTGGTACACTTTGAGTGTAATGAGCAGGACCATTTAAGGTAAGTTCTTTTTGTACTGACTTGATAAAAGAACAACACCTTAGTTATTATGGAAGTGTGTGCTCTTAATCCTAATATAATAACAAGCACATATATTTAGCATTCATTTCTTTGACTTATCAAAGGGTGAGATTTAGCTCGATAAATTAATAGGCCTGATAAGTTGGGAAATGATATTACTTATAGTGTGTGTTGTTGATTATAGAAGGAAACTGTGTCCTAGTAATCTAGGTTGAGAATGTCCCCAAGAGGAGCTCATAAGGATTGTCATGTTAAACCCTGCATGTGGACTTAGTCCGACATGACAATAAGGTTGAGTGGTACTACTCTTGGACTAAGACATTAATTATAGTGAGTTGTTAGTAACTCAATTAAATTAATGGGCATTAATTATCTTAAACATAGGGAGACTAACACACTCATAATAAGAAGGAGCCCAAAATATAATTTGGGATTGGTGCGGTAGTTCAATAATAATTCTTTAGTGGTATGAATTATTATTGATGAAGTTAAGTTGTGTGTTCGGGGCGAACACGGGAAGCTTAATTTCATCGGGAGACCAAAATCAATTCCTCCTCTCAGTCCCTATCGTAGCCTCTTGTATATAGAGATTTATATCCACCACATACCCACTTCTTACCCACCTTTATACCCATCCTAATGGGGCCCGCCAAGCAAGCTTCGAACCCAAGCTTGGGCCAACCAAGTAAATAGGATGAGTTGAGTTAGTGTGGCTGGCCCTAGCTTGAACCAAGCTTGGTGTGGCCAGCCACATTATATTAAAAGGGATTTTATTTTTAATCTTTTCTTAATGTGGATATCATGGTTTTAAAAGGGAAGTTAAAATTTAAATCTTTCCATTTATAGCTTTCTAGAAAAGATTAAGAAAAGATTTGAAATCTTTCCTTATTTGTAGATTGAAAGGTAGATTTTAATTTTGAGCAAACTTTCCTTTTTTAACCATGTTCATGATTTAAAAGAGAGTTTAAAAATTAAATATTTCTTTTATAAGTTTCTACAAAAGATTAAGAAAAGATTTGATATCTTTCCTTATTTGTAGATTGAAAGGAGATTTTAATTTTTAGAGATAACTTTCCTTTTTGGAAATCATCCACATGTTTAAAAGAAAGATTTTAATTTATAAAATTTCTTTTTTACAAACCACCATGAAGGGAAAAATTATTGGAGAAATTTTTTATAAATTTCCGGAAACAAATTAGGAAGTTTTAATTCTGGTGTTAATTAAAACTCTCCTTGTTTTGGGATTTTAAAGTGGCCGACCATAATGTTTAAGAAAAGAAAATTGTTTTTTAAATTAATTAAATTTTCTTTTCATGGCAAAAGAATTAAGGATGTTTTTATTTAAATTTTCTTATTTGCCAAGACCAAGGATTATAAAAGAGGGGGTAGAGGTGCCTTCATGGGTGACAACTCTATTATATTTCTTCCTCTCTTTTCTCCCTTGGTTGTGGCCGGCCCTAGAGGTTCTCCCTCTCATCTTCTCTTCTTATTTAGTGGCCGGTTTCATCCCCTCTTGGAGCTTTTGATGGTGGCCGATTCTAGCTAGGAGAAGAAGGAGAGAAAGGAGACTTTGTTTCTTGCATCCCTTGGAGCTTGGTGGTGGTGGCCGAAATTCTACATCCTTTGAGGAGTCTTGGTTTGGTCGAAACTTGCATGGAGGAAGAAGAAGGGCTTGGGTGATTTTCATCTCGGTAGATCGTTGCCCACACAACGTCCGGGATAAGAATAGGAATATGGTAGAAGATCAAGAGGTCGTTGCATACAAAGGAAGGTATAACTAATAATTATTTTCCACATCATGCTAGTTATTTTTCTTTGTATGAATTCCAAACACAAGAGGCATTTGATTCTAGATTTTTAAATTTGTTATTCAAGTTTATGTTTTTCTTTGTTTTTCGAATTTATGATTCGGTTGTTCTTTTTGGTTAAACCTAGAGTTATATAAGGAAATTAAATATTAGCTTTCCTTAAAAGGCTTTGTCTAGGCGGTGGTGGATGCTCCCATACCCAAGAAGGCCATGTGCCTCGCCATGCAATCTTGGAAGTCAATTTTGGAAATTAATATTTAATTGAATTTATAACATAGGTTGATTTGAATCAATAGTGTTAAGTTCCCTTGCGATCTAAGTCTAAACTATTAAGAACAGATAAGTTAAATTTGGAATATTAACTTCTAAAGAACACAATAGGTTGTTTAGGAAAGGTTCAACACTTGTACAAAATTTTTGTACAGTGGAACCTGTACGATCTTCCTAGGACCAACCAACACTTAGACTTGTGGTACATCAAGTAAATGCACCCGCATCTCGAATAGTCGTCTATAAAAGAGATGAAATATTCGAAACCACCTCTTACCTGGATAGTCATAGATCCACACAAATCAGAATGAACCAATCCCAACACATCTTTGGCTCCTTACCCCTTAGACTTAAAAAGCTTCTTGGTCATTTTCCTTTCCATGTAAGACTCGCAGGTTGGAAAGTTTTCCACCACCAATGAACCCAAAAGTTCATTGACTATTATCCTTTGAATCCTACTCAAGTTAATATGACCTAGCCTTAGATGCCAAAGATATGATTGATTCATTTCCGAAGGTTGCTTTCTCTTAGAGTTAGAAGATGTGTTATTAATTTGCATCGTGGGAGTTATTGGATTTTAAATTGCCAACCAACGTACCAGAATAGATAACTTTCCTATTTTCTTGATAACAACTTTGTTACCAAAATAGACAGAATATCTATTCTTTAATAGTTTAGAAACCGAAATCAAAATCTTTTTAAACTTACTACGTAAAGAAAATTTCTCAAAATCCATGTTTTATTCCTATTAGAGGATAAACATCTCCCACTACAACAAACACTACTTTTTGTAGTAGTGCCCATGTAGATAGTGTTTTCCCTTTCATATAGTTGTCGGATTTCATGGAACCCTGCAATGAATTGCCGACATAATCAGTGGCTCCTGTATCTACACACCAGGTACCGGTAGATAACACCACTAAACATGTATCAACTAATGAATAAAATACACATCTATTGTTCTCAGTTCTGAGAGGACAGTCCACCTTAATGTCCAAGTCTTATTTCCAATCATTATAATTGGGACTACTAAGTTTATTCTATAGTATAACAGCTAGGGGATTGACAAACATTTGGAATCCTAAAAATCACAAAAATATTTGGTCAAGACCAACACCTCAAAAATCTCTATGAATTTTGTATGCCACGTTAGTGTGGATGTATACAAATTCAAACTTTAAGACGAGATTTTATCCATTAATTTTAACTCGTCAGCCTATCTTTATGACAAATAAAATTAATAGTTGGTCTATCTTTGATCAAATATTTGGTCAAAAATTTGAATTTAAAATAATATTAATTTTCTCAAAACAATATCATTTAAATTCACCAACACCTCAAACACCGGGAATTATGCATGCCACGTTAGTGTGGTAGTATACAAATTCAAACATTTGTAAGAGGTTCTTATCCATTAATTATCTTGTCAACCTTAAATTACCTCAAACGCCATGAATTTTGTATGCCACGTTAGTGTGGACGTATACAAATTCATTTGTTTGTAAGAGGAGGTTTTACCCATTTTATTTTGTCAACCTAAATTTTTGACAAAATTACCTCAAACGCCGTGAATTTTATATGTCACGTTAGTGTGGACGTATACAAATTCAAACATTTGTAAGAGAGGGTTTCACCTAGCTTTATGACAAATTAATAGTTGGTATTCCTTTGGTCCCACAAAACAACTGCAGTGACTCCGTTGGGGAGGATACTATTGAATGCGTCTAAGTGTATACCATTACTTGATACTTAGTCCATTAAATAGGATTATGCCTCTTCAGTTGGAGAAGATCACACGCTCCTAAATAATTTCCTATAACCATCCATAAAGGAAGTTTGATCTAGTGATCCGCAACAAACTCATCCATTGTGGAGGGAGGCACTCAGAGCCAACACGCAAGCTTATTGCATCACTTACAAGCCAGTAATGGAGACCATGGGATTTATTTACTAATCCCTCTCCCACTTAGGTTTTTAAGGTGAGGATTTTTGACTACGCTGGCATACATCATATGCACACACACACATCACAGTAAATAAAAGCAATAAATATGGAAATTAATTTTCCAACTATTATGGCTTCTTCCATCACTGTCCTTTGCGTGCTGCCATCCCTAGGAATCATGCCGTCGGGTCCATCGAGCTTCCTTTTCCAATGTGCCTCTGGTCCTCCAATAGCACCACACCTCGCAAGGATACAATCCGCGACAAAAATAGAATTTTACATATATCGAATCTATATTCCATAAAGGAATGTACATGTAATCTAGATCAAAACAAAAATATAAAATCCTAATAACTAATATAGCTCCTGATGTATTTAATATTACAATCATGCACACACAATAAAATGCCCTTGACTTGTCCAAGGGTCCAATCACACACAATATCTATATGCCATAATAGTTGGAGCCTGTAACCACAAAGTTAGCACATCCTACTATTATCCTGCCTAAATTATGTATGACATGTGCATAATTAATTTGAAAACCAAACACACAGAGGCAAACCCTAGCTCTGATACCAATTGTTGGTTGGTCCTAGGAAGATCGTACCGGTTCCATTGTACAAAAATTTTGTACAAGTGTCGAACTTTTCCTAAACAACCTATTGTGTTCTTTAGAAATTAAATTAGGAATCACAAATGGAGCTTAAGATTATTGATTCCAAATTTAACTTATCTGTTCTTAATGGTTTAGACTTAGATCACAAGCGGAACTTAACACTATTGATTCAAGTCTGACCTATGTTACAAAGTTGATTAAATATTTATTTCTAAAATTAGCTCCCAGGTCAAATATGGCGAGGCACTAGGCCTTCTTGGGTATGAGATCATCCACCAATGCATCGACAAAGCCTTTTATAGAAATTCAATATTTAATTTCCTAAAATAACATTAGGTTTAACCAAAAAGAACAATCAAATCACAAATCCGAAAAATAAAAAAACACAAACTCGAATAACAAATTTGAAACTCTAGAATCATATTCCTCTTATGTTTGGAATTCGTACAAAGAAGAACTAGCATGATGCGAAAAATAAATACTAGTTATACCTTTCTTTGTAAGCAAATAACCTCTTGATCTTCTACCGTATTCCTCTTCTAATCTCGGACGTTGTATGGGCAACGATCTTCTGAGATGAGAACCACCAAGCTCCTTCTTCTCTAAGCTAGATTCGGCCACCACAAAACTCCAAGAGATGTTTGGTTCGACCACCACCACCAAGCTCCAAGGGATGTTAGAAACAAAGCCTCATATCTCTCCTTCTTCACCAAGCAAAATCCGGCCACCAAGCTTTCTTCAAGAGGATGATGCCGCCTGCCACTTGAGAGGAAGAATAGGGGAAGAGGAGAAAAGAAATCCGGCCACACCAAGGAAGAGAGGAGAAGAATAGAATAGAGTTCTTAGCCATGAAGGCACCCCTACCTCCTCTTTTATAATCCTTGGTCTTGGCAAATAAGGAAAATTTAAATAAAAACTTCCTTATTACTTTGCCATGAAAAGGAAAATTTAATTTGATTTAAAATCAAATTCCTTTTCTTAAACTATATGGCCGGCCACTCTAAAACACTAAACAATGAAAATTTTAATCATAAGAATTAAAACTTCCTAATTTATTTCCGGAATTTTAAATAAAAATTTCTCTAACAATTTCTCCCTTCATGGTTGGTTATAAAATGAAATTTTATAAATTAAAATCTTTCTTTTAAACATGTGGATGTTTTTCAAAAAGGAAAGTTATCTTTAAAATAAAAATCTCCTTGCAATCTACAGATAAGGAAAGATATCAAATCTTTTCTTAATCTTTTGCAGAAACTTATAAAAGGAAATATTTAATTTTAAACTCTCTTTTAAATCATGAACATGGTTACAAAAAAGGAAGGTTTTATCAAAATTAAAATCTTCCTTTCAATCTACAAATAAGGAAAGATATCAAATCTTTTCTTAATTTTTTGTAGAAACCTATAAAAGGAAAGATTTAAATTTTAAACTCTCTTTTAAAACCATGGAATCCACATAAGAAAATTTTAAAGAATAAAATCCTTTTAATTTTATTGTAGCCAGCCACCTAAGCTTGGACTCAAGCTAGGGACGACCACCACTTGGTTCATCCAAGGATTAACTTGGTCGACCCCTTGCTTGGGCTCCAAGCAAGGCTTGGCCAGCCACCTAAGGATGGGTATAAAGGTGGGTATAGGTGGGTATAATACTTTATAAATAAGAGGCTACGATAGGGACCGAGAGGAGAAATTTGTTTTGGTCTCCCGATGAAATTAAGCTTCCCGTGTTCGCCCTGAACACCCAACTTAATTTCATCAATAATAATTCATACCACTAAAGAATTATTATTGAACTACCGCACCAATCCCAAATTACATTTTGGGCTCCTTCTTATTATGAGTGTGTTAGTCTCCCTGTGTTTAAGATGTCGGATGTCCACTAATTAATTGAGTTACTGACAACTCATTTTAATTAATGTCTTAGTCCAAGAGTAGTACCACTCAACCTTATCGTCATGTCAGACTAAGTCCACCTGCAGGGTTTAACATGACAATCCTTATGAGCTCCTCTTGGGGGCATTATCAACCTATATTACTAGGACACAGTTTTCTTCTATAATCAACAATACACACTATAAGTAATATCATTTCCCAACTTATCGGGCCTATTGATTTATCGAGCTAAATCTCACCCTTTGATAAGTCAAAGAAATGAATACTAAATATATGTGCTTGTTATTATATTAAGATTAAGAGCACACACTTCCATAATAACTAAGGTGTTATTCTTTTATCAAGTCAGTATAAAAAGAACTTACCTTAAATGGTCCTGCTCAGTACACTCAAAGTGTACTAGTGTAATTTATCAGTCAAGATAAACTAACACCTAATTACACTACGATTATTCCAATGGTTTGTTCCTTTCCATCTTAGTCGCGAGCTACTGTTTATAATTTATAAAGAACTAATAACATGATATTCTGTGTGTGACACCACACACCATATTATCTACAATATAAATTAATTGAACAACTACACTTAGCATATAAATGTAGACATTTGACCAATGTGATTCTTATTTCTAAATAAATGTTTATACAAAAAGCTAGGCTTTTAGTATACACTCTAACATTTTTATCCCTCTTTGTCATATTTTTAGCATAATTACTCTCTTTATCAAAGATCTACTTTTGTTTAGTTTTTTATCCATAGGATGTATTTTCGAAACAAAAACAGTGTTGAAATGTGCTTCGTAAAGACAAAAGAAGATAGCAGAGCTTTGATCGTGTGGTTTTACATGGTCATGTCCCTTCATCTGTGGGAAAACAACACATGATCATGCCAAAGGGAACGGTCGTGTCATCCATCCAGAGAAGAGCGAACCTTTGGCAGTGTGGTTTCACACGGCCACGCATGCTCACCATAACTAAATCAACCTGGGGGCATGCCAAAAGGCACAGTCGTGCCAAGCAACTAGAACTGGATCAAGCCCTGGCCGTGCCAAAAGGCGCAACCATGTCATTTCCAGACAAGCGGAATCAAACCATGGTCATGCTAAAAAGTCATAACTGTGTCAGTCAGGCAGTGCGACATCAAGGTCAGGCAGTGGCAAAGGGCATGACCGTGACACGAGTCGTGCCCTAGGTCGTGCCCTGCTCTATTTAAGGGGAGTTCTTCTCCTTCTTCAAGGGAGGAAGGTTCTCCCTTTTGGGAGATCCATATTGATTTAGATCTATGCCCTCTCCACACTCTAATTGAAGATCTGGAGTTATTTTCATCATCTTCTTTGACTCCAGAAGTATGAAATTGGATCCAAAGATCACTCAACGTCTTGGCTAAGCTTCTTCTCCCTTCTTTTTTTGGATTAGGTTTTGAGCTTATGATTTCATTATCTTTGGATTCATTCTTTCCTGTTATGGAGTAGATCTTGTTGTTTTAGGATTAAAGGAGTAATTGTGATATGTGATTTATGTATACTTTTGAATTTGTCAATTTCCTTTCTATATGACATTACTTATACCTTGTATTCATTCGATCTTATGTGTGTGTGTTGTGATTATACTTAAATCTCATGTATAGTTGAATGATTGTATGGTTTTGTTCAGGGATGTCCTAGATCATATGTCTGAGGGCCCTAGTTAATATAGGATTGAAAGCGCTAGGGGGGGGGGGTGAATAGTGTTCATGACTTTCACTTATGTTTCGAAAATATGCAGAATAGAAGTAAACAAAAAACAATTGCTAACACTTTTGGTTACTTGGTTCGGAGCCTGTGTCGACTCCTACTCCAAGGCCCACAAATAAAAGTGCTTTTCGATGAGCAATCACTAATCAATAGGAAAGATTACAAAATAGAGTTTACAAGTAATTAGCAATTAAAGAATACTAACAATAGAAAATCTTTGATGGAATAGTCGTCGGAGCTTTTGGGCATCGTAGAAGCATTTTCTGAGCAGCTTGAAGAAGCGGAAGTCATTCGTTGTCTTGTTCTGAAGCTTTTGGCCGAGGCTACTTTTATAAACTGTTCTGGGAGTCTGGAACCCCTCCAGGTGCCTGGACCATGTGGCTCAGCCACTCCACGCGCGCCACATCAGCTTGGTGATAACTTTTGGGTTTCGGGTTCCTGGACAAACCCCGGGCGCCCGGACCAACTCGGGGCACCCGGACCCCTTTCTGGCACCCAGACCAACTTTCTCCAACCCTTTTTTTTCTACAAAATAAAGTTAGTCCAGACAAAAATAATATACATAGAATATGAAATTATGACAGCCTCTGATTGTCTGGTTCTAACTTTGAGTTTCGTCGAAACTCTAGGTTGAACCGACGCCTACTGTTCCCTCGCGCGGGGAACGCGCCCTCACCTACTCCTCTCAAGAGAGTTTACCTATTGCCAGCTCGGTCCTCCAGATCGACTGAACTTTCTGCTCAGCGCTCGAGTCTCTAGGACTTTTTATTAGGCGTTCGCTCCACGACTGGTCCAGTCTTTTCACCTGGTTCACGACCACCAGGACTTTCCACCTAGAGTCCCCAACCCTAGGGTTTTTGCCTGAAGCCTTCGACCCGCCAAGACTTTTCCGCCTAGGGTTACCACCCCCTAGGACCTAGGGTTCCACCCCCTAGGACTTTCCACCTACCTAACCGCAGCTAGGACTTTTACCTAAGTACACGTAGGACTTTCCTACAAACTCATTCAAACATGTTAGACCATAAATAATCTTAACTTTGAACCCTTTGCCATTATCAAAACTTAGGTTCAATCGTCGGATGCTTCCCACACCAACAATCTCCCCCTTTTTGATTATGGTAATAAAATTCAAGAAATTAGGTGCAAAATTTTGAACAACTTAGAATAACAAGTTGTTAAGTGCAAAATTTAGAACAACTTAGTGTTAGAGTGTATACTAAAAGTCTAGTTTTTTGTATAAACATATAAGAATCACATCGGTCAAATGTCAACATTTATATGCTAAGTGTAGTTGTTCAATTAATTTATATTGTAGATAACATGGTGTGTGGTATCACACACAGAATATCATGTTATCAATTCCTTATAAATTATAAACAGTAGCTCACGACTAAGATGGATAGGAACAAACCATTGGAATAGTTGTAGTGTAATTTGGTATTAGTTTATCTTGACTATACAATTACACTAGTACACTCGGAGTGTATTGAGCAGGACCATTTAAGATAAGTTCTTTTTATACTGACTGCACAAAAGAATAAGATCTTTGTTATTATGGAAGTGTGTGCTCTTAATCCTGATATAATAACAAGTGCATATATTTAGTATTTATTTCATTAATTTATCAAAGGGTGCGATTTAGTTCAATAAATCAATAGGCCCGATAAGTTGGGAAATAATATTATTTATAGTGTTTGTTGTTGATTATAGAAGGAAACTGTGTCCTAAAAATCTAGGTTGATGATGTCCCCAAGAGGAGCTCATAAGGATTGTCATGTAAACCCTGCAGGTGGACTTAGTCCGACATGACGATGAAGTTGAGTGGTACTACTCTTGGAGCTAGATATTAATTAAGTGAGTTGTCAGTAACTCATTTAATTAGTGGACATTCTATATCTTAAACACAGGGAGACTAACACACTCATGATAAGAAGGAGCCCATATAGTAATATGGGATTGGTGCAGTAGTTGAATAATAACTCTTTAGTGGAATAAGATATTACTGATGAACTCGAGTTGGGTGTTCGGGGCGAACACGGGAAGCTCAAGTTTATCGGGAGACCAAAACCAATTCCTCATCTCGGTCCCTATCGTAGCCTCTTAGTTATAAAGTCTTATACCCACCTATACCCACCTTCTTACCCATCCTTAGGTGGCCGCCCAAGCCAAGCTTGGAGCCCAAGCAAGGGTCGGCCAAGGTAAGCCTTGGATGGACCAAGTGGTGGTCGCTAGCTTGGAGCCCAAGCTTAGGTGGCCGACCACATAAAAAATAAAAGGAGTTTATTTTTAAATCTTTCCTTATGTGGAAGCCATGGTTTTAAAAGAGAGTTTAAAATTTAAATCTTTCCTTTTATAGCTTTCTACAAAAGATTAAGAGAAAGGTCTGATATCTTTCCTTATTTGTAGTTAAAAGGAAGATTTTAATTTTTAATAAAACTTCCTTTTTTGTAACCATCCTCATGGTTTTAAAAGAGAGTTTTAAAATTTAAATCTTTCCTTTTATAACTTTCTACAAAAGATTAAGAGAAAGGTTTGATATCTTTCCTTATTTGTAGTTAAAAGAAATATTTTAATTTTTGATAAAACTTTCCTTTTTTATAACCATCCTCATGATTTTAAAAGAGAGTTTTAAAATTATAAATCTTTCCTTTTATAGTTTTCTACAAAAGATTAAGTGAAAGATTTGATATCTTTCCTTATTTGTAGTTAAAAGGAAGATTTTAATTTTGGAGAAAACTTTTCTTTTTGTAATCATCCACATGTTTTAATAGAGAGATTTTTATTTATAAAAGTTTCCTTTTACAACCAACCATGAAGGGAATTTTTTAAAGAGAAATTTTTATTTTAAAAATTTTTGGAAACAAATTAGGAAGTTTTAATTTTGTGTTTACAACTTTCCTTGTATGGAGGACATGTAGGGGTCGGCCACATTAATAGAAGAAAAGGAATTTTTTTATCAATTAAAATTTTCTTTCTATGGCAAAGAAAATAAGGAAGTTTTTATTAACACTTTCCTTATTTTCCAAGACTAAGGAATATATAAGAGAGGGTAGAGGTGCCTCACCTCATAACATATCTTCTATTATTCCTCTCTTCCTTGGTGGTGTCTGACCCTCTCTTCTTTCTCTTCCCCTATTCTTCTTCTTAAGTGGTCGGCAACATCATCTTCTTGGAGAGATCATGGTGGCCGAATTTGTCTTGGAGAAGAAGAAGAGATAGGAGGCATTGTTTCCTAGCATCCCTTGGAGCTTGGTTGGTGGCAAAAGTTCTTCATCTCTAGAAGACTCTTGGTGGCCGAAACATGCAAGAAGAAGAAGGAAGCTTGGGTGGATTCTCATCTTGGTAGATCGTCGCCCACACGACATCCAAGATAAGAAGAGGAATACGATAGAAAATCGTGAGGTCTATAAGCTACAAAAGGTATAACTAGTTATTAGTTTTAGCATCATAACTAGTTTATCCTTTTTTTTAGATCATGAAATACCAAACACAAGAGACTAATGAATCTAGGTAATCGAATTTATGTTTTCAATTTTGTGTTTCTTTTTTTTTTCGAACTTGTGATTCGATTGTTCTTTTTAGTTAAATCTAGGGTTACTATAAGGAAATTAAATATTAAATTTCGTTGAAAGGCTTTGTCTAGAAAGTGGTGGATGCTCCCATACCCAAGAAGGCATAGTGTCTCGCCATGTTTAACCTGGAAGCCGATCTTTGAAATTAATATTTAATTGAATTTGTAATATGGGTGGATTGGATCAATAATGTTAAGCATCGTTTGCGATCCAAGTCTAAACCACTAAGAACAGATAGATTGAATTTGGAATCAATAATGTTAAGTTCCATTTGCCATTTCAAATTTAATTTCTAAAGAACACAATAGGTTGTTAGGAATGGTTCAGGACATGTACAAAATTTTTGTACAGGGGAACCGGTACGATATTCCGAGTATCAACCAACACTTAAAACAACAAGTTGTATCTCCCCCTTAATCAAATTACTTATTACTTAACTTTCGCTTTCTTCTCCCCATTTGCCATATATCAAAAAACTAACAGAGAGACGGTTGTAAAGATAGAGAATTTTTAGCTCCTCCTGAAAGGTAACATTGGCAAGTTTGTAGCGTTGAAAGTAGATTTTAATGAAAAAGAAGAAAAAATCGAGTAAAGCTTTGAAAGTGATTTTAGGGTTAACCAAAAACTTAGCTAGATTTTAAAAAATGACTTAGCTTTACAAAATAACTTAGAAAAACTTAATGTTTTGAAAATTATTATTTTGAAAAACACTTAGCTAAATTAAAAATACTTTTTGAAAATACTTAGTTTGAAAAAAAAACTCTGTCAAAAAATTGTTGATAAAAGACTTGGCTTTCAAAAGAAATTTGATAAAATATTAACTTTAAATTGAATAAATTGATATCAACTTAGTTTAAAATTTGATCAAAACATAGATAAAAGAAAAATGTTGATATAAGAGCTCAATTAAGTATTCAGACTAGAAAGGATTTTAAAATATTTAGATAAAAGCTTAAAAAGACTTTTGTTTAAAACATCAAAAACTTAAGTTTTGAAAAATACTTTTAAAAAAACTTAAACTTGGTTTCTTTCACTTCCCCTTGATTAATGCTATATCCTTTAAAGTCCTAGTGTCCAAGCATGAGTGTTAAATCATAAATCTGTTGGAACCCCAAGGTTGTTTTGGTGTGATCAACAAGTTAAGTTAGGTCCTCTGTGTTTCTAACCTTGTGTCTAAGTGTGCAGGAGCTTAGGAGCACATATAGTTGAGTGGAAGACACAGCTAGCGAGAAGGGCGGCACGCGGTGCGTCCGAGGGACGAGGCGCTGCGGAAGAGTACACCGGCGGACAAGAAGGAAGCGTGCGGTGGTTCTGAGGGACGAAAGCTGGAGCGGAAGACTACTCGAGGAGCAAGAGACGCAGCTAGCGAGAAGGACGGTATGTGGTGCGTCCGAGGGACGAAGACTGCAGAGGAGTACGCCGGCGGATGAGAAGGAAACACGCGGCAATTTCGAGGGACGAGAAGCTGGAGCGGAAGCCCACTTGATAAGACCGGAAGTTGGGTTTGCGTGAGCCATTTTCCGAATGGTCAAGAAAACCCAAGCGAGCGGAGCCGGAGCAAAAGGACCCGGACCGAGGCAAACTAAACCGGAGTAGAGGGCTCGAACCCCTAAGTCAACTCAAAAGTCAACTAGAGTTGACTTAGGGGTCCGGGCGCTCGGAAGTCAATATTTGACTGGATCACCTTTTATGCGATCTAAATGTTGGGGGATAAAGTTTTATCCCCCAGGGCGCCTAGAACCCTTCCAGGCGCCCCAACCAAGGATATAAATTTAGCCTTGGTCCAGAAGCTTTAAACAACTCAAAAATTGTAATTCCAACACTTGTGCGCTCTCAGTTGTAGTTTAGCTTATTTCCTTTGTGCTTCATCGTTGTACGAGGCTTCTCCGCCTGAAGGAGTTTCTTTAAGTACGATCATCTTCCTTGGATTAACAACCTCCCCGGTTGTAACCAAGTCAATCTCGGTGTGCCTCGTTTTTCTGATTTACTTTCTACTTACTTTAATTTACAAATGTTAGTTTAAGAGTTCGAGAAGGGTGTTTTTATTTTTGTTTTACAGGGCTATTCAACCCCCCCTTCTAGCCGGCTGTAAAGGTCCTACAAGTGGTATCAGAGCCAAGGCGCTTCAGGAGGACTAACTGCCGAACGAAGCAACGAGATGGTCAGACCAAGCATTCACCCGCCGAAATACAAAGGGGATCTCGCCACCTGGAAAAAACTAATGTAGGTATTTTTCACAATAGAGTTTGAATTAGTTTTAATAATGAAACTTGGATTTATAGCTCCAGAGGACAAGGAAATACATCAATGGACAAAAAAGGAGCAGGCTGATTACGTGGCGAACGACAAAGCAGAATACCATCTGTTAAGCGTTCTTCTGCCACAAGAAGTCAATCGAATCGGCAACTACAACTTCGAAAAGGAACTTTGGGAGAAATTCCTCAAGCTACAAGAAGGAACTTCCGAAGCCAACCTTGCCAGACAAGATTTTCTTTGCAATCAGCTCACCAGCCTGCGACTTGGGGAAGACGAGACAGTCACACATCTGCACTCAAGAATCAAAGAGATGTGTAGGTTCGAAGGAGCCCAAGAACAACGTCACCCTCAAAGCTTCGAGAGACAAACCTGAGTCAGAATCTTCTCTCGACGATGAGGAAATGGTAATGATGGTAAGAAGATTCAAGAAACTTTGTAAATCTAGATCTACTAACCATCCGCAGGGGAAAAAGAAAAGGACGATCCGCTGCTACCACTACGACGAAGAAGGGCACGTTAAGGACAACTGCCCCAACTTGAAGAACAAGGACAAGGAGAAGGGTAAGAAGCCCATCCAAAAGCGAAAGGCCCTAAAGGCGACGTGGGATGATACGCCATCAGAGTCGGAAGTCGAGGCATTCTCCAGACTTTCTTTAATGGCAAATCATCAAGACGACGACTGTGAGTCAAGCTCTTCCGAAATGAGCATCGAAAGCATCAATGAAGGGGGAGCCACGTCAGAAGAAAGCAGCAGCTCAGGGCGAGAAACGGACAACGAGATCGACAAGGTAAGGTAGGTACAATCTCTTCCTCCCGACAAAATGTTTAAGTTCGTCAAACTTTTAACAAAAGATTGGTGCAAATTAGAAAATGAAAATAAAAATTTAAAAGTAATTCTAGCTAAGTCCTGTCCCTTAGAAGAATTAGACAAATCAAAATTAGAAAATGAGAAATTGAAATCAGAAAATAAAGATCTGAAAATTCAAATAGATAATTTGAAAAACCATGCATGCTCATCTAATTTTAGAAAATTTAAAAATTTGAATTGGTATTATAGATATCACCAGGGACAAATTAGGAATATCTCTAGAAAATATGTCCCTAAGAAATTTTTAATCCATCCAGTAAGTTGGAACCTATATTGGGTTCCTAAGTCCTGTTTAAATTAAAACTATTGATTAGACTTAGAGCTTTCAATGAGAAAATAAACATTGAAATTCTTTATGAGGTTTTGTTTAAGGAAGTGGTTGTTGCTCCAATATCCAAGAAGACCTAGTGCCTCGCCACGACCTGGAAGCCAAAATATTGAAATAAAGTTTAATTAACTTCCTGTCAAAGCATTAAACACTATAAGAAAAACCCTCATAGACATCGGTGGAGCAACAACGGTTTTAAGCAAAAACCGATGTCTTTGAGTATTTTACACCAATTTTTACAAAAATCGATGTCTATGAGCGTAGATTTTCGCTAATAGACATCGGTTTTTTAGGCGATGTCTATGAGCGCCTTTTTTTCGTTAATAGACATTGATTTTAACAGCGGTTTTTAAAACCCGGTGTCTATGATACAATAAAATAATTTAATTTTCCCACCAATACTTAGCCGAAATTTGTAACACTTCACTCTTCTCTCCAAACCTAAACCTATATTGCGCCGTCCACCGTATACCGTCGCAACTCCACCACCACTTTCCTCCTCGCCGCTAGCCATCCGACCATCTCTCTCAGCCTCATCTCCCTCTTCCCCTTCCTAGATCGACGCCCCTTCCTCTCCTGATCAGGATCAACACACGACGCCCTTGCTTCTCCGTCCAACAACACCGCATCTCCTCCAACTCCTCCCTTTGGGTGAGAAGAGGGAGCCCCCTTCTCGGGCGGCGTTTTGGGAGGCACTGCTCCGTCGCCGTTGCTACTGCCACCCTTCCCACGCTCCTCCTTCCTTCGTCCTTTCCCCTCAGCCATCTCCATGGCCGCCATCTCCGCTAATCGTAGCGCCCGCGCTCATTCCTCCTTCCCTTCGCCCGGATCTAACCCTAGCGATCCACCTTCGTTGCTTGTTTTCTCAGTTCTCACCCTATTTCTCATCTCGCTCCGAGGCTTCTATGTTTAGTGTAATGACATTCTTGGTCATTTGGTATTTGTCATCAAACCCTATTATTCCCAAAGTCAATTAGTGTGTTACTTGACTTTTGTTCGTTGAGTAATCATTGGCCTTTAGTGTTATTGTTGGAAGTTTGATGAACTACACTGTTGATACTTGATATTAGCTCTAGAAAATAAAAAGATGGTACAACTAGTTCGTGAACAACCAATGGTTGCACTGTTGAAATGGGATGGGTATGTTCTTATGATCATTTGGAGGCTTCCTTTGAGTTGTTCCGAACAATTAAATCATCCTATCATGGAATCCCATGTCTGCTCTCTACGAAATACTCATTTGGTTGAGGACTTCCAAACATGTTATAAACTAAAATATTTTTCTACTGTAACTGGTCAAATTGTTGTTTTTTCAATGAATATTCAATAAGTTTAGAAGTTTCTTATGGAAGTGAAAGAAAAAAGTCAAGTAATGCCTCAGATTTTGAGTAACTATGCTATAAAATTTCATAAAAGAGTTGCGAGGTACTTAATTCTTATTAAGGTTTTACTTGAAGCTTTCTGTCTAAACAAGTGGCCTCAGTGAGATTTTAATCAGCATGCATACTCTTAAATGACAGCAGACAAGAAGCTATGACAATCGGTCTTCATACTAAAGTTTCAATATACAGGTTGTTTAGTGCGCATGTCAATAGGTTATTAGCATCGTACTTTAATCTTCTGAACATGTTTATATGAAACTACTTTGTTATCCTCCTGAGTGCTCCAAAACAATAGTCAGTCTGCTGAAACCAGGTTGAATCTTCTATCCTTAGGTTTGACTGGACTGTCTCGATGAGGTTGATACATGCCCACTGATAAAATTAGGCAGCATGCCTTTGAAATCCGTGCCTCTTAAATGTATTACTATCCCAGGCATATCTAGCTATAGAAGAAACCATTTCTGGCTAGTACAACAACAAGTTTAAGTAATAAAACATGGATTTGTCAAGGAAGTAGAACCTTTGGCATGTAATAATTTACCACTTTAAAGGATCCTGCATTATTTTCCCTGCTTTTCAGTTTGCTGATAATCATCCACTTTTCTGATGTTGTAGAAGAAGAAGCCTCTGTGTTCCGGATCTTCATAGATGAACCTGGATATGGAGATCTCCACTGGGTGAGGACCTTTTTTCCTATTTCTCATATGTCATATTGTATGAATTCGGCTAGAATTATTTGGAAGGCATGTACTTGGCATTTATTGTTTCATATTCTTGCTAATATCAGTTTTCCCACTTAAAATGCTTTGATGTGTATCATTCTATCTACCATTTACCCACTTTTATTTGTTACTCAATCTACAGCAAGCACTTTTCCATTAAGTACCATTTGAATAACATGTTAATATGTTAGCATTTAGCCGACCCCACCTAGTGGGATAAAGCTTGGTTGGTTGTTGATAATATGTTAACATTGCCATGGTTTCATGGTTCAATTTGCATAGCTTTCCTATAATGTAAGTTTTCACCTTTCCAGTTAGTTGTTTGTTTGCATCATCTTCTTACTAACAGTAATTTCTCTCCTATCGGTATTGTTAATTTCTTGCATATTCTTTAGTTGCATTAAATAGAAACATGAGCCATTTATCATGATACTTGAGTGTTTTCTAGATTAGCCTTCTTCAAGTTTGTAATATTGAAAAAAAATTGAGTTTAGTTGTTTCCTCTTGATATACAGAAAGATTGATCTCAATGTACCCTTAGAAATTAATATTTCATGCTTTCTGGCATGTGAATATCACATTCTGTAGCTTAAGCCAAATAATGATTTGTTTGTCTCTGAGTTTTGTTCTATCAGGTAGCTATTTGCTTTCTTCACATATTTAGCTTACTTTTGGCTAATAGAGAAAGTTCATGAAACCATATGTATGATTCACATTTGTTGTCTTCACATTTGTTAATAAGGAACTGATGAACAATAGAAGAAGTGGTTACCACTGGCTTATAAGATGCAAATAATTGGATACTATGCTCGGACAGAACTTGGTCATGGTTCAAATGTTCAAGGTCTTGAAACAACAGCGACATTTGATCCCAAAACAGATGAATTTGTTATTCACAGCCCTACACTTACTTCAAGTAAGTAGCAGTATCAATCTATGTTCTAAAGATCTAACCTAGATTCACTAATAGATCCCTTGAGACAATAGTACCTTTTCACAATCGTATAGCTTCATGTATTATTCAACAATAATTTTCTCCACAAAATCAAATTATTTTATAAAAATAATTGAGATGAAAATATCCCTAAATGTTTCAATGATAATGGCATCCATTTCACACATGTGCAGTGGTGGCCTGGTGGTCTTGGAAAAGTATCCACCCATGCAGTTGTTTATGCCTGTCTAATCATTGACGGAAAATACTATGGAATCAATGGTTTAACATTTCCACATGTTTGGAGGATTATTTCAGGGATTTCTATAGTTGTTTTCTGAATTACTTTGCTTTATAGGTTTCGTTGTTCAGTTACGAAGTTTGGATGATCATTCGCCTCTTCTTGGAATCGTTGTTGGTGATATTGGGATGAAATTTGGCAATGGCGCTTACAATACAATGGACAATGGGGTTTTGCAGTTTGATCATGTGTGCATACCACGAAATCAAATGTTGGTGCGGTTAGTTAATACCTTTTTTGCATCTAATTATGTACAACATAGCCTTAGTTGTTCAAGCTTGAGATATTTTTATTTTCATGCCCATATAGTTAAAGATTGTGATCAAACCTTATGATCTTATAATCCTAACTGTTCTAAACAATCCAAATCCCAATTAGGATCTAAAGTGGCCTAGGATCTTATGAACCTATGATCCAATCCTATGTTTGACTACATTCCTATGCAGGATTTTTGTCCCAATATATATTTGAATTTAATTAGATATTTACTATAGCAATTTTTCTGTGTCACATTTGAGAATAGTTTCCTTTTAAGTCTTAATCAGAAGAATTATTTTTTAAAATTATTATTATCACCCATCTTATAATTATCATTTCCTCTTGTAGAAGTTCATACTTGCTATATAAAGATGGAATACTTTAAGTTTATTTTTCTTTTATAATTTTTTTTACGGTTCAGAACAATAGTCATAAAATATTCATAGTAATACTATATACTAAAAACTAAAAATATATGATAAATGTTAAATATAATTATAAAATATATAAGTTAATTCTCTTATAATCCTATGTTCCGGTCCTATGATCAGGACCTATGGACCTATTTTCATTCGGAATAGGATTGATCTTGACAAAGTTGGCAAACTTGATCAATTGTGGATGTTTCTTAAGGCTAATACATGTAATATCTTTTTTCTGCATGCAGTCATATTGACTCTAGATTGGACTAGTGTATTAGTTTAAATGATCATACCTAATTCTTCATTATGTTTACTTTGACCCTGCAGAGGGAAGTTTACCTCTCTTATTCTATTTACAGTTTAACATTACTAGAGCAATTGTATGAGTAGTGGTTTTTGACTGAGGTATTTGAGATGTTATCTCTGCATTGCTTATCAATGATATTGATTGTTTTTTATTTTCAATATTGTCCAGGGTTTCACAAGTCACAAGGGAAGGGAAGTATGTGCAATCTGATGTCCCAAGGTTGCTTTTATATGGGACAATGGTTTATGTTCGTCAAACAATTGTCTCTAATGCTTCTAAGGCTTTATCTCGAGTTGTGTGCATTGCTGTGAGATATAGTTGTGTTTGTAGGCAATTTGGATCACAAGATGGTTCTTCTAAGACTCAGGTACAATATCAGTACTCTATGCTACATTGAAAAATATTCTGACATACATATATTAATTTACCACAATATCATCCTCTCGTTTATCCACCTAAAGTAAACATTCTATTTAGTCTTTCATCCTCTTGAAAAGGTGTGTTCGTGCAGTTATAAATTCTTATTTAACCTTTCTCTCACAGGTCATTGATTACAAAACTCAGCAAAGCAGACTCTTTCCGCTGTTGGCTTCAGCATATGCTTTTAGGTTTGTTGGTCAATGGTTGAAGTGGCTATATAATGATGTGACAGAGAGACTACGAGCCAATGATTTTTCAACATTGCCTGAGGCTCATGCATGCACTGCTGGTTTGAAATCTTTGACAACCTCTATGACAACAGTATGTAAATCTTTTAGCATATGTAGTTTTGTGCTATATTCTATTTCAATTTATTCTAGTCTTCACCACCTAATTCTAGACCAGATAGCGTCATGAATGTTGCTTTAGTGTTATCAATGTTTTACTTCCTTTTCATTAATTATAGTATTGTTGTTTGTTGTTCAGAGCACCCGAAAAATAGTTATCATATCTAAGTTCTCTGATTGTATAATTATTTGGCTGAGGCTTGAGGATGAAGAATAATCTTTACATGTACTTCCAAATTAGTGACGACTGGTTGCCCTTTTTCTTTATTTATGGTTAGGCAGTAACTTCTATGAGATTAAAAATCATTAGGATTGCATATTTGGATGGAAGATACTTCTATTCCTTCTAGACGATAACAAACTTTGAATTTGTAACATATATCATTGTATTAATTATTTTGTGCAGTGTAGGCATACCACCATACTATAACTTTGCAATATTCCTTCACATGTAAAGTTATAAATTGCATATATTTCAACAGATAACCTTTTTTTTATAGTGTTTTAGATATTCAGACTCGGTGAAATTTATTTTTGTTTGTATCTTTCTGCTTCTACATACTGTAAGTCATAGATAAGTATTGATTAATTAAATTGCAACTATGAGAAAATTTCGTTGTAATAATTTCTGGTTTGGATTATATTAAATTCCCAGGAATGAGAGATCTATTACTATATGATATGGTTGACATAATTGATGAACGCTTCTCTTTTTAAGCATTCTAATTAGTCATCTTGTTACCTGGTGCTCTAACTGCTTTTTCAACTATGATTTTTGGTCTTGGTTTACTAATATATTAGTTATGTGTTTTTACAGTTTACAAATCTCAAGTACTTCAGAGTTGAAATTGATGTAGTGCGGTTCGAGTGGGCTGAATGCATGCTAGATTACATTTGAGTAGGAAAGGTATTTGATTTTTGAAAACTTTGGATGATGCATGCATTTGCATGGAATGTAAATTGCGTATATTGTCCCATGTCAATTTCTTTCTGATGGTGATATTCTAGGACTTCTGTAGCATGTATAATTCTTTTGTTTTTGTTCTTTGCTGTAGTTAAGTAGACCAAATGATACTTTTGTTTGACAGATTAGAACATTGGATGTTTTAACTCAGAAAACTAGGCATTTGAAGGTGAAAAGTGGTGAGATTAGGGAAATGAAAGGCGCAAGAAGAATGGAGCAGTATAGCAAGTTGAACAGATTCTGATTCTCATAATTTAATGTAGCCTCAGCTTGATTTTTGACTCACGATGTTCTACCTTGATGTGTACAATATCTATTAGCTTTTGATGTAAAAAGAATATTTGTGTATTTTATGGATACTGTTGTAAGAAGAATATTTATGTAATTTGTGAATATTTGTGTATTTTCTTGGATACTGTCAGTTTTTCACTATTTCGGAAATTGAATTTGTGTCGTTAAAAAACTCTGATATTACATCAGTTTTCCACCGCTGCAAAACCGGTGTCATTAACTAATATTACATCGGTCGTATACCGCTGCCAAAACTGGTGTTATTAACATATAATATTACATCGATTTTACACCATTGATGAAACGGTGTCGTTAAGTGATACTACACCGGTTAATAACCGATTCGAAAACCGGTGTTGTTAAGTGATACTACACCGGTTTTAACCCGATGCCTAAAATGGCAGACTTTTTACATCGCCTTCATAGACATCGGTCGAAAATGTAATAGACAGCGGTGGAAAATCGATGTCTATGAGGGTTTTTGTTGTAGTGAAAATTAGAATTAATTAATGCTTTTAAAGTTTTTCAAATATTTTTTTTAAAGTAGTTTTATACTTAGAAACATTTTCAGAAGATATTTTTTTACCTAAGTTAAAAGTTGAAAATTTCTGCTTAAATTTTTTTTTAGAAAAATTTTTCAAAAAAATATTTTTGCAAACGCTGTCTAAAGTTAGAATTTTTTTACTTATAATTTCACTTAGAAACTTTTCTTAAAATTTTACATAATTTTTTTTTCAGAGACTATTTATGTGAAAATTATTGAAAAATTTTTAAGGATCTCAAAATTTTCTAAGTTTTTACCCTTAGATTTATTCTTAGAACCTCATTTTTTTATGTGATCAAAGGGGGAGAAGGAAAAGTATAAGTCTAGGGGGAGGTAGAAAAATTTTTGTTTTACTTTTGCACTTAATTACAAATTTAGTTAAGTTTATTTTATGTCTATTTTTACCCTAGCTTAACTTGTGTTGCTCACACAAAAAAGAGGGAGATTGTTGGAACTCCAAGGTTGTTTTGGTGTGATTAAAAAGTTAAGTTAGGTCTTGTGTGTTTCTAACCTTTTTTCTAAGTGTACAGGAGCTTAGGAGCACAGGTAGTCGAGTGGAAGACGCAGCTAGCGAGAAGGACGGCACGTGGTACGCCCGAGGGATGAGGCGCTGTGGAAGAGTACACCAGCGGACGAGAAGGAAGCATGTGATGGTTCCGAGGGACGAAAGCCAGAGCGGAAGACTGGTCGAGGAGCAAGAGATGCAGCTAGCGAGAAGGATGACATGTGGTGCGTCTGAGGGACAAAGACTGCGGATGAGTACGTCGACGAACGAGAAGGAAACACGTCGCGGGACGAGAAGTCGGAGCGAAAGCCCACTCGATAAGATCGGAAGTTGGATTCGGGTGAGCCATTTTTCGAATGGTCGAGATCACCCAAGCGAGCAGAGCCAGAGTAGAAGGACCCGGACCGAGGTAAGCTGAACCGGAGCATAGGGCTCAGACCAAAAGTCAACTGGAGTTGACTTAGGGGTCCGGGCGCCCAGACGTCCGAGTGCCCGGAACCATTCCAGGCGCCCGGAAGTCAATATTTGACTGGATCACCTTTTATGCGATCTAAACGTTGGGGGATAAAGTTTTACCCCCCCTAGGGCGCCCGGAACCCTTCTAGGCGCCCCGACCAAGGCTATAAATATAGCCTTGGTCCAGAAGCTTCAAACAACTCAGAAATTGTAATTCCAACACTTGTGCGCTCTTAGTTGTAGTTTAGCGTTTTTTCCTTTGTGCTTCATCGTTGTACGAGGCTTCTTTGCTTGAAGGAGTTTCTTTAAGTACGATCATCTTCCTTGGATTAACAACCGCCCCGGTTGTAACCAAGTCAATCCCGGTGTGCCTCGTTTTTCTGATTTACTGCTTACTTTAATTTACAAGTGTTAGTTTAAGAGTTCAAGAAGGGTGTTTTTGTTTTTGTTTTATAGGGCTATTCAACCCCCCTTCTAGCCAGCCTCAATGGTCCTACAAAATCTTCCTTAACAAATGTCTAACCTTTAGTTACTAGCTATTTACCATAAGATAGCAGCTTTTACTTGGTTAGTCAAATTAAGTAAGTGTTCCAGTTAGTTTAACTAAGCATGGAAAACTTAATTTGATTAATATGAATTTTCTATTTATTTCCCAAACTTATGTTGATGCACAGACATAAGAATTCTGAAGTCTAGTTAGTACCCTATGCATCTCACACCATTCTAAGTGTTTTTCATACACAAACAAGGTGAACCTAGTGTGCTTGTGAGATGCTCTGACTGAGACCTAGGGGTACATGCTTTCTAGGGGGTAAATACATAAGCTAAGTCCAAAAAAAGGGTAGCCCGGTGCATGAAGATCTAGTCATGCAGGGTCCCGGGGAAGGATCCATTGCATGCAACCTTATCCTGCTTTTTGCAAGAGGCTGTTTCCAAGATTTGAACCCGTGACTTTTTGGTCACATGGCAACAACTTTACCATTGCGCCAAGACACCCCTTCAAATACCTAGGCTAAGTCCAAATTTTGAAAACTAACAAAATTGGAATTTTGAAAATATTTTTCCTAGAATTTAAAACCAGGATTATAACTTTGAAATAGCAATTAAAGAAGAACTAATTTTGAAAGTAAACTCTATTCTACTAAGGACATTCCTATTTGTCTTCTAAGTGCACTGAACTCAAGTTCAGGTAAGGGTTTTGTGAAAATATCAACTAGGTTTGACTTGGACTCAACATAGTTAAGTACAATGTCACCCTTAGGTACATGATCCCTTACAAAGTGATGTTTCACTTCTATGTGTTTAGTTCTTGAGTGGTGAATTGGATTCTTGGTTAAGTTAATTGTACTTATATTATCAATTGAAATTTTTGTATTCTTATATTCTAGTTGATAGTCTTTTAAGGTGTGCTTCATCCATAATAGTTGAGATGCACATTTCCTAAGGATATGTACTCAGCTTCAGTAGTGGATAAAGCAACACAGTGTTGCTTTTTGCTTGATCAACTTACTAGGCACTGACCTAGAAATTGGCAATTACCACTTGTGTTTTTTCTATCTAGTTTGTACCTGATATAGTCTGAGTCAGAATAGTCAATTAGGTCAAAGGTACAAGTCCTAGGGTACCAAAGTCCTACATTTAGGGTTCCCTTAATATATCTAAGTATTCTTTTAACATTTATTGGTGTGACTCTTTTGCATAAGATTGGTATCTTGCGCATATAGCTATTACAAACAGAATTTCGAGTCAACTTATAGTTAGGTAGAGTAAACTCCCTATTGCACTTCGATAATATTTTAAGTCTACTAGTTTTCCTTCTAAATCAGAATCAATTTTAACATTAGCTGCCATTGGAGTATTTATATTTTTAGAATTTTCATGCCAAATTTTCTAATTAATTCCTTAGCATATTTTGTTTGAAAAATATAAATTCCGTCTTTGGTTTGTTTAATTTGTAAGCCTAAAGAGAAGTTGAGTTCCCCAACTAAGCTCATTTTAAATTCACTTTCCATTAATTTGGTAAATTCTTTTAAAAATTTAGTATTAGTTGAACCAAAAATTATATCATCTACATAAATTTAGATTATAAAGATGTCTTTTTCTAGGATTTTTACAAATAAGATTTGACCTATTTGACCTTGTTTAAACCCCTTAGATATTAGATAAGTTGATAAGCATTCATACCAAGCCCTAGGTGCTTATTTTAATCCATATAGGGCTTTCTTTAACCTAAAGATATGGTTTGGATGGTCCAAGTCTTTAAATCTTGGTTTGGATGGTCCAAGTCTTCAAATCCTAAGGGTTGACTTACATACACCTCCTCCTTGATGAACCTATTTAAAAATGTGGATTTTACATCCATTTCGTATAACTTAAATCATTTACATGTTGCATAGGCCAACAGCATCTTTATGGATTCAAGTCTGGCTACGGGAGCATATGTCTCATCATAGTCTAACCCTTCTACTTGGCTGAACCCTTTTGCTACCAATCTATCTTTGTTTCTTACTATTTCGCCCTTATCATCCAATTTGTTTCTAAATACCCAATTATTGTCAACTATAGTTTTATTTATGTGTTTAGGTACTAGTTCCCAGACTTGGTTTTTTTCAAATTGGGCTAATTCTTCTTACATTGCTAATATCTAGTCTGGGTCTGGTAGGACTTCTTCTATAGTCTTGGGTTCAATTTTAGAAATAAGGGCTATTTGACATAAGTTTCTATAAGATGATCTAGTTCGAACTCCTAGGATGTTGGTTGGTCCTAGGAAGATCATACCGGTTCCACTGTACAAAAATTTTGTACAAGTGTCGAACCTTTCCCAAACAACCTATTGTGTTCTTTAGAAACTAAATTAGGAATCACAAACGGAACTTAACATTATTGATTCCAAATTTAACTTATCTGTTCTTAATGGTTTAGACTTAGATCGCAAGCAGAACTTAACACTATTGATCCAAGTCCAACCTATGTTACAAAGTTAATTAAATATTTATTTCTAAAATTGGCCCCAGGTCAAACATGACGAGGCACAAGGCCTTCTTGGGTATGGGATCATCCACCACTACCTCGACAAAGCCTTTAATAGAAATTCAATATTTAGTTTCCTAAAATTACATTAGGTTTAACTAAAAAGAACAATAGAATCACAAATTTGAAAACTAAAACAAAAAACATAAACTTGAATTACAAATTCGAAACTCTAGAATCATATGCCTCTTATGTTTGGTATTTCCAAAAATAACTATACAAAGAAAACTAGTATGATGCGGAAAACAATTACTAGTTATATCTTTCTTTATAAGCAAATAACCTCTTGATCTTCTACCGTATTCCTCTTTTAATCTCGGACGTTGTGTGGGAAATGATTTTCCAAGATGAGAACTACCAAGCTCCTTCTTCTCCAAGCTAGATTCGGCCACCATCAATTCTCCAAGAGAAGGAGAGTTTTAATTAACACAAGAATTAAAACTTCCTAATTTATTTCCGAAAATTTATAAAAAATTTCTCGAATAATTTTTCCCTTCATGGTGGTTTGTAAAAAGGAAATTTTATAAATTAAAACATTTCTTTTAAACATATGGATGATTTTTAAAAAGGAAAGTTATCTCTAAAAATTAAAATCTCCTTTCAATCTACAAATAAGGAAAGATATCAAACTTTTCTTAATCTTTTGTAGAAACTTATAAAAGGGAATATTTAATTTTTAAACTCTCTTTTAAATCATGAACATGGTTAAAAAGGAAAGTTTTCTCAAAATTAAAATATACCTTTCAATCTACAAATAAGGAAAGATTTCAAAAATTTTCTTAATCTTTTGTAGAAAGCTATAAAAGGAAAGATTTAAATTTTAAACTCTCTTTTAAAAACATGGAATCCACATAAGAAAAATTTATAAATAAAATCCCTTTTAATGTGATGTGGCCGGCCACATCATGCTTGGATTCCAAGCATTGGCCGGCCACCAACTTGGCTCAACCACTTGGTTTTGGCCGGCCCTAGCTTGGGTTCCAAGCTAGCTTGGTCGACCCCCTTGGGTTGGGTAAGAAGTGAGTATGTGATGGGTATAAATTTCTATATACAAGAGGCTACGATAGGGACCGAGAGGAGAAATTGGTTTTGGTCTCCCGATGAAATTAAGCGTCCCGTGTTCACCCTGAACACAACTTTATTTCATCAATAATAATTCATACCACTAAAGAATTATTATTGAACTACTGCACCAATCCCAAATTACATTTTGAGCTCCTTCTTATTATGAATGTGTTAGTCTCCCTATGTTTAAGATGTCGGATGTCCACTAATTAATTGAGTTACTGACAACTCATTTTAATTAATATCTCAATCCAAGAGTAGTACCACTCAAGCTTATCGTCATGTCGGACTAAGTCCACCTGTAGGGTTTAACATGACAATCCTTATGAGCTCCTCTTGGGGACATTATCAACCTAGATTATTAGGACACAGTTTTCTTCTATAATCAACAACACACACAATAAGTAATATCATTTCCCAACTTATCGACCCTTTTGATTTATCAAGCTAAATCTCACCCTTTGATAAGTTAAAGAAATGAATACTAAATATATGTGCTTGTTATTATATTAGGATTAAGAGCACACACTTCCATAATAACTAAGGACTTGTTCTTATATTAAGTCAGTATAAAAAGAACTTTCCTTAAATGGTCCTACTCAATACACTTAGAGTTTACTAGTGTAATTTATTAGTCAAGATAAACTAATACCTAATTACACTACGACTATTCCAATGGTTTGTTCCTTTCCATTTTAATCGTGAGCTACTATTTATAATTTTTAAAGAACCGATAACACGATCTCCTGTGTGTAACACCACACACCATGTTATCTACTATATAAATTAATTGAACGACTACACTCAGTATATATAAATGTAGATACTTGACCAATATGATTCTTATTTCTAAATAAATGTTTATACAAAAGCTATGCTTTTAGTATATACTCTAACAATCTCCCACTTATATTAAAAGACTATGCTGCCATTGTTGGAGTGTATACTGAAAGCCTAAGCTTTGTAAACATTCATTATGAATAAAGAATCACATTTGGTCTAATTATCTACATTTGTTTGTAGTTGTTCATTTAATTTATATTGTAGATAACATAGTATGTGGTGTCACATACAGAAGATGATGTTATCAGTACCTTATAAATTATAAACAGTAACTCACGACCAGAATGGAAAGGAACAAACCATTAGAAGGTCGTAGTGTAATTAGGTATTAGTTTATCTTGACTATATAATTACACTAGTACACTCAGAGTGTATTGAGTAGGACCATTTGAGGTCGTTTCTTTTATACTGACTTTATAGAGGAACAAAGACCTCGGTTATTATGGAAGTGTGTGCTCTTAATCCTAATATAATAACAAGCACATATATTTGATATTTATTTCTTTAATTTATCAATGGGTGAGATTTAGTTCGATGAATCAATAAGCCCGATAAATTGGGAAATGATATCACTTATAGTGTGTGTTGATTATAGAAGGAAACTGTCCTAGAGATACTAGGTTGATAATGTCCCCAAGAGGAGCTCATAAGGATTGTCATGTTAAACCCTGCAGGTGGACTTAGTCCGACATGACGATAAGATTGAGTGGTACTACTCTTGGACTTAGACATTAATTAAATGAGTTGTCAGTAACTCGCTTAATTAGTGGACATTCGATATCTTAAACACAGGGAGACTAACACACTCATAATAAGAAGGAGCCCAAAAATGTAATTTGGGATTGGTGCGGTAGTTCAATGATAGTTCTCTAGTGGAATGAATTATCATTGATAAAATTAAGTTGTGTGTTCGGGGCGAACACGGGATGCTTAATTTTATCGGGAGACCAAAACCAATTCCTCCTCTCGGTCCCTATCGTAGCCTCTTATTTATAGAGTTCTATACCCACCTTCTATACCCACCCAATAGGGGCCGGCCAAGCTAGCTTGGGATCAAGCTAGGGCCGGCCTAGGTATGAGATTGGGTGGCCGGCCCTAGCTTGAACCCAAGCTAAGTAGGGCCGGCCAAATAAATTTAAAAAGAAATTTAATTTTAATTTTTATTATTATGTGGAAGATATATTTTAAAGAGAATTAAAATTAAAATATCACTCTTGTAAAAGATCTACAAAAGATTAAAGAAAGAGATTAGATCTCTTTCCTTATTTGTAGATTGGAGAGATGTTTTATTTTTTCTTTAAAAATTATTCACATGTTGATAAAATTAAAATTATAGAAATTTCCTTTTATCAACCATGAAGAGATTTTAAAGAGAAATTTTATTTTTTAAAATTTCCGGAAACAAATTAGGAAGTTTTAATTGTTGATTAAAACTTGTCCTCTTTTGTTATCCAATGATGGCCGGCCACTTGAAATTAATTGAGGAAATTTTATTTTATTTCTCTCAATTAAATCATGTCAAGGAAATTAAGAAAAATTTATTGTAATTAAATTTCCTAATTTGTCTAGGCCAAGGAATATAAAAGAAGGGGTGAGGGTGCCTTCACAAGACACAACATCTATTATTCCTCTCCCTCTTTTGTTCCTTGGTGTGGCCGGCCAACCTCTCCCTCTCTTCCTCTTGTGGTGGCCGAACCCTACCCTTCTATTGGAGCTCTTGTGGTGGCCGGATACTACTCGGAGAAGAAGAAGAAGAAGGAGAGAAAGCTAGCATCTCTTGGAGCTTGGTTAGTATTTTGTTTTTCTTCCTTGGTGAAGCTTCCTCTTTGTTGGCCGAACCTAGCTAGGAGGAGAAGAAGGTGATTGGTGGTTTCTCATCTCAGAAGATCGTTGCCCACACAACGTCCGAGGTTAGAAGAGGAATACGGCAGAAGATCAAGAGGTTTTTCTACAAGGTATAACTAGTAAATTTTATTTCCGCATCATGCTAGTTATTTATGGAAATAATACCAAATACAAGAGGCTTACGTTCTAGAATTTCGAATATGTTTTTCGAAGTTGTGTTCTTTTGTTTTTTCTTTTCCTTGTGATTTGATTGTTCTCTTTGGTTAACCTAAAGTTATTTTAGGAAATTAAATATTAGCTTTCTATTAAAGGTTTTGTCTAGTCGGTGGTGGTTGCTCCCATATCCAAGAAGGCCATGTGCCTCGCCACGTCAGTACTGGGAACCTTTTATGGAAATTAATATTTAATGGAATTAATAACTTAAGGAGACTTGGGTCGAACGTGTTAAGTTCCGCAGGAGATCCAAGTCAAAACCTAAAAGAACAAATAGATTAAGTTTTGGATCAAACGTGTTAAGTTCCGCAGGCGATCCAAAATTTAATTTAAAAGAACACATGGTAGCTAGGAAAAGGTTCAGACCTTTGTACAAATTTTTGTACAGTGGAACCTCTAGGTTTTCCGAGTAGCAACCAACAATTGGTATCAGAGCTAGGGTTTTTCCTCTGTGTATTTGGTATTTAGTTTAATTATGCACATGTTATACATAATTTAGGCAGAATAATAGTAGGATGTGCTAACTTTGTGGATGCAGGATCCAACTATTATGGCTTTTAGTTAATTATGTGTGTGATTGGACCCTTGGACATGTCAAGAGCAATTTATATGTGTGTGCATGATTGTATTAAAATACAGCAGGAGCTGTATTTAGTTTTATTAGGATTTTATTTTTGATCTAGATACATGTACATTCCTTTTATGGAATATAGGATCAAAATTGTAAAATTCTATTTATGTCGCGGATCGAATCTTGCAAAGCGTGGAACCTTCTAAGGACCAGAGGCGCAGCGGAACTAGGAGCAAGATGGATGCGACAGCTAGACCCGGAGGCGGTGGCCAAATATGGCAGCAGCTTGGGATGACAACACACGGAGGACAATTAGAGATAAAAGCCATAATAGTTGAAAATTAAATTTTCTATTTATTGCTTTTATATTGTGCTGTGTGTGCATGTTAGTTTAGTAGGCTAGCATAGTTAAAATTCCTCATTTATAAATAACTAAGTGGGAGAGGGATTTTTAAGTAAATCCCATGGTCTCCATTACTGGTTTGTAAGTGATGCAAACAAGCTTGCGCGTTGGCTCTGAGTGCCTTCCTCCATAACGGATGAGCTTGTTTGCGGATCACTAGAACAGACTTCCATTTTTGGATGACTATAGGAAGTTAATTAAGAGCGTGTGATCTTCCCCAACGGAAGGGGCATAATCTTATTAATGGACTTAGTGTCAAGTAATGGTGAACACTTAGACACATCTAATAGTATCCTCCCCAACGGAGTCACTGCTATTATTTGTGTGACCAAATAATACCAACTATTAATTTTATTTGTCAAAAAGTTAGGTTGACAAGATAATAAAATTAATGGGTTAAAACCCTCCTTTTACAAATGATGAAATTGTATACGTCCACACTAACGTGGCATACAAAATTCACGGTGTTATGAGGTGTTGGTTAATTTAAAATAGTATTGTTTGAGGAATCAATATTATTCTAAATTTAGAGTTCTGACCAAAAGTTATTTGTGATTCTTAGGATGACTTTCAACCCACTGTCCATCATACTTCAACAAAATAGACTTACTGGACCAAACTACATAGATTGGAAAAGAAACCTGGACATTGTTCTTACTGCTGAAAGCTATAAATTTGTACTGACTGAGCATTGCCCTGATGCACCTACTGGTGAATCTACCCAAGAGGAGATTGAATATCATAGGAAATGGGTAAAAGCAGATGAGATGGCGCGGTGTTACATTTTGGCTTCAATGTCAAATGTATTGCAACATCAGCATCAAGATTTACCAACAGCCTATGATATCATGAACAATCTCAAGGAACTCTTTGGTCATCAGGATAGGGCTTCTAGGCAAGAAGCCATGAGAAAGATAATGACAGCCACCATGCAAGAGGGTACTCCTGTAAGGGATCATATCCTAAAGATGATGGCTTATCTGAACGAAATACAGATCCTTGGAGGAGAAATTGATGGGGAAACCCAGATCGATATGATCCTCCAAACCCTACCTAGAAGTTTTGAGCAGTTCCGCCTGAACTATAATATGAATAAAAGGATTTATTCATTAGGGGAACTACTGACAGAACTTCAAGCAGCAGAAGGGTTATTTCGTCACAATGCTCAAATTCACTATGCTGAAAATGGTTCTACTTCTAAACCGAAAGGAAAGAAGAAGAAGAAACAAACTGGTTCAGCAAAGAAAGTGAATAAATCTCAGAGTACGGGATTTAAAGCTGGAATGAAGAAGCCGAAGGGCAAGTGCTTCATCTGCAAGCAGGCAGGACATTGGAAGGCGGACTGTCCTCGTAAGAACCAAAACAAAGGTATATCTCATACTCTAGTTGTTGAAACATGTTTAGCGGTGTTATCTACCAGCACCTGGTGTGTAGATACGGGAGCCACTGATCATGTCTGCAATTCCTTGCAGGGGTTCCAGGAAACCCGACGACTATCTGAAGGGGAGATTACCGTCTACATGGGCAATGCTACTAAGGTGGCAGCTGTTGCAGTGGGAGACGTCTACTTGTCTTTTAGTAGAAATAGAAATTTGGTTTTAAGAAATTGTCTTTATGTACCCAGTTTTAGAAAGAATTTAATTTCAGTTTCTAAACTATTTTTAGATGGATATTCAGTTTCTTTCAGTAACGATGTAGTTATTAAAAGAAATAAAGTGATTATCTGTTCTGGTGCATTAGTTGGCAATTTGTATATTTTAAATCCAATTTCTTCCACAAAGCAAAACATGGAAATTTATAACTCATCTTCTAATTCTAATAAGAGAAAAGAACCTTCAGAAATGAAACCAAGCATATCTTTGGCATCTAAGACTTGGTCATATTAATTTAAGTAGGATTCAGAGGCTTATAGCCGATGGACTTTGAGTTCATTAGAGTTGGAAAATTTTCTAACTTGTGAATCTTGCTTAGAAGGTAAAATGACCAAGAGGCCGTTCAAGGCCAAGGGGTATAGAGCCAAAGAAGTGTTAGAGTTGGTTCACTCTGATTTGTGTGGTCCTATGTCTGTCCAGGCAAGAGGAGGTTTTGAATATTTTGTCTCTTTCATAGACGATTATTCAAGATATGGATACATTTACCTAATGCGCAGCAAGTCCGAATGCTTTGACAAGTTCAAAGAATACAAGGCTGATGTGGAGAAACGATTAGGTAAAAGTATCAAGACACTACGATCTGATCGTGGTGGCGAATACCTCTTAGGAGAGTTTAGGAATTACTTATCAGAGGCTGGGATTCAATCCCAATTGTCTGCACCTGGAACACCCCAACAGAATGGTGTAGCAGAACGAAGGAATAGGACTCTTATGGAGATGGTTAGATCGATGATGAGTTATTCAGAATTACCAAATTCGTTTTGGGGATATGCTCTGGAAACAACAGTATATGTTCTGAACTTAGTACCTTCTAAATCAGTTTCTTCTACTCCCATAGAATTGTGGAATGGGCGAAAACCCAGTCTAAGACATATTCGGATTTGGGGTAGTCCAGCACATGTGCTGAAACCAGATGCTGATAAGTTAGAATCTCGTACAGAAGTTCGCGTGTTTGTAGGATATCCCAAAGGAACGAAAGGTGGTTTATTTTATAGTCCTAAAGACCAGAAGGTCATTATTAGCACCAATGCCCAGTTTTTAGAAGAAGACTATATAATGGATCACAAGCCCAGTAGTAAAGTTGTTTTAGAAGAACTTAGAGAGGACATGTCTACTTCAGTACCAACAGTACAAGATGAAGTACCACAAGAGACTGCAACACGTGTCACACATGATACACAACCACAGACAGTGCATCGTCGTAGTGGGAGGGTTGTGAGGCACTGAAGATTCATGTTTTTGGGAGAGTCTTCGGACTTGATCCGGGTAAACATGAACATATGACGAAGCACTCCAAGATATAGATGCAGCATCTTGGCAAAAGGCAATGAATTCTGAAATAGAGTCCATGTACTCTAATAAGGTTTGGGAGCTTGTAGAACCACCTGATGGTGTAAAAGCCGTTGGATGCAAGTGGATCTACAAAAGGAAAAGAGGGACAGACGGGAAGGTAGAAACCTTCAAAGCTAGGCTTGTTGCAAAAGGGTACACTCAAAAAGAGGGAATCGATTATGAGGAGACCTTTTCACCGGTAGCCATGCTTAAGTCTATCCAGATACTCTTATCCATTGCTGCTCATATGGATTATGAGATTTGGCAAATGGATGTCAAGACAGCTTTCCTTAATGGAAGTCTTGAAGAGAACATCCATATGAAGCAACCAGAAGGGTTCATTGAAAAAGGCAAAGAGCATCTAGTGTGCAAGCTCAATCGATCCATTTATGGATTGAAGCAAGCTTCAAGGTCTTGGAGCATCCGGTTTAATGAAGTAATCAAGTCATATGGATTTATTCAGTGTCCGGATGAGTCTTGTGTATACAAGAAGTGTAACGAAAACGTGGTGGTATTTCTTTTACTATACGTAGATGATATTTTGTTAATTGGCAACAATGTCAAGGTATTATTGGACGTAAGGGTATGGTTGTCCAAACAATTTGATATGAAGGACTTAGGAGAATGTGCACACATTCTTGGGATCAAAGTTATAAGGGATCGTAAGAAAAGAATGTTGTGTCTATCCCAAGCTTCATATATAGATACAATCCTTGCTCGTTTTAGCATGCAGGATTCCAAGAAAGGTTTCTTACCTTTTAGACATGGAGTAGCTCTATCTAAAGAGATGTCTCCAAAGACATCAAAAGAGATAGAGGACATGAAAGCATGCTTCAGCCGTAGGAAGCCTAATGTATGCAATGCTATATAGACCTGATATCTATTTTGCCGTGGGCATGGTCGTGAGATATCGAGTAACCCTGGACAAGGGCATTGGACTGCAGTAAAGCATATATTGAAGTACCCGAAGGACTAGAGATTATATGCTAGTTTACCAAGCGACGATCCGCCTCCATGGGTTACACTGATTCGATTTCCAATCGATAGGGATAGAAGTCTACATCGGCTATGTGTTTACTTTAGGAGGTGGAGCCATTTCATGGAGGAGTGTTAAGCGAATGCGTTTCGACTCAACCATGGAAGTCGAATATGTAGCGACCTCCGAGGCGGCTAAAGAAGCAGATGGCTCGAGAGCTTTAATGGACTTAGATGTGATTCTGGTTTGCCCAAAATCATCACAATTTATTGTGATAATAGTGGTGCATTGCAAACTCGAAGGAACCACGAGCTCATAAGGCAAGTAAACATATAGAGCGCAAGTACCACCTGATACGAGATATTGTGAAGCGAGGAGAAGTTGTCATCGCCAAGATTGCATCAGCGGATAACCTGGCAGATCCTTTCACTAAGGCCCTTCCGACGAAAGCTTTCGATCGGCATGTGGAGGGAATGAGAATCAGATGTATGGTAGAAGATATGGCAGCTTAGTCATTAGTATAAGTGGGAGATTGTTGGAGTGTATACTGAAAGCCTAAGCTTTGTAAACATTCATTATGAATAAAGAATCACATTTGGTCTAATTATCTACATTTGTTTGTAGTTGTTCATTTAATTTATATTGTAGATAACATAGTATGTGGTGTCACATACAGAAGATGATGTTATCAGTACCTTATAAATTATAAACAGTAACTCACGACCAGAATGGAAAGGAACAAACCATTAGAAGGTCGTAGTGTAATTAGGTATTAGTTTATCTTGACTATATAATTACACTAGTACACTCAGAGTGTATTGAGTAGGACCATTTGAGGTCGTTTCTTTTATACTGACTTTATAGAGGAACAAAGACCTCGGTTATTATGGAAGTGTGTGCTCTTAATCCTAATATAATAACAAGCACATATATTTGATATTTATTTCTTTAATTTATCAATGGGTGAGATTTAGTTCGATGAATCAATAAGCCCGATAAATTGGGAAATGATATCACTTATAGTGTGTGTTGTTGATTATAGAAGGAAACTGTGTCCTAGAGATACTAGGTTGATAATGTCCCCAAGAGGAGCTCATAAGGATTGTCATGTTAAACCCTGCAGGTGGACTTAGTCCGACATGACGATAAGGTTGAGTGGTACTACTCTTGGACTTAGACATTAATTAAATGAGTTGTCAGTAACTCACTTAATTAGTGGACATTCGATATCTTAAACACAGGGAGACTAACACACTCATAATAAGAAGGAGCCCAAAAATGTAATTTGGGATTGGTGCGGTAGTTCAATGATAGTTCTCTAGTGGAATGAATTATCATTGATAAAATTAAGTTGTGTGTTCGGGGCGAACACGGGATGCTTAATTTTATCGGGAGACCAAAACCAATTCCTACTCTCGATCCCTATCGTAGCCTCTTATTTATAGAGTTCTATACCCACCTTCTATACCCACCTAATAGGGTCCGGCCAAGCTAGCTTGGGATCAAGCTAGGGCCGGCCTAGGTATGAGATTGGGTGGCCGGCCCTAGCTTGAACCCAAGCTAAGTAGGGCCGGACAAATAAATTTAAAAAGAAATTTAATTTTAATTTTTATTATTATGTGGAAGATATATTTTAAAGAGAATTAAAATTAAAATATCACTCTTGTAAAAGATCTACAAAAGATTAAAGAAAGAGATTAAATCTCTTTCCTTATTTGTAGATTGGAGAGATGTTTTATTTTTCTTTAAAATTATTCACATGTTGATAAAATTAAAATTATAGAAATTTCCTTTTATCAACCATGAAGAGATTTTAAAGAGAAATTTTATTTTTTAAAATTTCCGGAAACAAATTAGGAAGTTTTAATTGTTGATTAAAACTTGTCCTCTTTTGTTATCCAATGATGGTCGGCCACTTGAAATTAATTGAGGAAATTTTATTTTATTTCTCTCAATTAAATCATGTCAAGGAAATTAAGGAAAATTTATTGTAATTAAATTTCCTAATTTGCCTAGGCCAAGGAATATAAAAGAAGGGGTGAGGGTGCCTTCACAAGACACAACATCTATTATTCCTCTCCCTCTTTTGTTCCTTGGTGTGGCCGGCCAACCTCTCCCTCTCTTCCTCTTGTGGTGGCCGAACCCTACCCTTCTATTGGAGCTCTTGTGGTGGCCGGATACTACTCGGAGAAGAAGAAGAAGAAGGAGAAAAAGCTAGCATCTCTTGGAGCTTGGTTAGTATTTTGTTTTTCTTCCTTGGTGAAGCTTCCTCTTTGTTGGCCGAACCTAGCTAGGAGGAGAAGAAGGTGATTGGTGGTTTCTCGTCTCGAAAGATCGTTGCCCACACAACGTCCGAGGTTAGAAGAGGAATACGGTAGAAGATCAAGAGGTTTTTCTACAAGGTATAACTAGTAAATTTTATTTCCGCATCATGCTAGTTATTTATGGAAATAATACCAAATACAAGAGGCTTACGTTCTAGTATTTCGAATATGTTTTTTCGAAGTTGTGTTCTTTTGTTTCTTTCTTTTCCTTGTGATTTGATTGTTCTTTTTGGTTAACCTAAAGTTATTTTAGGAAATTAAATATTAGCTTTCTATTAAAGGTTTTGTCTAGTCGGTGGTGGTTACTCCCATATCCAAGAAGGCCATGTGCCTCGCCACGTCAGTACTGGGAACCTTTTATGGAAATTAATATTTAATGGAATTAATAACTTAAGGAGACTTGGGTCGAACGTGTTAAGTTCCGCAGGAGATCCAAGTCAAAACCTAAAAGAACAAATAGATTAAGTTTTGGATCAAACGTGTTAAGTTCCGCAGGCGATCCAAAATTTAATTTAAAAGAACACATGGTAGCTAGGAAAAGGTTCAGACCTTTGTACAAATTTTTGTACAGTGGAACCTCTAGGTTTTTCGAGTAGCAACCAACAGCTATAAATGCTGCCATACATCTGATTGCCAACCCTTCACCATGCCCATCAAAAGCTCTTGCTTTAAGGACCTTAGAGAAAGGATCTACAAGTTATCACCTGATGCAATCTAGGCGGCAACAACTTCTCCTCGTTATACGATGTCTCGTATTGGTCCGGCCACCACCACCAAGCCCCAAGGGATGCAAGAAACAAAGCATCCTTTTTCTCCATCTTCTCCTAGCTAGAACCGGTCACCATCACCAACTCCAAAAGAAAGATGAAATTGACCACTAAAGAAGAAGAGAAGAGGAGAGGGAGAACCTTTAGGGCCGGCCACACCAAGGAGGAAAAGAGAGGAAGAAAAAGAATAGAGTCGTTAGCCATGAAGACACCTCTACCCCCTCTTTTATAATGCTTGGTCTTGGCAAATAAGGAAATTTAAATAAAAACTCCCTTAATTCTTTTTTCCATGAAAAGGAAAATTTAATTAATTAAAATCAAATTCCTTTTCTCACATATCATGACTGGCCACTTTAAACTCCAAAAGAAGGAGAGTTTTAATTAACACAAGAATTAAAATTTCCTAATTTATTTTCGGAAATTTATAAAAAATTTCTCCAATAATTTTTCCCTTCATGGTGGTTTGTAAAAAGGAAATTTTATAAATTAAAATCTTTCTTTTAAACATGTGGATGATTTCCAAAAAGGAAAGTTATCTCTAAAAATTAAAATCTCCTTTCAATCTACAAATAAGGAAAGATATCAAATATTTTCTTAATCTTTTGTAGAAACTTATAAAAGGAAATATTTAATTTTTAAACTCTCTTTTAAATCATGAACATGGTTAAAAAGGGAAAGTTTTCTCAAAATTAAAATCTACCTTTCAATCTACAAATAAGGAAAGATTTCAAAACTTTTCTTATCTTTTGTAGAAAGCTATAAAAGGAAAGATTTAAATTTTAAACTCTCTTTTAAAACCATGGAATCCACATAAGAAAAATTTATAAGTAAAATCCCTTTTAATGTGATGTGGTCGGCCACATCATGCTTGGATTCCAAGCATTGGCCAGACACCAACTTGGCTCAATCACTTGGTCTTGGCCGACCCTAGCTTGGGTTCCAAGCTAGCTTGGCTGACCCCCTTGGGTTGGTTAAGAAGTGGGTATGTGGTGGGTATAAATCTCTATATACAAGAGGCTACGATAGGGACCTAGATGAGGAATTGATTTTGGTCTCCCTATGAAATTAAGCTTCCCGTGTTCGTCCCGAACACACAACTTAATTTCATCAATAATAATTCATACCACTAAAAAATTATTATTGAACTACTGCACCAATCCTAAATTACATTTTGGGTTTCTTCTTATTATGAGTGTGTTAGTCTCCCTGTGTTTAAGATGTTGGATGCCCTCTAATTAATTGAGTTACTGACAACTCATTTTAATTAATATCTCAATCCAAGAGTAGTACCACTCAACCTTATCATCATGTCGGACTAAGTCCACCTGCAGGGTTTAACATGACAATTCTTATGAGCTCCTCTTGGAGATATTATCAACCTAGATTACTAGGACACAGTTTTCTTCTATAATCAACAACACACACTATAAGTAATATCATTTCCCAACTTATCGGGATTTTGATTTATCAAGCTAAATCTCACCATTTAATAAGTTAAAGAAATGAATACTAAATATATGTGCTTGTTATTATATTAGGATTAAGAGCACACACGTCCATAATAACTAAGGACTTATTCTTTTATTAAGTCAGTATAAAAAGAACTTTCCTTAAATGGTCCTGCTCAATACACTTAAAGTGTACAAGTGTAATTTATTAGTCAAGATAAACTAATACCTAATTACATTATGACTATTCCAATGGTTTGTTCCTTTCCATTTTAATCGTGAGCTACTGTTTATAATTTATAAAGAACCGATAACACAATCTCCTGTGTGTGACACCATACACCGTGTTATCTACTATATAAATTAATTGAACGAATACACTCAGTATATATAAATGTAGATACTTGACCAATATGATTCTTATTTCTAAATAAATGTTTATACAAAAGCTAGGCTTTTAGTATATACTCTAACAATCTCCCACTTATATTAAAAGACTATGCTGCCATAAATGCTGCCATACATCTGATTGCCAACCCTTCACCATGCCCATCAAAAGCTCTTGCTTTAAGGACCTTAGAGAAAGGATCTACAAGTTATCACCTGATGCAATCTAGGCGGCAACAACTTCTCCTCGTTATACGATGTCTCGTATTGGGCGGTACTTGCGCTCTATTGTGTTTACTTGCCTTATGGACTTATGGTTTCTCCGAGTTTGCTACTGCACCATTATTATCACAATAAATTGTAATAATTTTTGGACAAACCAGAAATCATATCTAAGTCCATCTTGAGGTTACAGAGTCATTCAGCTTCTATGGCTGCCTATGAGGCTGTCACATACTCAACTTCCATAGTGGAGTCAGAAAAATACCTATGCTTAACACTCCTCCATAGTTATGGCTTTACCTCCTAAAGTAAACACAAAACCCCGAGGTTGACTTACTATTGTCCCTATCTGATTAGAAGTGAAAATCCTTGTAATTCATAGGGATTAAATTATCTGCCTTATAAACTAGCATATAATCTCTAGTCCCTCTAAGGTACTTTAATATATGATTTACGGCAGTCTAGTGTCCCAGTCCTCGGTTACTTCGATATCTGCTAACTATGCACTGGGCAAAACAGATATCCGATCTCGTGCATAGCATACATTAGGCTTTCCAACAGCCGAAGCATAAGGAACTGTTTTCATGTCCTCAATCTCCTTTGATGTCTTCGGAGACATCTCTTTAGATAAAGTTACTCCATGCCTTAAAGATAAAAAGCCTTTCTTGGAGTCTTACATGCTAAATGAGCTAGGATAGTATGAAGCTCGAGATAAGCACAACATTCTTTCCTTGTGATCCCATTGATCCCGAGAATATGTGCGCACTCTCCCATGTTCTTCATATTGAATTGTTTGAACAACCATACCCTTACTTCCGACAACACTTTGATATTGTTTCCAACTACCAAAAATATCTTCTATGTATAGTACAAGAAATACCACCACGCTTCCATCACACTACTTGTATACACAAGAGTCATATGGACACTGAATAATTCCACAGGTCTGGATTACTTCATTAAACCAAATGAACTAAGACCTTGAAGCTTTTCTTCAGTCCATAGACTGATTGAGCTTGCACACAAGATGCTCTTTGCCCTTTGCGATGAATCCTTCTGGTTGCTTTATATGGATAATTTCTTCAAGACTTCCATTAAGGAAACCTGTCTTGACATCCACTTACCAAATCTCATAGTCCTTATAGATAAAAGAATCCGGATAGACGTAAGCATGGCTACCGGCGAAAAAGTTTCCTTTTCAACAAGCCTTGCTTTGAAAGTTTCCACCTTCTGTCTATCCATCTTTTCCTATTGTAGACCTATTTACACCCAATGGCTTTTACACCATTAGGTGGTTCTACAAGCTCCTAGACTTTATTAGAATACATATATTCTAATTCTGTATTCATTGCTCTTTACAAAGATGCTGCATCTTTATCTTGTAGCGCTTTATCATAGGTCCGGGAATTAGGTTCATGTTCTCCAGGGATTAAGTCTAAAGACTCTCCCAAAACATGAATATTTTAGGTTGCCTAACAACCCTCCCACTATGACGAGGCACTTTCTGCAATTGTGTATCATCAGTGATACGTGTTGCAGTTTCTTGTGATATTTCATCTTGTACAGTTGGTACTAGATTAGACGTGTCCTTTATTAATTCCTAAAGAACAAATGGGCTTATGGTTTATTACATAGTCCTTTTCTAAAAATTGGCCATTGGTGCTAACAAAGACCTTCTAATTTTTAGGACTATAAACCTCCTTTCATTTCTCTAGAATAACCCATAAACAAGTGAACTCCTATTTCAACTTAACAGTGTCTCCCTTCAGCACATGTGCTAGACTACCCCAAATTCGAATATGATTTAAACTAGGCTTACGCCCATTCTATAATTCTATGGGAGTAGAGGGTTCTTTCATTAGAAGGTACTATGTTCACTTCCGTTTCCAGAGTATATCCTCAAAATAAATTTGGTAACTTTCTGAATAACTCATCATTAATCTAACTATTTCCATAAGAGTCTTTTACCTTCTACTACACCATTTTGTTGGGGTGTACCAGGTGTAGTTAGTTCGGATTAAATCCCGACTTTTGATAAGTGACTCCTAAACTCTCCTAAGAGTTGCTCACCACTACGATCTCACCGTAGTGTCTTGATACTTTTAGCTTGACGTTTCTCCACATCGTCCTTGTACTCTTTGAACTTATCAAAGTACTTAGACTTGTGGTACATCAAGTAAATGTATCCGCATCTCGAACAGTCGTCTATAAAAGAGATGAAATATTTGAAACCACCTCTTATCTGGATAGTCATAGGACCACACAAATCAGAATGAACCAATTTCAACATATCTTTGGCTCTATACCCCTTATACTTAAAAGTTTCTTGGTTATTTTTCCTTCCAAGTAAGACTCGCAGGTTGGAAAGATTTCCACTACCAATGAACCCAAGAGTTCATTGGTTATTATCCTTTGAATCCTACTCAAGTTAATATAACCTAGCCTGAGATGCCAAAGATAAGATTGGTTTATATCCGAAGGTTGCTTTCTCTAATTAAAGTTAGAAGATGTGTCATTAATTTTCATTTATTACATCATGAAAGTTATTGGATTATAAATTGTCAACCAACATACCCGAACAAATAACTTCCCTCTTTATCTTGATAACAACTTTGTTATTAAAAGAGGCAGAATATCAAGTTCTTTGAATAGTTTAGAAACTGAAAACTAGTTCTTTCTAAACTTGGTACGTAAAGACAATTTCTCAAAAATCCATGTTTTATTCCTAATGGAAAATAAACATCTCCCACTGCAACAACAGCTACTTTTGCAGCAGTGCCCATGTAGACGGTGATTTATATAGTTGTCGGGTTTCCTGGAACCCCTGCAATGAATTGCATACATGATCAGTGGTTCCTGTATCTACACACAAGGTATCAGTAGATAATACCACTAAATATGTTTCGACAACTAATATAATACATCGTTATTGTTCTCAGTTCTGAGAGGACAACCTACCTTAATGTCCAAGTTTTCTAATCATTACAATTGAGACTACTAAGTCTATGCTATAGTATAACAGCTAGGGGATTGACCAACATTTTAAATCCTAAGAATCACAAAAACATTTGGTCAAGACTAACATCTCAAAATCCCCATGAATTTTGTATGCCACGATAGTGTGGACGTATACAAATTCTAAAAGGAGATTTTATCCATTAATTTTTATTATCTTGTCAACTTATGACAAATAAAATTAATAGTTCGTCTGTCTTTGATCAAATATTTGGTCAAGACTCTAAATTTTAAATAATATTGATTCCTCAACCAATTCTATTTAAATTTACCAACACCTCAAAACACCGTGAATTTTGCATGCCACATTAGTGTGGACGTATACAAAATCAAACATTTGTAAGGGGAGGGTTTTACCCATTAACTATCTTGTCAATCTAAATTTATGACAAATAAAATTACCTCAAACACCATGAATTTTGTATGCCATGTTAGTGTGGACGTATACAAATTCAAACATTTGTAAGAGGGGTTTTACCCATTAATTTTATAATCTTGTCAACCTAGTTTTATGACAAATTAATAGTTAGTTTCCCTTTGGTCACACAAGTAATAGCAGTGACTCCGTTGGGGAGGATACTATTAAATGCATCTAAGTGTATACCATTACTTTGATACTAAGTTCATTAAATAGAATTATGCCCCTTCAGTTGGAGAACATCACACACATCCTAAATAATTTCCTATAACCATCCATTAAGGAAGTTTGATCTAGTGATCCACAAACAAACTCATCCGTTGTGGAGGGAGGTACTCAGATCCAACACGCAAGCTTGTTGCATCACTTACAAACTAGTAATGGAGATCGTGGGATTTATATACTAATCCCTCTCCCACTTAGTTATTTAAAATGAGGAATTTTAACTATGCAAGCATACATCACATGCACACACATCACAGTAAATATAAGCAATAAATATGAAAATTAATTTTCCAACTATTATGGTTTTTTCCATTACTGTTCTCCGTGTGCTGCCAACCCTAGCTGCTATCATCTTTAGCCACCGCAATCGGGTTCAGTTGTCGCATTCATCTTGCTTTCTTTTCTGCTGCACCTCTGGTCCTCAAATAACATCATGCCTCGCAAGGATACGATTCACGACAAAAATAGAATTTTACATATATCGATCCTATATTCCATAAAGGAATGTACATGTATTCTAGATCGAACAAAAAAGTAAAATTCTAAAACTAATACAGCTCCTGCTGTATTTGATACATACAATCATGCACACACAAAATAATGCCCTTGACATGTCCAAGTGTCCAATCACACACAATATCTATATGCCATAATAGTTGGAGCCTGCAACCACAAGTTAGCACATCCTACTATTATCCTGCCTAAATTATGTATGACATGTGCATAATCTATTTAAAAACCAAACACACAGAGGCAAACCCTAGCTCTAATAACAATTGTTGGGTGGTCCTAGGAAGATCATACCGGTTCCACTGTACAAAAATTTTGTACAAGTGTCGAACCTTTCCTAAATAACCTATTGTGTTCTTTAGAAATTAAATTAGGAATCGCAAACGGAACTTAACATTATTGATTCCAAATTTAACTTATCTGTTCTTAATGGTTTAGACTTAGATCGTAAGTCTAACGACCCAACTTCTGGGTACTAAGCTGTGAGCCGGATCGCTACATTAACTATTGAAACTACTGTGTTGTGCTGTGCGGAAACTGGGTAAAATAAAATTTTACTAAACTATTGTAGTTGCCTCTGTTAACTCTGTGAGAGTGAGATTTCATATCCAACTACCTTCTAGATGTTCATAGCTATACTGAGGAGGTGAAACTGGAGCTTTGGATCGGTCCGTGGAACGATCCACTGGCACCCACGCGAACACTGGCTGGATCGGTCTGTCGACCGATCCAGCTGCTCACGGATCGGTCGGTAAGACCGATCAGTGGCTCACTGATCGGTCGGCCGACCGATCAGTGACTGCTAAATTCGTCCCGAACTCTCTGTTCGCGGAGGGATCGATCGGCTGACCGATCCTGGGAGATACAGTAAGCTACTGTATCCATCTGGATCACTGGATCGGTCTGCTGACCGATCCAGGTTCTGATAGTCTGATACGAAATCAGAATTTCTGATTTCCAGCACTGATTCGTGCCAAAAATCGCATACAAAAGTTCTAGATACATGAAAAACACTCTAGCATGTAAATACTAACATTCTAAACACGATAAACTAAACAAGACATAGTTTACTAAGCTGTAACACCTAGTAACAAGACTAAGTCATAGAACTAGGCATGTTAAGTATTAAAACTGAAATAAAAGCGTATAGATCCCAAGGATCTTTATTCCAAACCCCTTGCACACACACATCTTCGTAGCATCGCCCTCTAGCCTCTGCTAATCCACTTTTCTTTTACCGGTATCTGCAGTATAAGAAAAGTAGCATCTGTAAGCTAAGAAGCTTAGTAAAAAACCATCTACCTCACAAAAACATGCAACGATGCGATTATGTTTTTAAAACATGCTGTTTGAAAACTGAACTGAGCATGGCAACATGGCATAGCATATAAAAGCATAAACTGGAACTGCAACATGTATAGCATATAAATTGAACATGCTTTAAACTTAACATGGCATACTTATAAACTGAGTATGAAACTGAACTAGTCATGCATATATCTAAATCTGTACATGAACTCAAATCATGTAAACTGAACCTGAACTGAAAGCTAAATTAGTGTTCTCATCACTAGTTTCAAATTTGAAAACTATACATATAATAGATGAAAATACTAAACATGCTGTTGGGACCCTGGCAACTGTACTTACTGTGCGCGCATCCCTACGAGACCCGGGATTGCAAGTTCCGAATCCAGCAGGGTTACTAGGTTATCTGAACCTAGGGACGACTGTGGGAGTCCAGCCCATGGATATCTGATCCAAATACATTGCCAACTGAATAAAAGTAAAATACTGAATACTGTTTTATTTTACTTCGCTGTTCTAGGTTATCTGAACGTAGAGGCTACTGTGGGAGCCCACCCAATGGATATCTGATCCATATAGCTGTAATAACTGATAATAAACTGAATAAAATGTTTCTAATACATTTTACATGCTGTTAGGACGCCTACTGGTGCATCCTTCTGAACTGGGCATTCTACCGAATGCTTGGTGTGCACTGAGAGCACACCTTATAACTGAAAACTGTAAAACTACTAAACTAACGCCAAAACTAACAAGCGAGAGCAATTATACTGCAGGTGAGGGGTTTCTTACCTAAATCGCAAGGTTTTCTTACAATTCCTTTCGCTAGAAATTCCGGTGAAGACAAATTTCTCGACGATTCGCTCGCGTCCACGTGCTCTACTCGCGGAGGGAACTTCCTTGTGTTTGAAATCATTGCCGGATGGTAACCTTGGGACCCTAGGAAGAAAGCCCTAGCCTTTCCTTGATGTGGCGCCGAGAGAAGGAGGAAGAAAAGGAGGGGGCGGCGTGAATGGTCTCGGTGAAAGGGATTTGCCGAACCAAAATAAAATAACCCAACTCCATCTTAGGTTTATTATTTATATTAAGTGGTTTAATGAACCCAACTCTAATATAAATATATTTGGTTCTCCTTTCTTTCAGCACGGCCCTGCTGGGTTCACCGGTTACTAAACTTATCCGTAAACCATAGGTCTCGGGTTCGATTCCCGCCTAAGCTATTTTACGGTTCCAATTATTTTTGCCACTTCCGCTACTCGGAAAATTCTGGAAAAATATCTAAAAATTCCACAAAAATCATAGAAAAATTCTAAAATAAATTCGGGAATTTTTTTCGGACTTTACAATCCCCCATACCTTATAAAAAGTTCGTCCCCGAACTTAAAACAATTCTGGGTACTTCTGTCTCATGCTGGCCTCTGTTTCCCAAGTCGCCTCTGCTGCTGTGTGATTTTGCCAACTGACCTTGACTAATGGAACTTCCTTGTTCCGTAATTTCTTTACTGCTCGGTCTATTATCTGAATAGGCCGACTGTCATAGCTGAGATCATCACGGACCTGTACCAACTGGGGCTCAATCACCTGGGTGGCGTCTGGAATATGCTTCTTCAGCATGGAGACATGAAATACGTTGTGGATAGCCGACATCTCCTGAGGTAGCTCTAGCTCATATGCTACTTTGCCCACTCTCTTCGTGATAAGGTATGGTCCCACATATCTGGGAGCTAGCTTGCCCTTCTTCCCAAAACGCATGACTCCCTTCATGGGAGCCACTCTGAGGAAAACTGTATCCCCAACTGAAAACTCTAGGGGTCTACGTCGTGTATTAGCATAGCTCTTCTGACGGCTCTGTGCTGTCTCTATCCTCTGGCGAATCTGCTGTATGGCTGCTGTGGTATCTGCTACTAGATCTGTCTGAAGCTTTAGTTCCTTCTGTTCACCACTCTCATACCAGCAGATTGGTGATCTGCACCTCCGCCCATAGAGTGCCTCATAAGGTGCCATGCCGATAGTGGCCTGATAACTGTTGTTGTATGCAAATTCTGCTAGACTCAGATATTTGCACCAACTTCCCTTGAAATCTAGGGCACAAGCCCGGAGCATATCTTCGAGTACCTGATTTACTCGCTCCGTCTGACCATCTGTCTGAGGATGGAAGGCTGTGCTGAATTTTAACTGGGTGCCCATAGCTGACTGTACACACTTCCAGAAGTGTGATGTAAATCTGCTGTCTCTGTCTGATATAATGGTTCGTGGGACTCCATGCAGCCTGACAATCTCCTTGAGATACAACTGAGCTAGCTGCTCCATGGAATAGGATATTCTGATAGCTAAGAAGTGGGCTGATTTAGTCAACCTGTCGACTATTACCCAGATGGCATCAAAACCATTCGTGGTTCTGGGTAATCCCACTATGAAGTCCATAGAGATATCCTCCCACTTCCATTCTGAAATCTGGATCGGCTGCAGAACTCCTCCTGGTCGCTGATGTTCTGCCTTAACCCTCTGACAGGTTAGACAGATGCTGACGTATCTGGCGATATCTCGCTTCATCCCAGGCCACCAAAATCGTTTCTTTAGATCCTGATACATTTTGGTGGAACCAGGATGCATCGCATAGGGAGTCCTGTGAGCCTCGTCTAGAATCTGTTTTCGTAGTTCCTCCTGATCTGGAACACAAAGTCTGTCACCACAGTACACTACCCCACTGGCGGACACTCTGAACTCTCCACTTTCTGATTCTGCTAACCCTTGCTTGATTTTCTGGATTTCAGGATCCTGCTCCTGAGCTGTCTGGATATCATCAAGCAAGGTAGATGCTAAGGACATAGTGGAAAGCTGCCTGACTATAAGCTCGAGACTAAAAGCTGTAATCTCCTTCCTTAGGGGTGGTGACATAGCTGCTAAAGATAATAAGGTAGCACTGGACTTCCTGCTGAGTGCGTCTGCTACCTTATTAGCTTTCCCTGGATGGTAGAGGATATCTATGTCATAATCCTTGACCAGTTCTAACCATCAGCGCTGCCGCATATTTAGATCCTTCTGAGTAAAGAAATACTTCAGACTTTGATGATCTGTATACACTCTGCACCGAGCTCCGTACAAATAATGTCTCCAAATCTTGAGAGCGAACACCACTGCTGCAAGCTCAAGGTCGTGAGTAGGATAGTTCCTCTCATAATCCTTGAGTTGTCTGGAGGCATAGGCGATCACCTTGCCCTGCTGCATCAGTACTGCTCCTAATCCCAATTTAGAGGCGTCACTGTAGATGTCGAAGCTGTTTTCTCGTATAGCTAAAATAGAGCACGGTCAATCTCCGCTTTAGTTCGCTGAAGCTGTCGCAGTCCTCCGTCCACCGAAATTTCTTGTTCTTCCCGGTGAGAGCTGCGTGGGGAGGCTATCCCGGAGAAGTCCTCTACAATTTCAGTAGTAGCCCGCTAATCCCGTAAAGCTTCGATTTCACCATGGCGTTCCTGGGTCTCTTCCAGTTACTTACTGCTTCTATCTTGCTGGGATCTACCATAACACCATCCTTGGAGATGATGTGACCGAGAAAGGCTACCTGGTCTAGCCAAAATTCACATTTCGTGAATTTGGCGTACAGCTGGTTCTGTTGAAGGATCTGCAAAACTGTCTTCAAATGCTCTGCATGGTCCTCTTGAGTGCCTGAATAGATAAGAATGTCATCGATGAACACGATGACAAACTTGTCTAAGTATTCTCTGAATACTTTGTTCATGAGGTCCATGAAAGTAGCTGGAGCATTTGTCACGCCGAAAGGCATGACTACGAACTCATAATGTCCGTATCTGGTCCTGAAAGCTATTTTAGATATATCACCTTTCTTGACTCTAACCTGGTGATATCCTGATCTGAGGTCAATTTTAGAGAACACTGTGGCTCCCTTTAGCTGATCAAACAGGTCATCTATCCTGGGGAGAGGGTACTTGTTTTTAATTGTGACCTGGTTCAAGGCACGGTAGTCTATGCATAGGCGCATGCTTCCATCCTTCTTCTTCACGAACAACACAGGTGCTCCCCATGGTGAGTGACTAGGGCGTATGAAACCCTTGTCAAGAAGCTCCTGCAATTGCTCCTGAAGTTCCTTCAGTTCAGCTGGAGCCATGCGGTACGGTGCCTTGGAAATTGGATTTGTGCCGGGAATGAGCTCTATCTCAAATTCAATCTCCCTGTCTGGTGCTAAGCCTGGTAGCTCTTCAGGGAAAACTGCTGGGTAGTCACAAACGACTCGAACCTCTGATAGCTGTTGGTTCTTGTCCTGGCTGGCGTTGACTACATTTGCTAAAAATCCCATGCATCCTGAATCCAATAGCTGCTGTGCTTTCAATGCTGAGAGAAACTTCCTGGCTTTTCTCTTTGGTTTTCCTATGTACTCAAACTGTACTCCTTCTTCAGGTTGGAATATGACCTTTTGTTTACGGCACTCTATAGAAGCGCCGTATCTGATCAGAAAATCCATTCCAAAGATGACATCGTAGTCAGTCATTTCTAGCACTATCAGATCACCAAAAAGTTCTCTCTGCTATAATGACTAGCACCGCTCTGAGCCAGATGCCATAATGTCTCCGAGGGTAGTGTTGTCGAACCGACTATTGAGTACCTCCGAGGTGTTGCTAATTTCGCAAATGCCCCGGATACATAAGAGTGGGTTGCCCGATCGAATAAGACAACAGTTGCATTATGTCAGAAATATCGATCCGACCGTGACAACCGCCGAGGCATTTGCTACGCCCTCTCCGGTCGGTGAGAAAATCCGCATTTGTGATAGTGGGGGCTTCTAATCGCCTCGACCGATTTGTGGATCATCTAAGGCAAGATACATCCGTGTAGCCGCTACTGGCCGAGCTCCATATCGATCGATCGAGGCCGAGGAAGATCGTTCTTGTTCGGCATCGCTAGCCATGTGCCCTTCCCATCCACATTCAAAACAACCTCGCGTACCCTTGCGGCAAACTCCTGGATGGTGTTTCCCACAAGTAGCACACTTGGGATGTCTGGAATGTTTTCCAGCTGGCCCTCCTTTTGGGTCACTGCTTGCCTTGCATTTCCCCTTCCAGTTGGAGCTATGTCCCTGTTGTTTCTGCTGAGTACCTGAGCCAGCTTGTCCCTTGGGCTCTGTGGAAACCTGCTTCTGCTGGGTGATGCTGTGCTGATAGTGCTCGGTGATCAGAGCACTACTCACTAGCTCCTCTGTGGTTTGTGGCCTATGAACGCCACAAGCCACATTCATTGCGATATCTGGTCTGAGCATCTTCAGCATCAACGGTACTCGTTCCTTCTCTGTGCTGACTAGTTCGGGACACAGACGGGCCAACCTATTGAATTTCTTCACGGCTTCCTGAACTGATAGGTTGCCCTGACGAAATTCTGTAAACTCGTCATAGTGTCGGTTCGTGACTTGCATGTGAAAGAATTCCTCGAAGAATTCTTTCTCAAAGTTGGCCCATGTCATCTGGTTTACTGGCCACTTCGATTTAATCCGCTCCCACCACATGCGTGCATCTCCTGTTAAACAGAAGGAGGCACACTTCACCTTTTCGTGCTCTGGCCAGTCTAGAAGCTCCATCGTGCTTTCCAGTGTTTTAAACCATGCCTGAGCATCCCATGGTTCGCTGGTGCCTGAGAAGTTCTCGGGCTTAATTCTCTGCCACTGGATAAGGTAAGCTTCTCTCTTAGCCCCTGCTACTGGGGCCACTGGGACTGGTACTGCAGGCTGAGCTGGTACTACCTCTGTGATTACTGGAGTCGTGAGGTTCGGTACTGGAGTGACTGGGGGAGTAGTCTGCTGGTTAGCCTTTAAGGAGGCTATCTCCTGCTGCTGTTCAGCTAACTGCTGCTGTAGCTGAGCCACTAGTGCTGTAAGGTCTGGGGGAGGCACTGAACTGCCTGCCTCTTGCTGGGGCTCAGCCGCTGATGCTTTCTTAGCTGGACGTCCTCGTACCATTTTCTAAATAGCAGATAACACATATATATATAACTAGGCTATCATGTTGTAGTTAACTACTGGTAACATGTTAAATACTATCACTGTAAACATGAATTAATTAACTACCAACATGAGAGCAAACACGAAAGCACATATAACAGATATGAAAGCTGAAAACAAAACTGAGTGAGAGATGTTCTTACTTGGAAGCTGTAGGCACAATGCTGATGTGTGTGTAGGAAGTAAGGAACTTGCTCTGATACCACTCTGTAACGACCCAACTCCTAGGTACTAAGCTGTGAGCCGGATCGCTACATTAACTATTGAAACTATTGTGCTGTACTGTGCGGAAACTGGGTAAAATAAAATTTTACTAAACTATTGTAGTTGCCTCTGTTAACTCTGTGAGAGTGAGATTTCATATCCAACTACCTTCTAGATGTTCACAGCTATACTGAGGAGGTGAAACTGGAGCTTTGGATCGGTCCGTGGAACGATCCACTGGCACCCACGCGAACACTGGCTGGATCGGTCTGTCGACCGATCCAGCTGCTCACGGATCGGTCGGTAAGACCGATCAGTGACTGCTGAATTCGTGCCGAACTCTCTGTTCGCGGAGGGATCGATCGGCTGACCGATCCTGGGAGATACAGTAAGCTACTGTATCCATCTGGATCGATCGGCTGACCGATCTAGGAGAAAGAAAAGCACTGGATCGGTCTGCTGACCGATCCAGGTTCTGATAGTCTGATACGAAATCAGAATTTCTGATTTCCAGCACTGATTCGTGCCAAAAATCGCATACAAAAGTTCTAGATACATGAAAAACACTCTAGCATGTAAATACTAACATTCTAAACACGATAAACTAAACAAGACATAGTTTACTAAGCTGTAACACCTAGTAACAAGACTAAGTCATAGAACTAGGCATGTTAAGTATTAAAACTGAAATAAAAGCGTATAGATCCCAAGGATCTTTATTCCAAACCCCTTGCACACACACATCTTCGTAGCATCGCCCTCCAGCCTCCGCTAATCCACTTTTCTTTTACCGGTATCTGCAGTATAAGAAAAGTAGCATCTGTAAGCTAAGAAGCTTAGTAAGAAACCATCTACCTCACAAAAACATGCAACGATGCGATTATGTTTTTAAAACATGCTGTTTGAAAACTGAACTGAGCATGGCAACATGGCATAGCATATAAAAGCATAAACTGGAACTGCAACATGTATAGCATATAAATTGAACATGTTTTAAACTGAACATGGCATACTTATAAACTGAGTATGAAACTGAACTAGTCATGCATATATCTAAATCTGTACATGAACTCAAATCATGTAAACTGAACCTGAACTGAAAGCTAAATTAGTGTTCTCATCACTAGTTTCAAATTTGAAAACTATACATATAATAGATGAAAATACTAAACATGCTGTTGGGGCCCTAGCAACTGTACTTACTGTGCGCGCATCCCTACGAGACCCGGGATTGCAAGTTCCGAATCCAGCAGGGTTACTAGGTTATCTGAACCTAGGGACGACTGTGGGAGTCCAGCCCATGGATATCTGATCCAAATACATTGCCAACTGAATAAAAGTAAAATATTGAATACTGTTTTATTTTACTTCGCTGTTCTAGGTTATCTGAACGTAGAGGCTACTGTGGGAGCCCACCCAATGGAGATCTGATCCATATAGCTGTAATAACTGATAATAAACTGAATAAAATGTTTCTAATACATTTTACATGCTGTTAGGACGCCTACTGGTGCATCCTTCTGAACTGGGCATTCTACCGAATGCTTGGTGTGCACTGAGAGCACACCTTATAACTGAAAAATGTAAAACTACTAAACTAACGCCAAAACTAAAAAGCGAGAGCAATTATACTGCAGGTGAGGGGTTTCTTACCTAAATCGCAAGGTTTTCTTACAATTCCTTTCGCTAGAAATTCCGGTGAAGACAAATTTCTCGACGATTCGCTCGCGTCCACGTGCTCTACTCGCGGAGGGAACTTCCTTGTGTTGAAATCGTTGCCGGATGGTAACCTTGGGACCCTAGGAAGAAAGCCCTAGCCTTTCCTTGATGTGGCGCCGAGAGAAGGAGGAAGAAAAGGAGGGGACGGCGTGAATGGTCTCGGTGAAAGGGATTTGCCGAACCAAAATAAAATAACCCAACTCCATCTTAGGTTTATTATTTATATTAAGTGGTTTAATGAACCCAACTCTAATATAAATATATTTGGTTCTCCTTTCTTTTAGCACAGCCCTGCTGGGTTCACCGGTTACTAAACTTATCCGTAAACCATAGGTCTCGGGTTCGATTCCCGCCTAAGCTATTTTACGGTTCCAATTATTTTTGCCACTTCCGCTACTCTGAAAATTCCGGAAAAATATCTAAAAATTCCACAAAAATCATAGAAAAATTCTAAAATAAATTCTGGAATTTTTTTCGGACTTTACAGTAAGCGAAACTTAACACCATTGATCTAAGTCCAACCTATGTTACAAAGTTAATTAAATATTTATTTCTAAAATCGGCTCCCAGGTCAAACATTTAATTTAATTTCCTAAAATAACATTAGGTTTAACCAAAAAGAACAATCAAATCACAAATTCGAAAAACAAAACAAAAAACACAAACTCGAAATTCAAATTTGAAACTCTAGAATCATATGTCTCTTGTGTTTGGTATTTCCGAAAATAACTATACAAAGAAAACTAGTATGATGTAAAAAATAATTACTAGTTATACCTTTCTTTATAAGCAAATAACCTCTTGGTCTTCTACCGTATTCCTCTTCTAATCTTGGACGTTGTGTGGGCAACGATCTTCCGAGACAAGAGCCACTAAGCTCCTTCTTCTCCAAGCTTGATTCGGCCACCATCAATTCTCTAAGAGAAATAGAGGTCCGGCCACCACCACCAAGCTCCAAGGGATGCAAGAAACAAAGCCTCCTTTTTCTCCTTCTTCTCCTAGCTAGAACCGGTCACCATCACCAACTCCAAAAGAAAGATGAAATTGACCACTAAAGAAGAAGAGAAGAGGAGAGGGAGACCCTCTAGGGCCGGCCACACCAAGGAGGAAAAGAGAGGAAGAAAAAGAATAGAGTCGTTAGCCATGAAGGCACCTCTACCCCCTCTTTTATAATCCTTGGTCTTGGCAAATAAGGAAATTTAAATAAAAACTCCCTTAATTCTTTTTTCCATGAAAAGGAAAATTTAATTAATTAAAATCAAATTCCTTTTCTCACATATCATGGCTGGCCACTTTAAACTCCGAAAGAAGGAGAGTTTTAATTAACACAAGAATTAAAATTTCCTAATTTATTTTCTAAAATTTATAAAAAATTTCTCCAATAATTTTTCCCTTCATGGTGGTTTGTAAAAAGGAAATTTTATAAATTAAAATCTTTCTTTTAAACATGTGGATGATTTCCAAAAAGGAAAGTTATCTCTAAAAATTAAAATCTCCTTTCAATCTACAAATAAGGAAAGATATCAAATCTTTTCTTAATCTTTTGTAGAAACTTATAAAAGAGAATATTTAATTTTTAAACTCTCTTTTAAATCATGAACATGGTTAAAAAGGGAAAGTTTTCTCAAAATTAAAATCTACCTTTCAATCTACAAATAAGGAAAGATTTCAAAACTTTTCTTATCTTTTGTAGAAAGCTATAAAAGGAAAGATTTAAATTTTAAACTCTCTTTTAAAACCATGGAATCCACATAAGAAAAATTTATAAGTAAAATCCCTTTTAATGTGATGTGGTCGGCCACATCATGCTTGGATTCCAAGCATTGGCCAGACACCAACTTGGCTCAATCACTTGGTCTTGGCCGACCCAAGCTTGGGTTCCAAGCTAGCTTGGCCGACCCCCTTGGGTTGGTTAAGAAGTGGGTATGTGGTGGGTATAAATCTCTATATACAAGAGGCTACGATAGGGACCGAGAGGAGGAATTGATTTTGGTCTCCCTATGAAATTAAGCTTCCCGTGTTCGCCCCGAACACACAACTTAATTTCATCAATAATAATTCATACCACTAAAAAATTATTATTGAACTACTGCACCAATCCTAAATTATATTTTGGGTTTCTTCTTATTATGAGTGTGTTAGTCTCCCTGTGTTTAAGATGTTGGATGCCCTCTAATTAATTGAGTTACTGACAACTCATTTTAATTAATATCTCAATCCAAGAGTAGTACCACTCAACCTTATCATCATGTCGGACTAAGTCCACCTGCAGGGTTTAACATGACAATTCTTATGAGCTCCTCTTGGGGATATTATCAACCTAGATTACTAGGACACAGTTTTCTTCTATAATCAACAACACACACTATAAGTAATATCATTTCCCAACTTATCGGGCCTTTTGATTTATCAAGCTAAATCTCACCCTTTAATAAGTTAAAGAAATGAATACTAAATATATGTGCTTGTTATTATATTAGGATTAAGAGCACACACTTCCATAATAACTAAGGACTTGTTCTTTTATTAAGTCAGTATAAAAAGAACTTTCCTTAAATGGTCCTGCTCAATACATTTAGAGTGTACAAGTGTAATTTATTAGTCAAGATAAACTAATACCTAATTACATTATGACTATTCCAATGGTTTGTTCCTTTCCATCTTAATCGTGAGCTACTGTTTATAATTTATAAAGAACCGATAACACAATCTCCTGTAACGCCCACCCTTCTTACCCAACCAAAGGTGGCGCTACGTTCTTATACTACTTACGTACATGCTTTAGTTATACTATAACAGCGGAAAAATAAAAACTTTAAAGAATTTAATTTATTAAGCATGATATCACATATTCTGATTAGTTCGAATGTGCATATATTGATCATATAACTAAAAATATGAATTTGTCCGAATCGTTCTTGCCGAGCCACCACCACACACATCACTATCTGCTCCTCCTGCTGCTCCGTTGTACATCCAGCTTTCTCTTTTATCTGCGGTACAAGGAAAGTAAGCTATGAGCACTCATGGCTCAGTAAGTTCCTTTCCTACTCACTAAAACCGAGAATCATCGTATATCAAGAATGGATCAACATATCATCGTCTCAACTAATCATAACATAACATATCATTCTATTCAAACATATCATGCATATTTCTTATTCACATATCATTTCATAGAAGCATGAATATCATATCATAAAACAAATAAATCACAAGCATGAGACATACAAGGGCATCATATTCATATCATAATATCACATGACATTATATCATATCATCATATAATTCAAGCACATATGAATGTAGGCAATGCATCGTGAATTTGAAAACTTATACTTAATAGTACTTGAAATTAATATCATCATCATTTGGGATCCCGGTTTGTACCACATACTTAATGCGTAGGTCCAAGGTAGCAAGTCTTGAGCCCTACCATGCATACATACTAGGCCCGAGTCTTACTCCATCGACCTAGGGCACTCAAAGGCCCATTACTGACGAGGCCCGAGTCTTACTCCATCGACCACGGGATGGAGCCCACCCTTGGTACAAACCATAAAAATAACTTATCATGCATAACTATCATATCATGTCCTTAACAATCTTTCATGCATTTATTCTTTTTCATTTCTTTTCATTATGTATAGCATTTTCTATGCTATCACATATCATAACATAACTTCATTTCTTTTCATTATCTATAGCATTTTCTATGCTATAACACATCATGGCATATTTCATAATATAACTTCATTATGCATATCATTTCGTAACTAAAGCAATCATGCATTCTAACTTATTATCATATCATTTTCATACAACATGGCATAGACATATTTAATTTTTGTTCTAGGGTTTCTAGGGCATCTATCCCTTCATGGCCGAACACATAATGATTCATTTAGGTCATACAAACATGTATCACATTCACATATTATCAAGTTTTCATAAGAAGTACTTTTAACCCCTTAGGTTTCATTTCCAAGGCCTCTAGGTCCTTTAAACCTTACTTGGCTGAAATTCATAGAATATAAACTTCCTTTAAGTGGCCTAAAGCATGGGAAACCTAAGTAATTTCATAGCAAGATTTACTAAGAACATCATACACAAGGTTGGATCATAAACAAGCTAGGACTCTTGTGATCTTACATGTCATAAATCATGTAACTAATTTTCTACATTCCAATTAAACATGAGAGAATTAATCATCTTTCATAACATAATATCACAGAGGTCATTGAGCATATTAGAATTTTATTTAAGCTTCTCTAAACTATCACCTTACCATGGCCGAAATATTAAGAGTAAGGTTCATGAGTTTCTTTCAACATACAAGTATACAACTCTTAAGAACTTTATATCATGTCATATAAGCATAGTTATTTTAAATTCAAGGTCCTCCTATCCCTAAATTCTTTCTTGGCCGAAACATGAGAGTGGGGTTCTTTTGGTTCCAATCAACTTCCAAGCAAGAAAACCATAGGAAGGTCCTTAGCATTTCATAGAGGGAAACTTGCACTAGTTTGGTTAGACAATAATTTTCCTAACCTATTTACAATATTTTTGATTGAAATTCTAGGGTTACATACACTTCTGATCATGCATCATATATGTATACAAACATAGGGGAAAACTTTCTTTCAAGGCATAGAAAAAGAATCCGAAAATCACATGAAAGCCTTGTACCACAGGTGAGGGGAAGCTTACCTTCTTTGCTTAAGTTTCCTAGAGTTGAGAACTTGCTTGTGGACCTTTCTTCCTTGCTTGCTTTGCTCGGCACCAATGGAGGAAGAAGTGGCTAGGTCTTTTGGTGGAGAGGAGGAGGAAGAAGAGGAGGCTTCTTCCTCTTGTGTTGCTCGGCAACAAAAAGAAAGAAAGAAGGGGAAGAGTTGTTGCTCTCGGCAACAAGAGGAAATTTGGGAGGGAGAGTGCTCGGCACAAATGGAGGAGAGGAGGAGAGTGAGTTGGGGATGAAGCCCCCCCCCCCCATGCCTATTTATACTAAAGTGAGGGGAGGAAAACTTGACTTGATTCATCCTCCTCATTTACTTCTCCTCTTAATGAGAAAGAATATGCTAGAGAAATGCTTCTTGAGTTTCTCTCTTTTCTTTCTCTTAATTTCTCTCCTTTCTTTCCTTTAATTATAATTCCCATCTCTCCTTTTACAATATTCACTCCTATCACACTTGGTTAACACATGCATGCATCCACAAGAGAACCAAGGATCAAATCCTTCTCCTAACATATTTTTGTACAAAATAATTCATGTATATGCATTATGCATAAATATTTCATACATGCATATATAATATCTCATATCTCTTTTGTTTACATTAATTCCTTGCATTATAAATCATGTATAGAACTTTATATTCTCAACTTTATTTTCTTTCATAAAGTTTTTAATCATCTAAATCCTTCCCATCGTAACATTCAACGTAGACTATCTACACATTCTTTTCATTACATTCGTACTCTCATTGCCCTTACTTTATCTAGGCTTTCTAGAGGTGTTACATCTCCTGTGTGTGACACCATACACCGTGTTATCTACTATATAAATTAATTGAACGAATACACTCAGTATATATAAATGTAGATACTTGACCAATATGATTCTTATTTCTAAATAAATGTTTATACAAAAGCTAGGCTTTTAGTATATACTCTAACAATCTCCCACTTATATTAAAAGACTATGCTGCCATAAATGCTGCCATACATCTGATTGCCAACCCTTCACCATGCCCATCAAAAGCTCTTGCTTTAAGGACCTTAGAGAAAGGATCTACAAGTTATCACCTGATGCAATCTAGGCGGCAACAACTTCTCCTCGTTATACGATGTCTCGTATTGGGCGGTACTTGCGCTCTATTGTGTTTACTTGCCTTATGGACTTATGGTTTCTCCGAGTTTGCTACTGCACCATTATTATCACAATAAATTGTAATAATTTTTGGACAAACCAGAAATCATATCTAAGTCCATCTTGAGGTTACAGAGTCATTCAGCTTCTATGGCTGCCTATGAGACTGTCACATACTCAACTTCCATAGTGGAGTCAGAAAAATACCTATGCTTAACACTCCTCCATAGTTATGGCTTTACCTCCTAAAGTAAACACAAAACCCCGAGGTTGACTTACTATTATCCCTATCTGATTAGAAGTCAAAATCCTTGTAATCCATAGGGATTAAATTATCTGCCTTATAAACTAGCATATAATCTCTAGTCCCTCTAAGGTACTTTAATATATGATTTACGGCAGTCTAGTGTCCCAGTCCTCGGTTACTTCGATATTTGCTAACTATGCGCTGGGCAAAACAGATATCCGATCTCGTGCATAGCATACATTAGGCTTTCCAACAGCCGAAGCATAAGGAACTGTTTTCATGTCCTCAATCTCCTTTGATGTCTTCGGAGACATCTCTTTAGATAAAGTTACTCCATGCCTTAAAGATAAAAAGCCTTTCTTGGAGTCTTACATGCTAAAATGAGCTAGGATAGTATGAAGCTCGAGATAAGCACAACATTATTTCCTTGTGATCCCATTGATCCCGAGAATATGTGTTCTCTCTCCCAAGTTCTTCATATTGAATTGTTTGAACAACCATATCCTTACTTCCGAAAACACTTTGATATTGTTTCCAACTACCAAAAATGTCATCTACATATAGTACAAGAAATACCACCATGTTTCCATCACACTACTTGTATACACAAGAGTCATCTGGACACTGAATAAATCCACAGATCTGGATTACTTCATTAAACCAAATGAACTAAGACCTTGAAGCTTTTCTTCAGTCCATAGACTGATTGAGCTTACACACAAGATGCTCTTTGCCTTTGCGATGAACCCTTCTGGTTGCTTTATATGAATATTTTCTTCAAGACTTCCATTAAGGAAAGCTGTCTTGACATCCACTTACCAAATCTCATAGTCCTTATAGATAAAAGAATCCGGACAGACTTAAGCATGGCTACCGGTGAAAAAGTTTCCTTTTTTAACAAGCCTTGCTTTGAAAGTTTCCACGTTCTGTCTATCCATCTTTTCCTATTGTAGACCTATTTACACCCAATGGTTTTTACACCATTAGGTGGTTCTACAAGCTCCCAGATTTTATTAGAATACATATATTCTAATTCTGTATTCATTGCTTTTTACAAAGATGCTGCATCTTTATCTTGTAGCGCTTTGTCATAGGTCCGGGAATTAGGTTCATGTTCACCAGGGATCAAGTCCAAAGACTCTCCAAAAACATGAATATTTTAGGTTTCCTAACAACCCACCCACTACGACGAGGTACTTTCTGTAATTGTGTATCATCTGTGATATGTGTTGCAGTTTCTTATAATATTTCATCTTGTACAGTTGGTACTAGATTAGACGTGTCCTTTATTAATTCCTTAAGAACAAATGGGCTTATGGATTATTACACAGTCCTTTTCTAAAAATCGGGTATTGGTGCTAACAATGACCTTCTGATTTTTAGGACTATAAACCTCCTTTCATATCTCTAGAATAACCTATAAACAAGTGAACTCCTGTTTCAACTTCTCAGTGTCTCCCTTTAGCACATGTGCTGAACTACCCCAAATACGAATATGCTTTAGACTAGGCTTACGCCTATTCTATAATTCTATGGGAGTAGAGGGTTTTGACTTTAGAAGGTACTATGTTCACTTCTGTTTCCAGAGTATATCCTCAAAATGAATTTGGTAACTTTCTGAATAACTCATCATTAATCTAACTATTTCCATAAGAGTCTTTTACCTTCTACTACACCATTCTGTTGGGGTATACCAGGTGTAGTTAGTTAGGATTAAATCCCGACTTTTGATAAGTGACTCCTAAACTCTCCTAAGTGGTGCTCACCACTACGATATCACCGTAGTGTCTTGATACTTTTAACTTGACGTTTCTCCACATCGGTCTTGTACTCTTTGAACTTATCAAAGTACTTAGACTTGTTGTACATCAAGTAAATGTACCCGCATCTCAAATAGTCATCTATAAAAGAGATGAAATATTCGAATCCACCTCTTATTTGGATAGTCATAGGACCACACAAATCAGAATAAACAAATTTCAACATATCTTTGGCTCTATACCCTTTATACTTAAAAGTTTCTTGGTTATTTTTCCTCCCAAATAAGACTCGCAGGTCGGAAAGATTTCCATTACCAATGAACCCAAGAGTTCATTGGTTATTATCCTTTGAATCCTACTCAAGTTAATATAACCTTGCCTTAGATGCCAAAGATATGATTGGTTTATATCCTAAGGTTGCTTTATCTTATTAAAGTTAGAAGATGTGTCATTAATTTCCATTTATTGCATCATGGGAGTTATTGGATTATAAATTGTCAACCAACATACCCGAACAAATAACTTCCCTCTTTATCTTGATAACAACTTTGTTATTAAAAGAGGCAGAATATCAAGTTCTTTGAATAGTTTAGAAACTGAAAACTAGTTCTTTCTAAACTTGGTACGTAAAGACAATTTCTCAAAAATCCATGTTTTATTCCTAACGAAGGATAAACATCTCCCACTGCAACAACTGCTACTTTTGCAGCAGTGCCCATGTAGACGGTGATTTATATAGTTGTCGGGTTTCCTGGAACCCCTTCAATGAATTACAGACATGATCAGTGGTTCCTGTATCTACACACAAGGTATCAGTAGATAATACCACTAAATATGTTTCAACAACTAATATAATACATCGTTATTGTTCTCAGTTCTGAGAGGACAACCTACCTTAATGTGAGATTCACAAACATTTCCTACCTTAATGTTATAGTATAACAGCTAGGGGATTGACCAACATTTTAAATCCTAAGAATCACAAAAACATTTGGGCAAGACCAACATCTCAAAATCCCTATGAATTTTGTATGCCACGATAGTGTGGACGTATACAAATTCGAAAATGAGATTTTATCCATTAATTTTTATTATCTTGTCAACCTATTGCAAATAAAATTAATAGTTGATCTGTCTTTGATCAAGTATTTGGTCAAAACTCTAAATTTAAAATAATATTGATTCCTCAAACAATACTGTATAAATTTACCAACACCTCAAAACACCGTGAATTTTGCATGCCACGTTAGTGTGGACGTATACAAAATCAAACATTTGTAAGAGGAGGGTTTTACCCATTAACTATCTTGTTAATCTAACTTTATGAAAAATAAAATTACCTCAAACACCGTGAATTTTTTATGCCACGTTAGTGTGGACGTATACAAATTCAAACATTTGTAAGAGGGGTTTTACCCATTGATTTTATTATCTTGTCAACCTAGTTTTATGACAAATTAATAGTTGGTTTCCCTTTGCTCACACAAGTAATAGCAGTGACTCCGTTGGGGAGGATACTATTAAATGCATCTAAGTGTATACCATTACTTTGATACTAAGTCCATTAAATAGAATTGTGCCCCTTCAGTTGGAGAAGATCACACACATCCTAAATAATTTACTATAACCATCCATTAAGGAAGTTTGATCTAGTGATCCGCAAAGAAACTCATCCGTTGTGCAGGGAGGCACTTAGAGCCAACACGCAAGCTTGTTGCATCACTTACAAACCAGTAATGGAGACCGTGGGATTTATATACTAATCTCTCTCCCACTTAGTTATTTAAAATGAGGAATTTTAACTATGCAAGCATACATCACATGCACACACATCACAGTAAATATAAGCAATAAATATGGAAATTAATTTTCTAACAATTATGGCTTCTTCAATCACTGTCCTCCGTGTGCTGCCAACCCTAGCTGCTGCCATCTTTAGCCACCGCAATCAAGTCCAGTTGTCGCATCCATCTTGCTTCCTTTTCTATTGCGCCTCTGGTCCTCAAATAGCACCACGCCCCGCAAGGATACGATTCACAACAAAAATAGAATTTTATATATATCGATCCTATATTCCATAAAGGAATGTAAATGTATTCTAGATCAAACAAAAAAGTAAAATTCTAAAACTAATACAGTTCCTGTTGTATTTGATACATACAATGATGCACACACAAAATAATGCCCTTGACATGTCCAAGGGTCCAATCACACACAATATCTATATGCCATAATAGTTGGAGCCTGCAACCACAAAGTTAGCACAACCTACTATTATCCTGCCTAAATTATATATGACATGTGCATAATCTATTTGAAAACCAAACACACAGAGGTAAACCCTAGCTCTGATACCAATTATTGGTTGGTCTTAGGAAGATCATACCGGTTCCACTGTACAAAAATTTTGACCAAGTGTCGAACCTTTCCTAAACAACCTATTGTGTTCTTTAGAAATTAAATTAGGAATCACAAACGGAACATAACATTATTGATTCCAAATTTAACTGATCTGATCTTAATGGTTTATACTTAGATCGCAAGTGGAACTTAACACTATTGATCCAAGTCCAACCTATGTTACAAAGTTAATTAAATATTTATTTCTAAAATTGGCTCCCAGGTCAAACATGGCGAGGTACAAGGCCTTCTTGGGTATGGGATCATCCACCACTGCCTCGACAAAGCCTTTAATAGAAATTCAATATTTAATTTCTTAAAATAACATTAGGTTTAAGCAAAAAGAACAATCGAATCACAAATTCAAAAAATAAAACAAAAAACACAAACTCGATTTACAAATTTGAAACTCTAGAATCATATGCCTCTTATGTACTAGTTATACCTTTCTTTATAAGCAAATAACCTCTTGATCTTCTACTGTATTCCTCTTCTAATCTCGGGCATTGTGTGGGCAACGATCTTCTAAGATTAGAACCACCAAGCTCCTTCTTCTCCAAGCTAGATTCGGCCACCATCAATTCTCCAAGAGAAGTAGAGGTCCGACCACCACCACCAAGCTCCAAGGGATGCAAGAAACAAAGCCTCCTTTCTCTCCTTCTTCTCCTAGCTAGAACCGGCCACCATCTCCAACTCCAAAAGAAAGTTGAAACCGGCCACTAAATAAGAGGAGAGGGAGACCCTCTAGAGCCGACCACACCATGGAGGAAAAGAGAGGAAGAAAAAGAATAGAGTTGTTAGCCATGAAGGCACCTCTACCCCCTCTTTTATAATCCTTGGTCTTGGCAAATAAGGAAATTTAAATAAAAACTTCCTTAATTCTTTTTTCAATGAAAAGGAAAATTTAATTAATTAAAATCAAATTCCTTTTCTCACATATCATGGCCGGCCACTTTAAATTCCAAAACAAGGAGAGTTTTAATTAACACAAGAATTAAAACTTCCTAATTTGTTTCCGAAAATTTATAAAAAAATTTCTCCAATAATTTTTCACTTCATGGTGGTTTGTAAAAAGGAAATTTTATAAATTATTTTTTTTTTAAACATGTGGATGATTTCCAAAAAGGAAAGTTATCTCTAAAAATTAAAATCTTCTTTCAAACAACAAATAAGGAAAGATATCATATCTTTTCTTAATCTTTTGTAGAAACTTATAAAAGCGAATATTTAATTTTTAAACTCTCTTTTAAATCATGAACATGGTTAAAAATGGAAAGTTTTCTCAAAATTAAAATCTACCTTTTAATCTACAAATAAGGAAAGTTTTCAAAACTTTTCTTAATCTTTTGTCGAAAGCTATAAAACGAAAGATTTAAATTTTAAACTCTCTTTTAAAACCATGGAATCCACATAAGAAAAATTTATAAATAAAATCCCTTTTAATGTGATGTGGCCGGCTACATCATGCTTGGATTCCAAGCATTGGCCGACCACCAACTTGGCTCAACCACTTGGTCTTGGCTGGCCCTAGCTTGGGTTCCAAGCTAGCTTGGTCGGCCCCCTTGGGTTGGGTAAGAAGTGGGTATGTGGTGGGTATAAATCTCTATATACAAGAGGCTACGATAGGGACCGAGAGGAGGAATTGGTTTTGGTCTCCCGATGAAATTAAGCTTCCCGTGTTCGCCCTGAACACACAACTTAATTTCATCAATAAAAATTCATACCACTAAAGAATTATTATTGAACTTTCGCACCAATCCCAAATTACATTTTGAGCTCCTTCTTATTATGAGTGTGTTAGTCCCCTTGTGTTTAAGATGTCAGATGTCCTCTAATTAATTGAGTTACTGACAACTCATTTTAATTAATATCTCAATCCAAGAGTAGTACCACTCAACCTTATTGTCATGTCGGACTAAGTCCACCTGCAGGGTTTAACATGACAATCCTTATAAGCTCCTCTTGGGGACATTATCAACCTAGATTACTGGGACACATTTTCCTTTTATAATCAACAACACACACTATAAGTAATATCATTTCCAACTTATCGGGCCTTTTGATTTATCAAAGTAAATCTCACCCTTTGATAAGTTAAAGAAATGAATACTAAATATATGTGCTCGTTATTATATTATGATTAAGAGCACACACTTCCATAATAACTAAGGACTTATTCTTTTATTAAGTCAGTATAAAAAGAACTTTCCTTAAATGGTCTTGCTCAATACATTTAGAGTGTACTAGTGTAATTTATTAGTCAAGATAAACTAATACCTAATTACACTACGACTATTCCAATGGTTTATTCCTTTCCATCTTAATCGTGAGCTACTATTTATTATTTATAAAGAACCGATAACACGATCTCCTGTGTGTGACACCACACACCGTGTTATCTACAATATAAATTAATTGAAGGACTACACTCAGTATATACAAATGTAGATACTTGACCAATATGATTCTAATTTATAAATAAATGTTTATACAAAAGCTAGACTTTTAGTATATACTCTAAAATTGAAAGTACTAGTTCCCAGAATTTGTTTTTTTTTTCAAATTGGGCTAATTCCTCTTTCATTGTGTAACGACCCGACTCCTGAGTACTAAGCTGTGAGCTGGATCGCTACATTAACTACTGAAGCTACTGTGCCGTACTGTGCGGAAAACTGGGTAAAATAAAAATTTCACTAATTGACTCTGTTGATCTGACAACTGATACACCCATGCTGTTATAAGGAAAGATTCAGGGCCCTTTCCGGTTGGTGTACATGTGCTAAGGAGGATACTTGACCTCCCATCTGAGCTAGGAACTCAAATCTAACTTCCCAGCTAGCTATTGATCGATCCATGGATCGATCAAAGTTGCTACGATTCTGTGCCCTGCTGGATCGGTTTGCGGACCGATCCAGCAGAGGCTGGATCGGTCTGCGGATCGATCCAGCAGAGGCTGGATCGGTCGGCAGACCGATCCAGGTGTGTCTGGATCGGTCTGCAGACCGACCCAGGCACCTGGAAACGCTGGGTTGCCTTCTGTTCGATGCTGGGTCGGTCGGCTGACCGATCCAGGGAGATACAGTAGGCTACTGTATCCATCTGGATCGGCCGGCTGACCGATCCAGGAGAAGGAATGGCACTGGATCGGTCTGCTGACCGATCCAGGTTCTAATAATCTGAAACGAAATCAGCATCCCTGATTTCCAGCACTGATTCGTGCCAAACCTCACACTACCACTATCTAATGCATAATAAACATTCTAGCAACATGTAGTAACAATTCTAAACTTAAGCTAAAGCAAGGTTTACTGGTTCACGACATTTTAACAACTTAAAGTGCATAAAGGTATGAATTTCTAAAAGTTCTAATTGCTTAAAACATGAGACTAAACCAAATAACTGAAAAGTGCTAAGGTAAATGCTAAATCCCCAGAGGGTCTTTTATTCCAGTTCCTTCCACACACATCCTCATCTGCATTGACCTCCAGCCTCCACTGCTAATCCATTTTCCTCTTTCCTGTATCTGCAGTATAAGGAAAATAGTATCTGTAAGCTTTAAGCTTAGTAAGAAACCATTTACCTCACAAAAACATGCAACGATGCGATTATGTTTTTAAAACATGCTATTTGAAAACTGAGCTGAGCATGGCAACAGGGCATGACATACAAACATGTACTGAACTGATCATGACATACAAACAAGCTGAGCATAGCATACTGTATCTGAAACTAAGCATGAATACTGAACTGGTAATGCATATACATCTAACTGGTCATGAACTCAAATCATGAAACTTAACTGAGATAATTAACTGAAACTGAAACTAAGTTAGTGTTTCCATCACTGATTACATATTTGGAAAACTATATATAATAATAGATGAAAATACTAAACATGCTGCTGGGGCCCTGGCAACTGTACTTACTGTGCGCGCATCCCTACGAGACCCGGGATTGCAAGTTCCGAATCCAGCAGGGTTACTAGGTTATCTGAACCTAGGGACGACTGTGGGAGTCCAGCCCATGGATATCTGATCCAAGTACAGTGCCAACTGAATAAAAGTAAAATACTGAATACTGTTTTATTTTACTTTGCTGTTCTAGGTTATCTAAACCTAGAGCTAGGTTATCTGAACCTAGAGGCTACTGTGGGAGCCCACCCAATGGATATCTGATCCATATAGCTGTAATAACTGGTAATAAGCTGAATAAAATGTTTCTAATACATTTTACATGCTGTTAGGACGCCTACTGGTGCATCCTTCTGAACTGGGCATTCTACCGAATGCTTGGTGTGCACTGAGAGCACACCTTATAACTGAAAACTGTAAAACTACTAAACTAACGCCAAAACTAACAAGCGAGAGCAATTATACTGCAGGTGAGGGGTTTCTTACCTAAATCGCAAGGTTTTCTTACAATTCCTTTCGCTAGAAATTCCGGTGAAGACAAATTTCTCGACGATTCGCTCGCGTCCACGTGCTCTACTCGCGGAGGGAACTTCCTTGTGTTGAAATCGTTGCCGGATGGTAACCTTGGGACCCTAGGAAGAAAGCCCTAGCCTTTCCTTGATGTGGCGCCGAGAGAAGGAGGAAGAAAAGGAGGGGGCGGCGTGAATGGTCTCGGTGAAAGGGATTTGCCGAACCAAAATAAAATAACCCAACTCCATCTTAGGTTTATTATTTATATTAAGTGGTTTAATGAACCCAACTCTAATATAAATATATTTGGTTCTCCTTTCTTTCAGCACGGCCCTGCTGGGTTCACCGATTACTAAACTTATCCGTAAACCATAGGTCTCGGGTTCGATTTCCGCCTAAGCTATTTTACGGTTCCAATTATTTTTGCCACTTCCGCTACTCGGAAAATTCCGGAAAAATATCTAAAAATTCCACAAAAATCATAGAAAAATTCTAAAATAAATTTGGGAATTTTTTTCGGACTTTACAATCCCCCATACCTTATAAAAAGTTCGTCCCCAAACTTAAAACAATTCTGGGTACTTCTGTCTCATGCTGGCCTCTGTTTCCCAAGTCGCCTCTACTGCTGTGTGATTTTGCCAACTGACCTTGACTAATGGCACTTCCTTGTTCCGTAATTTCTTTACTGCTCGGTCTATTATCTGAATAGGCCGACTGTCATAGCTGAGATCATCACGGACCTGTACCAACTGGGGCTCAATCGCCTGGGTGGCGTCTGGAATATGCTTCTTCAGCATGGAGACATGAAATACGTTGTGGATAGCCGACATCTCCTGAGGTAGCTCTAGCTCATATGCTACTTTGCCCACTCTCTTCGTGATAAGGTATGGTCCCACATATCTGGGAGCTAGCTTGCCCTTCTTCCCAAAACGCATGACTCCCTTCATGGGAGCCACTCTGAGGAAAACTGTATCCCCAACTGAAAACTCTAGGGGTCTGCGTCGTGTATTAGCATAGCTCTTCTGACGGCTCTGTGCTGTCTCTATCCTCTGGCGAATCTGCTGTATGGCTGCTGTGGTATCTGCTACTAGATCTGTCTGCTTTAGTTCCTTCTGCTCACCACTCTCATACCAGCAGATTGGTGATCTGCACCTCCGCCCATAGAGTGCCTCATAAGGTGCCATGCCGATAGTGGCATAGCTGTTGTTGTATGCAAATTCCGCTAGACTCGGATATTTGCACCAACTTCCTTGAAATCTAGGGCACAAGCCGGAGCATATCTTCGAGTACCTGATTTACTCCCTCTGTCTGAGGATGGAAGGCTGTGCTGAATTTTAACTGGGTGCCCATAGCTGACTGTACACACTTCCAGAAGTGTGATGTAAATCTGCTGTCTCTGTCTGATATAATGGTTCGTGGGACTCCATGCAGCCTGACAATCTCCTTGAGATACAACTGAGCTAGCTGCTCCATAGAATAGGATATTCTGATAGCTAAGAAGTGGGCTAATTTAGTCAACCTGTCGACTATTACCCAGATGGCATCGAAACCATTCGTGGTTCTGGGTAATCCCCCTATAAAGTCCATAGAGATATCCTCCCACATCCATTCTGGATTCTGGATCGGCTGCAGAACTCCTCCTGGTCGTTGATGTTCTGCCTTAACCCTCTGACAGGTTAGACAGATGCTGACGTATCTGGCGATATCTCACTTCATCCCAGGCCACCAAAATCGTTTCTTTAGATCCTGATACATTTTGGTGGAACCAGGATGCATCGCATAGGGAGTCCTGTGAGCCTCGTCTAGAATCTGTTTTCGTAGTTCCTCTTGATCTGGAACACAAAGTCTGTCACCACAGTACACTACCCCACTGGCGGACACTCTGAACTCTCCACTTTCTGATTCTGCTAACCCTTGCTTGATTTTCTGTATTTCAGGATCCTGCTCCTGAGCTGTCTGAATATCATCAAGCAAGGTAGATGCTAAGGACATAGTGGAAAGCTGCCCGACTATAAGCTCGAGACTAAAAGCTGTAATCTCCTTCCTTAGGGGTGGTGACATAGCTGCTAAAGATAATAAGGTAGCACTGGACTTCCTGCTGAGTGCGTCTGCTACCTTATTAGCTTTCCCTGGATGGTAGAGGATATCTATGTCATAATCCTTGACCAGCTCTAACCATCTGCGCTGTCGCATATTCAGATCCTTCTGAGTAAAGAAATACTTCAGACTCTGATGATATGTATACACTCTGCACTGAGCTCCGTATAAATAATGTCTCCAAATCTTGAGAGCGAACACCACTCCTGCAAGCTCAAGGTCGTGAGTAGGATAGTTCCTCTCATAATCCTTGAGTTGCCTGGAGGCATAGGCGATCACCTTGCTCTGCTGCATCAGTACTGCTCCTAATCCCAATTTAGAGGCGTCACTGTAGATGTCGAAGCGGTCTGTGTTTTCTGGTATAGCTAAAATAGGAGCACTGGTCAATCTCCGTTTTAGTTCGCTGAAGCTGTTCTCGCAGTCCTCTGTCCACTGAAATTTCTTGTTCTTCCTGGTGAGAGCTGTCAGTGGGGAGGCTATCCTGGAGAAGTCCTCTACGAATTTTCTGTAGTAGCCTGCTAATCCTAGAAAGCTTCTGATTTCACTGGCGTTCCTGGGTCTCTTCCAGTTACTTACTGCTTCTATCTTGCTGGGATCTACCATAACACCATCCTTGGAGATGATGTGACCGAGAAAGGCTACCTGGTCTAGCCAAAATTCACATTTCGTGAATTTGGCGTACAGCTGGTTCTGCTGAAGGATCTGCAAAACTGTCTTCAGATGCTCTGCATGGTCCTCCTGAGTGCCTGAATAGATAAGAATGCCATCGATGAACACGATGACAAACTTGTCTAAGTATTCTCTGAATACTCTGTTCATGAGGTCCATGAAAGTAGCTGGAGCATTTGTCACGCCGAAAGGCATGACTACGAACTCATAATGTCCGTATCTGGTCCTGAAAGCTGTTTTAGGTATATCACCTTTCTTGACTCTAACCTGGTGATATCCTGATCTGAGGTCAATTTTAGAGAACACTGTGGCTCCCTTTAGCTGATCAAACAGGTCATCTATCCTGGGGAGAGGGTACCTGTTTTTAATTGTGACCTGGTTCAAGGCACGGTAGTCTATGCATAGGCGCATGCTTCCATCCTTCTTCTTCACGAACAACACAGGTGCTCCCCATGGTGAGTGGCTAGGGCATATGAAACCCTTGTCAAGAAGCTCCTATAATTGCTCCTGAAGTTCCTTCAGTTCTGCTGGAGCCATGCGGTACGGTGCCTTGGAAATTGGATTTGTGCCGGGAATGAGCTCTATCTCAAATTCAATCTCCCTGTCTGGTGCGAAGCCTGGTAGCTCTTCAGGGAAAACTGCTAGGTAGTCACAAACGACTCGAACCTCTGATAGCTGTTGGTTCTTGTCCTAGCTGGTGTTGACTACATTTGCTAAAAATCCCATGCATCCTGAATCCAATAGCTGCTGTGCTTTCAATGCTGAGAGAAACCTCCTGGCTTTTCTCTTTGGTTTTCCTATGTACTCAAACTGTACTCCTTCTTCAGGTTGGAATATGACATTTTGTTTACGGCACTCTATAGAAGCACCGTATTTGATCAGAAAATCCATTCCAAAGATGACATCGTAGTCAGTCATTTCTAGCACTAACAGATCACCAGAAAGTTCTCTGTCTGCTATAATGATTGGCACTGCTCTGAGCCAGTGCGTAGATGCTATAATGTCTCCTGAGGGTAGTGTTGTCAGAAACTGACTATTGAGTAACTCTGGAGGTGTTGCTAATTTCTTGGCAAACACCCTGGATACATAAGAGTGGGTTGCCCCAGTATTGAATAAGACAATTGCATTATGCTGTAAAATACTGATCTGACCTGTGACAACTGTCGAGGCATTTGCTACGTCCTCTCTGGTCAGTGAGAAAATCCTGGCATTTGTGATAGCTGTGGGGGCTTCTAATCTGCCCTGACTGATCTGTGGACCATCTAAGGCAGCATACATCTGATGTAGCTGCGCTGGCTGAGCTCCATACTGTATCGGCTGAGGCTGAGGAAGATTGTTCTTGTTCGGGCACTGCTTAGCCATGTGCCCTTCCTGTCCACATTCAAAACAACCTCGCGTACCCTTGCGGCAAACTCCTGGATGATGTTTCCCACAAATAGCACACTTGGGATGCCTGGAATGTTTTCCAGCCGGTCCCCCTTTTGCGTTTCCCCTTCCAGTTGGAGCTATGTCCCTGTTGTTTCTGCTGAGTACCTGAGCCAGCTTGTCCCTTGGCCTCTGTGGAAACCTGCTTCTGCTGGGTGATGCTGTGCTGATAGTGCTCAGTGATCAAAGCACTACTCACTAGCTCCTCTGTGGTTTGTGGCCTATGAATGCCACCAGCCACATTCATTGCGATCTCTGGTCTGAGCATCTTCAGCATCAACCGTACTCGTTCCTTCTCTGTGCTGACTAGTTCTGGACACAGACGGGCCAACCTGTTGAATTTCTTCACGGCTTCCTGTACTGATAGGTTGCCCTGACGAAATTCTGTAAACTCGTCATAGTGTCAGTTCGTGACTTGCATGTGAAAGAATTCCTCGAAGAATTCTTTCTCGAAGTTGGCCCATGTCATCTGGTTTACTGGCCACTTCGATTTAATCCGCTCCCACCACATGCGTCAGTCTCTGTTAAATGTAGGAGGCACACTTCACCTTTCGTGCTCGCCGCCTAGAAGCTCCATTGTGCTTTCCAGTGTTTTAAACCATGCCCGAGCATCCCATGGTTCACTGGTGCCTGAGAAGTTCTCGGGCTTAATTCTCTGCCACCGGATAAGGTAAGCTTCTCTCTTAGCCCCTGCTACTGGGGCCGCTCGGACTGGTACTGGAGGAGTCTGCTGGTTAGCCTTTAAGGAGGCTATCTCCTGCTGCTGTTCAGCTAACTGCTGCTGTAGCTGAGCCACTAGTGCTGTAAGGTCTGGGGGAGGCACTGAACTGCCTGCCTCTTGCTGGGGCTCAGCCGCTGATGCTTTCTTAGCTGGACGTCCTCGTACCATTTTCTAAATAGCAGAGAATACATATATATATAACTAGGCTATCATGTTATAGTTAACTACTGGTAACATGTTAAATACTATTACTGTAAACATGAATTAATTAACTACCAACATGAGAGCAAATATGAAAGCACATATAACTGATATGAAAGCTGAAAACAAAACTGAGTGAGAGATGTTCTTACTTGGAAGCTGTAGGCACAATGCTGATTTGTGTGTAGGAAGTGAGGAACTTGCTCTGATACCACTCTGTAACGACCCGACTCCTGAGTACTAAGCTGTGAGCCGGATCGCTACATTAACTACTAAAGCTACTGTGCCGTACTGTGCGGAAAACTGGGTAAAATAAAAATTTCACTAACTGACTCTGTTGATCTGACAACTGATACACCCATGCTGTTATAAGGAAGGATTCAGGGCCATTTCCGATTGGTGTACATGTGCTAAGGAGGATACTTGACCTCCCATCTGAGCTAGGAACTCAAATCTAACTTCCCAGCTAGCTATTGATCGATCCACGGATCGATCAAAGTTGCTACGATTCTGTGCCCTGCTGGATCGGTCGGCAGACCGATCTAGGTGTGTCTGGATCGGTCTGCAGACCGACCCAGGCACCTGGAAACGCTGGGTTGCCTTCTGTTCGATGCTGGGTCGGTCGGCTGACCGATCCAGGGAGATACAGTAGGCTACTGTATCCATCTGGATCGGTCGGCTGACCGATCCAGGAGAAGGAATGGCACTGGATCGGTCTGCTGACCGATCCAGGTTCTAATAATCTGAAACGAAATCAGCATCCCTGATTTTCAGCACTGATTCGTGCCAAACCTCACACTAGCACTATCTAATGCATAATAAACATTCTAGCAACATGTAGTAACAATTCTAAACTTAAGATAAAGCAAGGTTTACTGGTTCACGGCATTTTAACAACTTAAAGTGCATAAAGGTATGAATTTCTAAAAGTTCTAATTGCTTAAAACATGAGACTAAACCAAATAACTGAAAAGTGCTAAGGTAAATGCTAAATCCCCAGAGGGTCTTTTATTCCAGTTCCTTCCACACACATCCTCATCTGCATTGACCTCCATCCTCCACTGCTAATCCATTTTCCTTTTTCCTGTATCTGCAGTATAAGGAAAATAGTATCTGTAAGCTTTAAGCTTAGTAAGAAACCATCTACCTCACAAAAACATGCAACGATGCGATTATGTTTTTAAAACATGCTATTTGAAAATTGAACTGAGCATGGCAACAGGGCATGGCATACAAACATGTACTGAACTGATCATGGCATACAAACAAGCTGAGCATAGCATACTGTATCTGAAACGAAGCATGAATACTGAACTGGTAATGCATATACATCTAACTGGTCATGAACTCAAATCATGAAACTTAACTGAGATAATTAACTGAAACTGAAACTAAGTTAGTGTTTCCATCACTGATTACATATTTGGAAAACTATATATAATAATAGATGAAAATACTAAACATGCTGCTGGGGCCCTGACAATCAGTATTTATCGCGGCGTCCCTACGAGACCCGGATTGCAAGTTCGAATCCAGCAGGTTACTAGGTTATCTCGAACCTAGGGACGATCAGGGAGTCCACCATGGATATCTGATCCAAGTATAGTGCCAACTGAATAAAAGTAAAATATTGAATCCTGATTTTATTTTGGTTTTCTAGGTTATCTAAACCTAGAGCTAGGTTATCTGAACCTAGAGGCTACTGTGGGAGCCCACCCAATGGATATCTGATCCATATAGCTGTAATAACTGGTAATAAGCTGAATAAAATGTTTCTAATACATTTTACATGCGGTTAGGACGCCTACTGGTGCATCCTTCTGAACTGGGCATTCTACCGAATGCTTGGTGTGCACTAAAAGCACACCCTAAAATTGAAAACTGTAGAACTACTGAACTAATGCCAAAACTAACAAGCGAGAGCAATTATACTGCAGGTGAGGGGTTTCTTACCTAAATCGTAAGGTTTTCTTACAATTCCTTTCGCTAGAAATTCCGGTGAAGACAAATTTCTCGACGATTCGCTCGCGTCCACGTGCTCTACTCGCGGAGGGAACTTCCTTGTGTTGAAATCGTTGCCGGATGGTAACCTTGGGACCCTAGGAAGAAAGCCCTAGCCTTTCCTTGATGTGGCGCCGAGTGAAGGAGGAAGAAAAGGAGGGGGCGGCGTGAATGGTCTCGGTGAAAGGGATTTGCCGAACCAAAATAAAATAACCCAACTCCATCTTAGGTTTATTATTTATATTAAGTGGTTTAATGAACCCAACTCTAATATAAATATATTTGGTTCTCCTTTCTTTCAGCACGGCCCTGTTGGGTTCACCGGTTACTAAACTTATCCGTAAACCATAGGTCTCGGGTTCGATTCCCGCCTAAGCTATTTTACGGTTCCAATTATTTTTGCCACTTCCGCTACTCGGAAAATTCCGGAAAAATATCTAAAAAATCCACAAAAATCATAGAAAAATTCTAAAATAAATTTGGGAATTTTTTTCGGACTTTACACATTGCTAATATCTAGTCTGGGTCTGGTAGGACTTCTTCTATAGTCTTGGGTTCAATTTTAGATATAAGGGCTATTTGACTTAAGTTTCTATAAGGTGACCTAGTTCAAACTCCTAGGGTTGGGTCACCCAAAATTTGGTCAGATGGGTGATTGGTACTTATTCTTTTAATTTTAGTATTTTTTCATTTTCTACTAAGTTGCAAAAGGTTTTAAAGATTTCATAAGTTTCATCTTTAGTTTTTAGAAATTTTACCCAAGTAAATCTTTAGTAATCTGTTGGATCGTGTAATTTGATAAAGGGGGGGGGGGGTGAATATCAATTTGAATCGTCGAAAAGAATATTGAGACGTAACAGAAAACATGAAAATAAAACAATGCTAACATGAACCTTTTTTACTTGGTTCGGAGCCTTGGTCGACTTCTACTCTAAGGTCCGCACTTGTTGAGTGCTTTCGTTGGGCAATCCATTAGCAATTTGAATAATTTTTTTCAATTGAAAGTGCAGTTGCTTTAAAGAAAGAATACTGACAACCAAAAAAGAAATAAGAACGAGGCGCGTTGTTGGAGGAGCTTTCGCATCGTTGCAGGAGCGTAGCATGGCAGAGCAAACGTTGGAAGATCTTATTGTTCATTGTTCTTTGCTCCCAGGGTGCACCCTCCTTATATAGGAGGCTCGGGGCGCTCGGATCCCTTCCGGGCGCCTGGAGTGTGATGTAGCCTGTCTAACGAGAGCACTCCACATTGTGACGTGTGTTGGAGATAATTTTTGCACTCCGGGCGCCCGGATCCCTTTCGGGTGCTTACCTCAACTTACCTGCCACTCCCCTCCAGTGACTTACCTCAACTTACCTGCCAAACATCCGGTCAGCTCTTCGACCCGTCTGGACTTTGTGTCAACTATTAGGTCAGCCCGTCGACCTAGCTGGACTTCATGCCAAATGTCAGGTTAGCCCTTCGACCCATCTGGACTTCGTGTCAGCTATCAGGTCAACCCGTCGACCTAGCTTGACTTCTTGCCAGACGTCAAGTCAGCCCGTCGACCCATCTGGGCTTCTCCTTCACACTTGGTCAAAGTGTTAGATTAATATAAAGCTAACTTAACCTGCTTTGTTATTCATCAAAACTTGAGTTAGACCGTTAGTGCTAACCGCACGAACAATCTTTCCCTTTTTGATGCAATGACAACCTGGGTTAAGTTAGTGAAAAATTATGCAAGTAAAATAATCATTGATAAGGTTTTTAAGTTAGTCTTATTTGATATTTCGTTGTTTTGTTTTAACTAACTTAAGCCACCTAACCCTCCCCCTTTGACATTCATCAAAAAGTAACACAGAATATCCAAAAATAAGCGGTCTAAGGAAGTAAAAGATAATGCAAAAAGCATTTCAATTAAGGTCAGATTAACTTGGGGGAGTCTAAAGTAGAAAACATAGAAAACTTTTATTTTTAGCTTTCTCAAAAAAATAGCTAAGTTTTTAAAAGTCCAAATTTTAACTTATTGGATAAAATTAATTTTCAAAATTAAGTTTTGTAAAATCTAATTTTCAAATCCAATTTTCAAAACTAAGTAAGATCCATTTTGTAAAGTCTAATTTTCAAAACCAATTCAAAAACTAAGTAAAAAAAAATCAACTTAGTTTTTATAAAAGTTAGTTTTAATTAATGTTCCCCCTGAACCTGACAGTATTTTAAAAATCTATTGAAAATATTTGCAAAGAGAATTTAAAGTATATATATATATATATATATATATATATATATATAAAATGAGGTAGGACTTTCAAAAAAAATTTAAAAAGAAGTTTTATAAGGAATAATAAAAAAAAACTAAGGGATTTTAAAGAGAAGTTTAAGTAAATTAAAAATTGATCCTTTCCCTGAATTTATTACTCCCCTTGAATTTATTACTCCCCTAATTTTATTACTTCTCCTGATTTTATTACTCCCCTAATTTTATTACTTCTCCTGATTTTATTACTCCCCCTGAATTTAATACTAAGGTTTGGGTATGTTAAATTTTATACCCTTGACAAATTCTTCTACCTAAGTGTTTTGATAAAGTTTATTATTTACATAATTATCTTTATATACTTGTTATAATTGTTCATCATTAATCTATTATACTGAAGATAATTATATTTAGGTGTATTAAGTTAAATTTTAGTTTAAGGTTAAAAATAGTTTGTTACTAATTCAATAGCATTTAATCATTATCAATAGTTTATTGATTAGCTTTTACTTAATTTACCAAATTAATATCTATTTGGATAATTTAAATGAGTTAATAATTTAACTTTTCACTTACTTCATTCTGGATTTAAAGTTAGTATTAATTCAAAGTTAAATTTATTTAAGTTAACAAATCAAGTTAAGTAAGGTTCAATTTAAGTCAACCTTTAATTAAGGTAAATTATGATTTAATTAAAGTAGTTAACATTTCAATGTAAAGTTAAGTTTGATTTAAAATAATTTAGAGTAGAGTTAATGTTTTGATTAGGTTAAATCTAGAAACTATTCAAGTCAACCTTAGTTTTCGATTAAGGTTAGAGATATTTGAATTTTAGTTATTTAATTATTAATTATTAAAGTAAGTTTAAATTTAAGTTACTTGAATTTTGATTAAATAGTTATTAATTAAGATTTAAGCTTTTAAGTTAGGTTTCTAAGTTTTAAAATAAATTTCTTTAAGGATTTCTAAAATAAATTTTAAAAGGATATAAAAATATTTTTAAAATATGTTTAATATTAATTAATATATGTTTAATTCAGTTTTGATTTTAGATTTAAATTAGTGGTTAATTTAATTTTAATTTTAAATTTAAGTTTAATTTAAATTTAAATTTTAAGTTTTAAATATAAGATTTCATTTTAATTTTAAGTTTTAATTGTAGTTTTAATTTAAATTTAAGTTTATTTTAAGTTTTGAGTTTTAAGTGTTAAGTATAATTTTAAATTAAGTTAAGTATTAGTTAAATTAATTTAAAAATTGTTTTCATGTTATTTTTTTTAAATAATTTTTTTAAAGTTAAAATAATTTTAAAATACTTTTTTAAGGTAAACGAATTTTTAAAATAATTTTTAAGTTAATTTTTGAAATAAATATTAAAATAATTTTTAAGATAATTTTTGAAATAATTCTTAAAATGATTTTTGAAATAATTTTCAAGATAATCTTGAAATAATTTTTAAAATAATTTTAAAGATAAATATTTTAAGTTAAAATAATTTTTTAAAAATAATTTCTTAAGGTAAAATAATTTTTAAAATAATTTAAAAATGATTTTTAAGGTGTTTTTAAAATAGTTTTTAGAAATAATTTTTAAAAGGTTTTTAAAAATATTTTAAAATAATTTTTTAAAAGAATTATTAAAATGATTTTTAAAATATTTTAAAATAATTTTATGAAAAGATTTTTTAAAAGAATTTTTAAAAAAATATTTAAAATTATTTTTAAAAAGATTTTTCAAATATTTTTAAAAAAAATTGAAAGGATTTTAAAGAATTTTTAAAAGAATTTTTAAAAAGTTTTATAAAATATATTATTAAATAATTTTTAAAATGATTTTAAAATAATTTTTAAAAGATTTTTAAAAGAAGTTTTTAAAATATTCTTAAAATGATTTTTAAAATATTTTTAAAATTTTTTAAAGTATTTTTAACATTTTTAAAAGTATTTTTAAAATGAATTTTAAAATAAATTTTAAAGGATTTTTAAAATGATTAGTAAAATGATTTTTAAATAATTTTAAAAAGATTTTTAAACAGATTTTCAAAATAATTTTTAATATGTTTTTTTAAATAATTTTTCAAACAATTTTTAAAATATTTTTGAAAATAGTTTTAAAAAGATTTTATAATGATTTTTTAAATAATTTTTAAAGGATTTTTAAAATTATTTTTACAATAATTTTAGAAAGGATTTTTAAATTTCTTTTTAAAATATTTTCGAATAAATTTTAATATCATTTTAAAAATAATTTTTGAAATAATTTTTAAAAGTATTTTTAAATTGATTTTTAAAATAATACTTAAAAGATGTTTAAATAATTCGTAAAATGATTTTTTAAATAATTTTTAAAGGATCTTTTAAATAATTTTTAAAATATTTTAAAATAATTTTTAAAATGATTTTTTAAATGATTTTTAAAATAATATTTAAAAGGATTTTTTAAATGATTTTTTAAAAGAATTTTTTAAAAGGATTTTTAAAATATTTTTTAAAATAATTTTTTAAATTGATTTTTTTAATTACAATTTAAAAGATTTTTAAAATTATTTTTAAAATAATTTTTAAAAGGATTGTTTAAATGATTTTCAAAATAATTTTTGGAAGAATTTTTAAAAGGATTTTTAAAAGAATTTTTTAAATGGATTTTTTATTTTTTTTTAAAATTTTTTTAAAAGATTTTAAAATAATTTTTAAAATGATTTTAAAATAATTTTTAAATTGATTTTTTAAATAATTTTAAAATGGGTTTTTAATTTATTTTAAAATAATTTTTAAAAGTGTTATTTTAAAATAATTTTTTGAAGATTTTTTAAAAAAATTTAATATGATTTTTTAAATAAATTTTAAAAGGATTTTTAAAATGATTTTTTAAATAATTTTTGAAAGACTTTTTAAAAGGATTTTTAAATAGATTTTTTTATAATAAATTTTAAGTTAAGAGATTTTTTAATATAAATTTTAAATCAAAATAATTTAATTTAATTTTTTTAATTTAATTTAATTTAATTTAGTTTAATTTAATTTGATTTATTTTAATTTAATTTAATTTAATATAATTTAATATAATTTTCTTTTAATTTAATTTAATTGAATTTATTTTAATTTAATTTAATTTACTTTTATTTTAAGTAGATTTAATTTAATTTGATTTAGTTCGATTCAATTCGATTTGTTTTGATTTGATTTGATTTGGTTCAATTCAGTTTGAAGTCCTTAGTCATCTCACCGATCTATGTTTTCAATCAGGGAACCTGTAATTTTTGTGAGATGAAGTTAAGTTCAATTTTTAGTGTTAGCTAGAGCCCTAGAGTCAATCATTTGATGATTATATTTTTGGACTTGTTGTATCATATTCTATATAAATAAAGGCATTTGGTTTTTTGGTTATTATACTTACTTGTATTGGTGCCAAATAAACTAAGTATAATAACATCCTTGAGTAGAAGGTTCTTACCTATATCAATCGATTGGTTGAATCGATAGTGAGATGATATAGGAAACACTACTCTTAATCATTCCTAGTCGAGTATTAACATTCAGGGACAATGTTAATGCAATAAGACTAGCATGTAGGTCAACTCGATGACTCGATCTCACAAGTCATGGATATAGAGATATCAAGTTGACACATGGGTATATATTAGAGAATGTATACTGAATGACCCGCCATGAGTGTAACGCCCGAAAATTCTCAAAACTATATTAGAAATATTCTATAATTATTCTGGAATTTTCAGGTATTTTTTCGGAATTTTTAGGATACGGAAGTAGCAAAAATAAATAGAAAACGAAAATAGCCTACGCGGGAATTAAACCCGAGACCTAACGAACCCTATGACTTATAGATAGCTTTAGTAAACCAAGTGAACCCAGCAGGGCCGTGCTGAAAGAAAAGGGAGGCAATTAAATTTATATTAGAGTTGGGTGAAATTAACCACTTAATATAAATAAGAAATTATTAAGTGAGGGTTTTGTTTTTTATCGGCAACCTCTCTTTTCCTCACCCTAGCCACGCCGCAACCCTCCCTTCTCCTCTCTTCCTCTCGGCGCCAACCACAAGAACAAGCAAGGGTTCTGTCCCAAGGGTTCCAAGGGCACGAGGACGCTCCCCTCCGCGAGAGGAACGCATAGACGCGAGAAGATCGTCGAAGAGATCTCTCCTCCGTGAAACCTAGCGATTAGAATCGTAAGAAATTACGAACAAGAGGTAAGAAACCCCTCACCTGCAGTATAAGTAGCTTCCGTGTGAATTTCATGTTTTAGTTTAGTAATATGTAGACTTTCGGCACAAAGATGCGAATTAGTGCATACTAAGTGTTCGATTAAATTATTTAGCATAGAAAAATGCAACTTAGGCATTTTAATAACACAGTAAATGTAATAGAAGTATTTAAATAGTTTAGTTAGCCTTGCCACAGCATATATGGGACTACGGTCCAATGGGTGGGCACCCACAGTCGCCTCTAGGTTCAGATAACCTAGTAGAAGCAAGGTAAATTAATTAGCTATGATTCAGTATTTTATTTTCAGTAGTGGCACTGTACAGGATTAGATATCCATTGGGCTGGGCTCCAATAGTCGGTTCCTAGGTTTAGATAACCTAGTAAACCTTGCTAAATTCGGGATTTGCAACCCCGGGTTTAGTTGAGGATGCGCGCATAGCATGTACAGTTGCCAGCAGTATGATTATGTATTTTAATCTATTATAATATGGTTTTTCAAAACTCACAAAGATCAGTTATGTTAGTTGAGTTTGAATTCAGTTCCAGACTAGTTTAATTCATGTTCAGCTCAGTTTTCCTTGTTATTACACATGATAGTTATGGTTAGCTTTGTATGCCATGTTTTGGTGTTTATGTTCAGTTTTATTACACATGTTTAGATGATAGTATGCCATGACTAGTTTGATTTTTATGTATGATAACATGCCATGTTTAACATATTCAGTTTGTATTTCAAATAGCATGTTTTAAAAGCATATTGCATCGAATGCATGTTTTAGTGAGGTAGATGGTTTCTTACTAAGCTTTAAGCTTACAGATACTTTTTCCTTATACTGCAGATAAGGGTAAAGGGAAAATGGACTAGCGGAGGCTGGAGGACAATGCGATGAAGATGTGTGTGGAAGGAACTTGGAATAAAAGATCTTAGGGATCTAACAAGCTTTATTTATGCATTAGAACTTTCAGCAAAATTAGTTAACTGTTAGAACCTTATTATTATTCATATAGTACATTTGCATGCCATAAATTAGTGAACCATGCGTGGTATCATGTTTAAAGTGTTAGCTAATACATGTTAAAAATGTTTCTAGCTGTTATAGACTTGTTGTGTATGAGTTGGGCACGAAATAGTGCTGAAATCAGGGGTTCTAATTTGAAATCAGAAACCCAGATCGATCTACAGATCGATCAGAATTAGGTTGTGCCACTGGATCGGTCAGCTGACCGTTCCAGTCGCGAACAGAGAGTTTATGGGTCGGTCAGCTGACCGATCCAAATGCGATCAGGGAAGTATAAAGCTCACTGATCGGTCAGCCAACCGATCAGTGAGCCATTGGATCGGTCTACCGACCGATCAGTGTACTCCTGAATCGGTCGGTAGACCGATCCAGCCGCATACAGAAGCAAGATAGCTTGTGGGTCGGTCAGTCGACCGATCCAGAGTTTTTCCCTGTGCTAGTATCAAGCTGGATCGATCACTGGATCGATCCAACAGCCCAATCGATGATGGATCGATTGGAATGCCTGGTTACAGCTAGCAGGACAACCGAGAGGCATAGATTATCTTCCCAGCATGTGTACAACTCCTAGGTACACCTAGAACATTAAGTTCAGGTTTTATAGTAATCAGTTTAGTAAAATTTTAATCAATCCAGATTTTCGCAATAGTAATTTAGCACAGCATAATGTGACGATCGGCCTTACAGCCTAGTCAGTAGAAGGCGGGTCGTTACAATGAGAAAGTATCATGGATCGTTATATGAGTGTCATATGCTTTCTCATGTGGCTATTAGTATGACTACTAGTCCTTAGACCTGAAGTCACCATGGATCCCTACATAAGGAGTTATGTACTTTGGTTTCGTCAAACGTCATCCGTAACTGGGTGGACTATAAAGGCGATTACTGGGTATGTAACGAATTATGCAGAGGGATGTGAGTGATGTAGATGGGATCTATCCCTCCTATATGACGGGAGTGACATCGATATTCTTGATAGAGTGAGACCACGAAGTGCATGACCATGCCCAAATGAGTCAATATGAGATATTGAGCTCATTTGATTGAGTGAGTCTACTTGGAGTTCAAGATTTAGATTGGTCAGAGGATGACACAGTCTATGTCTCACATTAATCAATCTAGATGTCTAGGATAGAAGGACACTTGTCATATATTGTGAGGAGTCACAATTAGTAGTCACAAGGTGATGTTGGATCTCAACATTCTTGTAACTTGGGTAGTAATGATGTGTTGCTAGATACCGCTCATTACTTATGCTCCTAAATGGGTTTAGGGGCATTGCCAATGTTACAAGAACCTATAGGGTCACACACTAAGGACAATTAGATGGAGATTAGGTTCATATGATGAACCAAGAGGATTAGATTCATTTGATGAATCAAATTGGATTAAGAGTAATCCAAATTGGGCTAATTGAGTTGGACTCAAGTTGATTCATGTATTCAATGAGTCTAATTTAGATTATGACTCATTAAATTAACTTAATTTAATGAATTAGATTCATTATATTAAGTTGGCTTGAATCAAATGGTTAGATTATATCAACCATGGAAGAGATTTGGTCAAGTTTGACTTGACTTGAGAGGAAGAGGAAGAGTCAAGTTTGACTTGACTAATTGCCACATCATTAGTGAGATGGCAAGATGTGGACCAATGATGATGCTCCACATCATCATGGTGTGCCACCTCATGGAGGTTACAAGCCTCTTTTCCCATTAATGTGGCCGGCCACATTAAATGAGTGGGAGTTACTCATGTGACCGACCACACAAGAGAATGAATAAAAATGAATTTTCATTCAAGATTCATTCAATCCATCTTCTTCCTCTCAAGCTCTCCTTCTCCCTCTTCTCCTCTCTTGCCGTGACCTATCAAGGTGCTAGCACACCTTCGTTTCGGTCTTTCTTCACCTAATTAGTTCGTGTGGATACTGTAAGACCGTTAGATTCGATAGAGGGGGGGGGGGTGAATATCGATTCGAAAATATCGAGTATAAACGCAGCGGAAAAGTAAAATAGACACAATGGTTTTACTTCGTTCGGAGCCTGTGACGACTCCTACTCGAAGGCCCGTGGTCCTTGACCACTTTCGTTGGGCAATCACTAGCAATTCGAAATGATGATTACAAAAGAACCGTACAGGGAATGCTAATGAAAACTGAAAACAAATACCGACAAAAAGGGAAAAGAATGGAGCGTAGTGTCGGAGCTTTGTTGGCGTCGCACTGAACGTCGAGCAGCAAGACCAGCAGTAGAAGAGTTCTCAGCTTGATTGATTGATTCTGAAGCTCCTGCCTGGGGCTTCTTTTATATGCTGTTCCGGGCGCCTGGAATGTGACGTAACTGCTCAAACCGAGATGCTCCACGTGGCGACGACTTGGCTGGATAGAATTCGCCTTCCGGGCGCCCGGACCTCCGGGCGCCCGGATCCCCTCCGGGCGCCCGGACCACCTTGTTCCAGAAAACTCCCTTTTCCTGCAAAACAAAGTTAGTTCGAGGCAAATATACATCCTGTAAGACAGATTGTTAGCATAGTTAAAGTTCAACAGATGGATAAAAAGAGTATGACTTAGATTCCGTCTTTCCGAGATCGGAATCTAGTCACGATCTCGACTTAGACATCCTAAATGGATCTAAGCCAGATCGACGCCTAATGTCCCCTTCCCGGGAACGCGTCCTCACAGTCACTCTCCTCCAGTGACTTACCTTACTTACCTGCCAGACGTCCGGTCAGCCCGTCGACCCGTCTGGACTTCTCGCCAGCTATCCGGTCAGCCCGTCGACCTAGCTGGACTTCTCGCCAAGCGTCCGGTCAGCCCGTCGACCCGCTTGGACTTCTCGCCAAGCGTCTGGTCAGCCCGTCGACCCGCTTGGACTTCTCGCCAGCTATTCGGTCAGCCCGTCGACCTAGCTGGACTTATCCTGCACACTCGATCAGAGTGTTAGATAACAACGAACCTAACTTAACCTGATTTGTCATTCATCAAAACCTGAGTTAGACCGTTAGTGCTAACTGCACCAACAATCTCCCCCTTTTTGATGGAATGACAACCTGGTTAAGTTAGTGATAAATATATGCAGAAATCAAGCATGATTTTCGAGGTTTTTAAGGTTTTAAGTTAGTTTTTCAAGTTGCCATTTAGTTGTTCTAACTTAACCACCTAACCCTTCCCCTTCGGCATTTATCAAAAAACACAAGGGTGAACAATCATAGTGTAGAGTTACTGTAAAAATCTGAGTTTGGTTCAAGAAAACAATTTTCAAAGTTAATCAAGCTAAATTTGAAAAAATTCAGGCTAATTTGATAAAAGCGAAATTTGGAAAGTTTAATTTTCAATAGTTAACTTTTAAAATCAGGTGTGAAAATTAGGTGGGATTAAACTTCCAAGTTTTTCAAATACTTAGTTAAATTTTAACTCTTTGTAAACTGATGTTCAACCACATAACATATTAATTAATTTCTCCCCCTGAACTTGATACTAAAATTTAAACAGCTGTCTAACCAATTAGTTACTAACTAACTATCAGAAAATGGTAGTTTTCACTTGGTTAGTCAGATTAAGTTGATTATAAGCAGTCAGTGTTTGACTTGACTGATGAACTTAATCTGATTACTGTCTGATTTGTATTTAACGTCCAGACTTATGCTGATGCACTGAGATAAGCATCTTAAGTCCAGACAGTTGGCCTATGCATCTCACCCCTTTCTATGTTTGTCAAACACACGCAAGGTAAACGTAAAGTGTTGGTGAGATGCTCAAAAACTAGCCCTATGGGTGCATGCTTTCTATGGATTCCAAGCTAGTCTAAGGCCAAAACTATTTTTGAAAGTCTAAAAATGGAAGGTTTTGAAAACAAACAAATTTGACTTATAATTTGAAAGAGTGATTTTTGAAAACAATTTTGAAATTTAAAATTCCTAATCTATTGAGCACATTCCTAATTTTCGACGTAAGTTGCTAAACTCACTTTCAGGGAGTGGTTTTGTGAAAATGTCAGCTAAATTTGATTTGGACTCAATGTATTTGAGTTCAATATCACCTTTAGTAACATGATCCCTGATAAAGTGGTGCCTAACTTCAATATGTTTGGTTCTTGAATGATGCACAGGGTTCTTGGTTAAGTTAATTGAACTTATATTGTCAATTAATACTTTTACATCTGTAATGTTTAAGTTGAAATCTTTTAGAGTATGCATCATCCATAGTAATTGTGCAACACATTCACCTATAGCTATGTATTTTGACTCAGTTGTAGATAGAGTAACACAATGTTGCTTTCTACTAAACCAGCTAACAAGTGATGAACCTAATAATTGGCATCCTCCACTTGTGCTCTTGCGGTCTAATTTACATCCAGCATAATCTGAGTCAGAAGACCCTATTAGTTCAAAATTATTGGTTCTAGGATACCAAATTCCTACATTTGTTGTTCCTTTAAGATATCAAAAAATTCTTTTAACTTGTGTCAAGTGGGATTCCTTAGTACAAGTTTGGTATCTAGCACACATACTAACTGCAAATAAAATATCAGGTCGGCTTGCAGTTAAGTACAGTAGGCTACCTATTGCACTCCTATAATATTTTAGGTCAACTGATTTTCATTATCTAAAATTGTGTTCACTGCCATAGGTGTTTTTATTTCTTTTGTATTTTCCATTCTGAATTTTTTAAGTAATTCTTTAGTGTATTTGTGTTGATAAATGTAATTTCCCTCATTTGTTTGTTTGATTTGTAATCCTAAGAAATAAGTTAATTTTCCTACTAGGCTCATTTCAAATTCTTTTTCCATTAGATTAATAAATTCCTCTAAAAAATCTGAATTTGTTGAACCAAATATTATATCATCTACATAAATTTGTGCAATAAATATGTTTGAATTCAATGATTTAACAAACAAGGTTGGGTCAATTTGACCTTGTTTGAATCCTTTAGATGTTAAGTAGGATGTTAGCCTTTCATACCATGCCCTGGGTGCTTGTTTAAGTCCATATAATGCTTTCTTTAACTTAAATACATAATCAGGGTGTTCTAGACTTTCAAACCCAGGAGGTTGACCTACATAAACTTCTTCTTTTATTAGTCCATTAAGAAAGGCAGACTTAACATCCATTTGGTATAGTTTGAACCCCTTATGGGCTGCATAACTTAGTAACATTCTAATGGATTCTAATCTGGCTACTGGGGCATAGGTTTCATCATAGTCAAGTCCTTCAACCTGACTAAACCCTTTGGCAACTAGCCTAGCCTTATTTCTAGTGATTTCCCCAGTTTCACTTAATTTGTTTCTAAATACCCATTTTGTTTCTATTATTTTCTTGTTCTTAGGTGGTGGTACTAGGTCCCAAACTTCATTACGCTCAAATTGGGCTAGTTCTTCTTGCATGGCTATAATCCAGTCTGGGTCTAGTAGGGATTCATCTATAGTTTTGGGTTCTATCTTTGAAATCAAAGAGATTTGACTCAAGTTCCTAAAAGATGATCTGGTTTGAACCCTTAGGTCTGGGTCACCAATTATTTGATTGGTTGGATGGTTGGGATTCACTCTTATGGTTCTAGGGGGTTCATTTTCTTGATGTTGTTCCTCTTCTTCATGACTTAGAGTTTGGTTGGTTTCTGGAACAAATTCAGGTGGTTGTGTAAGTTCTAAGTTTTGTTTAGTTTCTTCAAATTTTACATTAGTAGTTTCTTCAATTTTTAAGGTAACCTTATTGTAAATTCTATAGCCTCTACTATTTAGGGAGTATCCTACAAAGATTCTATTTTCAATTTTAGAGGAGAATTTTCCTAAGTGTTCTCTTGTATTTAAGATGAAAACTGGGCACCCAAACACTTTAAAATATTTTATATTGGGTTGTTTATTATAAAACATTTCGAAGAAGGTTTTGTTATGGGTTTTATTTATTGTTGTTCTGTTCTGTACATAGCAGGCTGTACTGACAGCTTCTGCCCAAAGGTATTTAGGTAGGTTATACTCATTTAACATTGTTCTAGAGGCCTCAAGTAAGGTTCTATTTTTTCTTTCTACAATCCCATTCTGTTGGGGGGTTTTAGGACATGAAAATTCATGATGGTAACCATTTTTAAGGCAAAAACTGTTAAATTTGTGATTTTTAAATTCGCCCCCGTTGTCACTCCTGATTCTTTTGATTTTAATCCCTTTTTCATTTTCAATTTGTTTGCAGAAGTTTATAAAGATTTCACAAGTTTCATCTTTATGTTTTAAGAATTTTACCCAAGTAAACCTAGAATAATCATCTATAATTACTAAACAATATAAGTTTCCATTTATGGATTTGACTCCATGGGAGTCAAAAAGGTCTAAATGTATAAGTTCTAATATTGAGTTCGTTTGTGGTTGATTTGTTTGTTTGTGAGTGGATTTAGTTTGTTTGCCTTGTTGACAAGCATTACATATGGTTGAATCTAAGTTAGGTAATTTTGGTAAACCTCTCACAAGTCCATTTAGTTTGCTTATATTTCGAAAATTGGTGTGTGACATTCTTCTATGCCATAACCATGTTTCTTCTTTTTGTGTTAAATAACACTTATTGGAAGAAGTGGTTAAGTTGATGGCATAGATGTTGTCTTTTCTAAAACCTTTTAGGCTTATGGTAGGATTATCTAGATGTTTGATTAAACACTCTGTGGCTAGAAATTTGACCTTATACCTAGTATCACACAATTGACTTATGCTTAGAAGATTATATTTAAAATTTTCAACAAGTAAAACATTTGTAATTATAAAGTCTATTTTTAATTCAATATTACCTATACCAATTACCTTGAGTTTGCCGTTGTTTCCAAAGGCAACTGTTCCTAAGCTTTTGTAAGTGAGTTGCGTGAACTTGGTGTGATCTCCGGTCATATGTTTAGAGCAACCACTGTCCAAAATCCACTTGGTTTCCTACAGTAAGTGGGATTTAACGTTAGTCCTTTTAGTTTTAAGTTTTAAAATTGAAATTTTGGAAATTAAGTTTAAAATTTTGAAATTAATTTTTAAGTTAAAATTAAAATTTTGAAATTAATTTTTAAGTTTAAAATTAAAATTTTGAAATTAATTTTTAAGTTTAAAATTAAAATTTGAAATTAATTTTTAAGTTTAAAATTAAAATTTTGAAATTAATTTTTAAGTTAAAATTAAAAATTTTAACTTTAAAATTTAAGCCTTATTCATCTCACCCGATCTATATTATCAATCAGGGAATCCTATGATTTTGTGAGATGAAATTGGTTTGATTACAAAGTTTTGGTTTAACTTGTGTTAAATTCAGACTTAGCTTTGGTTTCCACAAATAGGCATTCTTCGGATAAACTTCTAAGCTTGGTGAGTCACATGGACATCATTAGAAGTAACCAACCTTTCGAGATTTTCCGAATAGTCCTATCCACGGAACTTAGTACCAAATCTTGGTCTAACTGGTTAGGATTCGTTTAAGGGTAGCTTCGGTCAGTTCCACTTGGCCAAATGCACCAGATCGAAGCCATATCTTTCTAGACATGCGATGCCCAAGCTTCCCTAACGTACTATCATCCAAAAACTTCACCAGTACCATGAGTCAAGTTAAACTTGATCTCTTTTTAACTAATCCTAATTACCCTGCCGGGTTAGTTTGTTTTGGGTTACCCTGTCGGGTAGGTTAGTTTTGGAGGTGCTAGCTATTCTGGAGCCTCCCCCTGAATTATTGGCCATTAATTTAGATTTTGGTTTTAGGTTTGTGTCGATTCTTTTTATAGTTATGGTTAACTTGGTGATAATTTTGTTGATTTTTAAAATGTTTAGATTTTGAATTTGATTTAGGTTTGTATTTTGGATTTTGGTTTGGTTTATTCGATTTTATATAATGTATTTTTTCTTTAGGTATATAATATTGATTAAGTCCTACTTGCGTGGTCAGACACGCTTTCGGAACCCAAGCTAGATTGGTTAATTTATATTGGGTTATTAATGATTTGAAGGTTTTATTTGAATTCGACTTATATCCTAGTCCGGTTTTATTATAACATGCTTTTTGATTATTTAGGATTAAGTCTAGATTTTTTGATCTTGTTGTGAATTTTTTTAACATTTCTTTTAAATTGTTAATCTCATTTTTTAATGATAAATTCTCCTCCTCAAGTGTTAGATCTTGAGTTGGATTTGAATTTTTATTTGTTCCTTGAGGTTTTGATTTTCCTCAAGAAGTGACTTGTTTTCATTTTCTACTTTAGTTAATTTACTATTTAAACAGGAAATAATTCTAAAAATTTTTTTGTTTAAATTAAAATATACCTCATTCGAGTCTTCGGAAACGAGTACGGACTCGTGGCTTGTTTCGGGTTTAGACTCGTCTTCATCTTCTGACTCGTCTTCTGTTTCAGCTTCGTGGGCCATCAGTGCGAGGTGGCTCTGCTGTTTCTGCTCTTCTTCTTCCGATTCGTCCGAGGAGTCGTCCCACGTTGCTTTGAGTGCCTTCTTTTTGGTTGGCTTCGGTTTGTCGAACTTCAGTTTTTGGCATTCGTTCTTGTAGTGTCCCTTTTTATTGCATCCATAGCAAGTCACGTTCTTTTGTTCTGAGGGAGAACTGATCTTTTGAAGGTCCTTTTTGCTGAAGCTCCTTTTTCTCCTGGTGAACATTTTTCTTACCAAGTTCACCAGGTGTTCTTCGTCTTCAGAATCTTGATCGGAGTCTTCTTCAAGTTCAGGCTTGCTTTTCTTTTCTTTGGAGGAACCTGCAAATAAGGCTATACATTTCTCGGCTCCAGCATTAGCTTGTTCGTGTAATTCCAATTCACAGAAAAGTTCATCTAACTTTAACTTAGAGAGATTTTTAGAAATTTTGTAGGCATCCACTATTGATGCCCACAAACTATTACGTGGAAAAGCGTTTAATGCGTACCTTATTAAGTCTCTGTTTTCCATCTGATGGCCTATCGCATGAAGCCCGTTGAGGATGTCCTTGATCCTCGCGTGAAGCTGATTCGCCGTTTCACCTTCCTGCATTTTTATATTAAAAATTTTATTTAAAAGCAAGTCTCGTTTGGTTACCTTGGCGTCGCTCGTTCCCTCGTGCAGCTCGATCAACTTGTCCCACAGCTCTTTAGCGTTCTTGTGTGGACCGACTCTGTTTAGTTCTTCTCTTGTCAATCCTCACTGTAGAGTGTTGATTGCTTTATTTTCTTCAAGTCAGCTGTCCAGTCTTCAGGATCCAGTATATTCCCGGAGGTATCTGTCGGAATCTTGTAGGGTCTCGTAACGCTCATCCATTGGCCGAAGTCTATTTTGAGGTAAACCTCCATGCGCTTCTTCCAGTATGGAAAGTCGTCCCCGTTGAAGAGTGGAGGTCGTACTGTGCTGAATCCTTCTTGTTGGGACATTCTGTGCACAGGTAAATAACCAAAAAATATCCCAAGACTTGGTCTTGGATTAGTAGTGCGGGAAGAGAAAAATAGAAAAAAAATCTAGATTCGTGTTGCACTAATTTAAGTTAACGATACACCAGTTTTAGAATTAATTGAAAGAAAAAATTCACCCCCTGTCTGATTGGTGGTTGCACCAAATCAGAGCGGTACCTGCTCTGATACCACTTGTAAGACCGTTAGATTCGATAGAGGGGGGGTGAATATCGATTCGAAAATATCGAGTATAAACGCAGCGGAAAAGTAAAATAGACACAATGGTTTTACTTCGTTCGGAGCCTGTGACGACTCCTACTCGAAGGCCCGTGGTCCTTGACCACTTTCGTTGGGCAATCACTAGCAATTCGAAATGATGATTACAAAAGAACCGTACAGGGAATGCTAATGAAAACTGAAAACAAATACCGACAAAAAGGGAAAAGAACGGAGCGTAGTGTCGGAGCTTTGTTGGCGTCGCACTGAACGTCGAGCAGCAAGACCAGCAGTAGAAGAGTTCTCAGCTTGATTGATTGATTCTGAAGCTCCTGCCTGGGGCTTCTTTTATATGCTGTTCCGGGCGCCTGGATTCCTTCCGGGCGCCTGGAATGTGACGTAACTGCTCAAACCGAGATGCTCCACGTGGCGACGACTTGGCTGGATAGAATTCGCCTTCCGGGCGCCCGGATCCCTTCCGGGCGCCCGGATCCCCTCCGGGCGCCCGGATCCCCTCCGGGCGCCCGGACCACCTTGTTCCAGAAAACTCCCTTTTCCTGCAAAACAAAGTTAGTCCGAGGCAAATATACATCCTGTAAAACAGATTGTTAGCACAGTTAAAGTTCAACAGATGGATAAAAAGAGTATGACTTAGATTCCGTCTTTCCGAGACCGGAATCTAGTCACGATCTCGACTTAGACATCCGAAATGGATCTAAGCCAGATCGACGCCTAATGTCCCCTTCCCGGGAACGCGTCCTCACAGTCACTCCCCTCCAGTGACTTACCTTACTTACCTGCCAGACGTCCGGTCAGCCCGTCGACCCGTCTGGACTTCTCGCCAGCTATCCGGTCAGCCCGTCGACCTAGCTGGACTTCTCGCCAAGCGTCCGGTCAGCCCGTCGACCCGCTTGGACTTCTCGCCAAGCGTCCGGTCAGCCCGTCAACCCGCTTGGACTTCTCGCCAGCTATCCGGTCAGCCCGTCGACCTAGCTGGACTTATCCTGCACACTCGATCAGAGTGTTAGATAACAACGAACCTAACTTAACCTGATTTTTCATTCATCAAAACCTGAGTTAGACCGTTAGTGCTAACTGCACCAACAGATACTTCTAGAGGAGTATCTATTTTGATACTCTTGAGATCCGACACCGTTTGGACGAGCGGGAACGCGAAGGGCTTCGCTTAAAAGGTATAACCCTTTTTCCATGTAGATCTAGAAGTAGATCTCGGTAGAAACTCGTATTCGTAGTTTTTGAAATTTTTCTTTGCACGGATCCGTTGGCTTTGGGGCTTTCGGGGTTTCCGCGAAGCGAAAACGCGGTTTTCGCGGCCCGAAAAACCCAACATTTAGGATTTGGTTTAACTTTGTGTTAGATTCAGGTTTAACTTTAGGCTCAACAAATGTGCATTCTTTGGATAAACTTCTAGGCTACGATGAGTCACTTGGACATCATTAGAGTAATCATGCCTTTGAGGGTTTCCAAATAGTCCATCTGTAACGCCCCAGCCCGGGTGGGCCCCACCCGGACCCAACCGGTAATGCCACCAGAATTTCCCATCGGGTTAATTTCTCAGGAGGTCACCCATCCTTAGATTTCTCCAAGCCAAGCACGCTTAACTTTGGAGTTCTTAAGTTTGTGCTTCCGAAAAGGAAGGTGCACCTTGGTTATATTGATAGTATCATCTATCCTTTTAAGTCATACTTAACCAGAATTTCAGAACCGAGGTATTACACCTATCCACTGAACTTAATACAAAACTTTAGTCTAAATAGTTAGGATCTGTAAGGGGCAGCTTCAGTTAGTTCCACTAAGCCAAATGCACCAGGTTGAAGCCATATCTTCCTAGACATGTATAGATAGAGTTTCCCTAATGTACTATCATCCAAAACTTCACCAGTACCATAGGTCAAATTAAACTATTGTACCTTTGAACTAGTCCTAATTACCCTACCGAGTAGGTTGATTTTAGTTACCTTGTCGGTAGGTTTGTTTTGGAGGTGCCAGCTATTCTGGAGTCTCCCTCTGAATTATTGATCCAATTTAGGTTTTAGTTTTGGTTAAGATTTAATGTTTAATTTGTAACTTTAAATTTAAGTTTTTAATTTTGAATTAATTGAATTGATGAAATTGTCCTTCTTTAAAAGAGTGTATTTAATGTTTACGTTTTTATTAATTTTTAATTTTGAATTAATTGAATTGTTTGAATTATATCTCTTTAAAGATTTGTCTTTTATCCTTTTATTAATTGTTAATTTTGAATTTTCTAGACTATCTTTGTTAAACATGTTATCTTTAACATTAAAGTTTATTAAATTTAGTTTTGATTTTGTCAAAGTGTTTGATTTTATCCTTATATTTTCTTTTCCTTTTAAGTTAATATGATTAGTTGAATTTATTAAATTAGTCTTGTCTTTAAAATTTAATTTTTTGTTAATTAGATTATCTTGGGGTTGGATAGGATTTTCTGGATTAATATTGTCTATATTTTTAAATAACTTATTAAAAAATTTATTAATTTTATCTAGATCAATATTGACCTTGTCATCATTATCATTTGAATTTTCAGATTTATTTAAGTTTAAATTTGAATTTTTAATATTTAACTTTTCTGAATTTGTTAATTTATTTAAATTTTTGTGTATAATAATATTTTTAATATTATTAGTTGAATTTTTCATAGAAGTAGAGTCATTCAAATTGATTTGGTTATCATTTGAATTTTTATGGTTATTAATTATTTCCAGATTTTCTGAATTTTATAAATTAATTAAATTTGTTTTATCAGATAATATCCTAGGGGTATTTTTGCATGTATTATCAAATACACTATTTTCATGTATATTTTCAAAAATATTAACATGCATATTTTTTAAACTACTACTAGTAGGGGTGTTTTGGTAAAAATTACTAACCTTGAGCACAACCCCTAATTCAGTAGGCTTTTCCATCGGCTCCTCATGAAGCTTAATCAACTGGGTCCAAAGCTCATGTGCATTCTTATACTTTTCTAGTCTGCATAAAACATTGTTAGGTAAAACATTACAAATAATTGTACTTACATTTTTGTTTAGTTCTGAGTTCTGAGAAGGTTTTCTCAATATCAGCCAATAATCAAAGTTTAAACTTCCTAAGAAACATTCCATTCTTCGCCTCCAGTAGTTGAAATCTTCTTGATCGTATGGTGGTGGTTCGTGGATGCTCTGTCTTTCTTGAATAGACATTGGTATATGCAAAAAAAATAAATAAGAAACAATTTCCAAGACTTTGTCTTGGGGTAAGCAGTGTGGGAGATAAAGAAATAAACATGGAAATAATAATAATTTTTTAATAATAAAATATTAATAAAATATTTTTAAAAAATATTATTACAAATTTTGAAAAATACACTCTTTTGCTAATATTGACGAATGGTGGAAAGATGAAAATGACTTTTTCGAAAATGGTTTTGGAGGGAAAAAATGAAAGGCGAAAGGATTTATTTTAAACACAAATGATATCTATTTTTCTTTTAAAAAGAACCCCCCTTGCCCGATTGGTGGTTGCACCAAATCAGAGTGGTATCTCCTCTGATACCACTTGTTGGATCGTGTAATTCAATAGAGGGGGGTGAATATTGATTTGAATCGTCGAAAAGAATATTGAGTACGCAGCGGAAAACACAAAAACAGAACAATGCTAACATGAACCTTTTTACTTGGTTCAGAGTCTTGGTCGACTTCTACTCCAAGACCCACACTCTTTGAGTTCTTTCGTTGGACAATCCACTAACAATTCAAATAATTGCTTTATAATTGAAAGTATAGTTACTTTAAAGAAAGAATACCGACAACCAAAAAAGAAATAAGAATGAGGCATGTTGTTGGAGGAGCTTTCGCATCGTCGCAGGAGCGTAGCATGGCAGAGCAAACGTTGGAAGATCTTGTTGTTCATTGTTCTTTGCTCCAGGGTGCACCTTCCTTATATAGAAGGCTTGGGCGCCCGAATCCCTTCCAGGCACCAGGAGTGTGACGTAGCCCGCTCGTCCAATCAGAGCGCTCCACGTTGCGAGTGCGTTGGAGATAATTTTTGCAATCCGGGCGCCTAGATTCCTTCCGAGCGCCCGGACCTCCGGGTGCCCAGATCCCTTCCGGGTGCCCGGACCACTTTTTCTCCAAGAAGTCCTTCTCCTGCAAGAAATGGTTAGTCCGAGACAAAGTGCAATTTATATTACCCTACAAAACAAAGTGTTAGCATAGTTATAATTAACAAGCAGAGTATTAATTAAATTCTGTCTCCTCGAGATCAGAATCTAGTCACGATCTCAACTTAGATTTTTGAAATGAATCTAAGTTGGATCGATGCCTAATGTTCCCTTCCCGGGAACGTGTCCTCACAGTCACTCCCCTCCAATGACTTACCTCAACTTACCTGCCAGACGTCCGGTCAGCCCTTCGACCCGTCTAGATTTCGTGACAGCTATTAGGTCAGCCTGTCGACCTAGCTGGACTTCGTGCCAAATGTCAGGTCAGCCTTCGACCCATCTGGACTTCGTGTCAGCTATCAGGTCAGCCGGTCAACCTAGCTAGACTTCGTGTGTAACGCCCGAAAATTCTCAAAACTATATTAGAAATATTCTATAATTATTCTGGAAATTTTAGATATTTTTCCGGATTTTTTAGAGTAGCAGAAGTAGCAAAAATAAATAGAAAACGAAAACGGCCTAAGCGGGGATTGAACTCGAGACCTATGGCTTAGGGATAATGCTAGTAACCAGTTGAACCCAGTAGGGCCGTGCTGAAAGAAAGGAGAACATTTATATTTAAGTTTAAGTTGGGTCGAAATACCCACTTAATATAAATAGGAAATTAGAAGAGGAGTTATTAGCTTTTTATTCGTGACTTTCTTCTCCTCACCCTAACTCACGCCGACTCCCCTTCCCTCTCCTTCTCTCGGCGCCAACCACAAGAAGAAACCTAGGGTTCCCTTCCTAGGGCTTCAAGGACACTTTCCGGCGACGACTTCGACACGAGGACGTTCCCCTTCGCGAGAGGAACGCTTAGACGCGAGAAGATCGTCGAACGGATCGTCTCCTCCGGAAACCCAGCGATTAGAATCGTAAGAAATTACGAATAAGAGGTAAGAAATCGCTCATCTGCAGTATAAGTAGCTTTCGTTTGATTTCATGCCTAAGTTTAGCTATATGCAGATTTTTCGGCACCCAGGGTGTGTTTAAACCCTCCTCGCAGATTAGGGTTCTAGTTGAGCACCTCTAGATGGGCCGGACACGTTATTCTCCTTCAGTTGGAGGCTCTAGACGTTGTCGGGTGCCTAGAGGTGGTCTCCCTATTAGAGGGGAGAGTTGGAGCACACCAGGTGTTCGACAAAATGATTAATGTAGCTAAATACCACCTCAGACATTTTTAACAGCTCAGTTAAATGCATTAGTAGCATTTAAATCAGTATATTAGTCTAGTTTCAGCTTACATGGGACTACGGTCCAATGGGTGGGCTCCCACAGTCGCCTCTAGGTTTAGATAACCTAGCTCTAGGTTCAGATAACCTAGAAACAACAAAATAAGTAATTAGTAGCTATATTCAGTATTTTATTTTCAGTGGCACTGTACTGGATTAGATATCCATTGGGTTGGGCTCCCACAGTCGTCCCTAGGTTTAGACAACCTAGTAACCCTACTAAATTCGGGACTTGCAAACCCGAGTCTAGTTAGGGATGCGCGCACAGCAAAGTACAGTTGCCGGGCCCACTAGCAACATGATTATGTATTTTCACTTATTTCGATAATAGCTTTCAAACTTATAACCTAGTTATGTGATTGTAGTTTAAGCTCAGCACTATCTCAGCTTTAGCCCAGTTTCAGTTACAGTTTCAGCTTATTTTCTCCTAGTTGATATCATGAGATAACTCCATGCTTAGATTTTGTTATGCATGCCATGTTTCAGTGTTTATGCCATGTAACTCCAGTATGCCATGCTTTAACAAATTCAGTGCATATTTTCAAATAGCATTCTTTAAAAACATGTTTGCATCGTTGCATGTTTTAGTGAGGTAGATGGTTTCTTACTAAGTTTAAAGCTTACAGATACTATTTTTCCATATACTGCAGATAAAGGTAAAGGGAAAATGGATTAGCAGAGGAAGTTGAAGGTCAATGCAAAGATGGTGTGTGTGGCAGGAACCTGGAATGAAGATCCTTAGGGAGTTTAGCAAATTAAGAACTCAGTTTCTTTTTTCAAGCACTTTTATGCACTTTTAAACCTTAGAATGTTTAAACCATGGAAGATTTGTTTTAGTTGTTAGTAATTATGTTGGAATGCTAGTTAATAGATGCTAGAACTTATTTCCATTGATTTTAGAACTCTTATATGAGATTTTGGCACGAACTAGTGCTGAAATCAGGATTCTGATTCGAAATCAGAACCCAAATTGGTCTACAGACCGATCAGAGTTTGGGTTGTGCCGCTGGATCGGTCAGCTGACCGATCCAGTCGCGAACAGAGAGTTGGCGTATGTTATGGATCGGTCAACCGATCGATCCAGATGCGAACAGTGAGTATCGAAGCTTACTGATCGGTCATCCGACCGATCAGTGAGCCACTGGATCAGTCTGTCGACCGATCAGTGTACTCCTGGATCGGTCGGTAGACCGATCCAGCAGCATACAGAACACTATCGCTTATGGATCGGTCAGCCGACCGATCCAGAGCCTTCTTCCGTGCCAGTATCAAGCTGGATCGATCACGGGATCGATCCGACAGCCTAATCGATTTATGGATCGATTGAAATGCTTGATTACATCTAGCAGGACATCCGAGAGGCATAGATTACCTTCCCTAGCATGTGTACAACTCCTAGGTACACCTAGAATATTAAGTTCAGATTTTACAGTAATCAGTTTAGTAAAATTTTAATAAATCCAGATTTCCGCAATAGTAATGTAGCACAGCATAATGTAGCGATCGACCTCACAGCCTAGTCAGTAGAAGGCGGGTTATTACAGAGTGGTATCAGAGCAAGTTTCCATACTTCCTACACACACATCAGCATTGTACCTGCAGCTTCCAAGTAAGAATACCTCTCACTTTGTATGTTTATTGCTTTTCTGTTATAGATAACTACAGCATGCTTGTTTATGATAATAGCTAACATGAAAACAATAGTTACTCCAGTATGTTTGTATTAGTCATGTATGTCCTCTATGTCTTTAGAAATGGCACGAGGACGCCCAGCTAGAAGGGCACCAGCTACTGAGCTCCAGCATGAGGCAGGCAGTTCAGTGCCTCCCCCAGACCTTACAGCACTAGTGGCTCAGCAATAGGAAATAGCCACCTTAAAGGCTAGTCAGCAGAACACTCCCACTGTCACCCCGGAGCCTAACTTAGCGACACCAGTGGTCTTAGAGGTTCCACCAGTCCAGCCTACGGTACCAGTAGCCCCAGCAGCAGTAGAGGCAAAGAGAGAAGCCTATCTGATCCATTGGCAGAGAGTAAAGCCAGAGAGTTTCTCAGGCAGCAATGAACCATGGGATGCTCAGGCATGGTTCAAAACACTGGAGAGTACGATGGAGCTTCTGGACTGGCCAGAACACGAGAAGGTGAAGTGTGCCTCCTTCTGCCTGACAGGGGATGCACGCATGTGGTGGGAGAGAATCAGAGCGAAGCGCCCAGTGAACCAGATGTTGTGGGCTGACTTCGAGAAGGAATTCTTTGAGGAATTCTTTCACATGCGGGTCACGAACCGCCACTATGACGAGTTCACAGAGTTTCGTCAGGGCAACCTTTCAGTGGAGGAAGCCGTGAAGAAATTCAACAGGTTGGCTCGTCTATGCCCTGAATTAGTCAGCACAGAAAGGGAATGAATCCGGTTGATGCTCAAGATGCTGAGGCCGAAAATAGCAATGAACGTGGCTGGTGGCGTTCATAGGCCACAAACCACAGAAGAGTTAGTGAGCAGTGCTCTAATCACTGAGCATTACCAGAATAGCATCAAGCAGCAGAAGCAAGTCCTCTCAGAAGCTAAAGGTCAAGGAGGCTCAGGCACTCAGAAACAGCAGGGTCACAGCTCCCATGGCTCTAACTGGAAAGGGAACTCTAACAACAAGCGCAAACCAGGGAGTAACCCAAAAGGAGGACCAGCCAGCAAGCAGCCCAGTTATCCAAAGTGTGCTACTTGTGGGAAATTCCATCCTGGAGTTTGTCGTAAGGGCACACGAGGATGCTTTGAATGAGTACAGGAAGGGCATATGGCCAAGCAGTGTCCAAACAAGACCAGTCTTCCTCAGCCACAGCCGATTCAGTATGGAGGCCAGCCAGCTCAGTTACATCAGATGCAGGCCGCTTTAGATGGTCCACATATCAGCCAGGGCAGATTAGAAGCCCCTCCAGCTACGACCAATGCGAGGATCTACTCACTCACCAGAGAGGACGTCGCAAATGCCTCGACAGTTGTTACAGGTCAGATTAGTATTTTTCAGTAAATAGCAACTGTTTTATTCGATACTGGGGCAACCCATTCTTATATAGCCAGGGCATTCGCAAACAAGTTAGTAATACCTCCAGAGGTACTCAGTAGTCAGTTTCTGACGACATTACCTTCGGGAGAAATTATGGCATCTACGCACTGGCTCAGAGCAGTATCAGTCACTATAGCAGACAGAGAACTCTTTTGTGATCTTATAGTGCTAGATATGACTGACTACGATGTCATCTTTGGAATGGACTTCCTGATCAGATACGGTGCTTCTATAGAGTGTCGTAAATAGAAAGTCGTATTCCAACCCGAAGCAGAAGCACAGTTTGAATACGTCGGAGAACCCAGGAGAAAAGCCAATAAGTTTCTCTCAGCTATGAAGGCACAGAGGTTGATGGATTCAGGATGTACGGGGTTCTTAGCACACGTAGTCAGTACCAGTCAGGACAAGGACCAACAGTTAGCAGAGGTCCGAGTCGTATGTGACTACCCAGTCGTCTTCCCTGAAGAGTTACCAGGCCTAGCACCAGACAGGTAGATCGAATTTGAGATAGAGCTCATCCCCGGTACAAATCCTATCTCCAAAGCACCTTACCGCATGGCTCCAGTAGAACTAAAAGAACTTCATGAGCAACTACAGGAGCTGCTTGACAAAGGCTTCATACGTCCTAGTCACTCACCATGGGGAGCACCTGTATTGTTCGTGAAGAAGAAGGACGGGAGCATACGCCTGTGCATAGATTACAGAGCACTGAACCAGGTTACGATCAAGAACAGGTATCCCCTTCCCAGAATAGATGACCTGTTTGATCAGCTAAAGGGAGCAGCAGTGTTCTCTAAGATAGACCTCAGATCAGGTTATCATCAGGTGAAAGTTTAAGAAGGGGATATACCCAAGACAGCATTCAGGACTAGATACGGACACTACGAGTTCGTAGTCATGCCCTTCGGCGTGACAAATGCTCCAGCTACTTTCATGGACCTCATGAACAGGATATTCAGGGAATATTTAGATAAGTTCGTTATCGTGTTCATCGATGACATTCTTATCTATTCCAGAACTCAGGAAGAACACGCAGAGCACCTGAAGACAGTATTGCAGACCCTTCAGCAGAATCAGCTGTACGCCAAGTTCACCAAGTGTGAATTTTGGCTAGATCAGGTGTCCTTCCTGGGTCACATCATCTCAAAGGATGGTATCATGGTAGACCCCAGTAAGATAGAAGCTGTGAGCAATTGGAAAAGACCCAAGAACGCCAGCGAGATCAGAAGCTTTCTGGGATTAGCAGGTTACTACAGGAAATTCGTGTAACACCCACTAAGTTTTTAAGATAAGCATATGAATGTAGGATTTTGCCTTAGAAAAATAAAAGGAAGTGGGTTGAAGCAAAAAGAAATAAAATGAAATAAAAAGAAGAGGAGGTCAAGGATTGAACCTTGAATCTCTTATATTATAATTTATAGAATTAATTAGTAGAAACCAATTGGGATAGAGAGAAGATATTGATAGAAAAGGAGGGAAACTCATGATAAGGGTGAGAGTAAAAGTTAGCCAAAAGAAAACAAGAAAAGAGCAAGAGAAAGGCAACTTGCCTTCCTTCCTTCTCTCCCTCTTTCTCTCTTCTCTTGCCGAAAATAAAAGAGGCTAATTAAGGGGATTCATTCCCCCTTATTTCACCATGAATGATGAGGATAAATAAATAAATAAAAATAAAAAGAAAATAGAAAAAAAAGGCTAAGGGAGAAGGAAAGCAAAAACTAATTTTGCTACCTCTTCCTCCTTAACATAAAAGGGAGCAAGAAAAGAGAAGAATTCTAATTTTTCTCTCATTTCTCTCATTCTTCCCTCTCCCTCACCGAGAACCTCAGTCCCCTCTCCTCCATCTTCGGCCCCAAGCCAAGTTTTTCTCCTAAGAAAGCCTAAGATACAAGGAGGACTTAACAAGAGAAACAAGGGAAGGGAACTAGAAGAAGAGGCTACTTCTTCCATCACCATACCTTAGATCCACAAGCGAAAAGGATGTAAGCTTCCCCTCACCTGTGGTACAAGGATTTTTATGTGATTTTCGGATTTTATGAGGATTAGAAAACCTAGAATAGAATTTAAGAAAATTCGGCCAAAGAAGAGTTTCAAATCTAGGAAGGTTTAAACAAGTCATCATTTCGTGATATTTTTCTATGCTATGTAGGAAGGTTTTCCTTCATGTTTTTATACCTATATGATGCTTGGTCAGAGGAGTACCTAACCCTAGAATTTCGGCCAAAAATGTTTTAAAGAGGTTAGGGAAATCATTGTTTAACCAAACTAGTACAAGATTCCCTCCATGAATTACTAAGGATCTTTTATTGGTTTTTCTTGCTTGAAAGTTACTTGGAACCAAAGGAAATCCCCTCATATGTTTCGGCCAAGAAAAGAGCTTAGGGTTAGGAAGACCTTTAAATTTAAGTAACCATGTTTATATGATAGAATATAGAGTTCTCTTAAAGAATTGCATGCTAGAAATTCATGAACTCTTCATTAAGATTTTCAGCCATGTTAAGATGGATAGCTTAGGAAAGCTTAAACAAAATTTTAACATGCTCAAGACCTCTGTGATATTAAGATATGAAAGTGGTTTAATGCTCTCATGCTTAATTAGGGTGTAGAGAATTTAGTTACATGATATATGACTTGTAAGGTCACAAGGGTCCTAGCTTGTTTATGAACCAAATTGGTATATGATGTTCTTAGTAATTTTTGCCATGAAACTTACTTAGGTTTTCCATGCTTTAGGCCACTTAAAACCTAGTTTAGAGAATGGTAGGTTTCGGCCATGAGGAAAAATAAAAGAAAAAGGAAAGAAACCTAGGAAGCCTAAGACACAATGCACATGTATGTTTATTATGCTTGTCTTTATACATGCTATGAAACTTGTATGACTTCCTATGCTTTTAGGCTATTTGAAGAAAAGTTAACCACTGATGGGTCTCGGCCAAGTAGGGTTTAAATGACCTAGAGGCCTTAGAATTGAAACCAATTGTGTTAAAAATGCTTCTTATGGAAATATGATAATGTGTTGATGGTGTCACATGCTTGTATAATTTTTCCATGACCTAAATGGACCATTGTAGGTCTCGGCCATGAAGGGATAGATGCCCTAGAAACCCTAGAACAAAATTTAAATATGCTCATGTCACTCTACATGAAATATGATAAGTAGAAAGCCAAAGTTCTCATGCTATATGTTGCTTAATGACCTAAAATGAGGCTAGGGTAAGTTTCGTCCATACCTTTTGTATGATACCTTATTATGAATTTATACATGATGTTAGTTCAAGTTCACATGCTTGTATGCTTGTTTTTATCCCTAATGAATACTTGTGAAATTTTGGCCATGACATATGTTAAGGGCTTGAAGAACTTAGGAATTAGCTCAAATATGATTACTATGTTACTTGGAAGAAAAATGCTATAAATATGGTTTAAGGTTTCCATACTTTCATGACATTTGGGACCTTGTTTCACACCTGATAAGGTTCAGCTACATGAAGTTTAGGGACTTGGAGAACTTAGAAACCAAGTTAATCATGCTTATAATGCTTCCTATGAAATTGATGTGATGATAATTTAGGTTCCACATGCTTGGAGGTTATTTTTACCTAAATTGAGATTTAAGGGGGTTCGGCCATGATAAGAACCCAAGGGATTAGGAAGCTTAGAATCCAAGTTAACTATGTTACCATGTTTCTTATGATAGTATAATCACATGATACACCCTTATGCTTAAACATGTATGCTTGTGATTCATACTTTCCATGATATGACATGTGCTAGAAATATGCATGCTTTTATGATATGCTATGCATGCTTTTATGATATGCTATGTGGTGAAAATATGCATGCTTTTATGATATGCTATGTGGTGAAAATATGCATGCTTTTATGATATGCTATGTGGTGAAAATATGCATGCTTTTATGACATGATGTATACCTAAGTGATGCATACCTTTATGATATGATGTATGCCTAAGTGATGCATACTTTTATGACATGATGTATGCCTAAGTGATGCATACTTTTATGATATGATGTATGCCTAAGTGATGCATACTTTTATGATATGATGTGTGCCTAAGTGATGCATGCCCTTATGATGTGTGATATGTATAAGTATGACATGTACTTTACTTTATATGGCTTGTACCAAGGGTGGGCTCCATAAGCACCTCGGGGTCAATGGAATAAGACTCGGGCCTCGTTAGGGATGGGCTCCTAAGTGCCCCTAGGTCGATGGAGTAAGACTCGGGCCTAGTATGTTTGCCTTGTAGGGTTCAAGACTTGCTACCTTGGACCTACATAGGTTGCGCGCAATATGTAAGTGGTACATAGCCGGGATCCCCTTTAAGTTGATAATATGTTCAAGTATATATGTAAGAAGAAATGGTTTTAAAGATCATGAGACATACACATGTTTTTCGGATACATGTTTTCAAAATCATATTGCATATACCTTATGATCATGTTGTGATGATGCTATGATTTATGATATGCCATGATTAGATATGATTATGTTATGTTTCATGCTATGCTTTAAGAGCTTGATATGCCATGCTACCTTATGATGATGCTATGATATGCCATGATTAGATATGATTATGTTATGTATCATGCTATGCTTTAAGAGATGATATGCCATGACTAGTTATGATTTTGTTATGTTGCATGATATGCTTAAAGAGTATGATATGTTATGCCATGACTAGTTGAGATCATGTTATGTTGAGATATTCTTTGATCATGTGATGATTTTCGGTTTTAGTGAGTAGGAAAGGAACTTACTGAGCCATGAGTGCTCATAGCTTACTTTCCTTGTACCACAGATAAAGGAAAAAGCTGGATGAGCTAAAGGAGCAGCAGGAGAGGCAAGGAGATGTGTGTGGCGGTGGTTAGGCAACCAAATAAGAACCTGCTTTAAGAACTTTTAAGAATTACGCTTTGGTTTCGTAAATTGTAGTACTATATGGGTAACTTGATGTTATGTTTCTATTTATCTTGATATCATGTTATGGAAACCATATTAGTGTAGTTCGGATTTGAAACAAAAGAAAAGTTTTATTAAACTAAGAAAAAATTATTTTAAGTCTTCCGCGGTAATATGTACGTAGAGTATCGTAGCCCCGTCCCTTAGGGTTAGCAGGGAGGGCGGGCGTTATAATTCGTAGAGGACTTCTCCAGGATAGCCTCCCCACTGACAGCTCTTACCAGAAAGAACAGAAAATTTCAGTGGACAGAGGACTGCGAGAACAGTTTCAGCGAGCTGAAAAGGAGATTGACCAGTGCACCTATTCTGACTCTACCAGAGAACGCAGATAGCTTTGACATATATAGTGATGCCTCGAAGTTGGGACTAGGAGCAGTGCTGATGCAAGATGGCAAGGTGATCGCCTATGCCTCCAGACAACTTAAGGATTATGAGAAGAACTATCCTACTCATGACCTTGAGCTTGCAGCAGTGGTGTTCGCTCTCAAGATTTGGAGACATTACTTGTATGGAGCTCAGTGCAGGGTGTATACAGATCATCAGAGCCTGAAGTACTTCTTCACTCAGAAGGATCTGAATATGCGACAGCGTCGATGGCTAGAACTGGTCAAAGACTACGACATAGATATCCTCTACCACCCAGGAAAAGCGAATAGGGTAGCAGACGCCCTCAGCAGGAAGTCCAGCGCTACCCTATTATCTCTAGCAGCCATGTCACCGCCCTTACAGAAAGAGATCACAGATTTCGGTCTCGAGCTCATAGTCGGACAGCTCTCTACTATGACCTTAGAGTCGACCTTGCTTGGTGACATCCAAACAGCTCAGGAACAGGATCCTGAAATTCAGAAAATCAAGCAAGGATTAGCAGGAACAGAAAACGGAGAGTTCAGAGTGTCCGTTAGCGGGGTGTTGTACTTTGGCGACAGATTATGTGTTCCAGATCAGGAAGAACTCAGAAGGAAAATTTTAGATGAGGCTCACAAGACTCCCTATGCGATGCATCCTGGCTCCACCAAAATGTACCAGGACTTGAAGAAACGTTTTTGGTGGCCTGGGATGAAGAGAGACATCCCTCGATATGTCAGCACCTGCCTAACCTGTCAGAGGGTTAAGGCAGAACACCAGAGACCAGGAGGAGTCTTGCAGCCCATCCAGATTCCAGAATGGAAGTGGGAAGACATTTCTATGGATTTTATAGTGGGATTACCCAGAACCACGAATGGTTTTGATACCATCTGGGTAATAGTCGACAGATTGACTAAATCAGCCCACTTCTTAGCTATCAGAATATCCTATTCCATGGAGCAACTAGCTCAGTTGTATCTCAAGGAGATCGTCAGGCTGCATGGAGTCCCACGAACCATTATTTCAGACAAAGACAGTAGGTTCACATCACACTTCTGGGAGTGTGTACAGACAGCCTTGGGCATGAAGTTAAAATTTAGCACAGCTTTCCATCCTCAGACAGATGGTCAGACGGAGCGAGTAAATCAGGTACTCGAAGATATGCTCCGAGCATGTGCCCTAGACTTCAAGGGAAGTTGGTGCAAATATCTGAGCCTAGCAGAATTACATACAACAATAGCTATCAGGCCACTATCGGTATGGCACCTTATGAGGCTCTCTATGGGCGGAGGTGTAGATCTCCAATCTGCTGGTATGAGAGTGGTGAACAGAAAGAGCTAAAACTTCAGATAGATCTAGTGGCAGATACCACAGCAGCTATACAACAGATCCGCCAGAGGATAGAGACAGCTCAGAGCCGCCAGAAAAGCTATGTTGATACACGGCGCAGACCCTTAGAGTTTTCAGTTGGGGATTCAGTGTTCCTCCGAGTAGCTCCCATGAAGGGAGTAATGCGGTTTGGGAAAAAGGGCAAGCTAAGTCCCAGATATGTGGGACCATACCTTATCAGCAGAAGAGTGGGCAAGGTAGCATATGAGCTAGAGCTACCGCAGGAAATGTCAGCTGTCCACAATGTATTTCATGTCTCTATGCTGAAGAAGCATACCCCAGATGCCACCCAGGTGATTGAGCCCCAGTCGGTACAGATCCGCGAAGACCTCAGCTATGACAGTCGACCTATTCAGATAATAGACCGATTAGTTAAGAAATTACGAAACAAGGAAGTACCATTAGTCAAAGTCTTTTGCAGAAGAGGCAACATGGGAGACAAAAGCCAGCATGAGACAGAAGTACCCAGAATTATTCTAAGTTTGAGGATGAACTTTTTATAAGGTATGGGGGATTGTAACGCCCGAAAATTCTCAAAACTATATTAGAAATATTCTATAATTATTCTGGAATTTTTAGATATTTTTCCGGAATTTTTAGAGTAGCAGAAGTAGCAAAAATAAATAGAAAACAAAAACGGCCTAAGCGGGGATTGAACTCGAGACCTATGGCTTAGGGATAATGCTAGTAACCAGTTGAACCCAGCAGGGCCGTGCTGAAAGGAAAGGGGAACATTTATATTTAAGTTTAAGTTGGGTCGAAATACCCACTTAATATAAATAGGAAATTAGAAGAGGAGTTATTAGCTTTTTATTCGTGACTTTCTTCTCCTCACCCTAACTCACGCCGACTCCCCTTCCCTCTCCTTCTCTCGGCGCCAACCACAAGAAGAAACCTAGGGTTCCCTTCCTAGGGCTTCAAGGACACTTTCCGGCGACGACTTCGACACGAGGACGTTCCCCTTCGCGAGAGGAACGCTTATACGCGAGAAGATCGTCAAAAGGATCGTCTCCTCCGGAAACCTAGCGATTAGAATCGTAAGAAATTACGAATAAGAGGTAAGAAACCCCTCACCTGCAGTATAAGTAGCTTTCGTTTGATTTCATGCCTTAGTTTAGCTATATGCAGATTTTTCGGCACCCAGGGTGTGTTTAAACCCTCCTCGCAGATTAGGGTTCTAGTTGAGCACCTCTAGATGGGTCAGACACGTTATTCTCCTTCAGTTGGAGGCTCTAGACGTTGTCGGGTGCCTGGAGGTGGTCTCCCTATTAGAGGGGAGAGTTGGAGCACACCTGGTGTTCGACAAAATGATTAGTGTAGCTAAATACCACCTCAGATATTTTTAACAGCTCAGTTAAATGCATTAGTAGCATTTAAATCAGTATATTAGTCTAGTTTCAGCTTACATGGGACTACGGTCCAATGGGTGGGCTCCCACAGTCGCCTCTAGGTTTAGATAACCTAGCTCTAGGTTCAGATAACCTAGAAACAACAAAATAAGTAATTAGTAGCTATATTCAGTATTTTATTTTCAGTGGCACTGTACTGGATTAGATATCCATTGGGTTGGGCTCCCACAGTCGTCCCTAGGTTCAGACAACCTAGTAACCCTACTAAATTCGGGACTTGCAAACCCGGGTCTAGTTAGGGATGCGCGCACAGCAAAGTACAGTTGTCGGGCCCACTAGCAATATGATTATGTATTTTCACTTATTTCGATAATAGCTTTCAAACTCATAACCTAGTTATGTGATTATAGTTTAATCTCAGCACTAGCTCAGCTTTAGCCCAGTTTCAGTTACAGTTTCAGCTTATTTTCTCCTAGTTGATATCATGAGATAGCTCCATGCTTAGATTTTGTTATGCATGCCATGTTTCAGTGTTTATGCCATGTAACTCCAGTATGCCATGCTTTAACAAATTCAGTGCATATTTTCAAATAGCATTCTTTAAAAACATGTTTGCATCGTTGCATGTTTTAGTGAGGTAGATGGTTTCTTATTAAGCTTAAAGCTTACAGATACTATTTTTCCTTATACTGTAAATAAAGGTAAAGGGAAAATGGATTAGTAGAGGAAGTTGAAGGTCAATGCAAAGATGGTGTGTGTGGCAGGAACCTGAAATGAAGATCCTTAGGGAGTTTAGCAAATTAAGAACTCAGTTTCTTTTTTCAAGCACTTTTATGCACTTTTAAACCTTAGAATGTTTAAACCATGGAAGATTTATTTTAGTTTTTAGTAATTATGTTGGAATGTTAGTTAATAGATGCTAGAACTTATTTCCATTGATTTTAGAACTCTTATATGAGATTTTGGCACGATCTAGTGCTGAAATCAGGGTTCTGATTCGAAATCAGAACCCAAATCGGTCTACAGACCGATCAGAGTTTGGGTTGTGCCGCTGGATCGGTCAGCTGACCGATCCAGTCGCGAACAGAGAGTTGGCGTATGTTATGGATCGGTCAGCCGACCGATCCAGATGCGAACAGTGAGTATCGAAGCTCACGATCGGTCAGCCGACCGATCGGTGAGCCATCGATCGGTCTACCGACCGATCAGTGTGCTCCTGGATCAGCATACAGAACACTATCGCTTATGGATCGGTCAGCCGACCGATCCAGAGCCTTCTTCCGTGCCAGTATCAAGCTGGATCGATCACGGGATCGATCCGACAGCCCAATCGATTTATGGATCGATTGAAATGCCTGATTACAGCTAGCAGGACATCCGAGAGGCATAGATTACCTTCCCTAGCATGTGTACAACTCCTAGGTACACCTAGAATATTAAGTTCAGATTTTACAGTAATCAGTTTAGTAAAATTTTAATAAATCCAGATTTTCGCAATAGTAATTTAGCACAGCATAATGTAGCGATCGGCCTCGCAGCCTAGTCAGTAGAAGGTGGGTCGTTACATCGTGCCAGATGTCAGGTCAACCCGTCGACCCGTCTGAGCTTTTCCTTCACATTTGGTCAAAGTGTTAGATCAATATGAAGCTAACTTAACCTACTTTGTCATTCATCAAAATTTGAGTTAGACCGTTAGTGCTAATTGATCCAACATAATAATCAATTATAACTAAACAATATTGATTCTTGCTTAGTGACTTGGCTCAATGTGAATCAAACAGGTCTAAGTATAGGAGCTCAAGTATTGAGTTAGTTCTATTTAAGTTGGTTAATTTATGGGTTGATTTGGTTTGTTTACCCTGTTGGCAAGCATTACAAATTATATTATCTATAAATTTTAATTTAGGTAAACCTCTAACTAAGCCATTTTGACTCTTTTTTTAAATGAGTCTGGTATGAGTGTGACCCAGTCTTCTGTGTCATAACTTAGTTTCCTCTTGTTGTGTTAATAGACACTTTAGTGAGGAGGTTGGTAGGTCAATTATATGGATGTTCTTTTTCCTAATTCCCTTAAGTGTAATTTCAGGGTTTTCAATATTTTTAATTAAGCAATCAGTTTGTGAAAATGTGACTGAGTACCCTGAGTCACATAATTGACTAATACTAAGTAAGATAAAATTTAGTTGATCTACTAATAAAACTTTTCGAATATAGAAATCGAAACTTAGTTGGATATTACTGGTTCCGATTATCTTACGTGTTCCGTCGTTGCCGAATGCAACTAACCCTAGGTTCTTGAATTTCAGCATGGTAAATTTCAATCTGTCTTCAGTCATGTGTCTGGAGCATCCACTATCTAACATCCATTGATCCAAATCTTTATGCTCCTACACATAAAGTATTTGGTTTGGTTCAATTTGACAGATCAAAAGATAGTTTGATTGAAATTAACCCCTTAATATTCCATCTCACCCAGTCTAGATTATCAAACATGGTATTCCTATGGGTGATTGTGAGATGATTTTGTGTTTAATTGAGTTAATCATATTTATGTTTAAGTTATGAATTAGTTGGGTTAATTTAGATTAGGTAATATTAATTTTAAGTTAATTGGGTTAATTAGGTTAATTGAGTTAATTGAGTTAATTGGTTAGGTTAGTTGTGTTAATCAGATTAATTTAATCAGTTTTATTAATTGGATTAATTAGATTTATTAATTGATTAGGTTAATTGAGTTAATTGATTAGGTTAATTGGGTTAATCAGATTAATTTAATCAGATTTATTAATTAGATTAATTAGATTTATTAATTGAGTTAATTGATTAGGTTAATTGGGTTAATCAGATTAATTTAATCAGTTTTATTAATTAGATTAATTAGATTTATTAATTGATTAGGTTAATTAAGTTAATTGATTAGGTTCATTGATCTAAGGTTTTTACCTAAGTCCATCTCACCCTTTTCTAAATTATCAATCAGGGAACCTTATAAGTTTTTGTGAGATGGTTAATTTAATCTTTGATTTATGTTATCATCTAAGGATTAATTTACATTTGAGCTGGACTCAGGTTTTTCAATTAGTCAATTAAATATTCATTTCAAAGATTGACTTCCAGGTTGTGGCGAGGCACTAGGCCTTCTTGGGTATGAGATCATCCACCACTTCTAGACAAAGTCTTTCAAAGAAATTGGATATATTTTTTTTTTTGAAACCCCTAGGTCTAACTAGTCAAGTGTAAATCACGCCTAGGTCCTTATCTTGTAACACCCATAGGATCCCTAGTCATTTTATGTGAATTGTTGCATGATTAGAATAAGCCATATATGAATATTTCCAAAAATAAAAGAAAAATAGAACCAAAAAGAGGCATGACCAAGGTTTGAACCTTGGACCTCTTGTTAGATGCATGAATGTCATAACCAATAGCCCCAGCAGGGGTGTGATGTTAGGATGGAAAGGGACAAGATAGTTAAAGGTAAGGAAAGAAAGTGAAGGCTCTCTTCACTAAGAAGGAAAAGTTTAGGGTGCGTTTGGTTTGCACCGTTTTCATTTTCATTTTCTGGAAAACGCGCGTTTTCTAGAAAACAGAAAATGACTATTTATCATTCTCTGTTTTTCTAGAAAACAATAGCCAATTTTTTAGAAAACGCGCGCGGAAAACGCAAAACAAACATCGTTTTTCAGAAAACGTGCGTTTTCCAGAAAATGAAAATGAAAAACTCGCGTACCAAACGCCCCCTTAAGTTTCCTTCTTCTTCTTTCAATGACTTGGTTTTTGCCTTCTTCCTTCATGGAGAATAAATAGGAAAAAGGGAAAGAGAACTTCATTTTTTCTTCCCTCTTCCTCCTCCTCCTTCTCTCCACCGAAATCAAGTCCCTCTCCTCACCATTGCCGAAACCAACCAAAGGGATTTTCTCTGTAGGGAAAGCTTCACAAGCAAGGTTACTTCTCCTAGTAAATCAAGCGAGAGGAAGTAAGTATCTCCCTCACCTGCAGTACAAGTAGCTCCCATGTTTTCTATGCTTAAAAATGATTTGAAAAACCTAGGAAGTTACCTTGTAGGGTTCGGCCATGATAAGTAAATTTGGAAACATGCCATCTATTAGTTTTTGGTTATCTATGGTTGTTAAAGTTTTATTGTTTCATGTGTTTAAAAAAAAAAGAGAAAACTTAGAAGCACACACCTTTAAGTTTCGGCCATGAAAAGATAAAGAGGTTTAGAGAAAGTTAAGATGTAAACTATGCTTATACATGATTTCTTATGGTTTGTAACTCACTACATGATGTTAGGTTAAGGTTTTTTTCATGTTTGATGTTGCTTAGATCTTGGAACTTTGCTCTTTAGGGTTCGACCATGAAAAGATAAAGAGGTTTAGAGAAAGTTAAGATATAAACTATGCTTGTACATGATTTCTTATGGTTTGTAACTCACTACATGAATGGTTAAGGTTCGTCATGTTTGATGTTGCTTAGATCTTGGAACTTTGCTCTTTAGGGTTCGGCCATGAAAAGATAAAGAGGTTTAGAGAAAGTTAAGATGTAAACTATGCTTGTACATGATTTCTTATGGTTTGTAACTCACTACATGATGTTAGGTTAAGGTTCTTCATGTTTGATGTTGCTTAGATCTTGGAACTTTGCTCTTTAGGGTTCGGCCATGAAAAGATAAAGAGGTTTAGAAAAAGTTTAAAATGTAACCTATGCTTGCTTATGATCCCTTATGGTTTGTAACTCACTACATGATGTTAGATTAAAGTTTTCATGCTTCATGTTGCTTAAAGATCTAGAACCAAGCTCCTAAGGTTTCAGCCAAGAGGGAATAAAGGAATTAGAGGAAGTTTAAGAACCTAATTATGCTTGTTTATGAATCCTCATTATATGTCACCCACTATATGATGTTAGTTTAAGATTTTTCATGCTTCATGTTGAAGAAAAGATCGAGAACCATGCTACTAGGGTTCGGCCAAGAAGAAGAAGAAGAAAAAAAGAGATTAGGTTAAAAGCTACCTAGGGTTTCTAAAGGTCTTACATGCAATGTTAAGTATTATGAAAACTTAGGTATTTGATTTCTATGTTTTATGTTGCATGAAAACCTAGGATTCATGCTTTTGATGGTTCGGCCAAGTTAGGTTTTAGGGTTTGTAGGAAGTTCAAAACCCTAACCATGCATGATAATGATTCTATATGATATGGTATGAACTTTAATGTTATGATATGCTTTATGTTATGTACACACATGCCATCATGTTATCATTCCTTGTGAAATGCTTTATGTTATGTGCACTTATGATTCCTTATGATATGCTTTAGGTTATGTGCACTTTATGCTATCATGATATGCTAAAAACATGCTATGTTTCATGATATGACAAGAACATGCTATGTTACATGATATGACAAGAACATGATACGTTTATGAAAGGCTTATGTAAGATGAAAAGCCTAAGAGATGCTTCCCTTAAGTTGGGATCAAGAGCACTCTTCATGATATGACACGAACATGATATGTATGAAATGATAAGAAACATGATATGTTATTTTACTTTTGTATGGCTTGTACCAAGGGTGGACTCCATAAGCGCCCCTAGGTCGATGGTCTATGAAACGGGCCTAGTAAAAGGGATGGGCTCCTAAGTTGCCCTTAGGTCGATGGTCTATGAAACGGGCCTAGTTCCTAGTAGGTTCAAGATTAGCTACCTTGGATCTACTTAGGATGCGCGCATTCATGTATGTATGTGGTACAAGCCGGGCCCTCATGTTGAGATTATGTTTAAGTATGTATAAGATATATGTTTTCAAAAGGACATCTTGCATATGTTCATTTCATGATACATGTTTTCAAAAGTACATCTTGCATCTACATGTTCATATTATATGGTTCTCCTTTATGCTTATGTAAGATGCTCTTGAAAATATGTCTATGATGCTTATATGATCATGTTACAATTTTATGATTATGCTCTCACATTATATGATATGATTTTATGATTATGCTCTCACATGATATGATATGATTTTATGATTATGCTCTCACATGATATGATATGATTTTATGATTATGCTCTCGCACGATATGATATGATTTTATGTTATGCTCTCATATGATATGATATGATATGATTTTATGTTTATGCTCTCACATGCTATGATATGATTTTATGTCTATGATCTCATATGATATGATATGACTTTATGCTTATGTTTTCACATGTTATGTTATGATTTGCCAAATGAACATGTTACTACTTTATGGTTATGTATGATTCATGGTTTTGTGAGTAGGAAAGGGACATACTAAGCTTATGTGCTTATAGTTTTATGTTTCCTTGTACTGCAGAAAAAGGAAAGGAATGACTAAATTAAGAGGAGCAACAGGAAGGGCAAGAATGTGTGTGGAAGTGGCATGGTGGAATAGATCCATTTATATTTCAGAACTTATATATACTTAAGTTGTGCATGAGAACCATGTTTTGACTTTATGCTTTTGAAAATAACTTGAACTAGTATGGATAGTTATGCACTTATGTCCTCCTTGTTTCATGTTGGGATGCTTATGATATCATGAATCATGTTTTAAGTAGTTGATGATAACTCAAGTTATATGCATGAATACTTGTGCATTCACATGTTATGATTGAAAGATTAACATGTTAAGCATGGTTCTATGTTATATGACTATATGGTTCACATGTCATGTTTAGTCCATATGCATATGATTAGAGTAAATTTTAGACAACCCACTTCCGCTGCCATGATTTCATATGCATATACATGTATGTATGTTTTAAGTAAGTAACCCCGTCCCTTCTTTAGTAGTAGTAGAGGGGCGGGCGTTACAGATTGGTATTAGAGCATGTTTTCCTTTTCACTACACACACATCAAGCCTCCATCCTGCCACTCCATGTAAGAATTTCTATGCCTACTCTATTTCTTTTTATGTATGATAAGGAATGCTTTAATTTAAGTATGCATGTATACTCTATTTTTAATTATGATAAGTCACAGTTTTAGTCTAAGTATGCATGATGGTAGGTTAGGAATAATGATAACTTATGCTAGCCTTGTTGTCATTTATGAAGATAAGCATGGCTAGAAGACACAATACCAGAGCTGATGAGACAGTACCTCCACCTGATTTGATGCATGTAGTCACTGAACTTCAGCGTCAGGTCACAGAACAACAACAAGTGATAAAAACTCTGATGAATCAGCAGGGGAATCCTACCACCCCACCAGGGAACTAGAATGTGATGCCAGTTATACCTACAACTATACCAGTACCCTTGGCACCTGTACCACAGGTAGGCCCAGCCCCACTGGTTCGACAGGTGGCGTACCTGATTCAGTGGCAGAGGCTAAAGCCGGAAGTTTTCTCTGGTAACTGTGAGCCATGGTACGCCCAAGCTTGGTTCAAGACTGTGGAGAGCATAGTAGAGCTATTGGACTGGCCTGAACACGAGAAAGTTAAGTGTGCATCTTCTGCCTTACGGGCGATTCCAGAATGTGGCGGGACAGAGTTAAAGCGAAGACACAAGTAAATCAAATGAGATGGACGGACTTCGAGACTGAATTCTTCGAAGAATTCTTCCACATGCATGTGACAAACAAGCACTACGACAAGTTCACCGAGTTCCGGCAAGGTGACCTACCAGTTAATGAAGCTGTGAAGAGATTCAACCGTTTAGCGCGCCTATGCCCAGAGTTGGTCAGCACAAAAAGAGAAAGGGTCAGACTTATGCTGAAGATGCTCAGACCCGAGATAACTCTGAATGTGGCTGACGAAGTTAATAGACCGCAGACTGCCGAAGAGCTAATCAGCAGTGCCCTGATCACCGAACACTATCTGAAGGCACTAAACGAGGGCAAGAGTCAAGTCTAGCCCGGAGGACATAAACCTCAAAATACCAGAACCAGCTGGAAAGGAAACAACAGTGGCAAGAGAAAGCAATGGAACGACACTAAAGGCGATCTAGCAAGCAAGCAACCTACATTCCCTCAGTGTACCACATGTGGGAAGAAGCATCCAGGAATATGTCGTATAGGCACAAATAGGTGCTACAACTGTGGATTGGAAGGACATATGGCCAGAAACTGTCCTACCCAGATTCAGACACCTCCTCAGCAGTATGTCCAGAACAGAGGTGCTCCCCCACAGCTACACCAAATGCAGGCTACTATAGAAGGGACTTTGATAAGCCAAGGGAGATTGGAAGCTCCGCCAGTTACAACGAATGCCAGGATCTTCTCCCTCACCAAGGAAGATGCGGCGAATGCTTCTACCATTGTCACAGGTCAGATATTTATTTTCAGTCAGCATGCTACTGTATTATTTGATACTGGGGCAACACACTCGTTCGTCTCTACACCTTTCACAAGGAAGATAGACATGCCACCGCAAGCCTTAGATCTCAAGTTCTTGACAACCCTACCTTCGAGAGAAGTGATGCCATCTACTCATGTGCTGTGAGCCACACCTATTAGAATCGCACACAGAGAACTCTATTGCAACTTGATAGTGCTCGACATGCAGGATTATGATATTATATTAGACATGGATTTCCTGAGAAAGTACGGTGCTTCGATTGAGTGTCGTAATAGAAAAGTGGTTTTCCGACCTGAATCAGAACCGATATTTGAATTTATCGGAGAGCTAAGGAAAGAAACTAAGAAATTCTTATCAGCCTTAAAAGCACAGAAGATGTTAGACAGCGGATGCACTGGGTTTCTGGCATATGTGGTTGATACAAGCCAAGCGGAGGACCAGAAGCTGGAAGATGTCAGAATTGTATGCAACTACCCAGAAGTATTCCCCGATGAACTACCAGGGTTGGCCCCTGATAGAGAAATTGAATTTGAGATCGAAGTGATTCATGGTACTAAACCGATCTCTAAAGCACCATACCGTATGGCGCCAGCTGAATTGAAGGAACTTCAGGAACAGCTACGGGAGTTACTTGACAAGGGACTTATCCGCCCTAGTCACTCTCCATGGGGAGCTCCAGTACTGTTTGTGAAAAAGAAAGATGGGTCAATGCAAATGTGCATAGACTACCGAGCGCTAAACAAAGTGGCGATCAAGAACCGGTACCCTCTACCACGGATTGACGACCTGTTTGACTAGTTAAAGGGTGCCACCGTCTTCTCTAAGATTGAACTGAGGTCTGGCTATCATCAAGTAAAAGTGAAACAGGATGATATACTGAAGACGACTTTCCGAACAAGATACGGACATTTTGAGTTTGTAGTAATGCCCTTTGGAGTGACGAATGCTCTTGCTTTGTTTATGGACCTGATGAATCGGGTATTCTTAGCATTTCTCAACAAATTTGTGATCGTCTTCATCGACGATATCCCCATCTATTCGAGAACCCAAGCGGAGCATGCCGAACACCTGAACATTGTGTTGCAGATTCTTCAGGAGAAGCAGCTGTATGCGAAATTCTCCAAATGCGAGTTTTGGCTCGATCGAGTATCATTTTTAGGTCATGTTATCTCCAAGGACGGAGTAATGGTAGACCCAATAAAGATTGAAGCTGTAAGTAACTGGAATAGGCCAAAGAATGCCTGAGAGATCAAAAGTTTTCTCAGGTTAGTAAGCTATTACAGGAAGTTCGTTGAGGGCTTCTCTAGAATTGCAGCCCCTATGACATCTCTCACCAGGAAGAACAAGAAGTATGAATGGACAGACGACTGTGAGAAGAGTTTCATGGAATTGAAAAGGAGCCTGACCAGTTCCCCAATCCTCACTCTTCCAGAAGGTAACGAAGGGTTCGATATGTACAGTGACGCTTCCAGATTAGGACTCGGAGCTGTACTTATGCAGAACGGCAAGGTCATTGCCTATGCTTCTAGGAAACTCAAGGAGCATGAAAGAAATTATCCCACTCACGATCTAGAGCTAGCAGCTATGGTCTTTTCTCTCAAGATATGGAGACATTATCTATATGGAGCCTAGTGTAAGATTTATACAGATCACCAGAGTCTGAAATACTTCTTCACCCAAAAAGACCTGAACATGAGACAATGTAGATGGCTCGAGCTAGTCAAAGACTATGACTGCGAGATCTTCTACCATCCGGGAAAAGCGAACAAAGTGGCCGATGCACTCAGCAGGAAGTCCTGAGCCACCCTAGTTATAAGACGATATGAAACAAAAGTACCCAGAGCTATTTTAAGTTTGAGGACGAACTTTTATGAGGTATGGGGGACTGTAACACCCATAGGATCCCTAGTCATTTTATGTGAATTGTTGCATGATTAGAATAAGCCTTATATGAATATTTCCAAAAATAAAAGAAAAATAGAACCAAAAAGAGGCATGACCAAGGTTTGAACCTTGGACCTCTTGTTAGATGCATGAATATCATAACCAGTAGGCCCAGCAGGGGTGTGCTATTAGGAAGGAAAGGGACAAGATAGTTAAAGGTAAGGAAAGTGAAGGCTCTCTTCACTAAGAAGGAAAAGTTTAAGTTTCCTTCTTCTTCTTTCATTGAGAAGTTGGTTTTTGCCTTCTTCCTTCATGGAGAATAAATAGGAAAAAGGGAAAGAGAACTTCATTTTTTCTTCCCTCTTCCTCCTCCTCCTTCTCTCCACGGAAATCAAGTCCCTCTCCTCACCATTGCCGAAACCAACCAAAGGGATTTTCTCTGTAGGGAAAGCTTCACAAGCAAGGTTACTTCTCCTAGTAAATCAAGCGAGAGGAAGTAAGTATCCCCCTCACCTGCAGTACAAGTAGCTCCCATGTTTTCTATGCTTAAAAATGATTTGAAAAACCTAGGAAGTTACCTTATAGGGTTCGACCATGATAAGTAAATTTGGAAACATGCCATCTATTAGTTTTTGGTTATCTATGGTTGTTAAAGAGAAAACTTAGAAGCACACACCTTTAAGTTTCGGCCATGAAAAGATAAAGAGGTTTAGAGAAAGTTAAGATGTAAACTAAGCTTGTACATGATTTCTTATGGTTTGTAACTCACTACATGATGTTAGGTTAAGGTTTTTTTCATGTTTGATGTTGCTTAGATCTTGGAACTTTGCTCTTTAGGGTTCGGCCATGAAAAGATAAAGAGGTTTAGAGAAAGTTAAGATATAAACTATGCTTGTACATGATTTCTTATGGTTTGTAACTCACTACATGAACGGTTAAGGTTCTTCATGTTTGATGTTGCTTAGATCTTGGAACTTTGCTCTTTAGGGTTCGGCCATGAAAAGATAAAGAGGTTTAGAGAAAGTTAAGATGTAAACTATGCTTGTACATGATTTCTTATGGTTTGTAACTCACTACATGATGTTAGGTTAAGGTTCTTCATGTTTGATGTTGCTTAGATCTTGGAACTTTGCTCTTTAGGGTTCGGCCATGAAAAGATAAAGAGGTTTAGAAAAAGTTTAAAATGTAACCTATGCTTGCTTATGATCCCGTATGGTTTGTAACTCTCTACATGATGTTAGATTAAAGTTTTCATGCTTCATGTTGCTTAAAGATCTAGAACCAAGCTCTTAAGGTTTCGGCCAAGAGGGAATAAAGGAATTAGAGGAAGTTTAAGAACCTAATTATGCTTGTTTATGAATCCTCATTATATGTCACCCACTATATGATGTTAGTTTAAGATTTTTCATGCTTCATGTTGAAGAAAAGATTGAGAACCATGCTACTTGGGTTCGGCCAAGAAGAAGAAAAAAAAAGAGATTAGGTTAAAAGCTACCTAGGGTTTCTAAAGGTCTTACATGCTATGTTAAGAATTATGAAAACTTAGGTATTTGATTTCCATGTTTTATGTTGCTTGAAAACCTAGGATTCATGCTTTTGATGGTTCGGCCAAGTTAGGTTTTAGGGTTTGTAGGAAGTTCAAAACCCTAACCATGCATGATAATGATTCTATATGATATGGTATGAACGTTTATGTTATGATATGCTTTATGTTATGTACACACATGCCATCATGTTATGATTCCTTATGAAATGCTTTATGTTATGTGCACTTATGATTCCTTATGATATGCTTTAGGTTATGTGCACTTTATGCTATCATGATATGCTAAAAACATGTTATGTTTCATGATATGACAAGAACATGCTATGTTACATGATATGACAAGAACATGATATGTTTATGAAAGGCTTATGTAAGATAAAAAGCCTAAGAGATGCTTCCCTTAAGTTGGGATCAAGAGCACTCTTCATGATATGACAAGAACATGATATGCCATGATAAGACAAGAACATGATATGTATGATATGATAAGAAACATGATATACTATTTTACTTTTGTATGGCTTGTACCAAGGGTGGGCTCCATAAGCGCCCCTAGGTTGATGGTCTATGAAACGAGCCTAGTAAAAGGGATGAGCTCCTAAGTTGCCCCTAGGTTGATGGTCTATGAAACGAGCCTAGTTCCTAGTAGGTTGAAGATTAGCTACCTTGGATCTACTTAGGATGCGCGCATTCATGTATGTTTGTGGTACAAGCCGGGCCCTCATGTTGAGATTATATTTAAGTATGTATAAGATATATATTTTCAAAAGGACATCTTGCATATGTTCATTTCATGATACATGTTTTCAAAAGTACATCTTGCATCTACATGTTCATATTATATGGTTCTCCTTTATGCTTATGTAAGATACTCTTGAAAATATGCCTATGATGCTTCTATGATCATGTTACTATTTTATGATTATGCTCTCATATGATATGATATGATTTTATGATTATGCTCTCACATGATATGATATGATTTTATGTTATGCTCTCATATGATATGATATGATTTTATGTTTATGCTCTCACATGCTATGATATGATTTTATGTCTATGATCTCATATGATATGATATGACTTTATGCTTATGTTTTCACATGTTATGTTATGATTTGCCAAATGAACATGTTACTACTTTAAGGTTATGTATGATTCATGATTTTGTGAGTAGGAAAGGGACTTACTAAGCCTATGTGCTTATAGTTTTATGTTTCCTTGTACTGCAGAAAAAGGAAAGGAATGGTTAAATTAAGAGGAGCAGCACGAAGGGCAAGAATGTGTGTGGAAGTGACATGGTGGAATAGATCCATTTATATTTCAGAACTTATATATACCTAAGTTGTGCATGAGAACCATGTTTTGACTTTATGCTTTTGAAAATAACTTGAACTAGTATGGATAGTTATGCACTTATGTCCTCCTTGTTTCATGTTGGGATGCTTATGATATCATGAATCATGTTTTAAGTAGTTGATGATAACTCAAGTTATATGCATGAATACTAGTACATTCACATGTTATGATTGAAAGATTAGCATGTTAAGCATGGTTCTATGTTATATGACTATATGGTTCACATGTCATGTTTAGTTCATATGCATATGATTAGAGTAAATTTTAGACAACCCACTTCCGCTGCCATGATTTCATATGCATATACATGTATGTATGTTTTAAGTAAGTAACCCCGTCCCTTCTTTAGTAGTAGTAGAGGGGCAGGTGTTACAGATCTAGCCTAATCTAAGCATGCATAATAAGAGCAGTAAAACAAATATCAAACAATTCTATTTATAATAATAGTTTTTCTATTGACTCCCCCTGGATCATAGTCTCGATAGGGTCTATCAAGGTAGTGGATTTGATCCTTGGGGATCCAATATTGGCCAAGTCCAACTTGATTAATCAAGTTTGACTTGGGGACCCATACTTAGACTGTTTTTCTATTAGCTCTATTTACAAGTGATAAATAAGACTTGTATTTTCGTTTAGCCTTAAATCTAAGTTTGGATCGGTTGCAAACGACTCTTTGTTTTTCAAGAATCAGATCAAGATTCTTGGAACCCAAAGTGAACCGTTCCAACATATCCCTAAGTTCTTTGACTTGAATTTTCAAATTAGAGTTTTCTTCCTCAAGTTGTTGGACTTGAGTTGAACTTCCAATTTGAACTGGTTCAGTCAAAGGACTCAATTTAGTCTCCTCCTTAAGGATTGTTACCTCCTTTTGGAGTTACTTGACTCGGAGGTTGGATTTCGCTAATTTACGCATAAGGTAATTAACTAAATTATGCAGTTTACTTAATTGAGAAAAACTTACAATGGATTTAGCCCCTTCGGAAACGGATATGGATCTATGGCTTTGCTTGAACTTGGTTTCTGATTCAATTCGCTCTCGGTTTCTGATTCTTCGAGTTGTTCTCGGGTTGTCAATGCTAGGAAATTCATCTGTTCGAGTTCTTTGTTGGAGTCTTCTAAAGAAGACTCATCCCATGTTGCTTGTAATGCTTTCTTCTTCCTTTGCTTCTTTGCTTCCTTTTGATTCGGACAGTTGGCTTTGATGTGTCCCTTTTTGTTGCAACCGTAGCAGGTAATTTCGAACTTTACTTTTGGACTAGCTAGCACCATCTTGGACTGAATTACCTTCTTGATGTCCTTATTGGTGAAACCTTTCTTCTTTTTGTAGAGTCTTCATACTAAGTTGACGAGTTCGACTGCTATCTCATCGTCGTCATCTTCTGAGTCTGATTCATTTTCGGACTCGGGTTCAATTATGCGCTTTGCTTTTGGTTCCCGGGTTCTGCTTGTACCTACAACCAAAGCAATACCTTTCTCAGCTAGACGTGCATTAGTCTGTACGTGCAATTCAAATCCTAAAAATAACTCATCTAACTTAATTGATGAAAAATCTTTTGATACTTTGTTAGCATCTACCATGGATGCCCACAAAGTATTCCTCGGAAAAGCATTGAGTACGTACCTTATTACGTCTCGATTATCAATCTTTTGTCCGATCCCGTGGAGTCCATTCAGTAGATCTTGTATCCGCGCGTGAAATTGGCTAGTCGTCTCACCTTCCTAGATTTTTATGTTTATAACTTATTTAAAATTAGATCACGCTTACTTACTTTCATATCGGAGGTGCCTTCGTGCAACTCAATCAGCTTCTCCGATAGTTCTTTCGCGCTTGAGAATGGACCAACTTAGTTCAACTCTTCCTTTGTTAGACCACATTGAAGAGTACACATTGCTTTGGCGTTGGCCTCGACCTTCTTTATTATACTTGCATCCCAGTTCTCACAAGATACTGGTTTTCCCATGCCGTCAAGTGGGAGTGAGATGTCAGTTTTGATGATCATCCACATCTTAAATTGGGTTTGGAGGTAGGACTCCATTCGACCCTTCTAGTAGCTGAAGTCCTCGCCGGATAAGAGAGGCGGGCAAGCTGTGCTATAGCCTTCTTAATGGGCCATTGTAGAAGTAAAATCTTGCACAAACAAAAACAAGAAACTTTGTTCCAAGACTTGGTCTTGGATTAGTAGTGCGGGATTAAAAATAAATGTGCGAACTCGAGTGGTGTTGCACCAGCTTCGATGGAAAATTTTGATTGCGATAAAAATAGATCGGAAGGCGGCAATTTTATCAATTCCGATCGACTCCGAAAAATTTAAAATTACCACAAAAAATTTCTTGAATGGTGATTTCACCAATTCGAAGTGACCTCGCTCTGATACGAATTATAGGATCAAAAGCGCTAAAGGGGGGGTGAATAGCGCTCGTGGCTTTCACTTATGTTTCGGAAATACTTAGCAAAATAGAAGTAAACAAAAAACAATCGCTAACACTTTTGATTACTTGGTTCGGAGCCTGTGTCGACTCCTACTCCAAGGCCCGCACATAAGAGTGCTTTTCGATGGCCAATCACTAATCAATCGAAAAGATTATAAAATAGAGTTTACAAGTAATTAGCAATTAAAGAATACTGACAACAGAAAATCTTTGGTGGAACAGTTATCGGAGCTTTCAGGAGTCGTAGAAGCATTTTCTGAGTAGCTCGAAAAAGTGGAAATCGTTCATTGTCTTGTTCTAAAGCTTCTGATCGAGGCTACTTTTATAGGTTGTTCCGGGCGCCCGGAACCCCTCCGGGTGCCTGGACCATGTGGCTCGGCCGCTTCGCGCACCCCACATCAGCTTAGCGATGACTTTTGGGGTCCAGGCGCCCTTCCAGGTGCCCGGACCAACTTTCTCCAGCCTCCTTTTTTTTCTACAAAACAAAGTTAGTCCAGGCAAAAATAATATACATAGAATATGAAATTATGACAGCCTCTGACTGTCTGGTTCTGACTTTAAGTTTCGTCGAAACTCTAGGTCGAATCGACGCCTACTGTTCCCTCTTTGGGGAAGGTACCCTCACCTACTCCTCTCAGGAGAGTTTACCTATTGTCAGCTTGGTCCTTCAGACCGACTGGACTTTCTGCTCAGCGCCTAAGGCTCCCAGACTTTCTACTGAACGTTTGCTCCATGACCCATCCAGTCTTTTCACCTGGTTCGCGACCACCAGGACTTTCCACCTAGAGTCCCCAACCCTAGGATTTTTGCCTAAGCCTTTGACCCGCCAAGACTTTTCCACCTAGGGTTACCACCCCCTAGGACCTAGGGTTACCACCCCCTAGGACCTAGGGTTACCACCCCCTAGGATTTTCCACCTGCCTAATCACAGCTAGGACTTTTGCCTAAGTACACTTAGGACTCTCTTGCAAACTCATTCAAACACGTTAGACCACAAATAATCTCAACTTTGAACTCTTTTTCATTATCAAAACTTAGGTTCGATCATTGGATGCTTCTCGCACCAACAGTGACAAGGGTAACCCTTTAACTGGATATCTAGAGCATCGTCTTGAAAGGGGGAGTAATTCTCTTCAAGGAAGTGTAGAATTAGGGGATATTTCTATGTTCATGTTATTATGTTTTGTGTATTCTTATGGATGTATGACCGGGAGACCCCTAGTGACAAGGGTATCCCTTGAACTGTACTTCATAGGAATTACTTGCATTAGATAGCATTGGATGTTAATAAAGATGGCACTCCAACATGATTACCGCGGGGAAATGTCGGTAATGAATTAAACTTCCTACATATGCATAGGGGTAGAGGATGGGTGATTGGTGATCCTTGGTACATTGATTTGCATCATAATGAAATTGAACTCCTAAAACATTTTCTTCAACCAAAGTCCTCAATCAATTCTTAACTCTCTCAATCTCTCTGTAAGATACGAAAATTTTATAATAAGTATTATTGGAGAAATAACCTTTTGAGATTTTTTTAAGAATTTTTAAATTTTTTTCAAAATTTAAACGAAGTCCGTATGACTCGTTTTGAGGAGATGAATAGATTGGGCTAGGAAGAAGCCTATTTAGAGATCCCAATTAAGTTGGGAGTTGATTGGATTAATTAAACCTAAAGTTTATTTTATTAATCTAAGTATATAATATCTAAAACCTATGTTCCTGTCAATATTTCCTAAATTAATCTTCCTCTCTCCTAATTCCACGCTGCATCGCCTGATCACCACCCTTGTCGCCCTAGCCGCTGCCATCGCTGTACCATCGGCCCTCTCCATCCTGAGCAAGAAGCTGTGGGGTTGACCTTGTGCATTGTTTACCCCTTTTCCCCTTGTTTATGAGCTCGTTGTGTTGCCCTCTATGCCCTATCCTGATCTGTTGCTCCACTCGACCGGTCGCTGGCTATCTTCTTCCTTCATCAGCTAGGACAACGACTCTGTCGGCCGTGTGAGAGCTGTTAATGCCCTCCCCTCTTACAGGATTCCTTTCTCATCGAGCCGACATTGCCTCCTTACTGAAGGCCAGATCAGCGATGCCGCTGGTCGAGGGGGGAGTCATCGATCTCCTTCCATGCTCGTGCCCTAGATTCCATGGCCGATGCCACCTACTAATTGGTGCCACTGTCACTATCGATTCCTTGTGCACTGATGCCGATCGACTATGTTGAGCTCTGCCAGCAATCATCACCTCTGCTCCAACCATTGCATCCACCTCGACCTGTTTGTTGCCACCATTGCTAGCTGAGCCATGTCGAGGACTATTCTGGTCTCTGGTTGAGAGCCACCAGCGACCATAGCAGAATTGAGTGAGTGTTAGGGATGAGTTAAGGCTTTGTCATTTCTTCCTTTGACTTCAGTTTGAGAGCTAGGTTGTGAGATTTTCGTTGGATTGTCATTGTAGCATTGGTGGTACTATTGGCCAATGATCCAGAACTCCGGCCATATTTCCCGACAGCCAACTTTTCTGGCAGTGAATCAACAAGGGAGTATCTGAGATTTGGGTAATCTATGCTCAGTATTAGGTTAAGTATGAATTGATTACATTATGTATTGAATGGATGAGAGCTACATCTATAGTTGCCTTTTGCAAATTGGGGAGGTAACTTCTATGTGATTAATCCACAATAGCCGTCTGAAGGTTTGGTTTTATTGAGTTTGGTTATTTGAATTATTGTAGTTTGGATTGATTTGTATCCTATGTTGTAGAGTTTTGATTCGATTTGAATCAGACTATTGGACTTGAGGATATTCAGCGTGACTTGAATAAAGATGGGTACTTCTTTCTTGGCCTCTATAATTCTTTGAACTTAGTGTATGAATTATCTTATGGATTAGGTTGCTTTATCATAACTCCACTTGTATTTTATCTGTGTTTGATACTTATATGCTTGATCTTTGAGATGCTCTATTTATTATCTATACAATCTCATCTTTGGTTATTCTTACCCTGTAGTGTACACACGTGTATGGTGTGTACTATATGAGTTATCATACTGATTATGCATTATTAGTGTGCACATGTGTATATGTGTTGCTATGTATGGTAGATGTTGTTGCTAGACACATGTTGGATCTTTTCATGCATTTAGGTGTATGTGATTGATGGATCATGATTCTGCATCTATTGTGTGTTGTGTGAGCATATATGTCAAGTGAGTAGTATTGGAGGTATCCTGTCTATTATACCTATGTTGTGGTGTGTGTACTTATTTTTAGTGTGTACTACTGGAGGTATATAGTTGATTATACCTACATTGAGTGTCCACACATGTCAAGTGTGTATTATTAGAGGTATCATATTGATTATACCCATATGATGTGTGTACACATGTTTGGTGTATTATTGGAGGTATCTTATCAATTATACATATATTGTTGTGTACACACATGGCCAGTATGGTTAGTTGGAAGAATCTTAATGATTATATTTGTGTTGTAAATGCACACATGTCTGTCGAGTGTGTATGTGTGTCTGATGTGTGCTATGGAAGTATTACGTCGATTATATTTATGTTATGTGTTCTCATGTTGCCTGTTGTGTGTACATGTGTGACTGGGGTATTATTGGTAGTATCATGATGGTTATACCTATACTATGTGTGTATACGTATCGAGTGTGTACTACAGGTGTTATTACCTACTGTATATGTTCTTTGGTAGATACTTGGTGGATCATATCATACATGTAGATATATGTGATTGATAGATCATGCTTCTAGGTATACCTAGGTCTATCATGCTAGGTATAATAGTGTATTGTTTTATAGAGTTCATATACTCCTGTTGATGTAGTTGGTTACTATGTAAGTAACACTACATTATGTCGTTGTTTCTATATCCTGTCAACTAAGTCTCCTATGAGTGGGTGATGTGCGCAAATATTATGATCATTTACGCATGTTTTAGTGCACATCCACGTACTTTATTCATATATATTCGTTGCATGATTGCCTCTTTCATCTTGTATTCATTATATATATTCTTTTGTTCGGATATCTTCTCTTTGTTTGGTTTGTGTTGACAGGGATGATTTTCAGAGCAAAAATAGTGATTATCTATGCACCGAAACAAGCCAAAGAACATGGCCGTGGAACACACGGTTGTGTGACCAGACAAAAGGGAGCAGTGCACAGCCGTGCACCCTTGCATGACCATGCGGCCATGGCAGAGGCTGAGCAGTGCACGGTCGTGCACCCTTGCACAACGTTCGGCCATGGTAGAGGCAAAGCAGCACACGACCGTGCATCATTGCACGACCGTGCCACCCCAAGCCGAGACAAAGGAATGCCCGGCCGTGCATCTTTGGACGGTCGTGCCTCAGGGAGCAGAAGCCAGAGACCACATGGTCGTGCCAATCAGCACGACCGTGTAGCTTCGCCAGAGGAGAGGATGGGCATGACCGTGCCAACCTTGCACGGTCGTGCCATGGGCCGTGCGGCGCCCATACCCTAGCTTATAAAAGGGTCAAGAAACCTATTTTTGGGACATCTTTGGTTTGGGACTTCGTCCCTCCCCTCGGGGAAAGCCGTCGAGCTTCATCCACCGCCGTCTCTTCAAGATCCGTCCATCTCCAGAGCAAGGAAGCATCCCCAAGACATCGAAATCATCAAGCATCTCTTCTTCCTTTCCTTCTAGGGTTGTAAGTATGATTTTCTTTATGTTCTGGGGTTGTTCTTCTCCCACAATGGAGTAGATGTCCTCTTCTAGGATTAGGGAGTATTTGTAATGCGATGGAGATATAGAACTATGTAGATTCCCTTTGTTTCTATTCGATGACTTGTCAGTGTCTTGTTCATGCTTATGTGACATGTTTATATTTCTACTCTTTGATTGATTGATGTGGAGGATTGTTGATCCTGCAAAGGGGATACCTTAGAGCATATTGACCAAGGTAGCCTAGTGACAAGGGTAATCCTTTCCAGACGTCTAAGACGTTCCCTCAAAAGGAGAGACAATCCCTTAGGAACTGTTGCTCTCGTAAAGAGAATGCTCTAGATCGTATACCCGAGGGGCCCTAGTGACAAGGGTAACCCGTTCACGGACGTCTAGGACATTCTCTTGAGAGGAGAGGCAATTCCTCCATAAGGAAGTAGGTAACCATAGCGAACCTCTCCCCTTATCCTTATTGTTCTTTACTAGACATGTATCCCAGTGATCTACTCAGGCGCCCTCGTAACAGGGGGGGTTAACCATTACAGGATTTCACAGGGGACGTCTCTACGTGATACTTAGGGATACTGGCCAATCTAACTTCCTACAAGAATATTGACATAGAGGATGGAAACTAAGCAATCTATGTAGTATCTCCTAGTATTACAATGAAATCGAAATCTTAGAATCCATCTCCCGAAGCTCATTCCCTCCAAGATCGATTCTCTCTCTTCTCTCTCTTCTCACTTTCCTCTTTTCTCTCTCTTACTCTCCTTCCTCACCAATCTTAGGCTTGTTAAGATAACTTACTTTGCGATATCTCTTGTGCTTAATCAACAGTCCTTGTGGATTCGATATTTTTATTACTGACGATGAAATCGTACACTTGCAGTTGCTAACAAATTTTTGGCGCCGTTGCCGGGGACTGTTCGCATTAACATTAGTAGATTAGCAATTTAGTTCATCTAGACTTGTAAATAGTTTTTGTTTTTCTATTTTCATAATTCAAAAATAAAAGCTCTGCATTTATTTCTTGTTATTAGTTAAAGGTTCAGTTTTTCTTTTTCTTTATTTTTGCATTCTATTTCTTGTCTGTAATTCTTCATTTTTGTTTTTTTTCTCATAATTTTTTTAGTTATACATGAGTACTAACATGTCAAGCAGGGCCTTAAGAGGTTTCTCTGCACCCATTTCTGCAAGATTTTTATCTCCTATTGTGCAACCTCATATTGAAGCAGAAAGTTTCCAACTAGACCCAGAGTTAATTTTCATGATACAAGGTCACAAATTTGGAGGAGAAGCATCAGAAAGTCCTTATCTACACCTTGAGACATTCTAGAGCTTTGTGATATGGTGAATTGTGAAGGAGTATCAACAGATGCAGTTCGGTTGATGGCATTTCCTTTTAGCATCAAGGATAAAGCAAGGACTTGGTTATATTCTCTCCATCCTCAAAGCATCACAAGTTGGGAACAATTGGAGCAGCAATTTCTGAATCATTTTTTTCCTCCAAGCAGAACAATCTACATGAGGAGTTGCATCATAAATTTTGCTCAGGCACATGGAGAATCAATATTTGAAGCATGGGATAGATTCAAGAGTCTATACAGACAGTGCCCTCATCATGGTTTAGAGAAATGGCTGATTCTACACATATTCTATAGGGGGATTTCTTTTTCAGATAAGTGTTTGTTAGAATCATCAACTGGAGGGTCTTTTATGGACAAGAGTATAGAAGAAGCTTATACATTAATTGATCAAGTGACATTGAACCTCCAAGGATGGTTGAGCAAAAGTTGGATGGAATCTCCCTCAGAAATTCAAGAAGTACAAGCCATATATACAAGAGAGCCTGTCGAACAAAATGCAGTTCAACCACCCAAGAATGTCGAAATTCAGAAGTCACAGAATGAGGAGTTCAAACATTTGAGGGAAAAGATTAATAGCATAGTTTCAAAATGGTTCAAGGAGACAAGATCTAGTGTAACTGATAATGATATTAAGTTGAGAAGTGGCAAGAATCATGAAGAACTTCTGAAGAAAGATTTGTTTAAGATTAAGGAGAAGAACAATAGAAGACCTCAAGAACTCAGTTCCATTACTCCAAGAAGTTCCCAAAGGCCACAAGTACCTTTTCCTCAACGGTTGATGACACCAACACTAGATAAGCAACCTGGACCTCCTCCACAAGCTAAAAGGGAGTATGGAAAAAAGGAAGTACCTTTCCCAAGACCTGCACTAAAGGTTCCTTTTCCACAAAGGCTGGTGAGGGTCAATGAAAACGAAGACTTTGGCAGATTCTGTGACACTAATATGGTTGAGTGTAGAGTTCTGGATGTATATGAAGATCAGAACTCTTCAGATGATGATTGTGATGATAATGCAGTAGACAATAAGTTTTCAGATCTACTTTCTGGGTTTACAGGGTGTTATGATGAAATTGAGTTTTCGTATGATGAATGTGATGTGGTAGATCAACTTGAAACTACAAATGAAGTTAGTGATCCTCCTATAGATGATTCTCCCACTGAGTATATTGATGTTGGTTTATTTTTTAATACTTTTGTTGATGATAATAATATTGAAGAATGTGTAGGGAGTTGTGTTTTGGAAGCAACATCTCAAGAATCACCTCCTTCGATCACACAACCAATTGATGATATGGAATTTGTAAGAATGGAATTGGTTGATGATAAATGTGCAAGGACTTTTGCAATGGAAGCGAAGCCCCAACAATCACCACCTTTGGAAGTACCAATACCAGAGCCAGAGCTAGAACCATCATTTGATTCAGAGGAAGTCACATCCACATGTTTAGAACTTTCAGGTATCTCTCAGCAATGCAAGGTTAGTATTTCTAGTGATCTTTTGAAAGATTTTATAGAGGTACCTATAATTGATTTTGTTGGATGTGATTCAATTTTTGATACACATTCAGTTCATACTAATACGGTTCTGGTTCCTTCTTATATTCCATGCTTGTGGGAGGTTTGCCTCTCTTTTGGGTGTGCAGATTTTCATGGAGCCTATAATTGGAAGCTCGATCTGAACCGTCTTCGACCTCCTGAAAGAATTTCCAAGAAGACAAAGATGGAGAGGGCGATTCTTCACTCTTTGATGAAAGTTCCTTCCATAATAAGAGCCCTTGGTAAGAGGGTTCTAAAATATCTTACCCCTCCAAGAGCGAGATTTCGATGAATCTAATGAGGTGGTCGAGCTAATGACTTTAAACAAGTGCTTCTTGGGAGGCAACCCAAGTTCATTTTCCTTGTTTTCTTTTTAGTTTCTTTTTACTTCATTGATAATAAATCATACCCTCTGCTTAATTTTTCTTGCCTATCTTATTTTTGTAGAATTCAAAGTTGTGGAGGAATGTGAGCATCGGAAAGAGGAGTATCTTGAAGCACATGCATGTCAACCATTTGAAGCTCATCACTTGGTAACTTCTCTAAACTTCATAAATTTCCTTCACATTACATTTCTAGTTTTCATCGGGATAATGAAAAGTTTATGTCTGGGGGGATGTTTGGGTTTAGTTTAATGTTTATCATACTTCTTAGTTTTTGCACATTTCAAATAAAATTTTTACTAGTTGCATCCTACATCATATTATAATTGTTTGTTCCTTAATGCAAAATACTAGTTATTCTAGATTTTATGTGGTTCATGTGTTACTTATGTTTAGTGATCTATCTTTTTCTATTTATGATAGCATGAAGTGAGCAATGTTTTACTATAAGAGTTTAAGTATTAATCTTGTTTTAGGATCTCTATAAACTATGCCTATTTTTTATAGTTGATAACTCTAAATTAGTCATGATTCATAGGATTGGACTAGTACTTGTGTTTCTATGGTGACCTCTCAACTACATTTTGGTTACTGGATAAACTCAGATTATGTAAGCTCATTTGGAAAAAAATTAATCCCATAAAAAAAATGAAAAAAATTGAAGGTTTGTTCAAGTTTGATACTTTGCAAACATTCAAAGAAAAAAAATAAGGGATAAAAAAATTGTTGCCGTGAGTGGAAATTAGCAATTCACCCCTTTGAGACCGAGTTAGGTTACTGGGGAAATGAATGCTATGTTTCTCTTGATACTGAGTATTCCTTTGAAACCTTGTGTAGACGATGCATAGCATTTTTGAGGGGAACGAACCTTGCGTGTGGCAGGTAAGTGCCTATCGCCGGATGCATAAGGAACACAATTTTATGACGACTTGACTAGACTTAGGGATTGAAACTTGATAAATTTAGGACACCTTCGCACTGAGCACGGAGGACTACTACTTAGGTCATACTTAAACTACTTTTGTATCTTGCTCACCAATGAAATCATTTGATAGAATTAGATTGACTTACTAGAGATTATGATGCACTATCTAACCACGTGAATCGAGATTGCGGGTTTTGCTTGAGGACAAGCAAAGGTTTAAGTCTAGGGGTGTGATGTGCGCAAATATTATGATCATTTACGCATGTTTTAGCGCACATCCACGTACTTTATTCACATATATTCGTTGCATGATTGCCTCTTTCGTCTTGTATTCATTATATATATTCTTTTGTTCGGATATCTGCTCTTTGTTTGGTTTTGTGTTGACAGGGATGATTTTCGGAGCAAAAACGATGATTATCTACACACTGAAACAAGCCAAAGAACACGGTCGTGCAACACACGGTCATGTGACCAGACAAAAGGGAGCAGTGCACGGCCGTGCACCCTTGCACGACTGTGCGGCCATGGCAGAGGTGGAGCAGTGCACGACCGTGCACCCTTGCACGAGCGTGCGGCCATGGCAGAGGCAAAGCAGCACACAGCCGTGCATCATTGCATGACCGTGCCACCCCAGGCCGAGACAAAGGAATGCCCGGCCGTGCATCCTTGCACGATCGTGCCTCATGGAGCAGAAGCCAGAGACCACACGACCGTGCCAATCGGCACGGCCGTGCAACTTCGGCAAAGGAGAGGATGGGCGTGGTCGTGCCAACCTTGCACAGCCGTGCGACGCCTATACCCTAGCTTATAAAAGGGTCAAGAACCCTATTTTAGGGACATCTTTGGTTTGGGACTTCGTCCCTCCCAAAGACATCTCTTCACGATCCACTTCCATCCACTGCCATCTCTTCACGATCCGTCCATCTCTGGAGCAAGGAAGGATCCCAAAGACATCGGAATCATCAAGCATCTCTTCTTCCTTTCATTCTAGGGTTGTAAGTATGCTTTTCTTTATGTTCTGGGGTTGTTCTTCCCCCACAATGGAGTAGACGTCCTCTTCTAGGATTAGGGAGTATTTGTAATGCGATGGAGATATAGAACTATGTAGATTCCCTTTGTTTCTATTCGATGACTTGTCAGTGTCTTGTTCATGCTTATGTGACATGTTTATATTTCTATTCTTTGATTGCTTGATGTGGAGGATTATTGATCCCGCAAAGGGGATATCTTAGAGCGTATTGACCAAGGTACCCTAGTGACAGGGGTAACCCTTTCCAGACATCTAAGACGTTCCCTCAAAAGGAGAGACAATCCCTTAGGAACTGCAGCTCTCGTAAAGAGAGTGTTCTAGATCGTATACCCGAGGGGCCCTAGTGACAAGGGTAACCCGTTCATGGACATCTAGGACATTCTCTTGAAAGGAGAGGCAATTCCTCCATAAGGAAGTAGGTAACCATACTGAACCTCTCCCCTTATCCTTATTGTCCTTTACTAGACATGTATCCCAGTGATCTACCGAGGCGCCCTCGTGATAGGGGGGGTTAACCATTACAGGATTTCACAGGGGACGTCTCTACGTGATACTTAGGGATACTGGCAAATCTAACTTCCTACAAGAATATTGACATAGAGGATGGAAACTAAGCAATCTATGTAGTATCTCCTAGTATTACAATGAAACCGAAATCCTAGAATCCATCTCCCGAAGCTCATTCCCTCCAAGATTGATTCTCTCTCTTCTCACTTTCCTCTTTTCTCTCTCTTACTCTCCTTCCTCACCAATCTTAGGCTTGTCTAGATAACTTACTTTGCGATATCTCTAGTCCATAATCAACAGTCCCTGTGGATTCAATATTTTTATTACTGACGACGAAACCGTATACTTGCGGTTGCGTAACAGTGGGTGACTGACTATGATGTTGAGAGAGTTGACATTGACTTGACAACTGACTCTCCTATTAGTGAGTGATCCACTACGATGTTGTAGAGTTGACAGTGATTATAATATGTATACCTTGTCAATTAAGTCTCCTACGAGTTGGTGACCGACTATGATATTGAGAGAGTTGACATTGACTTGTAAACTAAGTCTCCTACTAGTGATTGATCCACTAGGATGTTGAGCGAGTTGATAGTGGTGGTGATATGCTTACTGCGTTGTTTTACCTTTGGCTGCCCCATAGTGATTTGTGGTAGAGTGATCTCGCGTAGCCCGTAACTAGATATCTACTTCTTGTCTACCCACAGTGATCTATGGTAGAGTGACCTCGTGTAGACAGGAACCTGTTGGGTGCTACTCGGAATACCGTTCTGTTTCCCCTATACAAAAATTTGTACAAGCACATAACGTTTCCTAGCAACCCATGTGCTCTTTAAAAGTTAAACTTGGATTGGAAACGGAACTTAACATTTTTACTCCAAGTTCATTCTTCAAAGTTAAACTTGGATTGGAAACGAAACTTAACATTTTTATTCCAAGTTCAACCCTTATGTTCTTCAGAAGTTAAACCATATTACAGAAGTTGATTAAATATTTATTTCAAGGATAGGTTTCTTGGTCGTTGGCGAAGCACTAGGCCTTCTTGGTTATGGGATCATCCACCACTTCCTAGACAAAGCCTTTCAAAGAAATTAAATATTTAAACTTCTCATGGTAACCTTAAGTTTAACTACAGAGATCTCAATCAAAGCACAAGATCGAAAAAAAAAATCGAAGCAAAAAAATGAAAACACGAAATCACTAGCCTCTTGTGTTGGTATTTTAGGATCCATACAAAGAAAATAAAACTAGTTGTGCTGCTGAAAAATAACTAGTTGTATCTTTCTTCGTAGACAAAGACCTCTTGATCTTCTGCCGTATTCCTCTCCTCTTCTTGGACGTTGTAGGGGCAAGATCTACCAAGACAAAAACATCCGAACCCCTTTTGTTTCCAAACTACCTACCACCAAAAGATGTAAAGAAAAGGGGTGCCTCCTTCTTCTTCTCCTCCAAACCGCCGGCCACCAAGATGCTTCGTCTCTTCATTTTTTTTTCCTCCAAGCTCTGACCACCAAGAGAAGATGGGGCGCTGGCCCTAGAGGGAAGAAAGGGAAGAAGAAAAGAAAGTGGGGCGCCAACCATAGACGGAAGAAAGGGAAGAAGAAAAGGATGGGGCGCCGACCTTAAGTGAAAGGAGAGGAATTTATCAATTCTTAATTGAATTGTTGATTTTTGTGGCACAACCTCCTCGCCTTTTATAACCCTTTGCCCCAGATAAAAAAAGAGAAAAAGTAATAGATTTTTGTTTAGGAAAAATCTCTAGAAAAAAATTAACATAATTCTTTTTAGAAAAATTTCTTAAGAGAGAATTAGTATAATTCTTTTTAGAAAATTTCTAAGAAAGAATCAACATAATTCTTTTTAGAAAAATCTCTAGGAATAAATTAATATAATTCTTTTTAGAAAATTTCTAAGAAAGAATCAACGTAATCCTTTTTAGAAAAATCTCTAATTCTGTTGAGAAAAAATCTCCCCTTTTTTCTTTCTTTTCTTTTTCTTTTCTTTTGGTTTGGCCAACCCCTTGCTTGGGCACCAAGCAAGGCTTGGCCAGCCCCTTTCTTGGGTAGGAAGCAAGGCTTGGCCAACCCCTTGCTTGTGTTAGAGTGTATACTAAAAGCCTAGCTTTTTGTAAACATTTATTTTGAAATAAAGAATCACATTGGTCAAATGTCTACATTTATATGCTAAGTGTAGTTGTTCAATTAAATTATATTGTAGATAACATGGTGTATGGTGTCACACACAGAAGATCATGTTATCAGTTCCTTATAAATTATAAATAGTAGCTCACGACTAAGATGGATAGGAACAAACCATTGGAATAAGTCGTAGTGTAATTTGGTATTAGTTTATCTTGACTATAAAATTACACTAGTACACTCTGAGTGTATAGAGCAGGACCATTTGAGGTAATATCTTTTTATACTGACTATATAAAAGAACAATACCTCTGTTATTATGGAAGTGTGTACTCTTAATTATGATATAATAAGAAGCACATATACTTAATACTTATTTCTTTAATTTATTGAAGGGTGCGATTTAGCTCGTTAAATCAATAGGCCCGATAAGTTGGGAAATGATATTATTTATATGGTGTGTTGTTGATTATAGAATGAAACTGTGTCCTAGTAATCTGGGTTGATAATGCCCCCTTGAGGAGCTCATAAGGATTATCATGTAAACCCTGCAGGTGGACTTAGTCCGACATGATGATAAGGTTGAGTGGTACTACTCTTGGAGCTAGATATTAATTAAGTGAGTTGTCAGTAACTCATTTAATTAATGGACATTCAATATCTTAAACACAGGGAGACTAAAACACTCATGATAAGAAGGAGCTCATATAGTAATATGGGATTGGTGCGGTAGTTCAATAATAACCCTTTAGTGGTATGAGTTATTATTGATGAATTCGAGTTGGGTGTTCGGGGTGAACACGGGAAGCTCAAGTTTATCGGGAGACCAAAACTAATTCCTCCTCTCGGTCCCTGTCATAGTTTCTTATTTATAAAGTCTTATACCCACCTAAACCCAACTTCTTATCCACCTTAAGGTGGCCGGCCAAGCCTAGCTTGGAACCTAAGCTAGGGCCCGCTAAACCAAGGAGAGATGGGTTCAAGTGGTGGCCGACCCTAGCTTGGAGCCCATGTAGGTGGCCGACCACAATAAAAAAAAATAAAAGGGATTTTAATTTTAAAATATTTCCTTATGTGGAAGCCATGATTTAAAAGAGAGTTTTAAAATTAAAATTTTCATTTTATAGTTTCTACAAAAGGATTAAGAGAAAGGTTTGATATCTTTCCTTATTTGTAGTTAAAAGGAAGATTTTAATTTTGGAGAAATTTTTCTTTTTGTAATCATCCACATGTTTTAATAGAGAGATTTTAATTTATAAAAGTTTCCTTTTATAATCAACCATTAAGGGAATTTTTAAAAGTGAAATTTTTATTTTAAAAATTTCTGGAAACAAATTAGGAAGTTTTAATTTTGTGTTTAAAACTTTCCTTATTTGGAGGACTTGTAGGGGCTGGCCACAAGATGGGTTAAGAGGAAATTTTAATTAAATTTTCCTTATTAGCCATTGGCAAAGAAAATAAGGAAGTTTTAATTATGTTTAAAACTTTTCTTATTTGCCAAGACCAAGGGATATAAAAGAGAGGGTAGAGGTGCCTCACCTTACAACCTAATCTATTATTTCCTCTCCTCTCTTCCTTGGTGTGGCCAGCCCTCTTCCATTGCTCTTTCTCTTCTCTTCTTCATTGGTGGCCGACGACATCTAGTCTCAAGGAGATTTTCAGTGGCCGGATTTTGCTTGGTGAAGAAGGAGAGATAGGAGGCATTGTTTCTTAGCATCCCTTGGAGCTTGGTTGGTGGCCTAAGTTCTTCATCTCTAGGAGATTGTTGGTGGCTGAAACTTGCAAGGAGAAGAAGGAGGCCTGGGTGGATTCTTATCTCGGTAGATCGTTACCCACACGACGTTCGAGATAAGAAGAGAAATACGATAGAAGATCTTGAGGTCTATAAGCTACAAAAGGTATAACTAGTTATTAGTTTCCGCGTCATAACTAGTTTATTCTTTTGTTTAGATCTTGAAATACCAAACACAAGAGGTTAACGATTCTAGGTTTCAGATTTTTAATTCGATTTTATGTTTCTTTTGTTTTTTGATCTTGTGATTCGATTGTTCTTAATGGTTAAACCTAGGGTTACTGTAAGGAGATTAAATATTGAATTTCGTTGAAAGGCTTTGTCTAGGAAGTGGTGGATGATCCCATACCCAAGAAGGCCTAGTGCCTCGCCATGTTTAACCTGGAAGCCGATCTCTAAAATAAATTTTTAATCAAATTTGTAACATAGGTGGATTTGGATTAATAATGTTAAGCATCGTTTGCAATCCAAGTCTAAACCTCTAAGAACAGATAAGTTGAATTTGGAATAAATAATATTATGTTCTGTTTATGATTCCAAATTTAATTTCTAAAGAACACAATAGGTTGTTAGGAAAGGTTCAGGACATGTACAAAATTTTTGTACAGGGGAACCAGTACGATATTCCGAGTAGCAACCAACAATTGGTATCAGAGCTAGGGTTTGCCTCTGTGTGTTTGGTTTTTAGTTTAATTATGTACATGTCATACATATTTTAGGCAAGATAATAGTAGGATGTGCAAATAGATTTAACTCTGTGGTTGCAGGCATCCTAGATCCAATTATTATGGCCCTAATGTGATTGTGTGTGATTGGACCCTCGGATATGTCGAGGGCATTTTATGTGTGTGCATGATTGTATGTATTAAATACAATAGGAGCTGTATTAGTTTTAGGATTTTACATTTTTGTTTCGATCTAGATTACATGTACATTCATTTGTGGAATATAGGATCAATAAATGTAAAATTCTATTTTTGTCGCGGATTGTATCCTTACGAGGCGTGGTGTTGTTTGAGTACCAGAGACGCAGCGGAAAAAGAAGCAAGATAGATGCGGCGACTAGACCCGATTGTGGTGGCTAAAGATGGCAGCAGTTAGGGTTGGTAGCACACGGAGGACAGTGATGGAAAAGGCCATAATAGTTGGAAAATTATTTTTCCATATTAATTACTTTTATTTGCTGTGATGTGTGTGTGCATGATAAAATCCTCATCTTAAATAACTAAGTGGGAGAGGGATTAGTAAATAAATTATACGGTCTCCATTACTGGTTTATAAGTGATGCAAATAAACTTGCGTGTTGACTCTGAGTGCCTTCCTCCACAATAGATGAGTTTGTTTGCAGATCACTAGATCAAAATTCCTAAATGGATGATTATAGGAAATTATTTAGGAGCGTGTGATCTTCTCCAACTGAAGGGGCACAATCCTATTTAATGGACTAAGTATCAAGTAATGGTACACACTTAGGCACATTTAATAGTATCCTCCCCAATAGAGTCACTGCTATTATTTGTGTGACCAAAGGAATACCAATTATTAATTTTATTTGTCATAAAGTTAGGATGACAAGAATAAAATTAATGGGTAAAACCTCTTACAAATGTTTGATTTTGTATACGTCCACACTAATGTGGCATGCAAAATTCACGATGTTTTGAGGTGCTGGTAAATTTAAATGATATTGTTTGAGGAATTAATATTATTCTAAATTTAGAGTCTTGACCAAAAGTTTTTTTGTGATTCTTAGGATGACTTTCAACCCACTGGCAATTATACTGAAAGAGAACAAACTTACTAGTCCCAATTATATAGATTCGAAAATAAACATGGACATTATCCTAATTGCTGAAGGCTATAACTTTGTATTGTTAGAGGTCTGCCTTAATGTGCCTAACCACGATTCTAGTAAAGAGGAGATTGAGCATCATAGGAAATGGGTCAAGGCAGATGAGATGGCGCGGTGTTACATTTTGGCTTCAAGGTCAAATGTACTGCAACATCAGCATCAGGACTTGCCAACTGCTTATGACATGATGAACAATCTCAAGGAACTTTTCAGACACTATAATCGGGCTGCTAGGCAAGAGGCAATGAGAAAATTAATGACAGCCACCATGTCAGAGGGGACACCCGTAAGGGATCATATCCTAAAGATGATGACTTATTTGAACGAAATACAAATCCTTGGAGCTGAAATCGATGGGGAAACCCAAATCGATATTATTCTCCAAACGCTACGCAGAAGTTTTGAGCAGCTCCGCCTGACCTATAACATAAACAAAAGGGCTTATACGTTGGCGGAACTTCTGATAGAACTTCAGGTAACAGAAGGTATATTTCATCATAGTTCTCAGATTCATTTTGTTGTAAATGTTTCTACTTCTAAGTCGAAAGGCAAGAAGAAGAAACAGGTTGACTCAGTAAAGAAGGAGAATAGATCTCTAGGCACTGGACCAAAAGCTGGAGTGAAGAAGCCAAAGGGAAAGTGCTTCATCTACAAGCAGTCTAGACATTGGAAGGCGAACTGTCCTCATAGGAGAGAGAACAATAAAGGTATATCTTATTCTCTAGTAGTTGAAACATGTTTAGCGATGTTATCTACCAGCACCTGGTGTGTAGATACAGGAGCCACTGATCATGTCTGCAATACATTACAGGGGTTCCAGGAAACTCAACGACTATATGAGGGAGAGATAACCATCTACATGGGCAATGCTATGAAAGTGGCGGCTGTTGCAGTGGGAGACGTTTACTTAATCGATAGGAATAAAACTTTGGTTTTGAGAAATTATCTTTATGTACCAACTTTTAGAAAGAATTTAATTTCAGTTTCTAAACTGTTTGAGGATGGATATACTGTTTCTTTTGTTGACAAAGTGGTTGTCAAGAAAAATAGGATAATTATCTGTTCCGGTACATTAGTTGTCAATTTGTATACTCTAAATCCAATAACTTCCATAAAGCAACAAATGAAAATTAATAGCACATCTTCTAATTCTAATAAGAGAAAGGAACCATCGGAAATGAATCAAACATATCTTTGGCATCTAAGGCTTGGTCATATTAACTTGAGTAGGATTCAAAGGCTCATAGCCGATGAACTCTTGGGTTCATTAGTGTTGGAAAACTTTTCAACTTGCGAATCTTGCTTGGAAGGTAAAATGACCAAGAGATCTTTTAAGGCTAAGGGGTATAGAGCCAAAGATGTGTTGGAACTGGTTCATTCTGATTTGTGTGGTCCTATGGCTATCCAGGCAAGAGGTGGTTTTGAATATTTTGTCTCTTTTATAGATGACTATTCGAGATATGAGTACATTTACTTGATGCGACGGAAGTATGAATGCTTTGATAAGTTCAAAGAGTACAAGGCTGATGTGGAGAAACGTCATGGTAAAAGTATCAAGACACTACGGTCTGATCGTGGTGGTGAATACCTCTTTGGAGAGTTTAGGAATTACTTATCAGAGGCTGGGATTCAATACCAATTGTGTGCACCTGGTACACCCTAACAGAATGGTGTGGCAGAACGAAGGAATATGACTCTTATAGAAATGGTTTGATTGATGATGAGTTATTCAGAATTACCAAATATGTTTTGGGGATATGCTCTGCAAACAGCAGTGTACATTCTGAATATGGTACCTTCTAAATCAGTACCCTTTACTCTCATAGAATTGTGGAATAGGCATAAACCTAGTCTGAAACACATTCGGATATGGGGTAGTCCAGCACATGTGCTGAAGGGAGACACTGACAAGTTGGAATCACATACCGAAGTTTGTCTGTTTGTGGGATATCCTAAATGAACAAAAGGTGGTTTGTTTTATAATCCTAAAAATCAGAAGATCATTGTTAGCACCAATGCTCAATTTTTAGAGGAAGATTATGTAATGAACCATAAGCCCATGAGTGAAATTGTTCTAGAAGAAATGAGTGAGGACATGCCTACTTTAGTACCAACAGTGCAAGATGAAATATCACAAAAAACTACAACATGTATCACAAATGATACACAACAACAGATAGTACCTCTTTGTAGTGGGAGGGTTGTTAGACAACCTAAAAGATTCATGTTTTTGGGAGAGTCGTCCGACTTGATCCTAGGTAAACATGAACTTGATCCTCGAACATATGACGAAGCACTCCAAGATAAAGATGCAACATCTTAGCAAAGAGCAATGAATTCAGAAATATAATCTATGTATTCTAACAAAGTCTGGGAGCAAGTAGAACCATCAAATAGTGTAAAAGCTATTGGATGTAAATGGATCTTCAAAAGGAAAAGAGGGACTGACGGGAAGGTGGAAACCTTCAAAGCAAGGCTTGTTGCGAAGGGGTATACTCAGAAAGAGGGAATCGATTATAAGAAAACCTTTTCGCCAGTAGCTATGCTTAAGTCTATCCGGATACTCTTATCTATTTCTGCTCATATAGATTATGAGGTTTGGCAAATGGATGTCAAGACAACTTTCCTAAATGGAAGTCTTGAAGAAAACATCCATATGAAGCAACCAAAAGGGTTTATTGCAAAGGGAAAAGAGCATCTAGTATGTAAGCTCAATTGGTCTATTTATGGACTGAAGCAAGCTTCAAGGTCTTGGAACATCCGGTTTAATGAAATAATCCAGTCGTATAGATTTATTCAGGGTCTGGATGAGTCTTGTGTATACAAGAAGTGTGATGGAAATGTGGTGGTATTTCTTGTACTATACGTAGATGACATTTTGTTAGTTGGAAACAATATCAAAGTGTTGTCAGAAGTAAGGGTATGGTTGTCCAAGCAATCGATATAAAGGACTTGGGAGAATGTGCACATATTCTTGGGATCAAAGTAATAAGGGATCGCAAGAAAAGAATGTTATGCTTATCCCAAGCTTCATATATCGATACAATCCTACCTCTTTTTAGCATGCAAGACTCCAAGAAAGGTTTTCTACCCTTCAGGCATGGAGTATCTTTATCTAAAGAGATGTCTCCGAAGACATAAAAAGAGATAGAAGAGATGAAGGCAGTTTCTTATGCTTCAACTGTAGGAAGCCTAATGGATACCAAGTTATGTACGAGACCGGATATCTGTTTTACCGTGGGCATGGTTAGCAGATATCAAAGTAACCCTGGACAAGGACATTGGACTGCTGTAAAGTATATATTGAAGTACCTGAGAAGGACTAGAGATTATATGCTGGTTTATCAAGCAGATGATTTGTTTTTTGTGGGTTACACGGATTTTGACTTCTAATAAGATAGGGACAATAGTAAGTCTACATCAGGCTATGTGTTTACTGTAGGAGGTGGAGCCATTGCATGGAGGAGTGTTATGCAACAATGCGTTTCAGACTCAACCATGGAAGTTGAATATGTGGCAACCTCTAAGCCAGCCAAAGAAGTTATATGGCTTAGGAACTTCCTAATGGACTTAGATGTGATTCCTGGTTTGCCCAAAATCATCACAATTTATTGTGATAATAGCGGTGCAGTAGCAAACTCGAAGGAACCATGAGCCCATAAGGCGAATAAACACATAGAGTGCAAGTACCACCTGATACGAGACATCGTAAAGCGATGAGAAGTTGTTATCGTCAAGATTACATCAGCAGATAACCTGGCGGATCTTTTCACTAAGGCCCTTCCGGCGAAAGCTTTTGATCGGCATGTTGAAGGAATGGGAATCAGATGTATGGCAGCGTTTATGGTAGCATAGTCTTTTAGTATAAGTGGGAGATTGTTAGAGTATATACTAAAAGCCTAGCTTTTTGTAAACATTTATTTTGAAATAAAGAATCACATTGGTCAAATGTCTACATTTATATGCTAAGTGTAGTTGGTCAATTAAATTATATTGTAGATAACATGGTGTATGGTGTCACACATAGAAGATCATGTTATCAGTTCCTTATAAATTATAAATAGTAGCTCACGACTAAGATGGATAGGAACAAACCATTGGAATAAGTCGTAGTGTAATTTGATATTAGTTTATCTTGACTATAAAATTATATTAGTACATTCTGAGTGTATTGAGCAGGACCATTTGAGGTAGTATTTTTTTATACTGACTATATAAAAGAACAATACCTCTGTTATTATGGAAGTGTGTACTCTTAATCATGATATAATAAGAAGCACATATACTTAATACTTATTTCTTTAATTTATCAAAGGGTGTGATTTAGCTCATTAAATCAATAGGCCTGATAAGTTGGGAAATGATATTATTTATATGGTGTGTTTTTGATTATAGAATGAAACTGTGTTCTAGTAATCTGGGTTGATAATGCCCCCTGAGGAGTTCATAAGGATTGTCATGTAAACCCTGCAGGTGGACTTAGTCTGACATGACGATAAGGTTGAGTGATACTACTCTTGGAGATAGATATTAATTAAGTGAGTTGTCAGTAACTCATTTAATTAGTGGACATTCAATATCTTAAACACAGGGAAACTAACACAGTCATGATAAAAGGAGCCCATATAGTAATATGAGATTGGTGTGGTAGTTCAATAATAACCCTTTAGTGGTAGGAGTTATTATTGATGAACTCGAGTTTCGTGTTCGGGGCGAACACGGGAAGCTCAAGTTCATCGGGAGACCAAAACTAATTCCACCTCTCGGTTCCTGTCATAATCTCTTATTTATAAAGTCTTATACCTACCTAAACCCAACTTCTTACCCACCTTAAGGTGGCTGGCCAAGCCTAGCTTGGAGCCCAAGCTAGGGCCGGCCAAACCAAGGAGAGATGGGTTCATGTGGTGGTCGTCCCTAGCTTGGAGCTCATGTAGGTGGTCGACCACAATAAAAAAATAAAAAAGATTTTAATTTTAAAATCTTTCCTTATGTGGAAGCCATGATTTAAAAGAGAGTTTTAAAATTAAAATTTTCCTTTTATAGTTTCTACAAAAGGATTAAGAGAAAGATTTGATATCTTTTCTTATTTGTAGTTAAAATGAAGATTTTAATTTTGGAGAAAACTTTCTTTTTTGTAATCATCCACATATTTTAATAGAGAGATTTTAATTTATAAAAGTTTCCTTTTATAACCAACCATGAAGAGAATTTTTAAAAGAGAAATTTTTATTTTAAAAATTTCTGGAAACAAATTAGGAAGTTTTAATTTTGTGTTTAAAACTTTCCTTGTTTGGAAGACTTGTAGGGGTCGACCACAAGATGGGTTAAGAGGAAATTTTAATTAAATTTTCCTTATTAGCCATTGGCAAGGAAAATAAGGAAGTTTAATTATGTTTAAAACTTTCCTTATTTGCCAAGACCAAGGAATATAAAAGAGAGGGTAGAGGTGCCTCACCTTACAACCTAATCTTATTTCCTCTCCTCTCTTCCTTGGGGTGGCCGACCCTCTTCCATTTCTCTTCTCTTCTTCTGTGGTGGCTGGCGACATCTAATCTCAAGGAGATTTTTAGTGGTCGGATTTTGCTTAGAAAAGAAGGAGAGATAAGAGGCATTGTTTCTTAGCATCCCTTGGAGCTTGGTTGGTGGGCTAAGTTCTTCATCTCTAGATGATTGTTGGTGGCTGAAACTTGCAAGGAGAAGAAGGAGGCTTGGGTGGATTCTCATCTCAGTAGATCGTCGCCGACACGACGTCCGAGATAAGAAGAGGAATACGATAGAAGATCGTGAGGTCTATAAGCTACAAAAGGTATAACTAGTTATTAGTTTCCACATCATAACTAGTTTATTCTTTTGTTTAGATCTTGAAATACCAAACACAAGAGGCTAACGATTCTAGGTTTCGGATTTATGATTCGATTTTGTGTTTCTTTTGTTTTTTGATCTTGTGATTCAACTGTTCTTAATTGTTAAACCTAGGGTTACTGTAAGGAAATTAAATATTGAATTTTGTCCTTCTTCTTCTTCTTCTTCTTCTCTTTCTCCTCCTTCATGTATCCGACCACTTAAAGGAACCACAAGCAATATGTGGTTGGCCCTAGCATGATAAAGAGCTAGGGGCCGTCCCTAAGGAGGAGACTAGAGAGAAGAGAGAAAAAAAATTCATTAATTCATGAAGTCTCTCCTCCCCTTCTTTTATAATAATTGCCCAAGGCAAATAAGGAAAAAATTTTTACAAAAAATTAAAATCTTCCTCATGTTTTCTTTTTCCCTTTTAATTTTTCCTTTTATTTCCTCTTGATTGAATCAATCACCAATCATATATTTGATTGGATGATGATTTAATCCTATTGGCCGACCCCTTGCTTGGGCACCAAGCAAGGGTGGCCGGCCCCTATAAGGAAATATATTTTTTTTTAATAAAATTTTACAAGAAGAAATCCTCTTATACAATTTTACAAGCTCTCTTTCAATTTCCTAAAGTAGGAGTTAAAAAAGGAAAGTTTTAAAAAATTAAAACCATGTTTTAAAATTTAAAATTTTTCTTATAAAATTTCCTTTTTTAACATGGTAATAGAAAATTTATATTTTAAAACTTCTCTTCCTTTTTTTCTAAACCATGAGGATGGCCAAAAAAGGAAAGTTTTAAAACTTTTAAACTTTCTTTTAAAACATGTGGCCTAATTCAAATAAGGAAAATTTTTAAATTTAAAATCTCTCTTTTAAAACTTGTAGTTTTCTACCAAGAGAAGATTTTAAAAATTCAAAAACACCCCTCCTTGTTTGAATTATTGTGGCCGACCCCCTCTTGCTTGGGCACCAAGCAAGGGGCCAACCCCTTAAGAGGACAATGTGGCTGACCCTTGCTTGGTCACCAAGCATTGAGCCGACCCCCTTCTTGGGCACCAAGATGGGCATATATTTGGATGGACTTGAGCCTTTAATGAGGCTACGACAGGGACCTAGAGGAGAAATTGGTTTTGGCCTTCCGATGAGCTTGAGTATCCCGTGTTCGCCACGAACACACAACTCAAGTTCATCGATAATAACTCATTCCACTAGAGAGTTATTATCGCACTACCGCACCAATTCCAAATTACATTATGGGCTCCTTCTTATCATGAGTGTGTTAGTCTCCCTGTGTTTAAGATAACGAATGCCCACTAATTAAGTAAGTTATTGACAACTCACTTAATTAATATCTAGCTCCAAGAGTAGTACCACTCAACTTCATTGTCATGTCGGACTAAGTCCACCTGTAGGGTTTAATATGACAATCCTTATGAGCTCCTCTTGGAGACATTCTCAACCTAGATAACTAGGACACAGATTCCTTCTATAATCAACAACACACACTATAAGTAATATCATTTCCCAACTTATCGGACTTATTGACTTATCGAGTTAAATCTCACCCATTGATAAGTCAAAGAAATAAATACTAAATATATGTGTTTGTTATCATATTAGGATTAAGAGTACACACTTCCATAATAACTAAGGTCTAGTTCTTTTATAAAGTCAGTACAAAAAGAACTTACCTAAAATGGTCCTACTCAATACACTTGGAGTGTATCAGTGTAATTTATTAGTTAAGATAAACTAATACTTAATTACACTAGACTACTTCAACGGTTTGTTCCTTTCCATTTTAGTCGCGAGCAACTATTTATAATTTATAAAGAATCGACAACATGATCTTCTGTGTGTGATACGACACACCATGTTGTCTACTATATAAATTAATTGAACAAATTACATTTAACAAATAAATATAGATATTTGACCATTGTGATTCTTTATTTCTAAATAAATGTTTATACAAAAGCTAGGCTTTTAGTATACACTCTAACAAAAGGTATATCTCATTTTCTAGTAGTTGAAACATGTTTAGCGGTGTTATCTACCAGCACCTGGTGTGTAGATACGGGAGCCACTGATAATGTCTGCAACTCTTTGCAGGGGTTCCAAGAAACCCGACGACTATTTGAAGGAGAGATAACCGTGTACATGGGCAATGCTACTATGGTGGCGGCTGTTGCAGTGGGAGACGTCTACTTATCTTTTGATAGGAATAGAAGTTTGGTTTTAAGAAATTATCTTTATGTACCCAGTTTAATTTCAGTTTCTAAACTGTATTTGGATGGATATTCTGTTTCTTTTAATAGCAATGTGGTTATAAAGAGAAATAGATTATTATTTGTTCCGGTGCATTGGTTGGCAATTTATATAAATTAAATCCAATTTCTTCCACAAAACAAAAAATTGAAATTAATAATACATCTTCTAATTCCAATAAGAGAAAGGAATCTTCAGAAATGAACTAAACATATCTTTGACATCTAAGGCTTGGTCATATTAATTTAAGTAAGATTCAAAAGCTTGTAGCCGATGGACTCTTGGGTTCATTAGAGATGGAAGAAGGCTTTTGGGTGGTGTTCATCATGGAGGATCGTCGCCCACACGACGTCCAAGGTGAGGCGAGGAATATGGCAGAAGATTTCGAAGTTATTAGCATACAAAGAAAATGTATAACTAGTAACTATTTTTCGCATCATTCTAGTTATTTTTCTTTGTAAGAATTCCAAACACAAGAGGCATTAGATTCTAGTTTTTTGAATTGTAATTCGAGTTTGTGTTTTCTTTTTGTTTTTCAAATTTGTGATTCGATTGTTCTTTTTGGTTAAACCTAGAGTTATATAAGGAAATTAAATATTAGCTTTCCTTAAAAGGCTTTGTCTAGGAAGTGGTGGTTGCTCTCATATCCAAGAAGGCCTAGTGCCTCGCCATGTTTAACCTGGAAGCTAATTTTGGAATTAATATTTAATTGAATTTATAACATAGATAGATTTGGATCAATAGTGTTAAGTTCCACTTGTGATCTAAGTCTAAACCATTAAGAATAGATAAGTTAAATTTGGAATCAATAATGTTAAGTTCCGTTTGCGATTCCTAATTTAATTTCTAAAGAACACAATAGGTTGTTTAGGAAAGATTCGACACTTGTATAAAATTTTTGTACAGTGGAACCGATACTATCTTTCTAGGACCAACCAACAAATCCTTATGAGCTCCTCAAGTGGACATTATCAACCTAGATTACTAGGACACAGTTTCCTTTTATAATCAATAACATGCCATATAAATAATATTATTTCCCAACTTATCGGGCCTATTGATTTAACTGAATAAATCTCACCCTTTGATAAATTAAAGAAATAAATACTAAGTATATGTGTTTATTATTATATCGGGATTAAGAGTACACACATCCATAATAACAGAGGTTTTGTTCTTTTATGCAGTTAGTATAAAAAGAACAACCTCAAATGGTCCTGCTCAATACATACATTGTGTACTAGTGTAATTTTATAGTCAAGATAAACTAATACCAAATTACATTACAACCTTTCCAATGGTTTGCCCCAATATATCTTGGTTGTGAGCTACTATTTATAATTTATAAGGAGCTGATAACATTATCTTCTGTGTGACATCACACACCATATTATCTACAATATAAATTAAATGGACAACTACATTTAACTAAATGCAGACATTTGACCAATATGATTCTCATTTCATAATAAATGTTCATACAAAAAGCTAGACTTTTAGTATACATCTTAACAATCTCCCACTTATACTAAAAGACTATGTTGTCATATATGCTACCATACATCTGATTCCCATCCTCTCAACATGGCCATCAAAAGCTCTCGCCGGAAGGGCCTTAGTGAAAGGATCCAGGTTATCTGCTGATGCAATCTTGACGACAACAACTTCTCCTCGTTATACGATGTCTCGTATTAGGTGGTACTTGCGCTCAATGTGTTTACTTGACTTATGGGCTCGTGGTTCCTTTAAGTTTGCTACTGCACCACTATTATCACAATAAATTGTGATAATTTTGGGCAAACCAGGAATCACATCTAAGTCCATCAAGAAGTTTCTAAGCCATACAACTTCTTTGGCTATCTCAGAGGCTGCTACATACTCGACTTCCATGGTGGAGTCTGAAACGTATTTCTGCTTAACACTCCTCCATGCTATGGCTCCACCTCCCAAAGTAAACACATACCCCGAGGTTGACTTACTACTGTCCCTATCTGATTAGAAATCCGAATCCGTGTAACCTATAGGGAGCAAATCATCTACCTGGTAAACCAGCATCTCTAGTCATTCTCAGGTACTTTAATATATGCTTTACGGCAGTCTAATGTCCCCATCCTAGATTACTTTGATATCTACTAACCATGCCCATGGCAAAATAGATATCCGGTCTCGTACATAGCATCACATACATTAGGCTTCCTACAGCCGAAAGGAACTTCCTTCATCTCCTCTATCTCCTTTGATGTTTTAGGACACATCTCTTTAGATAAAGATACTCCATGCCGAAAAGGTAGAAAACCTTTCTTGGAGTTTTGCATGCTAAAACGAGATAGGATAGTATCGATGTCTGAAGCTTGGGATAAGCACAACATTCTTTTCTTGCGATCCCTTATTACTTTGATCCCAAGAATATGTCCACATTCTCCCAAGTCCTTCATATCGAATTTCTTGGACAACCATACCCTTACGCCTGACAACACTTTGACATTGTTGCCAATGAGCAAAATGTCATCTACGTATAGTACAAAAAATACCATCACATTTCCGTCACTTTTCTTGTATACACAAGACTCATCCAGACACTGAATGAATCCATAAGACTGGATCACTTCATCAAACTGGATGTTCCAAGATCTCGAAGCTTGCTTCAGTCCATAAATGGACCGATTGAGCTTGCATACAAGATGCTCTTTGCCCTTGGCAATGGATCCCCCTGGTTGCTTCATATGGATGTTTTCTTTAAGACTTCCGTTAAGGAAAGCTGTCTTGATATCCATTTGCCAAACCTCATAATCCATATGAGCAACAATAGATAAAAGAATCCGGATAGATTTAAGCATGGCTACCGGCAAAAAGGTTTCTTCATAATCGATTTCCTCTTTCTGAGTATACCCTTTTGCAACAAGCCTTGCTTTGAAGGTTTCCACCTTCCCATCTATCCCACTTTTTCTTTTGTAGACCCATTTACATCCAATGACTTTTATACCATTTGGTGGTTCTACAAGCTCCCAGATCTGATTAGAATACATAGATTCTATTTCAGAGTTCATTGCACTTTTGCCAAGATGCTGCATCTTTATCTTGGAGTGCTTCATCATATGTCCAGGGATCATCTTCATGTTCACCAGGGATCAAGTCCGAAGACTCCCCTAAAAACATGAATATATCAGGTTGCCGAACAACCCTCCCACTACGACGAGACACTACTTATAATTGTGCATCATTTGTGACACGTGTTGTAGTTTCTTATGGTATCTCATCTTGTACCGTTGGTACTAAATTATACACACCCTCTCTTATTTCCTCAAGAATAATTTTACTCATGGTCTTGTGGTTCATCACGTAGTCCTCTTTTAAAAATCGGGCATTGGTGCTAACAATGACCTTCTGATCTTTAGGACTATAAAATAAACCACCTTTCGTTCCTTTAGGATAACCCACAAACAGGCGAACTTCTGTGCGTGATTCCAACTTATCAGCATCTCCCTTTAGCACATGTGCTGGACTACCCCAAATCTGAATGTGTTTCAAACAAGGCTTACGCCCATTCGATAATTCAGTAGGCATAGAGGGTACTGACTTAGAAGGTACCAAGTTCAGAATGTACGCCACCGTTTCTAGAGCATATCCCAAAACAAATTTAGTAATTCTGAATAACTTATCATTGATCTAACCATTTCCATAAGAGTCCTATTCCTTCATTCTGCCACACCATTCTGTTGGGGTATACCAAGTGCAGATAGCATGGGATTGAATACCGACCTCTGATAAGTAATTCCTAAACTCTCCTAAAAGGTACTCACCACTACGATCAGATCATAGTGTCTTGATACTTTTACCATGACATTTCTCCACATCAACCTTGTACTCTTTGAACTTATCAAAGTACTCAGACTTGCGGCGCATCAAGTAAATGTACCCATATCTTGAATAGTCGTCTATGAAAGAGATAAAATATTCGAAACCACCTCTCACCTGGGTAGTCATAGGTCCACACAAATCAGAATGAATCAATTCCAACACATCTTTGGCTCTATACCCCTTGGCCTTAAAAGGTCTCTTGGTCATTTTTCCTTCCAAGCAAGATTCACAGGTTGGAAAGTTTTCCACCACCAATGAACCCAAAGGTCCATTGGCTATTAGCCTTTGAATCCTACTCAAGTTAATATGACCAAGCCTTAGATGCCAAAGATATGTTTGGTTCATTTCCGAAGGTTACTTTCTCTTATTAGAATTAGAAAATATTTTATTAATTTCTATTTGTTGCGTCGTGGGAGTTATTGAATTTAGAGTGTACAAATTGTCAACCAACGTACTAGAACAGATAACCACCCTATTTTTTTTTTATAACTACCTTGTCAACAAAAGAAACAGAATATCCATCCATAAATAATTTAGAAACTAAATCAAGTTCTTTCTAATAAAACTTGGTAGGTAAAGACAATTTCTCAAAATCAAAGTTTTATTCCTATCGAAAGATAATAAAACATCTCCTACTACAACAGCCGCCACTCTCGTAGCATTGCCCATATAGACGGTGATTTCTCCTTCATGTAGTCGTCGGGTTCCCTGGAACCCCTGTAATGAATTACAGACATGATCAGTGGCTCCCATATCTACACACCAGGTACCGGTAGATAACACCACTAAACATGTTTCGACAACTAATGAACAAGATACACCTTCATTATTCTCGTTTCTACGAGGACAGTCCAAGTTTTGTTTCTAATCAATATAATTAGTACCAGTAAGTTTGTTTTCTTTTAAAATAACAGCGAGAGGATTGAAAGCCATTTTGAAATCCTGAGAATCACAAAATAAGATATTTGGTCAAAACTTTAGAATTTAAAATAATATTGATCCCTCAAACAATATAATTTAAATTCACCAACACCTCAAAACACGGTGAATTTAGTATGCCACGATAGTGTTGACATATACTAATTTAAACATTTATAAGAGGAGGTTTTACTCAATAATTTTATTATCTTGTCAACCTAACTTTATGGCAAATAAAATTAATAGCTGGTTTGTCTTCGGTCACACAAAATAATAGCAGTGACTCTGATGGGGAGGATACTATTAAATGTGCCTAAGTGTATACCATTACTTGATACTTAGTCCATTAATTAGGATTGTGCCCCTTTAGATGGAGAAGATCACACAAAACTAAATAATTTCCTATAATCATCCATAGAGGAAGTTTAATCTAGTGATCTGCAAACAAACTCATCCGATGTGGAGGAAGACATTTAAAGCCAACGCGCAAGTTTGAATGCATCACTTACAAACTAGTAATGGAGACCGTGAAATTTATTTAAATAAACCTTCTCCCACTTAGTTATTTAAACGAGGAATTTTAACATGCACACATAACACACATGCACACAAAAGCATACACATCACAGCACATAAAGATAATAAAAATGAAAAAATAATTTCCCAACTATTATGGCATCATCCATAGCTCTCCTCCGTATGCCGCTGACCCTAGCCTCCGCCAATGGGTCATGTTGTCGCGTCTATCTTGCTTCCTTTTCCGCTGCACCTCTGACCCTCAAATATCACCACGCCTCGCAAGGATACGACCCGTGACAAAAATAAGATTTTATATTTATCGATCCTATATTCCACAAAGGAATGCACATGTAATCTAGATCGAACAGAATGTAAAATTCTAAAACTAATACATCTCCTACTGTATTTAATAATTACAATCATGCACACACATAAAATGCCCTCGACATGCCCGAGGATCCAAATCACACACAAGCACACAAAAATCCATAATAGTTGGATCTAGGAAGTCTACAATGTTAGTTAGAGCCCTAGAGCCAATCATTTGATGATTGTATTACGGACTTGTTGTATAATATTCTTGTATAAATAAAGGTATTTGTTTTGGTTATTATACTTACTTGTATTGGTGTCAAATAAACTAAGTAATAATAGCGTCCTTGAGTAGAAGGTTCTCACCTATATCAATCGGTTAGTTGAACCGATAGTGAGATGATATAGGGAACACTACTCTTAATCATTCCTAGTCGAGTATTAACATTCAGGGACAATGTTAATGCAATAAGACTAGCATGTAGGTCAACTCGATGACTTGATCTCACAAGTCATGGATATAGAGATATCAAGTTGACACATGGGTATGCATTGGAGAATGCATACTGAATGACCCGCCATGAGAAAGTTGTTGGGTTTTTCGGGCCGCGAAAACCGCTTTTTCGCGTCGCGGAAACCCCGAATCACCCTAGCCAACGGATCTCGTGCGAAGAAAAATTCAAAAACATACGAGTACGAGTTACAAAACTTCTAGATCTACATGATGAAGATCTTTACCCTTGTTGCGTGCCCTTTTGCGTATCCCGCTCATCCTCGGTACGCCGGATCTCGAAGTTGTCAATGTAGACAACTCTTTACACGTATCCACACGAACACACAAGGTGGAGGTGACCAAAAACCAAGGTGTGCTAGCACCTATGTGGTTCGGCCTAGGAAGGAGGAGAGGGAGAGCTTGAGAGGAAGAAGATGTAAAATTCCACACTTGAATGAATAATGAAAATCAATTCACACACCATTCAAAATGTGGCCGGCCACTTTTCTCATGTATAACTCCCCTCATTAATGCATTAAGTTGTCATCAAGTAGAGAATGTAACCTCCATGAGGTGGCACTCACTAGTAACTCCCATGAGGTGGCAACCATGATGATGATGTGGAGTAACATCATTAGTCCACATCAATGCCAACTCACCAATGAGGTGGCATAAGTCAAGTCAAACTTGACTTTTAATCTTCCTCTCAAGTCAAGTCAAACTTGACCAAACCTCTTCCATGGTTGATCTAATCTAACCATTTGATTCAAGCCAATTTAATATATAATGAATCTAATTCATTAAATTAAATTGATTCAATGAGTCATAATCTAAATTAGACTCATTGAACACATGAATCAACTTGAGTCCAACTCAAGTTAGCCCAATTAGGATTACTCTTAATCCAATTTGATTCATCAAATGAATCTAATCCTCTTGGTTAATCATATGAACCTAATCTCCATCTAATTGTCCTTACTGTGTGACCCTATATGTTCTTGCAACGTTGGCAATGCCCTAAACCCATTTAGGAGCATAAGTAATGAGCGGTATCTAGCAACACATCATTACTACCCAAGTTACAGGAATGTCGAGATCCGACAACACCTTGTGACTACTAATTGTGACTCCTCACAAAATATGACAAGTGTCCTTCTATCCTAGACATCTAGATTGATCAATGTGAGGCATAGACCGTGTCATCCTCTGACCAATCTAAATCTTGAACTCCAAGTAGACTCACTAAATCAAATGAGCTCAATATCCTATATTGACTCATTTGGGCATGACCATGCACTTCGTGGTCTCACTCTATCAAGAATACCGATGTCGCTCCTGTCATATGGGAGGGATAGATCCCATCTACATCACTCACATCCCTCTGCATAATTCGTTATATACCCAGTAATCGCCTTTATAGTCCACCCAGTTACGGGTGACGTTTGACGAAACCAAAGTACATAATTCCTTATGTAGGGAACCATGGTGACTTCAGGTCTAAGGACTAGTAGTCATACTAATAGCCACATGAGAAATTATATGACACTCATATAACGATCCATGATACTTTCTCATGGCGGGTCATTCAGTATATATTCTCTAATGTATACCCATGTGTCAAGTTGATATCTCTATATTCATGACTTGTGAGATCAAGTCATCGAGTTGACCTACATGCTAGTCTTATTGCATTAACATTGTCCCTGAATGTTAATACTCGACTAGGAATGATTAAGAGTAGTGTTCTCTATATCATCTCACTATCGGTTCAACTAACCGATTGATATAGGTGAGAACCGTCTACTCAAGGACGTTATTATACTTAGTTTATTTGGCACCAATACAAGTAAGTATAATAACCAAAAACCAAATGCCTTTATTTATATAGAATATGATACAACAAGTCCAAAATACAGTCATCAAATGATTGGCTCTAGGGCTCTAGCTAACAATCTCCCACTAGCACTAGTGCCAATCAGTGTAGGCTCTAAGCCCAAATGACCTAGTGTGACCATCATGCTTCCTCTGTGCCAAAGCCTTGGTCAAGGGATCTGCGATGTTAGCCTCTGTAGGTACTCTGCAAATCTTCACATCTCCTCTCTCGATGATCTCTCGAATGAGATGGAAGCGACGTAGTATGTGTTTGGTCCGCTGGTGTGAGCGTGGTTCCTTCGCCTGTGCTATAGCTCCATTGTTGTCACAATAGAGCTCAATATGGTCAGCAATGCTAGGAACCACCCCAAGTTCAGTGATGAACTTGCGAATCCAAACTGCCTCCTTTGCTGCCTCTGATGCAGCAATATACTCGGCCTCTGTCGTAGAATCAGCTACTGTGTCTTGTTTCGAACTCTTCCAGCTCACAGCACCACCATTAATGCAAAATACGAACCCCGACTGCGATCTATAATCATCCTGGTCGGTCTGGAAGCTAGCATCACTGTAACCCTTTATAGCTAGCTCATCATTGCCTCCATATATCAAGAAATATTATTTAGTCCTTCTTAAGTGCTTAAGAATATTCTTGACCGCTATCCAGTGACTTTCACCTGGATCTGACTGGTATCTGCTCGTCATGCTCAAAGCATACGAGACATCAGGTCGAGTACATAGCATGGCGTACATGATCGATCCTATGGCTGAAGCATAAGGGATTTGATCCATGCGGTCTCTCTCCTCTCTAGAAGAGGGACCTTGAGTCTTCGAAAGACTCACGCCATGTGACATCGACAGAAATCCCTTCTTAGAGTTCTGCATGGCAAACCGAAGGAGTACCATGTCAATGTATGTACTCTGACTTAAGCCAAGCAATCTCTTAGATCTATCTTTATAGATCTGTATCCCTAGAATACGGGATGCCTCACCTAAGTCCTTTATTGAGAAGCAACTCCCTAGCCAGGTCTTGACAGACTGAAGCATAGGGATGTCCTTCCCAATGAGCAGTATGTCATCCACATACAATATGAGGAAGACAACTATGCCCCCTACAACCTTCTTGTAGACACAAGGTTCATCTTCATTTTTGATGAAACCAAACTATTTGATTGCATCATCGAAACGAAGATTCCAGCTCCGAGAAGCTTGCTTTAGTCCATAAATGGACCTATGCAGCTTGCATACTCTGCTAGTATGCTGTGGATCTACAAAACCCTCAGGTTGTGTCATGTGCACATCCTCGAGTAGGTTTCCATTCAGAAACACGGTTTTAACATCCATCTGCCATATCTCATAGTCATGGTAGGCTGCAATAGCAAGCATGATCCGAATGGACTTAAACATCGCTACTGGAGAAAAGGTTTCATCATAGTCAATACCATGAATCTGCTTGAAACCTTTAGCTACCAAGCGACCCTTATAGATAAGTCCATCCATGTCAGTCTTTCTCTTAAAGACCCACTTACACCCAATGGGTTTTACCCCTTCAGGTGAATCAACCAAAGTCCATACTTGGTTGGTGTACATGGATTCCATCTCGGATCTCTTGGCTTCTAGCCATTTCTCAGAATCTGGTCTCATCACAGCTTCCTGATAGGTGGTAGGCTCATCCTCTATGAGCATAACATCATCATGGTCAGACAAGAGAAATGAGTATCTCTCAGGCTGACGACGTACCCTATCAGACCTGCGAAGAGGTATGTCTACTTGAACTGATTATTGTTCCTCAACTCCTTGTGGAACAACATCATCCACAACACTTTGTGGTTCCAGTTCAATTTCCATCGAGGCATCAGTGCTACTGTTCGCATCTTGAACTTCTTCAAGATCGAACGCGCTCCCACTAGTCTTTCTAGAAACAAAGTCCCTTTCTAGAAAGACCCCAGTCTTTGCCACAACTACCTTGTGCTGACTGGGAATGTTGAAGTAATATCCCTTAGTTTCCTTGGGATATCCAATAAAATAGCACTTGTCGGATTTGGGTCCTAACTTGTCTGAGACTTGACGTCGAACGTAAGCCTCACAACCCCAAAATCCTCATGAAAGACACCTGGGCATCTCTCCCAGTCCATATCCTATATGGTGTCTTTATCACGGCCTTGGATGGAACTCGGTTGAGAATGAAAGCTGCCGTGTCTAGAGCATAGCCCCATAAATATGTCGGAAGATTTGTGTGACTCATCATAGATCGTACCATATCTAATAGGGTACGATTCCTCCTTTCGGATACACCATTCCACTGTGGTGTTCCAGGAGGAGTGAGTTGGGATAGAATCCCACACTCAGCTAGGTAGTCACGAAACTCATGGCTAAGGTATTCTCCACCTCGATCGGATCGAAGTATCTTAATACTCTTGCCAAGCTGGTTCTGTACTTCATTCTTGAATTCTTTGAACTTTTCAAAGGATTCAGACTTATGTGTCATCAAGTACACATAACCATATCTACTGAAGTCATCAATAAATGTGATGAAGTACCTATAACCGCCTCTAGCAGCGACATTGAAAGGGCCACATACATCACTATGTATGAGTCCTAACAAATCAGTCGCTCTTTCGCTGTGCCCACTAAAGGGAGTCTTGGTCATCTTGCCTCGTAGGCATGACTCACATATCTCATATGATTCGAAATTAAATGAGTCCAGCAAACCATCCTTATGGAGCTGGGATAAGCGCTTGTCATTTATATGACCTAAGCGACAGTGCCAGAGATAGGTTTGGTTCAGGTCATTTGACTTGAACCTCTTGGTATTTATGTTATAGATAGGGCTCTCAAGGTCTAGAATATAGAGTCCATTTATCAGAGGTGCACTACAATAGAACATATCGTTTAAATAGATAGAACAACATTTGTTCTTTATTGTAAACGAAAATCCTTTCTTGTCCAAACAAGAAATTGAAATTATGTTCTTAGTCAAGGCAGGCACATAATAACAATCTTCTAATTCTAGTACAAGCCCAGAGGTCAGAGATAGATGGTAAGTTCCTACAACAATAGCATCAACCCGTGCTCCATTGCCTACTCGTAGGTCTATCTCACCCTTCGTCAATGCCCTGCGATTTCTCAGCGCTTGTATATTAGTACAAATGTGCGAAGCACATCCGGTATCTAATACCCACGATGAAGAAATAGAGAGGTTGACTTCTATAACATGTATACTTGAAATAGAAATCTTATTTCTCTTCTTCTTAAGATCTTCCAGGTATTCTTTGGAGTTCCTCTTCCAGTGCCTTGCTTGTCCTTGATATAGGTGACAAAGATGTTCAACCATATCGTAAGCGCTCATCAACTCATGTTGCTTCTGAAGCTCTGAGTTCATGGTTGCGAGCATAAGACAGGACACATCTAATGCGTCATCTTGATGTTTCTTGTAAGCATCTCGGTCTGCTCGCGTGGCAGTGGCAGGAGGAGCCTCCGGAATGGGCTGCTCCAGAACGTACAGTTTACGTTCTTGGGTGAGAACTATTCTCAGGTTCCTATACCAGTCCAGTAAATTTGCTCCGTTGAGCTTGTCCTTCTTAAGGACAGATCGCAGAGAGAAGGTGTTCGTATTCGACGTCATGGAAATTCTACAACAGAAATAAATGCAGAAATAAGTATCATATTCTTAATCATTTAATTAGGTCTTTAACTAAATGATGCTCCCATTGAATTCTATAATTCACGTGGGACAAGATCCACATCATACTAATCCTTGAGTTAGCTTTGGCTAATACGCCCAAGACTTAGTATGATTGGTAGGTAACGATTACCAATTACATCTCTATGCAACTCTTGTTTATAGGATCAAGATCCGCATTGATATTAAAACTCGAGTTAGCTTTGGCTAACACGCCCGAGAGTTAATATAAATGTGATTTTGACCTATCTTTCCAACCGTTGGAAGAATGCCTATAGTTATACTCGATCCAAACGAGTTAACTAGGAATACTCAATCTAATTGAGTTGTACTCACCCATGCGTTGATAGGCGGGACCAAGATTGTCCCTCCGTACCCTACCAAGATAGTATGTGTTGCTCTGCTTTGGCAGATTCAACAACTACATGCGATCGAGGTAGTGGTAGGTATCACGGCATGGTAGGCATTACGAGTTGGCGTGATTTAGATCTAATCTAAACAATGATGCGTATCATATACTCGATAGATCTAATCTAATCGAAGGGTGCATCATGTGCACGACTTAGATCTAATCTAATTGTAAGGTACTAATTAATTACTTAATTAACTAGCATGCATCACATACACACAAAACAATTAATTAAATAATTAATCAAATAATTTTGTGATTATGTCATGGCCCTACTACGATCTTCTCAAGCCAATGAGAAGATCGGATGGTCAACCTAAGGTCAACAACTTCTCAAGCTCCTTCCTTTGACCACCTCGTGTTGCTCGCGCCCTCCTCGTAACTCCGTCTCGAGTGGACCTTCCACAGCTCCAATTTTGTACATTACAATTTTGAAACTTGAGTTACATTCGAGTCTAAATCTAATTTACAACCAGAATATATGAGAAAGGCACGACGCGCAGGTCGCGAAAATAAAATAAAAAATAAAAATAAAAATACAAGCACGCACATCACATAACGGCACGCAGGCCGTATTATGAATTACAACACATATTGTCCAATCAAATTGGGTCTTTGGGCCATGACTATCAAAAAATTAATATATAATTCAAAATTATATATTTCTGTAATATTTCTGTAATTTTTCATAATTTTACAGATTTTATGAGTAAATTTTTTCCGGCGGTCCCGATTAGCGATTTCGGGCGCAATCGCGGAGCAAATCCCCTTGCGGGGTTAGGGGCAGTACCCCTACCCGCGATCTAACCATTGCGAGTTGCTCCTAAGCGATCCAAGAGCACCTTATCCCACTGTCCCAAAAATATTTGGGTCGAAACGATGTCGTTTCGGAAAAAACTTCTCGGTAGTCGAAGCCTATAAGTGTATAAACACTTGTGCTTCGCTTCTACGAGAAATATTACTCTTAAAACTATAAAAACCATAAATTTACAGAAATGTACAGAAGCTTTAATTTTTCATAAAAATCAAATTAAACTCGTACATGCTTCGCACGTGGCTCTGATACCATTGTTGGATTTTTCGGGCCGCGAAAACCGCTTTTTCGCATCGCAGAAACCCCGAATCACCCTAGCCAACGGATCTCGTGCGAAGAAAAATTCGAAAACATACGAGTACGAGTTACAAAACTTCTAGATCTACATGATGAAGATCTTTACCCTTGTTGCGTGCCCTTTTGCGTATCCCGCTCGTCCTCGGTACGCCGGATCTTGAAGTTGTCAATGTAGACAACTCTCTACACGTATCCACACGAACACACTAGGTGGAGGTGACCAAAAACCAAGGTGTGCAAGCACCTATGTGGTTCAGCCAAGGAAGGAGGAGAGGGAGAGCTTGAGAGGAAGAAGATGTAAAATTCCACACTTGAATGAATAATGAAAATCAATTCACACACCATTCAAAATGTGGCCGGCCACTTTTCTCATGTGTAACTCCCCTCATTAATGCATTAAGTTGTCATCAAGGAGAGAATGTAACCTCCATGAGGTGGCACTCACTAGTAACTCCCCTGAGGTGGCAACCATGATGATGATGTGGAGTAACATCATTAGTCCACATCAATGCCAACTCACCAATGAGGTGGCATAAGTCAAGTCAAACTTGACTTTTAATCTTCCTCTCAAGTCAAGTCAAACTTGACCAAACCTCTTCCATGGTTGATCAAATCTAACCATTTGATTCAAGCCAATTTAATATATAATGAATCTAATTCATTAAATTAAATTGATTCAATGAGTCATAATCTAAATTGGACTCATTGAACACATGAATCAACTTGAGTCCAACTCAAGTTAGCCCAATTAGGATTACTCTTAATCCAATTTGATTCATCAAATGAATCTAATCCTCTTGGTTAATCATATGAACCTAATCTCCATCTAATTATCCTTAGTGTGTGACCCTATAGGTTCCTTGTAACATTGGCAATGCCCTAAACCCATTTAGGAGCATAAGTAATGAGCGGTATCTAGCAACACATCATTACTACCCAAGTTACAAGAATGTCGATATCCGACATCACCTTGTGACTACTAATTATGACTCCTCACAAAATATGACAAGTGTCCTTCTATCCTAGGCATCTAGATTGATCAATGTGAGGCATAGACCGTGTCATCCTCTGACCAATCTAAATCTTGAACTCCAAGTAGACTCACTAAATCAAATGAGCTCAATATCCTATATTGACTCATTTGGGCATGACCATGCACTTCGTGGTCTCACTCTATCAAGAATACCGATGTCGCTCCCGTCATATGGGAGGGATAGATCCCATCTACATCACTCACATCGCTCTGCATAATTTGTTATATACCCAGTAATCGGCTTTATAGTCCACCCAGTTACGGGTGACGTTTGACGAAACCAAAGTACATAACTCCTTATGTAGGGAACCATGGTGATTTCAGGTCTAAGGACTAGTAGTCATACTAATAGCCACATGAGAAAGTATATGACTCTCATATAACGATCCATGATACCCATGTGGGTCATTCAGTATATATTCTCTAATGTATACCCATGTGTCAACTTGATATCTCTATATTCATGACTTGTGAGATCAAGTCATCGAGTTGACCTACATGCTAGTCTTATTGCATTAACATTGTCCCTGAATGTTAATACTCGACTAGGAATGATTAAGAGTAGTGTTCCCTATATCATCTCACTATCGGTTCAACTAACCGATTGATATAAGTGAGAACCGTCTACTCAAGGGCGTTATTATACTAAGTTTATTTGGCACTAATACAAGTAAGTATAATAACCAAAAACCAAATGCCTTTATTTATATAGAATATGATACAACAAGTCCAAAATACAATCATCAAATGATTGGCTCTAGGGCTCTAGCTAACAAAAGTATCATGGATCGTTATATGAGTGTCATATACTTTCTCATGTGGCTATTAGTATGACTACTAGTCCTTAGACCTGAAGTCACCATGGATCCCTACATAAGGAGTTATGTACTTTGGTTTCGTCAAACGTCACCCGTAAATGGGTGGACTATAAAGGCTATTACTGGGTATGTAACGAATTATGTAGAGGGATGTGAGTGATGTAGATGGGATCTATCCCTCCTATATGACGGGAGAGACATCGATATTCTTGATAGAGTGAGACCACTAAGTGCATGGCCATGCCCAAATGAGTCAATATGAGATATTGAGCTCATTTGATCGAGTGAGTCTACTTGGAGTTCAAGATTTAGATTGGTTAGAGGATGACATGGTCTATGCCTCACATTGATCAATCTAAATGTCTAGGATAGAAGGACACTTGTCATTTTTTTGTGAGGAGTCACAATTAGTAGTCACAAGGTGATGTTGAATCTCAACATTCTTGTAACTTGGGTAGTAATGATGTGTTGCTAGATACCGCTCATTACTTATGCTCCTAAATGGGTTTAGCGGCATTGCCAACGTTACAAGAACCTATAGGGTCACACACTAAGAACAATTAGATGGAGATTAGGTTCATATGATGAACCAAGAGGATTAGATTCATATGATGAATCAAATTAGATTAAGAGTAATCCTAATTGGGCTAATTGAGTTGGACTCAAGTTGATTCATGTGTTCAATGAGTCTAATTTAGATTATGACTCATTGAATCAATTTAATTAAATGAATTAGATTCATTATATTAAATTGGCTTGAATTAAATGGTTGGATTAGATCAACCATGAGAGAGATTAAGTCAAGTTTGACTTGACTTGAGAGGAAGAGGAAAAGTCAAGTTTGACTTGACTTTATGCCACATCATAAGTGAGTTGGCAAGATGTGGACCAATGATGATGCTCCACATCATCATGGTTACTTAAGTGAGATGCCACCTCATGGAGGTTACAATTCTTCACTTTAATGGCCTCCACATTAATTGTGATTAATGTGAAAGGGGGTTACACATCTTATGGTGGCCGACCACTATTGTGTGTGGGAGAAAAATTCATTTTTCATTCAATTGTATTCATTCACATCTTCTTCCTCCTAGTGCTCTCTCTTCTTGCTCTTCCTCTCCTCATCTTGCCGAACCCTACTAAGGTGCTAGCATACTTTAGTTTGGTGATCTCCTTCTTGTGTTCGTGTGGATACTTCTAGAGGGTTGTCTACTTTGACAATCTCGAGATCCGGCAAACCGTTGGACTAGCGGGATAGCGAAGGGCATCGCATCAAGGGTAACGCTCTTATCTAGTGTAGATCTAGAGTTTGTAAACTCGTACTCATATTTTGTTTTTCATTTTTCTTTCGACGGATCTATGTGGCGGGGGCTTCGGAGTTTCTGCGACGCGAAAAAGCAGTTTTCGCGGCCCGAGAAACCCAACAGTGGTATCAGAGCCACGTGCGAAGCTTGTACGAGTTTAGTTTTTATTTTTATGACAAAAATTTAGTACTGTAACATTCTGTAAATTTCTGATTTTTAGAGTTTTTATTGATATTTTTCTCGTAGAAGCGAAGCACAAGTGTTACGACACTTGTAGGCTTCGACTACCGAGAAGATTTTTCCGAAACGGCAAGGTTTCGCCCCAAAACTTTTTGGGACAGCGGACTAAGGTGCTGTAGGATCGCTAAGGAACCCTCGCGATGGTTAGATCGTGGTAGGGGCGCTGCCCCTGGCCCCGCAAGGGGATTCGTTCCGCGATTGCACCCGAAAACCGCTAAACGGGGCCGCCGGGAAATTTTACTCATAAAAATTGTAAAAATTAGTATTAAAATTACTGAAAATTATGGAAATTACATAATTTAGAATTATGTATAATTTGTGATAGTCATGGCCCAAAAAGACCCAATCTGATTGGATTTGTGTTGTAATTCATATTACGGCCTGCGCGCCGTCATTTGTGTTGTGCGTGTTGTACATTTGATTCGCGACCTGCGCGTCGTGCCTTTCTCTATTTTGTATTCTTGTTGTAAATTAGTTTAGACTCAAATGTAACTCGAGTTTCAAAATTGTAATGTACAAAATTGGAGTCGTGGAAGGTCCACACGAGACGGAGTTACGAGGAGGGCGCGAGCAACACAAGGTGGTCAAAGGGAGGAGCTTGAGAAGCTGTTGACCCTAGGTTAACCTTCCGATCTTCTCATTGGCTTGAGAAGATCATAGTAGGGCCATGACTAATCACAAATAAATTTAATTAATTGCTTGTGTATATGTGATGCATGATTAAGTAATTAATTAGTGCCTAACGATTAGATTAGATCTAAGTCATGCACATGATGCACCCCTCGATTAGATTGGATCTATCGCGTATTTGATACACATCGACGATTAGATTATATCTAAATCGCGTCAACTCAAATGCCTATCGTGCCGTGATACCTACTACTACCTCGATCACATGTGTTGTTGAATCTGCCAAAGCAGAGCAACACATATTATCTTGGTAGGATACGGAGGGACAATCTTGGTCCCGCTTATCAACGCATGGGCAAGTACAAACTCAATTAGATTGAGTATTCCTAGTTAACTCGGTTGGATCGAGTACAACTATAGGCATACTTCCAATGGTTGGAAAGATAGGACATAAATCACATTTATATTAATTCTTGGGCGTATTAGCCAAAGCTAACTCAAGTTTTAATATAACTACGGATAATGATCCTATAAACAAGAGTGGCATAGAGATGTAATTGGTAAATTGTTACCTACCAATCATACTAAGTCTTGGGCGTATTAGCCAAAGCTAACTCAAGGGTTAGTATGATGTGGATCTTGTCCCACATGAATTATAGAATTCAGTGGGAGCATCATTTAGTTAAAAGACCTAATTAAATGATTTAAAAGAATATGATATTTATTTTCTACATTTTTCTGTTGTAGATAACCATGACGTCGAATACGAACACTTTCTCCCAGCGATCTGTTCTTGAGAAGGACAAGCTCAACTGAGCAAATTTCTTGGACTGGTATAGGAACTTGAGAATAGTTCTCACCCAGGAACATAAACTGTACGTTCTGGAGCAGCCCATTCCGGAGGCTCCTCCTGCCAATGCCCCGTGAGCTGACAAAGTTGCTTATAAGAAGCATCAAGATGACATATTAGATGTGTCCTGTCTAATGCTCGTGACCATGAACTCTGAGCTTCAGAAGCAACATGAGTTGATGGACGCTTACGATATGGTTGAACATCTTCGTCAACTGTATCAAGGACAAGCTAGGCATGAGAGATTTGAGATCTCAAGGGCACTGTTTCAGTACAAGATGTCAGATGGGGCTCCCGTAGGCTCATATGTACTCAAAATGATTGGGTACATAGAAAACCTACAGAGGTTGGGATTCCCGCTTGGTCAAGAGCTGGCCACTGACCTGATCTTGCAATCCTTGCCGGATTGCTATAGTCAATTCGTTCTAAACTACAATATGAACGAAATTGACAAGCCACTGGCCGAGCTGCTTAGCATGTTAAGAACTGCTGAGCTGAACCTTAAGAAGGCAAAGCCCCACTCTGTTCTGATGATTCAGAAACACAAGGGCAAGGGCAAGCCCAAAGGCAAGGGAAATTCCCATGCCAAGGGCAAAGGCAAGGCACTGAAAGCTAAAGGAGGGGTCGCCAAGGATGCTACCTGCTTCCACTGCGGTCAGACCAGGCACTGGAAGAGGAACTACAAGGTGTACTTGGAAGATCTTAAGAAGAAGCGAAGTGAGACTTCCACTTCAGGTATATATGTTATAGAAGTCAATCTATCTATTTCTTCATCATGGGTATTAGATATCGGATGTGCATCACACATTTGTACTAATGTGCAGGCGCTGAGAAATAGCAGGGCATTGGCGAAGGGCGAGGTGGACCTACGCATAGGCAATGGAGCACGGGTTGCTACTGTTGCTGTAGGGACTTATTTTCTATCTCTACCCTCTGGGATTGTATTAGAGTTGGATGATTGTTGTTATGTGCCTGCATTAACTAAGAACATAATTTCAGTTTCTTGTTTGAACAAGAAAGGTTTCTCTTTTATTATTAAGGACAAATATTGTTCTGTTTATTTAAAAGATATGTTCTATTATAGTGCACCTCTGATGAACGGACTCTACATTCTAGAACTTGAAATTCCTATCTATAACATATATACCAAGAGGTTCAAGACAAATGACATGAACCAAACCTATCTCTGCACTGTCGCTTAGGTCATATAAATGACAAGCGCTTATCCTAGCTCCATAAGGATGGTATGCTGGACTCATTTGATTTTGAATCTTATGAGACGTGCGAGTCATGCCTACTAGGCAAGATGACCAAGACTCCCTTTAGTGGGCACAGTGAGAGAGCGACTGACTTGTTAGGTCTTATACATAGTGATGTATGTGGCCCTTTCAATGTTGCTGCTAGAGGCGGTTATAGGTACTTCATCACATTTACTGATGACTTCAGTAGATATGGTTATGTGTACTTGATGACACATAAGTCTGAATCCTTTGAAAAGTTCAAAGAATTCAATAATGAAGTACAAAACCAGCTTGGCAAGAGTATTAAGATACTTCGATCAGATCGAGGTGGAGAATACCTTAGCCATGATTTTCGTGACTACCTAGCTGAGTGTGGGATTCTATCCCAACTCACTCCTCCTGGAACACCACAGTGGAATGGTGTAACACCCACAAAACTATAAGATAAGTATATGGGTGTTATTTGCTTTAGAGCATAAGAGTAAGAAGAATCAAAAGAAAAAGAAATAAAAGAAATAAAAAGAAGAGGTGAATGTTTGAACCTTGAACCTCTCACAAAGGATAGAAATAAAATTATGTATGATAACCACTAGGATAATGAATAACATATGAATGGAAAATGATGGGAATTGTAGTTAAAAATGAAGATATAATTAAGTGAGGGAACAAGAGAAAATCAAGTAGTTTTCTACCTCTTGTTTACCTCTTGGTAAAGAAAAGGAGTAAGCAAAAGACAAGTTGTCTTTTCTATTTTTTTCTCTATTTTCATGGGGATTAAGAGAGTGAGGATGAGAAGAGTTAAGGGAGATGAATGAGGACATATTCGCATTAGAAAAGTATATACATGAATTAAGGAGAAAGGGAAGCAAAATTCATATTTGTTTCTTCCACCCACTTAGCATAAAAAGGAAAGAAAGAAAAGGATTTCATTTTCTTTCTTCTTCCTCACCATTGCCGAAACTAGAGCTCTTCTCCCTCATCACCACAAGCCGAGTTTAGGTCTTCCTCCTAAGAGAAAACTAAGATACAAGAAGGAGCCTTCAAGGTGTACCCTTCCAAGCAAGAGAAATCAAAAGGAGTGCTAAAAGAAGAAGCTCTATTCTTCCTCTCCACCAAGGGTACCATTTTCTTAAGGATTAACAAGTGAACACTAGGTAAGCTTCCCCTCACCTGTGGTACAATAGCTCATATGGTTTTCCATGAAGATAAATTGCTAAAAGAAAAAAAACTAGGGTTGATTATGGAAATTTCGGCCAAGACAAATGGAAGAGTCTAAGAAATTTTAAACTAGATATGCTTATTATTTTTCATGTGACATGTATCTTATGTAGGAGGTTAATCTAATGTTTCTATGCTAGAATGATTAATTAGAACTTAGATCCATGAACCTTAGACTCTCGGCCAAGCATGAACAAGAGGACTAGGTAAGCTAAAGACTCAAACTAAACATGCTCCCTTGTTCTTGTGTTATGTACCCTATGAAAATGGTGTTGTTAACTTTTTCTCTTACTTTTATGTTGATTGAAACTCCATTTTCTTATGCTCATGAATATTCGGCCATGGAAGAACTAAAGGCCTAGGAGAGCTTTAAACCTAAAACTAAGCTTGCTATGATTTTTCCTAAGACAAGATATGAAGCTAAAATGTTATGCCTTGATTGTATGTTGGTTTGAAAGTCTATTTCATGCTTATGAAGATTCGTCCATGTTGTGATTTGAGGCCTAGGAAAGTTTAAACCAAGGCTAAGATGCTCATGACCTTCTTGATGAAATGATATGAAACTAGTTTGATGCTCTTAGGGTTGCTTGTTACATAGAAATTTAGTTACATGTAACTTTCGGCCACACTAAGCTTTAGGGCTAGGATGCTTAGATTTTAAGCTAAGTTTACTCATAATGTTTCTTGTAATAAATGCTATGAAATGTGTTTGTGGTTTCTATACTCTTATGCCACTAGAAACCTAGTTTTCATGCTCACATGTTTCGGCCACCATTGGTTTAAAGGCCTAGGGAAACTTAGAACCCAACTTGGATATGCTCATGATGTTTCTTTTGAAAAATGCTATGAAATGTAGTTGTGGTTTCCATGCTCTTATACCATTAGAAACCTAGTTTCCATACTCACATGTTTCGGCCACTATTGGTCTAAAGGCCTAGGAAAATGTAGAACCCAACTTAGATATGCTCATGATGTTTCTTGTGATAAATGCTATGAAATGTAGTTGTAGTTTCCATGCTCTTATGCCCTAGAAACCTAGTTTTTATGCTCACATGTTTCGGCCACTATTGGTCTAAAGGCCTAGGGAAATTTAGAACCCAACTTAGATATGCTCATGATGTTCTTGTGATAAATGCTATGAAATGTAGTTGTGTTTTTCCATGCTCTTATGCCACTAGAAATCTAGTTTCCATGCTTAATATGTTTCGGTCACCTTGGGTTAATGGGTTTAGGAAGTTTGGAACTTGAACCAAATGTGCTTATTATGTTCCTCATGAAATGTGTAGGATATTGGCTTAAGGTTCAACACCTTCATGCTACATGTAACCTAGAATAAGGTTTGCTAGGGTTCAGCCATGATAAGGATAGAAGCTTATGGAACTTAGAACCCAAATTAAACATGCTCAAGTTGTTCCTTATGAAATATGATGTGATATGAGTTAGGGTTTTCATGTTTACATGTTGTTTAGAACTTGATTGCTCTTCATGAAGGTTTCGGCCATGAAAGAATTAAAAACCTAGGAGGGCTTAAAAAATTTAGGTTAACATTCTTATGATCTTTCTTATGATAGGATGTGAAGTTAGCATGAGATTCTTATGTTTGTATGTTGTCTAGAGTTCATGTCCCTACTCTTGACTTTCAGCCATAAGAGGTTTAGTGACCTAGATGCGCCTCACATGCTATGCTATGAAATAAGAGATGTTATTTAAATGATTCCATGTATGATTATGTCTTTCTATGATGAGTGATATGTTCATTATGTACGTTTATGATCCATGCATGTGCATTGTGCCCAATTATACATGCTTTATGATATGATAAATGACATGTCCATTATGTACGTTTATGATCCATGCATGTGCTGTGTGCCCAAATATGCATGCCTTATGATGTGATAAATGACATGTTCATTATGTATGCTTATGATCCATGCATGTATTGTGTGCCCAAATATGCATGTTTTATTATATGTTAAGAAATATGTTATGCATAAAATGATAAGTGTTGGGTTCTTCGGGCCGCGAAAACCGCTTTTTCGCGTCGCGAAAACCCCGAGTCACCCAAAGCCGTAGATCCGTGCAAAGATTCGTAAACAAAAACTTTTCGAAAAACCTTTTCTTGTACGAGTTTTTAAAACCTTTCTATCTACACTAGATAAGTGTTATACCTTCGAAGCGTGCCTTTCGCGTTCCCGCTCGTCCAAGGTGCCGGATCTCTAGACCGTCAAGTGTACGGTCCTCTAGAAGTATCCACACGAACAATCCTTGATGGAGAAGACCAAACAAAGGTGTGCTAGCACCTTGTCTTGTTCGGCCAAGAGAGGAGGAGAGGGAGAAGAGAGAGCTCTAGAGGAAGAAGATGACTTAATCACACTTGAATGAAAAATGAATATTTTCATTCCCCACTAGAGTGGCCGGCCACATCTTGGAGGTGTAACTCCCCACATTAATTCCAATTAATGTGGAGACCATTAAGAGTTGTAACCCCCATGAGGTGGCACTGTAGGATGATGTGGATCAACACTATTGGTCCACATCTTGCCACCTCACTCAATGACATGGCAACAAGTGTAACCTCCTCATTTAATGTGGGCCGGCCACATTAAATGCTATGGAGGCTTGTAACCTTCATGAGGTGGCACACATTGATGATGTGGAGCAATCCTATTGGTCCACATCTTGCCAATTCACTAGTGATGTGGCAAAAAGTCAAGTCAAACATGACTTTTTTCTCTTCCTCTCAAATCAAGTCAAACTTGATCAAATCTTCTCATGGTTGATCTAATCCAACCATATAATTCAAGCCAACTTAATATAATGAATCTAATTCATTAAATTAAGTTGATTTAATGAGTCATAATCTAAATTAGACTCATTAAATACATGAATCAACTTGAGTCCTACTCAATTAGCCCAATTTAGATTACTCTTAATCCAATATGATTCATCAAATGAATCTAATCTTCTTGGTTCATCATATGAACCAAATCTCCATCTAATTGTCCTTAGTGTGTGACCCTACAGGTTCTTGTAACGTTGGCAATGCCCTAAACCCATTTAGGAGCATAAGTAATGAGCGGTATCTAGCAACACATCATTACTACCCAAGTTACAAGAATGTCGAGATCCGACATCACCTTGTGACTACCAATTGTGACTCCTCACAAAATATATGACATTGTCCTTCTATCCTAAACATCTAGATTGATCAATGGGAGGCATAGACCGTGTCATCCTCTAATCAATCTAAATCTTGAACTCCAAGTAGACTCACTCGATCAAATGAGCTCAACATCTAATGTTGACTCATTTAGGCATGACCATGCACTTAGTGGTCTCACTCTATCAAGAATACTGATGTCGCTCCCGTCATATGGGAGGGATAGATTCCATCTACGTCACTCACATCCCTCCGCATAATTTGTTACATACCCAGTAATCGCCTTTATAGTCCACCCAGTTACGGGTGACGTTTGACGAAACTAAAGTACATAACTCCTTATGTAGGGATCCATGGTGACTTCAGGTCTAAGGACTAATAGTCATACTAATAGCCACATGAGAAAGTATATGACACTCATATAACGATCCATGATACTTTCTCATGGCGGGTCATTCAGTATACATTCTCTAATGCATACCCATGTGTCAGCTTGATATCTCTATATCCATGACTTGTGAGATCAAGTCATCGAGCTGACCTACATGCTAGTCTTATTGTATTAACATTGTCCCTGAATGCTAATACTCGACTAGGAATGATTTAGAGTAGTGTTCCCTATATCATCTCACTATCGATTCAACTAATCGATTGATATAGGTATGAACCTTCTACTCAAGGACGCTATTATACTTAGTCTATTTGGCACTAATATAAATAAGTATAATAACCAAACAAATGCCTTTATTAATATATAAGAATATGATATACATGAGTCCATACAATCATCAAATGATTGGCTCTAGGGCTCTAACTAACAATCTCCCACTAGCACTAGTACCAATCAGTATAGGCTCTAAGGCCTAAAGACCTAGTGTGACCATCATGCTTCCTCTGTGCCAAAGCCTTGGTCAAGGGATCTGCGATGTTAGCCTCTGTAGGTACTCTACAAATCTTCACATCTCCTCTATCGATAATCTCTCGAATGAGATGGAAGCGCCGTAGTATATGCTTGGTCCGCTGATGTGAGCGAGGTTCCTTCGCCTGTGCTATAGCTCCATTGTTGTCACAATAGAGCTCAACTGGGTCAGCGATGCTAGGAACCACCCCAAGTTCAGTAATGAACTTGTGGATCCAAACCGCCTCCTTTGCTGTCTCTGAAGCAGCAATATACTCGGCATCTATTGTAGAATCAGCTACTATATCCTGCTTCGAACTCTTCCAGCTGACAGCACCACCATTAATGCAAAATACGAACCCTGACTGCGATCGGTAGTCATCCTGATCGGTCTGAAAGCTGGCATCACTGTAACCCTTTACAGTTAGCTCATCATTGCCTCCATATATCAAGAAATATTCATTAGTCCTTCATAAGTACTTAAGAATATTCTTGACCGCTATCTAGTGACTTTCACCTGGATCTGACTGATATCTGCTCGTCATGCTCAAAGCATACGAGACATCAGGTCGAGTACACAGCATGGCGTACATGATCGATCCTATGGCTGAGGCATAAGGGATCTGATCCATGCGGTCTCTCTCCTCTCTAGAAGAGGGACTTTGAGTCTTCGAAAGACTCACGCCATGTGACATCGGCAGAAATCCCTTCTTGGAGTTCTGCATGGCAAACCGAAGGAGTACCTTGTCAATGTATGTACTCTGACTTAAGCCAAGCAATCTCTTAGATCTATCTCTATAGATCTGTATCCCTAGAATGCGGGATGCCTCACCTAAGTCCTTCATTGAGAAGCAACTCCCTAGCCAGGTCTTGACAGACTGAAGCATAGGGATGTCCTTCCCAATGAGTAGTATGTCATCCACATACAATATGAGGAAGACAACTATATCCCCTACAACCTTCTTGTAGACACAAGGTTCATCTTCGTTCTTGATGAAACCAAACTGTTTGATTGCATCATCAAATCAAATAATTCGACCTATGCAGCTTGCATAGTCTGCTAGTATGCATACTCTACTAGTATGCTGTGGATCTACAAAACCCTCAGGTTGCGTCATGTACACATCCTCGAGTAGGTTTCCATTCAGAAACGCGGTTTTGACATCCATCTGCCATATCTCATAGTCATGGTAGGCTGCAATAGCAAGCACGATCCGAATAGACTTAAACATCGCTACTGGAGAAAAGGTTTCATCATAGTCAATACCATGAATCTGCTTAAAACCTTTAGCTACCAAGCGACCCTTATAGATAAGTCCATCCATGTCAGTCTTTCTCTTAAAGACCCACTTACACCCAATGAGTTTTACCCCTTCAGGTGGATCAACCAAAGTCCATACTTGGTTGGTGTACATGGACTCCATTTCGGATCTCATGGCCTCTAGCCATTTATCGGAATCTGGTCTCATCACAGCTTCCTGATAGGTGGTAGGCTCATCCTCTATGAGCATAACGTCATCATGGTAAGACAAGAGAAATGAGTATCTCTCAGGCTGACGACGTACCCTATCAGACCTGCGAAGAGGTATATCTACTTGAACCGGTTGTTGTTCCTCAACTCCTTGTGGAACAACATCATCCACAACACTTTGTGGTTCCAGTTCAATTTCCATCGAGGCATCAGTGCTATTGTTCGCATCTTAAACTTCTTTAAGATCGAACGCGCTCCCACTAGTCTTTCTAGAAACAAAGTCCCTTTCTAGAAAGACCCCAGTCTTTGCCACAACTATCTTGTGCTGACTGGGAATGTAGAAGTAATATCCATTAGTTTCCTTGGGATATCCAATAAAATAGCACTTGTCGGATTTGGGTCCTAATTTGTCTGAGACTTGACGTCGTACGTAAGCCTCACAACCCCAAATCCTCATGAAAGACACCTGGGCATCTCTCCCAGTCCATATCCTATATGGTGTCTTTATCACGGCCTTTGATGGAACTCGGTTGAGTATGAAAGCTGCCGTGTCTAGAGCATATCCCCATTGATATGTCGGAAGATCTGTGTGACTCATCATAGATCGTACCATATCTAATAAGGTACAATTCCTCCTTTCGGATACACCATTCCACTGTGGTGTTCTAGGAGGAGTGAGTTGAGATAAAATCCCACACTCAGCTAAGTAGTCACGAAACTCATGGCTAAGGTATTCTCCACCTCGATCAGATCGAAGTATCTTAATACTCTTGCCAAGCTGGTTCTGTACTTCATTCTTGAATTCTTTGAACTTTTCAAAGGATTCAGACTTATGTGTCATCAAGTACACATAACCATATCTACAGAAGTCATCAGTAAATGTGATGAAGTATCTATTACCGCCTCTAGCAGCAACATTGAAAGGGCCACATACATCACTATGTATGAGTCCTAACAAATCAGTTGCTCTCTCGCTATGCCCACTAAAGGGGGTCTTGGTCATCTTGCCTCGTAGGCATGACTCGCATATCTCATATGATTCTAAATCAAATGAGTCCAGCAAACCATCCTTATGGAGCTGGGATAAGCGCTTGTCATTTATATGACCTAAGCGACAGTGCCAGAGGTATGTTTGGTTCATGTCATTTGACTTGAACATCTTGGTATTAATGTTATAGATAGGGCTCTCAAGGTCTAGAATATAAAGTCCGTTTATTAGTGGTGCACTACAATAGAACATATCTTTCAAATAAACAGAACAACATTTGTCTTTTATTATAAAAGAGTATCCTTTCTTGTCTAAACAAGAAACTGAAACTATGTTCTTAGTAAGAGCAGGCACATAACAACAATCATCTAAATCTAGTACAAGCCCAGAGGGCAGAGATAGCTGATAAGTTCCTACAGCAATAGCAGCAACTCGTGCTCCATTGCCTACTCGTAGGTCCACCTCGCCCTTTGCCAATGCTCTGCTATTTCTCAGCGCCTGCACATCAGTACAAATGTGAGAAGCACATCCAGTATCTAATACCCATGATGTAGAAATAGATAGATTGACTTCTATAACATATATACCTGAAGTGGAAGTCTCACTTCGCTTCTTCTTAAGATCCTCCAAGTATACCTTGCAGTTCCTCTTCCAGTGCCCGGTCTGACCGCAGTGGAAGCAGGTAGCATCCTTGGCGACCCCTCCTTTAGGCTTCAGTGCCTTGCCTTTGCCCTTGGTTTGGGACTTTACCTTACCTTTGGGCTTGCCCTTGCCCTTGTGCTTCTGGACCATCAGAATGGACTTAACCTTCTTAAGGTTAATCTCAGCAGTTCGTAACATACTAAGTAGCTCGGGCAGTGGCTTGTCAATCTCGTTCATGTTATAGTTGAGAACGAATTGACTATAACTATCCGGCAAGGACTGCAAGATCAAGTCAGTGGCTAACTCTTGGCCAAGTGGGAACCCCAGTCTTTGTAGGTTCTCTATGTACCCAATCATCTTGAGTACATAAGGACCTACGGGAGCCCCGTCTGACATCTTGCACTGAAACAGTGCCTTAGAGATCTCAAATCTCTCATGCCTCGCTTGTCCCTGATATAGTTGGCGAAGATGCTCAACCATATCGTAAGCGCCCATCAACTCGTGTTGCTTCTGAAGCTCAGAGTTCATGGTCGCAAGCATTAGACAAGACACATCTAATGCGTCAACTTGATGCTTCTTGTAAGCATCTTTGTCCGCTCGAGGCATTGGCGGGAGGAGCCTCCGGAATGGGCCGCCCAACGCATGCCACGCCTTCGGTGAGAACTATTCTCGTGTTCCTGCATCCGTGAAGTTTGCTCCGTTGAGCTTGTCCTTCTCAAGGACAGATCGCAGGGAGAAGAAATTCGTGTTTGACGTCATGGTTATCTACAACAGAAAATTTGCATAAATAAATATCATATTCTTTTAAAATCATTTAATTAGGCCTTTAATTAAATGATGCTCCCACTGAATTCTATAATTCTTGTGGGACAAGATCCACATCATACTAACCCTTGAGTTAGCTTTGGCTAATACGCCCAAGGCTTAGTATGATCGGTAGGTAACGATTACCAATTACATGTCTATGCAACTCTTGTTTATAAAATCAATATCCGCATTTATATTAAAACTCGAGTTAGCTTTGGCTAATACGCCCGAGAGTTAATATAGATGTGATTTTGACCTATCTTTTCCAACCGTTGGAAGAATGCCTATAGTTGACTCGATCCAACCGAGTAACTAGGAATACTCAATCTAATTGAGTTTGTATTCACCCATGCGTTGATAGGCGGGACCAAGATTGTCCCTTCGTACCCTACCAAGATAATATGTATTGCTCTGCTTTGACAGATTCAACAATACATGTGATCGAGGTATTGATAGGTATCACGGCACGGTTAGGCATTTTAGAGTTGGTTCGATCTAGATCTAATCTAATCGAGAAGGATGCATCTTGTGCACAACTTAGATCTAATCTAATCGCAAGGGTGCATCATGTGCACGACTTAGATCTAATCTAATCGTTAAGGCACTAATTAATTAATTAATTATTAAACATGCATCAAATACATAACAATTAATTAATTAATCTATTTGTGATTTAGTCATGGCCCTACTACGATCTTCTCAAGCCAATGAGAAGATCGAATGGTCAACCTAGGGTCAACAGCTTCTCCAAGCTCCTCCCTTTGACCACCTTGTGTTGCTCGTGCCCGCCTCGGAACTCCGTTTCGTGTGGACCCTCCACCGCTCCAATTTGTACATTACAATTTGAAACTCGAGTTACATTCGAGTCTAAATCTAATTTACAACAAGAACATAAGAGAAGGCACGACGCGCAGGTCGCGAGTAAATAAAAACATACAGCACGCGCAAACACATAACGGCACGCAGGCCGTATTATGAATTACAACACAACCAATCATATTGGGTTTTGGGCCATGACTATCACAAAATTTATATATAATTCAAAATTATATATTTTCATAATTTTCTATAATATCAAAATTAATTTTTAAAATTTTTACGAGTAAAATTTCCCGGCGGTCCCGTTTAGCGGTTTCGGGCGCATTCGCGGAACGGATCCCCTTGCGGGGCCTAGGGGCAGCGCCCCTACCCGCGATCTAACCATCACGAGGGTTCCTTTGTGATCCAACAGCGCCTAAACCCGCTGTCCCAAAACAATTTGGGCCGAGACATTGCCGTTTCGGAAAAATCTTCCCGGCGGGTTCGTTTTTAGCGATTACGGGTGCAATCGCGGAGCAAATCCCCTTGCGGGGTTAGGGGCAGTACCCCTACCCACGATCTAACCATCGTGAGTTGCTCCTTTGAGATCTAATGGCACCCGACCCCGCTGTCCCAAACGAATATGGGGCAAAACGAAGCTGTTTAAAAGAAAACTTTCCGGTAGCCGAACCCTACAAGTGCCGAGACACTTGTGCTTCGCTTCTACGGAAAAATTACTCATAAAAACTCTAAAAACTCAATTTTTACAGAAAATCACAGAAGGTATATTTTTCATAAAAATACAAACGAACTCGTACAAGTCTTTGCACGTGGCTCTGATACCACTGTTGGGTTCGTCGGGCCGCGAAAACCGCTTTTTCGCAGCCATAGATCCGTGCAAAGATTCGTAAACAAAAACTTTTCGAAAAACCTTTTCTTGTACGAGTTTGTAAAACCTTTAGATCTACACTAGATAAGGGTTATACCTTCGAAGCGTGCCTTTCGCGTTCCCGCTCGTCCAAGGTGCCGGATCTCTAGACCGTCAAGTGTACGGTCCTCTAGAAGTATCCACACGAACAATCCTTGATGGAGAAGACCAAACAAAGGTGTGCTAGCACCTTGTCTTGTTCGGCCAAGAGAGGAGGAGAGGGAGAAGAGAGAGCTCTAGAGGAAGAAGATGACTTAATCACACTTGAATGAAAAATGAATATTTTCATTCCCCACTAGAGTGGCCGGCCACATCTTGGAGGTGTAACTCCCCACATTAATTCCAATTAATGTGGAGACCATTAAGAGTTGTAACCCCCATGAGGTGGCACTCTAGGATGATGTGGATCAACACTATTGGTCCACATCTTGCCACCTCACTCAATGACATGGCAACAAGTGTAACCTCCTCATTTAATGTGGGCCGGCCACATTAAATGCTATGGAGGCTTGTAACCTCCATGAGGTGGCACACATTGATGATGTGGAGCAATCCTATTGGTCCACATCTTGCCAACTCACTAGTGATGTGGCAAAAAGTCAAGTCAAACATGACTTTTTTCTCTTCGTCTCAAATCAAGTCAAACTTGATCAAATCCTCTCATGGTTGATCTAATCCAACCATATAATTCAAGCCAACTTAATATAATGAATCTAACTCATTAAATTAAGTTGATTTAATGAGTCATAATCTAAATTAGACTCATTAAATACATGAATCAACTTGAGTCCAACTCAATTAGCCCAATTTGGATTACTCTTAATCCAATATGATTCATCAAATGAATCTAATCCTCTTGGTTCATCATATGAACCAAATCTCCATCTAATTGTCCTTAGTGTGTGACCCTATAGGTTCTTGTAACGTTGGCAATGCCCTAAACCCATTTAGGAGCATAAGAATGAGCGGTATCTAGCAACACATCATTACTACCCAAGTTACAAGAATGTCGAGATCCGACATCACCTTGTGACTACCAATTGTGATTCCTCACAAAATATATGACATTTTCCTTCTATCCTAAACATCTAGATTGATCAATGTGAGGCATAGACCGTGTCATCCTCTAATCAATCTAAATCTTGAACTCCAAGTAGACTCACTCGATCAAATAAGCTCAACATCTAATGTTGACTCATTTAGGCATGGCCATGCACTTAGTGGTCTCACTCTATCAAGAATACTGATGTCGCTCCCGTCATATGGGAGGGATAGATTCCATCTACGTCACTCACATCCCTCCGCATAATTTGTTACATACCCAGTAATCCCCTTTATAGTCCACCCAGTTACGGGTGACGTTTGACGAAACTAAAGTACATAACTCCTTATGTCGGGATCCATGGTGACTTCAGGTCTAAGGACTAATAGTCATACTAATAGCCACATGAGAAAGTATATGACACTCATATAACGATCCATGATACTTTCTCATGGCGGGTCATTCAGTATACATTCTCTAATGCATACCCATGTGTCAGCTTGATATCTCTATATCCATGACTTGTGAGATCAAGTCATCGAGCTGACCTACATGCTAGTCTTATTGTATTAACATTGTCCCTGAATGCTAATACTCGACTAGGAATGATTTAGAGTAGTGTTCCCTATATCATCTCACTATCGATTCAACTAATCGATTGATATAGGTATGAACCTTCTACTCAAGGACGCTATTATACTTAGTCTATTTGGCACTAATATAAATAAGTATAATAACCAAACAAATGCCTTTATTAATATACAAGAATATGATATACATGAGTCCATACAATCATCAAATGATTGGCTCTAGGGCTCTAACTAATAATAAGAACTATGATATGTATGACATGCTACTTTACTTTATGTATGGCTTGTACCAAGGGTGGGCTCCATAAGCGCCCCGGGGTCGATGGACTAAGAAACGAGCCTCGTTAGGGATGGGCTCCAAAGTGCCCCTAGGTCGATGGACTAAGAAACGGGCCTAGTATGTATGCCTTGTAGGGTTCAAGACTTGCTACCTTGGACCTACATAGGACGTGCGCATTTATGTATGTGGTACAAGCCGGGGCCCTAATCATGTTGAGATTATGTTTAAGTATGTATATTATAAGTTTTCAAAAGACATGATGCATATGTTTCATGATGCATGTTTAGGAATTCACCTTGCATATACTTTATGATTATGCCATGATATTTATGATGATGTTATGCTATGTCAGTATTCATTTGATGTTCATGTTAGAATATGCTATGATACTTTATGATTATTATGTTATGATATGCCATGATATGCTGCTTGATATGATAAATTGTTTCCATGCGTTTTGGACTTGTGATTTTGATATGCTATACGGTTTTTGTGAGTAGGAAAGGAACTTACTGAGCCATGAGTGCTCACAGCTTACTTTCTTATACCACAGATAAAGGCAAGGAATGGATGTACTAGGGGAGCATCAAGAGGGGCTAGAAGAATGTGTGTGGTAGTGGCTTGGCTAAAGGGAAAGACCTGCTTTTGTTAATAAAGAAATATGCCATGTTTATGTTATTTCATTTTGACTCCATGACCTTAATTATGTGTTTGGGTATTATGACTCAAAAATCATGATAAGTATGCTATGTGGTTTTATATGTCTATAGTGATTTTAAAGTAAAAGCTTTTAATTTCTTTAAGTAAGACTTCCGCTGTGTTAAGTAAGTATGTATGTGTCTAAGTAACCCCCGTCGCCTTAGTAGGAGGGGCGGGGCGTTACAGTTTCGTATCAGAGCGAGGTATAGCCTTTCCACTACACACATGTCAAGCCTCCATCCTGCCGCTCCAAGTAAGATTCTATATGCTTAATTTAATTTTTGTTTCGATGCTTTAATATTATGCATGTTTACTCATTCTTTGATTTAGTTTAGGTATGCATGATGGTAGGATAGGAATAACCTTATGACAGTCGAATAGGAATAACGATAATTTGTTGCTATTTAATGAAGATAAGCATGGCTAGGAGACGCACTACTCGAGCAGACGAGACAGTAACTCCACCAGATCTGACTCAGGTAGTCACCGACCTCCAACGTCAGATCACAGAACAACAACAGTTGATCACGACTTTGATGGGTCAACAAGGAACTCCTACCACCCCGCCAGTAATTTAGAACGCAGTGCCCGTCGTGCCAATAGTTGCACCAGTACCACCGCTAGCCCCTGCCCCAGTGGTTCGACAGGAGACCTACTTGATACAGTGGCTGAGGCTGAAGCCGGAGAACTTCTCGAGTACTTGCGAGCCGTGAGATGCCCAGGCTAGGTTCAAGATAGTAGAGAGCACAGTGGAACTACTGGACTGGCCCGAATCAGAGAAGATCAAATGCGTATCTTTCTGTTTCTCCGGAGATGCGAGAATGTGGTGGGAAAGAGTTAAAGCTAAGAGGCAGATTAATCTGATGAATTGGACGGACTTTGAGACAGAGTTCTTTGAAGAGTTCTTCCATACGCAAGTGACGAACCGGCATTACGACGAGTTCACCGAGTTCCGGCAAGGTGATTTATTAGTGAACGAAGCAGTAAAGCGCTTCAACCGTCTAGCACGCCTTTGTCCCGAATTAGTGCGTACAGAAAGAGAAAGGGTCAGACTGATGCTGAAGATGCTTCGACCCGAGATAGCACTGAACGTGGCTGGCGGAGTTAATAGACCGCAGACTACCGAGGAATTTGTCAGCAGTGCATTGATTACGGAACATTATCAGAAAGCAATGAAGGAGAATAAAGGTCAGACACGAGCCGAAGGACAGAGACCCCAGAGTACCAAACCAGGCTGGAAAGGAACTTCTACCGGAAAAAGAAAGCAATGGGACAACACAAAAAGTGGGTCAGTGAATAAGCAACCGAGATACCCCCAGTGTTCTATTTGTGGGAAGCTGCATTCCGGATTATGTCACAAAGGTACAAGAAAATGCTATAATTGCGGACAGGAAGGACATTTGGCCAGAGACTGTCCTACTCAGTTTCAGGCACCATTCCAGCAGAATAACCAGAATAAGAGTGCCCCTTCACAGTTACACCAGATGCAAACTGCAATAGAAGGGACTTCGATCAGCCAAGGGAGATTGGAAGCCCCGCCAGCGACGACGAATGCTAGGGCTTTCGCGATTACTAGTGAAGATGTGGCGAACGCCTCTACTGTCGTTACAGGTCAGCCGCCTATCTCTAGCCAACATGCTAAAGTTTTATTTAATACTAAAGGCAAACCAGTGGTCGAATCTATAGGGAAACCGAGAACCATTTCGTGTCATGGGGTCGAGACTATGTCCGGGCGACTCTCCACCCTGACCATAGCACCCACCCTATTCGACAATATATTAGAGAAGCAAACCAGTGACCAAAGCCTCCAAAGGATTAAACAAGAGATCTTAGAAGGAAAGAATGATAGATTTCGTACCGCGGACAGCGGAATATTATACCTCAGAGATCGATTATGTATTCCCGAGGACCCCGAGTTGCGAAGGAAGATATTGGAAGAAGCTCATTCAACGCCCTATGCAATGCATCCGGGATCCACCAAAATGTACCAGGATTTGAAAAAGAAATTCTGGTGGTCCGGTATGAAAAGAGATGTGGCTCAGTACATCAGTGTCTGCCTGACCTGTCAGAGGGTTAAAGCAGAACACCAGAGGCCTGGAGGATTACTGTAGCCTGTCCAAATTCCGGAATGGAAATGGGAGGATATCTCTATGGACTTTATTTCAGGATTACCCAAAACAACAAACGGCTATGATGCTATATGGGTAATCGTTGATAGATTAACCAAATCCGCCCACTTTCTGGCAATTAAGATAACTCATTCAATTGAGCAACTGGCTCAATTATATGTCAAGGAAATTATTAGACTATATGGGATCCCTAAGACCATCATCTCTGACAGAGATGGTCGTTTTGTCTCGTATTTTTGGGAATGTGTTCAGAGGGCTCTTGGCACAAAGCTATTATTCAGTACTGCTTTTCACCCTCAAACCGACGGACAGACAGAGAGGGTGAACCAAGTGCTAGAAGACATGCTACGGGCTTGTGCCTTGGACTTCAAGGGAAGCTAGTGCCGATATTTATGCTTAGCAGAATTCGCTTACAATAATAGCTACCAGGCTACTATTGGGATGACACCCTACGAGGCTCTGTATGGTAGGAAATGCAGATCACCTATATGTTGGTATGAAGGCGGGGAAAAGAAAGAGATGGGATTTTAGATAGAGCTTATCAATAACACCACCCGTGTTATACAGAATATCCGCTAAAGAATAGAAACTGCTTAGAGTCGAAAGAAGAATTATGCGGATAAGCGACGAAGGCCATTGGAGTTCAGTGCCGGAGACTCAGTATTCCTCAAGGTAGCTCCTATGAGGGAGTAATGAGGTTTGGTAAGAAGGGAAAGCTAAGCCCGCACTATGTGGGACCATACCAGGTTCTGAAAAGAATCGGCAAGGTAGCGTATGAAATAGAGCTGCCTCAAGAGATGTCAGCCATTCACAACGTGTTCCACGTTTCGATGCTAAAGAAATGTATTCCGAACACGGGCCAAGTGATCGAACCCCAGACAGTACAAGTGCAAGAGGACCTAACCTACGAAAGCCAACCAATTCAGATATTGGATCGAGACGTCAAAAGACTAAGGAACAAAGAAGTACCCTTAGTAAAGGTCTTATGGAAAAATCAACAGTACGAAGAAGCCACGTGGGAACGAGAAGATGATATGAAACAAAAGTATCCGGAGCTATTTTAAGATCGAGGACAAACTTTCTATGAGGTATGGGGTACTGTAACACCCACAAAACTATAAGATAAGTATATGGGTGTTATTTGCTTTAGAGCATAAGAGTAAGAAGAATCAAAAGAAAAAGAAATAAAAGAAATAAAAAGAAGAGGTGAAGGTTTGAACCTTGAACCTCTCACAAAGGATAGAAATAAAATTATGTATGATAACCACTAGGATAATGAATAACATATGAATGGAAAATGATGGGAATTGTAGTTAAAAATGATGATATAATTAAGTGAGGGAACAAGAGAAAATCAAGTAGTTTTCTACCTCTTGTTTACCTCTTGGTAAAGAAAAGGAGTAAGCAAAAGACAAGTTGTCTTTTCTATTTTTTTCTCTATTTTCGTGGGGATTAAGAGAGTGAGGATGAGAAGAGTTAAGGGAGATGAATGAGGCCATATTCTCATTAGAAAAGTATATACATGAATTAAGGAGAAAGGGAAGCAAAATTCATATTTGTTTCTTCCACCCACTTAGCATAAAAAGGAAAGAAATAAAAGGATTTCATTTTCTTTCTTCTTCCTCACCATTGCTGAAACTAGAGCTCTTCTCCCTCATCACCACAAGCCGAGTTTAGGTCTTCTTCCTAAGAGAAAACTAAGATACAAGAAGGAGCCTTCAAGGTGTACCCTTCCAAGCAAGAGAAATCAAAAGGAGTGCTAAAAGAAGAAGCTCTATTCTTCCTCTCCACCAAGGGTACCATTTTCTTAAGGATTAACAAGTGAACACTAGGTAAGCTTCCCCTCACCTGTGGTACAATAGCTCATATGGTTTTCCATGAAGATAGATTGCTAAAAAAAAAAACTAGGGTTGATTATGGAAATTTCGGCCAAGACAAAAGGAAGAGTCTAAGAAATTTAAACTAGATATGCTTATTATTTTTCTTGTGACATGTATCTTATGTAGGAGGTTAATCTAATGTTTCTATGCTAGAATGATTAATTAGAACTTAGATCCATGAACCTTAGACTCTCGGCCAAGCATGAATAAGAGGACTAGGTAAGCTAAAGACTCAAACTAAACATGCTCCCTTGTTCTTGTGTTATGTACCCTATGAAAATGGTGTTGTTAACTTTTTCTCTTACTTGTATGTTGATTGAAACTCCATTTTCTTATGCTCATGAATATTCGGCCATGGAAGAACTAAAGGCCTAGGAGAGCTTTAAACCTAAAAATAAGCATGCTATGATTTTTCCTAAGACAAGATATGAAGCTAAAATGTTATGCCTTGATTGTATGTTGGTTTGAAAGTCTATTTCATGCTTATGAAGATTCGGCCATGTTGTGATTCGAGGCCTAGGAAAGTTTAAACCAAGGCTAAGATGCTCATGACCTTCTTGATGAAATGATATGAAACTAGTTTGATGTTCTTAGGGTTGCTTGTTACATAGAAATTTAGTTACTTGTAACTTTCGGCCACACTAAGCTTTAGGGCTAGGATGCTTAGATTTTAAACTAAGTTTACTCATAATGTTTCTTGTAATAAATGCTATGAAATGTGTTTGTGGTTTCTAAACTCTTATGCCACGAGAAACCTAGTTTTCATGCTCACATGTTTCGCCCACCATTGGTTTAAAGGTCTAGGGAAACTTAGAACCCAACTTGGATATGCTCATGATGTTTCTTTTGAAAAATGCTATGAAATGTAGTTGTGGTTTCCATGCTCTTATACCATTAGAAACCTAGTTTCCATGCTCACATGTTTCGGCCACTATTGGTCTAAAGGCCTAGGAAAATGTAGAACCCAACTTAGATATGCTCATGATGTTTCTTGTGATAAATGCTATGAAATGTAGTTGTGGTTTCCATGCTCTTATGCCCTAGAAATCTAGTTTTCATGCTCACATGTTTCGGCCACTATTGGTCTAAAGGCCTAGGGAAATTTAGAACCCAACTTAGATATGCTCATGATTTTCTTGTGATAAATGCTATGAAATGTAGTTGTGTTTTTCCATGCTCTTATGCCACTAGAAATCTAGTTTCCATGCTTAATATGTTCGGCCACCTTGGGTTAATGGGTTTAGGAAGTTTGGAACTTGAACCAAATGTGCTTATGATGTTCCTCATGAAATGTGTAGAATATTGGCTTAAGGTTCAACACCTTCATGCTACATGTAACCTAGAATAAGGCTTGCTAGGGTTCGGCCATGATAAGGATAGAAGCTTATGGAACTTAGAACCCAAATTAAACATGCTCAAGTTGTTCCTTATGAAATATGATGTGATATGAGTTAGGGTTTTCATGTTTACATGTTGTTTAGAACTTGATTGCTCTTCATGAAGGTTTCGGCAATGAAAGAATTAGAAACCTAGGAGGGCTTAAAAAATTTAGGTTAACATTCTTATGATCTTTCTTATGATAGGATGTGAAGTTAGCATGAGATTCTTATGTTTGTATGTTGTCTAGAGTTCATGTCCCTACTCTTGACTTTCGGCCATAAGAGGTTTAGTGACCTAGACGTGCCTCACATGCTATGCTATGAATTAAGAGATGTTATTTAAATGATTCCATGTATAATTATGTCTTTCTATGATGAGTGATATGTTCATTATGTACATTTATGATCCATGCATGTGTTATGTGCCCAATTATACATGCTTTATGATATAATAAATGACATGTCCATTATGTACGTTTATGATCCATGCATGTGCTGTGTGCCCAAATATGCATGCCTTATGATGTGATAAATGACATGTTCATTATGTATGCTTATGATCCATGCATGTGCTGTGTGCCCAAATATGCATGTTTTATGATATGTTAAGAAATATGTTATGCATAAAATGATAAGAACTATGATATGTATGACATGCTACTTTACTTTATGTATGCCTTGTACCAAGGGTGGGCTCCATAAGCGCCCCGGGGTCGATGGACTAAGAAACGGGTCTCGTTAGGGATGGGCTCCTAAGTGCCCCTAGGTCGATGGACTAAGAAACGGGCCTAGTATGTATGCCTTGTAGGGTTCAAGACTTGCTACCTTGGATCTACATAGGACGCGCGCATTTATGTATGTGGTACAAGTCGGGGCCCTAATCATGTTGAGATTATGTTTAAGTATGTATATTATAAGTTTTCAAAAGACATGTTGCATATGTTTCATGATGCATGTTTAGGAATTCACCTTGCATATACTTTATGATTATGCCAAGATATTTATGATGATGTTATGCTATGTCAGGATTCATTTGATGTTCATGTTAGAATATGCTATGATACTTTATGATGATTATGTTATGATATGCCATGATATGCTGCTTGATATGATAAATTGTTTCCATGCGTTTTGGACTTGTGATTTTGATATGCTATACGGTTTTTGTGAGTAGGACAGGAACTTACTGACCATGAGTGCTCACAGCTTACTTTCTTGTACCACAGATAAAGGCAAGGAATGGATGTACTAGGGGAGTAGCAGGAGGGGCTAGAAGGATGTGTGTGGTAGTGGCTTGGCTAAAGGGAAAGACCTGCTTTTGTTAATAAAGAAATATGCCATGTTTATGTTATTTCATTTTGACTCCATGACCTTAATTATGTGTTTGGGTATTATGACTCAAAAATCATGATAAGTATGCTATGTGGTCTTATATGTCTATAGTGATTTTAAAGTAAAAGCTTTTAATTTCTTTAAGTAAGACTTCCGCTGTGTTAAGTAAGTATGTATGTGTCCAAGTAACCCCCATCGCCTTAGTAGGAGGGGCGGGGCGTTACAAATGGTGTATCCGAAAGGAGGATTCGTACCCTATTAGATATGGTACAATCTATGATGAGTCACACAGATCTTCCGACATTCCTTTGGGGCTATGCTCTAGACACGGCAAATTTTATACTCAACCGAGTTCCATCCAAGGCCGTGATAAAGACACCATATAGGATATGGAGGACTGGGAGAGATGCCCAGGTGTCATTCATGGGGATTTGGGGTTGTGAGGCTTACGTTCGACGTCAAGTCTCAGACAAGTTAGGATCCAAATCCGACAAGTGCTACTTTATTGGATATCCTAAGGAAACTAAGGGATATTACTTCTACATTCCCAGTCAGCACAAGGTAGTTGTGGCAAAGACTGGGATCTTTCTAGAAAGGGACTTTGTTTCTAGAAAGACTAGTGGGAGTACGTTCGATCTTGAAGAAGTTCAAGAAGCGGACCATAGCACTAACAACTTGATGGAAGTTGAACTGGAACCACAAAGTATTGTGGGTGATGTTGTTCCACAAAGAGTTGAGTAAAAACAACCAGTTCAAATAGACATACCTCTTCATAGGTATGATAGGGTACGTCGTCAGCCTGAGAGATACTCATTTCTCCTGTCTGACCATGATGACGTTGTGCTCATAGATGATGAGCCTACCACCTATCAGGAAGCTGTGATGAGACCAGATTCCGATAAATGGCTAGAGTCCATGAGATCCGAGATGAAATCCATGTACACCAACCAAGTATGGACTTTGGTTGATCCACCTTAAGGGGTAAAACCCATAGGGTGTAAGTGGGTCTTTAAGAGAAAGACTGACATGGATGGACTTATCTATAAGGGTCGCTTGGTAGCTAAAGGTTTCAAGCAGATTCATGGTATTGACTATGATGAAACCTTTTCTCCAGTAGCGATGTTTAAGTCCATTCGGATCATGCTTACTATTGCAGCTTATCATGACTATGAGATATGGCAGATGGATGTCAAAACCGCGTTTCTGAATGGAAACCTACTCGAGGATGTGTTCATGACACAACCTGAGGGTTTTATAGATCCACAGCATACTAGCAGAGTATGCAAGCTGCATAGGTCCATTTATGGACTAAAGCAAGCTTCTCGGAGCTGGAATCTTCGATTCGATGATGCAATCAAACAGTTTGGTTTCATCAAGAACGAAGATAAGCCTTGTGTCTACAAGAAGGTTGTAGGGTGTTAGTTAGAGCCCTAGAGCCAATCATTTGATGATTGTATGGACTCATTGTATCATATTCTTGTATATTAATAAAGGCATTTGTTTGGTTATTATACTTATTTGTATTAGTGCCAAATAGACTAAGTATAATAGCGTCCTTGAGTAGAAGGTTCATACCTATATCAATCGATTAGTTGAATCGATAGTGAGATGATATAGGGAACACTACTCTAAATCATTCCTAGTCGAGTATTAACATTCAGGGACAATGTTAATGCAATAAGACTAGCATGTAGGTCAGCTCGATGACTTGATCTCACAAGTCATGGATATAGAGATATCATGCTGACACATGGGTATACATTGGAGAATGTATACTGAATGACCCGCCATGAGAAAGTATCATGGATCGTTATATGAGTGTCATATACTTTCTCATGTGGCTATTAGTATGACTATTAGTCCTTAGACCTGAAGTCACCATGGATCCCTACATAAGGAGTTATGTACTTTAGTTTCGTCAAACGTCACCCGTAACTGGGTGGACTATAAAGGCGATTACTGGGTATGTAACGAATTATGCAGAGGGATGTGAGTGATGTAGATGGGATCTATCCCTCCCATATGACGGGAGCGACATCGCTATTCTTGATAGGGTGAGACCACGAAGTGCATGGCCATGCCCAAATGAGTCAACATTAGATGTTGAGCTCATTTGATCGAGTGAGTCTACTTGGAGTTCAAGATTTAGATTGATTAGAGGATGACACGGTCTATGCCTTACATTAATCAATCTAGATGTCTAGGATAGAAGGACACTTGTCACATATTGTGAGGAGTCACAATTAGTAGTCACAAGGTGATGTTGGATCTCAACATTCTTGTAACTTGGGTAGCAATGATGTATTGCTAGATGCCGCTCATTGCTTATGTTTCTAAAGGAGTTTAGAAACATTGCCAACGTTACAAGAACCTATTGGGTCACACACAAAGAACAAGTGGATGAATATTAGGTTCATATGATGAACCAATTGGATTAGGTTCATGTGATGAACCAAATTGGATTAAGAGTAATCCAAATTGGGCTAATTGAGTTAGACTCAAGTTGATTCATGTGTTCAATGAGTCTAATTTGGATTATGACTCATTGAATCAATTTAATTAAATGAATTAGATTCATTATATTAAGTTGGCTTGAATCAAATGGTTAGATTAGATCAACCATGAGAGAGATTTGGTCAAGTTTGACTTGATTTGAGAAGGAAGATCAAAGGTCAATTTTGAATTGACCATTTGCCACCTCATTTGTGAGTTGGCATAAGGTGGACCATTGATGATGCTCCACATCATCATGGTTGCACATGTGTGTGACACCTCATGGAGGTTACAAATCCCCTCTTTAATGGCCACATTAAATGGGAAGGGGGTTACACACACATGAAGGAGAGTGAATGCAATTCATTCTCATTCATTCCATCTTCTTCCTCCTTAGCTCTCTCTTGCTTTCTCCTCTCTTTTGGTCGTGAGTTCCATGAAGGGAGAGAAGGTGGTTGAGTTGTATTCCAAGAGAAGAAAGAAAGGGTGAAGGTCACAAAAGAGGAGACTACTTCTTGAGTGTAAGAGTTTCCTTTCTTCTTTCTTTTTCCCTCCATTTAAATCCTATCCGAGAGCTCTAGAAAGTGCTAGCACACTTGGGGCTCTCTTCTCCATCCTTTGAGTGTGAGAGACACTCCTTGTTCGTGTGGATATCACTAGAGAAGTATCTACCTTGATACTTTGGAGATCCGACAAGTACCTTGGACAAGCGGGATTTTGCAAGGGCACGCATCGAAGGTAAAATGGTTTTTCCTTTGTAGATCTACTGTAGATCGTAGTATAAAACTCGTATTTGTGTTTTCGAAATGTTTTCCTTGCACGGATCTACGGCTTTGGGTGATTCGGGGTTTCCGCGACGCGAAAAGCGGTTTTCGCGGCCCGAAAAACCCAACAGTAGGGGATATAGTTGTCTTCCTCATATTGTGTATGGATGACATACTACTCATTGGGAAGGACATCCCTTTGCTTCAGTCTGTCAATACCTGGCTAGGGAGTTTCTTTTCAATGAAGGAATTAGGTGAGGCATCCCGCATTCTAGGGATATAGATCTATAGAGATAGATCTAAGAGATTGCTTGGCTTAAGTCAGAGTACATATATTGACAAGGTACTCCTTCGGTTTGCCATGCAGAACTCCAAGAAGGGATTTCTGCCGATGTCACATGGCATGAGTCTTTCGAAGACTCAAGGTCCCTCTTCTAGAGAGGAGAGAGACCGCAAGGATCAGATCCCTTATGCCTCAGCCATAGGATCTATCATGTACGCCATGCTATGTACTCGACCTGATGTCTCGTATGCTTTGAGCATGACGAGCAGATACCAGTCAGATCCAGGTGAAAGTCACTGGATAGCGGTCAAGAATATTCTTAAGTACATAAGAAGGACTAAAGAATATTTCTTGATATATGGAGGCGATGACGAGCTAGCTGTATAGGGTTACAGTGATGCCAGCTTCCAGACCGATCAGGATGATTATCGATCGCAGTTAGGGTTCATATTTTGCATAAATGGTGGTGTTGTGAGCTGGAAGAGTTCGAAGCATGACACAGTAGCTGATTCTACGACAGAGGCCGAGTACATTGCTGCATCAGAGGCAGCAAAGGAGGCAGTTTGGATGCGCAAGTTCATCACTGAACTTGGGGTGGTTCCTAGCATCGCTGACCCCATTGAGCTCTATTGTGACAACAATGGAGCTATAGCACAAGCAAAGGAACCTCGCTCACACCAGCTGACCAAACACATACTACGGTGCTTCCATCTTGATCGAGAGATTATCGAGAGAGGAGATGTGAAGATTTGTAGAGTACCTACAGAGGCTAACATTGCAGATCCCTTGACCAAGGCTTTGGCACAGAGGAAGCATGATGGTCACACTAGGTCATTGGGGCTTAAAGCCTACACTGATTGACACTAGTGCTAGTGGGAGATTGTTAGTTAGAGCCCTAGAGCCAATCATTTGATGATTGTATTATGGGATTATTGTATCATATTCTTATATAAATAAAGGTATTTGTTTTTGGTTATTATACTTACTTGTATTGGTGCCAAATAAACTAAGTATAATAGCGTCCTTGAGTAGAAGGTTCTCACCTATATCAATCGGTTAGTTGAACCGATAGTGAGATGATATAGGGAACACTACTCTTAATCATTCCTAGTTGAGTATTAACATTCAGGGATAATGTTAATGCAATAAGACTAGCATGTAGGTCAACTCGATGACTTGATCTCATAAGTCATGGATATAGAGATATCAAGTTGACACATGGGTATGCATTGGAGAATGCATACTGAATGATCCGCCATGAGAAAGTATCATGGATCGTTATATGAGTGTCATATACTTTCTCATGTGGCTATTAGTATGACTACTAGTCCTTAGACCTGAAGTCACCATGGATCCCTACATAAGGAGTTATGTACTTTGGTTTCGTCAAACGTCACCCGTAACTGGGTGGACTATAAAGGCGATTACTGGGTATATAACGAATTATGTAGAGGGATGTGAGTGATGTAGATGGGATCTATCCCTCCTATATGTCGGGAGAGACATCGATATTCTTGATAGAGTGAGACCACTAAGTGCATGGTCATGCCCAAATGAGTCAATATGAGATATTGAGCTCATTTGATCGAGTGAGTCTACTTGGAGTTCAAGATTTAGATTGGTCAGAGGAAGACACTGTCTATGTCTCACATTGATCAATCTAGATATCTAGGATAGAAGAACACTTGTCATATTTTTGTGAGGAGTCACAATTAGTAGTCACAAGGTGATGTAGGATCTCAACATTCTTGTAACTTGGGTAGTAATGATGTGTTGCTAGATACCGCTCATTACTTATGCTCCTAAATGGGTTTAGGGGCATTGTCAACGTTACAAGAACCTATAGGGTCACACACTAAGGACAATTAGATGGAGATTAGGTTCATATGATGAACCAAGAGGATTAGATTCATATGATGAATCAAATTGGATTAAGAGTAATCCTAATTGGGCTAATTGAGTTGGACTCAAGTTGATTCATGTGTTCAATGAGTCTAATTTAGATTATGACTCATTGAATCAATTTAATTAAATGAATTAGATTCATTATATTAAATTGGCTTGAATTAAATGGTTGGATTAGATCAACCATGAGAGAGATTAAGTCAAGTTTGACTTGACTTGAGAGGAAGAGGAAAAGTCAAGTTTGACTTGACTTTATGCCACATCATAAGTGAGTTGGCAAGATGTGGACCAATGATGATGCTCCACATCATCATGGTTACTTAAGTGAGATGCCACCTCATGGAGATTACAATTCTTCACTTTAATGGCTTCCACATTAATTGTGATTACTGTGAAAGGGGGTTACACATCTTATGGTGGTCGGCCACTTTTGTGTGTGGGAGAAAAATTCATTTTTTATTCAATTGTATTCATTCACATCTTCTTCCTCCTAGTGCTCTCTCTTCTTGCTCTTCCTCTCCTCATCTTGCCGAACCCAACTAAGGTGCTAACACACTTTAGTTTGGTGATCTCCTTCTTGTGTTCGTGTGGATACTTCTAGAGGGTTGTCTACTTTGACAATCTCGAGATCCGGCAAACCGTTGGACTAGCGGGATAGCGAAGGGCATCGCATCAAGGGTAATACTCTTATCTAGTGTAGATCTAGAGTTTGTAAACTCATACTCGTATTTTGTTTTTCATTTTTCTTCACACGGATCTATGTGGCGCGGGTTTCGGGGTTTCACGACGCGAAAAAGTGATTTTCGCGGCCCGAAAAACCCAACATGCAACCACAGAGTTAATCTATCTATCACATCCTTCTATTATCTGGCCTAAACTTATGTATAAGCAGTGCATAATTTAACCGAAAACCAAACACACAGAGGCAGAAAACTAGCTCTGATAGCATTTGTTGGGTGCTACTCGGAATACCGTTCTGTTTCCCCTGTAAAAAAATTCGTACAAGCACAGAATGTTTCCTAGCAACCCATGTGCTCTTTAGAAGTTAAACTTGGATTGGAAACGGAACTTAACATTTTTACTCTAAGTTCATTCTTCAAAGTTAAACTTGGATTGGAAATGAAACTTAACATTTTTACTCCAAGTTCAACTCTTGTGTTCTTCAGAAGTTAAACCATATTACAGAAATTGATTAAATATTTATTTCAAGGATTGGCTTCCAGGTCATTGGCGAGGCACTAGGCCTTCTTAGTTATGGGATCATCCACCACTTCCTAGACAAAGCCTTTCAAAGAAATTGAATATTTAAATTTCTCACAGTAACCTTAGGTTTAACTACAGAGATCTCAATTAAAGAACAAGATCAAAACACAAAATCGAAGCACAAAAATGAAAACACGAAATTGTTAGCCTCTTGTGTTGGTATTTCAGGATCCATACAAAGAAAACAACACTAGTTGTGCTGCGAAAAAATCACTAGTTGCACCTTTCTTCGTAGACAAAGACCTCTTGATCTTTTGTCGTATTCCTCTCCTTTTCTTTGACGTCATGTGGGCAACAATCTACCAAGACTAAAACACCCAAACCCCTTTTGTTTCCAAACCGCCTACCACCAAAAGATGCAAAGAAAAGGGGCGCCTCCTCCTTCTTCTTCTCCTCCAAACCGTCGGCCACCAAGGTGCTTCATCTCTTCGTTTTCTTTTCCTCCAAGCTCCGACCACCAAGAGGAGATGGGGCACCGGCCCTAGAGGGAAGAAAGGGAAGAAGAAAAGGGAGTAGGGCAACAACCCTAGAGGGAAGAAAGGGAAGAAGAAAAGGATGGGGCGCCGACCTTAAGGGAAAGGAGAGGAACTTATCAATTCTTAATTGAATTGTTGATTTTTGTGGCACAACCTCCTCTCCTTTTATAACCCTTTGCCCTAGATAAAAAAAGGAGAAAAAGTAATAGATTTTTATTTATAAAAAATCTATAGAAAAGAATTAGCATAATTCTTTTTAGAAAAATTTCTTAAGAAAGAATTAGTATAATTCTTTTTAGAAAATTTCTAAGAAAGAATCAACATAATTCTTTTTAGAAAAATCTCTAGAAAATGAATTAATATAATTCTTTTTAGAAAAATTTCTTAGGAAAGAATTAATATAATTCTTTTTATAAAATTTCTAAGAAAGAATCAACGTAATTCTTTTTAGAAAAATCTCTAATTTTGTTGAGAAAAAATCTCCCCTTTTTTTATTTCTTTTCTTTTTCTTTTCTTTTGGTTTGGCCGACCCCTTGCTTGGGCACCAAGCAAGGCTTGGTCGGCCTCTTTCTTGGGTAGGAAGCAAGGCTTGGTCGGCCCCTTGCTTGGGCACCAAGCAAGGATGTGGTCGGCCCCTTTCTTGGGTAGGAAACCACTACAAGAAAAACCCTAATAGACATCGGTTTTCCACCGCTGTCTATTACATTTTCGACCGATGTCTATGAAGGCGATGTAAAAGGTCTGTCATTTTAGACATCGGGTTAAAACCGGTGTAGTATCACTTAACGACACCGGTTTTCGAATCAGTTATTAACCGGTGTAGTATCACTTAACGACACCATTTCATCAACGGTGTAAAATCGATGTAATATTATATGTTAATTACACCAGTTTTGGCAGCGGTATACGACCGATGTAATATTAGTTAATGACACCAGTTTTGCAGCTATGGAAAACCGATGTAATATCAGTATTATTTAACGACACAAATTCGATTTTTAATTATTGACAAATTAATAATACACAAATATTCAAGAAACAGTGAAAAACCGACAGTATCCAAGAAAATACACAAATATTCATAAATTATACAAATATTCTTCTTCCAATAGTATCCATAAAATATACAAATATTCACAAATTACATAAATATTCTTCTTACAACAGTATCCATAAAATACACAAATATTCTTTTTACATCAAAAGCTAATAGATTTGTACACATCAAGGTAGAACATCGTGAGTCAAAAATCAAGCTGAGGCTACATTAAATTATGAGAATCAAAATCTGTTCAACTTGCTATACTGCTCCATTCTTCTTGTGCCTTTCATTTCCCTAATCTCACCACTTTTCACCTTCAAATGCCTAATCTGTCAAACAAAAGTATCATTTGGTCTATTTAACTACAGCAAAGAACAAAAACAGAAGAATTATACATGCTGTAGAAGTCCTAGAATATCACCATCAGAAAGAAATTGACATGGGACAATATACGCAATTTTCATTCCATGCAAATGCATGCATCATCCAAAGTTTTCAAAAATCAAATACCTTTCCTACTCAAATGTAATCTAGCATGCATTCAGCCCCACTCGAACCACACTTCATCAATTTCAACTCTGGAGTACTTGAGATTTGTAAACTGTAAAACACATAAATAATATATTAGTAAACCAAGACCAAAAATCATGGTTGAAAAAGTAGTAAGAGCACCAGGTAACAAGATGACTAATTTGAATGTTTAAAAAAAGACACATTCATCATTTATCTCAACCACATCATATAGTGATAGATCTATCATTCCTGGAAATTTTAAGAATGCAACAATAAAGCTCTATGTTTGTCATTGAAAGCAAAATAAAATTCTCCCTACACTAATAGGATACCTCAACAAACGTGAGCGACTACATAAATATAGAGCCAGATAAAACATAACAGCATTACCATATAAAAGCTATTCATCAATTCACAAGACTTCTTTACATAAAGAACTGTTGAATATCCAAATCTAAGAAGTGATCTGCCTCAAAATAGTTAACTAGATCGAAATGATATTACAAGTATTACACTAAATTTGTATATAATAAGAAAAGCATCAAATCTTAATGTAGGTATTACACTGTTGCTCACTATGTAAAGAAAGAGAGAGAGAAATCTAAGAGAAGCATAGTGTAGTAATAATCATATTAAAATTTAAATCCAAAATCAATCAATCACAATCTTGGATGAAATTTTTATTCTGATTTCTTGAAGGTTGAGATGAGATCAAATAAACAAGGATGCATTTGGTTTAAATTGCATGCAAGCCTATATATAAAAGCTGATAAATAAAGCAGATAGCCAGACACTCAGACAACTTCAGGTTACAGTTGCACTCTTGTTCCAAAGGCATCTTTACTAGAACTTAGGCACCAATTGCTTGAAGTGAATACTGATGTCAAAAAAAGGGGATGTTGAATGTCAAATCACATAATCAGTAAGTGACTAGAGGTTGTAGTTGCTTGCAAATGATTTTCCCATGGAGGGTTGATCCCAGGTGTCACTGATTATAGTTATTATAAAATGATTGAATGGTTTTTTATGTTTTGATGATTTGGATGTTGTTTATTAATTTTGAGTTGGACAAATATTTCTTATTATGTAGTTCAGCTTGGCTCGAATTTTGGGTTTTTTTATTAAATTTGATTGGATTTATATATATTGTACTGATTGGATTTATATATATTGTACTAGATGGCAACAAGGAAAACAACATAATGATCCTCTATTGATGTATCATTCTAGAAGCATCAAATTTCAATCTAGAAAGAAGAGGACTATAAGAATACCTAGAAAAAAAAGGTAAAAAAACTGTTACGTTGAAGACCAATGTGATCAAAAGATCATATTTCAATATCAGTGAAAAAAGAATTTTAAGGGGATCTTGGCCAAATTACTTACTCATTCTTTCCATCTTCTCAATTTTCTCTCGAATAGCCTCAGGATTCTTTTTCAAGATGCCAACTTCACGGACCTTCTTCCTTTCTTTCTTGTTCTATCATAGAAAATATGTTAAGGTTAGAATAATAAATACAATCATAGGATTTAAAAGATGACTGTTTATCACAGTCCACACTACTATAAAGTCAAATGAAACAAAATGACAAAGTCGAGAGAGGACTCAACCACAGAGAAATCACATATATAGATATGTACATATAAATCTACATGCATACTAAGTAGGAATAACCATGTATGAGAAGATATTAAACTCATCTGATAATGTTATAATATTAATTAACAGAAATTTGAGTCTCAGAACAAAACATGATGAGAAATAACCAACATTATTATTTGTTGGGGTTTAATGTAAGAGCAAAAAACTAGTACTTAAAACAATAAATAAAAATATATCATCAGATTTTTTTTAGTTTTTCATTCTAGAATCTTTTATGATATTTCTCTTATTTCTAGGTAAACCTCAACTCATTACATGACTATTGACACAACTTGAATAGTACCCACAATAAACACTCATTTTCAGGTCAAAAAGAAGGTCATTACCATCGAGAAGTAATGTTATTAAGAAATGGAGAATTAAAAGTATCATCAAGAAAATGGTTTCATTAATTTATAGCATCTCAAATGTAGAAATGCCAATGATACCTTTCTAAGAGGATGATCATTGGGTAGGAAGCTTCCTATCGTTTTCCCATACACTTCACATGTTGAGAAGTGAATGATGCGCTTGTTGTTTTCTGAGCAATACCTAACTTGCACATGCCACAATAAACTAAATCAATACCAAAGAAGAGTACAAAAAAAATCCAACTGGAAATGAACAAGCCCAGGGGTCTCAAAACTAACAACTGGGAGAGCATCAATGAAATTACTGAAGATGGTGTCTAGTGGGCGGGTGTGATAATCAGCAGGAGTGCAGATTGCCTCTAGATTAATCGTCTACAAAGAAAACAAAAAGTTGTATTGCATATACATTAAGATCCCTTGCGACGATGACGAAAAAAAGATTAGCTCAAATGATCATGACCAAGGAAAAGATGCTGAGAAGTAAAGCGACAGTAAAAAAAATGAAGAAACGCACAGATCACACTGAAAAAAAAAATGCAAGAAGAGATCCAGGGTTAGATCTGTTCCACAGGACAAGGGAAATAACCAAACCCGACATTTTGATGAGGCCCTTGAGCCTAGAGTCATGCTTGATATTGAGGCGGTGATGAAATGAGAGCTTGCCAACCCGACAACATCAAGCTTGAGAACCTAAACAAAGATGCTATTAGTTCATTTTAGAATCACACAGCAAAGTGATGAAATGAGAGAGCTTGCCAACCTGACAACTCTTGAGGTTTCCGGTGGATGCTTCATAATGCAAAGGAGTGCTTCCAGCTCCTGTCAAACAGTATGGGAATATGAAGTTTGGTGTAAATTACCATCAATTATATTTTATTGAATTATATCTAGATGAAAATCATAGAGATGAGAGAAACAAAATGGTGAAATTGATTAATTAACCTATTGAGGCTACGGCAGGGGAGGAGAGACAGAGTGCCTCAGCTGAGACAGCTGTTGGATTTTTCGTGTCGTAAAAACTGCTTTTTACGTTGCGAAAACCCCGAAACCCCATGCCACGGATCCGTGCAAAGAAATAAAATTACGTAAAACTTTCACGTACGAGTTTTCTATGCCTAGATCTACTTTAGATCTACAAGATAAGAGTTTTACCCTTGATGCGAAGCCCTTTGCAATCCCGCTCATCCAAGGTTCGTCGCCGGATCTCGAGAGTATCAAAGTAGATACTCCTCTATGTGTATCCACACAAGCAAGAGATGGAGAGACCAAACAAAAGGTGTGCTAGCACCTTTTAGGGTTCGGCCAAGGGAGGAGAGGGAGAGAAGAGAAGAGCTTGAGGAAGAAGATGACTTGAATAAAAAATCAATTCAAGGATGTAACTCCACTTAAGTGGCCGACCACCTTTTGAAAAGGTTTATATACTCCATGAAATTTCAAGAGTCAAAAACTCTTGATCTCCCTCATGAGGTGGCACACACATGTGCTAGCCTTGATGATGTGGCACATCACCATTAGCCACTTAATGCCAACTCACCAATGAGGTGGCAAATGGTCAAGTCAAACTTGACCCTTCATGTTCCTCTCAAGTCATGTCAAACTTGACCACTTCTCTCCCTTGGTTGATCTAATCTAACCATTGGTTCAAGTCAATTTTAATTTAATGAATCTATATTCATTGAATTAAATTAATTAAATGAGTCTAAGTCCAAATTAGACTCACTTAACACATGAACCAAATTGAGTCCAACTCAATTAGCCTAATTTGGATTACTCTTAATCCAATTTGGTTCATCACATGAAACTAATACTTTATGTTCATCAAATGAACCTAATCTCCATCTAATTGCCCTTTGTGTGTGACCCTATAGGTTCTTATAACATTGGCAATGCTCCTAAACCCATTTAGAAGCATAAGTAATGAGCGGTATCTAGCAACACATCATTACTACCCAAGCTATAAGAATGTTGAGATCCAACATCACCTTGTGACTACTAATCTATCCTTGACATCTAGATTGATCAATGTGAGGCATAGACCGTGTCATCCTCTAATCAATCTAAATCTTGAACTCCAAGTAGACTCACTCGATCAAATGAGCTCAATATCTCATTTTGACTCACTTGGGCATGGGCATGCACTTAGTGGTCTCACTCTATCAAGAATATCGATGTCTCTCCCGTCATATAGGAGGGATAGATCTCATCTACATCACTCATATCCCTCCGCATAATTTGTTACATACCCAGTAATCGCCTTTATAGTCCACCCAATTACGGGTGACGTTTGACGAAGCCAAAATACGTAACTCCTTATGTAGGGAACCATGGTGACTTCAGGTCCAAGAACTAGTAGTCATACTAATAGCCACATGAGAAAGTATATGATACTCATATAACGATCCATGATACTTTCTCATGGCGGGTCATTCAGTATACATTCTCCAATGTATACCCATGTGTCAACTTGATATCTCTATATCCATGACTTGTGAGATCAAGTCATTGAGTTGACCTACATGCTAGTCTCGTCGCATTAACATTGTCCCTGAATGTTAATACTCGACTAGGAATGATTAAGAGTAGTGTTCCCTATATCATCTCACTATCGATTCAACCAATCGATTGATATGGGTAAGAACCTTCTACTCAAGGACGCTATTATACTTATTTATTTGGCACCAATACAAGTAAGTATAATAACCAAAAACAAATGCATTTATTTATATACAAGAATATGATAAAATGAGTCCATACAACAATCATCAAATGATTGGCTCTAACTAACAACAGCAGTGTGCAGGTCGAGCAGCAGGCGCACGCAGTTTGCGTTTCCACTCAATGCAGCCAAATGGAGAGCTATGACGCCGCTGCTCACGGCCTGGTTTATGAAACCATCGAGCTTGCCTTCGTCCCCCCCCCCCCCCCCGGCAGACAGAAACCCAGCGACGAGCAGCCTGATGCAGGCCATGTGCCCAACCTCAGCTGCGGAATGCAGCGCGGTCCGGCCATTCTAGTATGAACCCTTGGAAACCTTTGAGAAAACAAAAGAAGAAGAAGAAGAAATCGTTTCAGGGTTTTCAGAAACTCCAAATTTAACCCTAAATACCAAACAACATGTACGTCGCAATCGAACACGACCAGGGCCTGCACTGCCTCCCAGCAGCCGCTGCGGCATGCCTACATCAATGGCGTCTTCGACACGAAAAGAGATCTACTTCAGCGCCTGAATGCATTAAAAAGGAGGGCGGGAGACATCTGGAACTAACTCACCCGTCCGTAGAAGCTCCTGGAGTTCATGCCTGCTCCATGCTCGAGCAGCAACAGCACAATCTACGAATCAGATCGAATGAATTCTCAGCGCATTATTTCTCCTCCTTTTTTTTCCTCTCGATCTCAAACGGTTTTATCATATGTCAGAATGGCCTCCGGCAACAGCAATGTGCAGCAGAGAGGAGAAGCCAGAGGATCTGGCCAGCCCTGGCTTCATCTCCAGCAACTTCTTCGCTCCCTCTGTGTCGCCCTCTGCTGCCGCTCTCGCCAGCTACTTCCTCGAGGAAGAGAAGAACCCCAAGCAATTCCCCATGGCGGCTACACGTACGATTTGTGGTATTGAAAGGGAAAGGAAAGCTTCTTCAGGGATATTTGTAAGGCATGGAGATCAAAGATGGTCGATCGATTCCGATGGTGTGTCTGGTGAATTTTTTTTTAAATTATTAAAAGTGAGTTGTTTTCGTCAAATCCATGGAAAGTAGGAGAGATTTGACTGGGTTTTTACCACGTGAGGGTAATTGATTTAATCACGACTTTGATGTTCTCAAGCTTGATGTTGAGGTATTGGTCGACGGAGTGGAGGGTTCCTCTGATGGTGAGATCGTTCTTCAGCTCCACCGTCACTTCTTTACCTACCAACTCCTTGAAGTACGAGAAGAAGAGCTACAATGAAACAAAAACCAAATCGAGATAAGGAGAGAAAAACTTCAACCGCAGGGAGTCGAGGATGATAAAGAACGCTGTAGTCGAAAGCAAAGGTACCATCTTTGTAGCAAAGATCGAGAGGGAGGGAGGAAAGAGGGCAGCGGTGAGGTTCCTGCAAACTTAGAATTTAGAAATAAAAGGCATGATTTGATCATCTTCATCAGATCGGTGGAACTTAGTATCACCTTTCCCCCTAGTCGTCTTCATCTTGCCTCCCTCCTCCGCTACTACTCTGAAACCCTAGAAAACAAGACCAACTCGTCACCTCTCCTTTCTCGAAATGCGAAGAAGGGTTCCTCTTCTTACCCAAAGGGAGGAGGTGGAGGAGATGCGTCGTGAGTCACCCTAATCGGGAGAGGAAGATGCGTCGATCTAAGAAGGGATAGAGGGAGATGAAGCTGAGAGAGATGGTTGGACGGCCTGCGGTGAGGAGGAAAGTGGTGGTGGCATCGCGACAGTAAATGGTGCACGGCGCGATATAGGTTTAGGTTTGGACGGAAGAGTGAAGTGTTGCAAATTTCGGCTAAGTATTGATGGGAAAATTAAATTATTTTATTTTATCATAGACACTGGGTTTTAAAAACCACTGTTAAAATCAGTGTCTATTAACGAAAAAAGGCGCTCATAGACAACGGCTAAAAAACCGATGTCTATGAGCGAAAATCTGTGCTTATAGACATCGATTTTTGGAAAAACCGGTGTAAAATACTCAAAGACATCGGTTTTTTCTTAAAACCGCTATTGTTCCATCGATGTCTATGAGGGTTTTTCTTGTAGTGAGCAAAACCAAAATGGGTGAATGCGAGGCTTTATAGAGGCTACAACAGGGACCGAGAGGAGGAATTAGTTTTGGCCTCCTGATGGACTTGAGCTTCCTATGTTTGACCCGAACACCCAACTCAAGTTCATCAATAATAACTCATACCACTAAAAAGTTATTATTGAACTACCCCACCAATCCTATATTACAATATGGGCTCCTACTTATTATGAGTGCGTTAGTCTCCCTGTGTTTAAGATATCGTATGTTCATTAATTAAATGAGTTACTATCAACTCACTTAATTAACATCTAGCTCCAAGAGTAGTACCACTCAACCTTATTATCATGTCGGACTAAGTCCACTTGCAATGTTTACATGATAATCCTTATGAGCTCTTCAAGGGGACATCATCAACCTAGATTACTAGGACACAGTTTCCTTTTATAATCAACAACACATCATATAAATAATATTATTTCTCTACTTATCGGGCTTATTGATTTAAATGAATAAATCTCACCCTGTGATAAATTAAAGAAATAAATACTAAGTATATGTGTTTGTAATTATATCAGGGTTAAGAGAACGCACATCCATAATAACAGAGGTTTTGTTCTTTTATGCAGTCAGTATAAAAAGAATAACCTCAAATGGTCTTGCTCAATATACACATAGTGTACTAGTGTAATTTTATAGTCAAGATAAATTAATACCAAATTACACTACAACCATTCCAATGGTTTGTCCCAATCCATCTTGGTTGTGAGCTACTATTTATAATTTATAAGGAACTGATAACATTATCTTCTATGTGACACCACAGACCATGTTATCTACAATATAAATAAAATGGACAACTGCATTTAACTAAATGCAGACATTTGACCAATGTGATTCTCATTTCAAAATAAATGTTCATACAAAAAGCTAGGCTTTTAGTATACATCCTAACAGGACCCTAATATTTCGGACTGCTTATAGTAATCTATAGTAGAGTGATCTCGCGCAGTCCCTAGCTAGATACCTAGATGTCTTGGCCACTTGTGGATTGTTTATGATGGAGTGTTGCACACACATACTGTGAATTGTTTATGGTGGATTGTTGCTCCCACATACTGTGAATTGTTTGTGGTGGAGCGTTGCCTCACATATGATAGATTGCTTATGGTGGAACATTACTCCCACATATGACATATTCTTGTGATGGAGCGATATTCTCACATTTGATGATCTATTATTTTTATCATACATGGTTATACTTCATATATATATATATATATTACCCCAAGTGTTATGAGCAGGTTTGTTGCAGATCCTTAGTGAAGTTATTGATCATTAGACCGGTATGGGTATGTATATTTGTTATGTTATATAGATATGATCATGTTCTTATTTTTCTACTGAGACTGTATATCTTTGATTGCCTTACACTTTTGTCCAAATACTACTATGTTCTTATTACCTACTGAGTGATCTGCACTCACCACCCCTTGTATTGGTTTTTCTTTCGCCAGGTAATAGGTAGATGATGGAGGAGTTGTTTGGAGGATCCTAGTTGTCAATCCCACGACACATCTGAAATCATCTTTCTATGTTGTTTCGTATTACGCTATTGGTATTTTGTATTTGGTTTTGATATTGTGTTATATTATTTTGTATATGGTTTTGAGCCTTTTAACCACTTTTATTCGGTTTGGGTTTTATTGTGGTGTTAGTCATGTCGGCATGCAGTTAGTCTATTATGTTGTGTTGTTTTTATATTTTGCTTATGTCTTCTACTGTGTTTGGTTTCTACCGCATGGGATGTTTATCAACTGCATGGTTGTGTTTACTTCCAGCCGTGTGGGCTGCTTATTGTTAGAACCCCGGGGTAGTTTTGATGTAGTCAACCAAATTCAGTTAAGTCCTGCTGTATTTGATCCTTGTGTCTAAGTGTGTAGGAGCTTAGGAACACAAGAAGTCGAGCAGAAGACGCAGCTAGCAAGAAGGATGACACGGGGGAGAGATGACGAGCTCGGTGCATTCGAGGGATGAGGTGCTACAGAAGAGTACATCTGTGGACGAGAAGGACGTGCACGACGTTTAAGGGATGAGAAGCCAGAGAGGAGGCCTGCTCGAGGAGAAGGCCGGTAGATGGGTCCAGGTGAGCCCAATTCCAGATGGACGAAATCGCCCAAATGATCGGAGTAGCAAAAGAGCAAAGGGCATGCTATAAGAGCTGTTGGAGACGCCTTCAACAGAGATTAAGGCACCCCCACGCTTCTCTATTGAAGGCGTCTTCCATGGCTAGAAGGCACCTTCGATGAACAATACGAAGGCACCTTCTAGCCTTTCAAGGCTTAGCGGATAAAACTTATCTGATGGAAGAACCTTGGACCTTTTTGGAGTGCCTTCAAGCTACGGATAGGATTTTCTAGGAGCTATAAAAAGTCCCCTGAAACTAGGAAATATGAAACAACTTCGGTATTCATTTCCTAGCAACTTTCTGAGCATTCAAAATATGTAAAAGGCTTCTCCACCTTCAATTAATGAGATCTGCTAGTGATTTTTCAACGTCTTGGATTAACAACCACCTAGGTTATAACCAAGTAAACCTCTGGCCTTTTACCTATTCTTTAATTTATTAGTTGTTCATTTATTTTTATTATAAGTATTGTCATGCTACTAATCTATGTTGAAAGAATGAGAAGAGTTTTACTATTTTTTATTTACAGACAATTTACCCCTCCCCTCTTGTCGGTGGCACGAGATCCAACAAGTTGTAAGGAACTATAGCGCTAAACACGCAGAAAGCGCAGCAGAAAAACAATTTCCTTCCAGAAGATCCATGTGAAGGAAAACCACATACTAAGTTTAATGAAGGGAGTTTATACCTTTGGTGAATACCCTTCGCAATCCTGGTAGCAATGTTTCTGTGTTCGAAATACACTGTTATCAATCGATTGGTAATTGTACCAGTCAACTGCTCCTATCGAATTCAACACATAGAACCATTCTATGTTTGAAATATACTGTTACCAGTTAACTGGCAACTATACCAGTCGTCTGACACTCTTTTCTAGCCCATTTCAACATTTCTGACCTAATTTCAAAAATGCAACAGAAATTCCACAGAAATCCAAAAATCCCCAAATTTTATGGAGAGATCTGTTTTACCCATGTCTACTTGGGAAAAAATACATTCGAAAATATATCTATCACCAATCCCAAGATTGACACAAAACCCAAAACTAGCTAAATGGTTTAATTGAACTTTGACTTAAACTCCTAGTTTTGACTTCCTCTTGATGTATTTGCTCATACTAAACCACAATGCATCCCTAGCATTAGTTTATATGATATCTATACATCCAAAACTAATTATCATATAATATAACCCCAATGCCATATTTCCTTACATGAAACACAACCCAATTGTGTCAATTCCCTATGGTCGAGACTCAAATCCGTCTCCAACCCTTTTGTCACATTTCATGACCTAATCTAGACTCCCAAGTAAAATACACTTGAGATCCATTTGTCATGGGTCTCAAATTGACTCTTAGAGCTCCCCCTAGAGCTCTTAACCTTAGCCACCTCCCTAGGTGACTCATCTATAATTGTTAGGCCACATCGGTGCACCTCCGGTGACACTTGGCCTACAAACCTAACCTTCTTACCCTTGGACACCTTGTCCTTGGTTAGATTCTTCTTACCATTAAATGACTTTCCCTTGCCATTTATTGACTTCTCCTTGCTATAATAATATGCAACCCTAGCATAGGACTTTCCCTTAGCCTTGGAGACACTAGATCGGTATCCCAAACCCAATCTATCATTGTTAGGTCATGGGCTATCCAACATCATGCTTAACCCTCTAGATCCAACTATGAATCTACCTAGGGTTTTTTTCCAAAATATAAAGCTTTGCCTTCAAAACTTGATTTTCCCTTTCTAGGTTCCTAAACCTAGAGTCAACATGTCCACCATGGACATTCCTAGACCTATCCTTCCTAGGCATGTGCCTCCCCTTCTTGGGATTAATGCCTTGGTTCTCTTTAGGTCTATCAATTCTAGACTTTTCATGAATTGGTCTTCTAGGGTTATCATCTACATTTACCCTACTCCTATCATGATATTTAAAATCAAAATTTTTCATTACTACATAATGATAATCATTATTTTTCCTAACATGCATGGGAACATAAGAATTTGAATTACAATTCAAATTAGGGTATATCTCCCTTACCCTTGAAGCTCCCCCTTGACTTGAGCTCCTCTTCTTCTCTTTCTCTCATTTCTTCAATTGCGCTAGCTTCTTCTTAGGGCATTTGGTGTGGTAGAGGCCCTTCTCCCCACACGTGAAGCACACAATGCGAATTTTCCTTCTTTGGGCTTCCTCATTCCTATAACCCTTGTTAGTATTCAAATTGACTTGAATGGGTTTAGGAGTTACTTTCTTCTTACCTATTGGACACCTACTCTTGTAATGTCCCTTCTCATTGCACTCAAAGCAAGTGATGTGGCCCTTTGACTTCACTTCGATGGAGGTACTTACTAGATTGACTTCCAAGACTTCCTCTTCACTTGTCTTGGAATCTTCTTCAATCCTTGAGGATGTAGATGACACTTATCTTCCTTCTCCTCCTTGGATGTTGAGCATGGCTCAATTTTCATTTGCTCCTCCTCAACTTGAGCAATTAAACTCATCTCCTTGGGTTCTTCTTCTTCTTGTGTAGGTTTAGGTTCTTCTTGTAGAACCATCTTCACCTTGATCCATAACTCATGGACATTCTCATACTCACCTACACAACTCACAACATCATTAGGCAAAATATCAATTAAAATAGATATTACCTTTGAATTTACCTTTGATCGTGATCATTTCTCTTCCGTCTAATATCGCGGTCAGAGTCTTTTTCTCTTCTTGTCTCTTGGGACTTCGAATAGGTCCTTGATCACCATCATGGTATCCCAATCCATGTTGAAGAAGACCTCCATCTTCATCATCCAAAATGCAATGTCCCCTAGGCTTCCTCCTTCATACTTTGGCGGTTCTATCAAGCCGGTCATCTTTTTAAGTGTTGTTATTCTCAGCGGTAAGTCTGGTGAAGTGTGACCTTGGCTCTAATACCACTTGTTGGGGATCTTGTATGGCCATCTAGAATGGGGGTTGGATAGATGGCACCTCCAAATCACTTGCTTCCTACGTATTTGTTAGTTGTGTAGCGGAATAATATAAAAACAAATACGAATACAAAAGCTAAAGACAAAGAAAGACAAACCAAACCAATACACGTCAATGTAACGTGGTTCGGAGATAACTTGCTCCTACTCCACGGTTGTCCATAAAGGTGGACGATCCCTATCCGTCGGTGGATTAGCCCCTATCAAACTCCGACTATCTCAAGCCTCCTTGTGGGTGGAGAAACCTCGCCACAACTCCAACTAAGACCTCTTGGAATACAAATAACTCTTGAGCACTTTTTGACTACTAATTAGGGTTAACCACCACTAATTTCGTCAGCCTTAATCAAGCTTCCAAGCCTTGGTTATATAGGCAATAGGTTGGAAAACTGTAACACCCACGAAATTATAGGATATGTATATGAATATTATTTTTCCTTAGAGCATAGAAATGAAAGGAATAAGAGAAAAAGGGAAAATAAAAACAAACATATAGAATAAGAAGAGGTAAGGTCAATGATTGAACCTTGAACCTCCCACAATTGATGGAGATAAAGTGATGAATGTTAACCATTAGGATAAGGAGAAATAATTAGATAGAAAGGAATGAAAAATTTAGTTAAATAAGAAAAGAAAACAAAGAAAAAGAGCAAGAGAAAATATAGTTGCTTACCTTCCTTTCCCTCTTGGTTAAGAAAAGGAGCAAGCAAAAGAGGGATTGTCTACTTCCCTCCCTCTCTCTATTTTCGTGGGAATTAAAGGAGTGGGGGAAAAGAGGAGTTGAGGGAATGAATGAGGACATGTTTCATTTGGCAAAGGGATAAATAGGTTAGAGAAGAAAAACAAGGGATTAAATTCTTTTTCTTCTTCCTCCTTCTCCCTTCTTCATTCTTCACCGAACCAAGAAAACTTCCCTCTCCTCATTCCAATAGCTAAGTTAAGTTCTTCTCCAAGAAAGCTAATTCCCGAGAAGAAACCTTCAAGTTCTAGCCCTTACAAGCAAAGGAAACAAAAGGAGGTACAAGAAGAAGAAGCTTCCTCCTTCCTTGACACCTAGAACACTTTTCTCTCTAAGGAAAAACCACAAGCGAAAGGATGTAAGTTCCCCTCACCTGTGGTACAATAGCTCTTGTTCTTCTATGAAGATTCGGTTACATAAAAATCTAAGAAAACAACATGAAGAATTCCAACCAAGATAAAACCAAAGGAAGGACCTAGGGAATGAAAAGATCTAAATTTGATATGCTCGATATTCTTCTTGTAACATGTATTTTATGATAAGGATTTATATCGTGTCTCTATGTTAAATGTTTGGTAGAACTTAGATTCATGAGTATTCGGCCATGGTAGAACCAAGGGCCTAAGAGAGCTTTAATTTAAAACTAAGCATGTCATGATCTCCCTAAGATAAGATATGAAACTATTATGATATGCCCATGATTGTATGTTAAGTTGAACTCTATTTCATGTCCATGAAGGTTCGGCCATGTTTAGTTTTGATGCTTAGGAGAATTTAAAACAAGTCTAAGATGCTCATGACCTCCTTGATGAAATGTTATGAAACTAACTTAATGTTCTTATGTTTGTTGTTGCATGGAAATTAAATTACATGCTTTTACGACACCTGAACATTAGTTTTAAGTCCTATAACTTTCGGCCACATCATGTTTAAGGGCTTAGGAAACTTAGAACCTAACCCAACTATGCTCATGTTATTCCTTGAATTATTTGCTATGAAAGTTGTTTAAGGTTCTCATGCTTCTAGGACACTTGGTTTTAAGCCCTACAAGTTTCGGCCACTTCATGATTAAAGGCTTAGGAAACTTAGAACCTAACTTAACTATGCTGATGTTATTCCTTGAAATATTTGCTATGAAATTTGTTTAAGGTTCTCATGCTTTTAGGACACTTTAACATTAGTTTTAAGTCCTATAACTTTTGGCCACATCATGTTTAAGGGCTTAGGAAACTTAGAACCTAACTCAACTATGCTCATGTTATTCCTTGAATTATTTGCTAGGAAAGTTGTTTAAGGTTCTCATGCTTCTAGGACACTTGAACCCTAGTTTTAAGCCCTACAAGTTTCGGCCACTTCATGATTAAAGGCTTAGGAAACTTAGAACCTAACTTAACTATGCTCATGTTATTCCCTGAAATATTTGCTATGAAAGTTGTTTAAGGTTCTCATGCTTTTAGGACACTTGAACCCTAGTTTTAAGTCCTACAAGTTTCGTCCACATCATGTTTAAGGGCTTAGGAAACTTAGAACCTAACTCAACTATGCTCATGTTATTTCCTTGAAATGTTTGCTATGGAAGTTGTTTAGGGTTCACAAGCTTGAAGGATAATTTTTAACCCAATGTATGCTTGATAAGATTCGGCCATGATAAGTTGTAAGCTTAAGAGACCTAGAACTCTACCTAAACATGCTTATGATGTTTTCCTTATGGTATAGGAAATGATACTTATTTAGGGTTCACATGTTGTTATGATGTTTTACCTAAAACCCAATCTATATGTTTCGGCCACTATAAGACATTAGGGTTAGAAATCTAATTATGTTTCCTATGTATCTTATATGCCATGTTTATGAGATTGCTATGCTTCTATGTTTAATTATGCACACTTATGGTCTATACATGATGGAAACCCTTATGTTATGCTGTGTGTTATTTATGATGAGCTGTGTGCCCAATTTACGCATGATATATGTGATGAGCTGTGTGCCCAAGTTTACATGCTATTTATGATGAGCTGTGTGCCCAAACTATGCATGTATTTATGATGTGCTGTGTGCCCAAAAATTTACATACCATTATGATGAGCTGTGTGCCCAAAATTCTATATGGTATGATATGATAAGAAATACGATGTGCAAGAAATGATAAGAACCATGATATGTATGACATGCTACTTTACTTTATATGGCTTGTACCAAGGGTGGGCTCCATAAGCGCCCCGGGGTCGATGGACTAAGAAACGGGCCTCGTTAGGGATGGGCTCCTAAGTGCCCCTAGATCGATGGACTAAGAAACGGGCCTAGTTATGTATGCCTTGTAGGGTTCAAGACTTGCTACCTTCGACCTATATAGGACGCGCGCATTTATGTAAGTGGTACAAGCTGGGGCCCTAACCATGTTATGATTATGTTTAAGTATGTATGAAATAAGTTTTCAAAGGACATGTTGCATATATATATATTATTGCATGAATCATGTTTTTAAAAGTCATCTTGCATAACACATTATGATTATGTTACGATATACCATGATGCCTATGATTATGTTATGTTATGTTAGGATGAACCTTACGATTATGTTTTGATATGTTATGATCATGATCATGTTATGCTAGAATGCACTTTATGACTTTATGAGGATATGCCATGATACCATATGATTTTATTATGATATGATGCTTCTATACATGATATGATGAGTTGTCTTTATGCTTTATGCATTGAAGATTTATTTATGCTATAGGATTTTTGTGAGTAGGAAAGGATCTTACTGAGCCTTGAGTGCTCACAGCTTACTTTCCTTGTACCACAGATAAGGGCAAAGAATGGATGTACTAAGGGAGCAGCAGGAAGGGGCAAGAAGGACGTGCGTAGTAGTGACTTGGCTAAAAGAGGAACACCTGCTTTTAATTAATAAAGAATTATGTTCATGTTGTTTCCTTTATAACTCTATGACACTTCATCATGCTCTTTAGTATCATGATCTAAGTTTATGTTAAGCATGTTATGTGACTCATATGATAGGTAGTTGATGATGATGTGTTAAAGAAAAAGAAAGGTTTAAAGAAAAGAAAAAAAAATAAATAATAAATAAATATATATGATATAGATAAGACTTCCGCTGTTTAAGAAGAAAAGATAAGTAACCCCCATCAGCTAGAGCAGGAAGGGGCGGGGCGTTACAAAAACCCCGCCTACCAGTCGACTGGTGAAAGTATCAGTCGACTGCCCTCTGTAGAGATTCAACATTTACAATCCAACGGCTCGATACCAGTCGACTGGTGAAAGTACCACTCGACTGCTCCACACTGACTGAGCGAATAGAAGTATTCTATTCTCTCCCAGTCGACTTCTAGTCGACTATACCAGTCGACTACCATTTCCATCAGTCGACTGGTACCTCGAGTACAGTGTCTCATCGCTCAGACCGTCACCCTTATGATGCACTTGACTCTTCCTTGCAGCCTTGACCTCTTTCCTTCAAGCCTACTTCCTGGCTTTTGTCCCTCGGATGCATTCAAGCCCATGGCAGATCCCCAATGTCATCCTTTACGTATGCCTCGAAGTCACTTCCCTCAACCTTTGTCCTTGTTGCCTTATCCATGGTCCCTCGGATACTCCATCCTTTACTGGATCTAAAGCTATCAACTTGAGTCATATGTGTATCCTGCAAACCTGCACACTCACATACACATATCAAATACAAGGGTGAACTTAACTTAAACCCTTTGGCCAAACACAAAAACACATGGTCGCACGGACTATTGGGATTGCTCTAACACGCTATACTAGGAACAACACCAAGTTTGTAATGAACTTCCTGATCCAAACAACCTCTTTAGTTACAGCTGAAGTGACAATGTACTTGTCCTCTGTTGTAGAATCAGCGCATGTGTCCTTCTTTGAACTCTTCCAGCTCACAGTACTACCATTAAGTAAAATACATACCTTGACTGCGATCTGTAATCATCCTTATCTGTTTGGAAGCTAGCATCAGTGTAACCCTTTACAGCAAGCTCTTCATCGCCTATAAAGATCAAAAAATAATCTTGAGTTTTTCTCAAGTACTTAAGAATATTCTTAACTGCTGTCTAGTGACCTTCACTTGGATCTGACTGGTATCTGCTTGTCATGCTTAATACATACGAGACATCTGGGCGAGTATAAAGCATGACATATATGATAGGCCCTATAGCAGATGCATAAGGAATCTGATCCATATGGTCCCTTTCTTCCTTAGAAGAAGGGAATTGAGTCTTCGAAAGACTCACACCATGTGACATTGGCAGAAATCCCTTTTTGGAATTCTGTATGGTAAAACATTTAAGCACTTTATCAATATATGTACTCTGACTTAGACCAAGTAATTTCTTAAATCTATCTCAATAGATCTTGATGCCTAAAATGTAGGCTGCTTCACTTAAGTCCTTCATTGAGAAACAATTCCCACGCCAAGTCTTCACTGATTGAAGAGTAAGGATATCATTTCCAATGAGAAGTATGTCACTACATACAATATGAGAAAGATAACTGTGCTCCCACTAATCCTCTTGTAGACAGAAGGTTCATCTTCATTCTTGATGAAACCAAATGCTTTGATCACATTATCGAATCAAAGATTCTAGGTTCTAAAAGCTTGCTTCAATCCATAAATGGATCATTGTAACTTACACACCTTTCCAACATGCTTTAGATCGACAAAACCCGCAGGTTGTATCATGCACGCATCCTCGAGTAGATTTTCGTTAAGAAATATAGTTTTGACATCCATTTGCTAGATCTTATAATCATAGTAAGCTGCAATAGTAAGCATGATTCGAATGGATTTGAGCATCGTAACTAGCATAAAGGTTTCATCATAGTCTATACCATGAATTTACTTGAATCCTTTAGCCACCAATTTACCTTTATAGGTATGCATATGATGTAACACCCATGAATTTTTGTTATATAAATACATAGGTATTATTCTCATTAAGAGTAGGGAAATAAACAAAAAGAATAAGAGAAAAAGAAGAGTAAGAAACAAAATAAAAATAAGAGGTAAGAGGTGGAGGCCAAGGATTGAACCTTGAACCTCCCACCAATAATGGAGAAAGATTAATGGCATGATCACCACTAGGATAGAAAGTAACATATGCATAGGAAGGAATAAAAATATTAGTTAAAGGAGGGAAGAAAAATAGAACAAAGAGCAAGAGAAAACCAAATTGCTCACCTCTTCTCCCTCTTGATTAAGAGAAGGAATAAGAAGAAGGCAAGTTGTTTTCCTCACCCTTCCCTCTCCTCATTTTCATGGGAATCAAGAGAAGAATAATGGATGGATTAAAGGGAATATTAATGAGGGCATAAATTTCTCTCATGATGAATAAATAGAAAAAAAATGAGAAGTAAATCTCTCATTTTCCCCATTCTTCCTCCTCCTTCCTTCTTTTTCTTTTCTTCACCGAGACTAGGAGATCCACCCACTCCTTGATCCGAGCACTAAGTCAAGTTCTTCTCCAAGGAAGCCAATTTTCAAAGAGAAACCTTCAAGTTCTAGCCTCCCCAAGCAAAGGAAATCAAAGGAGGCACAAGAGGAAGAAACTTCTCCCTTCCTTAACAACTAGAACACTTTCCTCCTTAAGAAAAACCACAAGCGAAAGGATGTAAGTTCCCCTCACCTGTGGTACAATAGCTATGTGATTGTTATGTGAAAATATTGTTTAAAAACCTATGGTTATTTCATAAGGGTTTCGGCCAAACAAAAAGAAGGAGTTTAAGGAACCTTGAAAACCAACTAAGATATGTTCATGATGTTGCTTATGTTATGTACCTTATGGTAGGAGGGTTAAACTAATATTTTCATGCTAGAATGTTTGGTTAGAACATAAATTTATGAACTTGGATTTTCGGCATAGAAGGAACAAAAGAGCTAGAAGAGCTCTAAACCTAAACCAAGCATGCTACCTTGTTCTTATGATATGTACCTAATGATAAATGGTGTTATTGATGTTTTTTTTTCCACTTGTATGTCAATTTAAACTTGATTTCATATTCATGTATATTCAGCCATGATAGAGTTGAGAGCCTAGAAGGGCTTTAAACCTAAAAATTTAAGCATGCTATGATTCTCATAAGACAAGATATGTATCTAATATGACATGCCATGATCTTAGGTTAAGTTGAACAATACTTTTTATGTATATGATGGTTCGGCCATTTTAGGACTTGAACCCTAGGAAAGTTTAAATCAAGTCTAAGATACTTGTGATCTACTTGATGAAGAGATATGAAATAAATTAATGTTCACATGTTGCTTGAAACTTGAATCCTTGTTCTTTAGCATTCGGCCACAATTGTTTTTAAGACCTAGGATGCTTAAATTTCTAAACTAAGTGATCCATGTTATTCTTTGAAGTGAATGCTAGGAAAATTCTTATGGTCTTCATGCTAATATGCCACTAGAAACTTAATTCTCATGCTTACAAGATTCGGCCACATTAGGTTAAAAGGCTTGAGAAGCTTGAAACTTAGACTAAAAGTACTTATGGTGATTCTCATGATATATATTGATATGATAGTATGAAGATCAGCCTTTTCATGTTGCTTTTAACCAAGAAACATGTTGCTAGGGTTTCGGCCATGTTAGGGTTAAAGGCTTAGAGAACTTGGAACCTAAATCAAATATGTTCAAGTGGGTTCTTATGGAATATGATATGAAAATTGTTAGGGTTGTTCATGCTTATATGTTGTTAATAACCCAAAAGGAGGCTTAATAAGTTTCGGCCAGGTTATGAAAAAGGGACCTAGAAAGCTTGGAACCTATACCTAACATGCTTAAGATGCCTCTTATGTCATAAGGAATGATAGATGTTTAGGGTCCATATGTTCTTTTGTTGCTTGATAACCTAAACCATCTCTACATGTTTCGGCCACCACTTGTCACTAGGGATAGAGACCTAATTGTGTTCTTCCATGAACTTCACATGCAATGCTTTATGATATGTGGAGAGTATGACATGCTGTGATGTTCATTTATATATGTTAGGTCCTATTCATGATATGCTGTGTGCTAAGTTTCCTGTTATGCTATGTGCTTATTTTTATGATATGCTTTGTGCTAAATCTCATGATATGCTATGTGCTCAAGTTCATGATATGCTGTGTGCTTAAACTCATGATATGCTATGTGCTCAAATTCATGATATGCTATGTGCTTAAACTCATGATATGCTATGTGTTGAAATTCATGATATGCTACGTGCCTAACTCATGATATGCTATGTGCTCAAATTCATGATATGTTGTGTGCTTAAGATCATGATAGGTTGTATGCTTAATTATGCATGTGTTCATGATATGCTGTGTGCTCAAAATCATGATATGTTGTGTGCTCAATTATACATGCTTTAAGCTATGCCTAAAAGAGTTGCTTCCCAATAAGTGGGATCAAGAGCACTCTTCATGACATGAATATGACATGAGTGATATGGAATATGTAAATATGACATGCTATTTTACTTTTAAGGCTTGTACCAAGGGTGGGCTCCATAAGCGCCCCGGAGTCGATGGACTAAGAAACGGGCCTCGTTAGGGATGGGCTCCTAAGTGCCCCTAGGTCGATGGAATAAGAAACGGGCCTAGTATATGCCTTGTAGGGTTCAAAACTTGCTACCTTGGACCTACTAGGACGCGCGCATTTATGTATGTGGTACAAGTCAGGATCCCCTCTTATGTTGAGATTATGTTTAAGTATTTATGCTATACATTTTAAAAAGACATGATGCATGTTTTAAAGGTTCACCTTGCACATACTTTATGAATATGCCATGATGAATATGATGATCATGTTATGATATGCCATGCTACCTTGTGTTTATGCTATGATTATGCCATGATATCTATGATTGTGCTCACGATATATATGATGATCATGTATGATATGCTATGATACTTTATGCTTTGATATAGATGCTTTGTGATTGTTGACATGCTATACGGATTTTGTGAGTAGGAAAGGAACTTACTGAGCCATGAGTGCTCACAGCTTACTTTCTTGTACCACAGATAAGGGCAAAGGTTGGATGGACTAGGGGAGCAGCAGGAGGGGCTAGCAGGATGTGTGGGGTAGTGACTGGCTAAAGAAGAAAAGACCTGCTTTCATTAAATATGAATTATGATTGGTTGATATTTTTATGATTGTAACTCCATGACATTTTATCATGTTAATTCCTATATGTCTTGAAATAATGTAAGGTATGACATATGGATTCTATGTTTCAAAAATTTACAAGTAAGACTTCCGCTGTAATAAGTTAATAAGTTGTTAAGTAGGGTAGAGTAACCCCCGTGGCCTTAGCAGGAGGGGTGGGGCGTTACATATGACCATCCATGTTAGTCTTCACTTTGAAGACCCACTTACACCCAATGGGTTTGATTCCTTCCGGTGGATCAACCAAGGTCCATACTTGGTTAGTGTACATGGATTCCATTTCGGACCTCTTGGTTTCTAGTGATTTCTCAAAATCTAGGCCTTGTACATCTTCTTGATGAGATGTCGGCTCATTGAGACCAATAAGCTCGACATTACTTTAAGAGAAATAAATATCTCTCAAGTTGCCGACGAGTCCTATCAGATCTGCGTAGAGCATGTGCTACTTGAACAGGTTGTTGTTCCATAACTTTATATGGTATAACAAAACCCTGATCCATAACATCTTGTGGTACCTGTTCAATTTCCATCAAGGCGTCAGTGATAGTTTGTGTATCTTGAATTTCTTCAAGATCGACTTCATTCCCACTAGTTTTTCAAGAAATAAATTTCCTTTTTAGAAAGACACCAGTTCTGACAACAAACACCTTGCCTTGTGTGGGATTATAAAAGTAATATCTCTTTATTTCCTTGGGATATCCTACAAAGTAGCACTTGTCTAATTTAGGTCCTAGTTTATCTGATACTTGTTGTCGAACATAAGCCTCACATACCCAAATCTTCATGAAAGACATCTTGGGATTCTTCCCAGTCCATATCATATATGGTATCTTTATGGTAGCCTTAGATGGAATACGGTTAAGTTTGAAAGCGACCATCTCTAGAGCATATCCCCGGAAGGAAGCAAGAAGTTCTGTTTGACTCATCATTGATCGTACCATATCTAATAAAGTATGATTTCTCCTTTTTGATACATCATTCCATTGTGGTGTTCTAGGTGGAGTGAGTTAAGATATAATTCCACACACAATGAGATGGTCATGAAATTCTTGGCTAAGGTATTCCCCACTTCGATCTGATCAAAGCATCTTAATACTCTTACCAAATTAATTTTGTACTTCATTCTTGAATTCTTTGAACTTTTCAAAGAATTCTAACTTATATATCGCATCAGATACACATAGCCATATCTACTAAAATCATCACTAAAAGTAATGCAGTAATGGTAGCCTCCTCTAGCTACTATTCTAAAAGGGCCACATACTATTAGGATCAAAAAGAATTTAGATATCTTCATAATAGTATGATATTGTCTACTTTGGGCCTAAGTTCTCATGATTTTGCTCTTGGGCTCTCCCCAAAAGATCTCATGCCAATAGAGATATCTTTTTCTTATAAATCCATGATCTTTCCCATGTATTTTTATTGTGAGACTATATTTGCAACCTTGCAACCCCAACAGTCCCCCCCCTCCTCAAAAAAAGGACCACAAGGCCCCCCTCAAGCATCGGGTCACTTTTGACCTGCTTAGAGCCTCCCCTCAAGCATCGGGTCACTATTGACCTGCTCAGGGCCTCCCTTCAAGTATCGAGTCACTCTTGACCTGATTAGGGCTTCCCCTACTTTGTTCAAGGTTTCATCCACATGGTTTAATCATGGATCATGGCTCTGGCTCGTGCGTCTTCCGGCGGTTAGTCTAGTGAACATCGACCTCGCTCTGATACCAATTGTTAGGATTGAAAATAATTTAGATATCTCCACAATGACATGATATTATCTACTTTGGACCTAAGCCCTCATGGTTTTGCTCTTGGAATCTCCCCAAAAGGCATCATGCCAATGGAGATATCTTTTTCTTATAAACCCATGATCTCTCCCATGTGTTTTCAATATGGGGACTATGTTTGCAACCTTGCAACCCCAACACATACATTAGTATGTATGAGTCCTAACAAGTTATTAGCTCTTTCGCTATATCCACTAAATAGAGTCTTTGTCATCTTATCTTGAAGGCAAGATTCACATACCTCATATGATTCAAAATCAAATGAATCTAAAAGTCTATTCTTATGGAGTTGGGATATTCGGCTCTCATTTATATGACCTAAGCGACAATGCTAGAGATATGTTTGGTTCAAATTATTAGACTTTAACCGTTTGGTATTTATGTTATAGATTGGGTTGTCAAAGTCTAGAACATAGAGTACATTCACAAGATGTGGACTATAATAGAACATTTCATTGAAATAAATGGAACAACATTTATCCTTTATTACAAATGAGAATCCTTTCTTGTCCAAACAAGAAATAGAGATGATGTTCTTAGTTAAGGTAGGCACATAACAACACTATGTGCAACACTCTTCTAGTTCTAAAATAAGTCCAGTGGGTAAAGATAAGGAATATGCTCCTACAGCTATAGCAACAACTCTTGCGTCATTGCCTACTCGTAGGACTACTTCACCCTTTGTCAATGTTTTACTATTTCTCATCCCTTGCACATTAGTACCAATGTGAGATGAATACCTGGTATCTAATACCCATGAAGAAGAAATAAATAGATTGACTTCTATAATATTTATACCTCTGGCAGAAGTCTCACTTCTCTTCCGTTTCACTTCCTCTAGGTACAACTTGTAGTTCCACTTCCAGTATCAATTTTCACCACAGTGGAAGTAGGTTCCTTCCTTAGCCACCCCACCTTTGGATTTCAGTGCATGAGTCTTGCCCTTGCCTTTGGCTTGATTCTTACCCTTACCTTTGGGCTTCCATTTTCCTTTTCCCTTTAGTACCATTAAAATGGTACTAGGCTTTACTTTCTTAAGGTTGAGTTTAGCAGCTCTCAACATGCTCAACATCTCAGACAATGACTTGTCAATTTCATTCATGTTATAGTTCATGACAAATTGACTATAGCTCTCGGGCAATGACTGTAGATTAGGTCAGTGGCTAATTCTTAGCCTAGTGAAAATCCTAATCTTTATAGGTTCTCCACATACACGATCATTTTGAGCACATAAAGCCCTTCGTGAATTCCTTCTTATATTTTGCATTGAAATAGAGCCTTAAAGATCTCAAATCTCTCATGTCTTGCTTGTCCTTGGTATAGTTGTCTAACGTGTTCAACCATATCATTAGTGTTCATGTTCTCATGTTGCTTCTAAAGTTCAGAGTTCATGGTGGCAAGCATAAGGCATGATACATCTAATGCATCATCTTGGTGCTTCGTATAAGCATCTTTATCAACTCTAGTGGCAATGGTGGGGGTGTTTTAGGAATGGGTTGCTCTAGGACATATAGCTTTCTTTCCTGCTTGAGAATTATCCTCAAGTTTTTGTACCAGTCTAGGAAGTTAGCTCCATTGAGCTTGTCCTTATCAAGGATAGATCGTAGTGAGAGAGTATTCTACGTATTTGATGACATGGTGATCTACAACAATAAAATGTAGAAATAAGTATCATATTTAGGTCATTTAATTAGGCCTTTAGTTAAATGATTCTCCCACTAAATTGTAAAGCTTTGGTAGGAGCAAGTCATGGATGTGGTGTTACCTACACTACTAGCTCCATGTCTAATCACATTGACATTCATGTGAGATAAGATCCATATTATACGTCATCTTGAGTTAGCTTTGGCTAATCGCCCAAGACTTAGTATAACATAGGTAGGCAACATTTACTAATTACATCATATGTAACTCTTGTATCATTAGGTGAACAAGACTATTTGTTCATTTGCCCATCTTTATGAAATCCACATTAGAGCTCATCCTGAGTTAGCTTTGGCTAATCTCCCAAGACTAGTATAATTTGAATTTCATCCTATGGGATATGCCTCTAAGTTCTCAATCTAATTGAGAAAACTTAATTAAGACGCACCCAAAGCTTAGTAGTCGGGCATCACAATTGTCTTATCACACTCTACCAAGATAAATCGAGTCACTTTGCTTTGGCAAAACCTAACTACAATTGATCGAGGTAAAAGTGAGTACTAAACTTTGGTAGGCATATTTAAAAGAGACCTAATTATGATTAAACTACACATGCATCACAAACAATCATAGCATATCATGGCATACATCACATATATGCATAAAATAAAATGTGACATGGTTATGGCCCCATTTTCTATAATCCTCTCAAGCCAATGAGAAGATCGTAAGGTCAACCCAGGTCAAAACATCTTCTCCAAGTGCTTCGTCAGTTGTCGTGTGTTGTTGTCCTCCATTTTTTATCGTCATCCAGTAGACTTGTTCTTCTCTAATTTGTACATTACAAGATCCAAAGAAACCTCGAGTTACATTCAAGGATAGTCTAAATTTACAACAATAAGGAAAAGGGAGAGGTACGACACGTAGGTCGTATTATGAATTACAACACACACATCCAATCACATCGGAGTTAAGGGCCTTAACCATGCACCATGTCACATAACATTCACAATATTATATGGCATAAAATCTACTATGATTTAAATAAATACTTATGAGTCACAACGCCACGACGGCCCATTAGTCAGTTAGCGGGCAGGGGTCAAGGGGGCAGCGCCCCTTGCGGGGTGAGGGGGCAGCACCCCGGAAGTAAAATTCTTTTGCATACTCATTGTATGAGTTGCTGCCATGCACAAGACCCCGCTACCCACAAAACTTTAGCCGAGACCATTGGCCGAAATCTTACTTATAATCATGTAAATCATAGTAAAATTTCATGCAATTTCTATATCACATATAAAATCTACTACAACTTAGTATATGCCTTCGCAAAAGGCTCTAATACCACTGTAATGAACTATAGTGCTAAACACGCAAAAAGCGCAACGGAAAAACAAGTTCCTTCCAGAAGATCCATGCGAAGGAAAATCACATACTAAGTTTAATAAATAGATTTTATACCTTTGGTGCGTGCCCTTCGCAATCCCGACAGCAACGTCTCTTTAGGATGCAGATCTCAATGCGATCATCACATCCACGCCTCTACGGTATCCACTCGAACACGTTCTCCATCCGTCTCATGAACTCATGACTTGGAGAATAAACAACCTTTGTTGTGCTAGCAACTACACAAGGTTGTTTTTAGCCAAGAGAAGAAGAGGAAGAAGAACAAAAACCAAGAAGATCATAATCACCCAAAAGGTCACTTCATCTATATAAGGTGACTTCACAAAAGGGTCACTTTACCAAATAGGTTACTTCACCAAAATGTTACATTATCAAAAAGGTTACTTCACCTAAAGGTTACTTTTACAAATAGCTTTTGTACTCATCCAATGAATACAAAAATATTTTTGTCTCTTGATCTTCCTTTTTATTAATGATGTATTAATCTCTATTAATATTCATTAATCTTAATGGGTTGGATTTAGTATATTGAATTAACCATTAATCTAATAATCCATTAACCCAATAAACCAATGAGTCTAACCCATTATTCAATGACTCTAATCCAAATACATTTGAATTTAACTCAATTTGGATTAGACTTAACCATATAATCCATCTCTAAATCAATGTGTCCTTTGTGTGTGACCCAATAGGCTCTTGTAACATTGACAATGTATCTAAAATCATTTTAGATATATAAGCAATGAGTGACATATAGCAATGCATTATTGCTACCCAAGTGACAAGAATGTCGAGATCCGACCTAATCTTTCCGTATCTATTATCTTGTATGACTCAATTCTTTTATCTTTGATATCTAGATTGATCAATAAGGCATAGAGCATGTCATCCTCTTATCAATCTTTATGTTTCTTGATCTCTAAGTAGACATACTCAATTAAATAAGCTCAATATCGCATATTGACTCATTTAAGCATGATCATACATTCTTGTATCCTACTAATCAAGATGCCCACAAATATCACTTTCATTATAGGAAAGGGATAGATCCCATCTACATCACTTACATTTCTCGACATAACTTATTGCATATCAAGTGATCGTGAAACATCCCTAGACTTGCTCAATTTTTTTTGATGATTGAACAAAGGACAACCCTCTACCTCTGCTGTAAAGGAACCATATTGCCAATCCCATCAAAATAAACCATCGTACCCAGCGTACATAGTAGCATCACAATCCAAAGAGTTCAACACCAGGTATATGGAAGTGCCATCACATTTTCCCATACAATTAAAGAAAAGACTCGGAAGTAATAAAAGCCCTCATAACACTCCTGTAGACACCCAGACAGTGTGTCATGCGTCCATCTCGCCTCCTCGTCTACCCCGTCCTCATGACCTCCATCATACCCTGGGAAGGTTCTCCCTCACCTATAATGTAAGCATCACGAGTTTACAAAACCGAGCAAGTACATCTCAATATAAAGATATGACATCCATAAGAAGCAGAGATAGCAACTAGTAGACAAAAAACATAACTCAAATACAATATAGCGAAGAAAATGGCAATATGTATAAGATCCTACATAGCTAATAATGATAAATATGTCACATATTCGGTACCCACTAATAGAGCTAGTCAAACAGTTCCATGACCCTAGAGGTACCTCCTAGGAGAACATGCAGTCATATAGCCGAAGATAATATAAATTATAGTATCAGTCATGTTTGGAAGCGCCCTCCCCGAAGCTCATCCCGGGGCTCGCATTCCATACTGTCACCACATATGCTCATACCCATCCAATTAGCCACATAAGAAAACATAATCAATCAACATTATAATTATATGCATAACATATTCCATTTATTCTGTAAACATTCATACTTTGGAAGAAAACAATAGGAGCATGCCTACACATAGGAAAACTAAATCCAAATTCAACACCTAAATCATACTTGCATGAAATCCCAAAACTGACTCCTAATTACCCGTACAGGAAAATGGACTGTCCGAAGGAAAAAGGAGTCTAAAGCCATCGAAAGGAATAGAAACCACCTCAAATTCACATTGAAAATAAAATTGTTGGATTTAGCCACCAAAATCATAGATAACACAAAAGAAAACCAAATTCACCATAGGATCAACGCCCAAACACCCCACACTATCTTAGAATTCTATAACCCATAGAGAAACTTGAATCTAGCCCAAACCTAAATCTGTCAAGAACCCAGAGAGCAAACTGGAGCAGCAAAACACCTTCGGATTCAACTACAAACCCATATTCTACCAAGAAAATTGAAATCAGAGAAATTAGCAACATAAAGAAGAAGAAAACATCGTCCTCCTAAATCCGATACCATCGGCAATCTATCCACAAATCCAAAAGCTAAGAAGGAAAGTAAAAGCATCACCGATCAATATTTTGAGCTGCCCATACCATGCCCAAACGAAGCAACATCACACCTACTCATATCCAAATTCTAGATGCATATGGAGAAAGGAAAACATCGACTTTCAAATCACAATAAACTGAAATTTGATTGGGAAATTCTTGGCAAAAACAAAAAGAGCATAGCACCATCAATCAAAATTGAATAGACACAAAATCCTCCACTAATGAAGGAAGCAGAACAATAACCACATCGAATGAAACCTGCACCTTACAAAGCAGTTCAACATTTACGAAGTCATAGGTAAAAACATCTTCAATCAAATCCTAAAGCACAACATTTTGTCTAAGATTTTCTGAAGCAACAAGAAGGGCAAAAATCTGAACAAAACCAATCGAATCCAACAAGAACATCCGAACTCAAATCGTCGAAAAGAGACCAAACAAAACCAAATCCAATGTCAAATGCCCAAATCCTTGGTGGGACTCCGGAAAGACCTCACAAAATGAAGCTAGGACATTGCAGAAAATGAATCGTGACACAGTCATCCATTCAGCATCCCATATAGGCATTTAAACAAGCAAGAATATTGTGGAAAACTCAATTCATGATTTAATCCACCAATCACATTCCAGTCAGGAATTTAAATAGACAAGAATCACATAGAAAGCTCAAAATATCAACATCCCAACACTATCGAAATCAAATCCCCGTTCATCTAGCCAATCAAACATCGTGAGCAAGCAATCGACTCCTACTAGCTCCTAATCCTTAGCTCAAGGAAGCTATGCCCACATAAAAGGAGTACTTGACTTTCCCTTCTTTGTGTCACCTTCGAATTCCCTTGTGATGTGTCACCGCGCTGATTGTTAACCCCATCCAATCGTGATGTCCCCTGTGAAGCTCGGCTATGCAGTGAAATGCTCGGTCGGAGCTCCAGATGTAGTGAATAGCTCCGTCGGCTTGGTGGAAATGGTGATAGAAGAGGGTCGGCAAGATTACGGAAGTAGAGTGTGGCGAGGATTCGAGAACAATGAGATTTTATAATTAGGTTATATAGGTATTAACATAGGGCAATTAAGGTTGATCAACTCCTAATTTAAATAGGGTGTCACCTGTTTCCCTCAAGCTTCATATTTCTATCCCCTAAAATCATGTCATACAAGTTCATTCAAATTTTCGAAAAATTCTCAAAATTCCTAGAAAATTTCATAATTTATTTCCCTTAATTAGCGCTCGTGTGACCTTAGCGAATTTTGTAAATGAATTCTTTAGTTACGCTTGTAAGACCTTACCCCCGCCCCCTGCCCCCCTAAAAAAAATTCATCCCTGAAATTTGACTTACCAAATAATTCAGGGTAGTGGTTGCGCATATCTCTTTTGGCTTCCCAGGTAGCTTCCTGTTAGTTAGAGCCCTAGAGCCAATCATTTGATGATTGTATGGGCTCATTGTATCATATTCTTGTTGTAAGGCTCTCTAATCCCCAGTTAGGGAGGTTATTAAATAAAGTAGCAGAATGAGGTTTCATGGGCATAAATGGGAGGTTTAAATTACTGAATTTCCATAAAAAGAGGGGAGAGTGACGAGGTTAGAAGATGAATTGGTACAACAGGGTTAGAAGGATCAGAATGATAAGATTAAGAGGGATTAATTAGGGGTTATACCTACCTAAATTGACACTCATTAGGGAACAAATAAGGGTACATTAGCCACCCTCACCTAAGTTAATAACCTAAGTTATTGCCAACTTAATAACCCTAGGTATAAAAAGTTCTAATCTTCTCCGCATCACTCGGCACCCCACTACTCAACCCTCCGTCTCCTCACGCGCCGTCAACCCCTCGGCGGAGCGATTTCTTCACTGTGGAAGCTGAGGGCGGTGTTGATTTGGAAGCCGATCGCCACCGGGAGGAGCAAATCGGACGGGGAAAACGAGGACGCGCAGTGGAAGTCGTGGGGTCTCGAGGAGAACAGGAGGCGCAAGAGCAGGCAAGTGTATTTCATTGTGATAGTTTGAAATCCGTAAGGTATGGAAGGGTGGGCAAGACCTAGAGAAGGTGAGGCACTTGGTATGGATTACATCGGTTATGATTTCTCTCCTTGTAGATGATGCTGCTTGTTTCGTTTCTTTGTGGATGCTTCGATTGTTTCTAGTTGTAGGTGTTTCCAATCGCTTTCTTGTTGAAGATGTTTTCAATTGACTTTACCTGTTGATGTTTTCTGATTGGCTTCTTCTTGGCTGAGATGTGTTTTAGATTGAGGTTTCGACTGAAAATACCGCTCGATTCTGTTCATATATGCTGTTGGTATGGTGGGCGTACTTTGGTTTTTGGTATAGGAGTTGAATCTTTGTCATGCTCTACTGATGGTTTTGCCTGCTAATTAACGAGTTGGGATCGATTTTGGATTTGAGTTTTGTGATGAATGAGTATTTGTGCGCTACGTGCTACCTGTTCGTTGAATGTTCAACAGAGAAGCCAGTTGTGAATTGTGCACTTATGCGTTGATCCGGTTTTACCCTGTGGAGATTTTTACCTTGAAGTTTTTGTGGTCTTTATGTTGTTCATGGGATTTGGTATGTCCTGTTAGCTTGAGTAGTTGAAGATTTATTTTTGTTGAGATTTGGATTTGTTTTGCTTGGTTTAAACGACAGATTTTTAGTGGTTTCGATTCTTACCTTACTACTAGAACTTTGTGTTTATACCCGTCTCGTTATGAAGCCGTGCATGTTGGATTTGAAATTTGGTAGACTTTGGGAAGTAAGTATCAACTTGACAATCTATTTAAGTGGTATTGGGGAAAAACCTTTGAGTTGAACACGGTTGGTGGGTTGAGATATAACAGGTTCTTGTGGAATTGATAGTTGCCATACTCTATTGTTCCTTTTATTATATAATTGACTGGTATTGCAAGCTTCACTTGTTAATATACTATCATGTATACTGATTTCCTTATCGATTTTTCTTGCTTTGTAAGCTTCATTTGTTAAATAAGTCTATGTTGATGTATATGAAGTTTTGTACTTATGGATGCTGCTTAAGGTTGAAATGACATGATTACTGGATGTTATGAAATGAGATGAAGTTATGGATTATGTTATGGGTAGATTAAGTTTTATGTGGCTAGTGGGTTGAATATGAGCATATGTGGTAGCAGTACGGGATGGGTGACCCGAGATGAGCTCCGGGGAGGGCCCATCCAAACTTGACTGATACTGAACTTTATGTTAGCTTCGGCTATATGACTGGATGCATGTTCTCTACGAGGTACCTCTAGGTTCATGGGACTGTAGACTGGCTCCGATTGTGGTTACCGGATATGTGACATATTCATCTTATTTAGCTGTGTAGGAACTTTACTTACCACATTTTCCTTCATTGATATGCAATATTCTGGGTATGTCTCTATGGTTTAGTCTCCTATCTCTATTACTTTATGGATGTCATGCTTTATCACATGAGATAATACTTGCTGGGTTGTAGACTCATGATGCCTACATTTCAGGTGAGGATGTGTCTCCGGGCACGATGGAGGGTCTACAGACGGAGTAGGCGAGGAGGCGAGATGGACGCATGACATTGTCCGGATATTAGGAGTGATGAGCTTATGTTTTCTTTTCCACGGAAAGGGTATTGCCTTGGTGGTGTCAAGAGTATCGAGTTCTCTTTGCTATACTTTGTGGGGAAAGATGACTTTTTCGTTTGATGGAATAATATTCTTTTGGGATTGGTATCATTTTATATGTGTATGCTAGTTTGTGCTTTGTGGGTGGTGTAAAAAAAAAAAAATGGTTCAGGACGTTTCAGTTGGTATCAGAGCGACACTCCTAAGGGACATCATGCGCTAGCCATCTCGTCAGGAACTCGACTACTTCAGCCAACAGTTTGTAAGATTTACATTATTTTAATTCTGTATTAAATGCGATAGTTTAGTCATATTATGATGGATATACTGATATGTAATTATGGGATATGAATGAGATTTAATCAAAAATTGTACAGGATATGGCTGGTAGAAGGAACAACAATAACGGGGAGACGGCTGGTCAGAACAACCAGTTTCTGGAAGGACTTACCGCACTTCTACATGAGCAGAACCGTATTCATGGGGAACAGATTCAACAAATATTGCAGGCTAGGGAGCAGGGGAGTACCCCCAGACGTTCTACACCTAGTACGCAACCAGTTTACAAGCAGTTTCGGGAGCTTGGACCGACGGAGTTTAAAGGCACCACCGACCCAATCGCGGCAGAGGGATGGATTCGGTCTCTGGAAACGATATTTGACTTCATGCAGCTCACAGATGCAGACAAGGTCAGGTGTGCGATATTTATGCTCCGGGATGATGCTCGAGTATGGTGGGAGGGTGCGCGGCTGACTGTAGATCTGACTATTCTGACTTGGGCTGATTTTAAGGAGGTATTCTATGGAAAGTATTTCACAGTTGACAACAGGACACGACTAGCACGGGAATTCTTGGAGCTTCGTCAGGGAGATATGACGGTGGCGGAGTATGTCAGGAGGTTCGAGAGGGGACGTTATTTCGTACCTATGATTACTAGCCAACCAGTCGAAGAATTGAAGCACTTCACTGAAGGGTTGAGGCCGGCTATTCGCCATGATGTCAGGCTGAGTCAGGTCACCACATTCAGAGGGGCAGTTGACCAAGCACTGATGTCCGAACGAGACAGAAATGACATGGTCAAGGAAGCTCAGCACAAGAGATTGAGTTATCAGGGACGGGATCAGCAGGAGCCAGGAAAGAGGAGGTCAGTTCCTGGTCAGAATCCAGGAAAGCAGTCATTTAAGCAGGCGCAACCGCGACAGCAAATTCAGAAGACACAAGCAGCTGAAGGCACTGGTGTCAGGGCTGAAAACAAGGTTCGCTGTTCCAAGTGCGAGAAGATTCACGCTGGGCAGTGTTTGACGGGTACAGATGCTTGCTATATGTGTAAGAAGTCAGGACACTTCGCAAGAGAATGTCCACTGCTCACGGAGCCAACCAAAGGGAGAGTATTTGCGATGACTCAAGAGCAGGTGGACCTGGACACAGCTATTATCACAGGTATGATTTATATCGCCAATATTCCAGCCTGTGTATTAATAGATTCCGGAGCTACACATTCCTTTATATCTGAGGCTTACCTCACAAAACTGGGTGTTATACCTGAAAGAATGGTTGCGGGGTATAGTGTTTCATTACCGTCAGGGGAGGAATTACATAGCAACAGGATGGTAAAGAATTGTCAGATGATGATGCAGGATCATATGGTGGGCGCGAGGTTCATCGTGTTGGAAATGACAGAGTTTGACATGATCCTTGGCATGGATTGGCTGGTTCAGCACGAGGCAGTCATCGATTGTAAACAGCGGACGGTTAAGTTGAAGCTACCAAATGAAAAACTCCTCATTTTTCAAGCAACTTCACAGATAGTTGTTCCCCACATGATCTCCATGTGCAAAGCTCGACTAATGCTAAGCAAGGGATGTGAGGGGCTTTTAGTTCACATCTCGGTTAAGTCGGGGACACAACGACCAAGTTTGGAGGAAGTAGAAATAGCCCGAGACTTCTCAGAGGTGTTTCCAGAGGATGTTACGGGTCTACCCCCGACTCGGGAGGTGGAATTCGGAATAGAACTAGTACAGGGGACTACGCCGGTGTCAAAAACACCCTACCGGTTGGCGCCTACCGAAATGAAAAAGTTGAAGGGGCAGTTGCAGGAATTGCTGGACAAGGGTTTTATACGACCGAGCGTGTCACCATGGGGAGCTCCGGTGTTATTCGTACGCAAGAAAGATGGGACCATGCGACTGTGCATTGATTACCGGGAGCTGAATCGAGTGACAATCAAGAACAAGTACCCATTGCCCAGGATCGACGACCTGTTCGACCAATTACAGGGAGAAACAGTGTTTTCAAAAATTGATTTGCGATCAGGGTATCATCAGATGAAGGTAAGGGCGGAAGATGTGCACAAAACCGCATTCAGAACCCGATACGGGCATTACGAGTTCCTGGTTATGCCATTCGGACTCACAAATGCCCCAGCAGCATTTATGGACTTGATGAATCGGGTATTTCATTCCTACTTGGACCAGTTTGTTATTGTCTTCATTGACGATATATTAATTTACTCTCGAAATTGCCAAGAACATCGTCTGCATTTAACCACGGTGCTACAGACGTTGAAGGATCATCGTTTGTATGCCAAATTTAGCAAGTGTGACTTTTGGCTGAATCAGATTCCATTCCTAGGGCACATTGTCTCAGGGAACGGGATAGAAGTGGATCCGGCCAAAGTTGAGGCAATCCGGAATTAGGACACGCCAAAGAATGCTTCTGAGATACGGAGTTTCTTGGGGCTGGCAGGTTACTATCGAAGGTTCATCCAGAATTTTTCCCAGATTGCCTTGCCGCTGACCTCGCTGACTAAGAAGGGGGTAAGATATGAATGGACAGATCGGTGCAAGAAAAGCTTTGAGGAGTTGAAAGGAAGATTGACGACGTCACCGGTGCTTACGATCCGGGATGGTTCTGGACGGTTTGTGGTGTACACTGACGCCTCCAAAACTGGACTGGGAGCTGTGCTAATGCAGAATGGGAAGGTCATTGCGTATGCTTCACGTCAGTTGAAGGTACACGAGCAAAACTATCCCACTCATGATTTGGAGCTAGCGGCGGTTATATTTGCTCTAAAGATCTGGAGGCACTATCTTTACGGGGAACGATGTGAGATCTACACAGACCACAAGAGTTTGAAATATTTCTTCACACAGAAGGAATTAAATATGAGACAGAGACGGTGGCTGGAGTTAGTGAAGGATTACGACTGTAACATCAACTATCATCCGGGTAAGGCTAATGTGGTAGCTGATGCTTTAAGCCGTAAATCCGCTATGTTGTCGCAACTAACCAGCCAACAACAGTTGATATCAGAATTTCAACGATTGAATTTGGAGGTGGTAGCGCCGAGGGAGCAGCTTAAATTGTCAGCATTGGCCGTAAAGTCAAATTTACTAGATCAGATCCGGGAAGGACAGATGGTGGATCAACAGTTAACAGAATGGAAGCAGAAAGATAAAGAAAAAGGGCAGGCTATTTACTCTACTGTGGGTGGAGTCGTGCGATACAAGGACCGCATCTGGGTACCTAAGATGGGTACACTTCGAGAGGATCTCATGAATGAAGCGCATAACACCCCATATTCCACACATCCTGGGAGCACAAAAATGTACAGGGATATGAAGTTATTGTATTGGTGGCCAGGTATGAAAAAGGACATAGTCAAGGTGGTGCACGAATGCCTCACATGTCAACAAGTAAAGACTGAGCATCAGAGGCCAGCAGGACTGCTGGAGCCACTTCCGATCCCTGTCTGGAAGTGGGAAGAAGTTGCCATGGATTTTGTGGTGGGTCTATCAACCACTCCTAAGGGATCAAATGCTGTATGGGTTATTGTGGACCGATTGACCAAGTCGGCACATTTCCTACCGGTAAAAACCACCTTCACAATGACGCAATATGCAGAGCTATACATAAGAGAAATAGTGAGGCTACATGGGATCCCAGTTCAAATTGTGTCAGACAGAGATCCAAAATTTATCTCGGGATTCTGGGAAAGTCTACATAGGGGAATGGGTACCAGGTTGACATTTAGTACCGCCTTCCATCCCCAGACGGATGGTCAGTCTGAACGGGTGATTCAGATTTTGGAGGACCTACTACGAGCATGTATGATGGATTTCAAGGGAACTTGGGAGTCAAAGCTTCCTCTGATAGAATTCACTTATAATAACAGTTATCAGGCAACCATAGGTATGGCCCCATACGAGGCGTTGTATGGAAGGAAGTGCAGAACGCCGTTATATTGGGATGAGGTCGGCGAGAGGACAGTTCTGGGCCCAGATATAGTGACCCAAACAGTAGAGCTAGTGGAGAAGATTCGGAATAGAATGCAAGCAGCGCAAAGTCGTCAAAAGAATTATGCTGATCAGCGACGAAGAGATTTGGAATTTTCAGTTGGAGATCATGTATTTCTTAAAGTGTCACCAATGAAAGGGGTACTGAGGTTCAGAAAGAAAGGGAAGCTCAGTCCAAGGTATATTGGGCCATTTGAGATTCTGGACAAGATTGGAACACGAGCTTATAGGGTTGCCCTACCACCAAATCTGTCCGGGGTACACAATGTGTTCCATGTATCTATGCTCAGACGATACATATCTAACCCCTCTCATGTGGTCGGACATGAGTCCATGCAGTGGACATCCGATCTGACTTACGAGGAATGCCCGAAACAGATTCTTGAGCGCCAAGTACGGAAATTGAGGAACAAGAAGATCAAGATGGTGAAGATTTTATGGGGAAACCAGCAGATGGAGGAGGCCACTTGGGAAACGGAACGAGACATGCGCGACCGCTATCCGGATTTATTTGGTAAGTCAATTTCGAGGACGAAATTCTTATAAGGAGGGGAGAATTGTAAGGATCTCTAATCCCCAGTTAGGGAGGTTATTAAATAAAGTAACAGAATGAGGTTTCATGGGCATAAATGGGAGGTTTAAATTACTGAATTTCCATAAAAAGAGGGGAGAGTGACGAGGTTAGAAGATGAATTGGTACAACAGGGTTAGAAGGATCAGAATGATAAGATTAAGAGGGATTAATTAGGGGTTATACCTACCTAAATTGACACTCATTAGGGAACAAATAAGGGTACATTAGCCACCCTCACCTAAGTTAATAACCTAAGTTATTGCCAACTTAATAACCCTAGGTATAAAAAGTTCTAATCTTCTCCGCATCACTCGGCACCCCACTACTCAACCCTCCGTCTCCTCACGCGCCGTCAACCCCTCGGCGGAGCGATTTCTTCGGCTGTGGAAGCTGAGGGCGGTGTTGGATTTGGAAGCCGATCGCCACCGGGAGGAGCAAATCGGACGGGGGAAAACGAGGACGCGCAGTGGAAGTCGTGGGGTCTCGAGGAGAACAGGGAGGCGCAAGAGCAGGCAAGTGTATTTCATTGTGATAGTTTGAAATCCGTAAGGTATGGAAGGGTGGGCAAGACCTAGAGAAGGTGAGGCACTTGGTATGGATTACATCGGTTATGATTTCTCTCCTTGTAGATGATGCTGCTCGTTTCGTTTCTTTGTGGATGCTTCGATTGTTTCTAGTTGTAGGTGTTTCCAATCGTTTTCTTGTTGAAGATGTTTTCAGATTGACTTTACCTGTTGATGTTTTCTGATTGGCTTCTTCTTGGCTGAGATGTGTTTTAGATTGAGGTTTCGACTGAAAATACTGCTCGATTCTGTTCATATATGCTGTTGGTATGGTGGGCAGTACTTTGGTTTTCGGTATAGGAGTTGAATCCTTTGTCATGCTCTACTGATGGTTTTGCCTGCTAATTAACGAGTTGGGATCGATTTTGGATTTGAGTTTTTGTGATGAATGAGTATTTGTGCGCTACGTGCTACCTGTTCGTCAGAATGTTCAACAGAGAAGCCAGTTGTGAATTGTGCACTTATGCGTTGATCTGGTTTTACCCTGTGGAGATTTTTACCTTGAAGTTTTTGTGGTCTTTATGTTGTTCATGGGATTTGGTATGTCCTGTTAGCTTGAGTAGTTGAAGATTTATTTTTGTTGAGATTTGGATTTGTTTTGCTTGGTTTAAACGGACAGATTTTTAGTGGTTTCGATTCTTACCTTACTACTAGAACTTTGTGTTTATACCCGTCTCTGTTATGAAGCCGTGCATGTTGGATTTGAAAATTTGGTAGACTTTGGGAAGTAAGTATCAACTTGACAATCTATTTAAGTGGTATTGGGGAAAAACCTTTGAGTTGAACACGGTTGGTGGGTTGAGATATAACAGGGTTCTTGTGGAATTGATAGCTGCCATACTCTATTGTTCCTTTTTATTATATAATTGACTGGTATTGCAAGCTTCACTTGTTAATATACTATCATGTATACTGATTTCCTTATCGATTTTTCTTGCTTTGTAAGCTTCATTTGTTAAATAAGTCTATGTTGATGTATATGAAGTTTTGTACTTATGGATGCTGCTTAAGGTTGAAATGACATGATTACTGGATGTTATGAAATGAGATGAAGTTATGGATTATGTTATGGGTAGATAAAGTTTTATGTGGCTAGTGGGTTGAATATGAGCATATGTGGTAGCAGTACGGGATGGGTGACCCGAGATGAGCTCCGGGGAGGGCCCATCCAAACTTGACTGATACTGGACTTTATGTTAGCTTCGGCTATATGACTGGATGTATGTTCTCTACGAGGTACCTCTAGGTTCATGGGACTGTAGACTGGCTCCGATTGTGGTTACCGGATATGTGACATATTCATCTTATTTAGCTGTGTAGGAACTTTACTTACCACATTTTCCTTCATTGATATGCAATATTCTGGGTATGTCTCTATGGTTTAGTCTCCTATCTCTATTACTTTATGCATGTCATGCTTTATCACATGAGATAATACTTGCTGGGTTGTAGACTCATGATGCCTACATTTCAGGTGAGGATGTGTCTCCGGGCACGATGGAGGGTCTACAGACGGAGTAGGCGAGGAGGCGAGATGGACGCATGACATTGTCCGAATATTAGGAGTGATGAGCTTATGTTTTCTTTTCCACGGAAAGGGTATTGCCTTGGTGGTGTCAAGAGTATCGAGTTCTCTTTGCTATACTTTGTGGGGAAAGATGACTTTTTCGTTTGATGGAATAATATTCTTTTGGGATTGGTATCATTTTATATGTGTAAGCTAGTTTGTGCTTTGTGGGTGGTGTAAAAAAAAAAATGGTTCAGGACGTTTCACTTGTATATTAATAAAGGCATTTGTTTGGTTATTATACTTATTTGTATTAGTGCCAAACAGACTAAGTATAATAGCGTCCTTGAGTAGAAGGTTCATACCTATATCAATCGATTAGTTGAATCGATAGTGAGATGATATAGGGAACACTACTCTAAATCATTCCTAGTCGAGTATTAACATTCAGGGACAATGTTAATACAATAAGACTAGCATGTAGGTCAGCTCGATGACTTGATCTCACAAGTCATGAATATAGAGATATCAAGCTGACACATGGGTATGCATTAGAGAATGTATACTGAATGACCCGCCATGAAAAAGTATCATGGATCGTTATATGAGTGTCATATACTTTCTCATGTGGCTATTAGTATGACTATTAGTCCTTAGACCTGAAGTCACCATGGATCCCTACATAAGGAGTTATGTACTTTGGTTTCGTCAAACGTCACCCGTAACTGGGTGGACTATAAAGGCGATTACTGGGTATGTAACGAATTATGCAGAGGGATGTGAGTGATGTAGATGGGATCTATCCCTCCTATATGACGGGAGTGACATCGATATTCTTGATAGAGTAAGACCACGAAGTGTATGGCCATACCCAAATGATTCAATATGAGATATTGAGCTCATTTGATTGAGTGAGTCTACTTGGAGTTCAAGATTTAGATTGGTCAGAGGATGACACGGTCTATGCCTCACATTGATCAATCTAGATGTCTAGGATAGAAGGGCACTTGTCATATATTGTGAGGAGTCACAATTAATAGTCACAAGGTGATGTTGGATCTCAACATTTCTTGTAACTTGGGTAGCAATGATGTATTGTTAGATGCCGCTCATTGCTTATGTTTCTAAAGGAGTTTAGAAACATTGCCAACGTTACAAGAACCTATTGGGTCACACACAAAGAACAAGTGGATGGAGATTAGGTTCATATGATAGACCAATTGGATTGGGTTCATATGATGAACCAATTGGATTCAAATTAGACTTATTGAGTTAGACTCAATTAGATTCAATTGTTGAATGAGTCTAATTTTGATTTGATTCATTGAGTCAATTTATATTAATGAATTGAGATTCATTAAATTAAAATTGACTTGAGTCAAAGGTTGGATTTAACTCAACAAGGAAGACAATTGGTCAAGTTTGACTTGACCAAGTAGAAATTGAAACATCATGTTTGACTTGATGTATTGCCACATCATAAGGATGACACATCCTTGCCACATCACCTCCACCTCATGAGACATGCCACCTCATGGGGGTTACACTCTCCCCTTGGCTTTAATGTGGCCGGCCACATTAATGGGGAGGTTACAATGTTGTGGCCGGCCACACTAATGCAAAGGAGGTTTTGTTTTTGTTGCAATTGATGTGTGGTAATTGTCTCATCTTCTTCCAAGCTTTCTTCCTCCTCCTTGTTGCTGTTTCTGTGAACTTCCAAGAGAGGAGAAGGTGGTTGAGTGAATCCAAGAGCAAAGGAAGAGTGAAGGTCACAAAGGAAAGATACTACTAGTGAGTGTATAAGATTTCTTTTGTACCTTCTTCTTTTCTTCCTTTCCAATCCCATTCGAGCGCTCTAGAAAGTGCTAGCACACTTGGGGCTCTCTTCTCCATCCTTTGAGTGTGAGAGACACTCCTTGTTCGTGTGGATATCATTAGAGGAGTGTCTACGTTGACACTCTCGAGATCCGGCGTACCCTTGGACGAGCGGGATTTTGCGAGGGCACGCATCGAAGGTAAAATGTTTTCCTTGTAGATCTACTGTAGATCGTAGTTAATAACTCATACTCGTGTTTTCAAAATTTTTCTTTGCACGGATTCTACGGCTTTGGGTGATTCGGGGTTTCCGCGACGCGAAAAGCGGTTTTCGCGGCCCGAAAAACCCAACAGTGGTATCAGAGCCACGTGCAAGGCTTGTATGAGTTTGATTTTTGGTTTTATGAAAACTAAAGTTTCTGTAATTTTCTGTAATATTATGATTTTATAGTTTTTATGGGTAATTTTTCCGTAGAAGCGAAGCACAATGTCTCGGGACTTGTAGGCTTCGGCTACCGGAAAGATTTTTCCAAAACGGCTTCGTTTTGCCCCAAATCCATTTTGGACAGCGGGCTTGGGTGCCATTAGATCGCAAAGGAGCAACTCACGATGGTTAGATCATGGGTAGGGGTACTTCCCCTAACCCCGCAAGGGGATTTGCTCCGCGATTGCACCCGAAATCGCTAAAAACGAACCCGCCGGGAAGATTTTTCCGAAACGGCAATGTCTCGGCCCAAATCGTTTTGGGACAGCGGGTTTAGGCGCTGTTGGATCGCAAAGGAACCCTCGCGATGGTTAGATCGCGGGTAGGGGCGCTGCCCCTGGGCCCCGCAAGGGGATCCGTTCCGCGATTGCGCCCGAAACCGCTAAACGGGACCGCCGGGAAATTTTACTCGTAAAAATTGTAAAAATTAATTTTAAAATTATAGAAAATTATGAAAATATATAATTTTGAATTATATATTAATTTTGTGATAGTCATGGTCCTACTATGATCTTCTCAAGCCAATGAGAAGATCGAATGGTCAACCTAGGGTCAACAGCTTCTCCAAGCTCCTCCCTTTGACCACCTTGTGTTGCTCGTGCCCGCCTCGGAATCCGTCTCGTGTGGACCCTCCACCACTCCAATTTGTACATTACAATTTGAAACTCGAATTACATTCGAGTCTAAATCTAATTTACAACAAGAATATAAGAGAAAGGCACGACGCGCAGGTCGCGGATAAATAAAAACATACAACACGCGCAAACACATAACGACACGCAGGCCGTATTATGAATTACAACACAACCAATCATATTGGGTTTTTGGGCCATGACTATCACAAAATTAATATATAATTCTGTGATAGTGGTGTCAAGAATGGGATCCGAACCCATGCCCTTTCAGACCAGTACCTGAAACTGGCGCCTTAGACCAACTCGGCTTGAGAAGATCGTAGTAGGGTCATGACTAAATCACAAATATATTAATTAGTTAATTGCTTATGTATATGATGTATGTTTAATAAGTAATTAATTAATTAGTGCCTTACGATTAGATTAGATCTAAGTCGTGCACATGATGCACCCTTGCGATTAGATTAGATCTAAGTCGTGCACAAGATGCATCCTTTTTGATTAGATTAGATCTTGATCGAACCAACTCTAAATGACTAACCGTGCCGTGATACCTATCACTACCTCGATCACATGTATTGTTGAATCTGCCAAAGCAAAGTAATACATATTATCTTGGTAGGGTACGGAGGGACAATCTTGGTCCCACCTATCAGCGCATGAGTGAATACAAACTCAATTAGATTGAGTATTCCTAGTTACTCGGTTGGATCGAATCAACTATAGGCATTCTTCCAATAGTTGGAATGATAGGTCAAAATCACATCTATATTAAATCTCTGGCGTATTAGCCAAAGCTAACTCGAGTTTTAATATAAATGCGGATATTGATTTTATAAACAAGAGTTGCATAGAGATGTAATCGGTAATCGTTACCTACCGATCATACTAAGCCTTGGGCATATTAGCCAAAGCTAACTCAAGGGTTAGTATGATGTGGATCTTGTCCCACAAGAATTATAGAATTCAGTGGGAGCATCATTTAATTAAAGGCCTAATTAAAGGATTTTAAAAGAATATGATATTTATTTCTGCAAATTTTCTGTTGTAGATAACCATGACGTCGAATACGAACTCTTTCTTCCTGCGTTCTGTCCTTAAGAAGGACAAGCTCAACGGAGCAAATTTCCTGGACTGGTACAGGAACCTAAGAATAGTTCTCACTCAGGAATGTAAACTGTACGTTCTGCAGCAGCCCATTCCGGAGGCTCCTCCTGCCACTGCCACGCGAGCTGACCGGGATGCTTACAAGAAGCATCAAGATGACGCATTAGATGTGTCCTGTCTTATGCTCGCAACCATGAACTCTGAGCTTCAGAAGCAACATGAGTTGATGAGCGCTTACGATATGGTTGAACATCTTTTTCACCTATATCAAGGACAAGCAAGGCACTGGAAGAGGAACTCCAAAGAATACCTGGAAGATCTTACGAAGAAGAGAAATAAGATTTCTACTTCAGGTATACATGTTATAGAAGTCAACCTCTCTATTTCTTCATCGTGGGTATTAGATACCAGATGTGCTTCGCACATTTGTACTAATGTACAAGCGCTGAGAAATAGCAGGGCATTGACGAAGGGTGAGATAGACCTACGAGTAGGCAATGGAGCACGAGTTGCTGCTATTGCTGTAGGAACTTATCATCTATCTCTTCCCTCTAGGCTTGTACTAGAATTAGATGATTGTTGTTATGTGCCTGCCTTGACTAAGAACATAATTTCAGTTTCTTGTTTGGACAAGAAAGGATTCTCGTTTATAATAAAGAACAAATGTTGTTCTGTCTATTTAAACGATATGTTCTATTGTAGTGCACCTCTAATAAACGGACTCTATATTCTAGACCTTGAGAGACCTATCTATAACATAAATACCAAGAGGTTCAAGTCAAACGACATGAACCAAACCTACCTCTGGCACTGTCGCTTAGGTCATATAAATGACAAGCGCTTATCCCAGCTCCATAAGGATGGTATGCTGGACTCATTTGATTTTGAATCATATGAGGTATGCGAGTCATGCCTATGAGGCAAGATGACCAAGACTCCCTTTAGTGGGCACAGCGAGAGAGCGACTGATTTGTTAGGACTTATACATAGTGATGTATGTGGTCCTTTCAATGTCGCTACTAGAGGCGGTTATAGGTACTTCATCACATTTACTGATGACTTCAGTAGATACGGTTATGTGTACTTAATGACACATAAGTCCGAATTCTTTGAAAAGTTCAAAGAATTCAAGAATGAAGTACAGAACCAGCTTGGTAAGAGTATTAAGATACTTCGATCTGATCGAGGTGGAGAATACCTTAGCCATGAGTTCCGTGACTATCTAGCTGAGTGTGGGATTCTATCCCAACTCACTCCTCCTGGAACACCACAGTGGAATGGTGTATCCGAACGGAAGAATCGTACCTTATTAGATATGGTACGATCTATGATGAGTCATACAGATCTTCCGACATATCTATGGGGATATGCTCTAGACACGGCAGCTTTCATACTCAACCGAGTTCCATCAAAGGCCGTGATAAAGACACCATATAGGATATGGACTGGGAGAGATGCCCAGGTGTCTTTCATGAGGATTTGGGGTTATGAGGCTTACGTACGACGTCAAGTCTCAGACAAATTAGGACCCAAATCTGACAAGTGTTATTTCATCGGATATCCCAAGGAAACTAAGGGATATTACTTCTACATTCCCAGTCAGCACAAGGTAGTTGTGGCAAAGACTGGGGTCTTTCTAGAAAGGGACTTTGTTTCTAGAAAGACTAGTGGGAGCGCGTTCGATCTTGAAGAAGTTCAAGATGCGAACAATAGCACTGATGCCTCGATGGAAGTTGAACTGGAACCACAAAGTGTTGTGGATGATGTTGTTCCACAAAGAGTTGAGGAACAACAACCAGTTCATGTAGACATACCTCTTCGCAGGTCTGATAGGGTACGTCGTCAGCCTGAGAGATACTCATTTCTCTTGTCTGACCATGATGACGTTATGCTCATAGAGGATGAGCCTACCACCTATCAGGAAGCTGTGATGAGATCAGATTCCGAGAAATGGCTAGAGGCCATGAGATCCGAAATGGAATCCATGTACACCAACCAAGTATGGACTTTGGTTGATCCACCTGAAGGGGTAAACCCATTGGGTGCAAGTGGGTCTTTAAGAGAAAGACTGACATGGATGGACTTATCTATAAGGGTCGCTTGGTAGCTAAAGGTTTCAAGCAGATTCATGGTATTGACTATGATGAAACCTTTTCTCCAGTAGCGATGTTTAAGTCCATTCGGATCATGCTTGCTATTGCAGCCTACCATGACTATGAGATATGGCAGATGGATGTCAAAACCGCGTTTCTGAATGGAAACCTTCTCAAGGATGTGTACATGACACAACCTGAGGGTTTTGTAGATCCACAGCATACTAGCAGAGTATGCAAGCTGCATAGCTTCTCGGAGCTGGAATCTTCGTTTCGATGATGCAATCAAACAGTTTGGTTTCATCAAAAACGAAGATGAGCCTTGTGTCTACAAGAAGGTTGTAGGAGATATAGTTGTCTTCCTCATATTGTATGTGGATGACATACTACTCATTGGGAAGGACATCCCGGTGCTTCAGTCTGTCAAGACCTGGCTAGGGAGTTGCTTCTCAATGAAGAACTTAGGTGAGGCATCCCGCATTCTAGGGATACAGATCTATAGGGATAGATCTAAGAGATTGCTTGGCCTAAGTCAGAGTACATACATTGACAAGGTACTCCTTCGGTTTGCCATGCAGAACTCCAAGAAGGGTTTTCTGTCGATGTCACATGGCGTGAGTCTTTCGAAGACTCAAGGTCCCTCTTCTAGAGAGGAGAGAGACCGTATGGATCAGATCCCTTATGCCTCAGCCATAGGATCGATCATGTACGCCATGCTATGTACTCGACTTGATGTCTCGTATGCGTTGAGCATGACGAGCAGATACCAGTCAGATCCAGGTAAAAGTCACTAGATAGCGGTCAAGAATATTCTTAAGTACTTAAAAAGGACTAAAGAATATTTCTTGATATATGGAGGCAATGATGAGCTAGCTGTAAAGGGTTACAGTGATGTAAGCTTCCAGACTGACCAGGATGACTATAGATCGTAGTCGGGGTTCGTGTTTTGCTTAAATGGTGGTGCTGTGAGCTGGAAGAGTTCGAAGCAGGACACAGTAGCTGATTCTACAACAGAGGCCGAGTATATTGCTGCATCAGAGGCAGCAAAGGAGGCAGTTTGGATCCGCAAGTTCATCACTGAACTTGGGGTGGTTCCTAGCATCGCTGACCCAGTTGAGCTCTATTGTGACAACAATGGAGCTATAGCACAGGCGAAGGAACCTCGCTCACACCAGCGGACCAAACACATACTACGGCGCTTCCATCTCATTCGAGAGATTATCGATAGAGGAGATGTGAAGATTTGCAGAGTACCTACAGAGGCTAACATCGCAGATCCCTTGACCAAGGCTTTGGCACAGAGGAAGCATGATGGTCACACTAGGTCATTAGGCCTTAGAGCCTATACTGATTGGCACTAGTGCTAGTGGGAGATTGTTAGTTAGAGCCCTAGAGCCAATCATTTGATGATTGTATGGACTCATTGTATCATATTCTTGTATATTAATAAAGGCATTTGTTTGGTTATTATACTTATTTGTATTAGTGCCAAATAGACTAAGTATAATAGCGTCCTTGAGTAGAAGGTTCATACCTATATCAATCGATTAGTTGAATCGATAGTGAGATGATATAGGGAACACTACTCTAAATCATTCCTAGTCGAGTATTAACATTCAGGGACAATGTTAATACAATAAGACTAGCATGTAGGTCAACTCGATGACTTGATCTCACAAGTCATGGATATAGAGATATCAAGCTGACACATGGGTATGCATTAGAGAATGTATACTGAATGACCCACCATGAGAAAGTATCATGGATCGTTATATGAGTGTCATATACTTTCTCATGTGGCTATTAGTATGACTATTAGTCCTTAGACCTGAAGTCACCATGGATCCCTACATAAGGAGTTATGTACTTTGGTTTCGTAAAACGTCACCCGTAACTGGGTGGATTATAAAGGCGATTACTGGGTATGTAACGAATTATGCAGAGGGATGTGAGTGATGTAGATGGGATCTATCCCTCCTATATGACGGGAGTGACATCGATATTCTTGATAGAGTAAGACCACGAAGTGTATGGCCATACCCAAATGAGTCAATATGAGATATTGAGCTCATTTGATTGAGTGAGTCTACTTGGAGTTCAAGATTTAGATTGGTCAGAGGATGACACGGTCTATGCCTCAGATGTCTAGCATAGAAGGACACTTGTCATATATTGTGAGGAGTCACAATTAATAGTCACAAGGTGATGTTGGATCTCAACATTTCTTGTAACTTGGGTAGCAATGATGTATTGCTAGATGCCGCTCATTGCTTATGTTTCTAAAGGAGTTTAGAAACATTGCCAACGTTACAAGAACCTATTGGGTCACACACAAAGAACAAGTGGATGGAGATTAGGTTCATATGATGGACCAATTGGATTGGGTTCATATGATGAACCAATTGGATTCAAATTAGACTTATTGAGTTAGACTCAATTAGATTCAATTGTTGAATGAGTCTAATTTAGATTTGATTCATTGAGTCAATTTATATTAATGAATTGAGATTCAGTAAATTAAAATTGACTTGAGTCAAAGGTTGGATTTAACTCAACAAGGAAGACAATTGGTCAAGTTTGACTTGACCAAGTAGAAATTGAAACATCATGTTTGACTTGATGTATTGCCACATCATAAGGATGACTCATCCTTGCCACATCACCTCCACCTCATGAGACATGCCACCTCATGGGGGTTACACTCTCCCCTTGGCTTTAATGTGGCCGGCCACATTAATGGGGAGGTTACAATGTTGTGGCCGGCCACACTAATGCAAAGGAGGTTTTGTTTTTGTTGCAATTGATGTGTGGTAATTGTCTCATCTTCTTCCAAGCTTTCTTCCTCCTCCTTGTTGCTGTTGCCGTGAACTTCCAAGAGAGGAGAAGGTGGTTGAGTGAATCCAAGAGCAAAGGAAGAGTGAAGGTCACAAAGGAAGGATACTACTAGTGAGTGTATAAGATTTCTTTTGTACCTTCTTTTTTTCTTCATTTCCAATCCCATTCGAGAGCTCTAGAAAGTGCTAGCACACTTGGGGCTCTCTTCTCCATCCTTTGAGTGTGAGAGACACTCCTTGTTCGTGTGGATATCATTAGAGGAGTGTCTACGTTGACACTCTCGAGATCCGGTGTACCGTTGGACGAGCGGGATTTTGCGAGGGCACGCATAGAAGGTAAAATGTTTTCCTTGTAGATCTACTGTAGATCGTAGTTAATAACTCGTACTCGTGTTTTCAAAATTTTTCTTTGCACGGATTCTACGGCTTTGGGTGATTCGGGGTTTCCGCGACGCGAAAAGCGGTTTTCGCGGCCCGAAAAACCCAACACTTCCTCTATTGGCTGGCTTCCCCATAAAACCTTTACTATTCTAATCTCCTTGCTCCTTAGTTTTCAGAATTGGCGATCCAAGATTTGTTTCAGCATCTCCTCATCAGTCAGGTTTGGCCTCCACTGCACGGACTCATGACCAATTATATGAGAAGGTTTAGAAATGTATCTTCTAAGCATTGATACATGGAACACATTATGAACTCCTGATAGATTGGGTGGTAGGGCAATCTAGTATACTCGGTTTCCAATCCACTCTAAAACCTCGAAAGGTCCAATATACCTTGGACTGAACTTCCCCTTCTTTCCGAACCTCAGTACCCCCTTCATTGGTGACACCTTGAGAAATACATGGTCCCCTACTGTAAATTCTAAATCCCTTCGTCGCTGATCGACATAACTCTTTTGACGACTTTGCACTGCTTGCATTCTATCCCGAATCTTAGCCACCATATCCACTATATGAGCCACTATGTCTAGGCCCAGAACTATCCTCTCTCTGACCTCATCCCAATGTAATGGAATTTTACACTTCCTTCCATATAACGCTTTATAGGGAGCCATATCTATAGTGACCTGATAACTGTTATTATAGGTAAACTCTACCAGGGGCAATTTTGACTTCCAACTTCCTTTGAAGTCTATCATACATGCTCGCAGCAGATCCTCTAAAATCTGAATCACCCATTCGGACTGACCATCCGTATGTGGATGAAAAGCGGTACTAAAGGTGAGCTTTGTACCTAATCCAAAGTGCAACTCTCCCAAAATCCGGAGGGAAATTTTGGATTTCTGTCTGACACAATATAAGCTGGAATTCCATGTAACCATACTACCTCTTGTATGTACAGTTCTGCATACTATGTCATCGTGTAGGTGGTTTTTACTGGTAGAAAGTGTGTCGACTTTGTCAATCGGTCTACAATAACTCACACAATGTTTGATCCTTTAGGTGAGGGTGGTAGTCCCACCATAAAATCCATGGAAACCTCTTCCCACTTCCAGACGGGAATCGGGAGTGGTTCCAGTAGTCCTGTTGGCCTCTGATGTTCGGCCTTTACTTGCTGACAAATAAGGCATTCGTGCACTACTTTAACTATGTCTTTCTTCGTGCCTAGCCACCAATACAGTAACTCTATATCCTTGTGCATCTTCATGTTTTCAGCGTGAGAGGAGCACGGAGTGGTATGTACTTCAATCATGAGGTCCTCCCGGAATGCTCCCATCTTAGGTATCCAAATGCGGCCCTTGTATCGCACAACTCCATCCATCGTCGAATAGATAGCACACCCCTTTTCTTCATCCCTACATTTGCATTCCATTAACTGTTGATCCATCATCTGTCCTTCTCGGATCCGGTCCAGTAAGTTTGATTTAATGATCAATGCTGACAAACTAATCTGCTTATTTGGTGCCACTACCTCCAAACGCAACCGTCGAAATTCAGATATCAACTGCTATTGAGTGGTTAGCTACAACAACATTGTGGACTTGCGACTCAAGGCGTTGGCCACCACGTTGGATTTATTCAGATGATAATTAATGTTACAGTCATTGTCCTTCACTAGTTCCAGTCGTCGCCTCTGTCTCATATTCAGTTCCTTCCGTGTGAAAAAATATTTCAAACTCTTATGGTATGTGAAAATCTCATAATGTTCCCCGTAAAGGTAATGCCTCCAAATTTTTAGAGCAAAAACGACTACAGGTAGTTCCAGGTCATGTGTAGGATAGTTTCGCTCATGCACCTTCAACTGATGTGAAGCATATGTAATGACCTTCCCAATCTACATCAGCACAGCCCCTAATACATTTTTGGAGGCATCAGTGTACACTAGAACCTTCCAGAACCATCCGGGATAGTAAGCACTAGTGACATCATCAATCTTTCTTTCAACTCCTCAAAACTTTTCTCGCACTGGTCTATCCATTCATACCTTACCCCTTTCTTGGTCAGCGAAGTCAAGGGTAGAGCAATCCGTGAGAAATTATGGATGAACCTCCGATAGTAGCTTGCCAGCCCCAAGAAGCTTCAAATCTTGGTAACATTCTTCGGTGTACCCCAATTTCTGATTGCCTCTACTTTGGCTAGATCCACCTCTATCCCTTTCTCTAAAACTATGTGCCCCAGAAATGGAATCTATCTCAACCAGAAATCACACTTGCTAAATTTTGCGTACAAATGTTTATCCTTTAGTGTCTGCAACACCGTTGTCAAGTGTAGATGATGCTCCTCGTGACTTTGAGAGTAAATTAGTATGTCATCAATGAAGATAATAACGAATTGGTCCAAATATGACTAAAAGATCCTATTCATTAAGTCTATAAATGCTGCTTGGGCATTAGTAAGTCCAAATGGAATAACCAGGAACTTGTAGTGTTCGTATCGAGTTCTGAATGTCGTTTTATGAACATCTTTCTCTTTCACCTTCATCTGATGATACTCTGATCTCAAGTCAATTTTTGAGAATACTGTTGCTCCTTGTAGCTGATCGAACAGATAGTCAATCCTGGGCAATGGGTACTTATTGTTGATTGTAACTCGATTCAGCTCCCGGTAATCAAGGCACAGTCGCATGATCCCATCCTTCTTACAAACAAATAACATCGGAGCTCCCCACAATGACATGCTTGGTCGGATGAAACCCTTGTCCAGTAGTTCCTGCAGCTGCTCCTTCAATTCCTTCATTTATGTAGGCACCAATTAGTATGGTGCTTTCGACACTGGTGTGGCCCCTAGTACCAATTCTATTCCGAACTCCACCTCCCAGACAGGGGGTAGACCCATAATATCCTCCGAGAACACTTCTGGAAAATCTCGAGCTACCTCCACTTCCTCCAAACTCAGCCGACGAGTCTCTGAATTAACCGTAATATTGACTAGCAGGCTCTTACACCCTTTACTTACCATTCATCATGCTTTACACGCTGAAATAATATAAGGGGAAGTCAGTCTCAGGGCTGCATAAAAAATGAAGAATTCTTCATTCGGTAGCTTCAACCTGACTGTCCGTTGTTTGCAATTGATGACCGCCTCATGCCGAGTCAACCAATCCATTCCGAGGATCATGTCAAATTCTGTCATTTCCAGCACGATGAATTATGCACCCACTATATGGTTTTGCATCATCATCTGACAATTTCTTACCATTTTGTTACTCTGCAGTTCTTGGAGGGTAAAGAAATGCTAAATCCCATAACCATTCGATCAGGTGTGATGCCCAATTTTGCGGTATAGGCCACAGATATAAAATAATTGTAACCCCAGAATCTATTAATGCATAAGCAGGTATGTTGGCAATAAGAATCATACCTGTGATGATGGCCGCATCTAGATCCACCTGCTCCTGTGTCATAGCAAATACCCTTCCTTTGGTTGGCTCTTTGAGCTGAGGACAATCTCTAGCATAATGTCTTGTCCTCTTGCACATATAACACACATCTGAACCCATCAGACACTATCTTGTATGAAACTTGGATTGTAAATGATGCTTAACATTATTAATCCAAGTTGCTCTTCAGAAGTTAAACTTGGATTGGAAACGATACTTAACATTTTTACTCCAAGTTTAACCGATGTGATCTTCCTAAGTTAAACCATATTACAGAAGTTGATTAAATATCTATTTCAAAGATCAGCTTCTAGGTTAAACATGGAGAGGCACTAGGCCTTCTTGGGTATGGGATCATCCACCACTTCCTAGAAAAGTCTTTCAAAAAATTGGATATTTAACTTCTTACAGTAAACTAGGTTTAACTATAGAGATCTCAATAGGAGCACAATATCGAAACATGAAATTGAAACTCAAAATCGATAACAAAAATGATAGCATAAAATTGATAGCCTCTTGTGTTTGGTTTTTCAAGATCTATACAAAGAACATGAACTAGTTATGATGCGGAAACAAATAACTAGTTATACCTTTCTTTGTAGCTTATAGACCTCTTGATCTTTTGTTATATTCCTCTCCTTCTCTTGGACGTCGTGTGGGCAACAATTTACCAAGATGAAATCCACCCAAGCTCCTACTTTTCCTCCAAGACTCTTGAGCCGCCAAGGGATGCCAAAATAGGAAACTTTCTTCCTTTCTTCTTCTTCTTCTCCTTCTAGTAACCGACCACCTATGTAGAGTCTTCTCCTTTTTCCTTCAAGTTTCGGCCACCAAGGAATATGGATGTCGACCTTAGAAAGAAGAAAAGAAGAGAAGAAGGAAGGTGTGCTGCCGGCCTAAGGAAGAGAGAGGGAGGAAGGGGCCGCTCACACCAAGGAAAAGAGAGGAGAGAATAGGGTTGTCTTCTCTCATGAGGCACCCTCTCCTTCTCTTTTATAATCCTTGGTCAAGGTAAAAAAGAAAAGTTTTAAACATAATTAAAACTTCCTTATTTGTGGCCTCCCTTTAAAAAAGGAAATTTTAACAACAATTAAAATCTCGCTTTTATAAATTTCCTATTGTACATGACAATAAAGGAAAGTTTTTAAAATTAATCTCTCTCTTTTAAAACATGTAGACAACTAAAAAAAGGAAAGATTAATTAAAACTTCTCTTTTTAAAACATGATTATAAAAAGGAAAGTTTTATCAAAAATTAAAATATCTCTTTTAAACATTATAGATAACTACAAATAAGGAAAGATTTTAACAAAATTAAAATCTCTCTTTAATCCTTTATTGATAGCTATAAAAGGAAAGATTTTAAAATTTTAAAACTCTCTTTCAAAATCATGAGATGGCTATAAAAGGAAAGTTTTTAACAAAATTAAAATCTTTCTTTTAACCATTGTAGATAACTACAAAAAATGAAAGATTTTAACAAAATCAAATCTCTCTTTTAACCATTGCAGATTACTACAAATAAGGAAAGATTTAACAAAATTTTGTTTACAAAACTTCCTTTTATTTTACTTTGGCCGCCCCCATGCTTGGTCACCAAGTATGGCTTGGCCAGCCCCTACTTGGGCTCCATGAAGAGCTTGGCCGACCCTAGCTTGGGCTCCAAGCTTGGCTTGGCTGACCACAACAAGATGGGTAAGAAGCTTGGCTTTAAGTGGATATAAGGATTTATAAATAAGAGGCTAGAATAGGGATCGAGAGGAGGAATTGGTTTTGGACTCTCGATGAGCTTGAGCTTCCCGTGTTCGCCCCGAACACCCAACTCAAGTTCATCAATAATAACTCATACCACTAAAAAGTTATTATTGCACTACCGCACCAATCTCATATTATAATATGGGCTCCTTCTAATCATGAGTGTGTTAGTCTCCCTTGTTTAAGATATCGAATGCATACTAATTAAATGAGTTACTGACAACTCACTTAATTAATATCTAGCTCCAAGAGTAGTACCACTCAACATTATTGTCATGTCAGACTAAGTCCACCTGCAGGGTTTACATGACAATCTTTATGAGCTCCTCAAGGGGACTGTTAGCTAGAGCCCTAGAGCCAATCATTTGATGATTGTGTTTTGGACTTATTGTATCATATTCTATATAAATAAAGGCATTTGATTTTTTGGTTATTATACTTACTTGTATTGGTGCCAAATAAACTAAGTATAGTAACGTCCTTGAGTAGAAGGTTCTTACATATATCAATCGGTTAGTTGAACCGATAGTGAGATGATATAGGGAACACTACTCTAAATCATTCCTAGTCGAGTATTAACATTCAGGGACAATGTTAATGCAATAAGACTAGCATGTAGGTCAACTCGATGACTTGATCTCACAAGTCATGGATATAGAGATATCAAGTTGACACATGGGTATGCATTAGAGAATGTATACTGAATGACCCGCCATGAGAAAGTATCATGGATCGTTATATGAGTGTCATATACTTTCTCATGTGGCTATTAGTATGACTACTAGTCCTGTAACACCCACTAAACTTTTAAGATAAATAAGAGAATGATGAATTTTTCCTTAGAAAAATAATAAGAAGTGAGTTGAAGCAAAAAGAAATAAAATGAAATAAAAAAAGAAGAGGAGGTCAAGGATTGAACCTTGAACCTCTTATATTATAATTTATAGAATTAATTAGTAGAAACCAATTGGGATAGAGAGAAGATATTGATAGCAAGGAAAGGGAATGCATGATAAAGATAGGAGTAAAGATCTAAGAAGAGAAAGCAAGAAAAGAGCAAGAGAAAGGCAATTTGCCTTCCTCCCTTTCTCTCTCTTTTCCCTCTCTTGCCGTGACATTAAATGGAGAATGAAGGGGATTCATTCCCCCTTGTTCTCATCATAAATGATGAGAATAAATTAGAAAATAAAATAAATAAAAGAAAATAGAAAATGGGTTAAAGGAGAAGGAAAGCAAAAACCAATTTTGCTACCTCTTCCCCCTTAATTTAAAAAAAAATGATGTAAAGGGAAAATTCTATTTTTCTCTCATTTTCCCTCATCCTCCCTCTCCCTCACCGAACCCTCAGTCCCCTCTCCTCCATCTTCAGCCCAAGCCAAGGTTTTCTCCTAAGAAAGCCTAAGATACAAGGAGGACTTAGCAAGGAATCAAGGGAAGGGAACTAGAAGAAGAGGCTACTTCTTCCATCACCACACCTTAGATCCACAAGCGAAAAGGAAGTAAGCTTCCCCTCACCTGTGGTACAAGGCGTTTTATGTGCTTTTTGGATTTTATGAGGATTAGAAAACCTAGAATAGAATTTAAGAAAAATTCGGCCAAAGAAGAGTTTTCAAATCTAGGAAGGTTTAAACAAGTCCTCATTTCATGATATTTTTATATGCTATGTAGGAAGGTTTTCCTTCATGTTTTTATACCTATATGATGCTTGGTCAGAGGAGTACCTAACCCTAGAATTTTGGCCAAAAAAATATTTTAAAGAGGTTAGGGAAATCATTGTTTAACCAAACTAGTACAAGATTCCCACCATGAATGACTAAGGGTCTTTTGTTGGTTTTTCTTGCTTAAAAGTTACTTGGAACCAAAATAAATCCACTCATATGTTTTGGCCAAGAAAAGAGCTTAGGGTTAGGAAGACCTTTAAATTTAAGTAACCATGTTTATATGATAGAATATAGAGTTCTCTTAAAGAATTGCATGTTGAATATTGCTAGAAATTCATGAACTCTTCATTAAGATTTTCGGCCATGATAAGATGGATAGCTTAGAAAAGCTTAAACAAAATTTTAACATGCTCAAGACCTCTGTGATATTAAGATATGAAAATTGTTTAATACTCTCATGCTTAATTAGGGTATAGAGAATTTAGTTACATGATATATGACATATAAGATCACAAGGGTCCTAGCTTGTTTATGAACCAAATTTGTATATGATGTTCTTAGTAATTTTTGCCATGAAACTTACTTAGGTTTTCCATGCTTTAGGCCACTTAAAACCTAGTTTAGAGATTGGTAGGTTTCGGCCATGAGGAAAAATAAAAGAAAAAGGAAAGAAACCTAGGAAGCCTAAGACACAATTCACATGTATGTTTATTATGCTTGTCTTTATACATGCTATGAAACTTGTATGACTTCCTATGCTTTTAGGCTATTTGAAGCAAATTTAAACACTGATGAGTCTCAGCCAAGTAGGGTTTAAATGACCTGGAGGCCTTAGAATTGAAACCAATTGTGTTAAAAATGCTTCTTATGGAAATATGATAATATGTTGATTGAGTCACATGCTTGTATAATTTTTCCATGACCTAAATGGACCATTGTATGTTTCATCCATGAAGGGATAGATGCCCTAGAAACCCTAGAACAAAAATTAAATATGCTCATGTCACTCTACATGAAATATGATAAGTAGAAAGCCAAAGTTCTCATGCTATATGTTGTTTAATGACCTAAAATGAGGCTAGGGTAAGTTTCGGCCATACCCATTGTATGATGCCTTATTACGAATTTATACATGATGTTAGTTCAAGTTCACATGCTTGTATGCTTTCTTTTAGCCCTAATGATTACTTGTTAAATTTCGGCCATGACATATGTTAAGGGCTTGAAGAACTTAGGAACTAGCTCAAATATGCTTACTATGTTACTTGGAAAAAAAAATGCTATAAATATGGTTTAAGGTTTCCATGCTTTCATGACATTTGGGACCTTGTTTCACACCTGATAGGGTTCGGCCACATGAAGTTTAGGGACTTGGAGACTTAGAAACCAAGTTAATCATGCTTATAATGCTTCCTATGAAATTGATGTGATGATAATTTAGGTTCCACATGCTTGGAGGTTGTTTTTACCTAAATTGAGATCTAAGGGGGGGTTCGGCCATGATAAGAACCCAAGGGATTAGGAAGCTTAGAACCCAAGCTAACTATGTTACCATGTTTCTTATGATAGTATAATCACATGATACACCCTTATGCTTAAACATGTATGCTTGTGATTTATACTTTTCATGATATGCTATGTGGATAGAAATATGCATGCTTTGATGATATGCTATGTGCTTAAAATATGCATGCTTTCATGATATGCTAGGTGGATAGAAATATGCATGCTTGGATGATTTGCTATGTGCTTAAAATATGCATGCTTTCATGATATGCTATGTGGATAGAAATATGCATGTTTTGATGATATGCTATGTGCCTAAAATATGCATGCTCTCATGATATGCTATGTGGTGAAAATATGCATGCTTTTATGACATGATGTATGCCTAAGTGATGCATACTTTTTATGACATGATGTATGCCTAAGTGATGCTTACTTTTTATGACATGATGTATGCCTAAGTGATGCATACTATTTATGATATGATGTATGCCTAAGTGATGCATACTTTTATGACATAACGTATGCCTAAGTGATGCATACTTCTATGATATGCTATGTGACTAAATGATGCATTTTTATACATGCTACTTTACTTTGTAAGGCTTGTACCAAGGGTGGGCTCCTAATCAGCCCCTAGGCCTTTGGCTGTGTGATCCAGGCTAGTAAAAACAAAGGGATGGGCTCCTTAGTACGCCCCTAGGTCTATGGTTGTGTGATCCGGACCTAGTTCCTAGTATGATTCAAGACTTGCTACCTTGGATATACTTAGGAAGCGCGCATATCTACGTGATTTATCTATGTGTGGTACAAGCCGGGGCCCTGATTATGTTGATATTATGTTCAAGTATATATGTAAGAAGAAATGGTTTTAAAGATCATGAGACATACACATGTTTTTCGGATACATGTTTTCAAAATCATATTGCATATACCTTATGATCATGTTGTGATGATGCAATGATTTATGATATGCCATGATTAGATACGATTATGTTATGTTTCATGCTATGCTTTAAGAGCTTGATATGCCATGCCACCTTATGATGATACTATGATATGCCATGATTAGATATGATTATGTTATGTTTCATGCTATGCTTTAAGAGATGATATGCCATGACTAGTTATGATTTTGTTATGTTGCATGATATGCTTAAAGAGTATGATATGTTATGCCATGACTAGTTGAGATCATGTTATGTTGAGACATTCTTTGATCATGTGATGATTTTTGGTTTTAGTGAGTAGGAAAGGAACTTATTGAGCCATGAGTGCTCATAGCTTACTTTCCTTGTACCACAGATAAAGGAAAAAGCTGGATGAGCTAAAGGAGCAGCAGGAGAGGCAAGGAGATGTGTGTGGCAGTGGCTAGGCAACCAAATAAGAACCTGCTTTAAAAACTTTTAAAGAACTATGCTTTGGTATCATGAATTGTAGTACCTTATGTGTGACTTGATGTTATGTTTCTACTAATTTTGATATCATGTTATTGATGCCATGATAGTGTAGTTCAGCTTTGATGAAAAGAAAAACAAAAGAAAAGTTTTTGTTAAACTAAGAAAATTATTTTAAGTCTTCCGCTGTTTTAAAAAGAAAAAATTTGTACATGGGGTATCGTAGCCCCGTCCCTTAGGATTAGCAGGGAGGGCGGGCGTTACAAGTCCTTAGACCTGAAGTCACCATAGATCCCTACATAAGGAGTTATGTACTTTAGTTTCGTCAAACGTCACCCGTAACTGGGTGGACTATAAAGGCGATTACTGGGTATGTAACAAATTATGCAGAGGGATGTGAGTGATGTAGATGGGATCTATCCCTCCTATATGACGGGAGTGACATCGGTATTCTTGATAGAGTGAGACCACGAAGTGCATGGCCATGCCCAAATGAGTCAATATAGGATATTGAGCTCATTTGATTTAGTGTGTCTACTTAGAGTTCAAGATTTAGATTGATTAGAGGATGACACAGTCTATGCCTCATATTGATCAATCTAGATGTCTAGGATAGAAGGACACTTGTCATATATTGTGAGGAGTCACAATTAGTAGTCACAAGGTGATGTTGGATCTTGACATTCTTGTAACTTGGGTAGTAATGATGTGTTGCTAGATACCGCTCATTACTTATGCTCCTAAATGGGTTTAGGGCATTGCCAACGTTACAAGAACCTATAGGGTCACACACTTAGGACAATTAGATGGAGATTAGGTTCATATGATGAACCAAGAGGATTATATTCATTTGATGAATCAAATTGGATTAAGAGTAATCCTAATTGGGCTAACTTGAGTTCGACTCAAGTTGATTCATGTGTTCAATGAGTCTAATTTAGATTTTGACTCATTGAATCAATTTAATTAAATGAATTAGATTCATTATATTAAGTTGGCTTGAATCAAATGGTTGGATTCGATCAACCATGGAAGAGATTTGGTCAAGTTTGACTTGACTTGAGAGGAAGATTAAAAGTCAAGTTAGACTTGACTTTATGCCACCTCATTGGTGAGTTGGCATTGATGTGGACCAATGATGTTACTCCACATCATCATGGGTGCCACCTCATGGAAGTTACAAAGCCATTCTCTTTAATGGCTTCATATTAATTGCAATTAATGCAATTAATTTGGGAGTTTCACAATGGAGAGTGGCCGGCCACTTTTGCTTTGAATGAGAATTCATTTTTCATTCAAGTGTGTATCTTCTTCCTTCTTCCTCTCAAGCTCTCCCTCTCCTCCTCAACTTGGCCGAACCATACATAGGTGCTAGCACACCTTTTGTGTGGTTTTCTCCACCTACGTGTTCGTGTGGATACTTCTAGAGGGATATATATTTTGATACTCTCGAGATCCGGCGTTTTGGACGAGCGGGACACGCGAAAGGCACGCTTCGAAGGTATAATTCTTCTTCATGTAGATCTAGGAGTAGATCTAAGTTGTAAACTCGTACTCGTATCGTTTTTGAAAAGTTTTCTTCGCACGAGATCCGTTGGCTAGGGTGATTCGGGTTTCCGCGACGCGAAAAAGCGGTTTTCACGGCCCAAAAAACCCAACAGTGGTATCAGAGCCACGTGCGAAGCTTGTACGAGTTTAATTTTTATTTTTATGAAAAATAAACATTCTGTGAATTTCTGTAAATTTATGATTTTATGGTTTTTTATGGGTATTTTTGTTGGGTTTTTCGGGCCGCGAAAACCCCAAATCACCCAAAGCCATAGATCTGTGCAAGGAAAAACCGAATGAAATACAAGTACGACTTTCAAAAACTTTAGATCTACTCCTAGATCTATGTGTTCAGAGCTTTTACCTTTGAAGCGTGCCCTCGCAAAATTCCCGCTCGTCCAAGGTACGTGTCGGATCTCCAAAGTATCAAGGTAGATACTTCTCTAGTGATATCCACACGAACAAGGAGTGCTCTCTAGCACTCAAGGATGGAGAAGAGAGCCCCAAGTGTGCTAGCACTTTCTAGAGCTCTCGGATAGAATTTGAAAAGGGAGAAAAGAGAGAAAAACAAGAAGACTCTCACATACTCAACTAGTAGTATCCTCTTCTTGTGTCCTTCACACTCTCTTATCTTTTCTACCTTCTCCTCACCATGGAAGTCACGGCAACAGCAAGAGGGAGAGGAGGAAGAAGCATGAAGTGAATGCACCATCATACCACACAACCAAAACCTCCACCACTAATGTGTGGCCGGCCACATCTTGTAACATCCCCATTAATGTGGCCGGCCACATTAAAGCCAAGAGGAGGGTGTAACCCCCATGAGGTGGCATGCCTCATGAGGTGGAGGTGATGTGGCAAGGATGAGTCATCCTTATGATGTGGCAATACATCAAGTCAAACTTGATGTTTCAACTTCTACTTGGTCAAGTCAAACTTGACCAATTGTCTTCCTTGTTGAGTTAAATCCAACCTTTGATTCAAGTCAATTTTAATTTAATGAATCTCAATCCATTAATATAAATTGACTCAATGAATCAAATCTAAATTAGACTCATTCAACAATTGAATCTAATTGAGTCAAACTTGATAAGTCTAATTTGAATCCAATCTTTGGTGCATCAAATGAACCCAATCCAATTGGTTCATCATATGAACCTAATCTCCATCCACATGTTCTTTGTGTGTGACCCAATAGGTTCTTGTAACATTGGCAATGCCCCTACACTCATTTAGAAGCATAAGTAATGAGCGGTATCTAGCAACACATCATTACTACCCAAGTTACAAGAATGTTGAGAACCAACATCACCTTGTGACTACTAATTGTGACTCCTCACAATATGTGACATTGTCCTTCTATCCTAGACATCTAGATTGATCAATGTGAGGCATAGACCGTGTCATCCTCTAATCAATCTAAATCTTGAACTCCAAGTAGACTCACTCGATCAAATGAGCTCAACATCTCATGTTGACTCATTTGGGCATGGCCATGCACTTAGTGGTCTCACTCTATCAAGAATATTGATGTCGCTCCCGTCATATGGGAGGGATAGATCCCATCTACATTACTCACATCTCTCTGCATAATTTGTTACATACCCGGTAATCGCCTTTATAGTCCACCCAGTTACGGGTGACGTTTGACGAAACCAAAGTACATAACTCCTTATGTAGGGATCCATGGTGACTTCAGGTCCAAGGACTAATAGTCATACTAATAGCCACATGAGAAAGTATATGACACTCATATAACGATCCATGATACTTTCTCATGGCGGGTCATTCAGTATACATTCTCTAATGTATACCCATGAGTCAACTTGATATCTCTATATCCATGACTTGTGAGATCAAGTCATCGAGTTGACCTACATGCTAGTCTTATTGCATTAACATTGTCCCTGATTGTTAATACTCGACTAGGAATGATTAAGAGTAGTGTTCCCTATATCATCTCACTATCGATTCAACTAACCGATTGATATAGGTGAAAACCATCTACTCAAGGACATTATTATACTTAGTTTATTTGGCATAAATACAAGTAAGTATAATAACCAAAATCTAAATGCCATTATTTATATAGAATATGATACAATAAGTCCAAAATACAATCATCTAATGATTGGCTCTAGGGCTCTAGCTAACAATCTCCCACTAGCACTAGTGTCAATCAGTGTAGGCTCTAAGCCTAAATGACCTAGTGTGACCATCATGCTTCTTCTGTGCCAAAGCCTTGGTCAAGGGATCTGCGATGTTAGCCTCTATAGGTACTCTGAAAATCTTCACATCTCCTCTCTCGATGATCTCTCGAATGAGATGGAAGCGCCGAAGTATGTGTTTGGTCCGCTGGTGTGAGCGAGGTTCCTTAGCCTGTGCTATAGCTCCATTGTTGTCACAATAGAGCTCAATGGGGTCAGCAATGCTAGGAACCACCCCAAGTTCAGTGATGAACTTGCGGATCCAAACTGCCTCCTTTGCTGCCTCTGATGCAACAAAGTACTCAGCTTCTGCTGTAGAATCAGCTACTGTATCCTGCTTCGAACTCTTCCAGCTGACAGCACCACCATTAATGCAAAATATGAAACCCGACTGCGATCTATAGTCATCCTGGTCGGTCCGGAAGCTAGCATCACTGTAACCCTTTACAGCTAGCTCATCACTGCCTCCATATATCAAGAAATATTCTTTAGTCCTTCTTAAGTACTTAAGAATATTCTTGACCGCTATCCAGTGACTTTCACCTGGATCTGACTGGTATCTGCTCAAAGCATACGAGACATCAGGTCGAGTACATAGCATGGCGTACATGATCGATCCTATGGCTGAGGCATAAGGGATCTGATCCATGCGGTCTCTCTCCTCTCTAGAAGAGAAACCTTGAGTCTTAGAAAGACTCACGCCATGTGACATCGGCAGAAATCCCTTCTTGGAGTTCTGCATGGCAAACCGTAGGAGTACCTTGTCAATGTATGTACTCTGACTTAGGCCAAGCAATTTCTTAGATCTATCTCTATAGATCTTTATCCCTAGAATGCAGGATGCCTCACCTAAGTCCTTCATTGAGAAGCAACTCCCTAGCCAGGTCTTGACAGACTGAAGCATAGGGATGTCCTTCCCAATGAGTAGTATGTCATCCACATACAATATGAGGAAGACAACTATATCCCCTAACCCTTCTTGTAGACACAAGGTTCATCTTCGTTCTTGATGAAACTAAACTGTTTGATTGCATCATCGAATCGAAGATTCCAGCTCTGAGAAACTTGCTTTAGTCCATAAATGGACCTATGCAGCTTACATACTCTACTAGTATGCTGTGGATCTACAAAACCCTCAGGTTGTGTCATGTACACATCCTCAAGCAAGTTTCCATTCAGAAACGCGGTTTTGACATCCATCTGCCATATCTCATAGTCATGGTAGGCTGCAATAGCAAGCATGATCCGAATGGACTTAAACATCGCTACTGGAGAAAAGTGTTCATCATAGTCAATACCATGAATCTACTTGAAACCTTTAGCTACCAAGTGACCCTTATAGATAAGTCCATCCATGTCAGTCTTTCTCTTAAAGACCCACTTGCACCCAATGGGTTTTACCCCTTCAGGTGGATCAACCAAAGTCCATACTTGGCTGGTGTACATGGATTCCATTTCAGATCTCATGGCCTCTAGCCATTTCTCAGAATGTGGTCTCATCACAGCTTCCTGATAGGTGGTAGGCTCATCCTCTATGAGCACAATGTCATCATGGTCAGACAAGAGAAATGAGTATCTCTCAGGCTGACGACGTACCCTATCAGACCTGCGAAGAGGTATGTCTACTTAAACCGGTTGTTGTTCCTCAACTCCTTGTGGAACATCATCCACAACACTTTGTGGTTCCAGTTCAATTTCCATCGAGGCATCAGTGCTATTGTTCGCATCTTGAACTTCTTCAAGATCGAACGCGCTCCCACTAGTATTTCTAGAAACAAAGTCCCTTTCTAGAAAGACCCCAGTCTTTGCCACAACTACCTTGTGCTAACTGGGAATGTAGAATTAATATCCCTTAGTTTCCTTGGGATATCCGATGAAATAGCACTTGTCGGATTTGGGTCCTAATTTGTCTGAGACTTGACGTCGTACAAAGTTGTTTTTGAAGTCCTAATTTGTCGGAATGTAGAAGTAACCATGTCGCTCTTGGATCTCTTAGGAGCAACTCGCGATGGTTAGATCACGGGTAGGGGTACTACCCCTAACCCCGCAAGGGGATTTGCTCCGCGATTGCGCCCGAAATCGCTAATTGGGACTGCCGGGAAAAATTTACTCATAAAATCTGTAAAATTATGAAAAAAATTACAGAAAATTATAGAAATATATAATTTTGAATTATATATTAATTTTGTGATAGTCATGGCCCCAAAACTCAATTTGATTGGATAAAATGTGTTGTAATTCATAATACGGCCTGCGCGCCGTGATGTGATGTGCATGTTGTATCTTTATTTTTTTTCTCGCGACCTGCGCGTCGTGCCTTTCTTTTATTCTGGTTGTAAATTAGATTTAGACTCGAAAATAACTCGAGTTTCAAAATTGTAATGTACAAAATTGGAGTTGTGGAAGGTCCACTCGAGACGGAGTTACGAGGAAGGCGCGAGCAACACAAGGTGGTCAAAAGGAAGGCGCTTGAGAAGTTGACCTTAGGTTGACCATCCGATCTTCTCATTGGCTTGAGAAGATCGTAGTAGGGCCATGACATAATCACAAAATAATTTAATTAATTGCTTATATGTATGTGATGCATGTTTAATTAAGTAGTTAATTAGTGCCTAGCGATTAGATTAGATCTAAGTCGTGCACATGATGCACCCTTCGATTAGATTAGATCTATCGAGTATATGATACGCATCATCTTTTAAATTAGATCTAAATCACGTCAACTCATAATGCCTACCGTGTTGTGATACCTACCACTACCTCGATCGCATGCTGTTGTTGAATCTGCCAAAGCAGAGCAACACATACTATCTTGGTAGGGTACGGAGGGACAATCTTGGTCCCGCCTATCAACGCATGGGCGAGTACAAACTCAATTAGATTGAGTATTCCTAGTTTACTCGGTTGGATCGAGTACAACTATAGGCATTCTTCCAACGGTTGGAAATATAGGTCAAAGTCACATTTATCTTAACTCTCGGACGTATTAGCCAAAGCTAACTCGAGTTTTAATATCAATGCGGATCTTGATCCTATAAACAAGAGTTGCATAGAGATGTAATTGGTAATCGTTACCTACCAATCATACTAAGTCTTGGGCGTATTAGCCAAAGCTAACTCAAGGGTTTGTATGATGTGGATCTTGTCCCACGTGAATTATAGAATTCAGTGGGAGCATCATTTAGTTAAAGGCCTAATTAAATGATTAAGAATATGATACTTATTTCTGCATTTATTTCTGTTGTAGAATTTCCATTACGTCGAATACGAACACCTTCTCTCTGCAATCTGTCCTTAAGAAGGACAAGCTCAACGGAGCAAATTTCCTGGACTGGTACAGGAACCTGAGAATAGTTCTCACCCAAGAACGTAAACTGTACGTTATGGAGCAGCCCATTCCGGAGGCTCCTCCTGCCACTGCCACGCGAGCAGACCGAGATGCTTACAAGAAGCATTAAGATGACGCATTAGATGTGTCCTGTCTTATGCTCGCAACCATGAACTCAGAGCTTCAGAAGCAACATGAGTTAATGAGCGCTTACGATATGGTTGAACATCTTTGTCACCTATATCAAGGACAAGCAAGGCACTGGAAGAGGAACTCCAAAGAATACCTAGAAGATCTTAAGAAGAAGAGAAATAAGATTTCTACTTCAGGTATACATGTTATAGAAGTCAACCTCTCTATTTCTTCATCGTGGGTATTAGATACCGGATGTGCTTCGCACATTTGTACTAATGTACAAGCGCTGAGAAATAGCAGGGCATTGACGAAGGGTGAGATAGACCTACGAGTAGGCAATGGAGCAAGGGTTGCTGCTATTGCTGTAGGAACTTACCATCTATCTCTACCCTCTGGGCTAGTACTAGAATTAGATGATTGTTGTTATGTGTCTGCCTTGACTAAGAACATAATTTCAGTTTCTTGTTTGGACAAGAAAGGATTCTCGTTTATAATAAAGAACAAATGTTGTTCCATCTATTTAAACGATATGTTCTATTGTAGTGCACCTCTGATAAACGGACTCTATTTTCTAGACCTTGAGAGCCCTATCTATAACATAAATACCAAGAGGTTCAAGTCAAATGACCTGAACCAAACCTATCTCTGGCATTGTCGCTTAGGTCATATAAATGACAAGCGCTTATCCCAGCTCCATAAGGATGGTTTGCTGGACTCATTTGATTTAGAATCATATGAGATATGCGAGTCATGCCTACGAGGCAAGATGACCAAGACTCCCTTTAGTGGGCACCGCGAAAGGGCGACTGATTTGTTAGGACTCATACATAGTGATGTATGTGGCCCTTTCAATGTCACTGCTAGAGGCAGTTATAGGTACTTCATCACGTTTACTGATGACTTCAGTAGATATGGTTATGTGTACTTGATGACACATAAGTCAGAATCCTTTGAAAAGTTCAAAGAATTCAAGAATGAAGTACAGAACTAGCTTGGCAAGAGTATTAAGATACTTCGATCCGATCGAGGTGGAGAATACCTTACCCAAGAATTCCGTGACTATCTAGCTGAGTGTGGGATTCTATCCCAACTCACTCCTCTTGGAACACCACAGTGGAATGGTGTGTCCGAAAGGAGGAATCGTACCTTATTAGATATGGTACGGTCTATGATGAGTCACACAGATCTTCCGACATTCCTTTGGGGCTATACTCTAGACACGGCAGCTTTTATACTTAACTGAGTTCCATCCAAGGCCTTGATAAAGACACCATATAGGATATGGACTGGGAGAGATGCCCAGGTGTCTTTCATGAGGATTTGGGGATGTGAGGCTTACGTTAGACGTCAAGTCTCAGACAAATTAGGACCCAAATCTGACAAGTGCTATTTCATTGGATATCCCAAGGAAACTAAGGGATATTACTTCTACATTCCCAGTCAGCACAAGGTAGTTGTGGCAAAGACTGGGGTCTTTCTAGAAAGACTAGTGGGAGCGCGTTCGATCTTGAAGAAGTTCAAGATGCGAACAATAGCACTGATGCCTCGATGGAAATTGAACTGGAACCACAAAGTGTTGTGGATGATGTTGTTCCACAAAGAGTTGAGGAACAACAACCAGTTCAAGTAGACATACCTCTTCGCAGGTCTGATAGGGTACGTCGTCAGCCTGAGAGATATATATTTCTCTTGTCTGACCATGATGACGTTGTGCTCATAGAGGATGAGCCTACCACCTATCAGGAAGCTGTGATGAGACCAAATTCCGAGAAATGGCTAGAAGCCATGAGATCCGAAATGGAATCCATGTACACCAACTAAGTATGGACTTTGATTGATCCACCTGAAGGGGTAAAACCCATAGGGTGCAAGTGGGTCTTTAAAAAAAAGACTGACATGGATGGAATTATCTATAAGGGTCGCTTGGTAGCTAAAGGTTTCAAGCAGATTCATGGTATTGAGTATGATGAAACCTTTTCTCCAGTAGCGATGTTTAAGTCCATTCGGATCATGCTTGCTATTGCAGCCTACCAAGACTATGAGATATGGTAGATGGATGTCAAAACCACGTTTCTGAATGGAAACCTACTCGAGGATATGTACATGACACAACCTGAGGGTTTTGTAGATCCACAGCATACTAGCAGAGTATGCAAGCTGCATAGGTCCATTTATGGACTAAAGCAAGCTTCTCGGAGCTGGAATCTTCGATTCGATGATGCAATCAAACAGTTTGGTTTCATCAAGAACGAAGATGAGCCTTGTGTCTACAAGAAAGTTGTAGGGGATATAGTTGTCTTCCTCATATTGTATGTGGATGACATATTACTCATTGGGAAGGACATCCCTATGCTTCAGTCTGTCAAGACCTGGCTAGGGAGTTGCTTCTCAATGAAGGACTTAGGTGAGGCTGTAACACCCCTAGAAAGCCTAGATAAGAAAATAAGGGTAATGAGAGTACGAATGAAAAGAAGATGTAAATATTCTATATTAAGATGGATTTAGATGATTAAAACTTTATGAAAGAAAAATAAAGTTGAGAATATAATCATCTATACATGATTTAAAATGTATGGAATTAATGTGGACAAAAGAAAGAAATAAGAGATAATATGTACATGTATGAAATATTTATGCATAATGCATAATATATATGAATTATTATGTGTAAAAGAAAATAAAATGTTAGAAGAGAGATTGAACCTTGGATCTCTTGTAGGGAACATGTATAGGATACCAAAGGGGATAGGAGAATTATTAGTAAAGAGAGGAAGGATTAAGTAGTTAAGAATAAGAAAGGATTCTTTCTACTTAAAAAGAAAAAGAAGTAAAAATATGCATAACCAAGTTTTGAACCTTGGTTCTCTTGTGGATGCATGCATGTGTTAACCAATTGGGATAAGAGAGGATATTGTAAGAGGAGAGATAGAAAATTTTATTAAAGGAGAGAAAAGAGAGAGATTAAGAGAGAACTCACAAGGCATATCTCTAGAATATTCCTATCATAAAGAAGAGGAATAAATGGGGAGGATGAATCAAGTCAAATTTCCTCCCCTCATTTTAGTATAAATAGGCATGGAGGGGTGACTTCAAATTCATCCTCCACTCCTCTCCCTCTCCTCCTCCCTCTTGTGCCGAGACCCCCCTCTCTTCTTCTTCTTGTTGCCATGCAACACAAGAGGAAGGAAGCTCCTCTTCCTCCTCACTCCCTCCCTCTTCTTTCTTCCTTGTTGTTGCCGAGCAACACAAGAGGGAGAAGCTTCTTCTTCCTCCCCTCTCCACCAAAAGACCTAGCCACTCCTTTCCCTCCATTGGTGCCGAACCTAGCAAGCAAGAAGAAAGGTCCAAGCAAGTTCTCAATTCTAGAAAACTTAAGCGAAGAAGGTAAGCTTCCCCTCACCTGTGGTACAAGGCTTTTTATATGTTTTTATGTGAAATTTATGTAATGCCATGATATGTGATAGCATATGAAATGCTATACATAATGAGAAGAATGAAATATATGTAAATGCCATGATATGTGATAGCATATGAAATGCTATACATAATGAGAAGAATGAAATTATGTGAATGCCATGATATGTAATAGCATATGAAATGCTATACATAATGAGAAGAATGAAAAATGAAATGCATGAAAGATTGTTAAGGATATGATATGATAGTTATGCATGATAAATTACTTTGTATGGTTTGTACCAAGGGTGGGCTCCGTAAACGCCCCGGGGTCGATGGAATAAGACTCGGGCCTCGTCAGTAATGGGCTTCTGATGCCCTAGGTCGATGGAGTAAGACTCGGGCCTAGTATGTATGTATGGTAGGGTTCAAGACTTGCTACCTTGGACCTACGATGATGTATGTGGTACAAACCGGGATCCCCAATGATGATGATATTAATTTCAAGTACTTACAAGTATAAGTTTTCAAATTCATGATGCATTGCCTGCATATGTGCTTGAATTAGCTAATGATTTGATATGATGCCATGATGATATGAATATGATACCTTTGTATGTTATATGCTTATGATATTACGCATGATATTAATATACGATGACTTTCGGTTTTAGTGAGTAGGAAAGGAACTTACTGAGCCATGAGTGCTCACAGCTTACTTTCCTTGTACCGCAGATCAAAGAATTGGATGAACTAGAGGAGCAACAGGAGGAGCGGATAAGGATGTGTGTGGTGGTGGCTCGGCAAAGAACGATCCGGACGGATTAATATGATTTCAATATATGCAATTTAATCTGTGATATCATGCTTAATAAATTAAATTCTTTAAAGTTTTTGTTCTTCCGCTGCCATAGTATAACATGTACGTAAGTAGTATAAGAACGTAGCGCCGCCTTTGGTTGGGTAAGAAGGGCGGGCGTTACAGAGGCATCCCGCATTCTAGGGATACAGATCTATAGAGATAGAGGGATGTGGACTACAAAGGCGATTACTGGGTATATAACAAATTATGCAAAGGGATGTGAGTGATGTAGATGGGATCTATCCCTCCTATATGACGGGAGAGACATCGGTATTCTTTATAGAGTGAGACCACGAAGTGCATGGCCATGCCCAAATGAGTCAATATACGATATTGAACTTATTTGATTTAGTGAGTCTACTTGGAGTTCAAGATTTAGATTGGTCAGAGGATGACACGGTCTATGCCTCACATTGACCAATCTAGATGTCTAGGATAGAAGGACACTTGTCATATATTGTGAGGAGTCACAATTAGTAGTCACAAGGTGATGTTGGATCTCAACATTCTTGTAACTTGGGTAGTAATGATGTGTTGCTAGATACCGCTCATTACTTATGCTCCTAAATGGGTTTAGGGCATTGCCAACGTTACAAGAACCTATAGGGTCACACACTAAGGACAATTAGATGGAGATTAGGTTCATATGATGAACCAAGAGGATTAGATTCATTTGATGAATCAAATTGGATTAAGAGTAATCCTAATTGGGCTAACTTGAGTTCGACTCAAGTTGATTCATGTGTTCAATGAGTCTAATTTAGATTATGACTCGTTGAATCAATTTAATTAAATGAATTAGATTCATTATATTAAGTTGGCTTGAATCAAATGGTTGGATTCGATCAACCATGGAAGAGATTTGGTCAAGTTTGACTTGACTTGAGAGGAAGATAAAAGTCAAGTTTGACTTGACTTTATGCCACCTTATTGGTGAGTTGGCATTGATGTGGACCAATGATGTTACTCCACATCATCATGGGTGCCACCTCATGGAAGTTACAAAGCCATTTTCTTTAATAGCTTCACATTAATTGCACTTGATGCAATTTTTGGGAGTTACAGAACTTGAAAGTGGCCAGCCACTTTTGAATGAGAATCAAATTGATTTTCCTCATTCAAGTGCATTATTTCTTCTTCTTCCTCTTGGAGCTCTCTTCCTCTCCCTCTCCTCCTCAACTTGGCCGAACCACACATAGGTGCTAGCACACCTCTTTGTGTGTTTTTCTCCACCTACGAGTCCGTGTGGATACTTCTAGAGGAGTATCTATCTTGATACTCTTGAGATCCGGCACCGTTTGGACGAGCGGGAACGCGAAGGGCATCGCTTCAAAGGTATAACTCGTTTCATGTAGATCTAGGAGTAGATCTAAGTAGGAACTCGTACTCGTAATTTTGTTTTGAAATCTTTTCTTCGCACAAGATCCGTTGGCTAGGGTGATTAGGGGTTTCCGCGACGCGAAAACGCGATTTTCGCGGCCCGAAAAATCCTACAGTGGTATCAGAGCCACGTGCGAAGTGAGTACGAGTTTACATTCGTATTTTTATGAAAAATATAAATCTGTAAACTTTCTGTAAATTCATGTTTTTATAGTTTTAATGGGTATTTTTCTCGTAGAAGCGAAGCACAAGTGTTTCGGCACTTGTAGGCTTCGACTACCGAGAAGAATTTTCAAAACGGCAAAGTTTCGCCCCAAAATTTTTTGGGACAGCGGGCTAAGGCGCTCTTGGATCGCTTAGGAGCAACTCGCGATGGTTAGATCGCGGGTAGGGGTACTGACCCTAACCCCGCAAGGGGATTTGCTCCGTGATTGCGCCCGAAATCGCTAATCGGGACCGCCGGGAAAATTTACTCATAAAATCTGTAAAATTATAAAAAATTATAGAAAAATTATAAAAAATATATAATTTTGAATTATATATTATTTTTGTGATAGTCATGGCCCAAAGACCCAATTCGATTGGACAATTGTGTTGTAATTCATAATACGGCCTGCGTGCCATTATGTGATGTGCGTGATTGTATTTTATTTTTTTTTATTTATTTTCGCGACCTGCGCGTCGTGCGTTTCTCTTATATTCTTATTGTAAATTAGATTTAGACTCGAATGTAACTCAAGTTTCAAAATTGTAATGTAATTTTGAAGCGGTGGAAGGTCCACACGAGACGGAGTTACGAGGAGGGCGCGAGCAACACAAGGTGGTCAAAGGAAGAAGCTTGAGAAGCTGTTGACCTTAGGTTGGTCATCCGATCTTCTCATTGGCTTGAGAAGATCGTAGTAGGGCCATGACACAATCACAAAATAGTTTAATTAATTGCTTATATGTATGTGATGCATGCTAGTTAATTAAGTAATTAATTAGTGCCTAGCGATTAGATTTGATCTAAATCGTGCACATGATGCACCCTTCGATTAGATTAGATCTATCGAGTATATGATACGCATCATCATTTAGATTAGATCTAAAACGCGTCAACTCGTAATGCCTACCATGCCGTGATACCTACCACTACCTCGATCGCATGCTGTTGTTAAATCTGCCAAAGCAGAGCAACACATACTATCTTGGTAGGGTACGAAGGGACAATCTTGGTCCCGCCTATCAACGCATGGGTGAATACAAACTCAATTAGATTGAGTATTCCTAGTTTACTCGGTTGGATCGAGTACAACTATAGGCATTCTTCCAATGGTTGGAAAGGTAGGACAAAATCACATTTATATTAATTCTCGGGCGTATTAGCCAAAGCTAACTTGAGTTTTAATATAAATGAGGATTTTATCCTATAAACAAGAGTTGCATAGAGATGTAATTGGTAATCGTTACCTACCGATCATACTAAATCTTGGGTGTTTTAGCCAAAGCTAACTCAAGGGTTAGTATGATGTGGATCTTGTCCCACATGAATTATAAAATTCAGTGGGAGCATCATTTAGTTAAAGGCCTAATTAAATGATTAAGAATATGATACTTATTTCTGCATTTATTTCTATTGTAGAATTGCCATGATGTCGAACACGAACATCTTCTCCCTACGATCTGCCCTCGAGAAGGACAAGCTCAACGGAGCAAACTTCCTGGACTGGTACAGGAACCTGAGAATAGTTCTCACCCAAGAACGTAAACTGTACGTTCTGGAACAGCCCATTCCGGAGGCTCCTCCTGCCAATGCCCCGCGAGCTGACAAAAATGCTTACAAGAAGCATCAAGATGACGCATTAGATGTGTCCTGTCTAATGCTCGCGACCATGAACTCTGAGCTTCAGAAGTAACACGAGTTAATGGGCGCTTATGATATGGTTGAACATCTTCGTCAGTTGTATCAAGGACAAGCGAGGCATGAGAGATTTGAGATCTCAAGGGCACTGTTTCAGTGTAAGATGTCAGACGGGGCTCCCGTAGGCCCATATGTACTCAAAATGATTGGGTACATAGAGAACCTACAAAGGTTGGGGTTCCCTCTTGGCCAAGAGCTGGCTACTGACCTGATCTTGCAATCCTTGCCGGATCGCTACAGTCAATTCGTTCTAAACTACAATATGAACGAGATTGACAAGCCACTGGCCGAGCTGCTTAGCATGTTAAGAACTGCTGAGCTAAACTTTAAGAAGGCTAAGCCCAACACTGTTCTGATGGTTCAGAAACATAAGGGCAAGGGCAAGCCCAAAGGCAAGGGAAAGTCCCAAGCCAAGGGCAAAGGCAAGGCACTGAAGCCTAAAGGAGGGGTCGCCAAGGATGCTACCTTCTTCCACTGCAGTTAGACCGGGCATTGGAAGAGGAACTGCAAGGTATACTTGGAGGATCTTAAGAAGAAGCGAAGTGAGACTTCCATTTCAGGTATATATGTTATAGAAGTCAATCTATCTATTTCTACATCATGGGTATTAGATACTAGATGTGCTTCTCACATTTGTACTGATGTGCAGGCGCTGAGAAATAACAGGGCATTGACAAAGGGCGAGGTGGACCTACGAGTAGGCAATGGAGCACGGGTTGCTGCTGTTGCTGTAGGGACTTACTTTCTATCTCTGCCCTCTGGGCTTGTACTAGAGTTAGTCGATTGTTGTTATGTGCCTGCATTAACTAAGAACATTATATCAGTTTCTTGTTTGGATAAGAAAGGTTTCTCGTTTACAATAAAGAACAAATGTTGTTCCGTCTTTTTAAATGATATGTTCTATTGTAGTGCACCTCTGATAAACGGACTCTATATTCTAGACCTTGAGAGCCCTATCTATAACGTAAATACCAAGAGGTTCAAGTCAAATGACATGAACCAAACCTACCTCTGGCACTGTCGCTTAGGTCATATAAATGACAAGCGCTTATCCCAGCTCCATAAGGATGGTTTGTTGGACTCATTTGATTTTGAATCATATGAGATATGCGAGTCATGCCTACGAGACAAGATGACCAAAACTCCCTTTAGTGGGTACATCGAGAGAGCAACTGATTTGTTAGGACTCATACATAGTGATGTATGTGGCCCTTTCAATATTGCTGCTAGAGGCGGTTATAGATACTTCATCACATTTACTGATGACTTCAGTAGATATGGTTATGTGTACTTGATGACACATAAGTCTGAATCCTTTGAACAGTTCAAAGAATTCAAGAATGAAGTACAGAACTAGCTTGGCAAGAGTATTAAGATACTTCGATCCGATCGAGGTGGAGAATACCTTAGCCATGAGTTCCGTGACTATCTAGCTGAGTGTGAGATTCTATCCCAACTCACTCCTCCTGGAACACCACAGTGGAATGGTGTATCCGAAAGGAGGAATCGTACCCTATTAGATATGGTACGATCGATGATGAGTCACACAGATCTTCTGACATACCTATGGGGCTATGTTTTAGACACGGCAGCTTTTATACTCAACCGAGTTCCATCCAAGGCCGTGATAAAGACACCATATAGGATATGGACTGGGAGAGATGCCCAGGTGTCTTTCATGAGGATTTGGGGTTGTGAGGCTTATGTTCGACGTCAAGTCTCAGACAAGTTAGGACCCAAATCCAACAAGTGCTACTTTATTGGATATCCCAAGGAAACTAAGGGATATTACCTCTACATTCCCAGTCAGAAGACTGGGGTCTTTCTAGAAAGGGACTTTGTTTCTAGAAAGACTAGTGGGAGCGCGTTCGATCTTGAAGAAGTTCAAGATGCGAACAATAGCACTGATGCCTCGATGGAAATTGAACTGGAACCATAAAGTATTGTGGATGATGTTCCACAAGGAGTTGAGGAACAACAACCAGTTCAAGTAGACATACCTCTTCGCAGGTCGTCTGCCTGAGAGATACTCATTTCTCTTGTCTGACCATGATGACATTGTGCTCATAGAGGATGAGCCTACCACCTATCAGGAAGCTGTGATGAGACTAGATTCCGAGAAATGGCTAGAAGCCATGAGATCCGAGATGGAATCCATGTACACCAACCAAGTATGGACTTTGGTTGATCCACCTGAAGGGGTAAAACTCATTGGGTGTAAGTGGGTCTTTAAGAGAAAGACTGACATGGATGGACTTATCTATAAGGGTCACTTGGTAGCTAAAGGTTTCAAGCAGATTCATGGTATTGACTATGATGAAACCTTTTCTTCAGTAGCGATGTTTAAGTCCATTCGAATCATGCTTGCTATTGCAGCCTACCATGACTATGAGATATGGCAGATGGATGTCAAAACTGCGTTTCTGAATGGAAACCTGCTCGAGGATGTGTACATGACACAACCTGACGGTTTTGTAGATCCACAGCATACTAGCAGAATATGCAAGCTGCATAGGTCCATTTAAGGACTAAAGCAAGCTTCTCGGAGCTGGAATCTTCGATTCGATGATGCAATCAAACAGTTTGGTTTCATCAAGAACGAAGATGAGCCTTGTGTCTACAAGAAGGTTGTAGGGGACATAGTTGTCTTCCTCATATTGTATGTGGATGACATACTACTCATTGGGAAGGACATCCCTATGCTTCAGTCTGTCAAGACTTGGCTAGGGAGTTGCTTCTCAATGAAGGACTTAGGTGAGGCATCCCACATTCTAAGGATACAGATCTATAGAGATAGATCTAAGAGATTGCGTGGCCTAAGTCAGAGTACATACATTGACAAGGTACTCCTTCGGTTTGCCATGCAGAACTCCAAGAAGGGATTTCTTCCGATGTCACATGGCGTGAGTCTTTCGAAGACTCAAGGTCCCTCTTCTAGAGAGGAGAGAGACCGCATGGATCAGATCCCTTATGCCTCAGCCATAGGATCGATCATGTACGCCATGCTATGTACTCGACCTGATGTCTCGTATGCTTTGAGCATGACGAGCAGATACCAGTCAGATCCAGGTGAAAGTCACTGGATAGCGGTCAAGAATATTCTGAAGTACTTAAGAAGGATTAAAGAATATTTCTTGATATATGGAGGCAGTGATGAGCTAGCTGTAAAGGGTTACAGTGATGCTAGCTTCCAGACCGACCAGGATGACTATAGATCGTAGTCGGGGTTCGTATTTTGCATTAATGGTGGTGCTGTCAGCTGGAAGAGTTCGAAGCAGGATACAGTAGCTGATTCTACAGCAGAAGCCGAGTACTTTGTTGCATCAAAGGCAGCAAAGGAGGCAGTTTGGATCCGCAAGTTCATCACTGAACTTGGGGTGGTTCCTAGCATTGCTGACCCCATTGAGCTCTATTGTGACAACAATGGAGCTATAGCACAGGCTAAGGAACCTCGCTCACACCAGCGGACCAAACACATACTACGGCGCTTCCATCTCATTCGAGAGATCATCGAGAGAGGAGATGTGAAGATTTGCAGAGTACCTACAGAGGCTAACATCGCAGATCCCGTGACCAAGGCTTTGGCACAGAAGAAGCATGATGGTCACACTAGGTCATTTGGGCTTAGAGCCTACACTGATTGGCACTAGTGCTAGTGGAAGATTGTTAGCTAGAGCCCTAGAGCCAATCATTAGATGATTGTATTTTGGACTTATTGTATCATATTCTATATAAATAATGGCATTTAGATTTTGGTTATTATACTTACTTGTATTTATGCCAAATAAACTAAGTATAATAACGTCCTTGAGTAGAAGGTTCTTACCTATATCAATCGATTGGTTGAATCGATAGTGAGATGATATAGGGAACACTACTCTTAATCATTCCTAGTCGAGTATTAACATTCAGGGGCAATGTTAATGCAATAAGACTAGCATGTAGGTCAACTCGATGACTTGATCTCACAAGTCATGGATATAGAGATATCAAGTTGACACATGGGTATACATTAGAGAATGTATACTGAATGACCCACCATGAGAAAGTATCATGGATCATTATATGAGTGTCGTATACTTTCTCATGTGGCTATTAGTATGACTACTAGTCCTTAGACCTGAAGTCACCATAGATCCCTACATAAGGAGTTATGTACTTTGGTTTCGTCAAACGTCACCCGTAACTGGGCGGACTATAAAGGCGATTACTGGGTATATAACAAATTATGCGGAGGGATGTAAGTGATGTCGATGGGATCTATCCCTCCTATATGACGGGAGAGACATCGGTATTCTTGATAGAGTGAGACCACGAAGTGCATGGCCATGCCCAAATGAGTCAATATAGGATATTGAGCTTATTTGATTTAGTGAGTCTACTTGGACTTCAAGATTTAGATTGGTCAGAGGATGACACGGTCTATGCCTCACATTGACCAATCTAGATGTCTAGGATAGAAGGACACTTGTCATATATTGTGAGGAGTCACAATTAGTAGTCACAAGGTGATGTTGGATCTCAACATTCTTGTAACTTGGGTAGTAATGATGTGTTGCTAGATACCGCTCATTACTTATGCTCCTAAATGGGTTTAGGGCATTGCCAACGTTACAAGAACCTATAGGGTCACACACTAAGGACAATTAGATGGAGATTAGGTTCATATGATGAACCAAGAGGATTAGATTCATTTGATGAATCAAATTGGATTAAGAGTAATCCTAATTGGGCTAACTTGAGTTCGACTCAAGTTGATTCATGTGTTCAATGAGTCTAATTTAGATTATGACTCATTGAATCAATTTAATTAAATGAATTAGATTCATTATATTAAGTTGGCTTGAATCAAATGGTTGGATTCGATCAACCATGGAAGAGATTTGGTCAAGTTTGACTTGACTTGAGAGGAAGATAAAAGTCAAGTTTGACTTGACTTTATGCCACATCATTGGTGAGTTGGCATTGATGTGGACCAATGATGTTACTCCACATCATCATGGGTGCCACCTCATGGAAGTTACAAAGCCATTTTCTTTAATAGTTTCACATTAATTGCACTTAATGCTATTTTTGGGAGTTACACAACTTGAAAGTGGTCGGCCACTTTTGAATGGGAATCAAATTGATTTTCCTCATTCAAGTGCATTATTCCTTCTTCTTCCTCTTGGAGCTCTCTTCCTCTCCCTCTCCTCCTCAACTTGGCCGAACCACACATAGGTGCTAGCACACCTCTTTGTGTGTTTTTCTCCACCTACGAGTCTGTGTGGATACTTCTAGAGGAGTATCTATCTTGATACTCTTGAGATCCGGCACCGTTTGGACGAGCGGGAACGCGAAGGGCTTCGCTTCAAAGGTATAACTTGTTTCATGTAGATCTAGGAGTAGATCTAAGTAGGAACTCGTACTCGTAATTTTGTTTTGAAATCTTTTCTTCGCACGAGATCCGTTGGCTAGGGTGATTCGGGGTTTCCGCGATGCGAAAAAGCGGTTTTCACGACCCAAAAAACCCTACAGAACTTACTTTGGCTGACCTCTATCCCTCTCTCGTTTTCTGTGCTCCACCTTCCTCTAGTACCACTGCTCCTGGTGGCCCTTCTTTCACCTTTCTTCTGTCTGTACCCACATCAGGATCTTTACCTTCTTTACCTTCTTCTTATCTAGTTTTTGCTCCCCCTTCTATTCCAACTTCTTCTTTTTCTACAGACTCTTCTTCCATTCTCGTTCTCCCTATCTTACTGGGAGGTTCTTTTGCTGATGCCTGGAAAAAAATTCAATGTCTTTTTGGGGAGCTCTCTCCTCTCTAGGCAATTGACCGATTTTCTAACAAGGAAACCCAGGTATGTTCGTCAAAATTTATTTATTATCTGTCTTTTACTATTTTATGATCCTTTATAATGTTCCCAGTGATGGCTAGAGAATATGGGTCTATCTCGGTTGATGCACAACTTATATGATGAGAACAAGAAGCTAAAATCTGAGAATGAAAAACTGAAACAATGGGTTACCGAGTTGTCTTCTGCCACGCTTTCCCCTGTCTCCAAGAAAGAACATGAAGTCCAAATTGAGAGTCTCCATTCGCAGTTCAAATCAGCTACGGATCTTAACAAAGAATTAACTTCCAATTTGGAGAAACGGGCGGTTGAGCTTGGCAAGTTAAAGTCTGATTATGAGTAGGCATTGGCTGATAAACTTAAGGCCTTGCAGTTGAAGGATGACGAAATAACTTCTTTGAATACTTCCCTAAATTCAGCTAAAACCGAGGTCTCCACCAAAGAAGCCAAACTGAAGACTTCCCAAACGGCTTTGGTCGTCAACAAGGCTAATGAAGACACTCGCTTCAAGGATAGGGCTACCCTCATGATTAACTCCACTGAGTTCAATAGGCCAATTGTGAAGTCGATCCTGGCAGCCTTCACTGCTGGAGCTGAAGGGGCGGTGCAACAATTACGAGAGGAAAGCTTCATATCTCGCGATCCTCCTCCCAACTTCCTGAACCGTCGCAAACTTCTCGATAACAGACCTCCTGATCTGTTTCCCCAGTTGACAATAGAATGATTTTCTTACTTGAATTCAAACCCTTGTAAGGTGGACTAGGATTTGTGGTGACAGCCTGGTAAATTTATGTAAAGTTGAACTTCCCTCTTTATTGTTAAATATGTTCCTCTTCATGGTGATTTTTTGTTTTGTCTAAGTATGTTGATTGTCGCCTGGCTGGCCGCCATAAAACTTCACTCAACATATTATAATATCCTCCATTTTGACCGTTCTATCGTGATCGGTCGATGCATACCAGCGTTGACAAATATCATCCCGTATTTTGTAGTTAATTGAGTCCCGTTCGATTTAGTATAGTCCTTTCGCAATATTCTCAATATCGGTCGGTTTATTATACTCGATTAATTTTTACTTGTATTTATGAATATCGTCTAATGTATTATACTTAACCAAATTTCATCTGGTTCATTATGGTGGATGTCACCTGACTTACCATTATAAACCTCTGATCAACATATTAGAATAGTATTTATCTCGGCCGGTCTATTGTGACCGACCGATTCATATTTATATTTATGAGTCCTGTCCGGTAGTTTCTAACCAAGTCCCGTTTGCTATGCTAATTTTGACATCAACTAGTTTACTATATCTAGTCGATATATCCTTATGCGGGAACATATCGACTAATGCCTTATACTCAACTAAATTTCGCCCGGTCTATTATGTCCATCCAGGTTTATTATTTTACTCAAACAGATAATCTGAATTTATAGCACCCGACCGATTTTCCCCATATTTTTTTATATTCTTAAGAATCAAGCCTATATCGAGAGAAACTTGGTCGTGTTTTCCGAGGAAGATCACCCATCTTAACATCTTTTTCTTGGGATTCATCCTTCTTTTTGAGTTCGATTTTATCCTTTGATGACATTACCTATTTATGACGATTAGGATTCCGAGTACTTTTTCCTTTTTCTACTTCTTCTGCTATCTTTATTTGGGGGTTTTAGCATAGGATCAAAAGGAAAAACAAGGGCTTAAGAAGTTCTCTTTCGCTTCCCAACTTTTTCTTCGCCTTCCTCGATTCACCTTCCTTCTACTGTTCTGCCATGACTTCTTCTCCTCCTGCGTGGTTTCTTTCGTGTGTTTCTGACCTCACAGAGACAGAGGAAATGGATTTACGAATGAGCTATGGTTTTCCTGTTGGAGTGTATACTAAAAGCCTAGCTTTTGTAAACATTTATTTGTTAAAATAAAAGAATCACATTGGTCAATATCTGCATTTATTAAATGTAATTGTTCAATTAATTTATATAGTAGACAACATGGAGTGTGGTGTCACACTCAGAAGATCATGTTGTCGGTTCTCTATAAATTATAAACAGTTGCTCGCGACTAAGATAGAAAGGAGCAAACTATCAGTATAGTCGTAGTGTAATTAAGTATTAGTTTATCTTGACTAATAAATTACACTAATACACTTTAAGTGTATTGAGTAGGATCATTTAGGTATGTTCTTTTGTACTGACTTAGTAAAAGAACTAAACCTTAGTTATTATGGAAGTATGTGATCTTAATCCTAATATAATAACAAGCACATATATTTAATATTTATTTCTTTGATTTATCAAAGGGTGAGGTTTAGCTCGATAAATCAATATGCCCGATAAGTTGAGAAATGATATTACTTATAGTGTGTGTTGTTGATTATAGAAGGAATCTGTGTCCTAGTTATCTAGGTTAAGAATGTCCCCAAGAGGAGCTCATAAGGATTGTCATGTTAAACCCTGCAGGTGGACCTAGTCCGACATGATAATAAAGTTGAGTGGTACTACTCTTTGAGCCAGATATTAATTAAGTGAGTTGTCAGTAACTTAATTAGTGGACATTCATAATCTTAAACACAGGGAGACTAACAAACTCATGATAAGAAGGAGCCCATAATGTAATTTGGGATTGGTGCCGTAGTGCGGTAATAACTCTCTAGTGGAATGAGTTATTATCGATGAACTTGAGTTGTGTGTTCAAGGTGAACACGGGATACTCAAGCTCATCGGAAGGCCAAAACCAATTTCTCCTCTAGGTCCCTGTCGTAGCCTCATTATAGCCTCAAGTCCATCCAAATGTAAGGCTCTTCTTGGTGTCCAAGAAGGGGGCCGGACCATTGCTTGGTGACCAAGCAATGGCCGACCACATCCTCTTGTAGGGGCCGACCTATAGCTTGGTGACAAAACTTGAAGGGGCCGGCCATAATAATTCAAAAAGGGAGGGTTGTTTTCAATTTTTAAAATCTTCTCTTTGTAGAAAACTATAAGTTTTAAAAGAGATATTTTAATTTTTAAAACTTTCCTTATTTGAATTAGGTCACATGTTTAAATAGAGAATTTAAAAGATTTTAAAACTTTCCTTTTTTAACCATCCTCATGGTTTAAGAAAAAAAGGGAAAAGAAGTTTTAAAATTTAAATTTTCTATCACCATGTTAAAAAAGGAAATTTTATAAGAGATTTTTTAAATTTAAAACATGGTTTTAATTTTTAGAAACTTTCCTTTTTTAACTCTAGGAAAGAGAGCTTGTAAAATTTTATAAGAGTTTTCTTCTTGTAAAATTTTATAAAAATTATTATTTTTCTTTCCTAAATATGGTAGCCGGCCACCTTGCTTGGTGTCCAAGCAAGGGGCCGGCCAATCCCAATCCTAAACTAAATAGGATTGATCTCAACCATTGATTGGTGATTGATTCAATCAAGAGGAAAGAAAAGGAAAAATAAAAAGGAAAAAGGAAAAAAACTCTTGGATGATTTTATTTTTTGTAAAAGGTTTTTCCTTATTTGTCTTGGGCAAGTAATATAAAAGAAGGGGTGAGGGGGCTTCATGTGACACAACTCTTATTCTTTTGCTTGGGTGATCTCTTGGTGGCCGACCCTCTCCCTTCTTCCTCTCCCTTTGCTCTCTTCTCCTTGGTGGTGGTGGTGGCCGGATTTTAGAAGAAGAAGGAGGAAGCTTTTGGGTGGTGTTCATCTTGGAGGATCATCGCCCACACGACGTCCAAGGCGAGGCGAGGAATACGGCAGAAGATCTCGTGTTCATTAGCTTACAAAGAGAAGGTATAACTAGTAGTTTTCTTCCGCATCATACTAGTTATTTTTCTTTGTATGAATTCTAAATACAAGAGGCAATTAGATCTAGTTTATCGAATTTATTTTTCAATTTTGTGTTTTCTTCGTTTTCGAATTTGTGATTCGATTGTTCTTTTTGGTTAACCTAAAGTTATTTAAGGAAATAAATATTAGCTTTCCTTAAAAGGCTTTGCCTAGGCGGTGGTGGTTACTCCCATATCCAAGAAGGCCATGTGACTCGCCATGCAGTCCTGGAAGCCAATTTTGGAAATTAATATTTATGGAATTAATAATTTAGGTAGATTTGAATTAATAGTGTTAAGTTCCGCTTGCGATTCAAATCTAAACCATTAAGAACAGATAAGTTAAATTTGGAATCAATGATGTTAAGTTCCGTCTGCGATTCCTGATTTAACTTCTAAAGAACACAATAGGTTATTTAAGGAAAGGTTCGACACTTGTACAAAAATTTTTGTACAGTGGAACCGGTACGTTTTCTTAGGATTAACCAACATTTCCTTCCTATATAGTTCATCCCACTCCTCAGGATAGTCCTCATCTCCCTCCTCTTGCGTGTATATCTATCTTTCGAGACCAAGTGCTATAAGGTTTTCGATTCCCTCTTTATCCCTTTTTTCCATATGTTAGTACCTACTTCAATATTCCCCTTAACCAGTTTATCCCTCAGTCTTTTTCTATCCTCATGGGTTTCATTGGAGTATCTAAACTGCTAGATTTTCCTTTATCCCCTCGTCTTTTTCATCACTTCTTCGTTCCGCGCCAAGTAGACATAGGTGTCTTCAAATTTCAGTCTCGCCCTAAGGCTATTTTGTTCAACCGAATTCCCCCTCTAGGGGAATGGCGTCACAAATTTTTCCTTATGTGTCTCCCTTCTCCTCCTCCTTTTCCTATCCAATGGATATATGACCTACCTCCAGTTCCTAGTACCAACAATCTCCTCAATGATCCCTCTATTGCTTTTGCTTTATCTAAACTAAAGGGGGCGAAATTTAGCTTACCCCATTTGATTGTGGAAGGTTTAATGTTCCCTTTTGGAATAAGTTACATTGACACTCCCTTGGATGGCTCTTTTGGTATGTATAAACATTTTGCACTACTTTTACTAATTGGTATATCTCTTCCATAATGATGCCCAATTCTTGCATTTCAGCTGATGCTCTTCTTCCGACTTTCATGTATAAGAACACTACTATGACTAAGTCTTTTGTGAATAATCTTGGAGAGGAATGGCTGCAAACTTGCCAGGCTAATCCTAATTCCTCTACCCTGGGTCTGCTGTCTAAAGAAGAGCAAAAAGCAGAAGATGTGGCAGCCATGGAAGAGGAAGAAGAACAACCCTTCATTGCCTTAGTCAAAAAACCAAAGCTTACTGAGGATGCTCCTTTTAGCGATCTTTTTGGTACTTTTGCGCAAGCTCCTCTCATTCTAGCGCCTATTTCTTTTGAGAGAGGTAAGGCACCAATGTCCCCTACTCATATTATCTCCAATCCTATTCTTAGGATGATGAGACCTACTCTACTCATCCCCTCTTCTTCTGCTATTGTTTCAACTCCTTCTGCTTCTGCTTCTGCTTCTGAGATGGCAGTTATCCCCTCTATATCTTCTCGACCTCTTGCACTAGCCTTGCCTCCTTTGGCTTTTGGGTCGCGAGCAAAACGAACACCTTGCCGGAGATCTTCTCCGAGTGCAGGGCCCTCAGCGATTCGTGTTTCAAAGATTGAGTCAGCACCCCTTGCACTACCACCTTCCATCCCATCTAGTTCTTTTTCTGCTGCTCTTGTTTCTACTACTTCTTTCCCTTCTGTTACGTCTTCTTCTTCCCTACCTTCTTCTTCTTCAGTTCCCTCACCTTTATTCAGACAAGCTTTGGGTCTACCTTCCCAAATGGGGCAGACTTCTGATCCCCCTAGTTATGGTTCTCTCCAGTTACAAGGTCTATTGGCTGAATCTTGGCTACATAGCCAAGAGCAATTAAGGGGCATCAATATTTTAGATCGGGCTGACAATCACAGTCGCCAAGCTATTGCTGTATGTATTCTTAGTTATAGGTTACTACCTACCTGTCATTTTTCCTCATCCTCATTATTGTTCTGTTTAGTTTCTTGCTTCAAGTATTCACATAGACCAGCTACTTATGGCTCGGGACCGGGAGAACAGTAAGCTAAAAGCTTAAATAGAAACATTTAAAGCTACTCACCCTCCTTCTCAGAATGACATGACTCAGTTGCAAGAGAAAGTAGTCTCGCAAGATCAGCAACTAAGGGTACTGAGGAAGGAGTTACAGGAATCGCAACAATTATTGAAAGACAAAGAGCTCGAAAGGAGAACTTTGGAGCTACAGGTGGACCGATTACATTCTAGTTTTCGACTGGAAATTGCTTTCAAGGAAAAAGCTCTCTCAGATGTTTCTCATAAAAGCTTTGTTTTAGAGAAAGTAGAGAGGCTTCATAGTGTCTTTCTTTCTGAGCAGGTTCAAGATTCAGCCTCACACGACTTTGCTATTCTACAGGAACAAGAACAAAGAAAAGCTCAAGATGTCGAGTTATCGCTGCTCCAAAAGGAACTGGAATAACTAAAATTAGAGAGAGATGCTCTAAAAGATCAAAACACTAAACTACAAGATGATTTTCAAAGTTATAAGGAGCAGGAGGAGAACCATTGGGAAGAGTGGCACCTAGCTTATCAAAAGTCTCCGGTGTTTGTTAAAGAATATGTTCGTAGAATTATAGGAGCATTGAATCATTCTGTGTCAGGAATTCTTCAACAACTGAGAGAGGGTGGGTTATCTACCTAGGGAACCCCCTTCTTCATTCATAAGTCGTCGTAGACTAAACAAAGAATTACCCGAAGATTTGACGAGTCATTTTAAGTAAGCATGGCTATGTATTCAAAAAGATTGGCAATGAAAGAACTTGCAATGAAAAGGCTTGTAATGAAAGAAATTGTAACTGAAAACTCTGTAATTAAGTGATTGCAATATAGGGGAAAGTTTGATACTTACCTGTTTCTTTTTCCAGTTTGTGTTATCTTGAGATTGCTTCCTTTGAAATGCTTCCGGAAAATAAACATAAGTGCTACTTTATTCAAGAATTCCTGGCTTAATCCTTGGAATTAATTTTTGTTCTAATAAACTCCTTTGCCAATAATATCTTCCTTGACCATATAATTTTGAGCAGTAAAATTTCCCACAATCTCCCTGAATTTTACCCAGGTAGGCATGTGCCGAGTATCATTCATACTTCGGAAGAACGGGTGTTACTCTCCGCAAGTGTACGGAAATATCGCAAGTAATATAAAAGATTATCGTATCCACAGGGACTGGAATAAGCACTAGAAATGACTCAATGCGAATTAGCTAAACAACTATCCAATCGTTTCAAAAGCAAAGTAAAGGTAAACAAATCTAATATTAAAGATCAACAAACAAGAGTTTAGAGTTTTGGGTTATGATAAAGGAAGATTCTAGGAGTTTCGGTTTCTTTGTAAGATTTCTTGAATGTAAATGGTTCACCAATTCTTATCCCTCAATTGCCAAACATGTAGAAAGTTGTCGGTTCCCTCTTGCAATAGACAACCGGCTAAGGACTGAGAAATGTATCTAAATAGGATTAATTAGACATGAACCTATGTTGTCCTTACACAGAAGTGCACCTATTACTATGCCTTCCTCGGATATCAACGTAGAAGCCCATGACTCATTAATCTATCAAGATACAAGAAGCTAATCATAAAATCCATCCTACTCTCTTGAATATCCCTATTTCCTCTTCAAGATTATCTCTCAAACGTCCTTACACGGGCTTGCACCTGTCACGTGGATCCCTCGGATGATCGAGTGAGAGTTTATCTTTACAAAGTCCATAAGAAATCCAAACAATCAATCAAGAATGAGAATTAAGCACAAGTCACCATCAATCATTCAAGATCTAATTGATACAAGCAAGATAATGTCATTGAAACAAGAAAATGGCAAATCCATAAGAGATTACATCAATCCATCATACAAATACTCCCTTAATCCTAGAATACAAGATCTACTCCATGAATCGAGGAAGAAAATCCGAAGAAATAGAGATTACAAGCATTCCTTGAATCCCCAATCCAAGAAAATAAGAAGAGGGGGAAAGAGAAAACTTATCTACGAAGAAGCCTTGTCTTCGGATCCAATCCTCGCTCCGGAGTCGAAATCGTCGAGATCTCCCTTAGAATCGCCCAGAAATCCTCCCAAGAATGGGAGGAAACCACCAAATCTTGCTTTCTCCCAAAGGGGGAGAGATCCCCTTTCAATTCGTGAAGAAGGGTTTAAATAGAGGAGGGAATCGGGCGCCACACGGCCCCGTGACACGGCCGTGTGAGATTCACACGGCCATGTCCAGTTCCCTCTCTGCCAAACCTACACGGCCGTGTGACTCCACACGGCCAGAACCCTTCTGCTCTCTGGAAATGCTACACGGCCGTGTGGTGCACACGGCCACAGCCTGCTTGGTCTCTGGAAGTCTCACACGGCCATGTAAGGCATCTGCTCTGGTTGGCTCAAATCTTGACACGGCCGTGCGAGGTCCACACAGCCATGTCATCTTCCTCTTCTGTTGGTGCCAAACTCCACACGGCCCGAGCTCCATCTCAGTGCATGGTCGTGTGAGGTACACGGCCCGGTGCTTTCTCCCTTCATTTCCTCCAATGCATGCCCAAAGATGTAGATTCTTCACCAAATCGACTCCTGTGTACAGAAAATGCACAAAAAGCAGATCTCCGAACCAAAAGAGTAAATATGCTAAAAGGAAAGCTGGAAGTATAAAAATGCATAGATCAAGCATGCTCAAAGTATGTAAATGTGCGTAAAAACATGCATAAAGGAGTATATAATCTACGCACATCAACGGGTAATTCCGAGTGATTTTATGTGAGGAACTTCATGGGATTTTTGAGCTCTTAGCTGAGTATAATACTTCTGGTGGTTTTAAATAAAGAGCTTCATATGATCGGGCCTCCAGATAGGAAATGTAATGTATATATTTATGTATGTCTAGAATTCCCCTCGAACCTTGGTTTTTGATTCAGTGTAGAATACCAAATGATTTTTGTGAAGAAATCTGTATAACATTGAATTTACCTCGACAATATAAACCCGATCGATTATGCTTTTATGACAGTTTAAAGTCTCCGGGTCCTCTCCATGAAGACCCGTTCGGGCTATTTTATGAGATTTCCGGATCGACTACGTTCTGTGATAGTTTGAAGTCTCTGGTTCCTCCCATGAAGACCCGTCCGAGTTATTTCATGAGATTTCCCGATCGACTATGTTCTGTGATAATTTAAAGTCTCTGGTTCCTCCCATGAAGACCCGTCCGAGTTACTTCATGAGAGTTCCCGATCGACTACGTTCTGTGATAGTTTAAGTCTCTGGTTCCTCCCATGAAGACCCGTCTGAGTTACTTCATGAGATTTCCCGATCGATTATGTTCTATGATAGTTTAAAGTCTCCGGTTCCTCCCATGAAGACCTGTCCGATTTACTTAATGAGATTTCCCGATCGACTATATTCTGTAATAGTTTAAAGTCTTCGGTTCCTCCCATGAAGACCCGTCTGAGCTATTTCATGAGATTTCCCGATCGACTATGTTCTGTGATAGTTTAAAGTCTCCGGTTCTTCCCATGAAGACCCGTCCGAGTTACTTCATGAGATTTCCCGATCGACTATGTTCTGTGATAGTTTAAAGTCTCCAGTTCCTCCCATGAAGACTCGTCCGAGTTACTTCATGAGATTTTCCGATTGACTATGTTCTGTCATAGTTTAAAGTTACTTCATGAGATTTCCCGATTGACTATGTTCTGTAATAGTTTAAAGTCTCCGGTTCCTCCCATGAAGACCCGTCCGATCTATTTCATGAGATTTCTCGATCGACTATGTTCTGTGATAGTTTAAAGTCTCCGGTTCTTCCCATGAAGACCCGTCCGAGTTACTTCATTAGATTTCCCGATCGACTATGTTCTGTGATAGTTTAAAGTCTCCGGTTCTTCCCATGAAGACCCGCCCGAGTTACTTCATGAGACTTCCCGATCGACTATGTTCTGTGATAGTTTAAAGTCTCCGGTTCCTCCCATGAAGACTCGTCCAAGTTATTTCATGAGATTTCCCGATTGACTATGTTCTGTGATAGTTTAAAGTCTCCGATTCCTCCCATGAAGACCCGTACGAGTTACTTCATGAGATTTCTCGATCGACTATGTTTTGATGCAAAAACTGTAATGCTTGCACTAACCTTGTAATGGTTTAATGCTTCTGAGTTTTTCTTAAGGAAATTGGATAGGTCCTTCCTTAAGGTTCCCAATTGTTGATCGCTTGAATCGATTATAAAAGTTCGGCCAATGATTGTCAAACTATTTGAACCACATTTATTTCTCGGGCGACGTTTGTCTTGCATTATATCTATTAAAAGAAATAGAGTACATACACTATAAGCATACTTGTCCTCAGTTCGCCGGGAACTTGCTTCAAATAATGTGGATTTGTTCCTTCAGATCTACTCTTGAATGATGTGATCTTGTTTGGTTCGGTAGTGCTGTAAATGATTTGCACTCCAGGGACGTTCGAGAGTTCTTCCTTTAGTATCTTGAAGATAATATGAACCCGATGCGAGTTTTTCTATCACTTTGTAAGGTCCTCCCCATTGTGGTGCTAACTTGCTGACATCCCCAACGGGTTTAACACGCTTTCATACTAAATCTCCTACTTGGAAAAATCTGGGGATAACTCTTCTGTTATAATTTTGTCTTATTCGTTGTCGATATGAGGTGAGACGAGCTGCAACCTTGTCTCTAATTTCTTCTATCAAGTCTAGCTCCATGAGTCATCGACCAGCATTGTCCTCATCGTATAATTATTTTCTATTAGATTCTACTCCCACTTCGATGGGAATTATTGCTTCTCCCCCGTAAACTAATTGAAAATGAGTAATTCCTGTTGCTTCTCGAGGTGTAGTACGATAGGCCCAAAGAACACTGGGTAATTCATCTACCCAACTACCTCCAACAAGATCCAGTTTGGTTTTTAAGCCCCTTATGATTTCTCTATTGGTTACTTCTGCTTGACCATTACTTTGCGGATACGCCACAGAAGTGAATGCTTGAATAATGCCATAACTGTTGCACCAGTCTAGGATTCTATTTCCTTGAAATTGCCTTCCATTATCAGAAACTAACTTATAAGGGATACCAAATCTACATATGATATTTTTCCATAGGAATTTAATAACTGCATCTTCAGTAATCCGAGCAAGTGGTTCTGCTTCTACCCATTTAGAGAAATAGTCTACTGCTACTAATAGAAACTTTCTTTGTGCAGCTGCCAAAGGAAATGGGCCCACTATATCCATGCCCCACTGATCAAAGGGACAGGAGACTATAGAGGTCCTCAATAACTGCGTAGGATGATGCGGAATATTTTGATGTTTTTGACAAGAAATACAAGTTCTTACCAATTTGTTAGCATCCGCGTGTAGAGTAGGCCAGAAATATCCTGCTAATAGAATTTTGCGAGCTAAGGATCTTCCTCCTATGTGACTACCACATGAGCCTTGATGAACCTCCTGTAAAATAAATTGTATATCTTCTGTGCCAACACACTTTAGCAAAGGTCTGGAGAAAGCTCTCTTATATAACTGCTCCCATATCATAGTATACTGAGCAGCTCTCTTCTTAAATATCCTTGCCTGTTTTGCATCTTTGGGAAGAATGCCTTGTTGTAAATACAATATGATTTGTGCCCTCCAGTCACCTTGTATTTCTACGTCAGCTTGTCTTTCAATACAAGATATTAACAGAGTCTGTTCCATTGGCTGATCCAAATTCCATGGTGTTATAGCAGAGGCCAGCTTAGCCAATTCATCTGCTACCTGATTTTCAGACCGAGGAATTTTTGTATATTCACTTCTTGAAACTGAGACTTCAACTTATCAAATGCCTCGGCATGTAACTTGAGCCTGTCGTTATTAATTTCAAAGTTACCTGATAGTTGTTGGGCTGCTAATTGAGAATCAGAATAGATGAGGACCTGAGCTGCTCCTATATGCCAAGCGGATTGCAATCCAGCTATCAATGCTTCATATTCTGCTTCATTGTTAGTGGCTCTATAATTCAACCTGATAGAAAGTTGGAGTCTGTCTTCCCTTGGAGATATAAGAAGAACATCAATTCCGCTACCTTGTCTGGTTGAGGAGCCATCCACATAAATTTTCCAAATATTTTCTTCCTCGGGGCCTTGAACTTCTATAATGAAATCTGCTAGAGCTTGTGCCTTGATGGCCGAGCGAGGTTGATACTGTATGTCATATTCACTAAGTTCAGTCGTCCATTTGATTAGCCGACCTGATGCCTCTGGGTTGAGTAGCACTCGTCCGAGAGTACTGTTGGTCAATACAACAATTTCATGTGCTAAGAAATATGGGCGCAACCTCCGAGCAGTCAACACTAATGCATAAGCCAACTTCTCTAGTGTAGTATATCTACACTCAGCTCCTTTTAATAAATGGCTGGAAAAATATACAGGTTGTTGTTCTTTCCCTTCTTGCCTAACTAATACAGAGCCTACAGTGTTCTCGTTAGCTGACAAATACATCCAGAGGGTCTCTCCTAATAATAGGCTTAGCTAATACAGGAAGGGTAAACAAGTAATCTTTTAATTCTTGGAAGGCCTTATCACATTCCTTGTTCCACTGAAATTTGTTTGCCTTCCGGAGTATTTTAAAGAAGTGGAAGTTACGATCGGCCGACCTGGAAATGAACCTAGACAAGGCTGTAATCCGGCCGGTAAGTCTTTGAGCTTCCCTCATGTTGCGCAGCGGCTCCATGTTCTGAAGTGCCTTGACTTTGCTCGGGTTGGCCTCTCTATTCCTCGCTCGGACACCATGTAAAGAACTTTCCCCCTTTTCCTTCGAATAAACATTTGCTCGGGTTCAACTTGAGCCCATACTACCTTAATGTCTTGCAGGTGTCCTCTACATCCCTGCACAGATCAACATCTTGAAGAGACTTAATTAAGATATCATCGACATACACTTCCACATTTCTTCCAATATGCTTCTGGAAGACCTTATTCATAAGCCTTTGATAAGTTGCTCCTGCATTTTTTAGTCTGAAGGGCATAACGTTGTAACAATAAGTACCTTCAGATGTTATAAAACTGACCTTTTCTTGATCCTCCTTAGCTAGGGGGGCCTAATGATAGCCCTGATAAGTGTCTAGCATAGAGATGTATTCACACCCAGCAGTAGAGTCTATCAATTGATCGATCCAGGGTAACGGATAATAATCTTCTGGAAAAGCTTTGTTGAGATCCTGGAAATCAATGCATACCCGCCATTTGTTTTCTGGCTTAGAGACTAAGACCACATTAGCTAGCCAGCTAGGAAATTATACCTCCCTGATGTAGCCAGCCTCCATGAGTTTCGTTATTTGTTCCTTAATGATTTGGTTCTGCTCTACATTAAAATTTCTTTTCCTTTGCATGGTCGGCCGGGCATCTGAAAAGACATGCAAAGAATGCTCCATTACTATAGGAGAAATGCCCGAGACCTCCTTGGGCATCCAGGCAAACACATTATTATTCTTCTTCAGGCATTGCACCAGTTCGGCTTTCAGAGTGGGATCAAGATCAGCCACAATATAAGTAGTAGCTTTAGGTCGACCGGTTTGAATTTGGATTTCTTCCTTTTCTTCATAAACCAGAACATGCGGCTTTTCCTGAATGGCATTGACTTCCATTCTTTGAATCTTTCGAGCAGCATTAGCTTCAGTTCGAACGATCTCTACATAACATTTTCGAGCTGTCTTCTGATCACCTTGCACTTCCCCGACCTAGTCATCAACAGGAAATTTAATTTTTTGACAGAAAGTAGAAACGACCGCCCTAAACTCGTTTAAAGTCGGTCGACCCAATATCACATTATAAGAGGACGGGGCATCCACCACCATAAAATAAGATCTTCTTGTCCTCATTAGGGGCACCTCCCCTAGAGATATGACCAACTTTATTTGATCGAGCGGTTATACTTCATTACCCATGAATCCATATAGAGGAGTTACCATCTGTTGAAGTTCGCTCGGGTCGATCTGTAATTGATCAAAAGCCTTCTTAAAGATAATATTGACAGAACTACTAGTGTCGATAAAGGTACAAGAAATAGTATGGTTGGCTATCACGGCTTTAATTATTAATGCATCATCATGGGGTATTTCTACCCCCTCAAGATCTCTAGGTCCAAAACTTATCTTGGGACTAGCTGCTCGTTCCATGCTGCACCATAGCATGAATCTCAAGTCTTCGTGCATGTGCTTTTCTGGCCCTATTAGAATCCCCATCAGTGGGCCCACCCGCGATCATACTGATATTGCCCCGGGCGGCGTTACTCCTGTTTTCTTCTTGTCGGGCTGTTATGGCTTCAGACGGAGTCTTCTCTGACACCTGGCTTGTACCGGCCGGGGTGGACAATGCATCCTGCCGAGGCACGACTGGGCGATATGTTGGGTTCTTCGGGCCGCGAAAACCGCTTTTTCGCGTCGCGGAAACCCCGAGTCACCCAAAGCCATGGATCTCGTGCAAAGATTCGTAAACAAAATTATCGAAAAACCTTTTTCTTGTACGAGTTTGTGAAAACTTTAGATCTACACTAAAGTTAAGATCATTACCCTTGTAGCGAAGCCCTTCGCGTTCCCGCTTGTACAAGATGTCGCCGGATCTCTAGTTGTCAAAGTAGACAACCTCTATATGTATCCACACGGACGCAAGTAGAAGGAGATGACCAAAACACAAGGTGTGCTAGCACCAATGGAGTGTTCGGCCAAGGAATGGGTGAAGGAGAAGAGAGAGCACCCAAGGGAGAAGAAGAGTGAATGAAATCAATTAGAGGAAATTCAAAACAACCCCTTAGCCATCAAGTGGCCGGCCACTCTAGGAGGTGTAACCCCCACATTAATTCCAATTAATGTGGAGAACATTAAGAGTTGTAACCCCCATGAGGTGGCACTCTAGGATGATGTGGATCAACACTATTAGTCCACATCTTGCCACCTCACTAAATGACATGGCAACAAGTGTAACCTCCTCATTTAATGTGGGCCGGCCACATTAAATGCTATGGAGGCTTGTAACCTCCATGAGGTGGCACATATTGATGATGTGGAGCAATCCTATTGGTCCACATCTTGCCAACTCACTAGTGATGTGGCAAAAAGTCAAGTCAAACATGACTTTTTCTCTTCCTCTCAAATCAAGTCAAACTTGATCAAATCTCTCTCATGGTTGATCTAATCCAACCATATGATTCAAGCCAACTTAATATAATGAATCTAATTCATTAAATTAAGTTGATTTAATGAGTCATAATCTAAATTAGACTCATTGAATACATGAATCAACTTGAGTCCAACTCAATTAGCCCAATTTGGATTACTCTTAATCCAATATGATTCATCAAATGATTCTAATCCTCTTAGTTCATCATATGAACCAAATCTCCATCTAATTATCCTTAGTGTGTGACTCTATAGGTTCTTGTAACGTTGGCAATGCCCTAAACCCATTTAGGAGCATAAGTAATGAGCGGTATCTAGCAACACATCATTACTACCCAAGTTACAAGAATGTCGAGATCCGACATCACCTTGTGACTACCAATTGTGACTCCTCACAAAATATGTGACATTATCCTTCTATCCTAGACATCTAGATTGATCAATGTGAGGCATAGACCGTGTCATCCTCTAATCAATCTAAATCTTGAACTCCAAGTAGACTCACTCGATCAAATGAGCTCAACATCTAATGTTGACTCATTTGGGCATGGTCATGCACTTCGTGGTCTAACTCTATCAAGAATATTGATGTCGCTCCCGTCATATGGGAGGGATAGATCCCATCTACATCACTCACATCCCTCTGCATAATTTGTTACATACCCAGTAATCGCCTTTATAGTCCACCCTGTTATGGGTGACGTTTGACGAAACCAAAGTACATAACTCCTTATGTAGGGATCCATGGTGACTTCAGGTCTAAGGACTAATAGTCATACTAATAGCCACATGAGAAAGTATATGACACTCATATAACGATCCATGATACTTTCTCATGGCGGGTCATTCAGTATACATTCTCTAATGCATACCCATGTGTCAGCTTGATATCTCTATATCCATGACTTGTGAGATCAAGTCATCGAGCTGACCTACATGCTAGTCTTATTGTATTTACATTGTCCCTGAATGTTAATACTCGACTAGAAATGATTTAGAGTAGTGTTCCCTATATCATCTCACTATCGATTCAACCAATCGATTGATATAGGTAGGAACCTTTCTACTCTAGGATGTTACTATATTTATTTTATCTGGCACTAATACAAATAAGCATAATAACCAAAAACCAAATGCCTTAATATATATACATGAATATGATATACATGAGTCCATACAATCATCAAATGATTGGCTCTAGGGCTCTAACTAACAATCTCCCACTAGCACTAGTGCCAATCAGTATAGGCTCTAAGACCTAATGACCTAGTGTGACCATCATGCTTCCTCTGTGCCAAAGCCTTGGTCAAGGGATCTGAGATGTTAGCCTCTGTAGGTACTCTGCAAATCTTCACATCTCCTCTATCGATAATCTCTTGAATGAAATGGAAACGTTGTAGAATTGCTGTGAACTCTGCCAGCTCATAGCACTACCATTCAAGCAAAACACGAACCTCGACTGTGATCTTTAATCATCCTGATCGGTCTGGAAGCTAGCATCACTGTAACCCTTTACAACTAGCTTATCATTGCCTCCATATATCAAGAAATATTCTTTAGTCCTTCTTAAGTACTTAAGAATATTCTTGACCGCTATCCAGTGACTTTCACCTAGATCTGACTGGTATCTGCTAGTCATGCTCAAAGCATACGAGACATCAGGTCGAGTACATAGCATGGCGTACATGATCGATCCTATGGCTGAGGCATAAAGGATCTGATCCATGAGGTCTCTCTCCTCTCTAGAAGAGGGACCTTGAGTCTTCGAAAGACTCACGCCATGGGACATCGGCAGAAATCCCTTCTTGGAGTTCTGCATGGCAAACCGAAGGAGTACCTTGTCAATGTATGTACTCTGACTTAGGCCAAGTAATCTCTTAGATCTATCTCTATAGATCTGTATCCCTAGAATGCGGGATGCCTCGCCTAAGTCTTTCATTGAGAAGCAACTCCCTAGCCAGGTATTGATAGACTGAAGCATAGGGATGTCCTTCCCAATGAGTAGTATGTCATCCACATACAATATGAGGAAGACAACTATGTTTTCTACAACCTTCTTGTAGACACAAGGCCCATCTTCGTTCTTGATGAAACCAAACTGTTTGATTGCATCATCGAATCGAAGATTCCAGCTCCGAGAATGGCCTCTAGCCATTTCTCGAAATCTGGTCTCATCACAGCTTCCTGATAGGTGGTGGGCTCATCCTCTATGAACACAATGTCATCATGGTCAGACAAGAGAAATGAGTATCTCTCAGGCTGACGACGTACCCTATCAGACCTGCGAAGAGGTATGTCTACTTGAACTGGTTGTTGTTCCTCAACTCTTTGTGGAACAACATCATCCACAACACTTTGTGGTTCCAGTTCAATTTCCATCGAGGCATTAGTGTTATTGTTCGCATCTTGAACTTCTTCAAGATCGAACGCGCTCCCACTAGTCTTTCTAGAAACAAAGTCCCTTTCTAGAAAGACCCCAGTGTTTGCCACAACTACCTTGTGCTGACTGGGAATGTAGAAGTAATATCCCTTAGTTTCCTTGGGATATCCGATGAAATAGCACTTGTCGGATTTGGGTCCTAATTTGTCTGAGACTTGACGTCGTACGTAAGCCTCACAACACCAAATCCTCATGAAAGACACCTGGGCATCTCTCCCAGTCCATATCCTATATGTTGTCTTTATCACGGCCATGGATGGAACTCGATTGAGAATGAAAGCTGCCGTGTCTAGAACATATCCCCATAGATATGTCGGAGGATCTGTGTGACTCATCATAGATCGTACCATATCTAATAAGGTACGATTCCTCCTTTCGGACACACCATTCCACTGTGGTGTTCCAGGAGGAGTGAGTTGGGATAGAATCCCACACTCAGCTAAATAGTCACGAAACTCATGGCTTAAGTATTCACCACCTCGATCTGATCGAAGTATTTTAATACTCTTGCCAAGATGGTTCTGTACTTCATTCTTAAATTCTTTGAACTTTTCAAAGGATTCGGACTTATGTGTCATCAAATACACATAACCATATCTACTGAAGTCATCAGTAAATGTGATGAAGTACCTATAACCGCCTCTAACAGCGACATTGAAAGGGCCACATACATCACTATGTATGAGTCCTAACAAATTAGTCGCTCTTTCGCTGTGCCCACTAAAGGGAGTCTTGGTCATCTTGCCTCGTAGGCTTGACTCGCATATCTCATATGATTCAAAATCAAATGAGTCCAGCAAACCATCCTTATGGAGCTGGGATAAGCGCTTGTCATTTATATGACCTAAGCGACAGTGCCAGAGATAAGTTTGGTTCATGTCATTTGACTTGAACCTCTTGGTACTAATGTTATAGATAGGGCTCTCAAGGTCTAGAATATAGAGTCCGTTTATTAGTGGTGCACTACAATAGAACATATCTTTTAAAAAAACAGAACAACATTTGTCTTTTATTATAAAAGAGTATCCTTTCTTGTCTAAACAAGAAACTGAATCTATGTTCTTAGTAAGAGCAGGCACATAACAACAATCATCTAAATCTAGTACAGGCCCAGAGGGCAGAGATAGCTAATAAGTTCCTACAGCAACAGCAACAACCCGTGCTCCATTGCCTACTCGTAGGTCCACCTCTCCCTTTGCCAATACTCTGCTATTTCTCAGCGCCTGCACATCAGTACAAATGTGAGAAGCACATCCAGTATCTAATACCCATGATGTAGAAATAGATAGATTGACTTCTATAACATATATACCTGAAGTGGAAGTCTCACTTCGCTTCTTCTTAAGATCCTCCAAGTATACCTTACATTCCTCTTCCAGTGCCCGGTCTGACCGTAGTGGAAGCAGGTAGCATCCTTGGCGACCCCTCCTTTAGGCTTCAGTGCCTTGCCTTTGCCCTTGGTTTGAGACTTTCCCTTACCTTTGGGCTTGCCCTTGCCCTTGTGCTTCTAGACCATCAGAATGGGCTTAACCTTCTTAAGGTTAATCTCAGCAGTTCGTAAGCTCGGGCAGTGGCTTGTCAATCTCGTTCATGTTATAGTTTAGAATGAATTGACTATAGCTATCCGGCAAGGACTGCAAGATCAAGTCAGTGGCCAGCTCTTGGCCAAGTGGGAACCCCAGTCTTTGTAGGTTCTCTATGTACCCAATCATCTTGAGTACATAAGGACCTACAGGAGCCCCGTCTGACATCTTGCACTGAAACAGTGCCTTAGAGATCTCAAATCTCTCATGCCTCGCTTGTCCCTGATATAGTTGGCGAAGATGCTCAACCATATCGTAAGCACCCATCAACTCATGTTGCTTCTGAAGCTCTGAGTTCATGGTCGCGAGCATTAGACAGGACATATCTAATGCGTCGTCTTGATGCTTCTTGTAAGCATCTTTGTCGGCTCGCGGGGCATTGGCAGGAGGAGCCTCCGGAATGGGCTGCTCCAGAACGTACAGTTTACGTTCTTGGGTGAGAACTATTCTCAAGTTCCTGTACCAGTCCAGGAAATTCGCTCCGTTGAGCTTGTCCTTCTCAAGGACAGATCCCAGGGAGAAGGAATTCGTGTTCGACGTCATGGTTATCTACAACAGAAAATTTGCAGAAATAAATATCATATTCTTTTAAAAATATTTAATTAGGCCTTTAACTAAATGATGCTCCCACTGAATACTATAATTCTTGTGGGACAAGATCCACATCATACTAACCCTTGAGTTAACTTTGGCTAATACGCCCAAGGCTTAGTATGATCGGTAGGTAACGATTACCAATTACATCTCTATGCAACTCTTGTTTATAGGATCAAGATCCATATTTATATTAAAACTTGAGTTAGCTTTGGCTAATACGCCCGAGAGTTAATATAAACGTGATTTTGTCCTACCTTTCCAACTATTGGAAGAATGCCTATAGTTGACTCGATCCAACCGAGTAACTAGGAATACTCAATCTAATTGAGTTTGTATTCACCCATGCGTTGATAGGCGGGACCAAGATTGTCCCTCCGTACCCTACCAAGATAATATGTATTGCTCTGCTTTGGCAGATTCAACAATACATGTGATCGAGGTAGTGATAGGTATCACAGCACGGTTAGGCATTTAGAGTTGGTTCGATATAGATCTAATCTAATCGAGAAGGATGCATCTTGTGCACGACTTAGATCTAATCTAATCGCAAGGGTGCATCATGTGCACGACTTAGATCTAATCTAATTGTTAAGGCACTAATTAATTAATTAATTATTAAACATGAATCAGATATATAACAATTAATTAATTAATCTATTTGTGATTTAGTCATGGCCCTACTACGATCTTCTCAAGCCAATGAGAAGATCGAATGGTCAACCTAGGGTCAACAGCTTCTCCAAGCTCCTCCCTTTGACCACCTTGTGTTGCTCGTGCCCGCCTCGGAACTCCGTCTCGTGTGGACCCTCCACCGCTCCAATTTGTACATTACAATTTGAAACTCGAGTTACATTCGAGTCTAAATCTAATTTACAACCAGAATAAGAGAAAGGCACGACGCGCAGGCCGTGGAAAAAATAAAAATACAGCACACACAATCATATGACGGCACGCAGGCCGTATTATGAATTACAACACAAATCCAATCTTATTGGGTATTTTGAGCCATGACTATCACAAATTAATATATAATTCAAAATTATATATTTTTCATAATTTTTCTATAATTTTAAAAATAATTTTTACAATTTTTATGAGTAAAATTTCCCGGCGGTCCCGTTTAGCGGTTTCGGGCGCAATCGCGGAACGGATCCCCTTGCGGGGCCCAGGGGTAGCGCCCCTACCCGCGATCTAACTATCGTGAGGGTTCCTTTGCGATCCAACAGCGCCTAAACCCGCTGTCCCAAAACGATTTGGGTCGAGACATTGCCGTTTCGGAAAAATCTTCCCGGCGGGTTCGTTTTTAGCGATTTCGGGTGCAATCACGGAGCAAATTCCCTTGCGGGGTTAGGGCCAATGCCCCTACCTACGATCTAACCATCGTGATTTGCTCCTTTGCGATCTAATAGCACCTGACCCCGCTGTCCCAAACGGATTTGGGGCAAAATGAAGCCGTTTAAAAGAAAACTTTCCGGTAGCCGAAGCCTACAAGTGCCGAGACACTTGTGCTTCGCTTCTACGGAAAAATTACTCATAAAAACTCTAAAAACTCAATTTTTACAGAAAATCACAGAAGGTATATTTTTCATAAAAATGCAAACGAACTCGTACAAGTCTTTGCACGTGGCTCTGATACCACTGTTGGGTTCTTCGGGCCGCGAAAATCGCTTTTTCGCGTCGCGGAAACCCCGAGTCACCCAAAGCCATGGATCTCGTGCAAAGATTCGTAAACAAAATTATCGAAAAACCTTTTTCTTGTACGAGTTTGTAAAAACTTTAGATCTACACTAAAGTTAAGATCATTACCCTTGTAGCGAAGCCCTTCGCGTTCCCGCTTGTACAAGATGTCGTCGGATCTCTAGTTGTCAAAGTAGACAACCTCTATATGTATCCACATGGACACAAATAGAAGGAGATGACCAAAATACAAGGTGTGCTAGAAGCAATGGAGTGTTCGGCCAAGGAATGGGAGAAGGAGAAGAGAGAGCACCCAAGGGAGAAGAAGAGTGAATGAAATCAATTAGAGGAAATTCAAAACAACCCCTTAGCCATCAAGTGGCCGGCCACTCTAGGAGGTGTAACCCCCACATTAATTCCAATTAATGTGGAGACCATTAAGAGTTGTAACCCCCATGAGGTGGCACTCTAGGATGATGTGGATCAACACTATTGGTCCACATCTTGCCACCTCACTAAATGACATGACAACAAGTGTAACCTCCTCATTTAATGTGGGCCGGCCACATTAAATGCTATGGAGGCTTGTAACCTCCATGAGGTGGCACACATTGATGATGTGGAGCAATCCTATTGGTCCACATCTTGCCAACTCACTAGTGATGTGGCAAAAAGTCAAGTCAAACATGACTTTTTCTCTTCCTCTCAAATCAAGTCAAACTTGATCAAATCTCTCTCATGGTTGATCTAATCCAACCATATGATTCAAGTCAACTTAATATAATGAATCTAATTCATTAAATTAAGTTGATTTAATGAGTCATAATCTAAATTAGACTCATTGAATACATGAATCAACTTGAGTCCAACTCAATTAGCCCAATTTGGATTACTCTTAATCCAATATGATTCATCAAATGATTCTAATCCTCTTAGTTCATCATATGAACCAAATCTCCATCTAATTGTCCTTAGTGTGTGACTCTATAGGTTCTTGTAACGTTGGCAATGCCCTAAACCCATTTAGGAGCATAAGTAATGAGCGGTATCTAGCAACACATCATTACTACCCAAGTTACAAGAATGTCGAGATCCGACATCACCTTGTGACTACCAATTGTGACTCCTCACAAAATATGTGACATTATCCTTCTATCCTAGACATCTAGATTGATCAATGTGAGGCATAGACCGTGTCATCCTCTAATCAATCTAAATCTTGAACTCCAAGTAGACTCACTCGATCAAATGAGCTCAACATCTAATGTTGACTCATTTGGGCATGGTCATGCACTTCGTGGTCTAACTCTATCAAGAATATTGATGTCGCTCCCGTCATATGGGAGGGATAGATCCCATCTACATCACTCACATCCCTCTGCATAATTTGTTACATACCCAGTAATCGCCTTTATAGTCCACCCTGTTACGGGTGACGTTTGACGAAACCAAAGTACATAACTCCTTATGTAGGGATCCATGGTGACTTCAGGTCTAAGGACTAATAGTCATACTAATAGCCACATGAGAAAGTATATGACACTCATATAACGATCCATGATACTTTCTCATGGCGGGTCATTCAGTATACATTCTCTAATGCATACCCATGTGTCAGCTTGATATCTCTATATCCATGACTTGTGAGATCAAGTCATCGAGCTGACCTACATGCTAGTCTTATTGTATTAACATTGTCCCTGAATGTTAATACTCGACTAGGAATGATTTAGAGTAGTGTTCCCTATATCTTCTCACTATCGATTCAACCAATCGATTGATATAGGTAGGAACCTTTCTACTCTAGGATGTTACTATACTTATTTTATCTGGCACTAATACAAATAAGCATAATAACCAAAAACCAAATGCCTTAATATATATACATGAATATGATATACATGAGTCCATACAATCATCAAATGATTGGCTCTAGGGCTCTAACTAACACGATATTCCAATTTGAGCGGGCTTTGCTGCCGAGGGTACTGCTGCCGATAATAGTTTTGCCTTTGGTAGCGCTCCCTGTTTTCTCTTTTATTTCTCAAAACAAAACAGTCCTCAGTATGATGACTACTAGTTTTATGATAAGTGCACCATCTTCTGGGTGCCTCTGGCTGTATCTCCATATGCTGCACTACTTGCGGACGATATTCTAGATGACGATGAGGTGGATGAATCGCTCGAGGCCCCCTTGGTGGAGGAACAGGAGCAGGAGCTTTCTCGTTAACCAGAGTAGGAGAAGAAGTAACGCCCTCCTTTTTGCGGGTAGCTTGAGCTTCTTCCACATTAATAAATTCAGTGGCACGTTCAATTAAGGAATCAAAATTGGCAGGAGGGTTTCTCACCAGATCTTTAAAGAAATAATTATCATTTAAACCTTGAGAGAAAGCGCTTACTAAGATTTCAATAGTAGCATTGGGCACATCGATAGCTACCTGATTTAATCTTTTGATGTAGGCTCTGATGGATTCTTTAGATGCTTGTTTGATTGAAAATAAACTCCAAGGAGTCTTATGATACCTCTTGTTAATGGAAAAATGGGTAAAGAAAAACCTTCTTGAAATCCTTAAATTTTCGGATAGATTTTTCCGGCAGTCTTTTGAACCAACGCTGTGCTGCTCCCCCAAGTGTAGTAAGGAACATCCGACATTTCACCCCATCAGAGAATTATTGTAATAATACTACATTTTCTAATTTCAATAGACGATCCTCTGGATTTGTAGTCCCAGTGTATTCGCCGATCTGCAAATTTTAATACCGCTTAGGGAGCGGATCATCCAGCAGACTTTGAGAGAATGGAGAGATGACTTTTTCCGGTGAGCTATCACTAGTTATCATTTTAACTTTACGCTTTTCTCTATCTGGTGCTTCGCTAGAAGATTCTTGAAACACGGGCCTTCGTCCTCCCTGTTCCATAGGAGTACGAAGAAAGGCCCGTGGACGCCTTGTCGGAGAAACTGTAGCTGGAGGAAAATATGCATGTTCTTCCTCTTCTGGCTCTTTTCCCTTCCGGTGCTCAGTAGTTGAAATTGCTGGATTATGAGCTACCTGCAGAGTGGCTCCAGTATGAGCTTGTTGTTGTTGTAGAGCCTTCTGCACATGAGTGTTAATGAGGAAATCCAGATCCTCACGGCTAATGGTGAATAGATTTGATTTTCCCCTTGTTGTTACCTGGCCAACGGAGAGGATTCCCCTTTTTATACCACTTCATATAACCTCCGTAGTCATGAAGTGGACCCTGGTTTGTTAGAGTTTGTTATGAGATAACATAAGCTGCGCACTTGTGGTAAATGACTTTTAAGGAATCTTTTTTGTACCCCAGATGTACCTCCTTTGTCGTCTAGTACCTGCAGAAAAGTCTAAAAATACATTTCCCGCCAAATATGTAAAACCTATTATACAATCACACGCTGCAAATATCTTCATTGAACTACTTTATTTGAAATATTTACTTCTGTCCTGTTTCACAGGTTATTTCAAAGTGTATCCATCGTTCCTACTTGCCCCTCCTGTTTGTGCTATATCATAGATAGCTTAATATAACATTGTTCTTTGCATCGGTCGAAACTGAACTTAAACTAGGTCTGGTCAATTATTATTACCTCTCATGAGGCTCCTTGGGCAATACCTGTCCGTGCCCCTCTAAGTTTATTATCCCAGCTAGTACTGGGCTATATTTTATCAAGTATATAATCTTGATCAATATTGGTATATCTTTTCAAGGTATTATCCAGCCTAGATTGGTCTACCTCTTTCAAGGTATGCCTCGGTCGATATTGTCCTACTCACTTAGAATTATATCTCGGCCGATATTGGCGTTTCCTACCTGAGGGTATATCTCGATCGATATTGGTCTGCCTCCGTGGAGGTATATACCGACCGATATTGGCCTGCCTCCCTGGAGATATACACCGGTCGATATTGGCCTACCTCCCTGGAGATATATCCCGACCGATATTAGCCTACCTCTTTGGAGGTATATCTTGATCGATATTGGTCTGCCTCCCTTGAGGCATATACCGGCCGATATTGGCCTGCCTCCCTGGAGGTATATTCTGATTGATATTGGCTACCTTATTTGAGGTATATCCCGACCAATATTACCTTATCTCCTTGGAGGTATATCCTAATCGATATTGGCCTACCTCCTTTGAGGTATATCCCGGCCGATATTAGCCTATTTCCTTGGAGGTATATCTTGATCGATATTGGTCTGCCTCTCTGGAGGCATATACCGGTCGATATTGGCCTGCCTCCCTGGAGGAGGTATATACTGGTCGATATTGGCCTACCTCATTTGAGGTATATCCCGGCCGATATTAGCTTTCCTTCCCGGATGTATATCTTGGTTGATATTGACCTATCTTCTCAACTCGGTTATCTTCTTTCCCTTCCCCAGCGGGGATCCATGAAACCTAACCCATATCATGCAGTATAAGGAAATACAAATCTATTAACGAATGCTTAGTAAGTTGCATCTACTCACAATACGATGCATTTAAGGAGGATATGTTTTCTTTTTAAAACTGCTTGCGGAAAGCACAAAACTTACACTTGACCGTAATTCATGTTAAAACGCATAAATCTGAATTACATAAATGACATGCATTTTTAAATAGGTTGATCATGCAAAACATCAACTCAAACAGTGCTAGTAATATAATGAAAACAAGAATGTTGGCATATCAAAGAGGTCACCAATGCTGCACTTTAGAACTCAATTTCTCAACTTAGGAAGCTTACACTAAAACAAACCATGAAGTTTGAAACATTATAGTACATAATTAGTGAAAATAGTAATCAACTTGCTTGGGTTCGACATTGTACTATTTTGCGCGCATCCTTAATAAGATCCGAGGTAGCTAATCCCGAACCTATCAAGGTACTACTAGGCGGTCTTGGAGCCTAGGAGCGATCTAGGAGCCCACCCATGGACCTTGTGTCCAGTACATGCCTTTCTAAAGTAAAATACTTTCTTTTAACTATTAATTTCTTGTACTTGCACTTGCTTGGCATTTAACCAAACACCTTATGTGCGCTTAATTCCCCCATACTCATAGGGAATCACCTTAGGCACTTGATTATACTTCTTAGTCCCAAAAGTTAATGGGAAGCAAATCAAGATGATCTAAATATGCTCTTAATCCCAAAACTTTTAGAGGGCATCAAACATAACATGACATGCTTCTTCCTTAACTTGTCTAAAGCATATCTCAACATGCATCTCCTAAATCATGCATAAAAGACATTACAAAACACATCTTTAAAGCGACTTATACTGTAGGTGAGGGGTACTTACCTCCTTTCGCTTTATCTTACTATTATAAGGTGTAGGGAAGACCAAAATCCTCCCTCGTATGCCTTAATCTCCGAGTCACCCTTCACCCACGTACTACCTCCTTGTAAGAAACCCTCCCCTTAGATTCCCTTCTTGGAAAGCTTTAAGACTTGGAGCCCTAGGTTTCTTGGCTGAAACTTGAAATGGGGGGAGAAGAGGATTCGGCTAGAGAGGAAAGGAAGAGAAAGATTATGTTTTGTTCTCATCCAACCCCTTTTATACTAAGTGGAAATTGGAGCATCTCTTCCCATATAATCTACATATAATGAATTGTTTCATATTGCTCATGTTATGCTTTACCACCACCTTAATGGCAACTTAAACTAATCTCAACTAAGAGGTCTCGGGTTCAAATCCTAGCCCGGGCCATTTATGATTATATTTTTATTTCTCTTCTCTTCTTTTATTTCTTTTTGTCCTTTTTGAATAGAGAAAATTTATGGGTGTTACAATCCCCCATACCTTATAAAAAGTTCATCCTCGAACTTAGAACAGTTGCGGATACTTCTGTCTCATATCTTCCTCACGTTCCCATGTTGCCTGTTCATGCTGTTGACTTTGCCATAGCACTTTGACTAACGGTATCTCTTTATTCCTCAACTTCTTAATGTCTCGATCTATTATCTGAATAGGTCGACTTTCATAATTGAGATCCTCTTGCACTTGTACCGTTTGTGGTTCAATCACTTGGTTTGCATCGGGAACATGCTTCTTCAGCATTGAGACATGAAATACATTATGAATAGTTGACATTTCCTGTGGTAGTTCCAGCTCATAAGCTACCTTGCCAACTATTTTAGTAATCAGGTATGGCCCCACATAACGTGGACTCAACTTTCCCTTCTTTCGAAACTGCATCACTCCTTTCATAGGAGCTACTTTGAGGAATACTAAATCCCCGACCTCAAATTCTAGCGGTCTTCGGCGCATATCCGCATAGTTCTTCTTCCGGCTCTGAGCAGTTTCTATTCTATAGGGAATGTTCTGAATGGCTTTGGTGGTGTCCTCGATAAGGTCTGTCTGGAGTCTCATTTCCTTCTTTTCGCCACCTTCATACCAACAGATAGGAGATCTACATCTCCTCCCATATAGAGCCTCAAAGGGTGTCATTCCGATTGTAGCTTGATAGATATTATTGTATGCGAACTCTGCTAAGCATAGGTATCGACACCAACTCCCTTTGAAATCCAAGACACAAGCCCATAGCATATCCTCCAGAACTTGATTTACTCATTCTGTTTACCCATCGGTTTGAGGATGAAATGTTGTGCTAAATCACAGCTTAGTGCCAAGAGCTCTCTGAACACACTCCCAGAAGTGTGAAGCAAAGCGACCATCTCAATTAGAAATTATGGTTTTGGGAACTCCATACAATCTGATAACCTCTTTAACATACATTTGTGCTAGCTGTTCTATGGAGTAGAAGATTCTGATAGCTAGAAAATGAGCAAACTTGGTTAATCTGTCCACTATTACCCAGAAAGCATCGAATCCATTAGTAGTCCTGGGTAGCCCTACTATGAAGTCCATAGATATATCCTCCCACTTCCATTCTAGAATCTGGATAGGCTGCAGAACTCCGCCTGGTCTCTGATGTTCTGCCTTAACCTGTTGACATGTCAGGCAGGTACTGACATATCTTGTAATATCTCTTTTCACTCCTAACCACCAGAAGCTTCCCCTTAAATCTTGGTACATCTTGGTGGAACCAGGATGCGTAGCATAGGGTGTTCCATGGGCTTCCTCTAGAATTTTCTGTCGTAGTTGTTCTTGATTAGGGGCACAGAGACGATCACGATAATATAGTATCCCACCATCTGATACCCGGAACTCCCCATTTTCTCCTTCTTGTATTGCTTGCTTGATCTTCTGAATATTCGGATCTTCATCTTGCCCTTTCTGTATATCGTCAAGTAGGGTTGACACTATTGTCAAGGTAGAGAGCTGCCCGGTAATAATTTCAAGCCCAAACTCCACTATTTCTTTCTGTAGGGGATGGGTCATAGCAGCTATAGACGATAACGTTGCACAAGATTTCCTACTTAGTGCATCTGCCACTTTGTTCGCTTTCCCTAGATGGTAGAGGATTTCACAGTCATAGTCATTGACCAACTCCAACCATATCCGTTGTCTCATGTTCAGGTCTTTTTTAGTGAAGATATACCTAAGACTCTGGTGATCTATGTAAATCTTGCACTGAGCTCTATATAAGTAATGCCTCCAAATTTTGAGAGTGAACACTACCGCTGCTAACTCAAGGTCATGAGTAGGATAGTTCTTCTCATAATCCTTGAGTTATCTCGAGGCATAGGCGATGACCTTGCCATTCTACATCAGTGTAGTCCCGAGTCCCTATTTAGAAGCATCACTGTAAATATTGAATCTTTCGTTATTCTCTGGGAGAGTCAGGATTGGGGCACTGGTCTGTCTCCCTTTCAGTTCAGTGAAACTCTTCTCACAATCCTCTGTCCATTCAAACTTTCGGTTATTTCTGGCAAGTGCTGTTAGTGGTGTGGCGATCCTGGAGAAGTTCTCTACAAATTTCCTGTAGTTTCCTGCTAACTCAAGGAAACTCCTGATTTCACTAGCATTCTTAGGTCTATTCCAGTTACTCACAGCTTCTATTTTTGTCGGGTCTACCATAACCCCATCCTGGGAAATAATGTGGCCTAGGAAGGACACTTGCTCGAGCCAGAAATCGCACTTGGAGAACTTTGCATACAACTGGCTCTGCTGAAGAATCTGTAATACTATCTTCATATCTTCAGTATGTTCTTCCTGAGTTTTGGAGTATATAAGGATATCGTCTATGAAGACAATTACAAACTTGTCTAGATACGCCTTTAATAACCTATTCATCAGATCCATAAAAGTGGCAGGAGCATTCGTCACTCCAAAAGGCATAACCACAAACTCGTAGTGCCCATACCGTGTTCGAAATGTCATCTTCGGCACATCATCCGCTTTCACTTTCACTTGATAATATTCAGATTGCAAGTCTATCTTGGAAAAGACCGTGGCTCCCTTTAACTGATCAAATAGATTGTCAATTCTCGACAGGGGATACCTATTTTTGATGGTTACTTTGTTTAGCGCTCGGTAGTCCACGCACATTCGCATGGACCCATCCTTCTTCTTTATAAACAACACTGGAGCTCCCTATGGTGAGTGACTACGGTGAATAAAACCCTTGTCAAGAAGCTCCTTTAGTTGTCCCTGGAGTTCTTTCAATTTTGCTGGAGCCATGCGGTAGGGTGCTTTTGAGATTGGATGGGTACCAGGGATGAGTTCAATCTCAAATTCAATTTCCCTATCCAGAGCTAAGCCTGGAAACTCATCTGGAAACACTTCCGGGTAGTCACATACGACTCTAACCTCCTCTAACTTTTGAGTTCTTTCTTGCTGGGTGTTAACCACATGAGCTAGAAACCCGGAACATCCATCGACTAACATTTTCTGAGATTTTATGGCCGATAAGAATTTCTTGGTTCTCTTCCTTGATTCTCCGATGAACTCAAATTTAGACTCTGCCTCAGGTTGGAATAGGACTCTTCGCTTACGACACTTGATGGAAGCACCATAATTACTTAGAAAGACCATCCTAAAAATGACATCATAATCCGACATGTTCAGCATTATCAGATCACTGTACAGTTCTTTGCCTGAAATTTTGACTGGCACAGCACGTAGCCAATGCGTAGATGTCATTATCTCCCCAGAGGGCAGTGTCATTAAGAACTGTCCACTTAGGACCTTCAGGGGTATACCTATCCTTTCAGCAAATACTATGGAGAAAAACGAATGGGTTGGCCCAATATCAAATAGCACAGTTGCATATAGATTAAAAATGTGTATCTGACCTGTGATAACGGTGGAGGTGTTTGTTACCTCCTCTCTGGTAAGGGAGAAAACCCGAACATTTGTAGAACTTGATGGAGCTTCCAGTCTACCCTAGCTAATTTGAGGACCCTCTAATGTGCCCTGCATCTGGTGTAACTGCGCCTGGTTGCCTCCATACTGAACAGGTGGTGCTGGAGGTAGATTGTTCCTAGTCGGGCAATACTTGTCTATATGCCCCTCTTGACCACACGTATAACAACCTCTAGTGCCCTTGCAGTAGATTCCGGGATGCATCTTTCCGCACATGGAACACGTGGCATACTTAGGCTGCTTGCTTACGGATCCTCCCATCTTATTACTCCACTGCTTTCTCTTGGAGCTCCCCTTCCAGGTTGAACCTTAGCCCTGAGTTTTCTGAGTGCCAGAACTCCCTTGACCTTTGTTCTCAATCTGTATTGGCTTCTGCATCTTGATGTTGTTCAGGTAATGCTCCATGATCAGTGCACTACTAACCAGTTCTTCTGCAGTCTGCGGTCTATTTATTCCGCCCGCCACATTCAGAGTTATCTATGACCTCAACATCTTGAGCATTAGCCTTACTCTCTCTCGTTCCGTGCTGACCATCCCGGGGCATAGGCGAGCTAGTCTATTAAATTTCTTCACGACTTCGTCCACCATTAAATTTCTTTGTCAAAATTTCGTCAACTTGTCATAATGCTTATTCGTGACTCGCATATGGAAGAACTCTTCGAAGAACTCAATCTTGAAGTCAGACCAGGTGATTTGATCCACTTTTCATTTTACCTTGACCCGTTCCCACCACATTCTTGCATCACCAGTAAAGCAGAAGGAAGCGCACTTAATCATTCCTACCTCCGGCCAGTCCAGTAGCTCCATGATGCTCTCCAAGGTTTTGAACTATGCCTGGGCATCCCATGGTTCATTGGCACCAAAGAAATTCTCTGGTTTCAGTTTCTACCACTAGAAGAGGTACACTTCTTGCCTCACTACCTTTGCTGGTGCTACAGGTGTAACTGATGGAACTTCGACTGTAGTAGGCATCACTATAGCGGCTTCCGGTGGGACAACAGGAGGAGCTTGCTGTTTAGCAGTCAGGGTGGCAAAAACCTGCTGCTACTCCGCCAATTGTCTCTCTAGTTGAGCTATAACTTCTAGAAGGTTGGGTTGGGGTGCAGACTCATTCTCCACTGGTTGAGGTTCATTAACTCTCGGTTGTATAGCCGGTCGCCCTCTAACCATTCTACATATCCATAGACCAACCAGTGAGATATGTCATCAGCCTATCATCATTCTTATTTACTATAATTTGTACTTTCATTTATAAGCATGCTAAATCTTAACAAGCATTTCTTACTAATCATAATGAAATTAGATGCATAAAAGTTATGAAAACGGTACTTTCTTACTTGGAAGCTGCAAGATCAGTGCTTGATGTGTGTGTAACAGAAGGATGGAACTTGGCTCTGATACTAAACTGTAACGCCCACCCTTCTACTAGCCTTAACTTACAGGACACATGTTACCCTTTTTCTCGTTCTGTCTAAATTTCGGCATTCTTACCTATTATATGCTACTCAGTCCATAGATCTATTCTAACTTATTACGACTGATAGGACATGACTTGCAGCCAAGCAGAGCTGAAAGGGAGTTTTAAGCTTCTAACGGGTCTAGGCTGAGTGGCTCTGACAGGTAGGGTACTCCCAGCTGGCGTAGGGCACGACCGTGCAAGGGCCACAAGGCCGTGACCTTTAGCAGAGGAAAAGAAAGGGCATGGCCGTGTGAACTCACACGGCCATGTCACTTTGGTCGAGAGGAAAAGAGACACGGCCGTGCGAATCCACATGGTCGTGTGGCTTTGGCCGAGAGGAGGAGGTGCACGGCCGTGTGATTCCACACGACCATGTCACCTTGGCCAAGGGGAGGAGGTGCACGACCGTGTGATTCAACACGGTCGTGTCACCTTGGATGAGGGGAAGAGGTGCATGGCCGTGTGATTGCACACGGTCGTGTCACCTTGGCCGAGGGGAAATAATGGTAGGTTGTGTGAACCCACACGGCTGTGACACGGGTCGTGTGGAGGTCACCCCTTGCTCCGTAAGAGAGGTTGATCTCCCCCTTGTAATCATCCTTGGCCTACCATTTTATCCCTTTACTTGAGGAGGAGTCTTTGACACACAAATTACTATCAAACTGTAAATTTAACATAACAACCCTTACTAGTGGTTCAGGTAAAGCAGAAATAAGGAAATACATTAGTTCCAAAGTTTAACATAGCAAATTCCAGGATCTTCTTCCACTGTTCCATTGCACACACCCCAAAACACTGCTCCGGCTGCCTCCTCCTACTCAAGCTTTCCTTTACCTTTATCTTCAGTATAAGGAAATGTAAATCTATAAGCGAATGCTTAGTAAGTATCATCTACTCACAAAATGATGCATTTAAGGAGGATATGTTTTCTTTTTAAAACTGCTTGCGGAAAGCACAAAACTTACATTTGACCGTAATTCACGTTAAAATGCATAAATCTGAATTACATACATGGCATGCATTTTTAAATAGGTTAATCATGCAAAACATCAACTCAAACAGTGTTAGTAATATAATGAAAACATGAATGTTGGCATATCAAAGAGGTCACCAATGCTTCACTTTAGAACTCAATTTCTCAACTTAGGAAGCTTACACTAAAACAAACCATGAGGTTTGAAACATTATAGTACATAATTAGTGAAAATAGTAATCAACTTGCTTGGGCCCGGCATTGTACTATTTTGCGCGCATCCTTAATAAGATCCAAGGTAGCTAATCCTGAACCTATCAAGGTACTACTTGGCGGTCTAGGAGCCTAGAGGCGGTCTAGGAGCCCACCCATGGACTTTGTGTCCAGTACATGTCTTTCTAAAGTAAAATACTTTCTTTTAACTATTAATTTCTTGTACTTGCACTTGCTTGGCATTTAACCAAACACCTTATGTGTGTTTAATTCCCCCATACTCATAGGGAATCACCTTAGGCACTTGATTATACTTCTTAGTCCCAAAACTTAATGGGAAGCAAATCAAGATGATCTAAATATGCTCTTAATCCCAAAACTTTTAGAGGGCATCAAACATAGCATGACATGCTTCTTCCTTAACTTTTATAAAGCATATCTCATCATGTATCTCCTAAATCATGCATAAAAGACATTACAAAATGCATCATTAAAGCGACTTATACTACAGGTGAGGGGTACTTACCTCCTTTCGCTAGATCTTACTATTATAAGGTGTAGGGAAGACCAAAATCCTCCGTCGTATGCCTTAATCTCCAAGTCGCCCTTCCTCCCCTTAGATTTCCTCCTTGGAAAGTTTTAAGACTTGGAGCCCTAGGTTTCTTGCTTGGGAAACTTGAAAGGGGAGAAGAGGATTTGGCTAGAGAGGAAAGGAAGAGAAAGATTAGGTTTTGTTCTCATCCAACCCCTTTTATACTAAGTGGAAATTGGAGCATCTCTTCCCATATAATCTACATATAATGCATTGTTTCATATTGCTCATGTGATGCTCTACCACCACCCTAATGGCAACTTAAAATTATCTCAACTAAGAGGTCTCGGGTTCAAATCCTAGCTTGGGTCATTTATGAATATATTTTTATTTCTTTTCTCTTCTTTTATTTCTTTTTGTCCTTTTTGAATAAAGGAAATTTATGGGTGTTACAGAAAACCCCTCAGGTTTCTCCATATAGATTTCTTCTTCTAAATCTCCATTTAGAAATGTTGTCTTTACATCCATCTGATGTATTTAGAGATTCCAAAGAGCGACGATAGCCAACAATACTCTAATGGAAGTTATTCTCAACACGGGAGAATACGTATCAAAGTAATCAAGGCCTTCTCATTGTCGGTATCTTTTGATTACCAATCTATCCTTATACTTACTAATTATGTCATCTGACTTCATTTTCTTAGTGAAGATCTACTTGCAACCTAGTGGTTTACTTCTTGGAGGAAGATCCATAAGTTCCCAAGTGTGATTTTGCAAGATAGATTCTATCTTAGATGCATTTGTCTCTCTCTAGTGAGGTCCATTAGAAGAGCTTACTGGTTCTGAGTAACTTCGGGGCTCACTTTCCAACATGAAAGTGATAAAATCTAATCCATAGGATTTTTCTACCAGAGCTCTTTTACTCCATCTAAGCTCAACCTCGACTGGTTCCTCATCATCTTTTTCGCCTTGTGTTTCATATGCCCATTTTGAGGAGTTAGCATCCTCTCGAATCTTATACGGAAACACATGCTTGAAGAATGAGGTATTTCTCAATTCTATTATTGAGTTATTCTGTATATTTGGTATTTGTGACTCATATACAAAAAACCAATACACACTGTTGTTGTGTGCATATCCAATAAATATGTAATCAACAGTCTTTAGTCTTATTTTAATCCTTTTCAGATTAGGCGCCAACACTTTAGTAAGACACCCCCACATTCGTAAATATTTGTAGGGCGATTGTCTTCCATTCCACAACTCTTAAGAGCTCTTATCTATTTTCTTCTAGGAAATCTTATTTAAAAGATAATTAACTGTTAACACAGCTTCCCTCCACTTGAACTTTGGTAGCCCAAAGCTCAATAGAAGAGTATTTATCATCTCTTTTAGAGTTTGATTCTATCACTCAGCCACTCCATTTTACTAAGGAGTATAAGGAGCTATTGTTTCATGTCTGATCTCATGTTCAGCACACAACTTAGCGAACAGTGATACATATTCACCACCTCGATCATTTCAAATCACCTTAATCTTTTTATTAAGTTGGTTTTCAACCTCATTTTTATAGAGAGCAAATTTCTCTATAGCTTCATCCTTACTTTTGAGAAGTTACACAAAACAGTATTTTGTGTTATCATCTACAAAAGTGATGAAGTATTTGTTCCCACCACATCTTGGAGTACCTTTGAGGTCACACACATCGGTGTGAATTAGCCCGAGTGGTTCCTTACTTCTCTCAACATGTTGAAAGGATGACCTTGTCATTTTGGCTTCAACAAAAATCTCACACTTGTGTTTTGGGTCATGGTGGAATGTTGGTATGCTTTGCATATTTATTAATCTACACAATACATCGTAGTTAAAATGTCCTAGTCTACCATGCCAGAAATAAGGAGACTCAAGCATATAAGTGGAAGAGCTTTCATTTATATTTATTTTAGGCCTAATAGACATTACATTGAACCCATCAGATACATAGTCTCTTCCAATAAACATTCCATTCTTAGACAGTACAACTTTGTCTAACTCAAAGACAATGCAAAAGTCATGCTTGTTTAACAGTGACCCGAATACTAGATTCTTCTAAATCTCCGAAATATACAACACATTGTTCAGAGTAAGGTCCTTGCCCGAGATCATCTTCAGCACCACTTTTCCTTGGCCCATGATGTGTGAGGTCGTTGAGTTTTGCATGAATAGCTTGTCTCCATTGACTTCTTCAAAGTTATGGAGCAACTCCTTATTGCAACAGACATGTTTGGTGGCTCCAATATTAATCCACCATTGCCGCAGGTTTGAACTTACCAGGTTCAATTCAAAGACCACAACACAGAGGTCATCCATTCCTAGTCCTTCATTCAGAATGACCTCCTGCTTCTTGTTCAGCTTTCTGCACTCCGAAGCTTTATGACCGACTCAATCATAGTTGAAGCACTTCCCAGAGAACTTCTTCTTGTTGATGCCTCCTCTGGGTCGCATTTTGGAAGATTTGGGGTTCTTCCATTTTGAGCTTTGAAAGTGTTCGACCACATTGACTTTCACAGTAGCTTGAGAGAATAGTTTTCTCTCTGAACTCTTATTGTCTTCTTTGATGCAAAGTCTAACATTGAGTTCCTTCATATTCATCTCCTTCCACGTGTGCTTCAAGTAGTTCTTGAAGTCCTTCTAGCCAGGGGGCAGCTTCTCAATGATAGCAGCCACCTGGAAGGTTTCACTTAGAATCATTCCTTCTGACACTACAAGAAAAAAGCTAATAGACAACGCTTTTAAAACGTTGTCTTTGTGCCTGAAAAAGCGTTGTTAAAGGCACTGTTGTTAAAAGTCTGCTCAACGACAACGCTTTTAAAGCGTTGTCGTTTGTAGCGATGACAACGCTTTTGCAACGCTTTAAAAGCGTTGTTGGTTTATGCAAAGACAACACTTTTTGCAACGCTTTAAAAGCATTGTCGTTTTAAAGAAAAAAATAAAAAAAATATTTTAAAATCATTATTTTTATATTTACGAAACTATTATTTTTCTTTTACCATGTCTAGATTCGAATTTTACATATAATCAACTCAGCTAATGATTTCAATCTCATACCAAAATAATAGAATTCTCACATTGAAGTAATATTAGTATTTAATTACATGAAAAACTAGTAAATATCAAAATTAACACTAATTCTGTTTCAAAGTAGATAGTGATATTCACAAATAAAACAAAAGAGCACAAAATAACTAGCCGACCTCGAAGCCGACAATCTGTTTACTTCTACTAGCTACACTCAAAAATTATTATCGGCTTAAGAACGGGACAAAACAGTACAGTAATTACTACCACAATACTGAAGAAGTAGCTTGTCTTTCTCAATCTATTACAGGAATAAGCAATTGGATTTTGTCTAGGATCTTTGTGAGCTTTGAACAGATTGAACAGTTGGCCTGAAATATAAACAAAAAATTACAGTCAATAGTTTGAACCAAAAAATTACTTCTACTAGTTATTTTCTATAAATGCACCAAAACTCATTACTCAGAAATGAAATGCTTGCAGAAAGAAAGAAAGAAAGAAAGAAAGAAAGCTTGCATAAATGCAACGTTTCTTCAAACTGCAGAAAGAAAGCTTGCAGAAATGAAACGCTTTCTTCTCTGTAAACGCTTTCTTTGAAAAAGCACTGTTGTTGCAGAAATGCAACGTTTCTTCAAACTGTAGAAATAAAGCTTGCAGAAAGAAAGCTTGGCTTGCAGAAAGGCAACATTTCTTCAAACTGCATTCTAAAATGCATGCAGTTTCTAATATGCATTCTAAAATGCATGCAGTTTCTAAACTGCATTCTTCAAACTGTGCAATTTCTAATATGCAGAGAAAGCTTGCAATTTCTCCATTCTAAAATGCATATAGTATTTCTCCATTCTAAAATACATACAGTATTTGCAGAAATAAAGCTAAAATAAAACGTTTAGAATATGAGCAATTTCTCATCAATTACTGAATCCTAACGCTCCTTAGTGTACTGATCTCGACTGTCCTGTATCCACCTACAAAAGTAGCAATAATATGTTTCAAGTCCATACATGAGCATTACTGATGGCTCTCAAAAGAAACAAAACAATCATTGGAGACGAATAAATGAATACTCACATTAACCAATATTATACAAGGTTAACAAATCAACATACCAATGACCTTATAGGAATTGTCCTATTCTAGAAACAGCTCAAAAGCCACATTCAAAATAGAAATGCCAAAAAGGTGAACAGCCCATATAAGAAACTTCCGAACATAAATGGAGGCACTCAGAGAATACCCACTGGTATTGATCAACATTAGAGTTGTGAAGGTTACAACATTGTTATGGCGACTTCATAGCAAACAATAAAAAGTTGCATAAAGAACCAAACACCAAATTTTACCATCAAACATTAGTAAAAGTTTTAGACATTTCAAATCAAAATAAACGAGTTCAAAATGTGAAACTTTGCTAGAGAATCAACTATAATATGATAAACTGTGGTTTGTAGTACTCAGTATAACATCCATTTCTCAGTTTTTGTCTTATGTTGCATCTGTGTTTTTTATTTCATATTTACATGAAGTATATATCTTGTAATACAAGCAAATATCCTGAAGTTCAATAATACAGATCTATAGTAAGCTTCTACGCCTACAACCAATGAAGTTCTATAAGAACTTCTTATGAGACATCAGTTGAGGTTTGTGTTGTTTACATTCCTTTCTAATTTTAATAGAGAATGATCATGGCCAGCATGCGAGTGAACAACTTCAAGGAAATTCAACAGCGTTATACTTTAACAAGGGCCTTGACTAGATTGAATAACTTACTTAAAAGAAGTAATGTCTACTTGAACATTGCTTTCTTCCATTAAAACCTCCTTAGCTTTTTCGCAAAGCACCCTAACCTGAAATTTTATTTAAAAACTTATAAATATAGTTATTAACTCACAATGATAAACTGCAAGAAATTCCAAATATTATTTTCATAGGGAAAAAAGAACACTAAACAAACATTGGATTGCAAAAGCTAATGTCTTAACAATGTGAACTCATTGTGAACTTTTAGCAATTAGCAAGACACAAGAAGGGAATAGAAGCATTTACCTCTATTCCTTGTTAATAGAGCAAACAGTTAATGCATGTAACTAGAGGAGTCCTCCTATAACTTGAGTAATATTTCGTAAATTCCCAGAGGCTTATGAAAAGATACAATAGAAACCTCTACGAATATTTTTTCTATATAACTTACAAGAAAAATCAACTCAATCAAAAATTGAATTTCGAATGACATGCTAATTAGATAAACTATTTCCCATCATCTCTAACAAATTAAAGCATTTATAATTATATCAAGGAGAAATAATTAAGTCACATCGGATAAATAAATCATCAGATTATTCATTAACAAGCGACACTAACCCACCCCATAGTCCAACAAAGAAAATCATTATAGTCCAGGAATGAAATATGGATTGGCCAGTTCTACATTAGTAGTTTCAAGTCTGGGAAGAGCTCAAATTTCTCTACAAACTCCATTGTGTAAAGCATGAATCATAGGATATGTGGAACAATCTAGGGAACCAGATCAAAGACCTGCAACCGAACTAATTCGTTACGAAGAAAGATCGACTAAAGATTAAAATAGATCTAACGCCAATATCTACCATTTTACATATATAGATCCCAGTAATCACTAGTAACAAACATCTCAGCCAAACCACACGCCATAACAACATCGTAGATCTGTAAATTGCTAAACACCCACTCAACCTCAGATCTGTAAAGAATACACATGAATCCAGAAAACCCCCAAAACAAACATCCTGACTAGAGAAGGAATAAATCGAAGGAGCGATCGGACAAAAATAAGAGAGTGAAAGGGCGAGATGTAACCTCCTGTTCGGCGAGCGGCTTGCACTGCATGAGCTACGCGATCTGCTCATCCAGGTTGCCATGGGTGTCTGAGCCCGGCACTGGACTCACACTCATCTTGCCCTCCTTATACCAGTCACCGCCTCAACGTCGGGGGAGAAGGAGGCGAAGAGATGGGTCGATCTGTTGTGGTCGATCGCCTCAGCACCAGGATCTGCCACTTGACGAAGGTGTGGTCATGACGGAGAGGAGTTCGGAGGAGTGGTTCGCGGAGAGGGGTTCGCCCGAGAGGGGTTTTCCGGAGAGGAGTTGGATGGAGAAGGCCGCGTGAGATGAGGAATTGTTTTGGGATCAAAAACGATCGGAAGATAGGAGTTGGGAGAAGGGTTCAGGTTTTCTACTCCTTACTTAAATCCAACGGTTTGTATTAATCAAGATTTAGATGAGAACTTAACAATAGACAACACTTTTTAAAAAACATTGTCGTAGACACTAAAAAAAGGTCTAATAAGCAACGCTTTTTACGAAGCATTGTCTTTGACCCGTAAAAATCACTAATAGACAACAGTTTTTAGAAAAGTGTTGTCTATTAATAAGAAAATAATGAAATAGACAACGCTTTTCACTAAAAGCGTTGTTAAAAAAAATAGACAACGCTTTTTATAAAAAGCATTGTCGTTTAAGTGTTGTAGAATGCCAATTTTCTTGTAGCATAAATGGATTTCGTGCAAGATCACTTGAAGCTCCCGGACTTGGTTGATCACCATCTTGGATTCAACCATCTTGTAGTCCAGGAATCGACCCACGATGAACTTCTTGGCCCCTGCATCCTCCATCTTATACTTCTTATCCAAGGACTCCGACATCTCCTTAGCTATTCTCTTCATGTTATACACTACATATAGCAAGTCAACAAGGCAGTTGAGGATGTAGTTTCAGCAAAGGAAGTCAGAATGAGTTCATGCCTCCACTGTAGTGATGGTTTATGCATTAGCATCCTCAGCATGCTTGGAAGGGTCCTCGGTCAAGAACTGAGCCAGATTGAGCGTGGTCAAGTAGAAGAGCATCTTCTACTTCCACCTCTTGAAGTTTAGTCCACTAAATTTTGTTTTCCCCATGATTGATTAGCATAATTCTAATCAGGGCGGAGGGGCCTTCATGTGTTGAGTCTGTTGCACTTCAATACTTTATTCTATTGCCATCTCAATAGAATCAAATTTGTTTCAAGATTGTTGGACAAACAATCTATTGCCGGAAATATTGATGAAATAGCTGAATTTAAATATATCAAATTAAATTCAACTTATCTGTCGAGATGACCTAAGCAGATAATATCAAACTGCCATCAAGAGCTAATTTCTACTAGGTACTAAGCGCAGACTGGTCGGGCAGACCGAGAGGCCGAGCAGGTAGATCAGCTGAGCGGGTAGTATAGCCGATGTCGTTGTGTAGTAGATCAGGCAAAGCGATCAAACGAGCAACGGATGGATGGGCATATAGAGAAGTCGAGCGACTGAGCGAGCAACCGAGTGAGCGAGCAGTCAGTTTGGCAAAGAGGTCGAGCGACCGACCGAGTGAATGAGCGACATGTCAAGCAGAGAGGATGAGCGGGAGACCGAGTGAGCAAGCAGCCGGTCAAGCAGAGAGGCCGAATGGGTGACCGAGTGAGCGAGTAATTAGTTGAGCAAAGAGGTTGAGCGAGCAACCAAGTGAGTGAGCGGTCGGTCTGTAACACCCCACCTCCTCAGTACTAGTCTGTGAGGGTGGAGCACTACTGGACTACTAACTATGCTTAACTAATGTTGCTCACATGAAATTATCTATGCTTAAAACTCTCAAAACTCAAAGCATACAATATGTAACAGTGGAAAACATACTACTCAAGCATACGTTCACAACTAAAACTATACATAAATCTGAACATGCTAGAAACTATATATATGAATCTACACAAGCATGCAACAATGATACAACTAAGATAATAAACCAATGTGCATAGCAATTAAAGGAAAGAGTTCTAAACATAAAATTGTTAGTTAGAGCCCTAGAGCCAATCATTTGATGATTGTATGGACTCATTGTATCAAATTCTTGTATATTAATAAAGGCATTTAGTTTGGTTATTATACTTACTTATATTGGTGCCAAATAAACTAAGTATAATAGCGTCCTTGAGTAGAAGGTTCTCACCTATATCAATCGGTTAGTTGAACCGATAGTGAGATGATATAGGGAACACTACTCTAAATCATTCCTAGTCGAGTATTAACATTCAGGGACAATGTTAATGCAATAAGACTAGCATGTAGGTCAACTCGATGACTTGATCTCACAAGTCATGGATATGGAGAATCAAGTTGGCACATGGGTATGCATTGGAGAATGTATACTGAATGACCCGCCATGAGAAAGTATCATGGATCGTTATATGAGTGTCATATACTTTCTCATGTGGCTATTAGTATGACTATTAGTCCTTGGACCTGAAGTCACCATGGATCCCTACATAAGGAGTTATGTACTTTGGTTTCGTCAAACGTGACCCGTAACTGGGTGGACTATAAAGGCGATTACCGGGTATGCAACAAATTATGCAGAGGGATGTGAGTGATGTAGATGGGATCTATCCCTCCCATATGACGGGAGCGACATCAATATTATTGATAGAGTGAGACCACTAAGTGCATGGCCATGCCCAAATGAGTCAACATGAGATGTTGAGCTCATTTGATCGAGTGAGTCTACTTGGAGTTCAAGATTTAGATTGATTAGAGGATAACACGGTCTATGCCTCACATTGATCAATCTAGATGTCTAGGATAGAAGGACAATGTCACATATTGTGAGGAGTCACAATTAGTAGTCACAAGGTGATGTTGGATCTCAACATTCTTGTAACTTGGGTAGTAATGATGTGTTGCTAGATACCGCTCATTACTTATGTTTCTAAATGAGTTTAGGGGCATTGCCAACGTTACAAGAACCTATTGGGTAACACACAAAGAACATGTGGATGGAGATTAGGTTCATATGATGAACCAATTGGATTGGGTTCATTTGATGCACCAAAGATTGGATTCAAATTAGACTTATTGAGTTAGACTCAATTAGATTCAATTGTTGAATGAGTCTAATTTAAATTTGATTCATTGAGTCAATTTATATTAATGAATTGAGATTCATTAAATTGAAATTGACTTGAATCAAATGTTGGATTTAACTCAACAAGGAAGAAATTGGTCAATTTTGACTTGACCAAATGGAAGTTGAAACATCAAGTTTGACTTGATGCATTGCCACATCATGTAAGTTGACTCATCCTACATGGCATGACACATCCTTGTCACATCATCACCACCTCATAATGGTGTGCCACCTCATAATGGTGTGCCACCTCATGGAGGTTACACACCCATTCCTTTTAATGTGGCCGGCCACATTAAATGAGGGGGTTACATTTGTGTGGCCGGCCACACACTTGATGATGTGTGAATGCAATTGATTTGCATTCATTCTAGTTTCTTCTTCCTTGGATGCTTCTTCCTCCTCTCCATCTTGCTGTTGCCGTGGGGTTTTAGAAGGTGAGAAGGTGTTGAGTTTCATCCAAGAAAAGATAAGAGAGTGTGAAGGACACAAGAAGAGGATACTACTAGTTGAGTATGTGAGAGTCTTCTTGTTTTTCTCTCTTTTCTCCCTTTTCAAATTCTATCCGAGAGCTCTAGAAAGTGCTAGCACACTTGGGGCTCTCTTCTCCATCCTTGATTGCTAGAGAGCACTCCTTGTTCGTGTGGATATCACTAGAGAAGTATCTACCTTGATACTTTGGAGATCCGACACGTACCTTGGACGAGCGGAAATTTTGCGAGGGCACGCTTCAAAGGTAAAAGCTCTCAACACATAGATCTAGGAGTAGATCTAAAGTTTTGAAACTCGTACTTGTATTTCATTCGGTTTTTCCTTGCACGAATCTACGGCTTTGGGTGATTCGGGGTTTCAGCGACGCGAAAAGCGATTTTCGCGGCCCGAAAAAACCAACAAAAATATCCAATCCAAATCGAACAACATGAAAGAATGGTTCCAATATTCTGAATACAAAGTCTTAATGAATTATTAAACTAAATTCCAAGGCTTCCATAGTCCAAACATCACACATCCATCCGCACCTCCTTGTCGCCTTCCTTCGCTATAGCTTTTCCTTTCCTTTATCTGCAGTAAGAGGAAATGCAACTATAAGAAAAATTACTTAGTAAGCGCTATCTAACTCACAAAACTCGAATATGCATGTGAATATACTGAAATGCTAAACATATAAAGCTGCTCATCTAACAGCAAACATCAGCAAGAAAATTCTAAATAACATGCTAGCATAAAAGAAACTAAACTTACTGAATTTTAAACTTATGTGAAGCATATTTCACTTGTTTAAAACCTTATACTTTTATACTTTAAAATAATAATCTTTTCTTTCTTGGGCCCAGGCGTAGTACCATTGCGCGCTCCCTAGTAAAACTGAGGTAGCGAGTCACTAGTTCTACAAGAGTAAAGACCTTGGTCTTCCCAGGGCCAAGACCTCGGAATTGGTCACCTGCATTTGTTTAACGACAACCTCGGAAGTCGGGTACTAGCCATTTCAAGTAAAATACTTGTTCTTATTAATAACTCTAATAAGGAGAATGCCTCGGCAATTAAGAAACAAACTTAAACAAATCATTTGTATTCATTGCATATATCTATAAATTTAAAACTAAAATGCTTGATTAACATCATAGAATGCAGTGCTCGGATGAAAGATCAAAAAACTGCAACGCTCGTACAAAATCTAACTGAAATGCTTAAATGAATCAGTGAAAAATTTACACTACACATTAAAACAAATGACCAAAAGACTAACAATATGGTTAACACACAAGCCATCTCTACTAATAAATTCCACGGATAGAAAACAAAGCTGCATAGTGATCTCAAAAGGAAACTGCCCGTGCCCCTTTCATAGCACCAACCGGAACCAAACAAATCGGAATTGAATACTTTAACAACTGAAATTGAATCCTTAACAAACTGAAATTGAAACCTGCTGGAGTTTTAAAACCCATATAAAACTTATTTTCATTCCAAATGCTTAGCATGAACAAAACTAGAATCCACTGAAGATAAAGATCCATGTAACTTGTTCATAGCTATACTTTTATAGAGCAACATAATCCCTTAAGCTAACTACAACAGAAATGACAGGAGAAACCAAAAACCCGGAATTTCTCATAGAGCAACAAAATTCAAAACTGTAAAACTCTACACGAACAGAGCATGCTCATCAAGGTCACAATAGAAAAATCTAACTTAAAAGCTGCAGTACTAATTTCAAAGTTTGAAGGAATCAACCCACATGCTTAACCTCTACCGTTCATCCTCTTTCTTTCTTTGGGGTTCACGGCAGCAAGCACAAAATTATCCATCTTTTCAACATGCTTCGAAATCAAAAAAAAAACGAAACTAGGTCCAAAAACTACTCCTATTGCAGGTGAGTAACGCTTACCTTGCTTCTTGGACTCACAAACGAACAAGAGGGGCTTCTAGGGTTTCGGATAGCTCGAACTTCGGCACTTCCTCGTGCCCATGAACACTCCTCGATGAAAGGATCGTGAGGAGGTGAATAACTCTCGGATTTAGCCCCTCACCGGCCGTCGGAGACGAAGCCCTAATCCCAGCTTCGTTTTCACCCGAGCATAGACGCCGCACGCGAGAGAGAAGAGAGGAAGGAATAGGTTACGGTAATAACCCCTAAGTTCCCTCTTTACTCCCTTTATAATACCTAATTATTTCTGTTATTAACTACTACTTAAATTATTTTCGCTCTTTCCTTAATCAACACGGCCCTGATGGGTTCTTGGTTATCACGCTTCGCTTAAGATTCGGGTCGGGTCGGAGGTCACGGGTTCGAACCTCGGCCGAACTTATTTATTTTTTTGAAACTTCTTCCTTTAGGTAAAAATACCAAAAGAACTCCAAAAATTTCATAAAAATACTCTAAAAATCTCAAGAATATTTCTAAAGCATTTATAAATATTTTTAATTACTATTAAAACTCGTAATGAGGAAATTTGGATTGTTACAATTCCCCATACCTTATAAAAAGTTCATCCTCGAACTTAGAATAACTCTGAATATCTCTGTCTCATGCTGTCCTCACGCTCCCAAATAACTTCCTCATGCTTCTGATTCTGCCAGATGACCTTCACTAGTGGTACCTCTTTGTTCCTTAGCCTCTTAACTTCTCTGTCCACTATCTGTGTAGGTCTACTCTCATAGCTCAGATCCTCCTGGATCTGCACTGACTGAGGCTGAATTACTTGGCTAGGGTCATGGAGACACTTCTTTAGCATGGAGACATGAAATACATTATGTATTGTCGACATGTCCTGTGGTAAGTCCAGCTTGTAAGTTACTTTCCCAATCCTTTCTGTGATCAGGTAGGGTCCTACGTAGTGGGGACTTAACTCGCCCTTCTTGCTAAATCTCATCACTCCCTTCATTGGAGCAATTTTGAGAAAGACTGAATCCCCTACTTGAAATTCAAGTGGCCTACAGCGTGTGTCAGCATAACTTTTCTGTCTGCTCTGGGCAGTCTCAATTCTCTGTCTGATCTTCTGAATAGCCTGAGTGGTTTCTTCTATCATCTCAGTCTACCTGCCCAATTATGATTCCATCTCTTTCCATTCTCCAGCCTCCAACCAGCATATAGGTGATCTACACTTTCGACCATACAGTGCCTCGTAAGGTGCCATCTTGATAGTGGCCTGGTAGCTATTGTTGTAGGCAAATTCATCTAAATATAGATACTTGCACCAATTGCCCTTAAAATCTAATGCACAAACCGGAAGCATGTCATCTAAAATCAGATTTACTCACTCAGTCTGTCCATCAGTCTGGGGATGGAAGGCTGTACTGAACTTGAGTATGGTGCCTAATGCATTTTGAATGCACTCCCAAAAATGGGAGGTGAAGCGCCCATCCCTGTCAGAAACGATAGACTTCGGGACTCCATGAAGTCTGATCACTTCCTTAACATATAGCTGTGCCAACTGCTCTATAGAGTGGGACACCTTGATGGCTAGAAAATGGGTAGACTTGGTAAATCTATCCACTATCACCCATATCGCATCATATCCATTAGTAGTTCTTGGAAGACCTGTTATGAAGTCCATGGATATTTCTTCTCACTTCCACTCTGGTATTGGGAGAGGCTGTAGAACTCCTCCTGGTCTCTGGTGCTCTTCTTTGACTCTCTGGCATGTCAGGCAGGTACTGACATACTGTGCAACATCTCTTTTGAGTCCAGCCCACCAGAATCTTTATTTCAAATCTTGATACATCATGGTGGAACCAAGATGCATGGAGTATGGTGTGCTATGAGCTTCTTCCAGAATCTTCCTTCTTAATTCCTCATCATTGGGGACACAAAGATGACTCCCCTGATAAAGGATTCCACTGTCTGATACTCGAAACTCTGAATTTTCTTCTTTTTATATCCCTTGCTTGATCTTCTGGATATCTGGATCTTCACTTTGCTTTCTCTGTATATCCTCAAGCAGGGTTGACTTTAAGGTCAATGCAGAGAGTTGCCCATAAATAATTTCAACTCCAAAGTCTGACAATTCCCTCTACAGTGGGCGTGCTAATGATGACAAGTGCATCAGAGTTGCACTGGACTTCGACTTAGTGCATCCGCCACTTTGTTAGCTTTACCTGGGTGGTAAAGGATTTCACCGTCATAATCTTTAACCAACTCTAGCCACCAGCGCTGTCTCATGTTTAAGTCTTTCTGAGTAAAGAAATACTTCAAGCTCTGATGGTCGGTAAAGATTCTGCACTGGACTCCATACAAATAATGTCGCCAAAGTTTTTGTGCAAAGACCACAGCTGTCAGCTCAAGATCATGAGTGGGGTAGTTCTTCTCATAGTCTTTGAGTTGTCTGGAAGCATAAGCTATAACCTTCCCTTCTTGCATGAGAACAGCTCCGAGGCCCATCTGGGAAGCATCACTGTATATGTCAAAACTCTTGTCACTCTTGGAACAGTCAGGATAGGAGCACTGGTCAATCTCTTCTTCAATGCTTGGAAACTTTGCTCACATTTGTCTGACCATTCAAACTTCTTGTTCTTCCTAGTTAGGGTTGTTAGTGGAGAGGCTATCCTTGAAAAGTCCTCCACGAATTTTCTGTAATATCCAGCTAAACCTAGGAAGCTTTTGATCTCCCTGGCGTTCTTGGGTCTACTCCAGTTGTTGACCGCTTCTATTTTGGCTGGATCCTCCTTAATACCTTCTTTAGAAATGATGTGACCTAGAAATGTCACCTGCTCTAACCAGAACTCGCACCTTGAGAATTTAGCATAAAGCTGCTTTTGCTTAAGGGTCTACAGTACTATTCTCAAGTGCGTGTCATGCTCCTCTAGGGTTCTTGAATATATCAGAATGTCGTCGATGAACACAATGACAAACTTGTCAAGGTATTCTCTGAACACTATGTTTATTAAGTCCATGAAGACAACAGGTGCATTAGTCACGCCAAAAGGCATGACTACAAACTCGTAGTGTTCATATCTGGTCTTGAAAGCTGTTCTGGGTATATCACTTTCTTTCACTTTCAACTGATGGTACCCTGAGCGCAGGTCTATCTTAGAGAACACCGTTGCCCCCTTTAACTGATCAAATAGATCATCTATTCTGGGAAGAGGGTACTTGTTCTTAATTGTCACTTTTTTCAGCGCTCTATAATCTATGCACATCCGCAAAGATCCATCTTTCTTCAAGACGAACAACACTGGAGCTCCCTATGGTGAATGACTAGGGCGAATGAAACCTTTGTCAAGCAGCTCCTGAAGTTGTTCTTGTAGCACTTTCAGCTCTGCTGGAGACATTCGGTACGGAGCTTTTGAAATTGGACTGGTACCAGGAACCAACTCAATTTCAAACTCAACTTCTCTGTTGGGAGGTAGTCCAGGTAGCTCTTCTGGAAGTACCTCTGGATACTCAAAGACTACCCGAACATCTTCCTGCTTGTGGCCTTCTTGTTCTTTTGTATTCACAATGTACACAAGAAAACCAGTACACCCTTTAGCTAACATCTGATGGGCTGCTAGGGAAGAGAGGAATTTCTAAGTCTTCCTCTTCGACACTCCCGTAAACTCAAAGGATGGTTCACCTTCTGGGCTGAAAACCACTTTCCTTCTGCGGCAGACCACCGAAGCGCTGTACTTACTGAGGAAATCCATACCCAGAATAACGTCGAAATCCTGCATCGCAAGGACTACTAAATTAACATATAGCTCTCGGTCTGAAATTCTGACTGGTACAGCCTGAAGCCACTGGTTGGACACCATGACCTCCCCAGAAGGTAGGGTCGTTAAAAATTTAGAGTTCATGCTCTCTGTAGGCATCTGAAATTCTTTGGCAAAGAGTACTGATATAAATGAATGGGTCTCCCCAGTATCAAATAGTGTAGTAACTAAATGCTGAAAAATAACTACTTGACCTATTACGACCGTAGAGGCACTAGCAGCCTCCTCTTTGGTGAGGGAGAATACTCTGGCACTGGATGAAACTGGTGGAGCTTCCAATCTTCCTTGACTGAGCTGAGGTCCGTCCAGAGTCGCAGGCATGTAGTGTCACTGAGGCATGTTCCCGTATTGTGCTTCTTGTTGCTGAGATGCTTTGAGCTTGTTAGGGCATGCCTTAGCCAGATGTCCTTCTTGACCACACGAATAACATCCAGTCATACCCAAAAGACAGGCTCCTGGATGTACTCTCCCACATTTAGGGCAGGGAGGGAACTTGGCCTGCTTGTCTACTGGACCTCCCTTCTGGCTGCCTCCTGTATTACATTGTTTCCTTTTGTTATCTTTGCCCTTCCAGTTCTTCTTACTTGCCTGGGGCTTCTGACTCCCTACTGTCTTGTCCTCTATCTTGACTGGCTTTAATTGAATTTGTTGTGCCTTGATACTGTTCAGATAATGTTCAGCGACTAATGCCCTGCTGATCAGCTCTTCACCAGTCTGTGGCCGGTGAGTTCCACTACTCACATTAAGTGTTATTTCTGGCCTTTCAAAGTAAAATATCTTAATTACTTCTTCTTTAAATGCCTTAGCATTTTAACAAACACCTTGTGTGCCAAAATCCCTAAATTCTTGACTTTGGGATCTACTTAAGGCCTTGGCCTTTTTCTTTCTTTTCTTTATCTTTCTTATACTTTTCTTAAACTCAAAATACTGATAGGGTATTTTTTTTTCCATATGTATCTATAAGTGAAACTAACTAGGTAACACATAATCATGCATAGAACACAAAAAGAATCTGCACATACATTATTTCTACGACGAGAAATCAACGGAAAACACCTCTTACTACAGGTGAGTTGTACTTCTAAACATTTCTCTATACTGCACATAAATAATAAGGAAAGGCATACAAATGAAAGAATTTTAAATACTTTCTTGCTTGAAGACGGCAAGGCTGGTGCTGATGTGTGATGCTGGAGAATAGGAACGGCTCTGATACCAACTTGTAACACCCCACCCTCCTCACTACTAGTCTGTGAGGGTGGAACGCTACTGGACTACTAACTATACTTAACTAATGTTGCTCACATGAAATTATCTATGCTTAAAACTCTCAAAACTCAAAGCATACAATATGTAACAGTTGAAAACATACTACTCAAGCATACGTTCACAACTAAAACAATACATAAATCTTAACATGCTAGAAACTATATATATGAATCTACACAAGTATGCAACAATGATATAACTCAGATAATAAACCAATGTGCATAGCAATTAAAGGAAAGAGTTCTAAACATAAAATATCCAATGCAAATCGAACAACATGAAAGGATGGTTCCAATATTCTGAATACAAAGTCTTAATGAATTATTAAACTAAATCCCAAGCCTTCCATAGTCCAAACATCACACATCCATCCGCACCTCCTTATCGCCTTCCTTCTCTATAGCTTTACCTTGCCTTTATCTGCAGTAAAAGGAAATGCAACTATAAGCAAAATTGCTTAGTAAGCGCTATCTAACTCACAAAACTCGAATATGCATATGAATATACTGAAATGCTAAACATATAAAGATGCTCATCGAACAGCAAACAACAGCAAGAAAATTCTAAATAACATGCTAGCATAAAAGAAACTAAACTTGCTGAATTTTAAACTTATATGAAGCTTATTTCACTTGTTTAAAATCTTATACTTTTATACTTTAAAATAATAATCTTTTGTTTCTTGGTCCTAGGCGTAGTACCATTGCGCGCTCCCTAGTAAAACTGAGGTAGCGAGCCACCATTTCTACAAGAGTAAAGACCTTGGTCTTCCCAGGGCCAAGACCTCGGAATTGGTCACCTGGATTTGTTTAACGACAACCTCGGAAGTCGGGTACTAGCCTTTTCAAGTAAAATACTTGTTCTTATTAAAAACTCTAATAAGGAGAATGCCTCGGCAATTAAGCAACAAACTTAAACAAATCATTTGTATTCAATGCATATATCTATAAATTCAAAACTAAAATGCTTGATTAACATCATAGAATGCAGTGCTCGGATGAAAGATCAAAAAACTGCAGCGCTCGTACAAAATCTAACTGAAATGCTTAAATGAATCAGTGAAGAATCTACACTGCACATTAAAACAAATGACCAAAAGACTAACAATGTGGTTAACAAACAAGCCATCTCTACTAATAAATTCCACGGACGGAAAACAAAGCTGCACAGTGATCTCAAAAAAAAACAGCCCGTGCCCCTTTCATAGCACCAACCGGAACCAAACAAACTGGAATTGAATACTTTAACAACTGAAATTGAATGCTTAACAAACTGAATTGAAACCTGCTGGAGTTTTAAAACCCATATAAAACTTATTTTCATTCCAAATGCTTAGCACGAACAAAACAAGAATCTGCTGAAGCTAAAGATCCATGTAACTTGTTCATAGCTATACTTTTATAGAGCAACATAATCCCTTAAGCGAACTACAGCAGAAATGACAGGAGAAACCAAAAACTCGGAATTTCTCATAGAGCAACAAAATTCAAAACTATAAAACTCTACACGAACAGAGCATGCTCATCAAGGTCACAATAGAAAAATCTAATTTAAAAGCAGCAGTACTAATTTCAAAGCTTGAAGGAATCAACCCGCATGCTTAACCTCTACCGTTCATCCTCTTTCTTTCTTTGGGGTTCACGGCAGCAAGCACAAAATTATCCATCTTTTCAACATGCTTTGAAATTAAAAAAAAAAAAGAAACTAGGTCCAAAAACTACTCCTACTGCAGGTGAGTAACGCTTACCTTGCTTCTTGGACTCACAACCGAACAAGAGGGGCTTCTAGGGTTTCGGATAGCTCGAACTTTGGCACTTCCTCGTGCCCAAGAACACTCCTCGACGAAAGGATCGTGAGGAGGTGAAGAACTCTCAGATTTAGCCCCTCGTCGGCCGCCGGAGACGAAGCCCTAATCCCGGCTTCATTTTCACCCGAGCAAAGACAGCGCACACGAGAGAGAAGAGAGGAAGGAATTAGGTTACGGTAATAACCCCTAAGTTCCCTCTTTACTCCCTTTATAATACCTAATTATTTCTGTTATTAACTACTACTTAAATTATTTCCGCTCTTTCCTTAATCAACACGGCCCTGATGGGTTCTTGGTTATCACGCTTCACTTAAGATTCGGGTCGGGTCGGAGGTCACGGGTTTGAACCTCGGCTGAACTTATTTATTTTTTTGAAACTTCTTTCTTTTGGTAAAAATACCAAATGAATTCCAAAAATTGCAAAAAATACTCTAAAAATCCCTAAAAGTCACTAGAATATTTCTAAAGCATTTCTAAATATTTTTAACCACTCTTAGAACTCGTAATGGGGAAATTTGGGTTGTTACAATTCCCCATACCTTATAAAAAGTTCATCCTCGAACATAGAATAACTCTGGATATTTCTGTCTTATGCTGTCCTCATGCTCCCAAGTAACTTCCTCGTGCTTCTGATTCTTCCAGATGACCTTCACTAGTGGTACCTCTTTGTTCCTTAGCCTCTTAACTTCTCTGTCCACTATCTGTGTAGGTCTGCTCTCATAGCTCAGATCCTCCTGGATCTGCACTGACTGAGGCTGAATCACTTGGCTAGGGTCGTGGATACACTTCTTTAGCATGGAGACATGAAATACATTATGTATTGTCGACATGTCCGGTGGTAAGTCCAGCTTGTAAGCTACTTTTCCAATCCTTTCTGTGATCAGGTAGGGTCCTACGTAGCGGGGACTTAACTTGCCCTTCTTGCTAAATCTCATCACTCCCTTCATTGGAGCAACTTTGAGAAAGACTGAATCCCCTACTTGAAATTCAAGTGGCCTACAGCGTGTGTCAGTATAACTTTTCTGTCTGCTCTGGGCAGTCTCAATTCTCTGTCTGATCTTCTGAATAGCCTGAGTGGTTTCTTCTATCATCTCAGTCTGCCTGCCCAATTATGATTCCATCTCTTTCCTTTCTCCAGCCTCTAACCAGCATATAGGTGATCTACACTTTCGACCATACAGTGCCTCGTAAGGTGCCATCTTGATAGTGGCCTGGTAGCTATTGTTGTAGGCAAATTCATCTAAATATAGATACTTGCACCAATTGCCCTTAAAATCTAATGCACAAACCGGAAGCATGTCATCTAAAATCGGATTTACTCACTCAGTCTGTCCATCAGTCTGGGGATGGAAGGCTGTACTGAACTTGAGTTTGGTGCCTAATGCATTCTGAACACACTCCCAAAAATGGGAGGTGAAGCGCTCATCCCTGTCAGAAATGATAGACTTCGGGACTCCATGAAGTCTGATTACTTCCTTAACATATTGCTGTGCCAATTGCTCTATAGAGTGGGACACCTTGATGGCTAGAAAATGGGTAGACTTGGTCAATCTATCCACTATCACCCATATCGCATCATATCCATTAGTAGTTCTTGGAAGACCTGTTATGAAGTCCATGGATATTTCTTCCCACTTCCACTCTGGTATTGGGAGAGGATGTAGAACTCCTCCTGGTCTCTGGTGCTCTGCTTTGACTCTCTGGCATGTCAGGCAGGTACTGACATACTTTACAACATCTCTTTTGAGTCCAGACCACCAGAATCTTTATTTCAAATCTTGATACAACATGGTGGAACCAGGATGCATGGAGTATGGTGTGCTATGAGCTTCTTCCAGAATCTTCCTTCTTAATTCCTCATCATTGGGGACACAAAGACGACTCCCCTGATAAAGGATTCCACTATCTGATACTCGAAACTCTGCATTTTCTTATTTTTGTATCCCTTGCTTGATCTTCTGGATATCTGGATCTTCACTTTGCTATCTCTGTATATCCTCAAGCAGGGTTGACTCTAAGATCAATGCAGAGAGTTGCCCATAAATAATTTCACCTCCAAAGTCTGATAATTCCTTCTACAGTGGTCATGCTAATGATGACAAGTGCATCAGAGTTGCACTGGACTTTCGACTTAGTGCATCCGCCACTTTGTTAGCTATACCTGGGTGGTAAAGGATTTCATAGTCATAATCTTTAACCAACTCTAGCCACCTGCGCTGTCTCATGTTTAAGTCTTTCTGAGTAAAGAAATACTTCAAGCTCTAATGGTCAGTGAAGATTCTGCACTAGACTCCATACAAATAATGTCGCCAGAGTTTTAGTGCAAAGACCACAGTTGTCAACTCAAGATCATGAGTGGGGTAGTTCTTCTCATAGTCTTTGAGTTGTCTGGAAGCATAAGCTATAACCTTCCCTTCTTGCATGAGAACAGCTCCGAGGCCCATCTGGGAAGCATCACTGTATATGTCAAAACTCTTGTCACTCTTGGAACAGTCAGGATAGGAGCACTGGTCAATCTCTTCTTCAATGCTTGGAAACTTTGCTCACATTTGTCTGACCATTCAAACTTCTTGTTCTTCCTAGTTAGGGTTTTTAGTGGAGAGGCTATCCTGGAAAAGTCCTCCATGAATTTTCTGTAATATCCAGCTAAACCTAGGAAGCTTTTGATCTCCCTACCGTTCTTGGGTTAACTCCAGTTTTTGACCGCTTCTATTTTGGCTGGATCCACCTGAATACCTTCTTTAGATATGATGTGACCTAGGAATGCCACCTGCTCTAACCAGAACTCGCACTTTGAGAATTTAGCATAAAGCTGCTTTTGCTGAATGGTCTACAGTACTATTCTCAAGTGTGTGTCATGCTCCTCTGGGGTTCTTGAATAGATCAGAATGTCATTGATGAACACGATGACAAACTTGTCAAGGTATTCTCTGAACACTCTGTTCATTAAGTCCATGAAGACTGCAGGTGCATTAGTTACAGCAAAAGGTATGACTACAAACTCATAGTGTCCTTATCTGGTCCTGAAAGTTGTTCTGGGTATATCGCTTTCTTTCACTTTCAACTGATGGTACCCCGAGCACAGGTCTATCTTAGAGAACACCGTTGCCCCCTTTAACTGATCAAATAGATCATCTATTCTGGGAAGAGGTACTTGTTCTTAATTGTCACTTTGTTCAGCGCTCTATAATCTATGCACATCCGCATAGATCCATCTTTCTTCTTGACGAACAATACTGAAGCTCCCCATGGTGAATGACTAGGGCGAATGAAACATTTGTCAAGCAGCTCCTGAAGTTGTTCTTGTAGCTCTTTCAGCTCTGCTGGAGACGTTCGGTACGAAGCTTTTAAAATTGGACCGGTACCAGGAACCAACTCAATTTCAAACTCCACTTCTCTGTTGGGAGGTAGTCCAGGTAGCTCTTCTGGAAGTACCACTGGATACTCACAGACTACCCAAACATCTTCCTGCTTGGGTCCTTCTTGTTCTTCTATATTCACAATGTACGCAAGAAAACTAGTACACCCTTTAGCTAACATCTGAAGGGCTGCTAGGGAAAAGAGGAATTTCTGAGTCTTCCTCTTCGACGCTCCCGTAAACTCAAAGGATGGTTCACCTTCTGGGCCGAAAACCACTTTCCTTTTGCGGCAGTCCACCAAAGCGCTGTACTTACTGAGGAAATACATACCCAGAATAACGTCGAAATCCTGCATTGCAAGGACTACTAAATTAACATATAGCTCTCGATCTGAAATTCTGACTGGTACAGCCCGAAGCCACTGGTTTGACTCCATGACTTCCCCAGAAGGTAGGGTTGTTAAAAATTTAGAGTTCATGCTCTCTGTAGGCATCTGAAATTCTTTGGCAAAGAGTACTGATATAAAGGAATGGGTCGCCCCAGTATCAAATAGTGCAGTAACTAAATGCTGAAAAATAACTACTTCACCTGTTACGACCATAGAGGCACTAGCAACCTCCTCTTTGGTGAGGGAGAATACTCTGGCACTGGCTGAAACTGGTGGAGCTTCCAATCTTCCTTGACTGAGCTGAGGTCCGTCCAGAGTCGCAGGCATGTAGTGTAACTGAGGCTTGTTCCCGTATTGTGCTGCTTGTTGCTGAGATGCTTTGAGCTTGTTAGGGCATGCCTTAGCTAGATGTCCTTCTTGACCACACGAATAACATCCAGTCATACCCAAAAGACAGGCTCCTGGATGTACTCTCCCATATTTATGGCATAGAGGGAACTTGGCCTGCTTGTCTACTGGACCTCCCTTTTGGCTGCCTCCTGTATTCCATCGTTTCCTTTTGTTATCTTTGCCCTTCCAGTTCTGCTTACTTGCTTGGGGCTTCTGACTCCCTGGTGTCTTGTCCTCTATCTTGACTAGCTTGAATTGCATTTGTTGTGCCTTGATGTTGTTCAGATAATGTTCAGCGACTAATGCCCTGCTGACCAGCTCTTCACCAGTCTGTGGCCAGTGAGTTCCACTACTCACATTAAGTGCTATTTCTGGCCTTTCAAAGTAAAATATCTTAATTACTTCTTCTTTAAATGCCTTGGCATTTTAACAAACACCTTGTGTGCCAAAATCCCTAAATTCTTGACTTTGGGATCTACTTAAGGCCTTGGCCTTTTTCTTTCTTTTCTTTATCTTTCTTATACTTTTCTTAAACTCAAAATACTGATAGGGTTTTTTTTCCATATGTATCTATAAGTGAAACTAACTAGGTAACACACAATCATGCATAGAACGCAAAAGGAATCTGCACATACAATATTTCTATGACGAGGAATCAACGGAAAACACCTCTTACTACAGGTGAGCAGTAGTTCTAAACATTTCTCTATACTGCACATAAATAATAAGGAAAGACATACTAATGAAAGAATTTTAAATACTTTCTTACTTGAAGACGGCAAGGCTGGTGCTGATGTGTGATGCTGGAGAATAGGAACGGCTCTAATACCAACTTGTAACACCCCGCCCTCCTCACTACTAGTATGTCAGGGTGGAGCGCTACTGGACTACTAACTATGCTTAACTAATGTTGCTCACATGAAATTATCTATGCTTAAAACTCTCAAAACTTAAAGCATACAATATGTAACAGTGGAAAACATACTACTCAAGCATACGTTCACAACTAAAACTATACATAAATCTGAACATGCTAGAAACTATATATATGAATCTACACAAGCATGCAACCATGATACAACTAAGATAATAAACCAATGTGCATAGCAATTAAAGGAAAGATTTCTAAACATAAAATATCCAATGCAAATCGAACAACATGAAAGGATGGTTCCAATATTATGAATACAAAGTCTTAATGAATTATTAAACTAAATCCCAAGGCTTCCATAGTACAAACATCACACATCCATCCGCACCTCCTTGTCGCCTTCCTTCGCTATAGCTTTTCCTTTCCTTTATCTGCAGTAAGAGGAAATGCAACTATAAGCAAAATTGCTTAGTAAACACTATCTAACTCACAAAACTCGAATATGCATGTGAATATACTGAAATGCTAAACATGTAAAGCTGCTCATCTAATAGCAAACAACAGCAAGAAAATTTTAAATAACATGCTAGCATAAAATAAACAAAACTTGCTGAATTTAAAACTTATGTGAAGCTTATTTCACTTGTTTAAAATCTTATACTTTTATACTTTAAAATAATAATCTTTTCTTTCTTAGGACCAAGCGTAGTACCATTGTGCGCTCCCTAGTAAAACTGAGGTAGCGAGCCACCAGTTCTACTAGAGTAAAGACCTTGGTCTTACTAGGGCCAAGACCTCGGAATTGGTCACCTGGATTTGTTTAACGACAACCTCGGAAGTCGGGTACTAGCCTTTTCAAGTAAAATACTTGTTCTTATTAATAAGGAGAATGCCTTGACAATTAAGCAACAAACTTAAACAAATCATTTGTATTCATTGCATATATCTATAAATTTAAAACTATAATGCTTGATTAATATCATAGAATGCAGTGCTCGGATGAAAGATAAAAAAACTACAGCGCTCGTACAAAATCTAACTGAAATGCTTAAATGAATCAGTGAAGAATCTACACTACACATTAAAACAAATGACCAAAAGACTAACAATATGGTTAACACACAAGCCATCTCTACTAATAAATTCCACGGAGAGAAAACAAAGTTGCACAGTGATCTCAAAAGGAAACTGCCCGTATCCCTTTCATAGCACCAACCGGAACCAAACAAACTGGAATTGAATACTTTAACAACTGAAATTGAATGCTTAACAAACTGAAATTGAAACCTGCTGAAGTTTTAAAACCCATATAAAACTTATTTTCATTCCAAATGCTTAGCATGAACAAAACTAGAATCTACTGAAGCTAAAGATCCATGTAACTTGTTCATAGCTATACTTTTATAGAGCAACATAATCCCTTAAGCTAACTACAGCAGAAATGATAGGAGAAACCAAAAACCCAAAATTTCTCATAGAGCAACAAAATTCAAAACTGTAAAACTCTACATGAACAGAGCATGCTCATCAAGGTCACAACAGAAAAATCTAACTTAAAAGCTGCAGTACTAATTTCAAAGCTTGAAGGAATCAACCCACATGCTTAACCTCTACCGTTCATCCTCTTTCTTTCTTTGGGGTTCACGGCAGCAAGCACAAAATTATCCATCTTTTCAACATGCTTCGAAATCAAAAAAAAAGAAACTAGGCCCGAAAACTACTCCTACTACAGGTGAGTAACGCTTACCTTGCTTCTTGGACTCACAACCGAACAAGAGGGGCTTCTAGGGTTTCGGATAGCTCGAACTTCGGCACTTCCTCGTGCCCACGAACACTCCTCGACGAAAGGATCGTGAGGAGGTGAAGAACTCTCGGATTTAGCCCCTCGTCGGCCGCTGGAGACGAAGCCCTAGTCCCGGCTTCATTTTCGCCCGAGCAAAGACACCGCACGTGAGAGAGAAGAGAGGAAGGAATTAGGTTACGGTAATAACCCCTAAGTTCCCTCTTTACTCCCTTTATAATACCTAATTATTTCTGTAATTAACTACTACTTAAATTATTTCCGCTCTTTCCTTAATCAGCACGGCCCTGATGGGTTCTTGGCTATCACGCTTCACTTAAGATTCGGGTCGGGTCGGAGGTCACAGGTTCAAACCTCGGCCGAACTTATTTATTTTTTTGAAACTTCTTCCTTTTGGTAAAAATACCAAACGAACTCTAAAAATTGCATAAAAATACTCTAAAAATCCCTAAAAATATCTAGAATATTTCTAAAGCATTTCTAAATATTTTTAACCACTATTAGAACTCGTAATGAGGAAATTTGGATTGTTACACGGTCAGGCAGAGAGGTCGAGCAAGCGACCTAGTGAGCGAGTGACTAGTAAGGCAGAGAGGTCGAGCAGGCAACCAAATGAATGAGCTGACGGTCAGGCAGAGAGGCTGACCTGGAAAAGAAGTCCAAGAATAGTGTCGCTCGAGCAACAGTACAAGCTGAGTGTACGAAGAATCTGAGCTGGTGAATGGACCAAGGCTTACGAAGGTCCAGCTTCCTTGAAATAGATTCGTCCACCTCCGGATGTACTTCGAGGTTTACTCGGGTTGTCTATTTCCCATGATAGAATGGTTAACCATGTAGGATCGATGGTGTCGATAGAGGGGGGGGTGAATATCGACTTATCGCTTTTCGCTTCAATTTCATTCGTTCTTTCTAGCAAAGTGTTAGTCACAGTGGAATATAATAAAATCTTATAGGAAAGAATACTCACAGGATTTACTTGGTTCCCAACCCCCCAAGGTTAGTACGTCCAAGGCTTATGTACTCAAGCGTGAGTCCACTAGTGGTCTCCTTTCCAGAAGCTTTCTGAAGGCGGAGAAACCCGTCTTACAATTTATCAAGTACAAGAATAAAAGAATGATAAAGTAAATACAACTTGTAGTAAAAGAAATACAAGCAAAAACTTTGCTGAGCCGATCCAGAAGTCCTAAGCATTGCACACCCTTCCTAGAGATTCCCAGTAGCAAAGCTTCACTTCGTAGCCTTCCTTTTGAGCACATGGAATATGAGTAGCAGAAGAATCGATATGTTGAACATAGAGCCTTCATCTCCTTTTATAGAGTTGGATCAAATCCTTATCTAGATTAACTCTTATCTGGATGAAGTCTCAGATCTAAATGAAGCATATCTAGATGAAAGAATATCTGGATCAAGCCTTATTTGGATCAAGTATTATTTGGATCAACCCTTATCTCTATCCATATCATCTATCTTATCTTCATCCTGATCCAAATCATAAAGATGATCTTTTGCCACATCATCTTCCATGTCAATATTTTTAATAACTCAACAACCTAAACCGAACCCAGTCAGTTTATTTGAACCAATTTGGGTCTGGTTCGACCTGAGTCAAGTCTGGTTCACCCATTTACATTTGTCTATTCTCTATTTTGCTTCTAGCTCTAGGTTCCTGCAAAACAACCATACAAACACAAACAAATAACCTAGCCTATATCTATAAGTCTACCTGACCTACTAGGCTTACCTTTTGCTTGGAGGCCCCTCCTCCAAGTCTACCACCTAAGGGTCAATCTCTTAGGATCAAGCCGCACTCTTGTAAGTCTACCTGACCTACTAGGCTTACATTTTTCTTAGAGGTCCCTCCTATTAGAGTGTATACTAAAAGCCTAGCCTTTTGTAAACATTTTATTTTGAAATAAAGAATCACATTGGTCAAATGTCTACATTTATATGCTAAGTGTAGTTGTTCAATTAATTTATATTATAAATAACATGGTGTGTGGTGTCACACACAGAAGATCATGTTATCAATTCTTTATAAATTATAAACAGTAGCTCACGACTAAGATGGATAGGAACAAACCATTGGAATAGTCGTAGTGTAATTTGGTATTAGTTTATCTTAACTATAAAATTACACTAGTACACTTTGAGTGTATTGAGAAGGACCATTTAAGGTAAGTTCTTTTTATACTGACTGTATAAAAGAACAAGACCTTTGTTATTATGAAAATGTGTGCTCTTAATCCTGATATAATAACAAACACATATATCTAGTATTTATTTTTTTTGACTTATCAATGAGTGAGATTTAGCTCAATAAATCAAGAGGCCCGATAAGTTGGGAAATGATATTATTTATAGTGTGTGTTGTTGATTATAGAAGGAAACTGTGTCATAGTAATCTAGGTTGATGATGTCCCCAAGAGGAGCTAATAAGGATGGTCATGTAAACCATGTAGGTGGACTTAGTCCAACATGACGATAAGGTTGAGTGGTACTACTCTTGGAGCTAGATATTAATTAAGTGAGTTATCAGTAACTCATTTAATTAGTGGGCATTCTATGTCTTAAACATAGGGAGACTGACACACTCATGATAAGAAGGAGACCATATAGTAATATGGGATTGGTGTGGTAGTTCAATAATAACTCTTTAGTGGTATGAGTTATTATTGATGAACTCGAGTTGTGTGTTCGGGGTGAACACGTGAAGCTCAAGATCATCAGAGACCAAAACCAATTCCTCCTCTCGGTCCCTGTTGTAGCCTCTTATTTATATAGTATTATACTCACTCATACCCACCTTCTTACCCACCTTAAGGTGGTCGGTCAAGCCTAGCTTGGAGCCCAAGTTAGGGCTGGCCAAATCAAGGTGAGTTGGTTCCATTGAGTGGCCAACCCTAGCTTGAACCCAAGCTTAGGTGGCCGGCCAAAATAAAATAAATGGGATTTTATTTTTTAAATTTTTTCTTATGTGGAAGCCATGGTTTTAAAAGAGAGTTTAAAATTTAAATCTTTCCTTTTATATCTTTCTGCAAAAGATTAAGAGAAAGGTTTGATATCTTTCCTTATTTGTAGTTAAAAGGAAGATTTTAATTTTTGATAAAATTTCCTTTTTTGTAACCATCTTCATGATTTAAAAGAGAGTTTTAAAATTAAATCTTTTCTATTATAGTTTCTACAAAAGATTAAGAAAAGATTTGATATCTTTCCTTATTTGTAGATTGAGAGGAAGATTTTAATTTTAAAGAAAACTTTCCATTTTAGAAATCATCCACATGTTTTAATAGAGAGATTTTAATTTATAAAAGTTTCCTTTTATGACCAACCATGAAGGGAATTTTCAAAAGAGAAATTTTTATTTAAAAATTTCCGGAAACAAATTAGGAAGTTTTAATTTTGTGTTTAAAACTTTCCATGTTTGGAGGGATTAAGGTGGCCGGCCATTAGAGGTTTAATAAGGAGATTTTAATTAAATTTTCCTTCTTAAGCAATGGCAAGGAATATAAGGAAGTTTTTATTTATAAGACTTTCCTTATTTGCCAAGATCAAGGAATATAAAAGAGAGGGTAGAGGTGGCTCACCTGATAACATATCCTCTACTATTCCTCTCTCTTTTCTTCCTTAGTGTGGCCAGCCCTATTCCTCTTCTCCTTTCTTCTTCTTGTGGCTGAACCACATCATCTCTTGGAGCTCTTGTGGTGGCTGGATTTTGCTTGGAGAAGGAGAGAAAGGAGGCTTTGTTTCTAGCATCCCTTGGAGCTTGGTGATGGTGGTCGAACCTCATCCTTTCTCGGAGTTATTGAGGTGGCCGAATCTTGCTTGGAGAGGAAGGTAGCTTGGGTGGATTCTCATCTCGGTAGATCATCGCCCACATGACGTCCGAGATAAGAAGAGGAATACGACAGAAGATCGTGAGGTCTATAAGCTATAAAAGGTATAACTAGTTATTAGTTTCCGCATCATAACTAGTTCATCTTTTATTTAGATCTTGAAATACCAAACACAAGAGGCTAATGAATCTAGGTAATCGAATTTATGTTTTCGATTTTGTGTTTCTTTTGTTTTTTCAAATTTGTGATTCGATTGTTCTTTTTGGTTAAACCTAAGGTTACTAGAAGGAAATTAAATATTAAATTTCTTTAAAAAGGCTTTGACTAGGCGGTGGTGGATGATCTCATACCCAAGAAGGTCCTGGAAGCCAATTTTAGAAATTAATATTTAATTGAATTTGTAACATGGATGGATTTGGATCAATAATGTTAAGCATCGTGTTGGGACTTTCGGGCTGCAAAAATCATTTTTTGTGTTGCGGAAACCCCGAAGTCTTGCCACCGGATCCGTGCCAAGATTAAAATAAATTTATGTACTTGTTTCTATTCTAAATCTACTCTAGATCTACATGGTAGATATTTTATACCTTTGATGCGAAGCCCTTCGCTTATCCCGCTCGTCCAAGGTTGTCGGATCTCGAGAGTGTCAAGTGAACACTCCTCTATATGTATCCACACGAACAATAGGTGGAGAAAAACACAACTAAGAGTGTGCTAGCACCCTTAGAAGGTCACGGCAATGGAGGAAGAGGGAGAGTAGAGAAGAAGAGAGGAAGGAAGAAGATGGAGTGAATGAGCACACAATTGCATTCACTTGCAATCAAGTGGTCGACCACTTCATGGAGAGGTTATAAACCTCGATGGGATACCAAGAGTCATGGCTCTTGGTCTCCCTCATGAGGTGGCACACACATAAGCCAACCTTGATGATGTGGAACATCATCATTGGCCCACCTTATGCAAACAAACAAATGATGTGGCATTGGTCAAGTCAAACTTGACCTTTCATCTTCCCTCTCAAGTCAAGTCAAACTTGACCTCTTATCTCCCATGGTTGATCAAATCTAACCATTGGTTCAAGTCAATTTGATTTAATGAATCTCAATTCATTGAATTAAATTGACTCAATGAGTCCAAGTCTAAATTAGACTCATTTAACACATGAATCAAATTGAGTCTAACTCAATTAGTTTAATTTGGATTACTCTTAATCCAACTTCGTTCATCACATGAACCTAATCCTCTCGGTTCATCAAATGAACATAATCTCTATCTAATTGCCCTTTGTGTGTGACCCTATAGGTTCTTGTAACGTTGGCAATGCTCCTAAACTCATTTAGAAGCATAAGTAATGAACGGTATCTAGCAACACATCATTACTACCCAAGTTACAAGAATGTTGAGATCCAACATCACCTTTGTGACTACTAATTGTGACTCTCACAATATGTGGCAATGTCCTTCTATCCTTGACATCTAGATTGATCAATTTGAGGCATAGACCGTGTCATCCTCTAATCAATCTAAATCTTGAACTCCAAGTAGACTCACTCTAATCAAATAAGCTCAATATCTCATATTGACTCATTTGGGCATGGCCATGCACTTAGTGGTCTCACTCTATCAAGAATAATGATGTCGCTCCCGTCATATAGGAGGGATAGATCCCATCTACATCACTCACATCCCTCTGCATAATTTGTTACATACCCAGTAATCACCTTTATAATCCACCTAATTACGGGTGACGTTTGACGAAGCCAAAGTATGTAACTCCTTATGTAGGGAACCATGGTGACTTCAGGTCCAAGGACTGATAGTCATACTAATAGTCACATGAGAAAGTATATGACACTCATATAACGATCCATGATACTTTCTCATGACGGGTCATTCAGGATACATTCTCCAATGCATACCCATGTGTCAACTTGATATCTCTATATCCATGACTTGTGAGATCAAGTCATCGAGTTGACTTACATGCTAGTCTCGTCACATTAACATTGTCCCTAAATGTTAATACTTGACTAAGAATGATTAAGAGTAGTGTTCTCTATATCATCTCACTATCGATTCAACCAATCAATTGATATAGGTAAGAACCTTCTACTCAAGGACGCTATTATACTTAGTTATTTCGCACCAATACAAGTAAGTATAATAACCAAAAACAAATGCCTTTATTTATATACAAGAATATGATATAATGAGTCCATACAACAATCATCAAATGATTGGCTCTAGGGCTCTAACTAACAATCTCCCACTAGCACTAGTGCCAATCAGTGTAGGCTCTAAGGCCTAATGACCTAGTATGACCATCATGCTTTCTCTGTGACAAAGCCTTGGGCAAGGGATCTGTGATGTTAGCCTCTGTGGGTACTCTACAAATCTTCACATCTCCTCTCTCGATAATCTCTCGAATGAGATGGAAGCATCGTAGTATGTGTTTGGTCCACTGGTGTGAGCGAGGTTCCTTCGCCTGTGCTATAGCTCCATTGTTGTCACAATAGAGCTCTATCGGGTCAGCAACACTAGGAACCACCCCAAGTTTATGTTGGATCGAGACGCGCTAGAGGGGGGGTGAATAGCGCCCGTGGCTATTTCGTTCGTATCAAGTACGTCGTTCGAGTATAAGCGCAGCGGAAAGAAATAGAAACAAATACAGACAAAGACACGAAAGATTTACTTCGTTCGGAGCCTGTGGCGACTCCTACTCAAAGGCCCGCGATCCTTGATAGCTTTCCGTGGGCAACAACTATAAGTACGAAAAAGAGTTACAGCTTTGAAGTACAAGTAAATAAAGAAAACTAATGGTACCGACGACAAGAACAGAGTCTTGGAGCTTCGGGTCGTCGGAGACTTGTAGCAGCACTTCCGGATGTCTTTTAGAGCAGCACGTTGGAGACAGAAGACTTGAAACTTGTTCTTTTGGTGCTGCTGCTCGAGATCCCTTATAAAGGGTGTTCAAGGCGCCTTGAAGCCCTTCAAGGCGCCTTAAACAGGCCGAGTCACCCACGGAGATCAGCACAGACTTGGTCGAACTTCATCCAGTTCAAGGCGCCTTCAGCCTACCCAAGGCGCCTTCAACCTTCGACCCAAGGCGCCTTGAACTTCATCTAAGGCGCCTCCAACCTTCTGCGCTGGCTTTTCCTAGTTCGCACCCGAGGCGCCTCCAAGCTCCATGGAGGCGCCTCGGAGTTGTAACTTGCTCCTTTGTTCCTGCAAAATGTGTTAGTCCCAAACACATACCCTGCAAAACAAAGTTAGCACAGAAACATAATAGAAGTGATAATGATAGTCTCCGGACTATCCGAGCCTGACTTCAGGTTTCCAACCGGAAACCCTAGGTCGACTCGACGCCTACTGTTCCCTCTACGGGGAACGCGTCCTCACCTACTCCACTCAGGAGATTTACTTGTTGCCAGTGCGATCCTCCAGATCGACTGGACTTTTGCTCAGCATTCGACGCTTCCGGACTTTCTGCTGGACATCCGCTTCCCGGCTAGTCCAGACTTTCACCTGGTTCGCGACACCAGGACTTTCCACCTAGGGTTACCACCCCCTAGGACTTTTGCCTGAAGCCACCGACCTGCCAAGACTTTCCGCATAGGGTTACCACCCCCTATGACCTAGGGTTACCACCCCCTAGGGTTTTTCCCTTTGCCTAACCGCAGCTAGGACTTTTCTCCACCTAGGGTTACCACCCCCTAGGACCTAGGGTTACCACCCCCCAGGGTTTTTCACCTGCCTAACCGCAGTTAGGACTTTTCCTGAAATACTCATTCAACATGTTAGATCACAACACACCTTAACTTTGAATCCTTTGCCATTATCAAAACTCAGGTTCGATCGTTAGATGCTTCCCGTACCAACAGTTTAGTGATGAACTTGCGGATCCAAACTGCCTCCTTTGCTGCCACTGATGCAGCAATATACTCGATCTCTGTTGTAGAATCAGCGACTGTGTCCTGCTTCGAACTCTTCCAGCTCACAGCACCACCATTAATGCAAAACATGAACCCTGACTGCGATTGATAATCATCTTGGTCGATCTGGAAGCTGGCATCACTGTAACCCTTTACATCTAGCTCGTCATTGCCTCCATATATCAAGAAATATTCTTTAGTCCTTTTTAAGTACTTAAGAATATTCTTGACCGTTATCCAGTGACTTTCACCTGGATCTAACTGGTATCTGCTCGTCATGCTCAAAGCATACAAGACATCAGGACAAGTACATAGCATGGCGTACACGATAGATCCTATGGCTGAGGCATAAGGGATCTGATCAATGCGGTCTCTCTCCTCTCTAGAAGAGGGACCTTGAGTCTTCGAAAGACTCATGCCATGTGACATCGGCAGAAATCCCTTCTTGGAGTTTTGCATGGCAAACCGTAGGAGTACCTTGTCAATATATGTACTCTGACTTAGGCCAAGCAACCTCTTAGATCTATCTCTATAGATCTGTATGCCTAGAATGCGGGATGCTTCACTTAAGTCCTTCATTGAGAAACAAGTCCCTAGCCAAGTCTTGATAGACTGCAACAAAGGGATGTCTTTCCCAATGAGTAGTATGTCATCCACATACAATATAAGGAAGACAACTATGTCCCCTACAACCTTCTTGTAGACACAAGGTTCATCTTCATTCTTGATGAAACCAAACTATTTGATTGCATCATCGAATAGAAGATTCCAGCTCCGAGAAGCTTGCTTTAGTCCATAAATGGACCTATGCAGCTTGCATACTCTGCCAGTATGCTGTGGATCTACAAAACTCTCAGGTTGTGTCATGTACACATCCTCGAGTAGGTTTTCATTCAGAAACGCGATTTTGACATCCATCTTCCATATCTCATAGTCATGGTATGCTGCAAAAGCAAGCATGATCCGAATGGACTTAAACATCGCTACTGGAGAAAATGTTTCATCATAGTCAATCCATGAATCTGCTTGAAACCTTTAGCTACCAAGCGACCCTTATAGATAAGTCCATCCATATCAGTCTTTCTCTTAAATACCCACTTGCATCCTATGGGTTTTACGCCCTCAGGTGGATCAACCAAAGTCCATACTTGGTTAGTGTACATGGATTCCATCTCGGATCTCATGGCCTCTAGCCATTTCTCGGAATCTGGTCTCATCACAGCTTCCTGATAAGAGGTGGGCTCATCCTCTATGAGCACAACATCATCATGGTCAGACAAGAGAAATGAGTATCTCTCAGGCTGACGACGTACCCTATTAGACCTACGAAGAGGTATGTCTACTTGAATTGGTTGTTGTTCCTCAACTCCTTGTGGAACAACATCATCCACAACACTTTGTGGTTCCAGTTCAACTTCCATCGAGGCTTCAGCGCTATTGTTCACATCTTGAACTTCTTCAAGATCGAACGTACTCTCACTAGTCTTTCTAGAAACAAAATCCTTTTCTAGAAATACCCCAGTCTTAGCCACAACTACCTTGTATTGACTGGGAATGTAGAAGTAATATCCCTTAGTTTCCTTAGGATATCCGATAAAATAGCACTTGTCGGATTTGGATCCCAGTTTGTCTGAGACTTGACGTCGAACGTAAGCCTCACAACCCCAAATCCTCATAAAAGACACCTGGGCATCTCTCCCAGTCCATATCCTATATGGTGTCTTTATTACAGCCTTGGATGGAATTCGGTTGAGTATAAAGGCTACCGTGTCTAGATCATAGCACCAAAGGAATGTAGGAAGATTTGTGTGACTCATCATAGCTGTATCATATCTAATAGGGTACGATTCCTCCTTTTAGATACACCATTCCACTGTGGTGTTCTAGGAGGAGTGAGTTGGGATAGAATCCCACACTCAGCTAGATAGTCACGAAACTCATGGCTAAGGTATTCCCCATCTCGATCTGATCGAAGTATCTTAATACTCTTGCCAAGCTGATTTTGTACTTAATTCTTGAATTCTTTGAACTTTTCAAAGGATTCAGACTTATGTGTCATCAAGTACACATAACCATATCTACTGAAGTCATCAGTAAATGTAATGAAGTACCTATAACCACCTCTAACAGTGACATTTAAAGGACCACATACATCGCTATGTATAAGACCTAACAAGTCAGTCGCCCTCTCACTGTGTCCACTAAAGGGAGTCTTGGTCATCTTGCCTAGAAGGCATGACTCGCATGTCTCATATGATTCAAAATCAAATGAGTCCAGCAAACCATCTTTATGGAGCTGGGATAAGTGTTTGTCATTTATATGACCTAAGCGACAGTGCTAGAGATAGGTTTGGTTCATGTCATTTGACTTGAACCTCTTGGTACTAATGTTATAGATAGTGTTCTCAAGGTCTAGAATATAGAGTCTGTTTATCAGAGGTGCATTACAATAGAACATTTCATTTAAATAAACTGAACAATATTTGTTCTTTATTATAAATGAAAACCCTTTCTTTGTCCAAACAAGAAACTGATATAATGTTCTTAGTCAAGGCAGGCACATAACAACATTCACCTAATTCTAGTACAAGCCCAGAGGGTAGAGATAGATAGTAAGTTCCTACAGTAACAGCAGCAACCCGTGCTCCATTGCCTACTCGTAGGTCTATCTCGCCTTTCGTCAATGCTCTGCTATTTCTCAGTGCTTGTACATTAGTACAAATGTGAGAAGCACATCCGGTATCTAATACCCACGATGAAGAAATAGAGAGGTTGACTTCTATAACATGTATACCTGAAGTAGAAATCTTATTTCTCATCTTCTTAAGATCTTCCAGGTATCCTGTGCAGTTCCTCTTCCAGTGCCCTGCTTATCCTTGATACAGTTGACGAAGATGTTCAACCATATCATAAGCAGTCATCAACTCATGTTGCTTCTGAAGCTTAGAGTTCATGGTTGCGAGCATAAGACAGGACACATCTAATGCGTCATCTTGATGAATCTTGTAAGCATCACGATCAGCTCGCGTGGCAGTGGCAGGAGGTTCCTCGGGAATGGACTGCTCCAGGATGTACAGTTTTCTTTCCTGAGTGAGAACTATTCTCAGATTTTTGTACCAGTCCAGGAAATTAGCTCCGTTGAGCTTGTCCTTCTTAAGGACGGAACGCAGGGAGAAAGACTTCGTATTTGATGTCATGATTATCTACAACAGAAAATGCGGAAAAATAAATATCATATTCTATTAATCATCTAATTAGCCCTTTAATTAAATGATGCTCCCACTGAATTATAGAATTTTTGTAGAATCAAGTGAGTGATGTGGTCAAACCACACTAACTAGATTCTAACCAACTATCTATAATTCGTGTGGGACAAGATCCACATCATACTACGCCTTGAGTTAGCTTTGGCTAAATCGCCCAAGACTTAGTATGATCGGTAGGTAACTAATTACCAATTATATCTCTATGCAACTCTTGTTTATAGGATCATGATCCGCATTTATATTAAAACTCGAGTTAGCTTTGGCTAATACACCCAAGAGTTAATATAAATGTGATTTTGTCCTATCTTCCAACTATTGGATAAATGCCTACAGTTAAACTTGGTTTAACTAGTTATTCTCAATCTAATTGAGTTCTACTCACCCATGCGTTGATAGGCGGGACTAAGATTGTCCCTCCGTACCCTACCAAGATAATATGTGTTGCTCTACTTTGACAGATTCAACAACAACATGTGATCGAGGTAGTGATAGGTATCACGGCATGGTAGGCATTACGAGTTGTCGCAATTGAGATCTAATCTAATCGACGAGTTGTATCATATACTCGATTTAGATCTAATCTAATCGTTAGGGCGCATCATATACGTGATTTAGATCTAATCTAATCGGCGAGGTGTATCATATACGCGATTGATCGAATCGAATCGTTAAGGCGTTAATTAATTACTTATTCTAGCATGCATCACATATACACACACAAGCAATTAATTAAATGTTTTGTGATTAGTCATGACCCTACTACGATCTTCTCAAGCCAATGAGAAGATCGAATGGTCAACCTAAGGTCAACAGCTTCTCAAGCTCCTTCCTTTGATCACCTTGTGTTGCTCGCGCCCTCCTCGTAACTCCGTCTCTAGTGGGCCTTCCACCGCTCCAATTTTGTACATTACAAAAGGTGAAACTCGAGTTACATTCGAGTCTAAAACTATTTTACAACAGGAAATATAAAATAGAGGAAGGCACGACGCATAGGTCACGAATCAAGTACAACACGCACAAACACAAAATGGCACGCAGGCCATATTATGAATTATAACACAAATTTCCAATCTAATTGGGTCTTTTGGGCCATGACCATCACAAAGTAATACATAATTCTAAATTATGTAATTTCTATAAATTTCTATAATTTTTCTTACAATTTTTATGAGTAATAATTCCCGGCGGTCCCGTTTAGCAATTTTCGGGCGCAATCGCGGAATGAATCCCCTTGCGGGGTCAAGGGCAGCACCCCTACCCGCGATATAACCATCACGAGTGTTCCTAAGCGATCCTACAGTGCCTTAGTCCGCTGTCCCAAAATGATTTGGGGTGAAACCTTGCCGTTTTGGAAAAATCTTCTCGGTAGTCGAAGCCTACAAGTGTCTAAACACTTGTACTTCGCTTCTACGATAAAAATACCCATAAAAATACCAAAAATCATAATTTCACAGAAAGTTACAGATCTGTAATTTTCATAAAAATATAAATTAAAACTCATACTCACTTCGCACGTGGCTCTGATACCACTGTTGGGTTTTCGGGCCGTAAAAACCGCTTTTTACGTTGCGGAAACCCCGAAATTCCCCGCCACCGGATCCGTGCGAAGAATAAAATTTTGTAAACTTCGAGTACGAGTTTATCTAACCTAGATCTACACTAGATCTACAAGGAAGAAAGGTTACCCTTGATGCGAAGCCCTTCGCGTAATCCCGCTCGTCCAAGGTTCGCCGGATCTCGAAAGTATCAAAGCAGATACTTCTCTATGTGTATCCACACGAACAAATGATGGAGAAACCTAACAAAAGGTGTGCTAGCACCCTTTGAAAGATTTGGCCAAGAGGAGGAGAGGGAGAGAAGAAAGAGCTTGAGGAAGAAGAAGATGGAGTTACAAAACAAATTAAAACACCACAAGCACTAAAGTGGCCGGCCATTTTTCATGAGGGGTTATATACTCCATGGAATTTCAAGAGTCAAAAACTCTTGATCTCCCTCATGAGGTGGCACACACATGTGCTAGCCTTGATGATGTGGCACATCACCATTAGCCACTTAATGCCAACTCACCAATGAGGTGGAAAATGGTCAAGTCAAACTTGACCCTTCATCTTCCTCTCAAGTCAAGTCAAACTTGACCACTTCTCTCCCTTGGTTGATCTAATCTAACCATTGGTTCCAGTCAATTTTAATTTAATGAATCTCTATTCATTGAATTAAATTAATTAAATGAGTCTATATCCAAATTAGACTCACTTAACACATGAACCAAATTGAGTCCAACTCAATTAGCTCAATTTGGATTACTCTTAATCCAATTTGGTTCATCACATGAACCTAATCCTTTAGGTTCATCAAATGAACCTAATTTCCATCTAATTTGTCCTTTGTGTGTGACCCTATAGGTTCTTATAACGTTGGCAATGCTCCTAAACTCATTTAGGAGCATAAGTAATGAGCGGTATCTAGCAACACATCATTACTACCCAAGTTACAAGAATGTTGAGATCCAACATCACCTTGTGACTACTAATTGTGACTCTTCACAATATATGACAAGTGCCCTTCTATCCTTGACATCTAGATTGATCAATGTGAGGCATAGACCGTGTCATCCTCTAATCAATCTAAATTTTGAGCTCCAAGTAGACTCACTCAATCAAATGAGCTCAACATCTCATATTGACTCATTTGGGCATAGCCATGTACTTAGTGGTCTCACTCTATCAAGAATATCGATGTCTCTCCCGTCATATAGGAGGGATAGATCTCATCTACATCCCTCTGCATAATTTGTTACATACCCAGTAATCGCCTTTATAGTCCACCCAATTACGGGTGATGTTTGACGAAGCCAAAGTACGTAACTCCTTATGTAGGGAACCATGGTGACTTCAGGTCAAGGACTAGTAGTCATACTAATAGCCACATGAGAAAGTATATGACACTCATATAACGATCCATGATACTTTCTCATGGCGGGTCATTCAGTATACATTCTCCAATGCATACCCATGTGTCAAGTTGATATCTTTATATCCATGACTTGTGAGATCAAGTCATCGAGTTGACCTAGATGCTAGTCTCGTCGCTTTAACATTGTCCCTGAATGTTAATACTCGACTAGGAATGATTAAGAGTAGTGTTCCCTATATCATCTCACTATCGATTCAACCAATCGATTAATATAGGTAAGAACCTTCTACTCAAGTATTTAAGAATATTCTTGACTGCTATCCAGTGACTTTCACCTGGATCTGACTGGTATCTGCTCGTCATGCTCAAAGCATACGAAACATCAGGACGAGTACATAGCATGGCGTACATGATAGATCCTATGGCTGAGGTATAAGGGATCTGATCCATTCGGTCTCTCTCCTCTCTAGAAGAGGGACCTTGAGTCTTCGAAAGACTCACGCCATGTGACATCGACAGAAATCCCTTCTTGGAGTTCTGCATGACAAACCGAAGGAGTACCTTGTCAATGTATGTACTCTGACTTAGGCCAAGCAATCTCTTAGATCTATCTCTATAGATCTGTATTCCTAGAATGCGGGATGCCTCACCTAAGTCCTTCATTGAGAAACATATCCCTAGCCAAGTCTTGACAGACTGTAGCAAAGGGATGTCTTTTCCAATGAGTAGTATGTCATCCACATACAATATGAGGAAGACAACTATGTCCCCTACAATCTTCTTGTAGACACAAGGTTCATCTTCATTCTTGATGAAACCAAACTATTTGATTGCATCATCAAATCAAAGATTCCAGCTCCGAGAAGCTTGCTTTAGTCCATAAATGGACCTATGTAGCTTGCATACTCTGTCAGTATGTTATGGATCTTCAAAACCCTCAGGTTGTGCCATGTACACATCCTCGAGCAGGTTTCCATTCAGAAATACGGTTTTGACATCCATCTGCCATATCTCATAGTCATGGTATGCTGCAATAGCAAGCATGATCCGAATGGACTTAAACATCGCTACTGGAGAAAATGTTTCATCATAGTCAATACCATGAATCTGCTTGAAACCTTTAGCTACCAAGCGACCCTTATAGATAAGTCCATCCATGTCAGTCTTTCTCTTAAATACCCACTTACATCCTATGGGTTTTACGCCCTCAGGTGGATCAACCAAAGTCCATACTTGGTTAGTGTACATGGATTCCATCTCGGATCTCATGGCCTCTAGCCATTTCTCGGAATCTGGTCTCATCACAGCTTCCTGATAAGAGGTGGACTCATCCTCTATGAGCACAACATCATCATGGTCAGACAAGAGAAATGAGTATCTCTCAGGCTGACGACGTACCCTATTAGACCTGCGAAGAGGTATGTCTACTTGAACTGGTTGTGATTCCTCAACTCCTTGTGGAACAACATCATCCACAACACTTTGTTGTTCCAGTTCAACTTCCATCGAGTCTTCAGTGCTATGGTCCACATCTTGAACTTCTTCAAGATCGAACGTACTCCCACTAGTCTTTCTAGAAACAAAGTCCCTTTCTAGAAAGACCCCAGTTTTTGCCACAACTACCTTGTGCTGACTGGGAATGTAGAAGTAATATCCCTTAGTTTCCTTGCGATATCCAATGAAATAACACTTGTCAGATTTGGGTCCCAGTTTGTCTGAGACTTGACGTCTAACGTAAGCCTCACAACCCCAAATCCTCATAAAAGACACCTGGGCATCTCTCCCAGACCATATCCTATATGGTGTATTTATTACGGCCTTGGATGGATCTCGGTTGAGTATAAAAGCTATCGTGTCTAGAGCATAACCCCAAAGAAATGTAGGAAGATCTGTGTGACTCATCATTGATCGCACCATATCTAATAGAGTACGGTTCCTCCTTTCGGATACACCATTCCACTGTGGTGTTCCAGGAGGAGTGAGTTGAGATAGAATTCCACACTCAACTAGATAATCACGAAACTCATGGCTAAGGTATTCTCCACCTCGATCTGATCGAAGTATCTTAATACTCTTGCCAAGCTGGTTCTATACTTCATTCTTGAAGTCTTTGAACTTTTCAAAGGATTCTGACTTATGTGTCATCAAGTACACATAACCATATCTACTGAAGTCATCAGTACATGTGATGAAGTACCTATAACCGCCTCTAGCAGTGACATTGAAAGGGCCACATACATCACTATGTATAAGTCTTAACAAATCAGTCGCTCTTTCGCTGTGCCCACTAAAGGGAGTCTTGGTCATCATGCCTAGTAGGCATGACTCGCACGTCTCATAAGATTCAAAATCAAATGAGTCCAGCAAACCATCCTTATGGAGCTGGGATAAGCGCTTGTCATTTATATGACCTAAGCGATAGTGCCAGAGATAGGTTTGGTTCATATCATTTGACTTGAACCTCTTGGTATTTATGTTATAGATAGGGCTTTCAAGGTCTAGAATGTAGAGTCCGTTCATCAGAGGTGCACTACAATAGAACATATCTTTTAAATAAATAGAACAATATTTGTCCTTTATTATAAAAGAGAAACCTTTCTTATCCAAACAAGAAACTGAAATTATGTTCTTAGTTAAAGCAGGCACATAACAACAATCATCCAACTTTAGTACAAGCCTAGTGGGCAGAGATAGAAAATAAGTCCCTACAGCAACAGCAGCAACCCGTGCTCTATTGCCTACTCGTAGGTCCACCTAGCCCTTCGTCAATGCCCTACTATTTCTCAGCGCCTGCACATTAGTACAAATGTGAGAAGCACATCCGGTATCTAATACTCATGATGAAGAAATAAATAGATTGACTTCTATAACATATATACCTGAAGTGGAAGTCTCACTTCGCTTCTTCTTAAGATCCTCCAAGTATAGTTTGCAGTTCCTCTTCTAATGCCCGGTCTGACCGCAGTGGAAGCAGGTAGCATCCTTGGCGACCCCTCCTTTAGGCTTCAGTGCCTTGCCTTTGCCCTTGGCTTGGGACTTTCCCTTGCCTTTGGGCTTGCCCTTGCCCTTATGTTTCTAAACCATCAAAACAGAGTTGGGCTTAACCTTCTTAAGGTTGAGCTCAGCAGTTCGTAACATACTAAGCAGTTCGGGCAGTGGCTTGTCAATTTCGTTCATGTTGTAGTTCATGATAAATTGACTGTAGATCTCTGGCAAAGACTGCAAATCAAGTCAGTGGCCAGTTCTTGGCCAAGTGGGAACCCCAACCTCTGTAGGTTCTCTATGTACCCAATCATCTTGAGCACATATGGACCTACGGGAGCCCCGTCTGACATCTTGCACTGAAATAGTACCTTAGAGATCTCGAATCTCTCGTGCCTTGCTTGTCCTTGATACAGTTAACAAAGATGTTCAACCATATCATAAGCGCCCATCAACTCGTGTTGCTTCTGAAGCTCAGAGTTCATGGTCACGAGCATTAGACAGGACACATCTAATGCGTCATCTTGATGCTTCTTGTAAGCATCTCAGTCAGCTCGCGTGGCAGTGGCAGGAGGAGCCTCCGGAATGGGCTGCTCCATAACGTACAGTTTACGTTCTTGGGTGAGAACTATTCTCAGATTCCTGTACCAATCCAGGAAATTTGCTCTGTTGAGCTTGTCCTTGTCAAGGACAGAATGCAGAGAGAAGGTGTTCGTGTTTGACGTCATGATAATCTAGAATAGAAAATAAAGCAGAAAGTAAATATCACATTCTTTTTAATCATTTAATTAGGCCTTTAACTAAATGATGCTCTCACTGAATTCTATAATTCAAGTGGAACAAGATCCACATCATAGTACGCCTTGAGTTAGCTTTGGCTAAATCACCCAAGACTTAATATGATCGGTAGGTAACAATTTACCAATTACATCTCTATGCAACTCTTGTTTATAGGATCAAGATCCGCATTTATATTAAAACTCGAGTTAACTTTGGTTAATACGCCCAAGAGTTAATATAAATGTGATTTTGACCTATCTACCAACCATTGGAAATATGCCTATAGTTATACTCGATCCAACCGAGTTAACTAGTTACTCAATATAATTGAGTTGTACTCACCCATGCATTGATAGGCAGGACCAAGATTGTCCCTCCGTACCCTACCAAGATAATATGTGTTGCTCTGCTTTGGAATATTCAACAACACATGTGATCGAGGTAGTGATAGGTATCACGACATGGTAGGAATTTTAGAGTTGACACAATTGAGATCTAATCTAATCGTAGGGTGCATCTTGTACACGATTTAGATCTAATCTAATCGTTAAGGCGCTAATTAATTACTATACTAGCATGCATCATATATACACACACAAGCAATTAATTAAATTATTTGTGATTAGTCATGGCCCTACTATGATCTTCTCAAGCCAATGAGAAGATCGGATGGTCAACCTAAGGTCAACAGCTTCTCAAGCTCCTCCCTTTGACCACCTTGTGTTGCTCGCGCCCTTCTCGTAACTCCGTCTCGAGTGGACCTTCCACTGCTCCAATTTTGTACATTACAATTTTGAAACTCGAGTTACATTCGAGTCTAAACTAATTTACAACAAGAATAAAGAGAGAGGCACGACGCGCAGGTCGCGTATCAAGTATACAGCACACACAACACAAATGACGGCGCAGGCCGTAATATGAATTACAACACAATTTTTCAAATCCAATTTAGGTCTTTTGGGTCATGACTATCAAAAAATAATACATAATTCTAAATTATGTATTTTCTATAATTTTTTGTAATTTTTACTACAATTTTTATAAGTAAAATTCCCGACGGTTCCGTTTAGCGGGTTTTCGGGCGCAATCGTGGAACGAATCCCCTTGCGGGGCCAGGGGCAGTACCCCTACCCGTGATATAACCATTGCGAGTATTACTAAGCGATCCTACAATGCCTTATTCCACTGTCCCAAAAGGATTTGGGGCGAAACCTTGCTGTTTTGGAAAAATCTTCTCGGTAGTCGAAGCCTATAAGTGTCTAAACACTTGTGCTTCGCTTCTACGAGAAAAATACCCATAAAATCTATAAAAATCAGAAATTCATAGAAAATTACAGTACTGTAATTTTTCATAAAAAATATAAACCAAACTCGTACACGCTTCGCACGTGGCTCTGATACCACTGTTGGGAATTTCGGGCCGCAAAAACCGCTTTTTCATGTTACGGAAACCCCGATTCCCATGCCACCGGATCCATGCGATGTAAAATTTTCGAAAAACATTACGAGTACGAGTTTCTTATGCTAGTTCTAAACTAGATCTACAAGGAGAAGGAATTTACCCTCGATGCGATGCCCTTTGCAATCCCGCTCGTCCAACGGTTCACCGGATCTCGAGATTGTCAAGTGTACGATCCTCTAGAAGTATCCACATGAACAAACTAGGTGGAGAAGACCAAACAAAGGTGTGCTAGCACCTTAGATGGTTCGGCCAAGGAGGAGGAGAGGGAGAGCAAGAAGAGAGGAAGAAGGAGGAATGAATGCCTTGAATGAAAAATCAATTTTCATTCCTCACCATAAGTGACTGGCCACTCATGGAGTTGTAACCTCCATTCTCATTTAATGTGTTCATTAAAGAGGAGATTTGTAACCTCCATGAGGGGTCACACACGTGTGCTAAACATGATGATGTGGCATATCATCATTAGTGTAACACCCACTATGCTTTTAAGATAAATATGAGAATGATGAATTTGCCTTAGAAAAATATTAGTAGAATGTTGAAATAAAAAAGAAATAAAAATAGGGAGTGGTCAAGGATTGAACCTTGAACCTCTCATGATGTAAATGATAGGATTAATGGGTAATAACCAGTTGGGATAGGAATGATATATTGATAGCAAAGGAGGGAAACTCATGATAAGGATGAGAGTAAAAGCTAGCTAAAAGAAAGCAAGAAAAGAGCAAGAGAAAGGCAACTTGCCTTCCTTCTTTTCTCTCCCTCTTCCTCTCCCTTTGCCGTGACTTAAAGAGGAAAATTAAGGGGATTCATTCCCCCTTGTTTCATCATGAATGATGAGAACAAATAAATAAATAAAATAAAAATAAAATGGAAAAAAAAGGGGCTAAGGGAGAAGGAAAGCAAAAACCAATTTTGCTACCTCTTTCCCCTTAACATAAAAGGGAGCATGTAAAGAGAAGATTTTTATTTTTTCTCTCATTTCTCTCATTCTATCCTCTCCATCACCGAGAGCCTCAGCCCCCTCTCCTCCATTTTCGGCCCCCAAAACAAGGTTCCTCCTAGGATACAAGGAAGGCTACCAAGGGAAATCAAAGGAGGAGAACAAGAAGAAGAGACCCTTTCTTCCATCACCTCACTTTAGAACCACAAGCGAAAAGGATGTAAGTATCCCCTCACCTGTGGTACAAGTGGTTTTAATGTGTTTTTGGATTTTATGAGGATTTTGAAACCTAGAAACAAAGTTGTGAAAATTCGGCCAAAGAAAGGACTTGTTGATCCTAGGAATGTTTAATATAAGCCTTGATTCATGATAATTTTTCTATGCTTTGTAAGAAGATTTTCTCTCATATTTTTATATATATGTGATGTTGGATTAGAGATGTACCTAACCCTAGAGTTTCGGCCAAAAAGGTTTTATAAGGGCTAGGGAATTTATTTGCTTACCTAACTTGCACAAAACCCTCTAAATAAATGGTTAAGGATCCATTATTGTTTTCATACTTGAAGGTTACTTGGAACCAAAAGTACCCCACTCACAAGTTTCAGCCAAGGAAGGGTTTAGGGTTAGGAAGACTTGAATTTAAACTCACCATGTTTATATGATAGAATATAGAGTTTCTTAAAGAGTTGCATGCTTGTATGTTGATAGAAACTCATGAACATCACTTTTAATGTTTCGTCCATGGTAAGGTGGATGCTTTAGAATAGCTTAAACAGATTTTTAACATGCTCAAAACCTCCATGACAATAAGATATGAAAGTTGTTTGATGCTCCCATGCTTAATTAGAGTATAGGAAAATTGGTTGCATGATATATGATAATTATGACCACAAGGGTCCTAGCTTGTTTGTGAACCAAACTTATATGTATAGTTTCTTTGATATTTTTGCCATAAAACTTGTTTAGGTTTTCCATACTTTAGGCCACCTAAAACCTAGTTTAAAGACTTGGAAGGTTTCGGCCAAACATATGCTATGAGATAAAGAAAGGAAAAACCTAGGAAACCTAAGACACAATTTAAATGTATGCTTATAGTGCTTGACTTTTATACATGTTATGAAATGTGTTATGACTTTCTATGCTTTTATTCCATTTGAACAAATTCCATGCTTGATGAGGTTCGGCCATGTAGGGTTTAAAGACCTAGAAACCTTAAAATTTAGACCTCATGTGTTAAAGATGCTTCTTATGAAATTGAGACAACATGTTGATTGTGTTCACATGCTTATATATTTAACTATGATTCAAATGGACACCTTAAAGTCTCGGCCATGAAGGGATACATGCCTTAGAAACCCTAGAACTTGCATTGAACATGCTCATGTCACTCTCCATGAAATATGAAATGTAGAAAGCTAAAAATTCACATGCTATATGTTGTTAGTGACCTAAATTGATGCTAAGGGAAGTTTCGGCCATGACCACTTGTATGATGACATTTATAAATTTATACATGATGTTAGAGTAAGTTCACATGCTTGTATGCTTGCTTGAAAACCTAAATGAGTACTTGTAAGTTTCGGCCATGACATAATTTTAAGGGCTTAAAGGATTTAGGAACTAACTCAATTGTGCTTACCATATTCCTTGAAACAAATGCTATAAATATGGTTAAGGTTTCCATGCTTTATGTCATTTAGAACCTTGTTTCACACTTGTTAAGGTTCAGCCAAATGAGGTTTAAGGACTTGGAGAACTTAGAGTCCAAGTAAATCTTGTTTATAATACTTCCTATGAGAATGATATGTGGATGAATTAGGTTTTACATGCTTGGATGTTGTTTAAAACCTAAATTGGTACCTAAGAGGGTTTCGGCCAAGATAAGAACCCAAGGGATTAGGAAGCTTAGTACCCAAATTAATCATGTTACATTGTTCCTTATGATTGGATGAACACATGATACACTTTTATGCTTAGACATGTATGCTTGTGAACTATACAAGATGAGAAATTCTACGATATGTTATGAGTTCAAAATATGCATGTTTTATGTTATGATATGTGGGAAAATTTTACATGCTTTGATGATATGATATGAGCTTAAAATATGCATGCTTTCATGATATGCTATGTGGTTAAATTATGCATGCTTGATGATATGCTTTATGCTTAAGATATGCATGTTTTTTATGATCTATGCCTAAGTGATGCATATTGATATGATATGATGTATGCCTAAGTGATGCATACTTTTATGGTATGATGTATGCCTAAGTGATGCATGCTTATGTTATGATATGTGGTTAAATTATGCATGCTTTGATGCTATGTTTAGTGCTTAAAATATGCATGCTTTCATGATATGCTATGTGGTTAAATTATGCATGCTTGATGATATGCTTTATGCTTAAGATATGCATGTTTTTATGATCTATGCCTAAGTGATTCATATTGTTATGATATGATGTATGCCTAAGTGATGCATACTTTTATGGTATGATGTATGCCTAAGTGATGCATACCTTTATGACATGATGTATGCCTAACTGATGCATACCTTTATGATATGATGTATGCCTAAGTGATGCATACTTTTATGACATGATGTATGCCTAAGTGATGCATACTTTTATGATAGGATGTGTGCCTAAGTGATGCATGCTTTTATGATGTATGATATGTATAAGTATGACATGTACTTTACTTTATATGGCTTGTACCAAGGGTGGGCTCCATATGCGCCCCGGGGTCGATGGAATAAGACTCGGGCCTCGTTAGGGATGGGCTCCTAAGTGCCCCTAGGTCGATGGAGTAAGACTCAGGCCTAGTATGTTGCCTTGTAGGGTTCAAGACTTGCTACCTTGGACCTACATAGGTTGCGCGCAATATGTAAGTGGTACATAGCCGGGATCCCCTTTAAGTTGAGATTATGTTCAAGTATATATGTAAGAAGAAATGGTTTTAATGATCATGAGACATACACATGTTTTTCGGATACATGTTTTTTCAAAATCATATTGCATATAACTTATGATGATTTATGATATGCCATGGTTAGATATGATTATGTTATGTTCCATGATATGTCCATGTGTATGATATGCCATGACTCCTTATGACGATATGCCATGATTAGATACGATCATGTTATGCTTCATGCTACGCTTTACGCTATGATATGCCATGACTAGTTATGATTTCTTCATGTTGCATGATATGCTTAAAAGAGTATGTTACATTATGTCATGACTAGTTGAAATGATGCCATGTTGAGACATTCTTTGATTATACTATGATTTTCGGTTTTAGTGAGTAGGAAAGGAACTTACTGAGCCATGAGTGCTCACAGCTTACTGTCCTTGTACCACAGATAAAGGAAAAAGCTGGATGAGCTAGAGGAGCAGCAGGAGAGGCAAGGAGATGTGTGTGGCAGTGGCTAGGCAACCAAATAAGAACCTGCTTTAAAAACTTTTAAAGAACTACGCTTTGGTATCATGAATTGTAGTACCGTATGTGTGACTTGATGTTATGTTTCTACTAATTTTGATATCATGTTATTGAGGCCATGATAGTGTAGTTCGGATTTGATGAAAAGGAAAACAAAAGAAAAGTTTTTATTAAACTAAGAAAATTATTTTAAGTCTTCCGCTGTTTTAAAAAGAAAAAATTTGTACATAGAGTATCGTAGCCCCGTCCCTTAGGGTTAGCAGGGAGGGCGGGCGTTACAATTAGGCCACTTAATGCCAACTCACAAATGAGGTGGCAAATAGTCAAATCAAACTTGACTTTTCCTCTTCCTCTCAAGTCAAGTCAAACTTGACATTATAACTTCCATGGTTGATCAAATCCAACCATTTGATTCAAGCCAATTTAATATAATGAATCTAATTCATTTAATTAAATTGATTCAATGAGTCATAATCTAAATTAGACTCATTGAACACATGAATCAAATTGAGTCCAACTCAATTAGTTCAATTAGGATTACTCATATTCCAATTTGATTCATCACATGAATCTAATCCTCTTGGTTCATCATATGAACCTAATCTCCATCTAATTGTCCTTTGTGTGTGACCCTATAGGTTCTTATAATGTTGGCAATGCTCCTAAACCAATTTAGAAGCATAAGTAATGAGCGGTATCTAGCAACACATCATTACTACCCAAGTTAAAAGAATGTTGAGATCCAATATCACCTTGTAACTACTAATTATGACTCCTCACAATATATGACATTGTCCTTCTATCCTAGACATCTAGATTGATCAATCTGAGGCATAGACCGTGTCATCCTCTAATCAATCTAAATCTTGAACTCCAAGTAGACTCACTCAATCAAATGAGCTCAATATCTCATATTGACTCATTTGGGCATGGTCATGCACTTCGTGGTCTCACTCTATCAAGAATATCGATGTCGCTCCCATCATATAGGAGGGATATATCCAATCTATATCACTCACATCCCTCTGCATAATTCGTTACATACCCAGTAATCACCTTTATAGTCCACCCAATTACGGGTGACGTTTGACAAAACCAAAGTACATAACTCCTTATGTAGGGAACCATGGTGACTTCAGGTCTAAGGACTAATAGTCATACTAATAGCCACATGAGAAAGTATATGACACTCATATAACGATCCATGATACTTTCTCATGGCGGGTCATTCAGTATACATTCTCCAATGCATACCCATGTGTCAACTTGATATCTCCATATCCATGACTTGTGAGATCAAGTCATCGAGTTGACCTACATGCTAGTCTCGTCGCATTAACATTGTCCCTGAATGTTAGTACTCGACTAGGAATGATTAAGAGTAGTGTTCCCTATATCATCTCACTATCGATTCAACCAATCGATTGATATAGGTAAGAACCTTCTACTCAAGGACGTTATTATACTTAGTTTATTTGGCACCAATATAAGTAAGCATAATAACCAAAAACCAAATGCCTTTATATATAAGAATATGATACAATGAGTCCATAAACAATCATCAAATGATTGGCTCTAGGGCTCTAACTAACAGCCTCCTATGCTGGTTTATGAAGAAAAGGAGAAAATTTAGATCCACCCCAACCGGTCGAAGGCAACCACCTTCGTAGCTGCCGATCTGGAGAATGAGAAGAAGGCGAAGTTGTCTCCTTGCCTTAGGCAAAACTATGACGTGTTCACTTGGTTGACCCACGAGCTTCCCGGAATCACTCCGAGTGTCGCCCATCACGAGCTCAATATCCGACCAGACACCCGGCCCGTGAAGCAGCAGAAAAGGGACTTCAGCACAAATCAGAACCTAATCATCCGAGTGGAAATAGAGAAATTACTGAAGGTCAGCCACTTCCGGGAGGTCCAATTCCCAAGTTGGCTCGTTAATGTCGTGCTGGTCTCCAAGATGGCTAACAAATGGTGGGTGTGCATCCACTTCTATGATTTGCATAAGGTGTGCCCGAAAGATTTCTATCTGCTGCCCCGGATAGACTGGATGGTAGACTCTACAGCGGGGTGCGAGCTGATCTACCTGCTCGACGCATATCAAGGCTACCACCAAGTGTCGCTCGCTAAAAAAGATCAAGAAAAAGTTTGCTTTATCACGACCGATGAAACATTCTACTACAACGTCATGTCATTCGAATTGAAGAACGCTGGTGCCACCTGCCAGAGGCTCATGAACAAGGTATTTCGGAAGTAGATCGGTCGTAACTTAGAGATATACGTTGACGACATATTAATAAAGTCAGTCCGAGCTGCTGATCTGTGCGTAGACATTAAGGAGATTTGTCGAACTTTAAGGGCTTATGGAATAAAGCTGCACCCAAGTGCCTGTTTGGCGCAAAAGGTGGTCAATTCTTGTGATATATCGTCACTGAATGGTGGATCAAGGCGAGTCCAAGCAAGATCAAGGCCTTGCAAGATATGCCACCACTGCACAGCTTGAAGGAGGTTCAACGGCTAACCGGACAGATCACCGCGTTGTTCAAAGTCATATCTAAGTCATCCAACCGAAGCCTGCCATTCTTCAAGGTGCTGCATCGAGCTACTAAATTTCAATGGGATGCGGAGTGCGACCAGGCGTTGGAAGAGCTCAAGGAGTATCTTAACTCCTTGCCTATGTTAACTAATCTGAACGCCAAGGAGCCACTTTGGATCTATTTGTCGTTCACCGAATATGCGGTCGGCTCGACATTAGTCAAGTAGAACGGCTATGAACTGCAACCTATGTATTTTTTAAGCCATATATTGAAAGATGTTGAATCTCGCTACACTGGTCTAGAAAAATTAGCATACGCTTTGGTGCTCGCCACTCGGAGACTCCGCCCGTACTTCCTCACTCATCCGATCATCGTAATGACCAACAGTACCCTGGGTAGCATGATTGGGGATAATAAGACTTGTTCGATCGATTCACCTTGGTCGGAGATTAGTTGTATAAGAGATCCTTCTCCAGACCCTTGCTCAAGTGCGTTGGACTGGAGAACGCAAAGTACATCCTGCAGGAAGTGCACCAAGGCTCCTATGGAAGCCATCCGGGCAATCATTCGTTGGCTCAAAGAATTCTCCTATTGGATATTTTTGGCCAACTCTCAACGAGGATGTCGCTTGAACAGTAACCACATGCCTGACAATTCCTTCTCGTCGCGATGGACTACTTCTTAAAGTGGGTGGAGGTCGAGCCATTAGCAAGGATAAGTGAGCAAATGGTCATCAAATTCATTTAGCAAAACATCTTGTATCGGTTCGGTATCCCCCACTGACTCGTCTCGGATAACAGGAGGCAATTCACGGGTCAGAGGCTCAAGGAGTAGTGCGAAAGTTATAGCATCCAATTGTTAGAGTGTATACGAAAAGTCTAGCCTTTTGTAAACATTTTATTTTGAAATAAAGAATCACATTGGTTAAATGTCTACATTTATATGCTAAGTGTAGTTGTTCAATTAATTTATATTGTAGATAACATGGTGTGTGGTGTCACACACAGAAGATCATGTTATCAATTCCTTATAAATTATAAATAGTAGCTCACGACTAAGATGAAAATGAACAAACCATTGGAATAGTCGTAGTGTAATTTGGTATTAGTTTATCTTAACTATAAAATTACACTAATACACTCTGAGTGTATTGAGCAGGACCATTTAAGGTAAATTCTTTTTATACTGACTGAATAAAAGAATAAGACCTTTGTTATTATGGAAGTGTATGCTCTTAATCCTGATATAATAACAAACACATATATCTAGTATTTATTTCTTTGACTTATCAATGGGTGAGATTTAATTCGATAAATCAAGAGGCCCGATAAGTTGAGAAATGATATTATTTATAGTGTGTGTTGTTGATTATAGAAGGAAACTGTGTCCAAGTAATTTAGGTTGATGATGTCCCTAAGAGGAGCTCATAAGGATTGTCATGTAAATCCTGCAGGTGGACTTAGTCCGACATGATAATGAAGTTGAGTGGTACTACTCTTGGAGCTAGATATTAATTAAGTGAGTTGTCAGTAACTCATTTAATTAATGGACATTTTATATCTTAAACACAGGGAGACTAACACACTCATAATAAGAAGGAGCCCAAAATGTAATTTGGGATTGGTGCGGTAGTTTAATAATAATTCTTTAGTGGTATGAATTATTATTGATGAAATTAAGTTGGGTGTTCGGGGCGAACACGAGAAGCTTAATTTCATCGGGAGACCAATACCAATTCCTCCTCTCGGTCCCTATCGTAGCCTCTTATATATAGAGAATTATATCCACCAAATACCCACTTCTTACCCACCCTTAGGTGGCCAGCCAAGCAAGCTTGGAACCCAAGCTTGGGCTAGCCAAGCCAAAGGCTTTGAGCCAAGAAGGGTGGCCGACCATAGCATGGAGTCCAAGCATGGTGTTGCCGGCCAATTAAAATAAAAAGAATTTTATTTTTAAAATCTTCTTTTATGTGGATACCATGGTTTAAAAGAGAGTTTAAAATTTAAATCTTTCCTTTTATAGCTTTGTACAAAAGATTAAGTGAAAGATTTGATATCTTTCCTTATTTGTAGTTAAAAGGAAGATTTTAATTTTTGATAAAACTTTCCTTTTTTAACCATCTTAATGATTTAAAAGAGTGTTTTAAAATTAAATCTTTCCTATTATAGTTTCTACAAAAGATTAAGAAAAGATTTGATATCTTTCCTTATTTATAGATTGAGATGAAGATTTTAATTTTAAAGATAACTTTCCTTTTTGGAAATCATCCACATGTTTTAATAGAGAGATTTTAATTTATAAAATTTCCTTTTATAACCAACCATGAAGGGAAAATTAATAAAGAAATTTTTATTTTAAAAATTTTCGGAAACAAATAAGGAAGTTTTAATTTTTTGTTTAAAACTTGCCTATTTGGAGCATGTGATGTGGTCGGCCATAACATGGGTTAAAAGGAATTTTTAATTAAATTTTCCTTATTAACCTATGGCAAGGAATATAAGGATATTTTAATTATAATTAAATTTCCTTATTTGCCAAGACCAAGTAATATAAAAGAGAGGGTAGAGGTGCCTCACCTCACAACACATATTCTATTATTCCTCTCTCTTTTCTTCCTTGGTATGGCCAGCCCTATTCTCTTCTCCTTTCTTCTTCTTGTGGCCGAACCTCAACATCTCTTGGAGCTCTTGTGGTGGCCGGATTTTGCTTGGAGAAGAAGAGAAAGGAGGCTTTGCTCTTGCATCCCTTGGGGCTTGAAGGTTGGTGGCCGAAACATAGAAGAAGGAAGTTGTCTTGGTGGTTCTCATCTCAGTAGATCGTTGCCCACACAACGTTCGAGATAAGAAGAGGAATATAATAGAAGATCAAGAGGTTGTTGCGTACAAAGAAAGGTATAACTAGTAATTATTTTCCACATCATACTAGTTTTCTTTGTATGATTTTTGAAATACCAAACACAAGAGGCATATGATTCTAGGTTTCGAATTTGTGATTCGAGTTTGTGTTTTTTTTATTTTTCGAATTTGTGATTCGATTGTTCCTTTTGGTTAAACCTAGGATTATATAAGGAAATTAAATATTAAATTTCTTTAAAAAGCTTTATCTAGGCAGTGGTGGATGATCCCATACCCAAGAAGGCCTAGTGCCTCGCCATGCAGTCCTGGAAGCCAATTTTAGAAATTAATATTTAATTAAATTTGTAACATGGGTTGATTTGGATCAATAATGTTAAGCATCGTTTGCGATCCAAGTCTAAACCACTAAGAACAAATAAGTTAAATTTGGAATCAATAATGTTAAGTTCCCTTTGTGATTCCTAATTTAATTTCTAAAGAACACAATAGGTTGTTAGTAAAGGTTCAGGACTTGTACAAAATTTTATACAGAGAAATCGATATGATATTTCGCATAGCAACCACTAATTGGTATCAGAGCTAGGGTTTGCCTCTGTGTGTTTGGTTTTCAGTTTAATTATGCACATGTCATACATAATTTAGGCAGGATAATAGTAGCATGTGCTAACTCTATAGTTGCAGGCTCCAACTATTATGGCTTATAGATATTGTGTGTGATTAGACCCTTAGACATGTCAAGGGCATTTTTGTGTGTGTATGATTATATTTATTAAATACAGCAAGAGCTATATTAATTTTTGGATTTTACATTTTTATTTAGATCTAGATTACATGTACATTCCTTTATGGAATATAGGATCAAAATATGTAAAATTCTATTTTTGTCGTGGATCGTATCCTTGCGAGGCGTGGTACTATTTGTGGACCAGAGGCGCAGTGGAAAAGGAAGCAAGATAGATGTGGCGACTAGACCCAATTACGATGGCTAAAGATGGCAGCAGCTAGGGTTGGAAGCACATGGAGGACAGTGATGGAAAAGGTCATAATAGTTGGAAAATTAATTTCCATATTTATTGCTTTTATTTATTGTGATGTGTGTGATGTATGCTTGCATAGTTAAAATTCCTCACCTTAAATAATTAAGTGGGAGAGAGATTAGTAAATAAATTCCACGGTCTCCATTACTGATTTGTAAATGATGCGATAAACTTGCGTGTAGGCTCTGAGTGCCTCCCTCCCCATTGGATGAGTTTGTTTGCAGATCACTAGATCAAACTTCCTTTATGGATGGTTATAGGAAATTATTTAGGAGCATGTGATCTTCTCCATATGAAGAGGCACAATCCTATTTAATGGACTAAGTATCAAGTAATGGTATACACTTAGGCACAATTAATAGTATCCTCCCCATCGGAGTCATTGCTATTATTTGTGCGATCGAAGGAAAAACCAACTATTAATTTTATTTGTCATAAATCTAGGTTGACAAGAATAAAATTAATGGGTAAATCTCCTCTTACAAATGTTTGATTTTGTATACGTCCACACTATCATGGCATGCAAAATTCACGGTGTTTTGAGGTGTTGGTAAATTTAAATAGTATTGTTTGAGGAATCAATATTATTTTAAATTTAAAGTCTTGACCAAAGTTTGTTTTGTGACTCTTAGGATGACTTTCAACCCACTGGCCATTATACTGAAAGAGAACAAACTTACTGGTCCCAATTACATAGATTGGAAAAGAAACCTAGGCATTGTCCTAACTGCTAAAGGCTATAAGTTTGTACTGTTGGAGGTCTACCCTAATGTGCCTAATAGTGATTCTAGTGAAGAGGAGATTGAGGCTCATAAGAAATAGGTAAAGGCAGATGAGATGGCGCGGTGTTACATTTTAGCTTCAATGTCAAATGTGCTGCAACATCAACATCAGGATTTACCAACTGCTTATGGCATGATGAACAATCTCAAAGAACTCTTCGGACAGCAGAATCGGGCTGCTAGGCAAGAGGCAATTAGAAAGTTAATGACAACCACCATGTCAGAGGGGGCCCTCGTAAGGGACCATATCCTCAAGATGATGGCTTATCTGAACAAAATACAGATCCTTCGAGCTGAAATCGATGGGGAAACCTAGGTCGATATTATTCTCCAAACGCTACCCAGAAGTTTTGAGCAGTTTCGCCTGAACTATAACATGAACAAAAGGGAGTATACGTTGGCGGAACTTCTGACAGAACTACAGGCAACAGAATGTATATTTCATCATAGTTCTCAAATTCACTTTACTGAAAATGTTTATACTTCTAAGTCGAAAGGCAAGAAGAAGAAGAAACAGGCTGGCTCAGCAAAGAAGAGATATCTAGGTACTAGACCTAAAGCTGGAGTGAAGAAGCCAAAGGGCAAGTGCTTCATCTGCAAGCAGACTGGACATTGGAAGGCAGACTGCCCTCGTAGGAATCAGTACAATAAAGGTATATCTTATTCTCTAGTAGTTGAAACATGTTTAGCGGTGTTATCTACCAGCACCTGGTGTGTAGATACAGGAGCCACTGATCATGTCTGCAATATATTGCAGGGGTTTCAGGAAACCTGTCGACTATATGAAGGAGAGATAACTGTTTACATGGGCAATACTACAAATGTGGCGGTTGTTGCAGTGGAAGATGTCTACTTATCATTTGATAGGAATAGAAGTTTGGTTTTGAGAAATTATCTTTATGTACAAACTTTTAGAAAGAATTTAATTTTAGTTTCTAAATTGTTTGTGGATGGATATTCTGTTTCTTTTGATGACAAAGTAGTTATCAAGAAGAATAGGGTTATTATCTGTTCTGGTACATTAGTAGGCAATTTGTATACTTTAAATCCAATTTCTCCCACAAAGCAACAAATGGAAATTAATAACACATCTTCTAATTCTAATAAGAGAAAGGAACCTTCGAAAATAAACCAAACATATCTTTGGCATCTAAGGCTTGGTCATATTAACTTGAGTAGGATTCAAAGGCTCATAGCCGATGGACTCTTGGGTTCATTAGTGTTGGAAAACTTTCCAACTTGTGAATCTTGCTTGGAAAGTAAAATGACCAAGAGACCTTTTTAGGTCAAGGGGTATAGAGCCAAAGATGCATTAGAACTGGTTCATTCTGATTTATGTGGTCCTATGTCTATCCAGGCAAGAGGTGGTTATGAATATTTTGTCTCTTTTATAGACGATTATTCGAGATACGGATACATTTACTTGATACTTCGCAAATCTGAATGCTTTGATAAGTTCAAAGAGTACAAGGCTGATGTGGAGAAATGTCATGGTAAAAGTATCAAGACACTACGGTCTGATCGTGGTGGCGAATACTGTTGGTCGCTACTCGGAAAACCTAATGGCTCCACTGTACAAAAATTTTGTATGTGATCTGAACCTTTCCTAGCTACCATGTGTTCTTTTAAGTTAAACTTGTATCTCCTACGGAACTTAACACGTTTGATTCCAAGTTTAACTTATATGTTCTTTTAGATTTAGATTTGGATCTCCTGCAGAACTTAACACGTTTGATCCAAATCACCTAGGTTATAAATTCAATTAAATATTAGTTTCCAAAATTGGCTTCCAGTACTGCATGGCGAGGCACTTGGCCTTCTTGGATATGGGAGCAACCACCACCGACTAGACAAAGCCTTTTAAGGAAAGTTAATATTTAATTTCCTTATATAACTCTAGGTTAACCAAAAGGAACAATCAAATCACAAGGAAAAAGAAAAAGAACACAACATCGAAATTAAATTCGAAAAACAAGAATCGAATGCCTCTTGTATTTGGTATTTATACAAAGAAAAATTAACTAGTATGATGCGGAAATTAAATACTAGTTATACCTCTTCATTGTATGCTAAAAACCTCGAGATCTTTTGTCGTATCCCTCGCCTCCTCTTGGATGTCGTGTGGGCGATGATCCTCCAAGACGAACACCACCCGGAAAACTTCTCCTCCTTCTCTAGAATTCGGCCACCACCACCACAAAGGAGCAAAAGAGAGCAAAGGGAAGAGAGGGAGAGGGGTCGGCCACTTGATGATCTCCAACAACACAATATCAATTGTTATGTTTTTCAAGGCCTCCCCTTCCCCCCTTTTTATATTAGTTTCCCAACGGAAAATTATGGAAAGAGTTTTATAAAAAATTAGACTCATTCCTATTTCCTTTTTTTTCTTTTTCTTTCCTTTTAATTAATCAATCCTAGATTGATTTATTAATTAAACAACTATTTGTTGATGTTTAATTATTTGACCGGCCCCTTGCTTGGGCACCAAGCAAGGTGGCCGGCCACTTATTAAAAGGGAAAGAAAGAAAAAAAAAATTTATAAAATTTTAAAAGAAGAAAACTTCTAATAAAATTTTACAAACTCTCTCTTTTTTTCTAATGTGGATATTAAAAGGAAAGTTTTAAAATTTAAAACATCTCTAATAATATTTCTTTTTTTTTAAAGAAAGTTTTATAAATTTTACAACTCTCTTTTAAAACCTTGTGGCCTAATTTAAATTAGGAAATTTTATAAATTTTTAAAATCTCTCTTTTTACAAATTGTAAATATCTGAGGAAATTTAAAAATTCAAAAACAACCTTCCTAATTTAAATATTATGGCCAGCCCCCTTGCCCAAGGCAAGGGTCGGCCACTTCTAGAGAATATGTGGCCGGCCATTGCTCGGTCACCAAGCAATGAACCGGCCCCTTCTTGGACACCAAGATAGGCTTTTCTTTGGATGGACTTGAGGCTTTATTGAGGCTACAACAGGGACCTAGAGGAGAAATTAGTTTTGGCCTTCCGATCAGCTTGAGTATCCCGTGCTCGCCCCGAACACACAACTCAAGTTCATCGATAATAACTCATTCCACTAGAGAGTTATTACCGCACTACCGCACTAATCCCAAATTACATTATGGGCTCCTTCTTATCATGAGTGTGTTAGTCTCCCTGTGTTTAAGATTACGAATGTCCACTAATTAAGTGAGTTACTGACAACTCATTTAATTAATATCTAGCTCCAAGAGTAGTATCACTCAACTTTATTGTCATGTTGGACTAGGTCCACCTGCAGGGTTTAACATGGCAATCCTTATGAGCTCCTCTTGGGGACATTCTCAACCTAGATAACTAGGATACAGATTCCTTCTATAATCAACAACACATACTATAAGTAATATCATTTCCCAACTTATCGGGCATATTGATTTATCGAGCTAAACCTCACCCTTTGATAAGTCAAAGAAATAAATATTAAATATACATGCTTGTTATAATATTAGGATTAAGAGCACACACTTCCACAATAACTAAGGTCTAGTTCTTTTACTAAGTCAGTACAAAAGAACTTACCTAAATGATCCTACTCAATACACTTAAAGTGTATTAGTGTAATTTATTAGTCAAGATAAACTAATACTTAATTACACTACGTCTATTCTGATGGTTTGTTCCTTTCCATCTTAGTCGTGAGCAACTGTTTATAATTTATAGAGAACCGACAACATGATCTTCTAAGTGTGACTCCACACTCCATGTTATCTACTATATAAATTAATTGAACAATTACATTTAACAAATAAATGTAAACATTTGACCAATGTGATTCTTTATTTCAAAATAAATGTGTGCAAAAGCTAAACTTTTAAGTATACACTCCAACAATATCCCACTTATACTAAAAGTCTAAGCTACCATATCTGTTGCCATACATCTGATTCCCATCCCCTCCACATGCCGATCAAAAGCTTTCGCTGGAAGGGCCTTAGTGAAAGGATCTGCCAGGTTATCTGCTGATGCTATCTTGGCGACAACAACTTCTCCTCGCTTGACGATGTCTCGTATCAGGTGGTACTTGCGCTCTATGTGTTTACTTGCCTTATGGGCTCATGGTTCCTTCGAGTTTGCAACTGCACCGCTATTATCACAATAAATTGTGATGATTTTGGGCAAACCAGGAATCACATCTAAGTCTATTAGAAAGTTCCTGAGTCATACTGCTTCTTTAGCCGCCTCAGAGGCTGCTACATACTCAGCTTCCATGGTTGAGTCCGAAACGTATTTCTGCTTAACACTCCTCCATGCAATGGCTCCACCTCCTAAAGTAAACACATAGCATGATGCAGACTTACTGTTGTCCCTAACTGATTGGAAATCTGAATCCGTGTAACCCACAGGGAGCAAATCGTCTGCTTGGTAAACTAGCATATAATCTCTAGTCCTTCTCAGGTACTTTAATATATGCTTTACCGCAGTCCAATGTACTTATCCAGGGTTACTCTGATATCTGCTAACCATGCCCATAGCAAAATAGATATCAGGTCTCGTACATAGTATTGCATACATTAGGCTTCCTACAGCCGAAACATAAGGAACTGCTTTCATGTCCTCTATCTCCTTTGATGTCTTTAGAGACATCTCTTTAGATAGAGCTACTCCATGCCTAAAAGGTAAGAAACCTTTCTTGGAATCCTGCATGCTAAAACGAGCAAGGATTGTATCTATATATGAAGATTGGGACAGACACAACATTCTTTTCTTACGATCTCTTATAACTTTGATCCCAAGGATGTGTGCACATTCTCCTAAGTCATTCATATCAAATTGTTTGGACAACCATACCCTTACGTCCGATAATACCTTGACATTGTTGCCAATTAACAAAATATCATCTACGTATAGTACAAGAAATACCACCACGTTTCCGTTACACTTCTTGTATACACAAGACTCATCCAGACACTGAATAAATCCATATGACTGGATTACTTCATTAAACCGGATGTTCCAAGACCTTGAAGCTTGCTTCAGTCCATAAATGGACCGATTGAGCTTGCACACTAGATGCTCTTTGCCTTTTTCAATGAACCCTTCTGGTTGCTTCGTATGGATGTTCTCTTCAAGACTTCCATTAAGGAAAGCTGTCCTGACATCCATTTGCCAAATCTCATGATCCATATGAGCAGCAATGGATAAGAGTATCCGGATAGACTTAAGCATGGCTACCGGTGAAAAGGTCTCCTCATAATCGATTCCCTCTTTCTGAGTGTACCCTTTCGCAACAAGCCTAGCTTTGAAGGTTTCTACCTTCCCGTCTGTCCCTCTTTTCCTTTTGTAGATCCACTTGCATCCAATGGCTTTTACACCATCGGGTGGTTCTACAAGCTCCCAGACCTTATTAGAGTATATAGACTCTATTTCAGAATTCATTGCCTTTTGCCAAGATGCTGCATCTATATCTTGGAGTGCTTCGTCATATGTTCGGGGATCAGGTTCATGTTTACCCGGGATCAAGTCCGAACACTCTCCCAAAAACATGAATCTATCAGGCTGCCTTACAACCCTTCCACTACGACGAGGCACTGTCTGTGGTTGTGTATCATGTGTGACACTTGTTGCAGTATCTTGTGGTACTTCATTTTGTACTGTTGGTACTGAAGTAGACGTGTCCTCTCTAAGTTCTTCTAGAACAATTTTACTACTGGGCTTGTGATCCATTATATAGTCTTCTTCTACAAACTGGGCATTGGTGCTAACAATGACCTTCTGGTCTTTAGGACTATAAAATAAACCACCTTTCGTTCCTCTGGGATACCCCACAAACACGCAAACTTCTGTACGAGACTCTAACTTATCAGCATCTGGTTTCAACACATGTGATGGACTACCCCAAATCCGAAAATGTCTTAGACTGGGCTTTCGTCCATTCCACAATTCTGTGGGAGTAGAAGAAACTGATTTAGAAGGTACTAAGTTCAGAATGTACACTGTCGTTTCCAGAGCGTATCCCCAAAACGAATTTGGTAATTCTGAATAACTCATCATCGATCTAACCATCTCCATAAGAGTCCTATTCCTTCGTTCTGCCACACCATTCTGTTGGGGTGTACCAGGTGCAGATAATTGGGATTGAATCTCAGCCTCTGATAAGTAATTCCTAAACTCTCCTAAGAGGTATTCGCCACCACGATCAGACCGTAGTGTCTTGATACTTTTACCTAGACGTTTCTCCACATCATCCTTGTACTCTTTGAACTTATCAAAGCACTCAGACTTGCGGAGCATTAGATAAATGTATCCATATCTTGAATAATCGTCTATAAAAGAGACAAAATATTCAAAACCACCTCTTGCCTGGACAGACATAGGACTACACAAATCAGAATGAACCAATTCTAACACTTCTTTGGCTCTATACCCCTTGGACTTAAAAGGCCTCTTGGTCATTTTACCTTCCAAGCAAGATTCACAAGTTGGAAAATTTTCCAACTCTAATGAACCCAAGAGTTCATCGGCTATAAGCCTCTGAATCCTACTTAAGTTAATATGACCAAGCCTTAGATGCCAAAGATATGCTTGGTTCATTTCCGAAGGTTCTTTTCTCTTATTTGAGTTAGAAGATGTGTTATTAATTTCCATATTATGCTTTGTGGGAGAAATTGGATTTAAAGTATACAAATTGCCAACTAATGCACCAGAACAAATAATCACTTTATTTCTCTTAATAACTACATCGTTACTAAAGGAAATTGAATATCCATCCAAAAACAGTTTAGAAACTGAAATTAAATTCTTTTTAAAACTGGGTACATAAAGACAATTTCTTAAAACCAAATTTTTATTCCTATTAAAAGATAAGTAGGCATCTCCCACTACAACAGCCGCCACCTTAGTAGCATTGCCCATGTAGACGGTAATCTCTCCTTCAGATAGTCGTCGGGTTTCCTGAAACCCCTGCAAGGAATTGCAGACATGATCAGTGGCTCCCGTATCTACACACTAGGTGCTGGTAGATAACACCGCTAAACATGTTTCAACAACTAGAGTATGAGATATACCTTTATTGTTCTATTTCCTATGAGAACAGTCTGCCTTCCAATGTCCAGTCTGCTTGCAAATAAAGCACTTGCCCTTCGGCTTCTTTATTCCAGCTTTTTGTCCTACACCTTGAGGTTTATTCACCTTCTTTGCTGAGCCATTTTGTTTCTTCTTCTTCTTGCCTTTCGGCTTAGAAGTAGAACCATTTTCAGCATAGTGAATTTGAGAATGTTGACAAAATAACCCATCGGCTGCCTGAAGTTCTGTCAGAAGTTCCGCCAATGAATACATCCTTTTATTCATATTATAGTTCAGGCGAAAATGCTCAAAACTTCTGGGCATCGTTTGGAGGATGATATCGACCTGGGTTTCCCCATCAATTTCCCCTCCAAGAACTTGTATTTCATTTAAGTAAGCCATCATCTTGAGAATATGATCCCTCACGGGAGTCCCCTCAGTTATGGTGGCTGTCATCAGTTTTCTCATTGCCTCTTGCCTAGCAGCCCGATTCTGATGTCCGAAGAGTTCCTTGAGATTGTTCATTATATCATAGGCTGTTGGTAAGTCCTGATGCTGATGTTGCAATACATTTGACATCGAAGCCAAGATGTAACACCGCACCATCTCATCAGCTTTTACCCATTTACTATGATATTGAATCTCCTCTGGGGTAGAATCATCGCTAGGTGTTTCTGGGCATTCCTCTGACAGTACAAACTTATAGCCCTCAGCAGTAAGAACAATGTCCAGGTTCCTTTTCCAATCTATGTAGTTAGGACCAGTAAGTCTGTTCTCTTTTAGTATGATGGCCAGTGGGTTGAAAGTCATCCTAAGAATCACAAATAACTTTTGGTCAGAACTCTAAATTTAGAATAATATTGATTCCTCAAACAATACTATTTTAAATTAACCAACACCTCAAAACACCGTGAATTTTGTATGCCACGATAGTGTGGACGTATACAAATTCAACATTTGTAAAAGGAGGGTTTTACCCATTAATTTTATTATCTTGTCAACCTAACTTTTTGACAAATAAAATTAATAGTTGGTTTACTTTGGTCACACGAATAATAGCAGTGACTCCAATGGGGAGGATACTATTAGACGTGCCTAAGTGTGTACCATTACTTGACACTAAGTCCATTAATAAGATTGTGCCCCTTCCGATGGGGAAGATCACACGCTCTTAATTAACTTCCTATAGTCATCCTAAGAATGGAAGTTTAATCTAGTGATCCGCAAACAAGCTCATCCGATATGGAGGAAGGCACTCAGAGCCAACGCGCAAGCTTGTTGCATCACTTATAAACCAGTAATGGAGACCGTGGAATTTATTTAAAAATAAATCCCTCTCCCACTTAGTTATTTAAAGTGAGGAATTTTGACTATGCTAGCCTACTAATCATGCATACTAAACATGCAATATATTAGCAAAAAGCAATGAACTCTGAAATAGAATCTATGTATTCTAATAAAGTCTGGGAGCTCGTGGAACCACCAAATGGTGTAAAAGTCATTGGATGCAAGTGGATCTACAAAAGGAAAAGAGGGACAGATGGGAAGGTGGAAACCTTCAAAGCAAGGCTTGTTGTGAAAGGGTACACTTAGAAAGAGGGAATCGATTATGAGGAAACTTTTTCGCCAGTAGCCATGCTCAAGTTTATCCGGATACTCTTATCTATTGCCGCTCATATGGATTATGTGGTTTGGCAAATGGATGTCAAGACAGCTTTCCTTAACGGAAGTCTTGAAGAGAACATCCATATGAAGTAACCAGAGGGGTTCATTGAAAAAGACAAAGAGCATCTAGTGTGCAAGCTAAATCGATCTATTTATAGACTGAAACAAGCTTCAAGGTCTTGGAACATCCGGTTTAATGAAGTAATCCAGTCATATGGATTTATTCAGTGTCCAGATGAGTCTTGTGTATACAAGAAGTGTGATGGAAACGTGGTAGTATTTCTTGTACTATACGTAGATGACATTTTGTTAGTTGGAAACAATATCAAAGTGTTATCGGAAGTAAGGGTATACTTGTCCAAACAATTCAATATGAAGGACTTAGGAGAATGCGCACATATTCTTGGGATCAAAGTGATAAGGGATCGCAAGAAAAGGATGTTGTGCTTGTCCCAAGCTTCATATATTGATACAATCCTTGCTCGTTTTAGCATGCAAGATTCCAAGAAAGGTTTTCTACCTTTTAGACATGGAGTAGCTTTATCTAAAGAGATGTCTCCGAACACATCAAAGGAGATAGAGGACATGAAGGCAGTTCCTTATGCTTCAGCTGTAGGAAGCCTATTGTATGCTATGTTGTGCACGAGATCGGATATCTATTTTGCCGTGGGCATGGTTAGCAGATATCAAAGTAACCCTGGACAAGGACATTGGACTGCTGTAAAGCATATATTAAAGTAGCTAAGAAGGACTAGAGATTATATGCTAGTTTACCAAGCAGATGATTTGCTCCCTGTAGGATACACGAATTCTGACTTCCAATTAGATAGGGACAATAGTAAGTCTACATCAGGCTATGTGTTTACTTTAGAAGGTGGAGCCATTGCATGAAGGAGTGTTAAGCAGAAATGTGTTTCTGACTCAACCATGAAAGCTTAGTATGTGGCAACCTCTGAAGCAGCCAAAGAAGTTGTGTGGCTCAGGAACTTCCTAATGGACTTAGATGTGATTCCTGGTTTGCCCAAAATCATCACAATTTATTGTGATAATACCGGTGCAGTAGCAAACTCGAAGGAACCACGAGCTCATAAGGCAAGTAAACACATAGAGCGCAAGTACCACCTGATACGAGACATCGTCAAGCGAGGAGAAGTTGTTGTCGCCAAGATTGCATCAGCAGATAACCTGGCAGATCCTTTCACTAAGACCCTTCCGGCAAAAGCTTTCAATCGGCATGTTGAAGGAATGGGAATCAGATGTATGGCAGCTTTTATGACAGCATAGTCTTTTAATATAAGTGGGAGATTGTTAGAGTGTATACTAAAAGCCTAGCCTTTTGTAAACATTTTATTTTGAAATAAAGAATCACATTGGTCAAATGTCTACATTTATATGCTAAGTGTAGTTGTTCAATTAATTTATATTGTAGATAACATGGTGTGTGGTGTCACACACAGAAGATCATGTTATCAATTCCTTATAAATTATAAACAGTAGCTCACGACTAAGATGGAAAGGAACAAACTATTGGAATAGTCGTAGTGTAATTTGGTATCAGTTTATCTTAACTATAAAATTGCACTAGTACATTCTGAGTGTATTGAGCAAGACCATTTAAGGTAAGTTCTTTTTATACTGACTGAATAAAAGAACAAGACCTTTGTTATTATGGAAGTGTATGCTCTTAATCCTGATATAATAACAAACACATATATCTAGTATTTATTTCTTTGACTTATTAATGGGTGAGATTTAGTTCGATAAATCAAGAGGCCCGATAAGTTGGGAAATGATATTATTTATAATGTGTGTTGTTGATTATAGAAGGTAACAGTGTCTTAGTAATCTAGGTTGATGATGTCCCCAAGAGGAGCTCATAAGGATTGTCATGTAAACCCTGCAGGTGGACTTAGTCTGACATGATAATGAAGTTGAGTGGTACTACTCTTGGAGCTAGATATTAATTAAGTGATTTGTCAGTAACTTATTTAATTAATGGATATTCTATATCTTAAACATAGGGAGAGTAACACACTCATAATAAGAATGAGCCCAAAATGTAATTTGGGATTGGTGCGGTAGTTCATTAATAATTCTTTAGTGGTATGAATTATTATTGATGAAATTAAGTTGGGTGTTCGGGGCGAACACGGGAAGCTTAATTTCATTCGGAGACCAAAACCAATTCCTCCTCTTGGTCCCTATCATAGCCTCTTATATATAGAGAATTATATCCACCAAATACCCACTTCTTACCCACCCTTAGGTGGCCGGATAAGCAATCTTGGAACCCAAGCTTGGGTCGGCCAAGCCAAAGGCTTTGAGCCAAGATGGGTGGTCGGCCATAGCTTGGAGTCCAAGCATGGTGTGGTCGGCCAATTAAAATAAAAATAATTTTATTTTTAAAATCTTTTCTTATGTGGATACCATGGTTTTAAAAGAGAGTTTAAAATTTAAATCTTTCCTTTTATAGCTTTCTACAAAAGATTAAGTGAAAGGTTTGATATCTTTCCTTATTTGTAGTTAAAAGGAAGATTTAATTTTTGATAAACCTTTCCTTTTTTTAACCATCTTAATGATTTAAAAGAGAGTTTTAAAATTAAATCTTTCCTATTATAGTTTCTACAAAAGATTAAGAAAAGATCTAATATCTTATCTTATTTGTAGATTGAGAGGAAGATTTTAATTTTAAAGATAACTTTCCTTTTTGGAAATCATCCACATATTTTAATAGAGAGATTTTAATTTATAAAATTTCCTTTTATAACCAACCATGAAGGGAAAATTAATAGAGAAATTTTTATTTTAAAAATTTCCAGAAACAACTAAGCAAGTTTTAATTTTGTGTTTAAAACTTGCCTATTTGGAGCATGTGATGTGGCCGGCCATAGAATGGGTTAAAAGGAATTTTTAATTAAAATATTCTTATTAACCTATGGAAAGGAATATAAGGAGATTTTAATTATAATTAAATTTTCTTATTTGTCAAGACCAAGGAATATAAAAGAGAGGGTAGACGTGCCTCACCTCACAACACATATTCTATTATTCCTCTCTCTTTTCTTCCTTGGTGTGGTTGACCCTATTCTCTTCTCCTTTCTTCTTCTTGTGGTCGAACCTCAACATCTCTTGGAGCTCTTGTGGTGGCCGGATTTTTCTTGGAGAAGAAGAGAAAGGAGGCTTTGCTCTTGCATCCCTTGGAGCTTGAAGGTTGGTGGCCGAAACACAGAAGAAGAAAGTTGTCTTGGTGGTTCTCATCTCGGTAGATCGTTGCCCACACAACGTTCGAGATAAAAAGAGGAATACGATAGAAGATCAAGAGGTTGTTGCGTACAAAGAAAGGTATAACTAGTAATTATTTTTCGCATCATACTAGTTTTCTTTGTATGATTTTTGAAATACCAAACACAAGAGGCATATGATTCTAGGTTTCGAATTTGTGATTCGAGTTTGTGTTTTTTTTGTTTTTCGATTTTGTGATTTGATTGTTCCTTTTGGTTAAACCTAGGGTTATATAAGGAAATTAAATATTAAATTTCTTTAAAAAGCTTTATCTAGGCGGTGTTGGATGATCCCATATACAAAAAGACCTAGTACCTCGCCATGTAGTCTTGGAAGCCAATTTTAGAAATTAATATTTAATTGAATTTGTAACATGGGTGGATTTGGATCAATAATGTTAAGCATCGTTTGCGATCCAAGTCTAAACCACTAAGAACAGATAAGTTAAATTTGGAATCAATAATGTTAAGTTCCGTTTGTGATTCCTAATTTAATTTCTAAAGAACACAATAGGTTATTAGTAAAGGTTCAGGATTTGTACAAAATTTTGTATAGGGGAACCGATATGATATTCCATAGCAACCAACACCAATAGTCCTTCACCTCAGTTGCCTACCCTCAGAGCAACAACCAGTTAAAAGTTACAAACTGGGAGATCCTTAGAGGCATACGAGCTCGGCTCAACAACACAGGAGGAAGCTGGGTCGATGAATTCTCGAGTGTCTTATGGACACTTTGCACAACTCTAATGTAACACCCCGCCCCTCCTGCTAAGGCGGCGGGGTTTACTTTACTCATACATACTTACTTAGTACAGCGGAAGTCTTACTTATAGGTTTTAAAACTTTTCTTTTATTTAAAATCACCATGACTAATCAACTGGACGTATAAAACCACATAGCATACTTAATATGATTTTTAAGTCATAATACCCAAACACAAAATTTAATGTCAAAGAGTCATAACGCAGTAACATAAACTAGGCATAGTTCTTATTAAACAAAAGCAGGTCTTTCTCCTTTAGCCAAGTCACTACCACACATATCCTTCTAGCCCCTCCTGCTGCTCCCCTAGTTCATCCATTCCTTGCCTTTATCTATGGTACAAGAAAGTAAGTTGTGAGCACTCATGGCTCAGTAAGTTCCTTTCCTACTCACAAAAATCACATAGCATATCAAAATCACAAGACATAACACATGGAGACAATTTCATCATAGCATGTAGCATATCATGGCATATCGTAACATAATCGTAAGGTATCATGGCATAAGATAACATAACATAATCATCAAATGCACCCTGACATATCATTACATCATCATAAATATCATGGCATAATCATAAGGTATATGCAAGGTGAGTTTCTAAACATGTATCATGAAAACATATGCAACATGTCTTTTGAAAACTTATAATATACATACTTAAACATAATCTCAACATAAGGGTTTGTACCACATACATAAATGTGTGCGTCCTATGTAGGTCCAAGGTAGCAAGTCTTGAACCCTACAAGGCATACATACTAGGCCCGTTTCTTAGTCCATCGACCTAGGGGCACTTAGGAGCCCATCCCTAACGAGGCCCGTTTCTTAGTCCATCGACCCCGGGGCGCTTATGCAGCCCATCCTTGGTACAAGCCTTAAAAGTAAAGTAGCATGTCATACATATCTTTAATTCTTAACCTATCATTCATGTCATAATCATATCATGAAGAGTGCTCCTAGTCCCAATTGATAGGGAAGCAACTCTTAAGCATAACATAAAGCATGTATAATTGGCACACAGCTCATCATGAATTTTTGGGCACACAGCACATCATGAACACATGCATAATTGGGCACACAGCACATCATGAACTTGGGCACATAGCATATCATAGATTTGGGCACATAGCATATCATAAATTTAAGCACATAGCATATCATAAATTTAAGCACATAGCATATCATAAATTTAGGCACATAGCACATCATAAACTTGGGCACATAGCACATCATCATACATAGATCATAAGCATACATAAGTATAGCAGCATATCATATTCCTATCATATCATAAGCATTGCATATGAAGCATATGGGAAAAAAACATACGTAGGTCTCTAACCCAAAGGTCATGTGGTGGCCGAAACATGTAGTTGCAGCCTAGGTTAGCAAGCAACATAAGAGCATGTGAACCCTAAACCTTTATCATATCTTATATCATAAGGAACACCTCAAGCATATTTGGTTTGGGTTCCAAGCTTCCTAGGTCTTTACTTATATCATGGACGAAACCCATCAAGCCTCAAATTAGGTTATAAGCAACATATAAACATGTAAACCCTAACTAATGTCATATCATATGTCATAAGAAACAACTTGAGCATGCTTAGTTGGGTTCTAAGTTCTCTAAGCTTTTAACCTTAACATGGCCGAACCCTAGCAAGTATGATTCTAGGTTACAAGTAGCATGAAAGTGTTGAACCTTAAATCCATATCATAATACATATCATGAGGAACATCATAAGCACATTTAGTTCAAGTTCCAAACTTCCTAAGCCCTTTAATCCAAGGTGGCCGAAACTTATCAAGCATGGGAATTAGGTTTTTAGTGGCATAAGAGTATGAAAACCATAAATAATTTCATAGCATTTATTACAAGAACATCATGAGCATATCTAAGTTGGGTTCTAAGTTTCCTTAGGCCTTTAACCTAATGGTGGCCGAAACATGTAAGGCATAGACTAGTTTTCATGTGCCATAAAAGCTTGTAAAGCCTACATCAATTTCATGGCATTTATTACAAGGAATAACATGAGCAAACTTAGTTTAAGTTCTAAACATCCTAGGTCTTAAAACCTTGTGTGGCCGAAAGTTGTAGAGCATGTAACTAAATTTCTATGCAACAAACAAGCATAAGGACATCAAGTTAGTTTCATATCTTTTCATCAAGAAGGTCATGAGCATCTTAAACTTGTTTTAAACTTTCCCTATGCCTCATATCTCAACATAGCCGAATCTTCATAAACATGAAATAGAGTTCAAATCAACATAACTCATGGGCATATCATATTAGCTTCATATTTTTATCTTAGGGAAAAATCATGGCATGCTTAGTTTTAGGTTTAAAGCTCTTCTAAGCCCTTAGTTCTACCATGGCCAAATGTTCATGAGCTTGAAGATGAAGTTCAAATCAACATACAAGTGGAAGAAAATGTTAACAACACTACTATCATAGGGCACATATCATAAGAACAAGGGAGCATGCTTAGTTTGAGTCCTACGCTTACTTAGTTCTTTTGTTCATGCTTGGCCGAGAATCTAAGATCATAAATCTAAGTTCTAGCTAAACATTCTAGCATAAAAACATTAGATTAACCTCCTACCATAAAATACATATCATAAGAAATATATTGAGCACATCTAGTTGAATTTTAAAGTTCCTTAGATTCTTCTTTTTATCTTGGCCGAAATTTCCATGAAGCAACCCTAGGTTTTTAAGCAATCTATCTTCATGAAAACCATATGAACTATTGTACCATAGGTGAGGGGAAGCTTACCTCCTTTCGCTTGTGGTTTTTCTTAAGAAGAAAAGTATCCTAGGTGCCAAGGAAGGAGAGAGCTTCTTCTTCTTGTACCTCCTTTTGTTCCTCTTGCTTGGAAGGGATAGATCTTGAAGGTCTCCTCTCTAAACTTAGTTTTTCTTGAAGAGAAGCTTAGCTTAGCTCTCGGACAAAGGAGAGGGAGGGAGTTCTTGGTTCAGTGAGGAATGAAGAAGAAAGAGGAAGGAGGAAGAAATGATTTAATCCCTTATTTTTCTTCTCCCAATCTATTTATTCCCTTGCCCATGAAACATGTCCTCATTCACTCCCTCAACTCCTCTTTTCCCCCACTCCATTAATTCCCACGAAAATAGAGAGAGGGAGGGAAGTAGTAAATCCTCCTTTTGCTTGCTCCTTTTCTTAACCAAGAGGGAAAAGAAGGTAAGCAATTTGGTTTTCTCTTGTTCTTTTTGCTTAGTTTTCTTTTCTCCTTTAACTAAATTTTTCATTCCTTTCTATCCAATTATTTCTCCTTATCCTAATGGTTATCATTCATCAATTTATCTCCATAAATTGTGGGAGGTTCAAGGTTCAATCCTTGACCTCACCTCTTCTTATTCTAATTTTCTTTTGTTTTTGTTTTCCTTTTTCTTTTATTCTTATCATTTCTTTATGCTCTAATGAAAATAATATTCATATACCTATTTTATAATTTCATGGGTGTTACATCCAAAAGAAGCAAACTGCATAACACCATTCCATCGGTGTATAAAGAAGAAGCAGTGGTCCTCGTGGAGGTTGGAGGAGATTCTGACCGGGTGCAACTATACGACGAGGGAAATATCGAGCGGAGGTTAATGTAGCTCGAGTTGGTGGATGAATCATGAGATAAAGACGTCGTCCGGCTAATGGCATATCTACAGCGGATGAGGCAGAACTACAATCAAAGGGTGATCCCAAGGTCTTTCTAGGTAGAAGATCTGGTGTGGAAGAAAATCAAGCCGGTCGGCGACATCACCAAACTCGAGCCACTATGGGAGGACCTTACAAGATCATACAAAAACTACGCTCGGGGGCCTATTACTTGGAGGATGAAGACGGAAGGCGGCTCGAGCGGCTATAGAGCACGAATCATCTCCAACCTTATAGGGTCAGATGGGAAGTGTGTGAGTAAATATAAATATATTTGTGTATATTTCTTTTGGATGCAGGACATACATGAATAAAAAACATGTTTTCTAGACTCTTGAGCCGACCAGCTAAATTAGAAGTCAAGCGGTGACCTTAAACCGCTGTCTCCATCAATGATCGAGCGGTGACCTTAAACCCTTATCTCCATCAATGGTCGAGCGACAACCAAAAACCTTTGTCCCCACAACGGTCAGGCAGCGACCTTAAATCCCTATCTCCATCAATGGTCGAGTGGCGACCTTAAACCCTTGTCTCCATCAATGATCGAGCGGCCACCTTAAACCCCTGTCTCCATCAACGGTCGAGTGGTGACCTTAAACCCCTGTCTCCATCAATGGTCGAGAGGCAACCTTAAACCCCTGTCTCCATCAACGGTCAAGCAGCGACCTTAAACCCTTATCCCCATTAACGGTCGAGCTGCAACCTTAAACCCTTATCCCCATCAACTGTCGAGCAGTAATCTTAAACTCCTGTCCCCATCAGCGATCGAACAACGACCTTAAACCCTTGTCTCCATCAACGATTGAGCGGCGACCTTAAAACCCTTGTCTACGCCATTCAACAGTCGAGCGGTGACCTTAAGTCCTTATCTATGCCATTCAACAGTCGAAGAGGTGATCTTAAACCCTCATCTACATCAATAGGTGAGCAACGGCTATCAACTCAAGGCCGACGAAAATGGCTCGTCCAAGCAAGTAACATGATGTCGATCATGAAACAAACCGAAGAATATGAAAAAGAAAAGACGAGCAGCATAGGATCGACATTAAATAAAAAGGTCCGCCGAACGGGCGACCATTCATTGATACTTGCATAAACTTTACAAAGCACATGAAGGGCAAATATAAAAATTCGCTCGAGCAAGATCACTCCAGATAATTAAAACATCGTTGGGCAACGACCCAGTCAGCTTGTCCCGACTGATGACCTTTCTTGTCAGAGCGGTTGGGATGTAGTTGCCTTCCTTTAATTGGTCAAACATCCCATCGATAGCGAGGTTGAATAGATGGAGTGATCAATCGGCGACCTTGTCATTAAAAGCGTCTGAGTGGATGTAGGCCTGCTTCATAAGCTCGAACCTACTAGACTCGACTCCCTGATAAGTCTCTAGGGCCGCCCAGGAGGCCACCAACTCCGCCTTCAACGTCGCTAGCTCCTCATCTTTCGCTGCAAGCTCCCCATTCTTTGCATCGAGCTGGGTCTTCATGGCAGTCTGCTCGGCAGATCGTACTTCCTTCTCGACCTTCAGTGCGACCTCAGCCTCTTTCAAATTTTACGCCAAGACCCGGGCCTCTTTAATCTTAAGCTCCAAGTCTTCAATGGCCCAGAGCTTCCTGGTGTTGGCCGAGTTGACCTTGGATGTTGGTGATGTTAGCACTAACGATCTAACTCAGATTTTGATAAATGACAATGTAGGTTAAGTTAGTTTCGTTGTGATCTAACACTTTGACTTAGTGTACAAGAGAAGTCTAAATAGGTCGACAGGCTGACCTGATATCTGGTACGAAGTCTGTTGATACAGTCTGACCTGGATGTTGTTTTGCTATTGACACTGATTTAAGTTTGTATCAGATATTTAACTCAGATTGATTACTAATCTAGGTTGACTTGGTTGACCTGATTGAGAAAGTCCTAACTGGAATGTTAGGCAGTTGGAAAGTCCTGGTGAGTGAAGCCAGGCAGATTGGAAATCTTGGTGAGTGAAGCCAGGTGAAAACCCTAGTGAGTGAAGCTAGGTGCAAGTCCTGGTGAGTGAAGCCAGGCAAGGGAAAATCCAGATGGATCAAGGGTGATTGGACATCTGGTGTTGAAAAGTCCAAGAAGGAAACTTGGCATGCGAAGTCAGAGAGGGCTCGGTAGCTCGTTCTCTAGGACCAGATGAAGTCGGAGAGGGCTAGGGAGCTCGTTTCTCTGGACTAGGTCAGAGAGGGCTCGACCCGGATCGAGACAAGAAGTCGGATCGGCGGCAGATCGATCCAGGAAATTGACACCGATCGGTCCGCGACCGATCGAGAATCGATCGCAGGTTCATCGATTTTACCGATCGGTCTAGAGACCGATCGAGGTCGTAAGCGCTGGGAAGAGCGACATCTGATCGGTCTCGGGACCGATAGTTCCTGATCGGTCCGCAGATCGATCAGAGTCTGTACGACATCTGATCGGTCTGGAGACCGATCAGATTAGTTCCTGATCGGTCTGCCAGACCGATCAGCGATGATTCAGAAAGCGTGGATCGGTCTGCAGACCGACCCACGGTATTGTTTGTTTTGCATGTACTTTTTCTGATTGCCGTATTTGTTTTCACCCATCTGTTTTTAACCATCTGCTGTGAGTCTTTTTAGCTTGCAGGTTGCAGGTCACACTCTCATGGTTGAATTCAAATTAAGCTTCATTAAGAGAAGAAGACAAGTGCTCTTTACACTGTGATTTGCTGCAACAGATGCATTTGAGGCATCAACGTTCACTGACGAATCTGATTGCGATTGGGCTGCGCTCAGTTTGACCTCTACTTATTGGTTCGTATCCAGAGACGCCAGTGATTTCCATTGGCATGGGTTCAGAGAACCAGATGAGGAGGAGAGGTGATTGGCTACGCCTTGTTGGCAGCAGCGATTCTGCAGGCGGCAGTGATTCGAGCCAGTAAAGCAGAGAGACATAAGAAGGAAGAAGAGAGGTTCAGAAAGAAGTTAACTGGATTCTCTGTTTTCCAATCGATCAATCTTTTGAGAAAGCAAGTTGGTGAAGCTGTGAGCTCTTTGCTGAGAAGGTTGTTGTGCGCTCTCTGCTCTGTTTTCTTCTCCGCATGGCTGTAAGCTCATCTGATTATTCTTCTCAGCCACTGTAAGTCTTGTGCTTAAATCTATAATCAACTGAGACTTTGTTGAGAGGTTGCTCCACCGAGAAGGAGACATCTTTAGCCGGATCTTGTCCGGGGTGTGATCTACCGAAAGATCAAGGAGTCGTCCTCCTTACGGACACGCCGAGGAGTAGGGGCAAGTTATCCCCGAACCTCGTATATCCTTGTGTCTGCTGTGTGTGTTTGTTTTCCTTCGTTTTAGTTTTCTACTTCCGCTGTGTTGTGCTAACAAGTTTTTCTTTAAGAAAGATTGTGTTTAAGTTTTCAAAGAGGCTATTCACCCCCCCCCCCTCTAGCCATCTAAGATCCCAACAAGTGGTATCAGAGCAAGGGGCTCTTTGATTCGGATTAACACCCAAAAGAGCAAACAAGGATGGCTATGAAGGAAGGCTTTAGCACAAATCGACCACCCTACTTCGAAGGAGCAGATTTTCAATATTGGAAGGGCCGCATGGAGTATTACCTCAAGACCGACATTGCCATGTGGTTCTCAGTCAAGGAAGGTTTCACACCACCAAAGGATGAAGAAGGTAAGGAACTCGATTCGTCAAGGTGGTCTACCGAACAACTCCGCAAAGCACAAGCCGATGCCAAGGCTATGGTCACCTTGCAATGTGGAATCGCCAAGGACCAACTCGTCAAGGTAGGTCCGTTCTCGAGTGCAAGAGACCTATGGAACAAACTCATCGAGCTCCAAGAGGGAACTCGAGATTCTCGGATTGCCAAGAGGGACCTATTCTTGAATCAGCTCCAAAATCTAACCATGAAGGACAATGAAACGGTAAGTGAACTTCATGGGAGATTCAAGGAGATCATCAACGGTCTACACTCTGTGGATGAACGAGTGGAGAATCGCGATCTAGTAAGGTACGCTCTTAAATCTTTTCCTAGGAATGCCTTGTGGTCATCTATGGTAGATGCCTACAAGGTATCCAAGGATCTTTCCATTGTTAAACTAGATGAATTTTTCTGTGAGATGGAACTTCATGAGCTTGCTAACAAAGGTCAAAAAGAGAAGGGTATTGCTTTATTTGCAGGACCAAAGAGCAAGGATGGAAGAAGGAAGAAGGAAAAGGAGATTTCCTCATCCACCTCTTCCTCCGAATCCGATGATGAAAGTGGATCATCATCAAGTGAGATGGCGAACTTCGTAAGAAGGATTATGAGAAGAAGCCGAAGATACAAAGGAAAAGGTAAAACTAATGATCAAAATTTTGATAAATCTAATGTTATATGTTATGAGTGTAGCAAGAAAGGACACATTCGGAGCGAGTGTCCGAAATTAAAGAGGAAGGAGGAACGAGCCAAAAAGAAGGAGGAAAGAGCCAAGAAGAAGAAGGCTCTCAAGGCCACTTGGGATGAGTCCTCATCAAGCTCATCGGAGGAAGAAGAGAAGATGGAAAAGAGCACACGACAATTAGCACTCATGGCAAGGGAGGTTTCGGACTCCGGAAGTGAGGGAGATTCGAGCGACGCTTCAACCGCGGCTTCATCATCGTCGGATGATGAAGAGGTAACCTCTTCTCATATAGAAAAGTGTTATAAGACTATCACTCACTTATCTACATTGCTTAAAAAGTCAAAAACAGAAAATAAATTGTTAAAAGAAGAAGTAAAAACCTTAAGGACCCTTAGGGAAGATGAGGTCGATGACCTACATCTAGAAGTCCTTGAGGATGAGAACAAGGCTTTAAAGGGTGAGGTTGAGAAACTCAAGAAAATGCTTGAGAAGTTCTCAACTAGCTCTAAGACTCTAGACATGATTCTAAATGGCCAAAGGGCAGTCTACAACAAGGCCGAGCTAGGGTATCAACCCAAGGAGTCGAGTTTCATTTCTCTAATGTCTAGAACTCAAAATAGTAGATCACATGTTTCTAGGGCTCATGGAACTAGGAAAGGTATGACCAAGGCATGGGTTCCTAGGTCTTTCGTTGTAGAAGCATTAGGTCCCAAGATTTGGGTACCTAAAACCTCTATCTTCCGTGTCTTGTAGGCATTGGTCGAGGGGGAGCATCTATCAACTTGGTTTGTTGATAGTGGATGCTCCAAGCACATGACCGGGAACAAATCACTGTTTACAACCATTCAAAACAAAAGTAGAGGTAATGTGTCTTTTGGTAATAATGGTAGCCTTAAGGTTGTAGGAGTTGGAGACATTCATATATCCGAATGTTTCCATATCAAGAATGTCCTTCTAGTCAAGGGAATGACTTTTAATCTCCTAAGTGTCAGTCAATTGTGTGATACGGGTTACACAATTGAATTTCATTCAAGTCAATGTTTGGTTAAACACATTGACACACTTGACACAGTACTAGTAGGCACAAGGGTTGATAATATTTATCAAGTATCGTTTAAAAGTGCTACTAATGCTTTGATTAAGTGTTTCATGTCGAAAGAAGAAGATTCTTGGCTATGGCATAGAAGGTTGGCACATGTAAACATGAAGAACATCCGGAAGTTGGCCAACCAAGGATTAGTGCGAGACTTACCCAGCATCAAGTACCACAAGACCAAACTATGTGATGCATGTCAAATGGGTAAGCAAACAAAAGCATCTCATAAAGGTAAAAGCACTGTGAGTACATCTACTGCCTTAGACTTATTACATATGGATTTGTTTGATTGTAACAATGTTATTTCATTGAATGGTAGTAGATATTGTTTAGTAATTATTGATGATTTTACTAGATATACATGGACTTTCTTTTTGAAAACTAAGGATCAAACCATAGATATTTTTATTTCCTTTTGTAGAAGAACTGAAAATGAAAAATCGACAACAATTAAAACCATTAGAAGTGATCATGGTGGTGAATTTCAAAATCATAGGTTTTTAGAATTTTGTCAAGCAAAAGGGTATAGACATGAGTTCTCAACTCCAAGGACCCCACAGCAAAATGGGGTTGTGGAGAGAAAGAACCGAGTCTTACAAGAGGCTGCACGAAGCATGCTCAATGAGTACTCACTACCGAGTTACTTGTGGGCTGAAGCTGTGAATACAGCTTGCTATGTGCAAAACTGAATCCTGATACATAGGTTTTTAGGAAAGACTTCCCATGAACTTTGGTTTGGGAAACCACCTACAATTAAACATCTTAGGGTGTTTGGTTGTAAGGTGTTTATTTTGAACACCAAGGACCATCTTGGAAAATTTTCGGCCAAGGCTGATGAAGGGATACTGGTCGGGTACTCGCTCACCAGCAAAGCCTATCGGGTCTACAACAATAGGACTAAATTGATTGAGGAGTCCTCTGATGTAGCTTTTGAAGAAATCCCTAACTCAAATGATCAATCAAGGGATGTAGGAGAAATTCAATTTGAACTTAGAAGGCTAAGTTTGAATGATCAAAACATAGAAAGAGTCGAAATTGACTCTGATGGTGATGAGCAAAGGCAACAAAGAATTCAATCTGACTCTTTGCCTGATATCGAGTCCTTGCCTGTGCCTAGTGAGACCATTCATGAGGCACCACCAACACCAAGACAATCTAGGATAGCCACTAGTCATCCCCAAGACCAAATTGTGGGAGACATCCACCAAGGGGTTAGGACTAGGTCATTCTTTAGAAATGAGTCTAATGAAGTCGCATTGATTTCAGAGATTGAACCAAAATTAGTTGATGAGGCATTGCGCGATCCTGATTGAATCATAGCTATGCAAGATGAGTTAGGTCAATTTGAAAGGAGCCAAGTGTGGGACTTAGTTCCTAGACCTAAGAAGACCACCATTATTGGAACTAAATGGGTCTTCAAAAATAAGTTAAATCAAAAGGGAGAAGTTGTAAGAAACAAGGCAAGACTTGTAGCCAAGGGCTATAGTCAAGTCGAAGGTCTCGATTATGATGAGACTTATGCTCCCGTGGCCCGATTAGAGTCCATTCGTTTGATGTTAGCTTTTGCTGCACATAGAGGTTTCAAGCTCTATCAAATGGATGTTAAATCTGCCTTCTTAAATGGTTTCATTAAAGAAGAAGTCTATGTTGAACAACCACCGGGATTTGTGAATACCGAAGCTCCAAACCACGTGTACAAGCTCAAGAAAGCACTTTATGGGCTTAAGCAAGCACCACGAGCTTGGTACAAAAGGTTGTCAACATATTTACTAGAAAAGGGATTTGTGAGAGGCCAAATAGACCCAACACTATTTCTACGTAGAGATGGTGAAAACATTTTTGTAGCCCAAGTGTATGTCGATGACATAATTTGTGGATCAAATAACAAGGGCTATTTGAATGAATTTATTTCTCACATGGAAAGTGAGTTTGAGATGAGTCTAGTAGGAGAATTGACATTCTTCCTTGGACTTGAAATCAAACAAACTCGAGATGGAATTTATGTCCATCAGACGAAATACACTCAAGAGATGCTCAAAAAATTCAAAATGAGTGACTCTAAGGAAGTAACCACTCCAATGGCGACAAGCACTCGCCTTGACAATGATGAGAGTGGGAAACCAGTTGATCTAACGCAATATAGAAGCATGATTGGTAGTCTTCTATATCTCACAGCTAGTCGACCAGACATACTTTTTGCTGTGGGCATGTGCGCTAGATATCAAGTCTGTGCCAAGGAATCTCATTTAATTACAGTTAAGAGAATATTGAGATACCTTAAGGGCACAATTCGAGTAGGTCTATGGTACCCTCGTACAGAGTCTTTTGACTTGATAGGCTATACCGATTCCGATTATGCTGGGTGCAAATTGGATCAGAAAAGCACTAGTGGGGGTTGCCAATTCTTAGGTTCATCATTAGTTAGTTGGTCAAGTCGGAAGCAACATTGTGTTGCTCTCTCCACGACCGAGGATGAATACATTGCCATGGGAGAGAGTGTATCACAATTGTTGTGGATGATTCACACTCTAGAAGATTATGGACTTTCGTATAAGGGAGTGCAAGTGTTGTGTGACAACATTAGCACAATAAACCTAACGAAAAATCCAGTCCATCATTCAAGGACCAAACACATTGAAGTGCGTCATCACTTCATTAGAGATCACGTAGCTAGGGGAGACATTGCACTCACATATGTTGAGTCAAAGTCAAACTTAGCCAACATTTTCACAAAACCCCTTCCGGAAAATGAATTTAGTCATTTAAGGAGGGAATTGGGAATGTGTTTGGCTCAATAAGTCATGTTGACCACATCATAATCAATAAGGACCATTAAAATGACAAGAAAAATTGGGAAATTAATTTGGGCAACTTGGGGACATCTCACACAAACTATAAGGTTTAACAAATTGTTTTTGTTTGCTAAATATGGGGTGAGATGCTAGGATCAACCAAATTATTCAAAATGTATCATGCATCCCTTGAATAATTAGGTTGAAGAGACATTAATTGAGTATGGGGAAGGCCATTACATAATTCATGTGTATTTGGCTCCTAGATCTTACTCATATATTCCAACCAAGGAATCTTGGTTGGACTTTTGCCTAGAAATTATCTAATTATGGTTGATGGTTGATGTGTTGATTGGTATTGTTGTTTGGTTCATTTTATGACTTTGATTGATAAAACGATAGGTTGTTAAAGGAAATAATAGCAACTTGGATATATTTTGACAAACTTGAAACTAAACATAACAAGGATCAAAAATTTCAGCTTTCATGCCTTGATTGAAAAATTAGGACAAGTTGTTTATATTTTGACAAATTTGAACCTGGTCATAGAGATGAGTTTAGCAAAAATATGTTTTGAACTTCTAAGGACCAAGAAGACAGAACTCCATATGGTTGGAGTTAATGTGAGGTTTTGTTTGATAAGAGTCTGAAACTTTTGGATTATGAACAAGTTCAGGTCATAAGAAATCATATTTCGAATATATTAGTGTTTGGTGATTCCTAAGTTCTAGGGTATGTCTTAGGGAAGTTATGAATTCTTGAGTTCCGGATTCTTCAGACTTCATGGCTCAGTATTTCAGTTACTGAAATTACTGAAATCGGGTTATCAGACACTGATCGGTCCACAGACCGATCAGGAAAGTCTGGATCGGTCTGTCGACCGATCCAGAACGAAGCCAAACTCTCTGTTTGGTATCTGATCGGTCCAGTGACCGATCAGCGCACGAAGAAAGCCCCCTGATCGGTCCGGGCACCGATCAGGATGATCCCTGATCGGTCCACTGACCGATCAGGTGTCGCCGATTCACTCGGGTGAATCTGATCGTTCAGGATTTCTCCTGATCGAACAGCCGTCCGATCAGGGAATAGATCGATCCCTGGCTTTAACTCCTCCCGACTCCCTCCTTTCCCATTACCTACGAAGCCCTAGCCGACTCTCTTTTCCCCCGTTTCTTCTTCCCCTTGATCGCCGAACCCTAGACGACTCCCTCCTGCCTCAGCATTTCTTTCTTTCTCCGAAAACCAGAGAAATGGCTCCAAGGTAACTTCATCAGCTCTATTTCTCGTTAGTACTTCATTTGTTTCATTTCTCACTGATTCAGTGATTTGGGGTGGTGCTCGGGTTGTGCTCCTTTGCTTCATCTGTGTCATGTTCCTAACCCCTTAGGAAGAAACCAGTAGGTGAGGGTACTTCCAAGTCCAAAGATAAATCCAAATCCAAAGAAACCTCCCGACCTCAACCATCCAGTTCGGGAAGATTTCCCAACCAACAGTTTGAACAATCCTTTAAGGAAAGGACCTTCAAGTTGCTCCCATGTAGATCAGTCGATAAAAAATACATGAATGAGTTTTGTCCAGCGATTACGGAGACCATAGCCTACTATAAACTTGATTCCTTGGTATATTTAGAGAGGGATATCAACCTTGACCTAGTTTCTGAATTCTATAACAACCTTCATCAGATTATTGATGGTAGTTATAGATCAAGAGTGGCTAAGCAAACCGTTGATTTCAGCTTAATTGCCTTCTTTGATTATTTAGGCTGTCGTTTGTGTTCGGGGACGGTGTTCTCATTCTATCCTGCTTTGCCTGAACCCGTGCCTCATCCTCTTGATGTCTCATCTGACTCGATTTATGAGTACTTCTTTGGACATCCGAGACCGGATGGATTAGATGAGTTAGATGTCGACTTTCCTACATTTGCAGCCCTTGGCCTTTCTGCTCCTGATTACATTCTTTTCAAAATTGTCACAAACTGTCTACTACCTATTACTTCTAAACCATTGGCAGAGATTCGACCGTATCATTGTCTGATGCTTTATGGGTTGCGTAGGCATCTTGACTTTGATATCATGTCGAGTGTCTATACTTCTATCATATCCCATAGCGAGCCAAGCGGTTACACCATCTATATGCCTTATGGGCATGTGATTACTGATTGGCTTGAGTCCCTGGGTGTTGACGTCTCTAGGGGGAGGATGGTAAAGATGGTTAGGCAGGATTGTCGACTTGGGAAACGTGCATTTTCCAAGTCTGGAATCTTAGGATAGGCTGGGGCAGTTAGGTGGAAGGATGGGAGGGCATTAGGTGAGTTACCTCGACGACAGGTTGCTCCTGTTGCTGCTCCTCCTACTGCTGATGATGGAGAGGCCGATCCTGATCTGCCCTGGCAGATCGCCGAGCTGGAGAGTCGCTTTGATCGCCACGAGGAGATGATGGCTGCTGAGTTCGATGGACTACGCATACGGATTGACCAGCGCTACGACGATCTGCGCAGCCAGCAGTTGGTGACTCAGCAACTGCTTCGAGGGTGGATGGCCAGATACCCACCTTCACAGCACCACCCGGACCATACACTTTCGAGCAGCAGCATCCCGCCTCCGGAAGATATTCCTCCAGCCGACACTGGAGATGTTCCTCGTCTTGAGGAAGATGACTGATACTTTTTGATGATCATATTGATTGTATGTTTTGGATGATGGTTGCTAGATACTTATGCCTGACCTGGTTGTATGCTACTTACTGTTATGCTACTCATTCTTCCTTATATATTTGCTGTTCTTTTCTTGGTTGTTACTATACTCTTCATATGTCTTTTATTTCTTTATTCATTTACTGTCCTAAAATACACTTAGAAGGAATTCTAGAGGGATTAAGCAGAAGACAGTATGGATTAAGGGGGAGCTCTTTAAGTTATCTTACCTTGTTCGCTCCTTTTCGGTGTTTGACAAAGGGGGAGAAGATAATTAAGTTTAGAAATGAATGAAAGGTTGATTTTAGGGGAGAGGATGACTTTGAGTCTTTTTGAATCCTCTTACCTAATTCGCACCTATTCGACTAAGTTAAGTTAAGTGATGAATTGACTTCATCGAGTCGATATGAAAAAGGGGGAGAAGATAACTAAGGTATATCCGTCTTAGGGGGAGGATCCTGATTTCCCTAAAAATTATGGGTATATGAGTATTTCTGATCTAAACTTAAATCGTGTTGTCAAACAACAAAAAGGGGGAGATTGTTGATACAGTTTGACCTGGATGTTGTTTTGCTATTGACACTGATTTAAGTTTGTATCAGATATTTAACTCAGATTGATTACTAATCTAGGTTGACTTGGTTGACCTGATTGAGAAAGTCCTAACTGGGATGTTAGGCAGTTGGAAAGTGAGTGAAGCCAGGCAGATTGGAAATCTTGGTGAGTGAAGCCAGGTGAAAACCCTAGTGAGTGAAGCTAGGTGCAAGTCCTGGTGAGTGAAGCCAGGCAAGGGAAAATCCAGATGGATCAAGGGTGATCGGACATCTGGTGTTGAAAAGTCCAAGAAGGAAACTTGGCATGCGAAGTCAGAGAGGGCTCGGTAGCTCGTTCTCTAGGACCAGATGAAGTCGGAGAGGGCTAGGGAGCTCGTTTCTCCGGACTAGGTCAGAGAGGGCTCGACCCGGACTGAGTCAAGAAGCTGGATCGGTCGGCAGACCGATCCAGTGAAACCTTGGACACCTGATCGGTCTGGCGACCGATCAGGAATCGATCAGTAGGTCTACTGTGATTTTACTGATCGGTCTGGAGACCGATCAGGAGGCTGTAAGCGCTTGGGAAGAGCGACATCTGATCGGTCTCGGGACCGATCAGATTAGTGCCTGATCGGTCCGCAGACCGATCAGAAGCTGTGCGCAGCGACATCTGATCGGTCTGGAGACCGATCAGATTAGTTCCTGATCGGTCTGCCAGACCGATCAGCGATGATTCAGAAAGCGTGGATCGGTCTGCAGACCGACCCACGGTATTGTTTGTTTTGCATGTACTTTTTCTGATTGCCGTATTTGTTTTCACCCATCTGTTTTTAACCATCTGCTGTGAGTCTTTTTAGCTTGCAGGTTGCAGGTCACACTCTCATGGTTGAATTCAAATTAAGCTTCATTAAGAGAAGAAGACAAGTGCTCTTTACACTGTGATTTGCTGCAACAGATGCATTTGAGGCATCAACGTTCACTGGGTTTCTGATTGCGATTGGGTTGCGCTCAGTTTGACCTCTACTTATTGGTTCGTATCCAGAGACGCCAGTGATTTCCATTGGCATGGGTTCAGAGAACCAGATGAGGAGGAGAGGTGATTGGCTACGCTTTGTTGGCAGCAGTGATTCTGCAGGCGGCAGTGATTCGAGCCAGTAAAGCAGAGAGACATAAGAAGGAAGAAGAGAGGTTCAGAAAGAAGTTAACTGGATTCTCTGTTTTCCAATCGATCAATCTTTTGAGAAAGCAAGTTGGTGAAGCTGTGAGCTCTTTGCTGAGAAGGTTGTTGTGCGCTCTCTGCTCTGTTTTCTTCTCCGCGTGGCTGTAAGCTCATCTGATTATTCTTCTCAGCCACTGTAAGTCTTGTGCTTAAATCTATAATCAACTGAGACTTTGTTGAGAGGTTGCTCCACCGAGAAGGAGACATCTTTAGCCGGATCTTGTCCGGGGTGTGATCTACCGAAAGATCAAGGAGTCGTCCTCCTTACGGACACGCCGAGGAGTAGGGGCAAGTTATCCCCGAACCTCGTATATCCTTGTGTCTGCTGTGTGTGTTTGTTTTCCTTCGTTTTAGTTTTCTACTTCCGCTGTGCTGTGCTAACAAGTTTTTCTTTAAGAAAGATTGTGTTTAAGTTTTCAAAGAGGCTATTCCCCCCCCCCCCCCCTCTAGCCATCTAAGATCCCAACAAAGTCTAGCTAGGTCGATAGGTTGATTGGATAGCTGGCACGAAGTCCAGACAAGTCGATGGGTTGACCGGATGTCCGGCATGAAGTCCATCTAGGTCGATGGGATGACCGGATAGATGGCACGAAGTCCAGACAAGTCAACGGGCTGACCGGATGTCTGGCAGGTAGGTGAAGGTAAGTCACTGGAGGGAAGTGACTTGGTGAGGATGCGCTCCCAGTTAGGGAACTTAGGTATCGATCCAACTTAGAACCATTTCGGGAATCTAAGTTGAGATCGTGACTAGATTCCGGTCTCGGTAAGATGAAATCTAATTACTACCTTTTGTATTGCACTAACACTTTATTTTGCAGGGTAGTATAATTTGTATTTGTCTCGGACTAATATTTTCTTGTAGGAAATTTAGTTGTTGGAAAATGGTGATTTGGTCGCCCGGAAGGGATCCGGACGCCCGAGATGCAAATTATATCTTGACGTAATGTGGAGCATGCTGATTGGCTGGGCTACGTCACACTCCAGGCGCCCGAAAGGGATCCGAGCACCCGGAGCTTTCTATATAAAGAGGCCACCACCTCAAAGTACAACAACTTCTGCTATGATTGCTCTCGTGTGCCTTGCTTCCAAGATGCTCTTGATACGCTATGAAGCTTCTCCGACAACCAACGATTTAGTCTTTACTTTCTTGTTGTCGGTAATTTCAGTTTGCAATTTCTTGTACTCATTTTGTAAACATCTTTTCGAATTATTAGTGATTGACAAACGAAAGCACTCAACGAGTGCGGGTCTTGGAGTAGGAATCGACGAAGGCTCCGAACCAAGTAAAATTGGTTTGTGTTAGCATTGTGTCTTTCGTATTTCCGATGCGTACTCCACTCGATTTGATTACGAATGTTTTGAACGCTATTCACCCCCCCTCTAGCTTTTTCACGATCCAACAAGTGGTATCAGAGTTCGGACTGCCAGAAGGTTTACTGTCGACTGTGCACAAGAGCTATGGTCTGATTGAGCCATGTGGGTACAATATTGACCTCGAACAAAGAAAGTGGGGGCTCCTATGTTCGGATCAAGAGGACCAGATATCAGGCAAGAAGTCCTAGTAGGTCGGGTGGACCGAGGGGTAGGAAGACCTGGTGGGTCGAGGATTGGACATGGGAAGCCTGTGGTCCTTTGTTTGAGGAGGGAGATTGTTGGGGTTGCAAGGTTGCAAACATAGTCCCACATTGAAAACACATGGGAAAGATCATGAGTTTATAAGAGAAAAGATATCTCCATTGGCATGAGGCCTTTTGAGTAGAACCCAAGAGCAAAATCATGAGGTCTTAGGTCCAAAATGGATAATATCATGCAATTATGGAGATATCTAAATTCTTTTCGATCCTACAATTGGTATCAGAGCGGGTACTGCTCTGATTTGGTGCAACCACCAATCAAGTAAGGGGGTTCTTTTTAAAATAAAAATAGATATCGTTTGTGTTTTAAAATGTTTAAAAAATACGCCTTTCATTTTTCCCTCCAAAATTATTTTTCAAAAATTCATTATCATCTTTTCACCGTTGGTTAGTATTAGCAAAATATCGTGTTTACCAAAATTCAAAATAATATTTTTTTTATTAATATTTTATTAGTTTTTTGAAATTAGTGAAAGACTATAATTTTTCTCCAGCACTGCTAATCCAAGACCAAGTCTTGGCACCACTTTTTAGTTTTCTATCTTTAGTGCTTAATAGCTCAAGTCAGAGGACGAAACATTCACGAACCATCTCCATATGAGATGTACAAGAGACATGAATTCAATTTGTGGAGGATGCAGATGGAAACTTTTATTCTCATGAATGACTTCGATGGTGGCATGCCACTGAAAAGATCAACACAAAACTCGGAAGCAAACCAAAAGGTAATAAAGTTAGTTTCAGATTTATTACCTAACAAAGTTACTTGCAGGATAGGAAAGGTCAAGGATGCCTACGAGTTTTGGACCTGCCTGACCAAGCTTCACGAGGAACCGTTGGACTTAGACAATCAAGTCAAAATTGAATCCAGACTCGAGTCAGATCCAACGGAGAAGCCTATCCGCAATGTCATTTCGGATACAGAACTCCTTTTATATGACCGAAGAGTTTTTAATTTTTAATTTTTAATTTCAAGATTTACTTTGTCGAAATCTTCTAATCAAGAAGAACTAGCTAAGGTTGATTTTAATTCCTTATTTTCTTTTTCTAACTTATAGAAATTTTTCGATGATATCTTTACAAACTGAAATAACTTATCTTTACTAGATGCTTTCTTCCAATGTCGCTCCCCCTTCATCAATGCTCTCGATGCTCATTTCGGACAAGCTTGCTTCATCTTCATCTTCTTGATGACTTGCCACTAGCGCAAGTCCAACAATTGCTTCGATCTCTAATTCGGATGACGTTTCGTCCCACATCACCTTTAAAGTTTTATATTTGTTTTGGGCTGCCTTCTTGTTCTTTTTCTTATCCTTATCCTTGCCCTTCAATTTTGGGCAGTTATGTTTCACATACCCTTCTTCATTATAGTGGGAGCATCTTACTTTTCTTTTTCTTTTTGTACACTTCATTTGAATAAATATTTTAGATTTAAATAATTTTTTAAATCTACTTACCATGAATGTCATTTCATCATCATCGAGAGAAGATTCAGAATATCGTTCATCCATCTTTACCTTTAAGGCAATGTTGTTCTTTGGCTCCTTCTTCATATCTGCATATCTCATTTCATGGACTTCAAATGTTGAAAATATTTCTTATAAAGTACTTGATTCTAGATCATTAAATATATAATAAGCATCTACTAATGATGCTCATTCAGTAGTCCTAGGAAATATGTTAAGTGCGTACCTTAGCGAATCTTGGTTGCTTACCTTTTCACCGAGATTCGTGAGTCCATTGATGAGTTTCTTTATTCTTGAGTGAAGGTGTGCAACGGTTTCTCCTTCTTCTAACTTGATGTTGTTGATCTAGTTCCTGAGTAGATCCCGTCTCGCGAGTTTTACCTCTGAGGTCCCTTCATGTAGTTCCAGAAATTTCTTCCAAAGCTCCTTGGTTGACTCGTAAGCTCTGATCTGGTTGACTTCTGGAGGTGGTAAAATGCTAAGCAGGTGAAACTATTGGTGCAAGTTGCACCAGAATCAAACCTAAGTTTTGATATTGTCAAAGGTTCAAGTTAAGTCTTGTTGTGATCTAACAAGTTGACTGAGTGTGCAGGCTGTTTACTCAACCGGGAAAGACCTTGTTGGAGGCTAGGCAGGAGAAATCTTAGCAGATCGTGAAACCTAGGTGAAAGTCCAAGTGGGTCGATGGGACCGGACGCTTGGCGGTGTGATCAAGAGGTCTGGAGGACCGAAGATCAATAGAAAGGTCCTGGCGAGCCGATCAAAGCTAAGTGAAAAGTCCAAACTAGATCTGGAGGATCTAAGTTTGGCAGGTAGGTTGAGGTAAACAACTGGAGGAGCGACAGTGAGCTCGGGTTCCCGAAGGGAACAACCTTAGGTCGTTGATCCAACTGAAGAAACCGAGTAGGTTTCCAAGTTGAGATCAAGACAGTTTTACTATCTTTTATATTACTCATGCATTATAATATTATTGTGCTAACATCTGTTTTGCAGGTTGTTTTGTCTAACACTGTTTTGTAGGTCCGGCTGGATCGGTCGACCGAACAGGTGAATCGGTCGACCGAACAAGGAGAGATCAAAGCAGTGATCAGATCAGATCAGAACAGATCGAGTCCGATCAAGTCTTGATCGGTCGACCGATAAGTAAGATCGGTCGACTGAACCATGATGACTCAGCACAGGCCAGTTCATCAGCATTGATCAGAAGCAAAAGGAAAAAGAGTTGATTGGTCGACCGAACCCATGGATCGGTCGACCGAACCAATCAACATTAAAGCTGCATTAAATGAGGATCTTGGCAAATCTCGACAAACAGGGAAGGAGCATGTTCGGTCGATTGAAAAGAGGGATCGGTCGACCGAACCCTTAATGGACAGTTAATGCCGAAGATCGAATTAGCATCGGATCTCAGCCACTAAGGAAGGGAGCTGGTTCAATTGACCGAACATAGGGATCAGTCGACTGAACATCGACGATCTTATAAATTGAAGCTCGATGTCTGAGGCTGGATAATACTGTTTTCTGATCATCTCAAAGCTCATCTATGCAAGTGGACCGTGCTACAAGTCTTCTACCACTCTTCAAGCCACTCCGTCCGGAAGTACCGACCGTGCTTCAATCTTCACTTACTATTGTCGGTAAAACTTTATTTGTATTGTACTTAAATTCATATAAGATAGTAGGATTGTTACTGTCTTATCTTTTTGTATCTGTACGATCTGCTTCTTTTCGAGGATTTCGAAAAGAAGGGTTATAGTGGATTGCCCATTGGTGCGATCAAGGATCGCAGGCCTTCGAGTAGGAGTCGACCTAGACTCCGAACGAAGTAAATGAACTTGTCTTTCATTTTACTTTCCGCTGCATGATTCTGTTTTCTAAAGAAAAAAAAAGTTTTAAAAGCGCGATATTCACCCTCCCCTCTATCGCACTCATCCGATCTAACAATTGGTATCAAAAACTCGTAAGCTCTAAAATTACTTAACCGTTTTTCAAAGCACTTTTTAAAAACTTCTTCTTTTTATTAATTATTTTAGAATATTTTTTATTGTTTGTATTTTTCAAGCACTACTAATCCCAAGACGAGAGTCTTGGAAATTTGTTTGTTATTCTTTTAAGGATGTCAAACTCTTATCAAGAGGGATACAACACTGTCCGACCTCCACTATTCAAAGGAGAAAATTTCAGTTATTGAAAGAATAGAATGGAGTGTTACTTAGAATGGAGTTTTCCAATGATCAAGAAGGCACAACTAAACTACAAGGCGATCAACACCATTCAGTGTGGGCTCACAATGGAGGAGTTGAACTGAGTCGGTCCCTACGACAATGCTAAAGAACTGTGGGACTCCCTGGTCAAACTACATGAAAGGACTGATGAATCTAAGGTAAATAAAAGAGATTTGCTTCTAAATAATTTATTCAATATTAAAATGTTCCCAAAAGAGATGGCTTCGCAACTCCACGCTCGACTAAAGGACATCCTCAACGGTCTTCATCTGATTGGTCATAATCTTGAAAATCGCGACACAATAAGGTACGCATTAAACGCTTTTCCTAGGAATACTTTGTGGGCATCAATTGTAGATGCGTACAAAGTTTCTAAAGATCTTTCAATTTTCAAGTTAGATGAATTATTCTGTGAATTTGAATTACACGAACAATCTAATGTAAGCCATGTCAAGAAAGGAGTAGCTTTGTATGCAAGTCCAAGCACGGTGATCATCTAAAAATTTGAAAATAATTAATAACCCTAAAAATTCAAATGATAACCAAATCAATTTGAATGGCTCTACCTCTTAGAAAAATTCAACTAATAATATTAAAAAAATTACTTTACAAAAAAATTAAACAAATTAATAAATTCAGAAAAGTGAATTATTAAAAATTCAAATTTAAACTTAAACAAATCTAAAAATTCAAATGATAATGATGACAAGGTCAATATTGATCTTGATAAAATTAATAAAATTCTTAATACATTATTTAATAATTTAGACAATATCAATGTAGAAAATCATATCCAACCCCAATATAATTTAATTAACAAAAAATTAAATTTTCATATCAACTTAAAAGACAAAGAAAATATAAGGATAAAATCAAATACTTTAATAAAATCAAAACTAAATTTAACAAACTTAAAATTAAATGTTAAAGATAACATATTAAACAAAGATAATCTAGAAAATTCAAAATTAATAATTAATAAAAGGTTAAAAGATAAACCCTTAAATAAATATAATTCAAACAATTTAATTAATTAAAATTTAAAAATTAATAAAAACTTAAACATTAAAAATAAGTTATTAAAGAAAGATAATTCAATTAACTAAATAAAATTAAAATTGAATGAAAATTTAAACATTAAATACACTCCTTTAAAGAAGGACAACTTGGTCAAGTCAATTAATTCAAAATTAAAAACTTATAAAATTAAACATTAAATCTTAACTAAAATTAATCTTAAAATATCTTTTAAAAAATCAATAATTCAAGGGAGGCTCCAAGTTAGTTGGCACCTCCAAAAATAACCTACCCGGCAGGGTAATTAGGATTAGCTTAAAAAAAAGATTAAGTTTAACTTAACTTATGGTATTGGTGAAGTTTTGGATGATAGTAGGTTTGGAAAGCTCAGTCTATGCATGTCTACGAAGATATGACTTCGACCTGGTGCATTTGGCTAAGTAGAACTAACTAAAGCTACCCCTTATGGATCCTAACTAGTTAGACCAAGGTTTTGTACTATGTTCAGTGGATAGGACTATTTGGAAAACCTTGAAGGCATGGTTACTCTAATGATGCCCAAGTGACTCACCATACAGTTCGGATCTTCTGTCCCCAAATTTCTCTGTCCCCGTGTCCCCAGCCGATCAGACGGACCAGATTACATCTCAAGGCATCATAGCATCGTTAAGATGTGTGCAGTATCCTCGTGATGTCCAAGACATCCTTCAGATGTAATCTGGTCTGTCTGATCGGCAATGGGACATAGGGACAGAGAAATTTAGGGACAGAGGATCCTAACTCACTCACAATAACCCAGATGTTTATCCAATGAATGCTAATTTCTTGAGCCCAAAGCAAAACTTGAATCTAACACAAAATTAAACCAAACCCTGAAATTGAACTTAACTTCATCTAAAAAAATTATAGGATTCCGTAAATGAAAACATATATCGATTAAGATAACAAAGGACATTAAATTAAATTAAATTAAATTAAACTAAAATTAAATTAAATTAACTAAACTAAAATTAAATTAAATTAACTAAACTAAAATTAAAACAAAATTAATTAAATAAAAATTAAATTAAATTAAAATTCAATTAAATTAATATTAAAATTAAACTTAATTAATTAAATAAATTAAATTTTAATAAAATTAATATAAACTAAAATAAAAATAAATTAAATTAAATTTAAATTTTAATTTAAATAAAAATAAATTAAATTAAATTAAATTAAAATTAAATAAAATATAAAATAAATTTAATTTAATTTAAAATTAAATTGAAACTATAATTAAATTAAAATTAAAACTAAGTTAAAATTAAACAAAGTTAAAATTAAATTAAAGTAAATTAACTAAACTAAAATTAAAATAAAATTACATAAATAAAAATTAAATTAAATTAATATTAAATTAATGAATTTAATTTAAATTTAATTAAAATAAAAATAATATAAAATTAAATTAAATAAACAATTAAATTAAAATAAAATTAAAATTTAAATAATTAAATTAAATTGAATTAAATTTAAATTTAAATTAAATTTAAATTAAATTGAAACTAGAATAAAATTAAAATTAAAACTAAGTTAAAATTAAATTAATTTAACCTAAAAATTATTTTTAAAATTAACTTTAAAATCCATTTTAAAAATTATTTTAAAATTAACTTAAAAATCTATTTTAAAATTTATTTTAAAATTAACTTATAAATCTATTTTAAAAATTATTTTAAAATTAACCTAAAATTTATTTTTAAAATTAACTTAAAAATATATTTTAAAAATTATTTGAAAATTAACTTTAAAATCTATTTTAAAAATTATTTTAAAATTGACTTAAAAATATATTTTAAAAAATTATTTTTAAAATTAGTTTAACTTAAAAACTATCTCAAAAATTATTTAAAACTAACTTAATCAAAACTAAAATTAAAAATCAAATTTAAAATTAACTTAAATAAAAATTAAATTAATTTAAAATTAAAATTTAATCAAATTAAACTAAGTAAATTAAATTAAACTAATTAAATTATGTTAAATTTAAAACTTAAATTAAAAATTAAACTTAAAACTTAAATTAAGTTAAAAATTAAACTTTTGAGTTAAATTTAAAGTAAGTTAAACTTAAATTAAACATAAACTTAAAATTAAAATTAAAATTAATTCTAATATATGTTACTTAACTTAAATTTCAACTTATTTTAACATCTTAAAATTTACAACTTATTTAATTTATTTAATTCCTAATCTTAATTAAAAAATTAACCTAACCTAGTTATCTCTTAACTTATTTAACAGATTAGTTAATCTATTAAAAAATTCTTTTACAAATCTTTTAAAAGTTATTTTAAAAAAAAAATTAAAAATCCTTTAAAAATTATTTTAAAAGATATTTTAAAAATCCTTTAAAAATTATTTTTAAAATCCTTTAAAAATATTTTAAAAATCCTGATTGCTAACAAAGATAACTAGGAAATGCTAGATTAAGGGAGAGAGATAAATTTAGGGAGAGTAATAAATTAAGGGAGAGTAATAAATTAAAGGGGAATATCAAATTAAGGAGGAGTATAAAATTTAAGGGGAGTATCAAATTCAGGGAGATATCAAATTTTTTTAAATATTTACTTAAAAAATTATTTCCTTAAGTTTTGTTATTAAAAATTCCTTGGATTTTTTTATTCCTTTTCAAATTTCTCTTTAAAATCTCTTTTGAAAATCCTACCTTAATTTTTTAAAAAAAATACTTTGAAAATCTTACGTTAAATGTTTTTGTCAGGTTTAGAGGGAGGATTAATTGTTTTCATACTTAGTAAACTGTTTGTAACAAAATTATGTTCTCCTTTTTAAAAATATTTTGCAAAATTATTTTTGAAAAGGGTTTTTTATTTCCTTGAGAATACTTTTGCAAAATTGTTTTAAAAATTACTTTCCTTTTGCAAATTCATTTTTGAAAATTGTTTTGAAACTTGCTTTAATTTTGCAAACTTATTTTTGAAAATTATTTTAAAACTTGCTTTTGCAAACTTATTCTTGAAAATTGTTTTGAAAATTACTTTAACTTACAAAAATAAGTTAATTTACATAGTTAGTAGGTTTTTTGCCTTGCTATTTTGCAAAAATCACTTTTGAAAATATTTTTCAAGTTACCTAAGCTATGTTGACAATTATGAAAACTTAGTAAGTTTTTGAATATGTGTTCAAAAGTTATCTTTCAAAACTTAGCTATCTTAAAAATGTTAGTAGATGTTAAAAATTATTTCTGATATAAAAATTGAAAGCTTATGTTTTTTAAGTAACTTCCCCAATAAATCTAAAAATTTTCTGTTATCAAAAATTTTCTTTCTTTTCTTAGCCAATTTTATCTATGCCTATTTTTTTTTATGAATGCCAAAGGGGGAGGGTTAGGTGGCTTAAGTTAGCAAAAACTAGACTAACAAACACCAAACTAATTAAAAAGTAAATCAAAAATCATTTCTTTGGTAATAGTTGTTTTTGAATATTTTTACTAACTTAACCCAGGTTGTCATTGCATCAAAAAGAAGGAGATTGTTGGTGCAGTTAGCACTAACGGTCTAACTCAGGTTTTGATGAATGACAAAGTTGGTTAAGTTAGTTTCGTTGTGATCTAACACTTTGACTTAGTGTATAGGAGAAGTCCAGATAGGTTGACGGGCTGACCTGATATCTGACACGAAGTCCAGTTAGGTCGATGGGCTGACCAGATAGCTGGCATGAAGTCCAGATAGGTCGACGGGCTGACCGGATGTCTAACACAAAGTCCAACTAGGTCGATGGGATGACCGAATAGCTGGCATGAAGTCTAGACAGGTCGACAGACTGACCGGATGTCTGGTAGGTAAGTTAAGGTAAGTCATTGGAGGGGAGTGACTTGGTGAGGACGCGTTCCCAGTTAGGGAACTTAGGTGTTAATCCAACTTAAAACCATTTCGAGAATCTAAGTTGAGATCGTGACTAGATTCTGGTCTCAGTGAGACGGAATCTAATTACTACATTTTATATTGCACTATCACTTTGTTTTGCAGTGTAGTATAATTTACATTTGTCTCGGACTAACATTTTCTTGCAGAAAATTTAGTTGCTGGAAAATGGTGGTCCGGGCGCCCGGAAGGGATCCGGGAGACTGAGATGCAAATTCTATCTCGACACAATGTGAAGTGCACTGATTAGGTAGACTACGTCACGCTCCAAGCGCCCGAAAGGGATCCGGGTGCCCAGAGCTTCCTATATAAGGAGGCCATCACCTGGAGCAAAGTACAACAACTTCTGCTACGATTGCTCTCGTGCGCCCTGCTTCCAAGACGCTCTTGCTACGCTACGAAGCTTCTTCGGCAACCAACGATTTAGTCTTTACTTTCTTGTTGTCAGTAATTTCATTTTCCAAGTTCCTATACTCATTTTGTAAACATCTTTTCGAATTATTAGTGATTGCCAAACGAAAGTACTCAACGAGTGCGGGCCTTGGAGTAGGAGTCGACGAAGGCTCCGAACCAAGTAGAATTAGTTTGTGTTAGCATTGTGTCTTTCGTATTTCCGCTGCGTACTCCACTCGATTTGATTATGAATTTTTCGAATGCTATTCACCCCCCCCCCCCCTCTAGCGTTTTCACGATCCAACATTGGACTCGAAGGTGCTCACCTGTTTATTGAGCCGAGCTAACTGACCAGCCTTCTTGGCACCTATGCTCTTCTCCACTTCGAGCTGCTCAGATCTCTTATTCAGATCAGCTCTTAACTGAGCCATTTCAGCGTTCATCTGCTCCAATTGTGTTTGAGAAGCAGATGGTTGGCCGCTCGTAGCACGAAGCTGTTGGACTTCATGCTCCAGGTAAGCAAGCCTATGGCACATGGCCAGGCTTTCCACCTAGTACTACAAAAATGCTAAGCATTATATAAACCAAGCGGACAAAAAAAGGAAGAAAGGTTTACATACCCCAGTGGACATCTAGGTGTGGCTATTGGCCAGTTTCCCTCGAGCTATAATCACCGCACTGGCTCGGGCATCAGCCCATATCTGTGCAAGGGGCCCTTGTATTCTTATTTGATGCTTAGGGGTGAGCGACGTTGGGTCATCCGGATGACGGTACTCGTTAGTCGGCAAGTGGATGATTGCTGTTATAGATCTCTGGCTACTCAAGCCAAAAGGTATATAAGTCGCCCGCCGGTGGGCTGTGAGGAGACTGGTCGGATGCGGGGCATGTGCGCCGCCGGCAAAGGGGGTGGCATGAAGGCGACCGGAGGTGCAGCTATCAATCCCTTAGGCAGACTGAACAATAACAATGCCTGGTCGGAAGATATAGAGCCTGGGAGCACAGCGGCTCCCTAATCGGTAGCAGGTGCAGAGGTTTCACCTAGCTCAGAAGGGGGTTGAGAGACGATCGATGCTGGAGTCTGCAAGGCGAAAGTTGCAGATCGGGAGGAACCCCCTTCCGCTCGGTGCCTCTTGCGGTGTCGCAGGGGCTCGTCGGAAGTTGCTGACTCCGAAGCGACCGCTATCGAGACTATGGACAGTGGTTCAGGCAAAAGATCGGTTGTTACAGCTACCGCATCACTCACGGCTAGCCAACTTCCTCCAGCACTGCTCCCCAACACTTTAGTTCCCTCCTCCTCGTCGAGCGGATCCTCGTTGGAATCGATCGACTGTAGACTACAGATCTCCAGCTCAGCCACGACCGCGATGTTGATGTATGCGTCCGCAAGCTTACACTTGCCGGCCAGACGCGCTCACAACATGATTCGAGCTGCAAAAAAGGAAGAAAAATCAATTAGATTCAAAGGTTGGGGAAAATAAAGAGCATACCTAGGTTGGATGGAAGTCTTGTGCGGATAAGGCTCAGGCTGAACACGTAGAGGACACCCTCCAGCAGCAACTTGTGGATATGGTATTTCTGAAAGACCAAGTTGGAAGCTGCATGGAGGTAGTCCAAACGACTCTTATATTTCTTGAGCTCAGGAGGGTTCGACACCTCTAATTGCCACCTGGTTGAAAAGTCCAGCAGCTCGGGAAAGCGAACAAAGAAGTAGTAGTCCATCCAATGCTTGTTGGAGGGCGGCATCTTATCGAAGAAAACTAAGTCCACTCGGGCCTGGACGAGAAAAGTCCCCGGCTCGGACAATTTGGGATAATAGAAATAGTGGAAGAGAAGAGGAATAAGAGGAATGTCGTGTAGGTGGAGCAGAACGACAACCCCGCACAACAACCGAAAGGAGTTCGGTACTAGTTGATGGAGAGAAATACGAAAATATTTACAAACGACATAAAAGAAAGGGTGGATCGGGAACCGAAGATCGGCAGTAAATTGGTCCAAAGAAGCATACAAAGCCAAGAGGCAGCTCATTCGGACGGTCAAAAGCCGAAGGAAGACCGATTTGATAATCAGAGGGAATTTCAAAGGCAGCTCTCAAACTCTCAATATCACCTCCATCGAACCTAGACTTGATGGGCGTGTACCAGGGCCCAGGAATGGAGACAGGAGGTTAAGAGGAGCTTTCCATTGGGAATAAACGTCAACAAGAAACAATGAAGAAGTTCGATTGAAAGAAAGGACGCTGAGAACAACGAACAGATTCAGTTGAAGGGTATAGAAAGCTTACTAGAGAGATCGCTACGATTGACTGAAAGGAAGAACGTAATGTCGCTGGAAACTTCGAAGACAAAGACGCAGAGTGAGGAAGACGAAGACGCACGTGAGGTTTATAAACCTCGCGACCGATTGACCTCAGCCGTCCGATCCAAAGCTACGAAAACCTAGAAGAAAATCCCATTATTAGTTTTGAAAAGGCGCACGAGGCACACACCTCGTTGTAAGAGGATATCCGCCTATCACATCGAGAATACGGCGATAGTAAGGGGCACGTGTCCTTCGATCACTGAATAGCATTTAATGAGCTTAATTAAAAAGGTATGACCGCATACTCGGCCATAATTATCAGGGATTTACATAGTCTTCAAGAAATTTAGATGATGTCAGCCAAGACCGAGCTTGCCTGAGGATGCGTAAGGGAAAGGACAACATGTGCCAAGTGTTGCTGCTCATTGTCCTGGCCGTCGCAAAGAAAGGGTCATGAGGCTGAACCCGGCAACGACAAAATGAAGCTGAGCAGCGTTGGCTTGTAGGCTCTTAAGAAATTAAAGACCAAGCATAGTCCGATCGGCCACTGAAACATATGGGCCAAATGGACCTTAAGGTTGTTGAAAACACATCTTCTTGTCCAGTCAGTCGGACTTGTAGTTTCCTTCGACTAGACTTAAAGGAAGGCTTGTGATGCGGCAGTAAGGAAGAGCCCACCTGGCATGGGTCAATGGCCACGGTGGAGGTCAAAATCAAAATGGTCAACATCAAGGCTCAGAGGCTCAACCGCATTGCCCAAGCGAGAGGGCGCTATATAGGCCGATCAGAGGAACCGTTGTCCGGTCGGCCGTCTAGATGAAACAACGTCTAGCCAACCGATCGGCAGGAGAGCGGGTTGAGTGGGCCACCCGTCCAACTCGAGGTATGCAGTTGATAGTGTAATGAATAGATATAATAAAAGAGGAAAAGATGAATACATAATGAGGGGAAGATAAAACAAAAGAGAACACTCCATATATCATTGAATGCGGAGAAGTCAAGACAAAGATGTTGATACGGTGCATAATGGTGGGGTTTGATAAAGTTGAGCAGTCAGAAGTCAAGGGACATGGCAGTCAGAAGTCAAGGAGACGTGACAATCAGAGGCCAAAACGATATGGCAGTCAGCGGTTAGGGAAAGAAGAGGTAGGATCATCTGACGACATCAGCAACATGGATCCCGATCAGGTTCTCACAGACCAGGACCCCAGATCTGAGACACCCTAGTCTGAGACATGGTGGGCAGTCGGGGTGATGCCTGACCTGCTCCGACTGGTCGGGTTTCCACAGCTCGGCTATATCTAGGCCCGGTCCTCCAGTAGGCCAACTACTGACCATCTCAAGATTCCCCTATTCATACTCGGTCGAGATAGAAGGTGCTACAACAACAAGATTAGGGAATCATAACCTCCTGTCAGAGAATAACTGTTGTATGTCAAGAAATATTTCAACGATCTACGGTCATCTGCGAATAGAACTTTCTTCCAGCCCACAAAAGGGTGCCACACGTCTTCCATCACCAGACAGGTCCTGACACCATACATTCTCTGACAGCAGTCAGGCTCCAGAGGTACGCACTGTCATATAAAAAGGGAGATCCTCTCCCTTACGTAGGTACGTTCTCTCACACATTCACACTTATCTTTTACTTTTCTTTCTCCTTCGTACACTATTCTTCTGGGGGAAAAGTACCTAACTTGAACGTCGAAGGGCATGCTCCGAGGACTTTTTCCCTGGTTTCTAGCCTCTAACATTCCGTGTGCTTATCTAAGTGTGCGAAGAACTCAAGTACCGTCGGTTCAGTCATCATCGTCCGTAAGTACCTCGTGGGGGTCTATTCTTGTTGACGCATATGAGAAGGGTGTCATAGTCACCTCTCCGTCAACACTAGCAACAGCTCATCCGGCCTTCATCTGACTCAAATTCTGGACAGGATCAATTTGGCATCGTCTATGGGAATCTCCTTCATCTGTTCTGGAGAGTCAAGATGAAGGACACTGGATGAATCAATGTGACCATAATGGCAGGGGAGTACGAATTGTTCAAGGAGGCCAAGAGGCGAGTAGCTTCCGAAAAATAGACCACTGCTTCACGACCGTACAAGATGCCTACAGTTGTCAAGGACCCGACTCACGTTTCTGATAAAGGATCTAAGAGGAAACAACCCGAGGAGTTTCCCCCGACCTTCTATCAGAAGTCGGGCCTGGACTATTACATAAGGGCTCGGACTGCTATAATAAGAAAGAGCAACCGCAGACTTCTATAATGGAAAGCTCCCCGCCCAGGGGCTCAAAGAAAGGGAAAGCCATAGTCCTTAGGGAGGAGCCTCGGGGGGAGACTGATGTGTTAGTTAGAGCCCTAGAGTCAATCATTTGATGATTGTATTATGGACTTGTTGTATCATATTCTTATATAAATAAAGACATTTGTTTTTTGTTATTATACTTACTTGTATTGGTGCCAAATAAACTAAGTATAATAGCGTCCTTGAGTAGAAGGTTCTCACCTATATCAATCGATTAGTTGAATCGATAGTGAGATGATATAGGGAACACTACTCTTATCATTCCTAGTCGAGTATTAACATTCAGGGATAATGTTAATGCAATAAGACTAGCATGTAGGTCAACTCGATGACTTGATCTCACAAGTCATGGATATAGAGATATCAAGTTGACACATGGGTATGCATTGGAGAATGTATACTGAATGACCCGCCATGAGAAAGTATCATGGATAGTTATATGAGTGTCATATACTTTCTCATGTGGCTATTAGTATGACTACTAGTCCTTGGACCTGAAGTCACCATGGATTCCTACATAAGGAGTTATGTACTTTGGTTTCGTCAAACGTCACCCGTAACTGGGTGGACTATAAAGGTGATTACTGGGTATGTAACGAATTATGCAGAGGGATGTGAGTGATGTAGATGGGATCTATCCCTCCTATATGACGGGAGCGACATCGATATTCTTGATAGAGTGAGACCACGAAGTGCATGGCCAAGCCCAAATGAGTCAATATAAGATATTGAGCTCATTTGATTTAGTAAGTCTACTTGGAGATCAAGATTTAGATTGGTCAGAGGATGACATGGTCTATGCCTCACATTGATCAATCTAGATGTCTAGGATAAAAGGACACTTGTCATATATTGTGAGGAGTCACAATTAGTAGTCACAAGGTGATGTTGGATCTCAACATTCTTGTAACTTGGGTAGTAATGATGTGTTGCTAGATACCGCTCATTACTTATGCTCCTAAATGGGTTTAGGGGCATTGTCAATGTTACAAGAACCTATAGGGTCACACACTAAGGGCAATTAGATGGAGATTAGGTTCATATGATGAACCAAGAGGATTAGATTCATGTGATGAATCAAATTGGATTAAGAGTAATCCTAATTGGGCTAATTGAGTTGGACTCAAGTTGATTCATATGTTCAATGAGTCTAATTTAGATTATGACTCATTGAATCAATTTAATTAAATGAATTAGATTCATTATATTAAATTGGCTTGAATTAAATGGTTGGATTAGATCAACCATGAGAGAGATTAAGTCAAGATTGACTTGACTTGAGAGGAAGAGGAAGAGTCAAGTTTGACTTGACTTTATGCCACATCATTTGTGACTTGGCATTAAGTGGCCAATGATGATGTGCCACATCATCATAGTTAACACATGTGTGTGCCACCTAATGGAGGTTACAAATTCCCTTTGCTTTAATGTGGCCGACCACATTAATGAGAGGAGTTACACTTTGTTGTGGCCGGCCACTAAGGGGAATGAATGGGATTCATTTTCATTGAAGGCATTTTTGATTCCATCTTCTTCCTTGCTCTCTCTTCTTGCTCTCCCTTTCCTCATCATGCCGAGACCTTCTTGGAGTGCTAGCACACTCTAAGGTTCCCCCTCCATCGATTTGTTCGTATGGATACGCATAGAGAGTTGTCTACCTTGATAACTTGAGATCTGGCATCTCCTTGGATGAACGGGACTCGCGAAAGGGTACGCAACGAGGGTAAAACTCTTTAACATATAGTTCTAATGTAGATCTATAGGTTGGTAAACTCGTACTCGTATTTTTGAAAGTTTTATTCTTCGCACGGATCCGGTGGCGGGGTTTCGGGGTTTCCGCGACGCGAAAAAGCGATTTTCATGGCCCGAAAAATCCAACAGTGGTATCAAAGCCACGTGCGAAGACTTGTACGAGTTTAGTTTGTATTTTTATGAAAAATATAGATTCTGTAACATTCTTTAATTTTAAGTATTTTATGGTTTTTATGGGTAATTTTCTCGTAGAAGCGAAGCACAAGTGTTTCGACACTTGTAGGCTTCGACTACCGAGAAGATTTTTCCGAAACGGCAAGGTTTCACCCCAAAACTTTTTGGGAAAGCGGGCTAAGGCACTGTAGGATCACTAAGGAACCCTCGCGATGGTTAGATCGCGGGTAGGGGCGCTGCCCCTGGCCCCACAAGGGGATTTGTTCCGCGATTGCGCCCGGAAATCGCTAAACGGGACCGCCGGGAAATTTTACTCGTAAAAATTGTAAAAATTAGTATTAAAATTACAGAAAATTATGGAAATTACATAATTTAGAATTATGTATAATTTGTGATAGTCATGGCCCAAAAAGACCCAATCTGATTGGATTTGTATTGTAATTCATATTACGGCCTGCGCGCCATCATTTGTGTTGTGTGTGTTGTATATTTGATACGCGACCTGCGCGTCGTGACTTTCTCCATTTATTCTTGCTGTAAATTATTTTAGACTCGAATATAACTTGAGTTTCAAAATTGTAATGTACAAAATTGGAGCCGTGGAAGGTCCACTCGAGACAGAGTTACGAGGAGGGCGCGAGCAACACAAGGTGGTCAAAGAGAGGAGCTTGAGAAGCTGTTGACCCTAGGTTGACCATCCGATCTTCTCATTGGCTTGAGAAGATCGTAATAGGGCCATGACTAATCATAAATTAATTTAATTAATTGCTTGTGTGTATGTGATGCATGATTAGTAATTAATTAGTGCCTAACGATTAGATTAGATCTAAATCGTGTACAAGATGCACCCTCTCGATTAGATTAGATCTCAATCGCATCAACTCTAATGCCTACCGTGCCGTGATACCTATCACTACCTCGATCACATGTGTTGTTGAATCTGCCAAAGCAGAGCAACACATATTATCTTGGTAGGGTACGGAAGGACAATCTTGGTCCCGCTTATCAACGCATGGGCGAGTACAAACTCAATTAGATTGAGTATTCCTAGTTAACTCGGTTGGATCAAGTACAACTATAGGCATTCTTCCAACGGTTGGAAAGATAGGACATAAATCACATTTATATTAATTCTTGGGTGTATTAGCTAAAGCTAACTCAAGTTTTAATATAACTGCGGATAATGATCCTATAAACAAGAGTTGCATAGAGATGTAATTGGTAAATCATTACCTACCGATCATACTAAGTCTTGGGCAATTTAGCTAAAGTTAACTCAAGGCGTAGTATGATGTGGATCTTATCCCACATGAATTATAGAATTCAGTGGGAGCATCATTTAGTTAAAGGCCTAATTAAATGATTTAAAAGAATATGATATTTATTTTCTGCATTTTTCTGTTGTAGATAACCAAGACGTCGAATATGAACTCTTTCTTCCTGCGTTCTATCCTTGAGAAGGACAAACTCAACGGAGTAAATTTCCTGGATTGGTACAGGAACTTGAGAATAGTTCTCACCCAGGAATGTAAACTGTACGTTCTGGAGCAGCCCATTCCGGAGGCTCCTCCTGCCAATGCCCCGCGAGCTGACAAAGATGCTTATAAGAAGCATCAAGATGACGCATTAGATGTGTCCTGTCTAATGCTCGCGACCATGAACTCTGAGCTTCAAAAGCAACACGAGTTGATGGGCGCTTACGATATGGTTGAACATCTTCATCAACTGTATCAAGGACAAGCGCAGCATGAGAGATTTGAGAACTCAAGGGCACTATTTCAGTGCAAGATGTCAGATGGGGCTCCCGTAGGCCCATATGTACTCAAAATGATTGGGTACATAGAAAACCTACAGAGGTTGGGATTCCCGCTTGGCCAAGAGCTGGCCACTGACCTGATCTTGCAATCCTTGCCGGATAGCTACAATATGTTGAGAACTACAATATGAACGAAATAGACAAGCCACTGCCCGAGCTACTTAGTATGTTGAGAACTGCTGAGCTAAACCTTAAGAAGGCTAAGCCCCACTCTGTTCTGATGGTTCAGAAACACAAGGGCAAGGGCAAGCCCAAAGGCAAAGGAAAGTCTCAAGCCAAGGGCAAAGGCAAGGCACTGAAGCCTAAAGGAGGGGTCGCCAAGGATGCTACCTGCTTCCACTGCGGTCAGACCGGGCACTGGAAGAGGAACTGCAAGGTGTTCCTGGAAGATCTTAAGAAGAAGCAAAGTGAGACTTCCACTTCAGGTATATATGTTATAGAAGTCAATCTATCTATTTCTTCATCATGGGTATTAGATACCGGATGTACATCTCACATTTGTACTAATGTGCAGGTGCTGAGAAATAATAGGGCATTGGTGAAGGGCGAGGTGGACCTACGCGTAGGCAATGGAGCATGGGTTGCTGCTGTTGCTGTAGGGACTTATTTTCTATCTCTGTCCTATGGGCTTGTATTAGAGTTGGATGATTGTTGTTATGTGCCTGCATTAACTAAGAACATAATTTTAGTTTCTTGTTTGGACAAGAAAGTTTTCTCTTTTATAACTAAGGACAAATGTTGTTCTGTTTATTTAAAAGATATGTTCTATTGTAGTGCACCTCTGATGAACGGACTCTACATTCTAAACCTTGAAAGCCCTATCTATAACATAAATACCAAGAGGTTCAAGTCAAATGACTTGAATCAAACCTATCTCTTGCATTGTCGCTTAGGTCATATAAATGACAAGCACTTATTCCAGCTCCATAAGGATGGTTTGCTGGACTCATTTGATTTTGAATCTTATGAGATGTGCAAGTCATGCCTACTAGGCAAGATGACCAAGACTCCCTTTAGTGGGCACGGTGAGAGAGCGACTGACTTGTTAGATCTTATACATAGTGATGTATGTGGCCCTTTCAATGTCGCTACTAGAGGCGGTTATAGGTACTTCATCACATTTACTGATGACTTCAGTAGATATGGTTATGTGTACTTGATGACACATAAGTCAGAATCCTTTGAAAAGTTCAAAGAATTCAAGAATGAAGTACAGAACCAGCTTGGCAAGAGTATTAAGATACTTCGATCAGATCGAGGTGGAGAATACCTTAGCCATGAGTTTTGTGACTATCTAGCTGAGTGTGGGATTCTATCCCAACTCACTCCTCCTGGAACACCACAGTGGAATGGTGTATCCGAAAGGAGAAATCGTAACCTATTAGATATGGTACGATCTATGATGAGTTACACAGATCTTCCGTCATTCCTTTGGGGCTATGCTCTAGATACGGCAGCTTTTATGCTCAACCGAGTTCCATCCAAGGCCGTGATAAAGACACCATATAGGATATGGACTGGGAGAGATGCGCAGGTGTCTTTTATGAGGATTTGGGGTTGTGAGGCTTACGTTAGACATCAAGTCTCAGACAAATTAGGACCCAAATCCGACAAGTGCTACTTTATTGGATATCCCAAGGAAACTAAGGGATATTACTTCTACATTCCCAGTCAGCACAAGGTAGTTGTGGCAAAGACTGGGGTCTTTCTAGAAAGAAACTTTGTTTCTAGAAAGACTAGTGGGAGCACGTTTGTTCTTGAAGAAGTTCAAGATGTGAACAATAGCACTGAAGCCTCAATGGAAGTTGAACTGGAACCACAAAGTGTTGTGGATGATGTTGTTCCACAAGGAGTTGAGGAACAACAACCAGTTCAAGTAGACATACCTCTTCGTAGGTCTGATAGGGTACGTCGTCAGCCTGAGAGATACTCATTTCTCTTGTCTGACAATGATGACGCTGTGCTCATAGAGGATGAGCCTACCACCTATCAGGAAGCTGGGATGAGACCAGATTCCGAGAAATGGCTAGAGACCATGAGATCCGAGATGGAATCCATGTACACCAACCAAGTATGGACTTTGGTTGATCCACCTGAAGGGGTAAAACCCATTGGGTGTAAGTGGGTCTTTAAGAGAAAGACTGACATGGATGGACTTATCTATAAGGGTCGCTTGGTAGCTAAAGGTTTCAAGCAGATTCATGGTATTGACTATGATGAAACTTTTTCTCCAGTAGCGATGTTTAAGTCCATTCGGATCATGCTTGCTATTGCAGCATACCATAACTATGAGATATGGCAGATGAATGTCAAAACCGTGTTTCTGAATGGAAACCTGCTCGAGGATGTGTACATGACACAACCTGAGGGTTTTGTAGATCCACAGCATACTAGCAGAGTATGCAAGCTGCATAGGCCCATTTATGGACTAAAGCAAGCTTCTCAGAGCTGGAATCGTCGATTCGATGATGCAATCAAATAGTTTGGTTTCATCAAGAATGAAGATGAATCTTGTGTCTACAAGAAGGTTGTAGGGGATATAGTTGGCTTCCTCATATTGTATGTGGATGACATACTACTCATTGGGAAGGACATCCCTTTGCTTCAGTCTGTCAAGACCTGGCTAAGGAGTTGCTTCTCAATGAAGGACTTAGGTGAGGCATCCCGCATTCTAGGGATACAGATCTATAGAGATAGATCTAAGAGATTGCTTGGCCTAAGTCAGAGTACATATATTGACAAGGTACTCCTTCGGTTTGTCATGCAGAACTCCAAGAAGGAATTTCTGCCGATGGCACATGGCGTGAGTCTTTCGAAGACTCAAGGTCCCTCTTCTAGAGAGGAGAGAGACCGCATGGATCAGATCCCTTATGCCTCAGCCATAGGATCTATCATGTACGCCATGCTATGTACTCGACCTGATGTCTCGTATGCTTTGAGCATGACGAGCAGATACCAGTCAGATCCAGGTGAAAGTCACTGGATAGCGGTCAAGAATATTCTTAAGTACTTAAGAAGGACTAAAGAATATTTCTTGATATATGGAGGCAATGATGAGCTAGCTGTAAAGGGTTACAGTGATGCTAGCTTCCAGACCGATCAGGATGATTATCGATCGCAGTCAGGGTTCGTATTTAGCATAAATGGTGGTGCTGTGAGCTGGAAGAGTTCGAAGCAGGACACAGTAGCTGATTCTACGACAGAGGCCGAGTACATTGCTGCATCAGAGGCAGCAAAGGAGGCAGTTTGGATCCGCAAGTTCATCACTGAACTTGGGGTGGTTCCCAGTATCGCTGACCCTATTGAGCTCTATTGTGACAACAATGGAGCTATAGCACAGGCGAAGGAACCTCGCTCACACCAGCGGACCAAACACATACTACGGCGCTTCCATCTCATTCGAGAGATTATCGAGAGAGGAGATGTGAAGATTTGCAGAGTACCTACAGAGGCTAACATCGCAGATCCCTTGACCAAGGCTTTGGCACAGAGGAAGCATGATGGTCACACTAGGTCATTGGGGCTTAGAGCCTACACTGATTGGCACTAGTGCTAGTGGGAGATTGTTAGTTAGAGCCCTAGAGTCAATCATTTGATGATTGTATTATGGACTTGTTGTATCATATTCTTATATAAATAAAGGCATTTGTTTTTTGTTATTATACTTACTTGTATTGGTGCCAAATAAACTAAATATAATAGCGTCCTTGAGTAGAAGGTTCTCACCTATATCAATCGGTTAGTTGAATCGATAGTGAGATGATATAGGGAACACTACTCTTATCATTCCTAGTCGAGTATTAACATTCAGGGATAATGTTAATGCAATAAGACTAGCATGTAGGTCAACTCGATGACTTGATCTCACAAGTCATGGATATAGAGATATCAAGTTGACACATGGGTATGCATTGGAGAATGTATACTGAATGACCCGCCATGAGAAAGTATCATGGATAGTTATATGAGTGTCATATACTTTCTCATATGGCTATTAGTATGACTACTAGTCCTTGGACCTGAAGTCACCATGGATTCCTACATAAGGAGTTATGTACTTTGGTTTCGTCAAACGTCACCCGTAACTGGGTGGACTATAAAGGGGATTACTGGGTATGTAACGAATTATACAGAGGGATGTGAGTGATGTAGATGGGATCTATCCCTCCTATATGACGGGAGCAACATCGATATTCTTGATAGAGTGAGACCATGAAGTGCATGGCCATGCCCAAATGAGTCAATATAAGATATTGAGCTCATTTGATTTAGTGAGTCTACTTGGAGATCAAGATTTAGATTGGTCAGAGGATGACACGGTCTATACCTCACATTGATCGATCTAGATGTCTAGGATAGAAGGACACTTGTCATATATTGTGAGGAGTCACAATTAGTAGTCACAAGGTGATGTTAGATCTCAACATTCTTGTAACTTGGGTAGTAATGATGTGTTGCTAGATTCCGCTCATTACTTATGCTCCTAAATGGGTTTAGGGGCATTGCTAACGTTACAAGAACCTATAGGGTCACACACTAAGGACAATTAGATAGAGATTAGGTTCATATGATGAACCAAGAGGATTAGATTCATATGATGAATCAAATTGGATTAAGAGTAATCCTAATTGGGCTAATTGAGTTGGACTCAAGTTGATTCATGTGTTCAATGAGTCTAATTTAGATTATGACTCATTGAATCAATTTAATTAAATGAATTAGATTCATTATATTAAATTGGCTTGAATTAAATGATTGGATTAGATCAACCATGAGAGAGATTAAGTCAAGATTGACTTGACTTGAGAGGAAGAGGAAGAGTCAAGTTTGACTTGACTTATGCCACATCATTTGTGACTTGGCATTAAGTGGCCAATGATGATGTGCCACATCATCATAGTTAACACATGTGTGTGCCACCTAATGGAGGTTACAAATTCCCTTTGCTTTAATGTGGCCGACCACATTAATGAGAGGAGTTACACTTTGTTGTGGCCGGCCACTAAGGGGAATGAATGGGATTCATTTTCATTGAAGGTATTTTTGATTCCATCTTCTTCCTTGCTCTCTCTTCTTGCTCTCCCTTTCCTCATCTTGCCGAGACCTTCTTGGAGTGCTAGCACACTCTAAGGTTCTCCCTCCATCGATTTGTTCATATGGATACGCATAGAGAGTTGTCTACCTTGACAACTTGAGATTCGGCATCTCCTTGGACGAACGGGACTCGCGAAGGGCATGCAACGAGGGTAAAACTCTTTAACTTATAGTTCTAATGTAGATCTATAGGTTGGTAAACTCGTACTCATATTTTTGAAAGTTTTATTCTTCGCTCGGATCCGGTGGCGGAGTTTCGGGGTTTCCGCGACGCGAAAAAGAGGTTTTCGCGGCCCGAGAAACCCAACATGGTGAGCAAGTGCCCTTCTCTATAAGGGTACTCAAGGAAAAGCTACTGAAGGGGTACAAGCCCCCAGCCATTAGAGAGTATGATGGTAGTAAGGAACCGTAGGATCATCTTCGGAACTTTTGAAATGCTGAGCTGTTGCACCAATATAGCGACGCCATCAAGTGCCTAGTGTTCTTGAATACTCTATCTAGCTCGGCACAGAAATGGTTCGATGGATTGTCGAACAGGTCCATCACCTGCTTTCATGATTTCAAGACTGTTTTCCTGCGCCACTTCGCCAGTAGCAGGAAGTATCAGAAGATAGACCACTATCTCTTTGCCCTCAAGCAAGGGTTTGTCCAGCCCTTTAGGAGCTATATCAAACGCTTCAACCAAGTGGCCCAGGATATCTCATCCGCTACCTCTGAAATATTGATGAGCGCCTTCTCTTATGGACTGGTAGAAGGGGAGTTCTTCCAAGATCTCATCCGAGAGCCCGTGAAGAACTTTGATGAGATGTTAGGGAAGGCCGCTAGTTATGTCAACGTAGAAGAAGCTCAGGCGGCTCGGCAGAAAGCTGACAAGGCGCCTGCTCCCACCAACAAACCAAAGAAGAGGTCACCCCAACCATCAGCTCAGCCTCTTCCACGCGTCCAGGATGCTCGACCTCAATTCCCTCTTGGTCAGGATTCCAGACTGGCCCAACGTGTGCCAATTATCCAAGCCCCAAGGCCCAGTCAGTGGAGGCCACATTATTTCACTTACCATAGGTCCCACACCCATGCCACAAGTGATTGCTTCCAGTTCGCCCGTGACTCCCAACACGTAGCTAAGCTGGGCCTGTCCCCACCTAAGATCGCGCCCAAGATTCAGAGGCTGCTGGCCGGCCAACAGCCCGTGGCAGGTCAGTCTGGTAAACCCTTGCCCGACAATACAGGACAAGGAAGTCAGCAGCCCGGTCGTAACCAGGAGCCAAGAGAAGCCCGGGAAGAGGAGAACAAGAGAAACATGGCCATCCGCGAGATTGGTATGATCTCCGAAGGGCCCACAGATGGAGATTCCGCTAGGGCTCAGAAATCCCATGAGCGCCGCCTGGAGATACACGTTATAGGATGCAGTCGAGAGCAAGCTGCAGGGCCCATCATCAGCTTTGGGCCATAAGACCTAGAGGGGCTAGAGCTTCCTCATGATGATGCCCTAATAATCAAAGTCATCATCGCCAACAGTCGCTTTGCCAGAATTTTCGTTGATACTGGAAGCTCTATCAACGTGTTGTTCAAGAGTGCATTCGAGGGCATGCAAATCGACGCCAGTGAACTCCAGCCCATGTCTACTTCATTATACGGTTTCAACGGCAATGAAGTATGACCCATGGGCTAGATCAAGCTAGCCATATCTTTGGATAGCGAGCCCCTGATGAGGACGCGGAAGAGCACCTTCATAGTGGTGGATTTTTCATCCTCATACAACATCATCTTGGGGAAACTGACACTACACAAGTTTCAGGCGGTAGTCTCTACTTTCCACCAGAAGATCAAGTTCCCTGTAGGAGACCAGGTCGGGGAAGTCAGAGGTGAGCAATTGGTCTCTCATAGATGTTACATCAACATGGTGAAGGTCGAGGCCCGAAAAGCTCATAGAACCCAGGATGGCTGTATCCACGTCATCCAAGAGGAGCCATTACCTATAGCAGAGGAGCTCGTCCCTTGGGAGGAGGTCCAGCTCTATCCCGAGCATCCGGAAAGCCTCACTTGCATATCGAGTGACCTTCCTATCAAGATCAAGATAGACTTGGTGTAATGCTTGATGTGCAATAGGGATGTCTTCGCTTGGTCCCCTAGGAGCTACCTGGAGTCAGGCCCGAGGTGGCTGAGCACAAACTACATCTTCTGCTCGATTCCTGACCGATCAAGTAGAAGAAGCGGAACTTCTCGACCGAGCAAAATAAGATCATCCAAGCTTAGATAGACCAGCTCTTGAAAGCAGGACACATTAAAGAAGTGTAGTTCCCACCCTGGCTCTATAATGTGGTCCTGGTGTCTAAACCCAATAATAAGTGGAGAGTCTGCATCGACTTCCGAAACCTCAACCGTGCCAGCCCCGAGGATTGTTACCCACTACCCAGGATTACTGATGGAGCTGTTATTCAATTTCTGTGGAAGAACATCTTATGCTGATTTGGAATACCACACAAACTGGTCTCAGATAATGGAAGGTAATTCCAAGGGTGCAAGATCCAAGAATGGTGTCGAGGATTTGGAATAACCCAGGCTTTCACATTCGTGGCTTATCCTCAAAGTAATGGCCAGACAGAGGTCACCAACAGAGAGATAGTTCAGAGTTTGAAGGTCAACCTGGATCATATAGGCGGCGATTGGGTGGAAGAGATGCCTAGCATCCTCTGGGCATACCGAACGACTCCACGAGAAAGCATCGAGCTCACCCCCTTTTACCTAATCTATGGTAATGAAGCAGTTGTGCCCATAGAGGTCGGGGTGCCATCCGTCAGAAAGTTGTTGTATGATGAGGAGAATGCTGAGCGGCGACTTTCAGAATTGGATTTTATCAATGAAACTCGAGAGTGAGCAGCTGCCAGGTTAACTACCTATAGGTAGCGGATGCGTCAAAATTACGATAGGAGGGTGATCACGCGGTTCTTCAGAGAAGAAGACTTAGTGTGGAAAAGGACAATGCATGTAGGGGAGGTAACCAAGTTAGCACCTCAGTGGGACGGGTCATATAAAATTGTTAAAAAGTTAGCATCAGGTGCCTACTACATGCAAGATGACTAGGGTAGGAGGCTAGATCGTCCTTGAAGTGCTAACTACCTCCATCCCTATCGTACTTAAGTGGACCACTCCTCTGTAAGACTTGAGATCAAGATGATATGACTGACCAAGAATGAAATGCCCGATCGGAATAACTAGATCTAGAATACTCATGAATCTTTAAGATCCGCTCAAGTCCCCATGCTAGTGTTAAATGACTCGAGCTTCACTGAATAAGGACTAAGGAAAAAAACATAAAACCTAAAGAGGAAGTAGTAGCAGGGACAGGGAAAATTAAATTAACTTTTATAAGTACAATGGGCAAGATGTTCATGTACAATAAGAAGGGTTATTTAAACTCTGAGAATACATCATCAAGCATCTCTCTGAGGATCCGACGATGATCCAAGAAGTCCTCAGGAGGATCGGGAGATAGATACCCTCCCTTCTTGAGTTGTTGGAGTGTTCCTACCACCCTGTAAGCCACAGATCTGACGAAACAATCCCCCACTTGCGAGCCAAACTCCAGAGGGCATAAATATTCTTCCTGGCTCGCCTATAGACGATCGTTCTCCCCCACCTTATAAGTCTCTAAGGCAATAACGGAGATAGATAAGGCAAACTGAGCCTGAGACAACTCTGTCTGCAAAGAGCCCAGCTCCATTGCCTGAGACTCCAGATCCCTTCGCTGGTCCATAAGAAGCATGTCCTTGGATTGCAGCTCTTGAGTCAAGCGATCTGTCTCTTGCTTATGCATGAGCCTTAAGTCCTCCAGAGTTGTAGTACATTGAGTCAGTTCTAACTGAGCCTCTTGACACTTGGACTCGGATGACTGTAGGAGAGCTTCAAGCATATTCTTGTCATCTCAAAGACGACCGATCTCTAGTTGGGCCTCTCCTAAGGTTTGTTCCCATGAGGCGTTCACCTTCCTTAAGGTCGCCACCTCTGCCTTTAGTTGGGACACAACTGAGGCAAGGTCGGATAATTGAGATTCTAGGTCAGCCACACTATCCTTTAAAATTTTATTTTGTTGATATTAGAAGGAGAACATCTGACTCAATACTATGGCACCAATCATAACCTCTTTGTAAGTTACTGTATAGCTAGCACGTGGTAGTTAGAGTAAATAGAAGCTAAGAGAGTGGGACTCAGCTAGTCGGAGTAGGCATATAGTGATCTAGTTGAGCGAGCAGGGGGGAGTATGCATTTGCTGCAAACTCCCCTCCCAATGAGTCGCTAATTGTCCCCTCAGTGTGAGGCGGCTAGTCTTGGCATTTGATTGATGGCGCAAGCCCCATTCTGATAGATTAGTGGCTCAATAACGGTTATAGCTAGAGGGTCGCGATTGTGACGGTCAAGCAGCGATCTCGCGGGGTGAGGATGCGTAGAGGCAGATGGTCGCGAGGAGGAAGGCACAGCCTGGGTAGTGGGGATAGCTTGAGACGCTGGCATATAAGGCCTTCCTATAGAGGAAGAAGGCCTGGGCGGGGCATTCGGTGTAGCCTGGGACGTTGGCACAGAGGGCAGCTCTGTAGCAGTTTCTTCTTTAACGACCAAAGTCTTCCCTCGTTCAGCTCCAGTCCTGGCTCTGGGTGGCATAACAAGGTCGCTCGAGAGTTATGGATCGGGAACGGAAGTGGAGGCTGGTTAGGATGCTGGAGTAGCAGTCTGGGCCTCAGATACTAGACTGGGTCCCATAGGTCGGCGTCTGGTCCGTCGTGAAAGTAGCTGCTCATCTGAATTTGACTCCTTTGGTGAAGTTCGGGGCCAACGAGTAGGAGGCATGGGAGGAGCATGCCTTGAAGGCTCAGGAGCGAAGCGAATGTGCGAGGTTGCTTGGGTGGTCGGACAGGGAGTAGTTGAGGCAGTTGCCCCTATGGGAAGGGGAGCAGAATGCGAGAGACCCCTCCTATCTAGTATTATGCGTCCCCGGCGGTTTATTTCCAAATCACTCAGGGGAAGAGGCATGATCGGGGATGGTCGAGCTGGAGTATTTGCTGCAAGAAGAGCACGAAAATCAAAGTGGGATGACAAAGGCAAGTCAGGGTAGGGTAGGCCTTACCTAACGAATGTGGTAGCTCTGAAGAGATGTGGCTCAGTCTGAATAGAGACAATACGTCCTCTATTAGCAGCATGAGCAGGTCTAAGCACCAACCTACTAGTTGCGCGGAGGCCTTCATAAAGTTAGAGTCTGTCTGAAAATCCCCTAGATATGGAGTCGGAGGAAGAGATGATCGCCGTTGGGTAGGCCACTCCACGACCAGGGGGAAACGCAGGAAAAAATATTTCTCTTTCCATTCCAAGTCTGAGGATGGGAGGGGAACAAAGAAGGTAGTTCAAGTATGGGTCTGGAGACGGAAAAATCCCTCACTATGACGACGAGGGGTAAAGAAGCAGTGGAATAGACGGGGAGTCCAGGGTATTTCACACACTTCACAGAGTAGGAGAACACACATAAGATCCTCATGGAATTGGGAGTGAATTGACAAAGAAGAATTCGGAAGTACCGACTCACTTCAGAGAAGAAAAGGTGGATGGGAAGACGGAGGTCGGTGACAAACTACTCTTTGAAAAAGGTCACATATCCTGCCGGAGGGGAAAAGACCCTGTGAACCTCAGAAGGTATGATGATATGCATGGCCATGAGGATTTCATATGAGAAGCGAAGATCGTCCAGATCCACGCCGGTGAAGGTTGAAACTCCGAGAGAGTAGGTAGGCATAGGGGAATCCAAAAGAGGGTGCAAACACGAAGCACAAGGGTCAGAGCACAGCAGGTACCAGAAACAAGAGGAAGGCTTACTTTGGAGATGAAAAGTTCAGTGAAACGGAAGGGGAAGGATATTTATAGCTATCAAGGGGGGCACAGAGGGTCTCGTCATCAGCGCCCATCAAACAGTCGGTGCCTAAGGTAGCTGGTGTCATCCATAGATTTAAAAGCAATGATGGTCATAGGATCATTCTAGAAAACGGCACCAAGGGGGCATGTCGGAAAAAGCGGAGGTGAGGGACACGAGGGGGATAAAGGTTTATTGTGGCTTTGGGAGTAGGCGATGCTACAATAGCTCCTCCTCGGTCCTGTAAGGAGACTCTGAAATATCGTGGCTCATGACTAGGCGAGTAGCAAGATCACACAAAACTCGGTCGGGAACCCTAGAGTAGGTTGGTCAGGCAAAGCGATTGATCGGGTAGCCACATCAATAAACCCGGTCGGGACATTTGATTGGCCGGTCAGGATAAATGCCCGGTCAGGTAAAGGGACTTGCCTGATGGCATGTCTTGATGCCTACATAGATGTTAAGTTAACTAAACACCTGCAAGAGGAAAAGTCACTTAACAAGCTACTTGAACATATCAAATGGAAAGTAGTAAGTGAACAATACATTGCACAAGGGTAGTCCACCTAGACACATGCCTTTCATAATTTTCAAATCAAGATTACAGAAGGAGGAGAAGTCTTACATCCTTGGAAGAGAAGGGTACAAGATAAGCACAAGTTAATCATCAAAAGAGGGAAGGCTTCATCAGGAAGCTCTCGGAGAAGGCGAGCGTGGTCCAAGAAGTCATCAGGAGGGGATGACTGGAGGTAACCTTTCTCACAGAGCTGCAATAGGGCCCCCACACCACCATAACAAATCATCCGATCAATGAGACTGCCTATCTTAGCTCCAAATTCTTGGGAAGTAAGGAAGGTGGCCTTGTAAGCTTGTAGGCGAGCAGCCTCGCCGGCTTGATAGTCTTTCAGCTCGCCCTTGACCTTGTCTGCATCAACTCGGACCGCAGCTAGCTCTTGATGTGCAATGGTGGCCTCGTCTCGGGCCTTTGAGAGGTCCGCCTGAAGAGACTTGAGGGTAGCCTTGGCTACCTCCCACTGCTTCTGAAAGGCAGCCTCCCGATCAGTGCTTGCAGATAGATCTGCCTTTTAGGCCGCCAGATCTCTCTAAAGCAGTGTGGGCCTTGTTAAGCTCCCACAGCCACGAAGAAAGGGTGGTCACCTCAGCTTCATTCTCTTCTAGATCGGCCAAGACCTGGGCACGCCTCAGACCCTTAGACTTAAGCTTGGATTCACTCGTCTTCAGGGCAATCTGAAAGGTTTGTACTTTCTCTGACTCCACCTGAGCCATGCCCCTGGTGACTTGGGCCTTCTCCTCGGCAGTCTGAAGATAGGACTGCATTGGGTTATCAAGGGTGGTCAGATCCAAAGCACAGCTGGCGGTCGTGGGAGATTTCAGCTCCTGGAGGCGAGCCCTCAAAGACTCGTTCTCTTGCTGCAGACCATCCACGTATTGCGATATGCTAAGACCCAGGGCACAAGTCTATCAAGAGTAGAAGAGGATTAACATTATCTCAAGATATGGAAAGTGTAGGATCAAAAAGAATTTAGATATCTCCACAATGGTATGATATTATCCACTTTGGGCCTAGGCCCTAATGACTTTGCTCTTGGGCTCTACCCAAAAGGCCTCATGCTAATGGAGATATATTTTCTCTTATAAACTCATGATCTTTCCTAGATGTTTTCAATGTGGGACTATGTTTGTAACCTTGCAACCCCAACAATCCCCCCCCCTCAAACAAAGGACCACGGGCTTCCCACGTCCGATCCTCGACCCACCAGGTCTTCCTGCCCCTCGGTCCACCCGACCTACTAGGACTTCCTTGCCTAGCCGCAACTAGGACTTCCTGCCTGGTATCTGGTCCTCTTGATCCGAACATAGGAGCCCCCACTTTCTTTGTTTGAGGTCAATATTGTACCTATATGGCTCAATCAGACCATAGCTCTTGTGCACAGTCGACGGTTAAACCTTCTGGCAGTCCAGGCTCATATACCAATTGTAGGATCGAAAAAAATTTAGATATCTCCACAATGGTATGATATTATCTACTTTAGGCCTAAGCCCTCATGACTTTGTTCTTGAGCTCTACCCAAAAGGTCTCATGCCAATAGAGATATCTTTTCTCTTATAAACCCATGATCTTTCCTGTAACGACCCAATTTTCCCCATTAGGAGTCTTAAACATTCTTAAAAATATTTAAAAATATTTGAGAAAAATTCTAGAGATTTTAAGAAATTTTTAGAGTATTTTTATGAAATTTTTGGAGGTCGTTTGGTATTTTTACCAAAAGAAAGAAGTTGTGACAAAAAAAATGTCCAAGCCGAGGCTCGAACCGGCAGCCCCTGACCCAAGCAAAACCCGACTAACCAACTAGGCTAGCAGTTGTTACTTAATCAAATAAGGGTCAAATTGTACTTAAGTCGTAGTTAGGAAATCGAAATTAATTAAAATGAAAAAGGGCGCTTTGGGGGAATCGAACCAGCGACGGTTTGATTTGATCAAACGCTGCTAACCAGGGATCCAACGGGAATTTTGTAATAAGAAGGAAGCAAAATAGTCTTAAGCTGTAACAAAAGTATTAGGTTATAAAAGAGGTTAAGTTAAGAGAGGAAATTAATTCTCTCGATCCCTCTCCCCTTCTCTCGAGTTCGACGGCGCGGCTCTTCTCGGCGAAGACGCAGCGAGAAGCCCAGCGTCTCCGGTGGCCGGTGAGGACCTTTCCTGTGAGATCTTCACGTTCTCAAGACCCCTTCAGCGAGAGGAAGGTGTAGACACAAGAGATCGCCGAGAAAGCAAGACCACCCGAAACCCTAGAGCAGTTGAAGCCTTCTTCTTCGGCTGTAAGTCCAAGAAACCCAAGGTAAGACGCTACTCACCTGCAGTAGGATAGTTTCGGGTCCTTGTTCCTTTTTGTTTCAAATTTTCTGTGAAGATTGGGGTTTAGGGCTTACTGCCGTGAGTTGTTAAGGAAGAGGGAAAGGTTTTTTTTCCTTTGATTGGATTAGATTATGAACCTTGCTTATTCCTGTTTTCGAATTATACTGTGAAGTCTTGTTTAGCACAGCAATTCATTTCTTTTGAAATTTTTGTCGTGAGTTCAGAGGTTAGGCATATGAATTCGGTTTAGTTGAGTCTTTCCAAGTTGTAACATAGTTCTAGCATTCTGGATAAATAAGATGAGTTACTGGTTTATAGATTGCCCTGTATAGGTTCAAGTCGTGAATCAGTTTCATATAAGATGAGTTACTGGTTCTCAGCAAGCTTGATTTATTAGGTTTCAATTTAGTAAGCTTGATTCCTTTTGTTTTAATCCTGCAAGTTTTATTCCTTTTGTTACAAATTCAGCAGGTTAACTAATTTAGTTTTCTTTCAACAAGTTAGCTAAATTCAGTCATGATTTTCTGTGCTAATGCTGGGTACGAACAGCCATACATGGTGTAATTTGTAACTTAGTTTTTACTTGTTAACTCCATGAGCATGATTGGCTTTAAGATTAGTATTTTAACCTTGGATTTCCATGAGTTCCGAACAGGAACAGCTTCTGATCCTTCTAGCATGTAGTTTGTAGTTCTGTTGTTGATTTTGGAATTTTGGGTAGGGGCTTAATTAGACCTTTTTGTTATTAGTTCCTTAACATGCAGTTTATTAGTTCCATGTGGCTATTTTTCTCCCTGCTGCAATGAACAGAACAACCTTGAAGTTAGCATATCAAGCTTAGATTTCCTTGTTACCTTAATTAGCATCCTAGTTTTATTAGCATTTTCTGCAAGCACGAACAGCTCTTTTGGAGCTTAGAACAGCCCCTCTTGGAGCTTGTTGCAATCCGGATTTTAATGCCTTTGTTTTCCTTGCTTCGGTTTTTGTACAGCATTAGGGTGGTTTGAGATGTAAGAGTAGCAAGTGTTCCTTGTTGTTTTACTTCTGGATTTCCTTCCTGTACAACATTAGGATGGCCTGGAATTAATAAGTAGTTTAAGAAATTCTTCTGCATACATTATTCTTTGGTTCCTTGTAGGTTCTAGCATATAATTTTATTCATGTATAAACTTTAGATAACAGAAATTAGTTTGTAGTAGTACAGATTTTTCAATGAGTAATAGAGCAGATTTTTGTTATGTAGCATGCAGATTTTTGTTAGTTATAGTCTGCAAATTTATTTGTTTAAGCATTCACTCTTAGTATGTTCAAGTGTAAATTTCAGTTTATCTAAGCATTTCAAAGTTAGAATTTGTATGAGACATTGTTTTAGAGGTATTAACAAGTAAAGAAAGATAAAGAAAAGAAAGAAAAAGTCCAAGGCCTTAAGTAGATCCCAAAGTCAAGACTTTAGGGATTTTGGCACACAAGGTGCTAAAGAAAATGCCGAGACATTATATATTAGAAGTATTAAAAGATAACAAGTATTCTACTTTTATCAGTGGCACTGTACTGGACTCTCAGTTGTCCTTGGGTTGGGCTCCCATAGTCATCCCTAGGTTTAGATAACCTAGTATACAGGACTCTCAGTAGTCCTTGGGTTGGGCTCCCATAGTCGGTCCCTAGGTTCAGATAACCTAGTAAACCCTACTAGATTCGGGACCAGCTATCTCGGGTCTAGTTAGGGATGCGCGCATAGCAAGTACAGTTGCCAGGCCCAAGAAGAAGTTGATTATTATTTTGAAGTATTATAAGTATAAGTTTTTGAACAAACAAAATGAGTTTCACATAAGTATAAAAGTATAAAAGAATAAGTTTAAAACAAATGAATTAAGTTTCACTTTGATTTAGAATCAGTAAGTTTAGTTCCCTTTTATGCTAGCATGTTATTTAGATTAGTTTACTTTTCTTTGCTGTTAGAGGAGCATGAGTAGCTTTGCATGTTTAGCACTTCAGTATGTTTGTTTATTTACTAGTAGATGAGCATGAGTAGTTTTCCCTTTTGAGCATTCAGTTTTTAGTTTTCAGTGTATTCACATGCATATCGAGTTTTTGTGAGTTAGATAGCGCTTACTAAGCAAATTTTGCTTATAGATTACACTTCCTCTTACTGCAGATACAGGAAGGGAAAAGATATAGAAAGGAAGGCGACAAGGAGGTGTTCGAAGGATGTGTGATGCCAGGATTATGGAAGTCTTGGGACTAGGAAAGAAGTTTTAATTTTAGTTTCCGCATTTCAGTTATTGTACACATTTGAGTTGTATTTTAAGTTCATGTCATTTGAGATTATTCTGTTTAGATTGCATGTAGGATGAGTTCAGTTTAGTAAGTAGATATTGGTGTGTTTGATACTTATTTAACTGCGTGGTTGTTTGATAAATGTTTCAGCCGCCTGTGGCTGATGTATACTATGCTTGTATCTTGATTTATGGTCACCGGTACAAGGGAGACTCTGTCGAAATTTTTCGGTAGGGTTTCCATGTGATTTTTAATCATACCGGTTAAGTAGAGTTAGTAGTTAAGTAACGGTCATCCTTAGAGTGTAGTAGTAGTAAGAAGGGTGGTCGTTTACAGTTGGTATCAGAGCAGTTCTCATTCTCCAGCATCACACATCAGCACCATCCTTGCCGTCTTCAAGTAAGAAAGTATTTAATTTTTCTTTTATGCTTATTAATTGCGGTATAGAGTATCTGCTTATATGCGGTTAAGTATGAAGAAAATTCTTATTTTATTCTTTCTATGTTTAAATACATATGCTTAGGAAGAATATGTTGAAGCAATCCAAATGGTCCGCGGGACCATGTGTTTTGGTGTTTGGGCAAAGGGTTTAAGTTAGGTTTACCCTTGTTATTTGATATGTGTACTTGAGTTGTGCAGGACTGCAGGTGACACATGTGACTCAGGTTGACGGCTTCGGGTCCGGTGAAGGATGGAGCATCCGAGGGACCGTGGACAAGGCAGCGAGGACAAGAGCCGAGGGAAGCAACTTCGAGGCATACGCGAAGGATGGCATTGGGGACGAGCCGCGGGCTTGGATGCATCCGAGGGACGAGAGCCAAAGGAAGTAAGCTTGAAGGCAAGAGGTCAAGGCTGTAAAAGAAGAGTCAAGTGAGTCGTGAGGGTACGAGTGCATGAGAGATTGTACTCGGAGTAAAATCATAGTTTTAGGGTTTTACTGTAGCGGCACTGTAGCAGTTACTGTAGCGCACTGTAGCAGTTACTGTAGCAGTCGACTGGTGTATGGACCAGTCGACTGATGCACTGTAGCAGAGAGCCGTTGAGATAGCCGTTGGGCTGGCATCAGTCGACTGGTGCAAGGACCAGTCGACTGGTAACGGGCAAATCAGCAAGGCTGATTTACCCAAGCTCTATAAGAAGGAGCTTGGGATGGCCGGCCAACTTGACGAAATTAGACTTGGTTAAAGCCTAATTAGTAGTCACAAGAGTTCTCAAGTGCTTGTGTAATCCAAGAGGTCTTGGTGTGTTTGTGGTGAGGTTTCTCCACCCACAAGGAGCGACTTGAGATAGCCGGAAGTTGCCGGGGACTAATCCACCGACGGATAGGGATCGTCCACCTTACGGACAGCCGTGGAGTAGGAGCATCATCTCCGAACCACGTTACATCGACGTGTATTGGTTTGCTTGTTCTTTTCTTTGTCTTTAGCTTTCGTATTCGTAATTAGTATTTGTATTTCCGCTTGCGCACTAACGAATACGTAGGAAGCGAGTTATTGGGGGCGCCGTCCATTCAACCCCCTTTCTAGCCGGCCACCGATCCTCCAACAAGTGGTATCAGAGCGAGGACGCACTTCATTGGACTAACCGCCAAGAAGAGCAACGCATAAGAAGATGGCCGGGTTGATTGTCCCTCCAAAGTTCGAAGGAGGAAGCCTTGGGGACATCACCTATTGGATGATGAAGATGGAGACCTTCTTCAATACGGATTGGGACATAATGATGGTGGTCAAAGAGCCATTCAAAGTCCCAAAGGACAAGAAAGGAAAGAAGCTCCGAACACGACGTTGGACGGAAGAGCAAACCACACGATCGGAGGCAAATTCAAAGGTAATAGCAATTTTAATTGATTTATTGCCTCCTAATGTGATAAGTGGTGTAGGTAAATATGAGAACGCCCATGAATTGTGGAGCAAAGTGAAGAAATTTCCATGGGAGGAATTTTTGCCTACACAAGAAGAAGAAAGAAAATCCGAAGAAAGTGATGAAGTGGTCCAAGAGGAGAAGAAGGACCAATCGGATGTGGAGCCCAAGGAGATGGGCTTAGTAGCTCAAGAAGAGGAGGTGGAGAAAATGGAAGTTGAGTCATGCTCAACATCCGAGGAGGAGAAGGAAGATGAGACATCATCTACATCCTCAATAATTGAAGAAAATTCCAAGACAAGTGAAGAAGAAGAAGAAGAGGTCTTGGAAGTGGTTAATCTAGCAAGCACCTCCACCGAAGCAAAATCAAAAGCTCACATTGTGTGCTTCGGGTGCAATGAAAGGGGACACTACAAAAGTAGATGTCCTATGGGTAAGAAAGAGGTATCTCCTAAACCCATTCAAGTTAATTTAAACACTAACAAGGGTTGTAGGAGTGAAGAAGCCCAAAGGAGGAGATTGCGCATCATATGCTTCACGTGTGGAGAGAAGGGCCACTACCACACCAAATGCCCCAAAAAGGGAGAAATTAAGAAGCTAGCGCATCTAAAGAAATGGGAGAAGAAGGAGAGAAGCAAGTGTCAAGGGGGAGCTTCAAGGGTAAGGGAGGTATATCCTAACTTGAAGTTTAATTCAAATTCTTATGCTCCCATGCATGCTAGGAAAAATAATGATTATCATTATGTAGCAATGAAAAATTTTGGATTTAGATATCATGATAAGAATAGGGTTAATGTAGATCATAACCCTAGGAGACCTATACATGATAGACCTAGACACGTTAAATTCTCATTACCTAAGGAGAAGAAGGTAATGGAGAACCAAGGCATTAATCCCAAGAAGGGGAGACACATGCCTAGAAAGGGTAGGTCTAGGAATGTCCAATGTGGACAAGTTAATTCTAGGGTTAGAAACCTAGAAAGGGAAAATCAAGCTTTGAAGGCAAAGCTTGATCAATTAGACCAATTCCTTAAGAGATTCAATGTTGGATCTAAGGGATTAAGTATGGTGTTGGGTAGCCAAAAATCCAACAATGATAGATCGGGCTTGGGATACCGATCTAGTGTCTCTAAGGTTAAAAGAAGAACATGTGCTAGGGTGGCACATGATAAGGGCAAGGGAGAGTCATCTAAAGCCAATGAGAAGAAATATGCTAGGGTTGCATATGATTATGGCAAGGATGATGTGTCCAAGGTCAAGAAGATAAGGAGATCTTCTAAGGGACATCATTATGGTTTGGTCACAATAGATGAGTCACCTAGGGAGGTGACTAAGGTAAAGAGCTCTAGGGGGAGCTCCAAGAGTCAATTTGGGACCCATGGCCAATGGATCTCAGGTGGGTTCTACTTGGGGGTCTAGAGGAGCTATGGAGTGTGCCAAGTGGTTTAGAGACGGACTTGAGTCTCAAACCTAGGGAATTGGCACACATGGTTTGTGTTTCATGCAAGAAATATGACAATTGGGGTCATATTGCATGATAAATGGTTTTGGATGTATAGATGCCATATAAACCAATGCTAGGGATGCATTGTGGGTTGGTATGGGCAAATACATCAAGAGGAAGTCAAAACTAGGACTTTAGGTCAAGGTTCAATTGAACTTTTTAGCTAGTTTTGGATTTTGTGTCAATCTTGGGATTGGTGATAGATATATTTTGTAATATATTTTTCCCAAGTAGACACTAGTACAATAGACCTCTCCACAAAATTTGGGAATTTTTGGAGGTCTAGGGAATTTCTGGTGCATTTCTGAAGTTGGCCTGAAAAGATTGATTTTTGCAGAATTAAGGTACCAGTCGACTGGTGCAGATACCAGTCGACTGGTAACAGTGTTTTTGAGCACAGAATGCCTCTGTAAGCTCATTTTGTCGATACCAGTCGACTGGTGATGATACCAATCGACTGGTAACAGTAGATTTCGACCACAGAATGCTTCTGTAAGGTTCTGTCAAAGGGGGCAGTCGACTGGCACTTGGGGCAGTCGACTGATACCAGCTTGAAAGTGTTTTTCAGCACTGTTCTTGACCATGTCAACTCACTTAGATGTATGGGATCCAAGGGGGATTAATACATGAGTTTAGGGTCAGTTTGGATGAGAAATTTTCAACAATTGGGATATTGTTGGAGAATTTTTTGGATGTTAGGCAAAGGGGGAGAATTAAGGTTTAGTTGGGAAAACCTTTAGTGCCTTTGTGTAGGGGGAGCCTTGGGATAGGTTCTTAAAAAGCCCTGTGATAAAATCCTAGCTCAATGGGGAGCGTAGGTGTAGGGGGAGCCTTGTGATAGGTTCCAATGCATGTTTGCATTTTCATTCGGCGTTGTAAGTCCAAGTGTGTAGCCTTGGCATCGTAAGTCCATTTGTTTTAGCATATTGTTTTGCTATTTGTTTTCCCTAACTTAAACGTATTGCCAAACACCAAAAAGGGGGAGATTGTTGAAGCAATCCAAATGGTCCGCGGGACCATGTGTTTTGGTGTTTGGGCAAAGGGTTTAAGTTAGGTTTACCCTTGTTATTTGATATGTGTACTTGAGTTGTGCAGGACTGCAGGTGACACATGTGACTCAGGTTGACGGCTTCGGGTCCGGTGAAGGATGGAGCATCCGAGGGACCGTGGACAAGGCAGCGAGGACAAGAGCCGAGGGAAGCAACTTCGAGGCATACGCGAAGGATGGCATTGGGGACGAGCCGCAGGCTTGGATGCATCCGAGGGACGAGAGCCAAAGGAAGTAGGCTTGAAGGCAAGAGGTCAAGGCTGGAAAGAAGAGTCAAGTGAGTCGTGAGGGTACGAGTGCATGAGAGATTGTACTCGGGGAAAAATCCATGGGGGGCACTGTAGCAGTCAACAGGCACTGTAGCAGTCAACGACACTATAGCAGTTACTGTAACAGTCGACTGGTACATTGTAGTAGTCGACTGGTGCACTATAGCAGTCAACTGGTAGAGAGTCATTGAGAGAGCCGTTGGGCTAACACCAGTCGACTGGTAACGGTAAAACAGCAGGGTTGTTTTCTTCCAAGCTCTATAAGAAGGAGCTTGAGATGACCGGCCAAGGTGACAAAATTAGACTTTGTTAAAGCCTAATTAGTAGTCACAAGAGTTCTCAAGTGCTTGTGTAATTCAAGAGGTCTTGGTAAGTTTGTGGTGAGGTTTCTCCACCCACAAGGAGCGACATGAGATAGCCAGAGTTTGCCAGGGGCTAATCCACCGATGGATTGAGGGATCATTCACCTTACGGAGAGTCATGGAGTTAAAGCAAGTTATCTCCGAACCACGTTACATCGACGTGTATTGGTTTGCTTGTTCTTTTCTTTGTCTTTAGCTTTCGTATTCGTAATTAGTATTTGTATTTCCGCTTGCGCACTAACGAATACGTAGGAAGCGAGTTATTGGGGGCGCCGTCCATTCAACCCCCCTTCTAGCCGGCCACCGATCCTCCAACAGAATATAGATGATTTTAGTTTTGTTTCTCTCCTACATAATTAGATGTCAAGAAGAGGACGTCCCCGTACCGTTCGTACTGAGGGCCGAGCACAGGAAGACGAAGAACCCAGAATAGCTGAACCAAATCTCTCTGAAGTTGTTGCTCAACTCCAGAGGCAAGTGGCGGAGCAGCAACAAGTGATCTTCAATCTGATGGTGAATCAGCAGCCAGTCCCTCCCACTCCTCCAATTGTTAATGTGGAGACTCCAGTAGTGACTGAGGTTCCACCAGCCGCTCTGGAAGTTCCCACAGCACCTAGAAGACAAGAAGCCTACCTGATACAGTGGTTGAAGCTAAAGCTGTTAGTTAGAGCCCTAGAGTCAATCATTTGATGATTGTATGGACTCATGTATATCATATTCTTGTATATATATTAAGGCATTTGGTATTTGGTTATTATGCTTATTTGTATTAGTGCCAGATAAAATAAGTATAGTAACGTCCTTGAGTAGAAGGTTCTTACCTATATCAATCGATTGGTTGAATCGATAGTGAGATGATATAGGGAACACTACTCTAAATCATTCCTAGTCGAGTATTAACATTCAGGGACAATGTTAATACAATAAGACTAGCATGTAGGTCAGCTCGATGACTTGATCTCACAAGTCATGGATATAGAGATATCAAGCTGACACATGGGTATGCATTAGAGAATGTATACTGAATGACCCGCCATGAGAAAGTATCATGGATCGTTATATGAGTGTCATATACTTTCTCATGTGGCTATTAGTATGACTATTAGTCCTTTGACCTGAAGTCACCATGGATCCCTACATAAGGAGTTATGTACTTTGGTTTCGTCAAACGTCACCCGTAACAGGGTGGACTATAAAGACGATTACTGGGTATGTAACAAATTATGCAGAGGGATATGAGTGATGTAGATGGGATCTATCCCTCCCATATGACGGGAGAGACATCAATATTCTTGATAGAGTTAGACCACGAAGTGCATGGCCATGCCCAAATGAGTTAACATTAGATGTTGAGCTCATTTGATCGAGTGAGTCTACTTGGAGTTCAAGATTTAGATTGATTAGAGGATGACACGGTCTATGCCTCATATTGATCAATCTAGATGTCTAGGATAGAAGGACAATGTCACATATTGTGAGGAGTCACAATTAGTAGTCACAAGGTGATGTTGGATCTCGACATTTCTTGTAACTTGGGTAGTAATGATGTGTTGCTAGATACCGCTCATTACTTATGCTCCTAAATGGGTTTAGGGCATTGCCAACGTTACAAGAACCTATAGGGTCACATACTTAGGACATTTAGATGGAGATTTGGTTCATATGATGAACCAAGAGGATTAGATTCATTTGATGAATCAAATTGGATTAAGAGTAATCCAAATTGGGTTAATTGAGTTAGACTCAAGTTGAATCATGTATTTAATGAGTCTAATTTAGATTATGACTCATTAGATCAATTTAATTTAATGAATTAGATTCATTATATTAAGTTGGCTTGAATCAAATGGTTATATTATATCAACCATGAGAGAGATTGAGTCAAGTTTGACTTGACTAGAGAGGAAGAGGAAGAGTCAAGTTTGACTTGACTCTTTGCCACATCATGAGTGAGGTGGCAAGATGTGGACCAATAGTGTTGTTCCACATCATCTTGTTTTGCCACCTCATGGAGGTTACAAGCCTTCATTGCATTTAATGTGGGTTGGCCACATTAAATGAGTGGAGGTTACTCATTTGCCACATCATTGTGAGGTGGCAAGATGTGGACCAATGGTAATGGTCCACATCTTCATGATGTGCCACATCATAGGAGTTACACAACACCTCTTAATGGCTTCACATTAATTGTGATTAATGTGGAATGGGAGTTACACTCCATGGAGTGGCCGGCCACACAAAAGTGGTGAATGAAATTTGATTTTCATTCAAGGCATTACTTCTTCTTCTTCTTCCTCAAGAGAGCTCTCTCCCTTTCCTCCTCTTGCCGTGACCACACAAGGTGCTAGCACACCTTTTTGTGTGAGGTTTCTCCACCTACGTGTCCGTGTGGATACTTCTAGAGGACCGGCGCTTGACGGTCTTGAGATCCGGCAACTCCTTGGAAGAGCGGGAATGCGAAAGGGCACGCAACAAGGGTAAAGTTCTCAACACATAGATCTAGGAGTAGATCTAAAGATTTTGAAACTCGTATTTGTATTTCGTTCGGTTTTCCTTGCACGGATCTACGGCTTTGGGTGATTCGGGGTTTTCGCGACGCGAAAAGCGATTTTCACGGCCCGAAAAACCCAACAAAAGCCAGAAAGTTTCTCAGGCACGACTGAGCCCTAGGATGCTCAGGCTTGGTTCAAGACACTAGAAAGCACCATGGAGCTTCTTGATTGGCCAGAAGTCGAGAAGGTCAAGTGTGCTTCTTTCTGCCTATCTGGAGATGCCCGTATGTGGTGGGAGAGAGTTAAGAGCAAGAGGTTAGTCAATCAGATGAGCTGGGCTGACTTCGAGATAGAGTTTTACGAAGAATTTTTCCGTCAACGGATCACCAATAAGCATTTTGAGGAGTTTATAGAATTCAGACAAGGAGACCTGTCGGTGAAAGAAGCAGTACAGAAATTCAATAGGCTAGCCCGTCTTTGTCCAGAGCTAATAAGTACAGAAAAGGAACGAGTCAGAATGATGCTCAGGATGCTGAGACTAGTAATAGCACTTAATGTGAGTAGTGGAACTCACCAGCCCCAGACTGGCGAGGAGCTGGTCAGCAGAGCATTAGTCGCTGAGCACTATCTGGACAGCATCAAGGCGCAACGAGAACAACACAAGTCAGTCAAGATCGAAAGCAAGACAGTGGGAAGTTAGAAACCTCAGTCAAGTGATCCGAATTGGAAGGGCAAGGGTAACAAAAGGAAACGAGGGGATACAGGAGGCAGCCAAAAGGGAGGTCCAATAGACGAGCAGGTTAAGTTCCCTTCCTGCCCTAAATGCGGGAGATCGCATCCAGGAGCCTGTCTTTTGGGTATGACTGGATGTTATTCATGTGGCCAAGAAGGACATCTAGCTAGAGCATGTCCTAATAAGTTTAAGGCGCCTCAGCAACAGTTAGTGCAATATGAAGGCAAGCCTGCACAGTTACACCACATGACAACATCACTAGAAGGACCCTATCTCAGTCAGGAAAGGTTGGAAGCCCCACCCGTTCCAATCAATGCCAGAGTATTTTCTCTCACTAAGGAAGAAGCTGTCAGTACCTCCATAGTAGTCACAGGTCAAATACCTACCCTTTAGCATTTAGCTACCGTCTTATTTGATAATGGTGCTACCCACTCTTTTGTGTCAATTTCTTTTGTCAAGTTTAACAAGTACCCACTTTCCAGAATTATTCTAAGTTCGAGGACGAACTTTTTATAAGGTATGGGGGATTGTAACGACCCAATTTTCCCCATTAGGAGTCTTAAACGTTCTTAAAAATATTTAGAAATATTTAAGAAAAATTCTAGAGATTTTTAGAAATTTTTAGAGTATTTTTATGGAATTTTAGAAATATTAGAAGCCTTGGGGAAATCTAGTTGATGTTGGTGGTCATGCAGCTCGGAGGGTGGTGAAAGAGTGTAACGCCACTCAACAGGCCAGGACACTGATTCAGGCAATTGGATATAAAAGAATCTAGACTTCCAACCCTTGTTGGAAGAAGGCATTCCCTCGAAAAACTTGGACCCGATCCGGGATTGCACCATGAAGAAATCCAGTTACGAGGGTTTGAGGGAATATAAATGATGAAAAAGCTAGGGGGTCAAGGGGATTTGATACAGGCGGTAAAGAATCACCATCCTACACATAGAGCGGAAGGCATTGGGGGCAAATTAGGATAGTGGAATGCCGAAATACCTGCTCACAGAAGAAAAGAATGGATGGACAGGAAAGCGAAGACCGCCGAGGAGCTGATCCTTGAAAAAGGTCACAAAACCGGTAGGTGGAGAAGAAGGATGGTCATCAGGCCTCGAAGGATGGAGCTTTTAGTTTTCGAAAAGTTGCAAACTAGACTGAATCGTCCTAAGATCACTCCTATCCAAGTCGGAATGGAAGTATGCATACCAGGGCACTTCCATCTCGCCGACCATTGTAGGATCGAAAAAAGGAGTGGAAGATGAAGAAGGAAAAGTACTTACAGAAGAGATGCATGAAGAGGAAGGCGAGCGAGCGAAAGCAAGAAGAGAAAGAAAGATCAAAGAAAGACAAAGTGTTAAGGAACAACAATGGACAGTCTTTATGGTTTTTAAAATTAAAACCCTTAGGAAACATCGGGATGCAAGCTAGGCAATTGAAACGCCATAGCACACGTCAGCCATCAGATTTCTGCATCAGATTACTGACGCTCTCCAAGTCTACATAAGATTTCTGTTTCAACGCTACTTCAGCCCAAGCCCGAGATTTAGCAGCTAACCAAATTTCTCAATGTCTCGGTGGAGAGAAGATTGAAGATCTCTATCCTGCGTCATCTCGACTAAGGTCGTACCCCTTGGGGTAAGTAGTTGAGTCCTCTATTCTAATTTTTGATGGAGATGCTGCAGTTCATCTGACTCAGAATTCACATTCATGGGTAAAGGGCGTCAGTAGAAAGAAAGTATGATTATATGGAGGGTGATAGACTAGCCTCCTTTTAAATAGGAGAGGAAGGGGAAAGCAACCTATGAAGTTAAAATGACCCTTCTCCCTAGGTTGATTGAGTAATTAAACAGGTTACGTAATCGAGGATCTAGGAAAAGGAGCAACATTTAGGGACATAATGGCAAAATAAATGAAATCGGGGTCTGAGTCTAGTCAGTCGGACCTGAATCTCCTTCGACTAGACTTGTGATACGGTGCATAATGGTGGGGTCCGATAAAGCCGGGCAGTTAGAAGTCAAGGGAACATGTCAATCAGAAGTCAAGGGAACGTGACAGTCAGAAGTCAAGGGAGCGTGACAGTCAGAGGTCAAGGCGACGTGGCAATCAGCGGTTAGGGAAAGAAGAGGTAGGACCGTCTGACGACATCAGCAACATGAGGGCGGATCCTCTAGTCCGTAAAGGTTGGACCAATTCATGGTCCAGCCTTTGCATTAGTGGGGAGCACTGGGCCCCCACCTGTTAATAGGTGGGGGTCATTGCCTCCCACCAATCCCCTTGTCCCAGTCCAGGAGCGGACCAGGACAAGGGGACCAGAGGATCTGATCCCCAGCAATATGGTTCTCGGTCGAGTTCTCACAGACCAGGACCCTAGATCTGAGACACCCTGGTCTGAGACATGGTGGGTAGTCGGGGTGATGCCTGACCTGCTCCGACTAGTCGGGTTTCCACAGCTCGGCCATATCCAAGCCTGATCCTCCCATTAGGTCAACTACCGACCATCTCAAGCTTCCCCTATTCATACCCGATCGGAGGCCGGGGAATCATAACCGCCTGTCAGAGAATAACTACTGTATGTCAGGGAATATTTCAATGGCCTGCGGTCATCTACGAATAGAACCTTCTTCCAACCCACAAAAGGGTGTCACGCATCCTCCATCACTAGACAGGCCCTGACACCTGATATTCCATGACATCAGTTAGGCTCCAGAGGTACGAACTGTCATATAAAAAGGGAGGTCCTCTCCCTTGCGCAGGTACGTTCTCGCGTACATTCGCACTTGTCTTCTAGTTTTCTTTCTCCTTCGTGTACTGTTCTTCTAGGGAAAAAATACCTGACTTGAGCATCGGAGGGCCTACTCCGGGGACTTTTTTCCTGGTATCTGGCTTCTAACGTTCCGTGTGCTTGTCTGAGGTACACTCTCTCGTGCATTCACACTTGTCTTCTACTTTTCTTTCTCCTTCGTACACTGATCTTCTAGGGAAAAAATACCTAACTTGAGCATCGTAGGACTTGCTCCGGGAACTTTTTTCCTGGTTTCTGGCTTCTAACGTTTCGTGTGCTTGTCTAAGGTACGCTCTCTCGCACATTCACACTTGTCTTCTACTTTTCTTTCTCCTTCGTACATTGTTCTTATGGGGAAAAATTACCTGACTTGAGCATCGGAGGGCTTGCTCCGGGGATTTTTCCCTGGTTTCTGGCCTCTAACGTTCCATGTGCTTGTCTGAGTATGCGCAGAGCTCAAGTACCGTCGGTTCAGTCATCGTCGTCAGTCAGTACCACGTGAGAGTCCGTTCTTGTAGGCGCATACGAGAAGGGTGTCCTAGTAGCCTCTCCGTCCCAAAAATTCATCCTCACCTTCCTTCACTGAACGTTCAACAACACCAAGGCCCACCTTCCCTGATTTAGTTTGTTTTGCAGATAGGAGCGAGGTCTTCATCCAGTCAGCGGAACTGACACATCCCCGGCTTTTCAGCTTACGTCTTCAGATAGGATCAATCCCTATTCAGGAACATCCCTGAAAAGATCACACAGGACTTCAACTGTGCATTCACTTTGAGAACATCCTTGCTCGAGAACATCCTCGGAAGAATCACGCAGGACTAGAGTTAGCATGCTCATATTGAGAACATCCCCATGATAGGTTACAACTATAAGAACATCCCTGATCGAGAACGTCCTCAACATGATGGATTTGAGCCATGAGAATATGGGCACCTGGGCATATCCTTGCCAAACCGGATCCCTTCGACTTACAGATCCGACTATTCCTGACAATTGCAACTTCAACATCAGTCTACCAACAATTGTCACAGAGAAGACCAAACGCAACAAATGTCACTTGCAGTGATTTTCACACCACATCAAGTGTACGACATCAACATCATGCCTCTACCAAACCATGCGGTCCCATATGGACCCATGCTTCTGACTGAAAGCAAGCAAATGGTTCCACATCAGCCCACGCTTCTAACTGTATGCAAGCGGACGTGGCAACCCACGTGGATATCCATCGACAGTATAATAGGATGAATGGTGTTGGTTGGAGGTAAATTTTTCTCCTCGAGACACAAGCTCTTTGTGTGTTCTTCCACTTTCTTCTTGTTCAGTTCAGCACCGGCTTGATGGTTGAGGGTCACGCCGACTATGCTGGCGTCCACTGACGAGTATTGGCATGCAGGCCCAAGAGCCATCTAAGCACAGGAAAATAGGAGCTCTATTAAGATTTGGATCCGTGTGAAGGGTGCGGTCAAATGGTGGAGAAAGTGCTGACCGGCATCAAGAATATACTTCAAAAGCTGACATTACGTTCAAAAACATATCTTGAAACTTGTGATTGCAATCAAAAGGACAGGGAGGTCCATGGAATCATAGTGACAAATAACTAAAACCACACACCAACGCGATAATGGATGGATTCACAGCGTCTGATCTCGAATATCGTAGGCAGTGAAATATAGATGAATAAATTATGAAAGAATGATTAAACAGATAGAAGGTGATCACTGCTACGACAGCCTAGTTTATAAAAGTAATTTCAATCATAATCTGTTCAACCTTAGTGAATGGTGTGGACTCTGAGAGTAGGATCGGATGCTGTCAGAATCACAGCATGTGGCGGATGACAGTGCCCTGCTTGCTTTTATGATATAATAAAAACCAATTGTCTGCTAGATCCCAACCACAAGCAGAATAGAGATAGGCGTAGAGGATGATTCAGAACGAGCCAACTATATAGGAGGAATGTATTTACAGTCTTAGGAACCATGTTTTTGAGTGGATTGAAAATCTTTCCGACGGTAAACAAAGCATTAAGGCAATACTTTGGCTTGTCTTAGCTATAAGCTATTTTAGCATCTTTTTTATTTATTATGTTTTTCTTAGTTGTTAAAATATTTATAAAAAAATTGTTAGAATTAGTAATTCCGACTGCATCTATTTTGGAAAAAAAAACAGCTGTTGTAATACAGTTATTCAATGGTGGAATCGAATAAGTTCGTGTGAATAATAAATTTCAGGCGATTAGAAGCAAGGCGTAGATCCTGTGTAGATCCAGCCTGATAAGACCCTTAAATTTTGAGTGACGACGCCGAGGTCAAATTTCGTTTAAAATACTAACAGACCTAGAAATCACATCGTACATACTCCCCAGTCATCTTGTACATACAGGGAATTTAAGTTGACAGAATCCCAAACTACTGCATATCCAGAAGGCTACAACATTTTCGTAGTTTGAAAATGATCTACATCGGAAATGGTTTCTTTGGAGTGGGTGCCCTACTATCCAAGGATTGTAGCCTTTGCTTGAGATGAAAAACTTCAACCTGCCAAACGTACTAGAAGTCAATTACTTCTAGAACGCACATAGAACGCACCAAAACAATAAAATTGTGGCAAAACCTATAGTTTCACCTGAAGCTGAAAAGCTCTTGCCCTTTCGCCAGCTAAAACACCACGAGTAGAGTGCAATTCCTACAAGGAATAAAGGAACCCTTAGTGATGAAAGCCCTAAGATGCAAAAGCTAGAAAATGGAATTGCCTTGCCTTTTGCGTATCATCCAAGATTGCTTTTAGAAATGCTACATCATGTTCAAGCCTCACATTGTCAGAGTGGACAATATTTGACAGGCTGTTGGCCTCCTCTTGAGCTAGCTCTACAGCTGCTAGCTTCTCCTTCAACGACTCAATTTCCTTGTGAGCATCAGCTAGTTTGATCTCCATCTCTTGTGTGCTCCTAGCAGCAGAGGCTAAGCTCTTCTCAGTAGATTCTTGGCCTGTCAAAGCAGCTTTCAGCTGTTCTTCAACCACAGCATTCTTCCTTGTCAAACTAGCAATTTTACTTTCGTAAAGTTGATGATATATATTTGATGGATTGGTTAAAACTGATCTTCCATCAGTCTCTAGAGACAAAACACGGTCATTAGCCAAGCTGAGACTATTAGTTCCTTGCTTAAGGTGAACATTTGAACCTTCAGATTCAACAAGAAGCATCTCTTCTGTACTAGCTAAAATTCCAGCAATATCCATCTTTATTTCAGATTCTTGCCTTTTGCTGCTCTACAAATTGCAAAAGGATGATGTATTCTGTTAGAACAAATTGAGGACATATCAGGTTTTCATTTAACAAAATAAGAAATCCTAAATAAATTACAGAAAGATACAAGTCATTAACAGTGAGAGTAACCCAAATATAGTTTTTTTTAGTGTTATATAATAAGCATAAATAAGAATATTTTGAAGAAACAACAGAAAAACTAAGAAAAAGGGTGCTGAGTTAAACATGGCAACAAAAAAAACTATGGGGTTATATTGTAGCTTGAATAGAGATGGTTCGGTAAGGTATATCCAAATTTAAATCGTATATCGTACCCAAAAAATTGGTATAACAAAAATACATACCCATACCGTACTGAATTTTCGGTATATCATACCAAAATTTCAATATACTAAATTTTCGATACGATACAAATTTCATACCGTATATAGTTAAATTTCAACATCAATACAATATACCAAAATTTCGATATAAATCTTATATCAATACCAAAAATTTCAATACAGTATTATACTGTACCGAAATTTTCAGTATACCGTTAAATAATTATAATTCGATATATTTCAGTAAAATATGTGTGGTATACTGAAATTTTGATATTTTTCCATACCCTTAAGCTAGAATTCCCATTAGACCCTTGTTAAATGGGTTTTAATTTAGCCAGTTGTATATGCAAATTGTACCCTGCAAAAGATATAAAAATCAGGCATTGTTGCTTTCGGATGATTGATACTTCATCTAAAGGTGGTCACAATTTTCTTACCCACTACATATAATCGTTGGATGTCAAAAAAAGAGATGATTTGTTGTTCAAATAGTTATTGATTTTAGGAATATTCTTAGCAAAACCTATTATATTGTTGGTGGAAATCTAACTCATATTGCCTGACATTGAAATTCCAATTTCTTAAGCATTTGTTGAACATCTGAAGTTGCATTAAGAATATTGGTTGATATTTTAAAGTGCCTGCTCTATGGTTAAAAATCAAGAAGATGCCTAATTACAAAGGAACCAAGTTAATGAGAAATACCATAAACGTGGGGACTAATTGAGATTAGAATAAGAGATGTTTCAAACACTTCTCAAAATCAATTTGATTATTTCACATTCAAAAAACCTCAAACTATTAATGTTATTTATTTAACAATACAACTGATAAAGAATGATGTGAACCCAGCGAAAAAGATATCTCAAGAACCCACAACGAATTGAAGACAGAAAGAAGGAAGGTCTAAGAGTCTAAGACGATATGATGGATGAAAAGAAACTTCAACCCAATGCTTAGGAAAGAACGAACCTTGGTATAGAAGATGGGAGACGCCACAACCTTGGGTTAGACTTTGTAACCGTTGGTACAAATCTCGATAGTAATGTGATGGAATGAACCTCTTTCTCATAATTGATTTCATCTCTTCCCAAGGGCCAACAAGTCTCTCGTTGTTTCTTCTCCTACTTAGAATAACTTGATCCCACCAAATAATAGCATAATCAATAAATTCCACAGCAGCAAGTTTTACCTTCTTCTCTTCACATTAGTTGTAACAATCAAATACTAATTCCACTTTCTTTTCCCACTCCAAATATGCGTCTAGAACACTTTTGCCTTGAAAAGAAGGAATCTTCATTTTGATATTTCCCAAGTTTCTATCAACATAATCACTCATCCTTCCCCTTCTACTACCAATTCTAATACCACCAGATCTGCCACTAGAAGCTCTTTCATCAATGTCCTCAAAAATACCATCATCATCATCATTGTTGTCTTCACAGTTATATTGCCTTGAACTTCATGTAAGAACTTTACCAGCTTAGCTATTTTGCAATTTAGTAATTACAACATCTTGTCTCTCCAATCTGTCGAGGATTTGATTAAATCTGATTTCCATGCATTCCAAGTGTTGTCTCAAGGCACGTTGTTCAAGTGTTTCTCTAGGTCTTGCTTCTTCTCCACTTGTCGCCATTAATGCAATCTGTTATCACTCAATCACCCAACTCGCTAATGTTAACTCTTTAAAAAATTTAGAATTGTGGCAATTCCTTGTAAACGATCATTGACTGATTGAAAATCCCAAAGATATTAGGATAAAAGAAAGGAATTGATAGAAGAATGCAAATTGCAGAATTGAAAACTTAAATTAAGTTCAGAAAGGAAATTTGTCAGAATTGAATCTAGGCAAAACTTATGAGAATACGGGACTAAAAGATAAAGATACTTGAAATAAGAACTAAAAAGGAATTTGCCAGAACTTAATCTAGGCAAGTGTCAGAATTAAATCTAGGCAAAACTTTAAAGGAAATGCGGAATTGGAAAGTGCAAGTATAGAAATAACAATTCTCTACACTCACCTTTTTTTTGTTTCTTTTTTTTATTTTTTTTTAATTTCGGTGCCAAAAAGTGATCCAGACACATATTTGGAGTGGGAAAAGAAAATGGAATTAGTATTTGATTGTCACAACTACTCTTGAAGAAAAGAAGGTAAAACTTACTGCTGTCGAATTTATTGATTATGCTTATTTGGTGGGATCAAGTTATTCTAAGCGAGAAGAAATAACGAAAGACCCGTTGGCACTTGGGAAGAGATGAAATCAATTATGAGAAAGAGGTTCATTCCATCACATTACTATCGAGATTTGTACCAACGGCTACAAAATCTAACCCAAGGATCCAAGACCGTGGAGGAATACCACAAAAAGATGGAGAGGAATACCACAAAGAGAAGAAGATTGCCATGATTAGAGCTTGGAGGAGGACCGAGAAGCAACATTTTCCTTTGGAATATTTAAGAGGCTACCTTAAGGCCAAAAGGCATAACAAGCCACTCAAAATGTCCCTCTGGACAGGAAAAAGTTGTCCATTCAATGGACTCAGGATACATTTTGACTTACCAAAATCCTAATTTCATGCCAAATTTAGAGTACCATTTTGAGTTTTGGATTTTATTTAAGAGTTGGTCTTTGTCAGGATTTTATAACCATCTTCTTGACAATTATCATTAAATCTTTCGTAGTTAAATACCATTCTAGATTGGCTACGTTTTTTTTCTAATCCTTAATTAACTATGAAAGATGGACTTCGGTGCCTAGATGTGGACCTTTGAATGACTCCTAAAGTTAAGAATTGATTAATGTGCATTTTACATTCTTCAGTTTTCCAATTTGTATATTTTAAGTCTTGAGCCTTAATTGTAAGGTCTGGATTAATTATTGATAGTTGGAAGATTTTTTACAAGGTTTGAATTCAAAAATTACAAATATAGTAGAGTTGCAACATTATGTGGAGCTGGAAGATATGGTGTATATGTCCATGAAAGTTGAAAGACAACTCAAAAGAAAGGGTTCAATCAAGCATGGTCAAAGTTCTAATTTATCCACTTGAAAATCTAGTCGGAACAAAAGAGATAATAAAGTTGCATCAAAGAGTAAGACCGAGTATTTGAAGAATAAAGATGTTAATTCTCCATTGGTTAAAGGTAAAGAACCTATCCAATCTTCAAGAAATAGAAATATTAAATGCCTTAGATGTTTGGGAAGAGGACATATTGCTTCACAATGTCCAAATAAAAGAAGTACGCTTTTGAAAAAAAATTGTGATATTGAAACTGAGAGTGAGTCCGAAGATGATAATGTCTTACCACCATTGATGGAAAGTGATGTAGAAGAGTATGTCGTTGAAGGTGAAGCCCTTGTCACTAGGCGTGCTCTAAATGTGCAAGTGAAGGAAGAAGATGAAGAACAACGAGACAACATATTTTATACCCGTTGCCACATCAAAGACAAGGTATATAGTATGATTATAGATGGGGGAAGTTGCACTAATGTGGCTAGTACTATCTTGATTGAGAAATTATGCTTACCTACCACTAAACATTCTTAGACCTTATAAACTACAATGGTTGAATGATTACGATGATGTTAAGGTCACTAAGCAAGTGTTGCTTTCATTATCCATTGGTAGGTATCATGATGATGTTCTTTGTGATGTAGTACCAATGCATGCAAATCATTTGCTTTTAGGTAGACCATGGCAATTTAATAGGAGGGTCATGCACGATAGATTCACAAATAAATATTCTTTTAAGATGCATGGTAAACTTGTAACTCTTGTACCATTAACTTCTAAGCAAGTATATGAAGATCAATTGAGGATAAAAAAATGAGAGTGAAAAAAGAAAAGATTGTGAGAGAAAAAAAATGGAAAAGATAAAGAGTGTGAGAAAAGAAAAAGTGAGGATGAGGAGTGAAAAAAAGAATGAAAAAGAAAAAAAAAATCAAGAGCAAGAGAGTAAAAAAGTGAGATTTTATGCAAAAGAGAGGTTAAGAGAGCTTTTTATTCTCAAGAGTTGATGATTGTATTTTTGTACAAGGAGACTTATTTTAACACTAACAATCTTAATCCTTCTTTACCTACTGTTGTTAAATCTCTTTTGCATAAATTTGATGATGTCTTTCCTAAAGAAGTTCCTGATGGATTGCCACCACTTAGGGGAATAAAGCACCACATTAACTTCATCCCAGGAGCAATCATTCCTAATCGACCAGCCAATAGGAGCAATCCTATAGAGATAAAGGAGCTTCAAAAGCAAGTTGAAGAGTTGATGAGAAAAGGATATGTTCGAGAAAGTTTAAGTCCTTGTGCAGTTCCTGTTTTGTTTGTGCCTAAGAAGGATGGAACTTAAAGAATGTGCGTTGATTGTAGGGCTATCAACAAGATTACGGTAAAGTATCGTCATCCTATTCCTAGATTAGATGATATGCTAGATAAACTACATAGTTCTTGCATTTTCTCTAAAATTGATTTGAAGTCTGGCAATCATCAAATTTGTATACGTGAGGGAGATGAATGAAAAATTATTTTTAAGACTAGGTATGGTTTGTATGAATGGTTAGTCATATCATTTGGACTAAATAATGCACCTAGTCCTTTCATGAGATCAATGAACCATATTTTGCCTGCTTATATTGGAATTTTGTTGTAGTATATTTTGATGGCATCTTGATTTATAGTAAAAAATTTAAATAAGCATCTCAATCATTTACAAAAAGTTTTACTTATTTTGAGAAATGAAAAATTGTATATTAACCTTCAAAAATATTCTTTTTGCACTAATCAGATAGAGTTTCTTGGTTATATTGTTAGTGCCAAGGGAATAGCAATTGATGAAGAAAAGGTTTAAGGCAATACGTGAATGGCCAACACCAAAAACGATAACTGAGGTACGTAGCTTTCATGAGTTGGCAAGTTTCTACAGAAAGTTTGATAAAAATGTTAGTTCTATAGCTGCACTCTTAACTGAAATTGTTAAAAAGAATGTTGGGTTTCGTTGGGATAGTGAACAAGTTTCAGCTTTCAACTTACTTAAGGAGAAGCTAAGTTCAACACCATTACTTGCATTACCTAACTTTCTTAAAACTTTTAAAATTGAGTGTGATGCATCAGGAATAGGTATTGGAGTTGTGCTAATACAAGAAGATCGACCCCTTGCTTATTTTAGTGAGAAACTCAGCGGAGCAGCTTTGAACTATCCAACTTATGACAAGGAGATGTATGCATTGGTGAGAGTTTTAGAGACTTGGCAACATTACTTGTGGCCCAAAGAGTTTGTTATTCACACTGATCATGAATCATTGAAGCATTTGAAGAGCCAAAGTAAGTTGAATAGACATCATGCAAAATGAGTAGAATTCATTGAATCATTCCCTTATATGATCAAGTATAAACAAAGTATGGAAAACATTGTTGTCGATGCTTTGTCTCGAAGGTATACCTTAATCTCTCTTTGAACCTAAAGTGTTAGGATTTGAATACATTAAAAATCTATATTCTAATGATCCTGACTTTGGAAATGTGTTTGAAGTTTGTGAACATACTGCATTTGGAAAGTTTTATAGGCACGAGGGGTTTCTTTTTAGAGTGAATAGGTTGTGTGTGCCTAATTGTTCATTGAGGGAATTATTAATCTAAGAATCTCATGGTGGGGGACTAATGGGACATTTTGGAGTTAAAAAAACTCTAAAAGTATTGGTAGAACATTTCTTTTGACCACACATGAAACGAAATGTAGTCAAATTTTGTGAGAAGTGTATTACATATAGGCAAGCAAAATCTAAATCTTTACCTCATGGACTGTATACATCTTTTACTAATTCCTAGTGAACCTTGGGTTGATATTTCCAAACGAGGTATGAATTCTATTTTTGTGGTTGTGGACAGATTTTCTAAAATGGCTCATTTTATTCCTTGTAGGAAAACAGATGATGCTAGCCATATTGCTGATCTATTTTTTAGGGAGATCGTGCGGCTTCATAGAGTACCGAGGAGCATAGCTTCATATCGTGATGCAAAATTTCTAAGCTACTTTTGGAAGACATTATGGGAAAAGTTAGGAACAAAGCTTTTGTTTTCCACAACTTGTCATCCACAATCAAGATGGACAAACTGAGGAGCAAGAATCTGGAGTAAAAGAAGGAGAACAACAAGTTGCGCAACAAGCTTATGATATGGATCATGCTGAACCCACCCTAGATATTAATGATGATCCATTATGCATCAATGGAGGTCCAATTACAAGGGCTAAGGCTAAAAAGATGAAGGAAGAACTTAATGTGCTAATTGAAGATGTGAAGGTCAAAGCTACCATTGAAGAAGGTTTGACCAAGAGCAAGTCATCCGGCTTAGTCAACCTAATTCAAACCTTAGATGAGTTGAATTAGCATTTAAATCTCATATCTATATAGTATGGATATGTAGGCTCAATTTGGACTCAATTTCTATCTTCATTTGGGTTGTAATAATGTCATAAATTTAAAATGGCTAAGTAGTCTATATAGGTCTTTACTAAATGGGCTTTCTTTTGGTCTTTTAGGATTTTTTGGTCACCCTATAGCTATAAATAAAGGAGGCAACAACCACATGTATATCTTTGACATATTTTTCAATCTAAAGCACGATGAGGCTCCCGTTTGATGATTCTTCATTGACTTAGAACTTATCAAGGCATCTCCTTGTGGCGTTCAAAGACTTATCAACCTCAATCCCAAGGTTGTGGCGTCTCCCATCTTCTATACCAAGGTTCGTACTTTTCTAAACATTGGATCGAAGTTTCTTTTCATCCATCTTATCGTCTAAGACCTTCCTTCTTTCTGTCTTCAATTCGTTGATGGTTATTGAGATATCTTTCTCGTTGGGTACACATCAAAGAAAGGTACAAAGAAGAAAGATCTGCATATGATTTCTTTCTGTCAACTAGATAAAAATTCATGATAGTACTTAGACACCTGTTACAATGAGTCTTTTAAGGAAATAAAAAGGAATATTTAGAAATTAGATATCATAAAAGACATGTATGATAATATAGTCACTAGTGCATATTGGGAGTGACACGATTTTACTTAAACATCAAGTGTCAACATTAAGTCCCTATCTTTACTATGTTAGTAGATAGAAATGAAACCATTAACAGTTTCTAATATCTCAAATCTATTATTCAACTAGACATTAATAAAAAAAACAACTAATGGAATGAATGAACAATTGAATGGAGGAGCTTATGGATAGGGTTGGCAACAAGTTAGCTACCCATAAATTTTACACAGCTCTCATCCATACCAACTTGTTACATCTAAAACTCATACCTGTCACAAGTACTTGCTATTCTACCAATATCCAATCACTATCTGTGGGTACATGACCAACCCTTAACTCACTCCTCTTCAACACATCATGACACCTCCAATATTCAAAAGTAATAACAAATTAGATCTCTAAAATAATTAATCCAGCCATTCATATAAAATATCTCTAAACATACAAGCCAAGAATTACTGATTGTACACCTAATAAAATCATAATATCCATCAAATTTAGTATAAGCATCCATAATATACTTTGCAAATATGTATACTAAATATGAACATGTTGAGGTACTCGAGTATTCAAACCCAAACTCATCTCATACCCATGACAAACATCTACCATTTCACCCAATCTCATTACCCGATTAACTAGGTTGGGTAATCACAAGTATCAAACAAAATATGGATCGTAGTAATAGCTACCTAAGGAATGTTATGTAGTATCGTGCCTCTTAGGCTAAATGAAAAACCTATCGAGTAGGGTATAATTTGCTATACTCTATGGATTGGTATGTTGGATTGTTAAGAAGCAATATATTTAAAATCATAGGTAACAAAAATGAGAATGGTAAACTGGATTTGAGGCATTACTAGGAAGGATAAATTAAAGATATCAATGGCATCAATTAAACATAGCTCCAATAATTATAAAATGAGAAAAAATAGGTTGATATAGCGTGAACATGTTTAAACTGAATCTACTGCAATTAGAATAGTTAAATCAAATAGAGTGGAAAGTCTATGGTGTAGAAGGAGTCCACAGAAAACTTTAATTAATGTCAGAAGAAAAAAGTTTAAATAATGTAAAAAATTGATTTTAATATTTGAATATTGCTAGTGATATAGACTTAAGCAATAAAATCAATTTAGATAATCCAAGACTGATGACATACTATAGTTGGGCTCTAGTTTGTCAGTGTAATAATCGGCCAAATTGACTTCATAAGTATGATAATTAGATAAATTATTACTCTGGAAACTATAAAGTGAATAATTGGGAGAAGGCTAATCTCAATTAGTATAACCTTCTTGTACTAACCCCTTGCACCTGGGCAACTCCATGTTAAAACATAAATTTAACATCTTTTTCCTGGAAGTAGATAAGCCAACTGGTCAGTCACCCTAGGTGGTTCTCAATCAAACCTAGAATAGAGTTTAGATCCCATCTGAAGGGTAGATACTAGCTGGTACAAATATGTGAGAACATTTTCTTTTTCAAAGAGGGGAAAAGCTTTGATCCATTTTCATCCACAAAAAAGAGACAGAATGATACATTAAGTGTTCATTGCCCTCACCTGTGAGAAACGGTTGTTCTGCACCTGGTCATCAGTTTCATAGTTTTCATCTTCAAGGGATGGTTTCTGCATCTTATTAGCCAAACAGTAATCTTGATCTTGATGAAATTGCTTGCTAATTGGCATGCCAGCAGATGGAGAAGGATCATCTGAAATGGATTTCCTGCCAGATATTTGCTGCTCAAGTGCAGATGCAAGACTATGTCTTGTGGCATGATTAACAGAAGTTGGGGAAGAACCAGTCTTGAGGTGAGCACCAACATCCTTAATAGTCACAGCGTGTTGTTCTTCATATGGTAATAATTCTGTATCTGGAGCAGACCGCGAACTCATTGAATGTTCATTTGTAGCCAAGAAAAGTATTTCAACCTGTGTTCAAGGAAGATACAGATATTTTTGGGGCAAACAGAGAACAGATTAAGTCATTTGTAGTATCTATGATTTTTTTTAAACTTTAGACCTGACTGGATGGTTCTTTCTTGTGTCCTCCAAAGGCAAGAAGGAAAACTTTGTCTTTGTGATTAACTGGAAGCAAGCTAAAACCCTGCATAATGATAAGTGATAATAATACAAGTCAGTGCCACTATAAATGTTATAAAAACTTCATGGTTAATTAGCTACTTCTAGAACATAATTGCAATTTGCCAATGAAAAAATGAATGACTACTATCTTATAAAAAAGATGCTTGCAAGGCTGATGTGTATTATGATGACCCACAGGAAGCACCACTTGCTCCATTATAGTCTTCTATTTATGTTTAGATCAAGAACAGAACAAAGTTTATACCAATCTCATCTACAAAGAAATCAGACTGCTATAAGGCCCCAAATGTAGGCCAATTTACTCCATCAAATGTTGTAAGTGAACCTACTCATAATCAAACAACATAAACTCTATTGACATGGAGAGATGCTCATCATTGAAGAGTCTAACCTGATTCATGGACAAAAACATAATGAAATCTCTTTACAGATCACCTGAAAGGTAATATTTTGGCTAACAAGTTGATGCAATATGAATTTTTCCTTCCTTCTATTCCCTGATAACTACACTATAGGAAAAAAAATAGCAAGCAATTTTTACTTTAAGCTACAAGTATGGTGTAAAGTTTACATGCCAAACACTGATGCTAGAGAATTATCTGCAATTATGATTGTGATTGTTAAGAACCTAAATGTAAATACTAGGAACCTTATTGTGAATTTAGTGCCCATTATTACAAATATGAATAATACATTTAGGTAGAAGGGCGATCTAGGGAAAATAATAAGCTCTAATATTTCTCTATTACATGGAACTAGAGCCCTATTACTCTCTTCATCTTTCAAGTGATTCTATGGGCCCCTACCATTGTTGTGGTACCCTTGCCTGCATTCACCTACACATGTATAATCACATCATCCTCGACCACAACAAGCATTAGCAACACCCAGCACCCTACCAACAAATGCTCAAACTTTAATCAGATTTTGAGCTCAGCTAGAGCATCTCAAGTTCAGATTAGTCTCCTACCTGGTGAGCTCTACGTGAGGCATCCTCCCCAGTGGATGTCAAATTTGACCAGGCACTGACGAGGATTACATTTTAGCCCTATACTTCCTTGTGAGCTAGCTTAAATAGAAATTAAACATAGATATCTATATAGAACCTATCCTCATTCCTCTTGCCATTTGTATTCTAACAACCTATTTTTTTTCAATGGTTCAATCCCAAAATGTCAAGTTCCTCAGCCATATCACTGCATGTTCAGTCTATTGCTTTCTTGAACTTTTCAAGTTATATGACTATTATCACAGAGAAGTTTAACAAGAACAATGCTTCATCAGCTACAGCTCTAATCAAATCAACATATAAGCTCTTCCGATTGCAATATTGATGGATCATCAAACTTGATTCAACAATTGAGAAATGCTAAGCCTGGGCAAAGAGAAAAGTTGCTGAAAACTCCAAAACACATGGGAATCACCTCAACAATGAATGATGCAAGAAACACATAAATGAATGAACACCTAAGTCCACACTTAGCCCAAGAAAGCCATCTTTGTGCATTTTAACAAGTTGTAAAAATAGGAATAAACCACTAACATAACAATTGAAGTGAACAAACAGATGCTACAAATCTAGACAAAATTCAAAAACTGAACCCCCATCAACAACCTCATTGTGTTCTTTAACCCTAATAGAATGCTATTGTGTACAATAACAAAAACTAGACATGACACTACAAAATTGAACATCCAATAGCATCAACACCATATCCAACTCAATAACAAGCATTTAAGTAAAATTGAACACCCATCAACATCCACACCATATTTAAGACATGATTTCGGAGTCACCATATATTTCACCTTTATTATCATTTTGTCAATATGACAAGTTTTATTATTTTCAATCATTGTTAGGTGTCTAATTTACATTGCTACATTCTTCACTTGACAAATTATATCTTCTATATTACTTTTAACTCAGAAATTTCATTGTATGACCATTATTCTTCTAACCTATAATGCAAAAATCATCATTTATTTCATAATAAGATATTGGATTTAATTTAATTTCTTATCGAGTAAGATCACCTTTTTAATTGATTAAATGTAACATTAATGATTTCCTTTCTTATTTTTAAAATCATATAAATAAAATTCAAATCGTACTAGCCTGGCTGGTTCGGTTATTTTAGCTTCCAATTCATATTGCAAGAATTGTATCATTTTATTTATAAATTGTATCATAGAAATCAAGAATCGCATGATTATGACAATTATGATTGTTGCTTGTTCTTCTATCATTGACAATTATCAAGAAGCATCTTCCCATGCTTCTTTTCATGATGTGTAGAAGCTGTTGGTCGAACTCTCCTTTTATAGCCCCGTCCGGGCGCCTAGATCCCCTCCCGGGTACCTAGACAGTGCTGACGTGGTGAGCTCTTGTCGAAACTTCATCCCTGAAGTTTATCCACGTCTGTGCGCCCAAACCCCCTCCGGGCACCTGGATCGCTGACGTGGAATAGCCAGTCGTCGCACTCCAACTCGGCAAATCGATCAAATTTCAGCCGTCTGGGTACCTGGAATACCTCCGGGCGCCCGGATCACCAAGGTGCCTGGCAAGGCACCCGCTCAGGCTAATCCTTCGTCAAAACTTGCCTAGGCACCCGGAGCAGCTCCAGGCCCTCGGACGAGCGCCCAGATCCCCTTTGGGTGCTCGGACTGCCCTTTTCCAACACTTCACTTTCTGCAAAAAAAAAAAAAAAAAAAAAAAAAAAGAGTTAACCCAAACAAATAAACAATATAAAATATGAATTTGACAGCATTCGGACTATCCAATCCAGACTTTGAGTTTTGCTGAAACTCTAGGTCGGACCAACGTCTATTGTTCACTCTTCTGGGAATACGTCCTCACCTACTACTCTCAAGAAAAATTACCTTTTGTCATACAGGTTCTCCAGATCGTCTGGACTTTTGCTCAGCGTTTGAGACATCAGGGCTTCATACTAGACGTCTAATCCCCGACTCGTCCAATCTTCCACCCATGGCCTCCAAGATTTTCACCTAGCATCCTTAACTATAGGATTTTGTGTAGGATCGAAAAGAATTTAGATATCTCCACAATGACATGATATTGTCCACTTTGGGCCTAGACCCTCATGGCTTTGCTCTTGGGCTCTCCCCAAAAGACCTCTTGCCAATGGAGATATCTTTCTCTTTATAAATCCATGATCTTTCCCATGTATTTTCAATGTGGGACTATGTTTACAACCTTGCAACCCCAACAATCCCCCCTTCAAACAAAGGACCACAGACTTTCCACGTCCGATCCTTGACCCACCAGGTCTTCCTGCCCCTCGGTTCACCCGACCTACTAGGACTTTTGTGCCTAGCCGCAACTAGAACTTCCTGCCTGGTGTCTGGTCCTCTTGATCCAAACATAGAAGCCCGCACTTTTTTGTTCGAAGTCAATATTGTACCCACATGGCTCAATCAGACCATAGCTCTTGTGCGCAGTTGGCGGTTGTTAATCGAAATGAGCACAAATTGTAGGATCGAAAATAATTTAGATATCTCCACAATGATATGATATTGTCCACTTTGGGCCTAGACCCTCATGGCTTTGCTCTTGGGCTCTCCCAAAAAGGCCTCTTGCCAATGGAGATATCTTTCTCTTTATAAACCCATGATCTTTCCCATGTGTTTTCAATTTGGGACTATGTTTGCAACCTTACAACCCCAACATTTTGTCTCACGTCCGCGACCCGCCAAGACTTTGCTCAGTTCCCTGGACTAGGATTTCACTGCCTAACCACAACTATGACTTTCCTTTTGCGTAAGATCACTTACAACTTTCCTGCACACTTAGTTTAACTTGTTAGATCAACAATAACACTTATCTTAGAACGCTTTGCCATTATCAAAACTCAGATTTCATTGTCTAGTGCTCATTGCACCGATAATCTCTCCTTTTTTGATTATGACAACACAGTTCATAATTAAGTTAAATACAACAGATAACAACTAAGAATAATTTACCATTTTTACAAGTCAAATTTTTCTAAAACTAAATTTCTAAGTTTTGAAATACAACTAAGAATTCAGAGTTCAAAGACCCCCTTGAATACAGCACCTTCTTAGTAAATACTTAGCTATACATACTTAGCTAAAAATACTTTTTCAAAAACACTTATTTTTTCTTGCTTTTAAATTATTTTTTGAAAAATACTTTCACCTTTTTTTTAAACTTAACTTGAAAAAGTACTTTAAAAATTGAAAAATATTTTAACTTAAAAAAAACTTTGAAGTACTTTTGAAAATTTAAAAAATATTTAAATTTTGAAATAATATTTAACTTTAAAATTTAGAAAAATACTTTAACTTTTTGGAAAAAAAAATATTTAACTAAACTCCTTTTACTCTCCCTTTGACATATATCAAAAAAAAAACTAAGTAGAAAAAAGAAGCTATTAATAAGAAAAAAAAATTTAATCTCCGCATTAATTAATGTCTTAAGAAAAACTATTTAAGTAAGTGTTTTAAGTTTGAGGGGAAAGTCAATGATTTTAATCCAAGCATGTAAAACTCAAAGTAAAGAAAAAATTTAAAAATAGTCGTCTATTTTCCTTAGAAGAAATGTCTAACCATTAATCACTAGCTATTTACCATAAGGTATTAGCGGTTACTTAGTCGAGTTAAGTTCGTGATCCAGTTAGGTTTACTAAAGAGAATGACTTAACTTGATCAATTTGAATTGGTATTTATAGCACAGACTTATGTTGACATAAGTATTCTGAAGTCCAGGCAATACCATATGTATTTCACACCATGCTAAATGTTTTTTTTTTGTCATACACAAGCAAAGTATTTCTATTGTGCTTATGAGATGCTCTGGCTGAAACCTATGGGTATATGCTTTATAGGATAAAAACCTAGGCTAAGTCCAATTTTTAAAACAACAACAACAACCAATCTTTTTCCCACTAGGTGAAGTCGGTTGTATGAATTCTTTTATGCCATTGAACTCTATCTCCTATTATATCATCATCTATATTTAAATAAATTTTATCTTGTTTTATTGTTGCTAACTAAGTCTTTTTTTTTATCTTCCTTGATGAATGTGCATATTAGTTTCACATCGCTTAATCGAGCATTTATTCGTCGCCCAAGTACACGTCCGTACTATCTTAAACGTGTCTTCTGAGTTTTTCCACAATAAATGTAACTCCAACTTTCTCTCTAATTCTTTCATTTCTTATTTTGTCCATACTCGTATGTCCACACATCCACCTTAACATCCTCATCTCTACAACTCTCATCTTCTGCTCATGTACTAGAGTCATAGCCCAACATTCAGCTCCATATAACATAGCAGGTCTAACTACAGTTTTATAGAACTTACCTTTAAGTTTAAGAGGTATTTTATGGTCACATAAAACGCTCGGCGCTCCCCTCCATTTCACCCATCATGCTTATATTCTATGTAAGACATCTCTCTCAATCCCTCCATCATTTTGCAAAAATGATCCTAAATATTTAAATCTCTCAATTCCGGACAACTCGTCCTCTCCTATCTTAACAATTGTTTCATTACTTTTAATATTGCTATACTTAAATTCCATATATTCTGTCTTTAATCTACTAATCTTAAAACCTTTCCCTTCTAGTGTTTCCCTCTAAGATTCTAGTTTAGCATTTACTCCTTCACGTGTCTCATCTACCAAAATAATATCATCTGCAAACAACATGCACCACGGTACTGTGTCTTGAATGTGCACAGTGAGTTCGTTAATAATTAGTGTAAAAAGATAGTGACTTAGAGTTGATCATTGATGTAACCATATCTTTATTGAAAATGCTTCAGTTTACTTCGCCTGAAGTTTTTACTCTGGTCATTACATCCTCATACATATCTTTAATTAGTTCAATATATGTTACGCTAACACCTTTCTTTTCTAAAATTCTCCATATAATTTTCTCTTGGGACTCTACCATAAGTTTTTTCTAAGTCAATGAATATCATGTGTAAATTTTATTTTTGCTCTCGATATTTTTCAATTAATTATCTAAAAAAATGTATAGCTTCTATTGTCGACCTTCCAGGCATAAAACTAAATTGATTTTCTATTACTGTAGTCTCCTTCCTTAATCTTTTTTCTATTACTTTCTCCTAAAGTTTCATAGTATGACTCATTAGTTTAATATCCCTATCGTTTGCACAATTTTGTACATTTCCCTTATTCTTATATAAGGGAACTAGAGTACTTATCCTCCATTGATCAGGCATTTTTTTCGTTTTTAATATCATGTTAAATAATTTTGTAAGTCATTCAATACCTTGTTTCCCTAAGCACTTCCATACCTCTATCGGAATATCATCTGGTCCAACAGCTTTTCCACTATGCATCTCATTTAAAGTTTGCTTTACTTCTGAAGTTTGAATTCTACGATAAAAATTAAAATTTCTATGCTCATTTGACTTACTTAAATTACCTAAGTTAAGTTGGTCACCTAAACCTTCATTAAAAAGTTGATGAAAATACCTCTTCCATCGCTCTTTTATTTCTCCATCGTTTACTAATACCCTATTACATTCATCTTTAATACATTTTATTTGACTAAGATCTCTTATTTTCCTTTCTCTAACTTTAGTTATTCAATAAATATCTCTTTCCCTTCTTTTATATCCAATTTTTGATATAACCGCTCAAAAATTTCATTTTTTGTTTCACCCACTACTTTCTTAGCTTCTTTTTTCGCTATTGATTTTTTTAAATTTCCTCATTCTTACAAATATATAATTCTTTATAACTTATTCGCTTTTCATTCACTTTCTCAGACTTTCTCATTCCACCACGATTCTTTACTTAGCCACGCCTTCGACTCGTGAGTACACCTTAGCTACTATTTTCAACTTTAATACCATCTTATCCTACGTCAGACAGAGTCATCGATATTTCACCTAATACTTATACTACCTTCTTAAAATATATTTGTTCATATCATTTAACTTCCACCACTTAATTCTAGGAATCGTATATATTTTCTTCTATCGATACTATATTTGAGGTGTATATCCAACACTACTACCATGTTAGTAGTTAAGTTTTCTCCAGGATGACTTTCTAATCTTTACAAATCTTCTATCCTTCTTCCTAACCATAAGAAAGTCAATTACATTTATTATTCCACTTTTAAACGCGATTTGTTCCGCTTTTTCTTAAAAACGATAGATAATATAAGTACGCTATCACAAAATCTAATATAGTTTTCCCTTCCTCATTTCTCGTTCCAAACCCATAAACCCCATGTACCCTGTCATATTCCTCATTTTTCACTCTGACATGCTCATTTAGATCACCTCCTATTAAAACATCATTTCATTTGGCAGAATATTTTATAATATTTCATCTAAGTTGTCCCAAAACTTTGATTTGGTAGCTTCATCTAATCCTACTTGCGGTGCATATACGCTAATTATGTTCATAGTTTCTTTCGCCACTATTATCTTAAGGGTTATAATTCTATCCCCTTTTCTAACTACTCCTACAACTTCATCATTTAACAAACTATATACAATGATACCCACTCCATTTCTTGCTTTACTCTTTCCAGTGTACCATAACTTAAAACCTGAGTTCTTTATCATCTTTGCCTTCTACCTGTGAGAGTTCCTATTTTATGCTCCAAATCTTAGATTATTAATTTTCTTATCATATTTGTTCTTATCCAACCTATGGTGTGAGAACTCTTGTCTATTTAACACTACACCCAAGTTCTCATGGAGATATAGCGATCCTTGCTGAGACGTTACAGTCGGACCCTGTAATGTGAAATCTTGCATATTTAGCACTACACCCGAATTCTGGAGATGTAGCGATCCTTGCCGAAACATTACAGTCGGTCCCTGCAACGCGTGTTCCTTCCGGAGAACAACCTAGCATTAGCACAATAATTTAATGGATTCATTCATTGAATATTTGTCATAGTTTGATGCTGGCTGGTAACCTAACGCAAAGCTAATAAGATTTTTGAAGAGATAATATATTTTTTAAAAAAAACATAATTTTTGAAAAGTAGAATGGGAGCCTTGGTGCAACGGTAAAGTTGTTGCTTTGTGACCAAAAAGTCACATGTTCGAATCCTGAAAAGTCTCTTGTAAAAAAACAAGGTAAGGATGCATACAACGGATCCTTCCCCGAGACCCCGCATAGTGGGAGCTTCGTGCATCGGGCTGGCTTTTTATAAATTTTTTAAAAGTCAAAACAATAAAAATAATGATTTTAAAATCTTTAGAATCTATTCTACTAAGTACATATCTAATTGTCTTCTAAGTGTACTGAACTCATGTTCAGATAAGGGTTTTGTGAAAATGTCTGTTAAATTTAACTTGGACTCAACATACTTAAGTATAATATCACCCCTAGCTACATGATCCCTTATAAAATGATGCTTAACCTCTCTATGTTTAGTCCTTGAGTGGTGCATTGGATTTTTGATTAAATTGATTAAGCTTATATTATCAATTAAAATTTTTATATTTTTATATTCTAATTAATAATCTTCTAAAGTGTGCATCATCCAAAATAATCGAGACGCACATTTACCCATATCTACGTACTCTGCTTTAGTAGTGGATAGGGCAACACAATGTTGTTTTCTACTGGACCAGCTTACTAAGGGTCAATCGGCAGTTTCCACTTGTACTTTTTCTATCTAGTTTGCATCTAGCATAGTCCGAGTACCCAACTAAGTCAAACGTGTTATCCCAGCTACCAAAGTCCTACACTTACGTCCTCTTAATGTATCTAAGTATCCTTTTTACATTAGTTAAGTATGATCTTTTGCACAAGATTAGTACCTAGCACGCATACCTGCAAATAAAATATCAAGTCGACTTGCAGTTAGGTGTAAACTTCCTATTACACTTCTATAATATTTTAAATCTACTGATTTTCCTTCTATGCCAAAGTCAATTTTAACATTAGCTGTCATTAAAGTATTAATATTTTTAGAAATTTTCATTTTAAATTTCTTAATTAATTCTTTAGCATACTTTGTTTGATAAACATGTAAAATACCGAAAGTAGGCGAATATTAATAAGGGAATTTTCCAGAATTTTTCGATAGTTTTCGGAAATTTTTCGGGGCTCGTATGGACGAGTTAACGGGGATAAAATTTAGGTCCTAGGAAAGCCTGTTGGGGCTACCCTATTTAAACGAGGAAAAGTTTATTATCTTTTCCTTTATTTATATCTTTTCTTTTCCTTTTTATTTTATTTCTTTTTAAGCAACAGCAACGACCGATCTTTCCCACTAGGTGGGGTTGGTTGTATGAATTCTTTTATGCCGTTGAGCTATATTTTCTATATCATAATTTATAGTTAAATAAATTTTATCTTGTTTATTGTTTGCTTCTTAAGTCTTTTTTTTATCTTATATAAGATTTGATATGTATGTTTATCGTAGTTCAACGTCTGCTTGGAAGGCGTTTGTTAATTAGTCAGTCGTGTCGTGCAGTCTTAAGCATTATACCGGGGTTTTCACATGATAAATGTGACTGCATTTCTAATTAACTGCGTTTCCTTTATTTTGTCCGTCTTTAGGTATGGGCGTCCACCTTAACGTGCTGATACCTGACTACCGTCTTACTGGCTGGGTATCTTCCAGAGTGCGTATTGATTCGACTCCGTATAACATGTGAGATGCAACTAGGTTTATAGAACACCTTTTGAGTTTAAGTATTTGTAGTGTGTCAAAAGCGGCACCGACTCCTGAATTTAGCCCGTACGTCTTGTATTACATGGCAGGCGATGCCGATCACTCCGTCGTTTTAATGATCACAAATGTTAAAATACCTGCCGTTAGGACAGCTGGTCCATATACATCTTAACGATTGTTTATTCTTGTATTCTTGTCTTTAAATTATTGTAATACATTAACTGTCTAACAATCTTAAAACGCTTTCCATACAGTGTTTTCCCAGGTCGGTTTGGCGTTTACTCCTTCGGCGTGTCTGTACCCAATAATATCGTGCTGCAACAGCGTGCGCGCGATGCTGTTGTCTTGAATGTGCGGTGAGTTGGTTAATAATTAGTGTGAATAGTGACTTAGAGTTGATGGGTGGGTAACATATCTTTTATTGTCTTCGAGTTTACTTATTTCGAAGCTGTATGTGTTATAATTGTTCTGTATTGTCACCGAGATTTGCTCGTTAGCTACAAGATCTGTCTCAATTCTCCCGTATAATTTTCTGAACTGTGGGAGGTCCGAAAGTAAATTTATTCGTGTGTAAATTTTATTTTTTGCTCTCGTTATTTTGATTAATTATCTAAAAAATATGGCTTCATTATCGACCTTCGAGGCTTAAGTGAGTTTATTCTTGGCGGTCTCCTTCATATCTTTTACGTACTTTCTAGTTTAGTAGTATATTTCATTGGTTAATATCCTGTCGTTTTACCGATTTTATGCATTTACTTGATGCATATAAAGGGAGCTGAAATACTATCCTCAGGTGATCGACGTTTTTGGTTTTAATAATAAGTGTTAAATAATTTTGTAGAGTATTCGATACCTTGTTTCCCTAGCGCTTCCGTACCTGTCGAGACATGCATCTGGTCCAGCGACTTTTCGTATCGTCGTTTAAGTTCTTCTTGAAGTTTGAATTCTCGATAAAAATTAAAATTTACGTATCGTTTGTTTTCACTTAGAGTACTGAGGTTAAGTTGATGCTTCAAACAACAATTAAAAGTTGATAATATATTCCTTTCTTTATTTCTCCGTCGTTCTTAGCCTGCAATGCGTTCGTCTTTATCGTTTGTTGACTGAATCTCTTATTTTCCTTTCTCACACTTTATTATTCTATAAATATCTCTTTCCCTTCTTTTATATCGATTTTTGATATAACCGTTGAAATTTCATTTTTGTTCTTTTCATACTTCTTAGCTTAACAACGCTGTTGTATATTTTTTTTAAATTTCATTCTTACAAATATATAATTCTTTATAACCATTATAGTTTTAATTCGCTTTCTCTTTCTCGTTTCACGCCATGATTCTTTATGATGGCGTACTTTTGACTACATGAAATCGCTCACCTTCTGGCTTCCAACTTTAATGGTCTTATCCGTGTTATTATTAGGTCGTCGTGCTCTTCACCTAATGTTTGTGCTTACACTTATGCTAAATATATTTTGTTTCGTGTCGTTTAACCATGCTAATTGGGAATTGTGTATATTTTCTTCATTGATACTATCCAAGGTAGCATTAAATCTCACTTGCTACTATATTTATGTTGATGAACAAAGTTTTCTCCGGGGATGACTTCTGATCTTCTGAATCTTCTGTCCTTCTGCAACAGCTTATACTATTAGATTTCAATATAGCCTTTGTCTTGATTAAATTAATTACGCTCTTTTCTTAAAATATTAGATAATATAAGATTAAGTATCTTGTCATAATCCCAATAATTTCCTTCCTCGTTCCTCGTTCTGAAATCACGTAATTCTCGTATTGCTCTCTACGTATTCGTTTTCACTCCGGCGTACCGTTTAGATCACCTCACAGTAAATTATTTGTTTGATGGAATATTTTTATAATATTCATCAGTCCTCAGCTGTAATTGGTAGCTTAAATACAATCTGCCAATAATTATTATATCTTATTGATGTGTTCGTAGTTTTTATTATTTATTATCTTCATCTTATAATTATCTCTTTTAACTTCTCCTAAGCTTTCGTCCTTTATGACCCATTTACAATAATACGCTCAATTTCTTGCTTCTCTTGGGTGTCTGTGCTTAAAATCTGAGTTCTCCCATCGTCTTGCCTTCTCTCACGTCATTTGTCTTGACACACACAAAATATAATTTGCCTCCCAATTATCGTATCTGCCTCATTGATTTACCGGTGAAGTTCTATGTTTATGTTTGATCTTAGATTATTAATTTTCTGTCGTATTTAGCATCGACTATGGGTGAAACTGTTTATACATTAACACTACGCTTGAGTTCGTGAGTGTAGCGATCCTTTGGCGAGGCGTTACCGGTCGTACAGCAACGTGAAAATCTTCGTATTTAACACCCACAGGAGTTGCGGAGATGTGGCGGTCGCTTCTTAGAAACTGTTCTGATTGGGGTCCCTACTGACAACGTCCTTTAGGAGAAACAACCTGGCATTAGCGATAATTGTGGATTTAAATACATTGAATATTTATTAAGTAATTTGATGCTAGTGTGAATTGATTGGTTGTTGTCCCTGTTCACCCATGATTTGCGAGTGCCAAACATGACTCAATTGGTTAAACTTGAAAACTATGATGCAACGGTAAAGTTATTGCTTTGTGACCAAAAAGTCACATGTTCGAATCTTAAAAATAGTCTCTTGTAAATAAACAAGGTAAGGATACATACAACGGATCCTTCCCGAGACCCCGCATAGTGGGAGCATCGTGCATCGGACTGGCTTTTTATAAATTTTTTAAAAGTCAAAACAATAAAAATAATGATTTTAAAATCTTTAGAATCTATTCTACTAAGTACATATCTAATTGTCTTCTAAGTGTACTGAACTCATGTTCAGATAAGGGTTTTGTGAAAATGTCTGTTAAATTTAACTTGGACTCAACATACTTAAGTATAATATCATCCCTAGCTACATGATCCCTTATAAAATGATGCTTAACCTCTCTATGTTTAGTCCTTGAGTGGTGCATGGATTTTTTATTAAATTGATTAAGCTTACATTATCAATTACAATTTTTGTATTTTTATATTCTAATTAATAATCTTCTAAAGTGTGCATCATCCAAAATAATTGAGATGCACATTTACCCATATCTATGTACTCTGCTTTAGTAGTGGATAGGGCAACACAATGTTGTTTTCTACTAGACCAGCTTACTAAGGGTCAATTGGCAGTTTCCACTTGTACTTTTTCTATCTAGTTTGCATCGTAGATGCAGTACTTGACCCAGAATTCGAATGTGTTGATCTGAGCTGCAGTCTACCACCCATGTCCTGCTAATGTATCAAGGTATCCTTTTACATTAGTTAGTATGATGCTGCGGATTGGTACCTAGCCGCTGGCCATCTGCAAATAAAATAATAGTCGACTTCTTGATTGGAGTTAAACTTCTGACCACTTACATAATGTTTTTAAATCTCTTGATTTTCCTTCGTACCAGTCGATTTTATTGTTAGTGTCGTTAAAGTGGTAATATTTTAGAAATTTTGTTTAATTTCTGGTATTCTTGGCATGCGTTTGATAACGTGAAGAGAAATAAAATGGCGAATATTAATAAAGAAATTTTCAATTTTGATGGTTTTGAATTTTAGGGCTGCGTATGAACGGGATTAACGAGATAGGTAGGTCTGAAACTGTTGGGACTACCTATTTAAACGAGGAAAAGTTATCTTTTCCTTTTTGAGAAAAAGTTTGCTTTTTATTTTATTTCTTTTAAAACAACAACAATGATTGATCTTTTTCCCATAGGTGAAGTCGGTTGTATGAATTCTTTTATGCCGTTGAACTCTATCTCCTATTATATCATCATCTATATTTAAATAAATTTTATCTTGTTTTATTGTTGCTAACTAAGTCTTTTTTTTTATCTTCCTCTTCCTCGTTTGATATGTATGTTTATCATAGTTTCACATCGCCTAGCTGGAGCGTTTATTGGTCATCTAAATGCGTGTTTATACCGTCTTAAATGCGTGTCTCTAGGGTTTTCCTCGATAAATGTAACTCGACTTTCTCTCTAATCTTTCGTTTCTTATTTGTCCGTACTCATATGTCAGCGCATCTACCTTAACATCCTCGTCTCTGACTCTCGTCTACTGCTTGTGTCTTAGAGTCATAAGCTGACATTCGACTCCATATAACATAGCAGGTCTAACCGTCGGTTTATAGAACTTACCTTTAAGTTTTAGAGGTATTTTATGATTACAAAGCATAACTGGCGCTCTCCTCCATTTCACCTCTTATATTACATGTAAGACATCTCTCTCGATCCCTCCGTCGTTTTGCAAAATGATCCTAAATATTAAATCTCTCGATTAGGACGACTCGTCCTCTCTATCTTAACAATTGTTTCGTTACTTTTAATATTGCTATACTTAAATTCCGTATATTACATCTTTAATCTCTTAATCTTAAAACCTTTCCCTTTAGTGTTTCCTCAAGATTACAGTTTAGCATTTACTCCTTGTCGTCTACCGAAATAATATCATCTGCAAACAACATGCACCACGATACTGTGTCTTGAATGTGCACAGTGAGTTCGTTAATAATTAGTGTAAAAAGATAGTGACTTAGAGTTGATCATTGATGTAACCATATCTTTATTGAAAATGCTTCAGTTTACTTCGCCTGAAGTTTTTACTCTGGTCATTACATCCTCATACATATCTTTAATTAGTTCAATATATGTTACGCTAACACCTTTCTTTTCTAAAATTCTCCATATAATTTTCTCTTGGGACTCTACCATAAGTTTTTTCTAAGTCAATGAATATCATGTGTAAATTTTATTTTTGCTCTCGATATTTTTCAATTAATTATCTAAAAAAATGTATAGCTTCTATTGTCGACCTTCCAGGCATAAAACTAAATTGATTTTCTATTACTGTAGTCTCCTTCCTTAATCTTTTTTCTATTACTTTCTCCTAAAGTTTCATAGTATGACTCATTAGTTTAATATCCCTATCGTTTGCACAATTTTGTACATTTCCCTTATTCTTATATAAGGGAACTAGAGTACTTATCCTCCATTGATCAGGCATTTTTTTCGTTTTTAATATCATGTTAAATAATTTTGTAAGTCGTTCGATACCTTGTTTCCCTAGCACTTTCATTACCTTATCGGAATATATAATCCAACGGACTTTTCATTGTCATCGTCGTTTAAAGTTTGCTTTACTTGAAGTTTGAATTCTCGATAAAATTAAAATTTCTATGCTCATTTGACTTACTTAAATTACCTAAGTTAAGTTGGTCAACTAAACCTTCGTTAAAAAGTTGATGAAAATACCTCTTCCACCGCTCTTTTATTTCTCCGTCGTTTACTAATACCCTATTACATTCGTCTTTAACATTTTATTTGACTAAGATCTTATTTTCCTTTCTACAACTTTAGTTATTGATAAATATCTCTTTCCCCTTCTTTTATATCCGATTTTTGATATAACCATTCAAAAATTTCATTCTTTGCCTCATTCACTACTTTCTTAGCTTCTTTCTTGGCTATTGTATATTTTTTTAAATTTCCCTGTTCTTACAAATATATAATTCTTTATAACTTATTAGTTTTTCGTTCACTTTCTCTTGTACTTTCTCGTTCCACCACTAAGATTCTTTACTTGGTGGGCGCATGTCCTTTTGACTCATTGAGTACACTCTTAGCTCTTATTTCGACTTTAATACCATCTTATCCATTTGTATTAGAGTCGTCGTATATTTCACCTAATGTTTTATATACTTAAATATATTTTGTTTCGTATCGTTTAACTTTCACCACTTGATTTTAGGAGTCATATATATTTTCTATTGATACTATGCTTGAGGTGTATATCCAAAACTACTAACCTATATTGGATAGTTAAGTTTTCTCCGAGGATAACTTGCAACATTTACAAATCTTTCTATCCCTCTTCCTAACTATAAGAAAGTCAATTTATAGTTTATTATTCTCACTTTTGAAAGTGATTAAGTGTTCTCTTTTCTTAAAAGACATATTAACTAATATAAGATCATATGTTACCACAAAATCCAATATAGTTTTCCCTTCTTTATTTCTCGTTCCAAACTCATAACCCCATATACCCTCTCATATTCCTCATTTTTCACTCTGACATACTCATTTAGATAACCTTCTATTAAAATCATTTCATTTGGTAGAATATTTTGTAATACTTCATCTAAGTCATCCCGAAACCTTAATTTGGTAGCCATCTAATCTACTTGTGGTGTATATCTGTTAATTATGTTCATAGTTTTTCCCCTATTATCTTAAGTCTTATAATTCTATCCTCTTTTAACTACTCCTGACTTCATCCTTTATGAACTATTTACAATAATACCCTCCGTTTCTTGCTTTACTCTTTCGATTATACGTAACTTAAAATCCGAGTTCTCTATCGTCTTTGCCTTCTCTCACATCCATTTTGTCTCTTGTACTGTGAAATACTAATTCTTCTCTAATTATCGTATCTACTACCTCCATTGATTTACCGGTGAGAGTTCTGTTTATTTTGAATCTTAGATTATTAATTTTTCTATCGTATTTGTTCTTATCGACCTATGGGTGAGAACTCTTGTCCAGTTAACACTACCCAGGTTCTCGTGGAGATGTAGCGATCCTTCTTTGAGGCGTTACGTCGGCCCATAACGTGAAATCTTGCATATTTAACACTACAGGAGTTACGGAGATGTGGCGGTCCTTGCGAAACATTACAGTTCCTATGCAACGCATTCCTTCGGGAGAACGACCTAGCATTAGCACAATAATTTAATGGATTCATACATTGAATATTTGTCATAATTTGATGCTAGCTGGTAACCTAACACAAAGCTGATAAGATTTTTGAAGAGATAATATAAATTTTAAAAAAAAAATCATAATTTTTGAAAAGTAGAATGGGAGTCTTGGTGCAACGGTAAAGTTATTGCTTTGTGACCAAAAAGTCACATGTTCGAATCTTAAAAATAGTCTCTTGTAAATAAACAAGGTAAGGATACATACAACGGATCCTTCCCGAGACCCCGCATAGTGGGAGCATCGTGCATCGGACTGGCTTTTTATAAATTTTTTAAAAGTCAAAACAATAAAAATAATGATTTTAAAATCTTTAGAATCTATTCGACTAAGTACATATCTAATTGTCTTCTAAGTGTACTGAACTCATGTTCAGATAAGGGTTTTGTGAAAATGTCTGTTAAATTTAACTTGGACTCAACATACTTAAGTATAATATCATCCCTAGCTACATGATCCCTTATAAAATGATGCTTAACCTCTCTATGTTTAGTCCTTGAGTGGTGCATGGATTTTTTATTAAATTGATTAAGCTTACATTATCAATTACAATTTTTGTATTTTTATATTCTAATTAATAATCTTCTAAAGTGTGCATCATCCAAAATAATTGAGATGCACATTTACCCATATCTATGTACTCTGCTTTAGTAGTGGATAGGGCAACACAATGTTGTTTTCTACTAGACCAGCTTACTAAGGGTCAATTGGCAGTTTCCACTTGTACTTTTTCTATCTAGTTTGCATCTAGCATAGTCTGAGTACCCAACTAAGTCAAATGTGTTAGTCCTAGGCTACCAAAGTCCTACACTTATGTCCTCTTAATGTATCTAAGTATCCTTTTTACATTAGTTAAGTATGATCTTTTGCACAAGATTAGTACCTAGCACGCATACCTGCAAATAAAATATCAAGTCGACTTGCAGTTAGGTGTAAACTTCCTATTACACTTCTATAATATTTTAAATCTACTGATTTTCCTTCTATGCCAAAGTCAATTTTAACATTAGCTGTCATTAAAGTATTAATATTTTTAGAAATTTTCATTTTAAATTTCTTAATTAATTCTTTAGCATACTTTGTTTGATAAACATGTAAAATACCGAAAGTAGGCGAATATTAATAAGGGAATTTTCCAGAATTTTTTGATAGTTTTCGGAAATTTTTCGGGGCTCGTATGGACGAGTTAACGGGGATAAAATTTAGGTCCTAGGAAAGCCTGTTGGGGCTACCCTATTTAAACGAGGAAAAGTTTATTATCTTTTCCTTTATTTATATCTTTTCTTTTCCTTTTTATTTTATTTCTCTCGTTTTCTCACTCGCTGATTTCCCTCCTTCTCTTCCCTGTGCCCAACACCTCCTCCTCGCGCCGATCTTGCCCTAACCGCCGTCTCCTCTTGGGGCGACGGTTCCTTGTCTCGCAATTTAAGCCGTGCCGAGGGTTCTAAGCATTTTCTTCTCCTTCTTCCCGAGATCTGCCACTTCGCTGAGAGACGGCGTTGATCGCCATCCTCCCGGTCCTTCCTCCCTTTTCTTCTTGTTCTTCGATCGCCGGCCGCCGTCGCCTGTGCCCTAGCACCGCCGGGTGCCGCTCCTCAGCCCTAGCACAAGCCACCACCGGCCGGGCTGCGTACCTCTCCCTCCCGAGTCACTCCGGCCACAGGAGTAAGAGCCGGCCTCTCCACGCCGAGCTCTAAGTTTTCAGCGCCGACCACCGCCGGCCATATCTTCTCTTATTCCCTTACTGTGCCGTGCCCTAGTTTTGGGTTTGCATCTGCCGCCTCACTTTTGCACAGTGCTGCCGTCACTTGACCTAGCCAGTCATCAGGAAGCTTGCTGCCATCGTCAACGAAGCCTTGGTCACCTACTCAAGGTGTTGTTCCACCGCCGGCTAAATTTGGTTTTTCTGATCAGTTGAGCGTCAACAGAAGCTTGGGATTTAGGTATGAAATGTTGGGCTTCAATTTGATTCATCTTGCAATCTTGAGATGTTGATGCAGTGTATTAGCATAACATGTGTTGTTTGGGCAGTAACTTTGTGATCCCCAGCAGCGGCTCTGATTTTGTTTCAGCAGCCAACATCTTTGATTTTGGATCAACAGTGATACATACGAATTGAGGTAAGGAGTAGGGATTTGATGCATGATGTAGAGGATTGTTAGATTGGTAAATACATTGAATTAGGTTGGAATTGGATTATTATGATGATGGATATGAAATAGGTTTATGGGTTGATATTGGAATTAAGGATGAACTTATTATTTAATTGGATTAGAATTTAGTTTGGCTAATTGTTGTATGATAGAATTAGCTAAACTAGACATTATGTTGGATACAGGACTTTGACGCGAGACGAGTATCTCGATGTCGGATTTGGACATTCCTATTGGAGGCGGGTACTTTTGACTTATGTCATTTGATATACATAGTAGTGAATTTAACAAGTTGCATTAATTATGTCCTTTATTTGTTTCGGTTAGTCACTACCCATTATCTGATACATGATTGATTGATTGCTTGATTTGCATCCCGTATACTTTATTTGTTTATCGTACTTATAGAGGCGGTGATATACCGTGCCTTACCATATTCGGGACCTAGGTTTTTATACCTTCATGTACCTTTGATTCGATATGATTCGTTGACTCAGGGCACGTTTATATATATGGATTAGGTCGGGATGTTTTTATGGTTATTGTCATGTACCGTTTGCGTGATTGCATCTTTGTGCGATAGTCGCTCCGTTATTGTTGAGCCGTGCGATTCGTGGATCACACCACCGCTCGTGAGTTAGTGGTCGATTCGAGCGATGTGTTCGCGAGGACTCTGTTAGGCACCGTTGGTCCTTCATGGGTAGTGTGACCTGCGTGTTATCCGTGATTCCTCCCGTCGTCGATGTCTGGGAGTTGAGACCGTTCGCTCCCCATTTATGATTTGGGGTAGGAGGATAGGTGTACTCGGATGACGTCCGATTCGGTCGCTCATCGGGAGTAGTGACGCAGTCTGCTGGTTGTCCCCCACCCACTCGGCCTCCTGTGTGAGATGATCGGTGACGTCGGGGGTGACGGGGCCAGCGTCGTTGGCGTCATGTCATGATCGTTTATTGCTGTGTTTATGTTTCTTTGCGTTTATATCTTGCGTATTGTTAGATACTATGTTTGACGTAAATACGAGTTTCCCTATCCCTCGGTTGTTTGACCTTATACTCGGGTCTGGTTAGTCGGTTCTCTCTGTTTACTTGGATGCATTTTATCTTTCTTATCGAGGTATGCTGGCGTGATTAGTCTTAGGTGTTGTAATACCCGGTTACGAGATTACGGTTAAGTATGACTTAAAGGTTAGATGGTCTTATCCGTATCACGAGTGCACCTTCCTTTTGGAAGCCCGACTTAAGAACTCGAAGTTAGCGTGCTTGGCTTGGAGAAATCGAGATGGGTGACCTCAGGAAGTTTTCGAGTGCGTGCGAGTGAGAAAGCCGGCGAAAGGACCTCTGGTGATGCAGTGGGCTGGTCGTGAGCCGATGAGTAATTACGGTGTCGTTCTGGTTCGGTCGGGTGGGGCCGCCCGGAGGCGTCTGAGATGGTATCAGCCACCTGCGGCGAGTGAGTGCGCTGTGGTGGGCACCCAGGGCACCACCTAGCGAGGAGATTCAGGATTTGTTTGTGGTGTGATTTGTGGTTACTGTGACGAGGGCGTTGTGTCTTTAAGTGGGGTGATTGTAATACCGGTTACGAGATCTGGTTAAGTATGACTTAAAGGTTAGATGGTCTTATCCGTATCACCGAGGTGCCTTCCATTTCGGAAGCGAACTTAAGAACTCGAAGTTAGCGTCTTGGCTTGAGAAATCACGAGGATGGGTGACCTCACAGGAAGTTTTCGAGTGCGTGCAGTGAGGAGAAGCGGCGAAAGGACCTCACGGTGATGCGTGGGCTAGTCGTGAGCCAGTAGGTAGTACGGTGTCGTTCTGGTTCGGTCGGGTGGGGCCGCCGAGGCGTTCTGATGTTATTTCCTTACTTTGTATATCAGTTGTACCTGCTGAGTGTTGGACTCACCCCGCCTCCATTGTTGTTATATTTCAGGATGATGCTGTCAGGAGAGAGTTCCAGTTGCTAGTCCCCTGCAGACCACTAGCTGTAGTTGTCTTTTAGTTTTGTTTTGTTTCTTATTTGACTATGTTTGGACTTAGTCTTGTGTTGGTTTTACTTATGGATTTTGTATGGATTCTTATCGTTGATGGTTTTGGTATGATTTGGTTTTTATTCTACTACATACTTGCCTGGACGGCAGAAGAGGTGAGTTCGTCGGATTTGAGCATTACGAGTGTAGTGGAGTAGGGTGGATTTGAGTCAGAGTACTATTGTTTTTGTTTACTATTATTAACTGCATGATTGTGACAGCCAGAGGCTAATTAAATTATATTAACTGCGTGGTGTTTGCTTTTATTTATTGTTATGATTCCAGCCGCCTGTGGCTGAGGTATATGTGTTATGTAGAAGTTTCAGATTGTCCGCCGTACAGGGGAGATGCTGCCGAAATTTCTTCGGACAGGGACTCCTCCAGGGCGTGACAATTTATTTGGTATCAGAGCCAAGTTTTGCGATTTTTGTTTTCGTATTTTGGATATTTGGGTTAGCCAGGTTTGCGAGTCAAACTGGGCATTTTCGGATTTTCGATATGGTTATGTTTCGGATTTCCGTTTCGGATTTATTTGGATTTCCGGCGATATCTCGTTCGGAATTTTGAGGTCAAAAGATGGGGACTGGACAGCGACGGAACATCTCCAGACAGCAAATAGGTATGATGTTTATTTTATGATTTTTATACTTGTAGTAATATCTGTAATTTAATTTACGGATATGAGGTCTATCGTATTCTTGCGAGGCGTGGTCTTTGGGCGACCGCGTGCGAGGACGCGGGATCTCTGGATATGCGAGATGCCGCGATTAATACTTTGCCGATCGGGGACGGACTCGGCATCTTTGCGAGCACGTTGGGCTCTCGGACCAAGCGGCTCTAGAGTACCACCTCGGTTGTCTGGCGTACCTATCCTACGATGGTTCAATACCGTGAGTACCGTTGGCGTGCATACGCTCGGCGTAGACCCTACAGTATTCGGTACCACCGCCACGGATCTACGGTGTACGGGCAACGATACTTTGTGCCCCGATTACTCTGATGGCGGCGGTGCACGTATCCGGTACCATTACCTCAGTACCTTGTTGCGGCCACTTATATTCACCGGCGGTACCAGCGGCTTATGCTGATATATCTGACAGGAGTTCCTCCTCCGGTTTATTCATGGTACCACAGTATCGGCTCCGGTGTTCCTTGCGATTCCTACTGGTAGTCAACCAGCTCCTTTGATATTGTCTTGCGAGCTAGGATTCAGCGTTGGGTGAGTCGATGAAGACTCGTTTCACTCTTTTCGCGGAGATCTCGATCGAGTATGGCCTTGACATGAATAGAGGCGATAAGCGAACCTTTTATATGAGCTCGGTGGGAGAAAGCGGTGGCGCCTACCGTTTACGGGATGAAGCTAATGCACGGTGGATTACTCGTTATTATTGGTGGCCTTGACGTCGCGTGGACGAGGTTGAGAGAGGCTTTTGAGGCGCTTCTTTCCTTATCTTGTCGGATGGCTCGTGCGAGGTTTTATGAGTCGGCGAGCAATACGCTCGATTGCGAGTATATCTTTGAATTCCACCGGTTGGCTAAGTTTTGTCCAGAGTTAGTTGCGGAGGACAGAACTCGCATGATGCAGTTTATTCAGGGACTGGATGGTTATCTGCATGTACGGCTTGCCGGTTTAGGGATCACATCTTACTCTGATGCACTGGATCGAGCTTTGATGATAGAGTTAGCTCAGCAGACAGCATATCCGGACAGGAAAAGGAAGCATACGGGACAGGCATCAGGGCAGATCCAGCAGACACAGACGACCGGACAGCAGCAGAGTAGTCGCGGTCGGTCAGGTCAGGGTACTTCTGGGGTACTATTGAGGAATGCGGACTTTATGTTCATTTGGTATAACTTGAATCTTTTATATGCCATATAGGCTACCAGCATCCTGATGGATTCAAGTCTAACTACAGGTGCATAGATTTCATCATAATCTAACACTTCAACTTGATTAAACCCCTTTGCCACTAGTTTAATTTTATTTTTTACTATTTCACCTATATCGTCTTAGTTTATTTCAAAAGACTCACTTAATATCAATTATAAATTTACGTGGTTTCTTTCAAATGAAGTTAATTTCTCTTGCATCACAATTATCCAATCTGAGTCAGGTAGAACTTCTTCTATAATTTTGGATTTAATTTTGGAAATAAGAGTTATTTCACTTAGATTTCTATAAGATTATCGAATTCGAACTCCTAGGGTTAAATTACTAAAAATTTGATCAATTGGGTGATTAGATCTTATCCTTGATTGTTTTATATTAGGGTCAACAATTTGTTCTTATTATTCACTTATTTTATATCTATTTTTATTATCTTCTTCATCTTCTATCTTTCTTGTATTTTGATTATTATTTTCATTAATTAAATTAGGTAAATTAGTTTGTTCGTCAAATATTACATTGATTATTTCTTCAACTTTTAAGGTATCTTTGTTATAGACTCTACAAGTCCTACTGATTATGGAGTGCCCTAAAAATATGTCAGATATTGATTTAGACGTAAATTTACCTAAATAATCCTTAGTGTTTAATATATGTACTTTTCATTCAAAAACTTTTAGATAATTTAAATTGGGTATTTTATTATAATATATTCCATAAGGGATTTTATTATAAAATTTATTAATTAATATTTCTATTTTGAATATAACATGTTGTATTTATTGCTTCTGCTCAAAATTGGTTACTTAGGTTATATTCATTTAATATCGTTCTAGCAGCTTCTTGTAATGTTATATTTTTTTGTTTAACTAGACCATTTTGTTGGAAGCTCTAGGACATAAAAATTCATGATTATATCCATTAGTTTGACAAAATTCGATAAACTTATGATTTTCGAATCCCCCTTCACGTCTAATTCTCTTAATCTTAGCATCTTTTTCATTTTCTATTAATTTACAAAAATTATTAAAGATTTCAAACGTTTCATCTTTAGTTTTTAGAAATTTTACCTAAATAAATCTTGAATAATCATCAATTATAACTAAGTAGCTTTGGTTTTACTTAGTGACAGCTCCGTGTGAATCAAATAGGTCTAAATGTAGGAGCTCAAGTATTGAGTTAGTTCGATTTAGGTTTGTTGATTTGTAGGTTGACTTAGTTTATTTACCTTGTTGACAAGTATTACAGATTGTATTTACAAAATTTTTTAATTTAAGTAAACCTTTAACTAAGCCATTTTAACTCATTTTTTAAATGAATCTGATGTGAGTGTCACACAATCTTCTGTGCCACAATTTGATTTCCTCTTGTTGTGTCAAAAGACACTTTAGTGAAGAGGTACGTGGGTCAATTGTGTAAATGTTATTTTTCCTAATTCCCTTAAGTGTAATTTCAAGAATTTCAACATTTTCAATTAAATATTCAAAATTAGAAAAAAATCACTAAGTATCCAGAGTCACACAATTGACTTATACTAAGTAAGTTAAAATTAAATTTATCAACTAATAAGACTTTTCGGATAATAAAATCGAAACTCAATTTGATATTACCGATTACCTTAAGTTTTTCATCGTTGTCAAACGCAACTAACCCTAAGTTCTTGAATTTTAACTTATGAACTTCAATCAGTCTCCAGTCATGTGTCTAGAGCATCCACTATCCAACATCCATTGGTCCAAATCATTATGTTCATACACATCAAGTATTTGATTTTGATCCAATTTTGACGGATTATAAGATAAATTGAATTCAACCCCTCATTTTCCATCTCACCTATTTTAAGTTGTCAATCATGCTATACTTATGGATAATTGTGAGATGGTTGATTGAGTTTAACTTAAGTTTTAGTTAGATTAATTAGATTTATATTTTAAGTTGATCTAAATTAATTTGATTAGATTTAAGTTTTAATTTGATTTGATTTAATTTAAGTTAAGTTCAAGTTAATTTAAGTTTGATTTAAGTTTAATTTGGTTTGAGTTAAGTTTAATTTGATTTAAGTTTAATTAGATTTGGTTTAAGTTAATTCAAGTTTAATAAGATTTGGTTTAAATTGATTTATTTTAAACCTAAATTCATCTCACCCATTTATAGATTGTCAATTAAAAAACTTTATAAGTTTTGTGAAATGGTTAATTTTATCTTCAATTTAGATTAAAATCTAAGTAATGATGTACATATGAGTTGGATTAAGGTTTAACAGTTAATTAAATATTCATTTCAATAATTGACTTCCAGAGTGTGATGAGGCATTAGGCCTTCTTGGATATTGACAACAACCACTTCTAGACACAAAGTCTTTTAAAGAAATTAAATATTTAATTTTTTTTTGGGAATCCTTGATCTAACTAAATAAGTGTCGATCAAGCCTAAGTCCTTTTTATCCTATTCTAAACATGCATAAGGAAAGCGGTAAAATAAACATTAAACAAGTTTATTTGATAATGAAGATGCTCTATCTATTGGCTTCCTTTGGATCATAGCTTTGATAAGGTCTATCAAGGTAGTGGATTTGATCCTTAGGAATCCAATATTGATCAAGCCCAACTTAATTAACCAAGTTACACTTTAGGACCCAAACTTGGATTACCTTTTTATTTGTTCGATTAACAAGAAACAGGCAAATTTAAATTTATGTTTGACCTTATAACCAAGTCCGGATCAGTTATATATGATCCTTTGTTTCCCAAGAATCAAGTCAAGTTCTTGGAACCCAAAGTGAATCGTTCCAATGTTTTCTTAAGTTCTTTAACTTGAGTTCTTAGATTGGAATTTTCTTCCTCAAGTTGGACTTGACTTGGAGTTTCAATTTGTGTCTCCTCAGTTAATGAACTTGGGTTACTCTTTTCCTTGAGGGTTTTAACCTCCTCTTGGAGTGACTTGACCCGGAGGTTGAATTTAATCAAATTTTCTAGACAAGTAGAAGATTAAATTATACGATCTAATTAAAGAAATATTGAACCTTATGAACTGGATACGGATCCATAGCTTCGCTCGAACTCAGCTTCCGATTTTGTCTTGGACTCAAATTTGATGACTTGTTCTCGGTCTAAAAGTACGAGGAAGCTCATCTGTTCGAGATCTTCATCGGAATCTTCTGATGAAGACTCATCCCATGTTGCTTGTAGTGTTTTCTTCTTTCGTTGCTTCTTCACTTCCTTCAAGTTTGGACAATTCGTCCTAATGTGTTCCATTTTGTTGTAGCCGTAGCAGGTGACATCGGACTTGACCTTTATGTTTGATTTTGGACTTGGTTACGTCGTCTTTAACTGAATCACCTTCTTGAATTCTCTTTTGGTGAATCCCTTCTTTTTCTTGTATAGTTTTCGTTCTAGGTTGACAAGTTCGGCGTTGATTTTGTCATCATCTTCTAAGTTCGATTCGTCTTCGAACTCAGGTTTGGTCCAGCGCTTGTTCCTACACTCCTTTGTCTTGCTTGTACCTGCAACCAACGAAATACCTTTCTTAATCAGAAGTACATTAGTCTGTTCATGAAGTTCAAATTCTGAAAATAGCTCGTCTAATCTAATTAAAGAGAGGTTCTTAGATAGTTTGTAAGCATCTACCATCGATGTTCACAAGGTATTCCTCAAAAAAAACATTTAACACGTACCTTATTATATCACGATGCTCTACCTTATAGCCGATCGCATGTAGTCCATTAAGCAAGTCTTAGATCCGAGCATCGAGTTGACTTACCGACTCACCATCTTGCATTTTAATATTGTATAACTTATTTAAAAGTAAGTCTCATTTGCTTACCTTAGTGTCAGAGATGTCCTCATGCAACTCAATTAGTTTTTCCCATAATTCCTTGGCGTTATTGAAGGGACCGACCCAATTCAACTCTTTTTTGGTTAAGCCACATTGAAGGGTTCTAGGTTGCTTTTGCATCGGCTTCAATCTTCTTCATTACGCTTTGGTTCCAGTTTTCCAGTGCCGTCGAGTGGAAATGCGAAGCCGATTTGGATGAAGATCCACATTTCGATTTGTGTTTTGAGGTGGTACTTCATTTAGCTCTTCCAGTAGCCGAAATCTTCATCCAGAGAAGAGTGGTGGGTGTGCGGTACTGTAACCTTCTTGATATGCCATTCGAAATACAAACCTTGTACATAATAAAACAAGGAGACTTGTTCGAAAACTTGGTCTTGGATTAGTCGTGCGGAATAAATTACTTTATAAAAAATTAAAAGAACTCGAGTGGTGTTGCACCAATTTCAAGAAACGAAAAAACTTGATTGCAAAAAAAAATTGATTGGAAGGGGTAATCGTATCGATTCCGAAAAACTTAAAAACAATACCATGAAAAAGTTGCTTGAATTATGGTTTCACCGGTTCGAAGCAGCCTCGCTCTAATATCAATTATAAGATCGTTGCGCTAGAGGGGTGAATAGCGCTCGTGGCTTTCACGTTCGTTTAAAATCAATTAAAGTAAAACGCGCAGCGGAATAAAGAAAGGGACGAAAAGAAACAATGCTAACAAATCCAAATTTTACTTTGTTTGAAGTCTGCAACAACTCCTACTCCAAAACCCACTCGTAAAAGTGTTTTCTTTGGGCAATCACTAGTTAATCAAAAAATTACAAAAGCGAATTACAATTTAGAACAAGTAACTTTTAAAATTAAGCAATATTGATGTCTTAGAAATGAATCTTGAACGTAGTCGTCGTCGGAGCAGCTTTCAGGCATCGTGGAAATACTTTCTGAGCAGCGCACAAAAGCGGAAGATCTTTTAAATGATGAGTAGAAGTTGTTGGTCGAACCCTCCATTTCTAGCCCCGTCCAAGCACCTAGATCCCCTCCTTCCTGGACCGTGTTGACATGGCAAGCTCTCTTCGAAACTTCATCCCTAAAGTTTATCTGCGTCCGGGCGCCTGGACCACTAACGTGGGTGGGCTAGGCATCGCGCTCCAGCTCAGCAAGTCGATCAAATTTCAACCGTCCGAGCGCACGAAGGTGCTCCGAGCACCCAGACCACCAGGGTGTCTGGCAAGGCACCAGCCCGAGATGATCCTTCATCAAAACTTGCCTGGGCGCGCGGTGCAGCTCCGGGAGGCCGGACTCCGAGCTCCCAGATCCCCTCTGGACACCCGAACTACCTTTTTTCAGCACTTCACTTTCTGCAAAAAAAAAAATGTTAATCCAGGCAAATAAACAATATAAAATATGAATTTGACAACCTTCAAACTATCCGATCCTGACTTTGAGTTTCATTGAAACTCTAGGTCAAACCAACGCCTATTGTTCCCTCTTTGGGGAACACATCATCACCTACTCCTCTCAGGAGAAATTACCTTTTACCAAATCGGTCCTCCAAACCATCTAGACTTTAGATGTCAAGACTTCATACGGGATGTTTGATCCCCGACCCGTCCAATTTTCCACTTGATGTCCGCGACACCTAGGATTTTCACCTAGTGTCCTCAACTCTAGGATTTTACCTAACATCGTCAATCTGCCAAGACTTTGCCCAGTCCCCCGAACCAGGACTTCACTGTCTAACCGCAGCTAGGACTTTCCAGCACACTTAGTTTAATTTATTAGATCAACAATAACACTTAACTTAGAACCCTTTGCTATTATCAAAACTCAGGTTCGATCATCTGGTGCTCCTTGCACCAACAACTTAGGAATATTAAGGATGTTTGATAATCTTTTCATGGTTATCCACAAGGTTATCCTCTACACATCATTTGTATGAGACAGTCAACTAACTACTGAATATGATCTATATGATCCTATCCTCTAGACTCTAGCTCTATTATCACTGTACCTACAGAGTAGCATACCCGTCTTCTTCTAATCTAGCTTACATTACAATAGATGCATTTTCTCAGGTATATGTTGTTTTCTCTTATGAAGATATTTTTATTGCCTTTTTGATAAATTCCACTATACATTTTACATGGATGGTTAACTCAAAGTTCTTTCAATGTATCTCTAGTAACCCTCACTTATTCACTACTCTTACATAACTCAATTCATACATTGATTTCAAGCTTACCAATGGTTCTTTAGCATTGACAAAGACAAGCTTGTATTCCTTCATCTATATATTTTTTCTTTATTACATTCCTGATTTCCATTTAAATTTATTATTAGTTTCTTTCTTTCTTTGTTTCCATTACAATTCATGGACAGAAAAAGATGATTGTTATCGAGCATGAGTCTTGCATTGACTTCTTGCACCACCTTAGTCAAGTCATGTGGTTGAACCTTCTAAACTTCATCTACAAATTCATAACTACTTGGTCATTTCAATCTATCTAAAAGGCATTGTCTAGTTTATCTCATTTTAAGAGTTCTATCATTTAGGAAAATATGTTAGATCTATGTTTTCTTAATCGTATCTATAAATGTGTTTCTACACCATTTATTTAACTTCTTTAAATTTTTGGGGTGAAGAGGAGCTTTGGCGCAACGGTAAAGTTATTGCCATGTGACCAAAAAGTCACGCTTGCAAAAAACAAGGGAAGACTGCATACAATGGATCCTTCCCCGGGATCCTGCATGGCTAGAACATCGTGCACTGGGCTGCCCTTTAGATTTTTTGAGTCCTAATAGAGTACTAATTTGCTTCAAACTTGGTTTCAAATATTTTAATATTCTTATTAACTATTCAAGAATGAAACTAATGATCGAGCTGGGACATGCTCCTAAAGGGCCAAGACGTTGGAACTATGACAAGGTGTAGGCCATGTGCAGTTTAAAAAAAAATCCTATACAAGGATTGCAAGTGAAACTATGAAACTTGCAAAGCTAAGGCCTTTTATGCGTACAAATCCTGGATAAGAAAATTTTAAGTAGATTTAATCTCAACATTTATGTGGAAGAAGTTAATAGCATGTGATGATAGGTACTCCTCGTCCACGCCAAAGGAAACAAAACAAAGACCATAGCAACTTACTCTATTAGTGATCACCGAAACACTTGGTGACATAACTGATGTAGACCACTCAAATTTTAAAATATCGAAGATGAGGATTTCAGCATGTCCTGCAAATAATCTCTTCGAATTTCAAGATATGAAAATGTAGACTAATCATTATATATCAACTGTTAAAACCATGTCAATATAGTGCAATCCACACATTGTATAATATTTCAACCAACTAACCATAAACCAATAAAGACTAAACTGACTAGCTTACAGGAAAATATTTTGTACCAAGGAGCCAGAGTCATTGAATGGGAAAAGAAAATGGAAAAAAAGAAGAGGATAGGTTCTTTGAATTTTTCAATCAAACTAAAGTTCAAAGGATTTATAATGAATAGTAGGTTCACCTGTTCCAATCAATTCAATTCCCGGCTTGGCATGCTAATAGAGATTTTAGAGCTAATAAGGCCAACAAATCATTGAATGATAGTCGTCATTAGGTCAATAAATGCTAAACCATAGGTAATAAATGTTCGAGCTTGTAGGATCAAGTAATTTTGCTAGATAACCAAAATTTGTTTCTGAAGATGATTCATAACAATCCAGATCCTAATAGACTAAAATATACATGACTTCTTCTGCTTAGATTAAGAATACTCATTTAATTCTCAAGTCAGCATTATTGTTGAAATGGATATGATAACAACCAACCAAGAGCCTCTGTATTTGAAGTTAGCTATTGAATTTTATCCAGATATAAAACTCACATTATGTGCTTTTCTAAGTCACTAATCATAGCCAAGTCTTTGAAACAGAGTTAATTAAGTTTTATTTGAACAATGGTAATTGCAATTAGAAGAATCAAGACAAGATATGGTCCATTTGTTAGAGATCAACTCTAAATATGCGATACTATTCTATGTTATAGTAGATTCATACTTCTTCTCTTGCTTCCACCACCGATAATGTACCATTTAGTTCCACAAAGAGCACCACAGCATCCTGCTCTAGGTGAAGGGTGATGACCATGAACCTTGACTCTTGACCATATCATCTGAATAGTAAAATAGCAAATCAGTTAGGATGTCAAACCAAATTGTCATCAATTGCAGAAGAGTCATGGGATGTATATTTTTTTCTCCTGAAAAATTTGTTAATTAAATTATTTGTCCAAAATAAACTAAACATGAACTGGTTGACATACTGTTTCAAAATCTAGAGAGTAAAAATCACGGAGAATCTTAGATTTTGATTGCCCTCCATATACAAAGAGCAATTTATCTTCATAAAGAGCAGCTACATGATTTGATCTCGCTGAAGGTCCTGCGCCCCTGTAAATAAAGATTGTTAGAATATAGATGCATCAATAGGTTAATGGCTAACAAATATTTTATCCAAAATCATGCAATTTCAAAGAGAGAAACAACTATGCATTTCAAGTTGGCAAGCATTAACTTCAAGCAAATAAGTCATTTAAAACAAGGCCCCAAATTTCTACTACCATCATTCTAATGATATATTTCTTTCAAGCTTTTTTCTTTTCATGATTTACTGTAATGATTCTAACCCAGATTTAATTTCCACACAGAAAATACAAATTGAGAGAAATCTCACTTACTTATAATGCAAAGGAAGCCAAGAGAGTGACTTCAAATCAAACATGTAGAGATCATTTAGTTTTCTTCCTTTCATATCCTCACCTCCAAAAAGGATAAGCACATTGCCTGCTCTGTGTACAGTATGGCCACTGCGAGCAACCTGAAATTCTACAAGAATTTACATTAATGCATTTCAACCAATATGAAAGGGATTTAAGCATTTAAATCATGGCTGTGAAGAGTTAATAGAACCAGCAACCAAACAAGTAAAAGAATTAGATAAGAGCATAAGATTTTGAGCTTTTAGTCCCACTACAGAGTATTCGTCTTAGGAGACATAATATTTTCAAATAAAAGGAGGGCATTTACTCTACAAAGATACATTGCTGCTGTAGACGTAAAGAGTGTGTTATTGAAAGCTAAACAAATAAAGATTAAACGAAGAAAACATTCTAAAATATGAAAGTAATCTAATTAAAAATATAAATGGAAGTATCATATATCAATTACCGGAATATTTCCCTTAGCTTCAACAAGTGACCAGCTTTCCACTTCTACATTGAAGGACCATACTGAAAAAAAAAATTAATGCAAAATAGCCTCAACAACAATAATTGTTTGACTGCAATTAGTCAATATGATCAGGAAATGAAAACTAAAAAACAACCTGACAATTTGTCACTTGGAGGATCAGTCCTTCCTCCAACAAGGAGAGCAGATTTTCCACATGAAACCTACATAACAAAAGTGCATAAGCCTTAACTTATCCTTCCAGAGAAACAGCATAAGTCCTTGGAAAGTATAGAAATTACCCAGTGATTAGTATCAGTTACTCTAGCAGTAAGCATTAACTTGCTCAGTGGCCATTTACTCTCAGACTATTAGAGACTTTTCTTGTCACTAAATGTGTTGCCAGATAAACAAGCAAAAAGGGGAAGCAACAGCTGAGAAACCATATCGCCAAGTGAGCGTAATTTGATTCACCAGTTCACTCACAGAATATTAGAGACTTGATGCCTAATATGTTACCAATTGAACATGCATGATGTGAAAGCAACAGTAAAACAAGCCAAATATATTCCCAAAAGCAACATAAAAAAACATAACCCTGTGCACGCCTGTCAATGCGGAGTCCAGGGAAGAGTCTATTGTACACCGTCTTACCCGCATTGCAAGAGATATTGCAATAGTTTGTTTCCATGACTCAAAGCCGTGACCACCGGGTCACACAGCAGCAACTTTACCACTGTGTCAAGACTCCCAAAAGCAACAAGACAAATTAAACTAATTATTTCCCATCTTAGTTAGAACATAATATATAAGTTGTGGCAATTATGAATCATTCATGCACATATAATATCATGTAAAAGCATATTACAAATACAATTCAGAATGCAGCAAACTCAACATTGATGGCAATAAATCCAACAGATACACAGAAAATGCAGATAAAAAAAGTGTCAGATCTAGATTACTTTATGTCAGGTTACGGGACCAAACCTACACTATGCTAATATCACAAATAAGAATTTCAATTAAATTAGAAAATATAAAGTGAATTTGGATATAATTGGCTGCTTGACCAAACAATATGAATATTTGTAGGTCAAGACATTAGAATCGTACCAAAGAGTGACCTTTGCATGCAGGGAACTTTAAAGCAACCCCACCAGATGATGAGTAGACACTTGAAACAGTAGTCATCCACGTAAGTGTCTCCAAGTTTAACACCTGAAATGAATAAAGAAAGTGAGGGTTAAATCGCCTAAATGTTAGTAGAAATTCATCTGAATGTTAAGCTAAAAGAGACTTTCAAATCACAAGTCTGCTAGAAATTCTGTCTGGTATGTTCAATGAATGAAGACTGAACAATTTTTTTATATGAGTTTCAACCCAGATAAGAGTTAGTTACCAGAGTGTCATCTAACAAACCATGGCCAGAGTCACCGCCAACCACCACCATTTTGCTCCCAATAACAACTGCTGCATGCTATTGAAGGAAAAGAAAACAGATAAAGGTTTACAACATGTGATATTTACTGAGTAAGTTATATGAAAATAACGAAGTTCCCAAGTTTGGAGTACCAATTACATGGGATCGAGGAGTTGGTTTGTTGCCATAGGTTGGCAATGCTCTCCATTCTTCTGTACTCCCAACGCTAAAATTATGTGTATCAAATGTACGGGATGAGTAACGGCAATCAAGGCCATCAGAGCGGCCACTTGATGATGCAACTACCACATTCTCTTCCTAGGAAATTACACCTCAATCTAATTACTTCAGTGGAGAAAATAGACTATAGCCAAACAATTATTAGCAAAATTCTTGCATTGGAACGGCTTAGCTGTTTAGATGATCGAATGGGACTTCTAGTGCCCTGCAAAGGGTCTCCAAGTTGAACCTTCAACCTGCACAATGGTACCCAGTAAATTTGACAACAGTTGAACTTCTTCAAGATTGGGTATTTTGTCAGTTAGAAATAGCATGAAGAGAACTACCAGGCAAAACAGCCTCTTCAGCAAAAGATCACACATGATTTTTGACTGTGCAAAGAGAGTGTTCATCAAGAAAATGGCGATGAATAACTCTTTGTGGTACACGGATAATGATAATAGCTTGCATCAATAAAGAATGCAAGCGGAATCAGAGACCCTAAGTTATGTCATGCTAAACTTATGAATACATAATCAGTCCCAAACTATCGCATCCTAGAGGACATTCATTGAAAAAAAAAACCATATTCTATAATCCAAGGTTCCCAAGGTGAGAACTTCTCATCAAAAGAGCATAATGAGGCACACAAGTAGCGTAGCTCAGTAAACGCAAATATCTGAAGACTACCTTCCCAGTTTCGTTCGGCGACGGGAAAACCCGAAAATCTTCGGCATTGGTGCAAAGGAGCAGTACACAACGGTATCCCCCCAAGGCGTCGAGCTACAACCAGCAAACCACCTCGACAAAGGGCAATGCAGGGTCGACAAACCCTAAAACAGAACAGTCGAAGGAGGAGCAGCAGCAATGGAGTGGAGTTACCAAGCAGAAATCGCCGCCTTGGGAACTCGAAATCGCCGTTACCGCTCTTGTCACTCCGTGTGAGGCGAGCTTAGTTCCCTCTTTGGATTCCGTCTCCGCCAAGTGACTCAAAATGGAGGAGCGCTGACGTCAGCGGAGATACGACCCAGAGAAAAAGTAATCCAATTTTACATGGAAAAAATAATTGATTTTGCTATTCCTTGCCAGACTGTTTGTTTTGTCGTCTTTCTTCTTTCTTGTCCGAACCCAACCTCGAACCTAACCCCAAATACGCAGATCGAGTTGCATGGTTTTAGAATCCTAAACCGAACGCTTCGTTTGGAGTGAAATTTCATTTCTGGCAACAAAATTTATTGAAATATTTTCAATAATTAAAATTTTAAATAAAATTTTTTTTATGATTTATATTATAATATGAATTATATGACTTCATATATATTACATCAAATTTGACATAAAAAAATATATTTATATTTTCACTACTATTCTTAAACTACAAATTTTAAATCTCATAATGATTCAAAAAAATTTATTCAATTTTTTTAATTTTATAAACCTCACATAAATTTTACATTGAAGATGTCTCATTTGTAAATACTGACACAAATTCAATCGCATAATTTTAGAATCCTAAGCCAGCCGAGAGTGAAATTTCATTACCGGCAGTGTGTGAAAACTGGACTGAAAATGAAGGAGATTGCTCATCGGTCTTGCTCCATGCATATCCCATCCGACACCGCATTAATTTGTAAACGTGACAGCTCCATGTCATTATCAGTGCCCTACCCTCTCCCTCTCCCTCATGTGAGTCACTGAGCAGTGTTGATTTGGCCACAAGCCCACAACACACCATGCTATTAAATAAGTAAAAGGAAAAAGGACTGACACTGATAGCGCCAGACTAAGCAGCGGTGAAATTGAATCGGGAACGTTTGTTGAGCAGTAGACAATTGAGATGGTAGGGCCCAGGACTTGAGGGGCACTGCTGCTCTCTTGGCTTTATATTCAAGTTTGGAGATGGGACGCGGAGTTAGCTTCCAAGAAGTTTTCAGGTAGTGACTTTCTCTGGACTCTATTTCTTCATACGATAAAAATAATTTAAAAAAAAAACATCTACCACGATTTATCAAATAACGTAAAATAATTGATTTTAGATATTATCTAAAAAAATTATCTATTTTAAAATTGATGAAACTCTGTATCTCTTTCCCTTTTATTTCCCAATAATACTACTTTTCATTTTTATTTTATTTTTTTAATGAAAAATTAATCTCCTAATCCTTCTCTTTCATCTCTATTTTCTCCATCATCAGATTATCGACGGTAACTATCCGTCGCCATCCCTTCACCTCTGTCCGACAGAGCAAAAAGATATAGTAACTCGACGACAGTTTAAAATCAAGACTAAACTTTGAATCAATTCATGGTGGTCAACTTCGTCAATTTTAAAAGAAACGCTATGGGTGATCTTTCCTCATCATTTCATCTCAATTTTATTCACTCTCTTTTCTTGATCTCGTACCGTTGCATTGCATTTTTTTTTATTTTTCAGCATTTAGTCTCTTTTTTAGTTTCTTATTATTATTAGAGATAAAATCCAATGAATCGGAAAAGTTGATCACGAGAGGAGGAAAATGAGTATTTTGAAGGATGAGACTAACTTCGTTGATTCTTCATCAAAGGGTGACTTCGTTCACAAGAGTGTTGGTGCATCCTTGATGGCGAAATAAGTTTTCGATTTCAGATTAAAGATCTAAACTTTATGTATTTTATGATGGTTCTATTTTTTTAATTAATAGTTGTTTGATAAAATGTCAAGATGAACAATGATGAAAGAAACTTGTCGAGATGAAGATGAAGAAGGATGGATGGAAATTAGATTTTTTTTAAGGAAAAAATAAGACTATATATATAAACTTACTTAATAGTATGCATACTAAATTTAGTTCATGTCACTAATTCTTCGGTAATAAAATATTAATAATTTAATATATAAAGTAATAAATTTCACTTGTTTTACTTAAAATTTATGTAATTTAGAAAAGTAATTATCGATTATGGTATTCATTGTTGGGACCTTGACGCCTGCTAGAGGAGGACAGGGTGAATAGCGTCTCCCCCAAAATGTCACTTCCTAGAATGGTTAGTACGCACAACGGAATACAAAAATAAATACTAACAATAGAAAATAAACCTAACATGTTGATTTAATATGGTTCGGAGATAAAGTTTCTACTCCACGGCTGCCCGTAAGATAGACGATCCTGATCCGTTAGTGGATGATTCTCCAGAGAACTTCCGGCTAGCTCGCGTAGCTCCTTGTGGGTGGAGAAACCTCGCCACAACCTCGTACAAGCACACTAGATCACTTGGAAACTCTAATTAGGATTAACCATCACTAATTTCATCAACTATGACCAAGCACTTCGAGCTCTCTTTAATAGAAACTCAGGATGAAATACCTAGCTGTGTTTCCCACCACCAGTCGACTGGTACAGTACTGCTACAGTACAATATAGTACTGCTACAGTGCACATTGAAATTTTACCCTGAGTACAATATCTCGTGCACTCGTCCTTGCCCGCACAACCTAGACCTAGCTTTCTAGCCTCCTCCATCAGCCTTGCGTCCCTCGGATGTCTCCCCATCCTTCACCCCTTGCCTTCTGGAGCTTCCATTAGCTTTGTCATCATTGTCGGGTCTTCACTGCCAAGAGTCACGCTCCAGGACTTCATCCTTTGCCAAGTCACACTTGGACTTACATTACCAAGACTACATACTTGGACTTACACCGCCAAGACTCACCCTTGGAGTTTCCTCCTTTGTCAAGATCACCCTTGGACTTTCCTCATTATACATGTATCATGCACGCTCATAATGCATATCAAATATAACAATAAATCTAATTTAAACCTTTACGCAAACATCAAAACCTAGGGTACTCAGATTGCTCCAACAATCTTCCCCTTTTTGATGTTTGACAACCCGTTTAAGTTACGAAAATAATATAGCAATACATATACAAATCAACTCATGCATAAATAATGGAACCTAAATCCCTAGGGGAGCCCCTTTACCTAAGCTTCCCCTTAAGGTAGGATTTCTTGCAAATTAAAAGTAAACTTCTCCCCCTTTGCTAATAAATGAGTAATCGCTCCCCCTTCATCTAAGCTCCTCCTTGAGTTAGGATTTCTTGCAAAGGTGTGTAGATTTTTCACTTAAACCTAAACTTCTCCCCCTTTGTCATACATCAAAAAAAGCTCCAACAATATCCCAATTATTGGACTCTTTGACTTTTAATGACCATAAACATCATGTATTAATCCCCCATAAGATTACATACATATTCACTACTCTTTTGGTCATTTTCTAATATTGAAAAATATTTTCAAGTCGTATCAGTCGACTGTCGTAAGTCTCAGTCGGTTGTCATCATCAAAATGAGCTTACAGAGATATTCTGTGCTCAAAATTACTATTACCAGTCGACTGGTACTCTATTTCTACAAAAATTAACCTTTCTGACCGAACTTCAGAAATGCACCAAAAATTCCACAGACCTCCAAAAAATTCTAAATTTTGTGGAGAGGTCTATTTTATCTGTTAGTTAGAGCCCCAGAGTCAATCATTTGATGATTGTTGTATGGACTCGTTGTATCATATTCTTGTATATAAATAAAGACATTTGTTTTTAGTTACTATACTTACTTGTATTAGTGCCAAATAACTAAGTATAATAGCGTCCTTTAGTATAAGGTTCTTACCTATATCAATCGATTGGTTGAATCGATAGTGAGATGATATAGGGAACACTACTCTTAATCATTCCTAGTCAAGTATTAACATTCAGGGGCAATGTTAATGTGACGAGACTAGCATGTAGGTCAACTCGATGACTTGATCTCACAAGTCATGGATATGGAGATATCAAGTTAACACGTGGGTATGCATTGGAGAATGTATACTGAATGACCCGCCATGAGAAAATATCATGGATCGTTATATGAGTGTCATATACTTTCTCATGTGGCTATTAGTATGATTACTAGTCCTTGGACCTGAAGTCACCATGGTTCCCTACATAAGGAATTACGTACTTTGGCTTCGTCATACGTCACTCGTAACTGGGTGGACTATAAAAGCGATTACTGGATATGTAACAAATTATGCGGAGGGATGTGAGTGATGTAGATGAGATCTATCCCTCCTATATGACGGGAGTGACATCGATATTCTTGATAGAGTGAGACCACTAAGTGCATGACCATACGCAAATGAGTCAATATGAGATATTGAGCTCATTTGATTGAGTGAGTCTACTTGGGATTCAAGATTTAGATTGATTAGAGGATGACACGGTCTATGTCTTATATTGATCAATCTAGATGTCTAGGATAGAAGGACAATGTCATATATTGTGAGGAGTCATAATTAGTAGTCACAAGGTGATGTTGGATCTCAACATTCTTATAACTTGGGTAGTAATGATGTGTTGCTAGATATCGCTCATTACTTATGCTTCTAAATGGGTTTAGGAGCATTGCCAACGTTATAAGAACCTATAGGGTCACACACAAAGGACAATTAGATGGAGATTAGGTTCATTTGATGAACCTAAAGGATTAGGTTCATGTGATGAACCAAATTGGATTAAGAGTAATCCAAATTAGGCTAATTGAGTTGGACTCAATTTGGTTCATGTATTAGATGAGTTTAATTTGGACTTAGACTCATTGAATTAATTTAATTCAATGAATAGAGATTCATTAAATTAAAATTGACTTGAACCAATGGTTAGATTAGATCAACCAAGGGAGAGAAGTGGTCAAGTTTGACTTGACTTGAGAGGAAGATGAAGAGTCAAGTTTGACTTGACCATTTGCCACCTCATTGGTGAGTTGGCATTAGGTGGGCTTATGATGATGTGCCACATCATCAAGACCACTTCATGGTGTGCCACTTCATGAGGGAGATCAAGAGTTTTTGACTCTTGAAATTCCATGGAGTATATAACCCCTCATGAAAAGTGGTCGGCCAGCCACTTTTAGTGCTTGTGGAGTTTCAATTTTGTTTTATAACTCCATCTTCTTCCTCAAGCTCTCATCTTCTCTCCCTCTCCTCCACCATTACTGATCTTCTAAGGTTGCTAGCACATCCTTAGAGGTTCTCTCCATCGAGTTGTTCGTGTGGATACACATAGAGGAGTATCTACTTTGATACTCTCGAGATCCGGTGAACCTTGGATGAGCGAGATTACGCGAAGGGCTTCGCATCAAGGGTAACCTCTTTTCTTTTGTAGATCTAGTGTAGATGTAGGAGTAGAAAACATGTATATGAAATTTTAAACTTCGCACGGATCCGGTGGCATGGGGATTTCGGGGTTTCCGCAACGCAAAAAGCGATTTTTGCGGTCCGAAAAACCCAACATTATCCATGTCCACTTAGGATATATATATATATATTGTTGGTGCAATATCCCTCAGGTCAAGGTTGACCTGGGTAACCAAGCTGAGTCTTGGTTTGGGTTTAGATGTTTGACAATAAGATATTGATTGAAGAAGAGTCAAGTAGGTCAAGGTTGACTGGATACTTGACTGGGAAGTCCTAACTGGGATGTTAGGCAAAATGAAAGTCCTGGTGAGTGAAGCCAGGCAGAAGAAAAGTCCTGGTGAGTGAAGCCAGGCAGAAGGAAGTCCTAGTGAGTGAAGCTAGGCAGATGGAAATCCTGGTGAGTGAAGCCAGGTGAAAGTCCTAGTGAGTGAAGCTAGGCAGATGGAAATCCTGGTGAGTGAAGCCAGGTGAAAGTCCTAGTGAGTGAAGCTAGGCAGATGGAAATCCTGGTGAGTGAAGCCAGGTGAAAGTCCTAGTGAGTGAAGCTAGGCAGATGGAAAACCCTAGTGAGTGAAGCTAGGTGAAAGTCCTGGTGAGTGAAGCCAGGCAAGGAAAATCCGGATGGATCGAGGATGATCGGATATCTGGTGTTGGGAAGTCCAAGTAGGTCAAAGGATTGATTGGATACTTGGCATGAAAGAAAAGTCCAAGTAGGTCAAAGGATTGCCTGGATACTTTGCACAGAGAAAAGTCCAAGTGGGTCGAAGGAATTGACCGGACACTTGGTAGGGAGTCCTAGCAGGTCAAGGGAGTGACTAGATGCTGGGCATGACATACCAACAGTCAAGGTTGACCGGATGTTGGTTTGGGATGTTTGGGACTTGGTTTTGGACAAAATCCAAGTCTGGATCGATCCGTGGATCGATCCGAGCTCTGGATCGATCGGTGGATCGATCCGCAGGTCCCAATCGACGAGCCACGGATCGATCCGTGGATCGATCGAGGTCAATCGATCGATGGATCGATTGGGGCGTTTGCGCGATAAGCGCTGGATCAATCCGTGGATCGATCCGTGGCGTCGAATCAGGCGCTCGGATCGATCCGTGGATCGATCCAAAGCCTCCCCGATCGATTGGGAACATTCGAATCGATCGGGATCCGACCGTTGGCGTCGTTTATAGCTGCAGGCGTTCGATGGCTGCGGCATCCTTTCACTGATTCACTCCAGAGCTCTCGCCAACTCCTCCACAGCGCTCACAAAGCTCAGATCGCCAGTTCTTGAAGGATCTTGGAAGCTCTCCAAGTCAAGAGGCGGATCAAAGCCAAGAAGAGAAGCTAGGGTTAGGGTTTTGTACTCATTGTAAGCTTGTAAGCTTGTATTTCTTGTATCCTTTCCCTCTCTTCTTGTATTGAGTCTTGTAGGGTTTCTCCGCCCTCGGTAGTTACCGAAAAGGAGTGTTTTCATAGTGGAGGGTGCGTGCGTGGTGTGGATCCTTGGATTAGTCACCTCTTGTGAGGTGGATACCAAGTAAACCAACCGTGTTAGCGTTGTGTGTTTGGTTCTGTATTTTCCGCTGCACATCTTTGAAGGAACAAGCAACGCCGAGTAAGGCCGAGCAGGATCCTCTAAGAATTTTGGTCCTAACATATATATATATATATATATATATATATATATATATATATATATATATATATATATCTATATATATATATATATATATATATATATATATATATATATATATATATAGCTACATTCAATACCTAAAGTAGACATGTAGCTAAAAGGTAATACATTCAATATAAAAATATATTTATCACAAATTCAAAACTAACTAAATGGTTCCATTGAATCTTGACCTAAAGTCCTAGTTTTGGCTTCCTCTTGATGTATCTACCCATACTAAACCACAATACTTCCCTAGCATGGGTTTATATGGCATCTATACATCAAAAACTAATTTTCATACAATATGACCCTAATGTCATATTTTCATGCATGGTACCATCCTAATTGTGCCAACTCACTAGATTAGAGACTCAAGTCTGTCTCTTAACTACTTTACATATTTGATAACCCATCTACCATCGGTCCCAAAGGCTCTTCCTAACCTTAAGAATCTTAACCTTAGTTACCTCGGTGACTCATCCACTATGGCTATAGCCACATGGTGCACCATAGGTGACACTTGACCTATAAACTTGAATTTTTTTAACCTTAGACACCTTGTATTTGGTTAATTTCTTCTTGTCCTTAATCTTAACATCTTATCCTTGCCATAATTATATGCTACCCTAGCATATTCCTTTTTATTGGCCTTAGATGACTCTCCCTTGCCATTATCATTTGTCACCTTAGCATATGATTTCTTCTTGGCCTTGGAGAGACTAGATTAGTATTTTAAACCCAATCTATCACTTTTGGGTCTTAGGCAACCCATAACATTATCAAGTCCTTGAGATCCAACAATGAATCTACCTAGGACTTTCTCCATTTCTTCAAGTCTTACCTTCAAGACTTGATTTTCTAATTCTAGGGTTCTAACCCTTGAATCAATATGTCTACCTTGGACATCCCTAAACCTACCCACCTTCCTAGGCATATGTCTCCCCTTCTTAGAATTTATGCTTAGGTTTTCACTCACTTTACTTCCCTTAAGCAAAGTAGCTTGGGTCTTATTAGGTCTACCCTTACTAGATTTAGCATGAATAGGTCTCCTAGGGTTATCACTTACATTAACCCTTTTCTATCATTGTACATAAATCCATGATTATGCTTGGGTAAATAATCTATATTATTTCTAACAAGCATATAAGAATTAGAGCTTGGATTAAACTTTAAAATAGGGATTACCTCCCCTTTTACCTTTAAAGCTCCTCCTTGACTTGAGTCATCTTCTTTTCCCATTTCTTCAAGTACGCCAATTTCTTGAGCTCTCCTCTCCTTAGACACTTTGTGTGGCAGTGACCCAACTCACCATATGTAAAACACCTAATGTGCTTCTTTTTCTTCTTCTTCTTCCTACAACTCACATTAGTTTCTAAATTAACTTTAGTGAGTTTAGGGTTTACCTCCTTTACCTTCTTGAGTGAAGGACACCTACTCTTCTAGTGCCCCATCTCTCAAAGCATTTGATGTGGTCCTTTGTACTCTTCTTGGTAGTTGAGGTGGAGGGTTGAGCTTCCAAGATCTCCTCTTCCTTAGATTGCTCTTCTTCCTCTTCACTTGATGATATGGATGATTCCACTTCTTCCGCCCTTGAAGATGTAGATGATACCTCCTCATCTTCCTTCTCCTCCTCGGATGTTGAGCACATGTCAACAACCGATTGGTCCTTCTCCTTTTGAACCAATGAGCCCTTCTCCTTGGGCTCTTCCATTACATGGAGTTTTGTAGGATCCTCATGAAGCACAATTACCTTTTTCCAAAGGTCACTTGCGTTCTTGTATTCACCTACATTCAATACCAAATTAAGAGGTAATAAATTAATCAAAATCCTAGTTACCTCCTTGTTCGCCTCCAATTGCTCTCTTTGCTCCTCGGTCCAATACCGAAGCCGGAGGCGCTTTCCTTTCTTGTTTGTTGGAGCTTCAAATGATTCCTCCAATACAGTCCATTGGTTCTAATCCATTTGTAACCAAGTCTCCAACCGCTTCCTCCAATACTCGAAATCATCTCGATCGTATGGAGGTAGGATTCAAATATCCCATCCTAGAAGTCCTTCGGACTCCATCTTCCTCTAGCGCTTTGCTCCCTCGGCGATTAGTCCGTAGAAGAGTGACCCGCTCTGATACCAATTGTTGGGACCTTGACGTCCGATGAGGGGGTGAATAGCGTTTCACCCAAAACGTCGCTTCCTACAATGGTTAGTACGCACAGCGAAATAAAAAAATAAATACTAACAATAGAAAGCAAACCTAACATGTTGATTTAACGTGGTTCGGAGATAAAGTTCTAAGATGGACGATCCCGATCCATCGATGGATGATTCCCCGGAGAACTTCTTAGCTCACGTAGCTCCTTGTGGGTGGAGAAACAACCTCGCCACAATCTCATAAAGCACGCTAGATCACTTAGGCACTTGGAGACTCTAATTAGGGTTAACCATCACTAATTTCGTCAACTATGGCTAAGCATCACGAGCTCTCTTTAATGGAGCTCAGGAGGAAACACCTAGCTGTGTTTTGTTGGGTTTTTTGGGCCGCGAAAATCGCGTTTTCGCGTCGCGGAAACCCCGAAAGCCCCAAAGCCAACGGATCCGTGCAAAGAAAAATTTCGAAAACTACGAATACGAGTTTCTACCGAGATCTACTCCTAGATCTACATGGAAAAAGAGTTATACCTTTGAAGCGAAGCCTTTCGCGTTTCCGCTCGTCCAAACGGTACCGGATCTCAAGAGTATCAAAATAGATACTCCTCTAGAAGTATCCACACGAACTAATTAGGTGGAGAAAGACCTAAATGAAGGTGTGCTAGCACCTTGATAGGTCACGGCAAGAGAGGAGAAGAGGGAGAGGGAGAGCTTGAGAGGAAGAAGATGGATTGAATTGTCTTGAATGAGAAAATGAATTCTCAATTCCAACAAAAGTGGTCGACCACTTTCCAAAGTGTAACCCCCAATTTTTGCATTAAGTGTGGTCATTAAGAGATTTGTAACCTCCATGAGGTGGCATACACATGTGCTAAACATGATGATGTGGCACCTCATCATTAGCCACTTAATGACAACTCACCAATGAAGTGACATAAAGTCAAGTCAAACTTGACTCTTCATCTTCCTCTCAAGTCAAGTCAAACTTGACTTAATCTCTCTCATGGTTGATCTAATCCAACCATTTAATTCAAGTCAATTTAATATAATGAATCTAATTCATTTAATTAAATTGATTCAATGAGTCATAATCTAAATTAGACTCATTGAACACATGAATCAACTTGAGTCCAACTCAATTAGCCCAATTAGAATTACTCTTAATCCAATTTGATTTATCAAATGAATCTAATCCTCTTGGTTCATCATATGAACCTAATCTCCATCTAATTGTCCTTAGTGTGTGACCCTATAGGTTCTTGTAACGTTGGCAATGACCCTAAACCCATTTAGGAGCATAAGTAATGAGCGGTATCTAGCAACACATCATTACTACCCAAGTTATAAGAATATTGAGATCCAACATCACCTTGTGACTACTAATTGTGACTCCTCACAATATATGACAATTGTCCTTCTATCCTAGACATCTAGATTGATCAATGTGAGGCATAGACCGTGTCATCCTCTGATCAATCTAAATCCTGAACTCCAAGTAGACTCACTAAATCAAATGAGCTCAATATCTCATATTGACTCATTTGGGCATGACCATGCACTTCGTGGTCTCACTCTATCAAGAATATCGATGTCTCTCCCGTCATATAGGAGGGATAGATCCCATCTACATCACTCACATCCCTCTGCATAATTCATTACATACCAGTAATCACTCACAACCCAGTTACGGATGACGTTTGACGAAACCAAAGTACATAACTCCTTATGTAGGGATCCATGGTGACTTCAGGTCTAAGGACTAGTAGTCATACTAATAGCCACATGAGAAAGTATATGACACTCATATAACGATCCATGATACTTTCTCATGGCGGGTCATTCAGTATACATTCTCTAATGTATACCCATGTGTCAACTTGATATCTCTATATCCATGACTTGTGAGATCAAGTCATCGAGTTAACCTACATGCTAGTCTTATTGCATTAACATTGTCCCTGAATGTTAATACTCGACTAGGAATGATTAAGAGTAGTGTTCCCTATATCATCTCACTATCGATTCAACCAATCGATTGACATAGGTAAGAACCTTCTACTCAAGGACGTTATTATACTTAGTTTATTTGGCACCAATACAAGTAAGTATAATAACCAAAAACCAAATGCCTTTATTTATATAGAATATGATACAACAAGTCCAAAAATACAATCATCAAATGATTGGCTCTAGGGCTCTAGCTAACATGTTTCCCGCCACCAGTCTATTGGTGCGAGAAGCATCTGACAGTTGAACCTATGTTTTGATTATGTCAAAAAGTTCAAAGTTAAGTTGTTTTGTTATCTAACATGTTTGAATGATCTTGTAGGAAAGCCCTAAGTGTACTTAGGCAAAAGTCCTAGCTGTAGTTAGGTAGGTGGAAAACCCTAAGGGGTGGTAATTAACCCTAGGTCCTAGGGGGTGGTAACCCTAGGCGAGAAGTCTTGGCGGTTCGAGAGCTTCAGGTGAAAAGTCCTGGTGTCGTGAACCATGTGAAAGACTGGGCGGGTCGTGGAGCGGACGCCCAGGGAAAGTCCTGGAGCCTCAGGCGCTGAGCAAAAGTCCAGTTGGTCTGGAGGATCAACTGTAACATGTAAACTCTCCTTAGTGGAGTAGGCGAGAACGTGTTCCCCGGTGTGGGAACAGTAGACGTCAATTCGACCTAGGGTTTCCAGTAGGAAATTCGAAGTCAGAATCGGACAGTCGGTGACTGTCAAATACTTTAATATTACATATCTATATGTTAACTTTATTTTTGCAGGATATGTTGGTTTGTTGGACTAACTTATTTTGCAAGAAGAGACCCTCTCGCAGCAAGGTGCCAGGGTGCCCTCATGGAGCTTGAGGGCGCCATTGATGCTGAGCAGAGGGCGCCCTCATGGAGCTTGAGGTCGCCCTAGACACTGGCGCTAGGGCGCCCTCATGGAGGTTGAGGACGCCCTCAGGCGGATAGACTGTTACCGGGTTGGAGCTCACCCATGCTACAGATTTGGTGGGGTTGAGGGTGCCCTCCATGGTGTTAGAGGCGCCCTCAACGAGCTTTATAAAGAGGTTTCGAGCAAGCTTGAGACATCATCATAAATGTGATCCTTCTTCTGTGTGCTGCTTAAAGAACGTTCCGACAAAGTCGCAACTCGACTCTGTCGACCAGAAACTTCAAGTTCACTATTCTCTTTTGTCGTTGGTGTATTTTACTACATTTAATTGTACTTCAAAGTTGTAAAGATTTACAAATCGATAGTGATTGTCCATCGAAAGCGATCAACGATCGCGGGCCTTGGAGTAGGTGTCACCCAAGGCTTCGAACCAAGTAAATCTCGGTGTTTGCGTTGTTTGTTCTGATTTCCGCTACGTTTACTCGTTAAGTTTTCCGAAACAAAAGTGAAAGCCACGAGCGCTAATCACCCCCCCCCCCCTCTAGCGCTTTCAATCTAACAATTGGTATCAGAGCGAGGTTGCTCTAAATCGGTACAACTACCGTTCGAGCAATTTTTTTTTGCTTTTTTCGTCCGTTTTTCTAAAAATAAAAACTTACGCCTTTCATTTTTCCCTCCAAAACTATTTTTAAAAATTCATTTTTATCGTTTCACTATTGGTCGATATTAGCGAAATATCGCACTTTCAAAGATTTGTGATAACATTTTTTTAATATTTTATTATTTTTTTTAAAAAATTAATTGTTATTTCTATTTTTCTCCTGTGCTACTAATCCAAGACCAAGTCTTAGGATATTTGGTTCCTTTTCTTTTTATGTGCAAGATTTTCTTCTATAATGGCCCACCAAGAAGGCAACAACACTGTACACCTACTGTTGGAATTTTCGGGCCGAAAAAACTGCTTTTTCACGTTGCGGAAACCCTGAATCTCCCATGCCACCGGGAAACACAGGAAAAAATATTTCTCTTTCCATTCCAAGTCTGAGGATGGAAGGGGAACAAAGAAGGTAGTTCAAGTATGGGTCTGGAGACGGAAAAAGCCCTCACTATGACGATGAGGGGTAAAGAAGCAGTGGAATAGGCGGAGTCCAGGGTATGTCACACACTTCACAGAGTAGGAGAACCCACATAAGATCCTCATAGAATTGGGAGTGAATTGACAAAGAGGAATTCAGAAGTACCGACTCACTTTCAGAGAAGAAAAGGTGGATGGGAAGACGGAGGTCGGTGACAAACTACTCTTTGAAAAAGGTCATATATCCTGCCGGAGGGGAAAAGACCCTGTGAACCTCAGAAGGTATGATGATATGCATGGCCATGAGAATTTCATATGAGAAGCGAAGATCGTCCAGATCCATGCCGATGAAGGTTGAAACTCCGAGAGAGTAGGTAGGCATAGGGGAATCCATAAGAGGGTGCAAACACGAAGCACAAGGGTTAGAGCACAGCAGGTACCAGAAACAAGAGGAAGGCTTACTTTGGAGATGAAAAGTTTAGTGAAACGGAAGGGGAATGATATTTATAGCTATCAAGGGGGGCACAGAGGGTCTCGTCATCAGCGCCCATCAAACAGTCCGTGCCTAAGGTAGCTGGCGTCATCCATAGATTTAAAAGCAACGATGGTCATAGGATCATTCTAGAAAACGACACCAAGGGGGCATGTCGGGAAAAGCGGAGGTGAGGGACACGAGGGGGATAAAGGTTTATTGTGGCTTCGGGAGTAGGCGATGCTACAATAGCTCCTCCTCGGTCCTGTAAGGAGACTCTGAAGTATCATGGCTCATGACTAGGCGAGTAGCAAGATCACACAAAACTCGATCTGGAACCCTAGAGTAGGTTGGTCAGGCAAAGCGATTGATCGGGTAGCCACATCAATAAACCCGGTCGGGATATTTGATTGGCCGGTCAGGATAAACGCCCGGTCAGGTAAAGGGACTTGCCCGATGGCATTTCTTGATGCCTACATAGATGTTAAGTTAACTAAACACCTGCAAGAGGAAAAGTCACTTAACAAGCTACTTGAACATATCAAATGGAAAGTAGTAAGTGAACAATACATTGCACAAGGGTAGTCCACCTAGACACATGCCTTTCATAATTTTCAAATCAATATTACAGAAGGAGGAGAAGTCCTACATCCTTGGAAGAGAAGGGTACAAGATAAGCACAAGTTAGTCATCAAAAGAGGGAATACTTCATCAGGAAGCTCTCGGAGAAGGCGAGCGCGGTCCAAGAAGTCATCAGGAGGGGATGACTGGAGGTAACCTTTCTCACAGAGCTGCAATAGGGCCCCCACACCACCATAACAAATCATCCGATCAATGAGACTGCCTATCTTAGCTCCAAATTCTTGGGAAGCAAGGAAGGTGGCCTTGTAAGCTTGTAGGCGAGCAGCCTCGCCGACTTGATAGTCTTTCAGCTCGCCCTTGACCTTGTCTGCATCAACTCGGACCGCAGCTAGCTCTTGATGTGCAATGGTGGCCTCGTCTCGGGCCTTTGAGAGGTCCACCTGAAGAGACTTGAGGGTAGCCTTGGCTACCTCCCACTGCTTCTGAAAGGCAGCCTCCCGATCAGTGCTTGCAGATAGATCTGCCTTTTAGGCCGCCAGATCTCTCTCTAAAGCAGTGTGGGCCTCTTTAAGCTCCCACAGCCACGAAGAAAGGGTGGTCACCTCAGCTTCATTCTCTTCTAGATCGGCCAAGACCTGGGCACGCTACAGACCCTTAGACTTAAGCTTGGATTCACTCGTCTTCAGGGCAATCTGAAAGGTTTGTACTTTCTCTAACTCCACCTGAGCCATGCCCCTGGTGACTTGGGCCTTCTCCTCGGCAGTCTGAAGATAGGACTGCATTGGGTTATCAAGGGTGGTCGGATCCAAAGCACAGCTGGCGGTCGTGGGAGATTTCAGCTCCTGGAGGCGAGCCCTCAAAGACTCGTTCTCTTGCTGCAGACCATCCACGTATTGCGATATGCTAAGACCCAGGGCACAAGTCTATCAAGAGTAGAAGAGGATTAACATTATCTCAAGATATGGAAAGTGTAGGATCAAAAAGAATTTAGATATCTCCACAATGGTATGATATTATCCACTTTGGGCCTAGGCCCTAATGACTTTGCTCTTGGGCTCTACCCAAAAGGCCTCATGCTAATGGAGATATATTTTCTCTTATAAACTCATGATCTTTCCTAGATGTTTTCAATGTGGGACTATGTTTGTAACCTTGCAACCCCAACAATCCCCCCCTCAAACAAAGGACCACGGGCTTCCCACGTCCGATCCTCGACCCACCAGGTCTTCCTGTCCCTCGGTCCACCCGACCTACTAGGACTTCCTTATCTAGCCGCAACTAGGACTTCCTGCCTGGTATCTGATTCTCTTGATCCGAACATAGGAGCCCCCACTTTCTTTGTTCGAGGTCAATATTGTACCTATATGGCTCAATCAGACCATAGCTCTTGTGCACAGTCAGCGGTTAAACCTTCTGGTAGTCCAGGCTCATATACCAATTGTAGGATCGAAAAGAATTTAGATATCTCCACAATGGTATGATATTGTCTACTTTGGGCCTAGGCCCTCATGACTTTGCTCTTGGGCTCTACCCAAAAGGTCTCATGCCAATAGAGATATCTTTTCTCTTATAAACCCATGATCTTTCCCATGTGTTTTCAATATGGGACTATGTTTGCAACCTTGCAACCCCAATAGAAAGGACAAAGAAAACTCACCGATACTAGCTATTGTGAGAACTTGTCGGCCAATTCCAGTTGCGGGCCCTCCAAAATTTGGTCGGCAGCAGCTTTCCATGAGTCGGTCAAGGCTCCGTGGAGCTGCACCTGACCACGGTGGGGGGAGGTGCTGGCAGGAGGAATAGGGCCCAGCACTTGTAGCGACGGCAGCTGGAAGGAGGAGGTGATGACATACTTGCTCTTAAGGCGCTCCTTAGGATGGGAGGAGGAAGCAAATGCAAAAATAGGAGTGGACGACATGGAAACCCCGACTTGGTCTCCTGCTTGGGAGTTGGTCTACTACGGGACACAGACAGGAACAGGAGAAGAGCTCACAACCTCTGTTGACGGGGAAGGAGTCACCAGGTGGGGGTTTTTGCCTTAGAAGAGGCCTGCAAAAGGGGAGGCCTGGACGAAGAAGCTTGGACTGACGAGATAACTCGCTTTCTCTTGCGCTGAAGTCGTAGACGCTTCACAAGCGAAGGAGAAGGAGCTCTCTCGACCGCAGTTGCCTTGGGGGGAGAAATTTAGTTCCTAGGACCTCGGGGTCCCCAGAGTGTTACGATGAAGCCTCTGCTGAGGCACTGGCCTGAGAGGCCGGAGGAACCTCCTGGCCCGCCAAAATCTCTTAGCCTCACTTCTTCAGAATCTCACATGGCAACTTAGAGGAGTCGAGAGCATAAACACGAAACATGGCGACTTCTGCAAAACAATGGGAAGATACCTTAGTTAGTGAAGACTTGGAAGGGGAGACATTAGACCTTACCAAACGGAGCGCCCAAAGACGTCTGGATAGGGATGAGCCCGAAAGTGTATAGCACACTCTCTCGCAGTAGCAAGAAAAGTTAGAGTTGCACACCCTCCAGTTTCTCAGAAGCCATGGGGAAATCTAGTTGATGTTGGTGGTCACGCAGCTCGGAGGGAGGTGAAAGAGTGTAACGCCACTCAACAGGCTAGGACACTGATTCAGGCAATTAGATATAAAAGAATCAAGACTTACAACCCTTGTTGGAAGAAGGCATTCCCTCGAAAAACTTGGACCCGATCCGGGATTGCACCATGAAGAAACCCAGTTATGAGGGTTTGAGGGAATATAAATGATGAAAAAGCTAGGGGGTCAAGGGGATTTGATACAGGCGGCAAAGAATCACCATCCTACACATAGAGCGGAAGGCATTGGGGGCAAATTAGAATAGTGGAATGCCGAAATACCTGCTCACAGAAGAAAAGAATGGATGGACAGGAAAGCGAAGACCGTCGAGGAGCTGATCCTTGAAAAAGGTCACAAAACCGGTAGGTGGAGAAGAAGGATGGTCATCAGGCCTCGGAGGATGGAGCTTTTAGTTTTCGAAAAGTTACAAACTAGATTGAATCGTCCTAAGATCACTCCTATCTAAGACGGAATGGAAGTATGCATACCAGGGCACTTCCATCTTGCCGACCATTGTAGGATCGAAAAAAGGAGTGGAAGATGAAGAAGGAAGAGTACTTACAGAAGAGATGCATGAAGAGGAAGGCGAGCGAGCGAAAGCAAGAAGAGAAAGAAAGATCAAGGAAAGACAAAGTGTTAAGGAACAACAATGGACAGTCTTTATGGTTTTTAAAATTAAAACCCTTAGGAAACATCGGGATGCAAGCTAGGCAATTGAAACGCCATAGCACACGTCAGCCATCAGATTTCTACATCAGATTACTGACGCTCTCCAAGTCTACATAAGATTTCTGTCTCAACGCTACTTCAGCCCAAGCCCGAGATTTAGCGGCTAACCAAATTTCTCAATGTCTCGTTGGAGAGAAGATTGAAGATCTCTATCCTGCGTCATCTCGACTAAGGTCATACCCCTTGGGGTAAGTAGTTGAGTCCTCTATTATAATTTTTGACGGAGATGCTGCAGTTCATCTGACTCAGAATTCACATTCATGGGTAAAGAGCGTCAGTAGAAAGAAAGTACGATTATATGGAGGGTGATAGACTAGCCTCCTTTTAAATAGGAGAGGAAGGGGAAAGCAACCTATGAAGTTAAAATGACCCTTCTCCCTAGGTTGATTGAGTAATTAAACAGGTTACGTGATCGAGGATCTAGGAAAAGGAGCAACATTTAGGGACATAATGGCAAAATAAATGAAATCGGGGTCTGAGTCTAGTCAGTCGGACCTGAATCTCCTTCGACTAGACTTGGGGGAAGGCTTGTGATACGGTGCATAATGGTGGGGTCCGATAAAGCCGGGCAGTCAGAAGTCAAGGGAACATGTCAATCAGAAGTCAAGGGAACGTGACAGTCAGAAGTCAAGGGAGCGTGACAGTCAGAGGTCAAGGCGACGTGGCAATCAACGGTTAGGGAAAGAAGAGGTAGGACCGTGTGACGACATCAGCAACATGAGGGCGGATCCTCTAGTCCGTAAAGGTTGGACCAATTCATGGTCCAGCCTTTGCATTAGTGGGGAGCACTGGGCCCCCACCTGTTAATAGGTGGGGGCCATTGCCTCCCGCCAATCCCCTTGTCCCAGTCCAGGAGTGGACCAGGACAAAGGGACCAGAGGATCCGATCCCCAGCAACATGGTTCTCGGTCGAGTTCTCACAGACCAGGACCCTAGATCTGAGACACCCTGGTCTGAGACATGGTGGGTAGTCGGGGTGATGCCTGACCTGCTCCGACTAGTCGGGTTTCCACAGCTCGGCCATATCCAAGCCTGATCCTCCCATTAGGTCAACTACCGACCATCTCAAGCTTCCCCTATTCATACCCGATCGGAGGCCGGGGAATCATAACCGCTTGTCAGAGAATAACTACTGTATGTTAGGGAATATTTCAATGGCCTGCGGTCATCTACGAATAGAACCTTCTTCCAACCCACAAAAGGGTGTCACGCATCCTCCATCACTAGACAGGCCCTGACACCTGATATTCCATGACATCAGTTAGGCTCCAGAGGTACGCACTGTCATATAAAAAGGGAGGTCCTCTCCCTTGCGCAGGTACGCTCTCGCGTACATTCGCACTTGTCTTCTACTTTTCTTTCTCCTTCGTACACTGTGTTGATATAGTCTGACCTGGATGTTGTTTTGCTGTTGACACTGATTTAAGTTTGTATCATATATTTAACTCAGATTAATTACTAATCTAGGTTAACTAGGTTGACCTGATTGAGAAAGTCCTGACTGGGATGTTAGGCAGTTGGAAAGTCCTGGTGAGTGAAGCCAGGCAGATTGGAAATCCTGGTAAATGAAGCCAGGTGAAAACCCTAGTGAGTGAAGCTAGGTGCAAGTCCTGGTGAGTGAAGCCAGGCAAGGGAAAATCCAGATAGATCAAGGGTGATCGGACATCTGGTGTTGAAAAGTCCAAGAAGGAAACTTGGCATGTGAAGTCAGAGAGGGCTCGACCCGGACTGAGTCAAGAAGCTGGATCGGTCGGCAGACCGATCCAGTGAAACCTTGGACACCTGATCGGTCTGACGACCGATCAGGAATCGATCAGTGGCTACTGATCGATTACTGATCGGTCTGCAGACCGATCAGAAATCGATCAGTAGCCTACTGTGATTTTACTGATCGGTCTGGAGACCGATCAGGAGGGCTTACAGCGCTGGGAAGAGCGACATCTGATCGGTCTCGGGACCGATCAGATTATCAGAAGCTGTGCGCAGCGACATCTGATCGGTCTGGAGACCGATCAGATTAGTTCCTGATCGGTCGCCAGACCGATCAGCGATGATCCAGAAAGCGTGGATCGGTCTGCTGACCGACCCACGGTATTGATTGTTCTGCATGCACTTTTTCTTCTTGCCGTATTTGTTTTCACCCGTCTGTTTTTAACCATCTGCTGTGAGTCTTTTTAGCTTGCAGGTCGCAGGTCACATTCTCATGATTGAATTCAAATTAAGCTTCATTAAGAGAAGAAGACAAGTGCTCTTTTCACTGTGATTTGCTGCAACAGATGCATTTGAGGCATCAACGTTCACTGGCGAATCTGATTGCGATTGGGCTGCGCTCAGTTTGACCTCTACTTATTGGTTCGTATCCAGAGACGCCAGTGATGACTGTGATTTCATTGGTGTGAGTTCAGAGAACCAGGTAAGGAGAAAGAGGGATTGGCTGCAGCACTGATTCGTGCAGTCTGACCATGATCGGGAACAGGGCTTCAGAAGCAGTAAAAACAGCGAGAGGAAAGAAGAACACAACAACAAGAAAGCTGAAAGAAAAGTCTGTTGGGTGTGAAAAACTTCTTGAGCTCTCGGGTGAACTGCGATCTCTGTTTTCCTTCACTGATCCTCGCGTGGTTGTAAGCATTTTTCATTCTTCTCTGCCACCGAGCTTCTGTAAGTCTTGTGCATTAACTTAGATATTTCTTGAGACTTTGTGGGAAGGTTACTCCACCTAGAAGGAGGATCTTTAGCCGGAATTCTTCCGGGGTGCGATCTACCGAAGATCAAGGAGTCGTCCACCTTACGGACACGCCGAGGAGTAGGGGCAAGTTATCCCCAAACCTCGTAAATCTGTGTTTCAGTGTTTGTGTGCGGGTTTTCGTTTTGTTTTAGTTTGCTTATTCCGCTGCGCTAACTAGTTTCTGTGTAGAACTCTCTGCTTAAGTTTTTAAAGAGGCTATTCACCCCCCCCTTAGCCATCTAAGATCCTAACAAGTGGTATCAGAGCAAGGGGCTCTTTGATTCGGATTAACACCCAAAAGAGCAAACAAGGATGACTATGAAGGAAGGCTTTAGCACAAATTGACCACCCTACTTTGAAGGAGCAGATTTTCAATATTGGAAGGGCCGCATGGAGTATTACCTCAAGACCGACATTGTCATGTGGTTCTCAGTCAAGGAAGGTTTCACACCACCAAAGGATGAAGAAGGTAAGGAACTCGATTCGTCAAGGTGGTCTACCGAACAACTCCGCAAAGCACAAGCCGATGCCAAGGCTATGGTCACCTTGCAATGTGGAATCGCCAAGGACCAACTCGTCAAGGTAGGCCCGTTCTCGAGTGCAAGAGACCTATGGAACAAACTCATCGAGCTCCAAGAGGGAACTCGAGATTCTCGGATTGCCAAGAGGGACCTATTCTTGAATCAACTCCAAAATCTAACCATGAAGGACAATGAAACGGTAAGTGAACTTCATGGGAGATTCAAGGAGATCATCAACGGTCTACACTCTGTGGACGAACGAGTGGAGAATCGCGATCTAGTAAGATACGCTCTTAAATCTTTTCCTAGGAATGCCTTGTGGTCATCTATGGTAGATGCCTACAAGGTATCCAAGGATCTTTCCATTGTTAAACTAGATGAATTTTTCTGTGAGATGGAACTTCATGAGCTTGCTAACAAAGGTCAAAAAGAGAAGGGTATTGCTTTATTTGCAGGACCAAAGAGCAAGGATGGAAGAAGGAAGAAGGAAAAGAAGAAGGAAAAGGAGATTTCCTCATCCACCTCTTCCTCCGAATCCGATGATGAAAGTGGATCATCATCAAGTGAGATGGCGAACTTCGTAAGAAGGATTATGAGAAGAAGCCGAAGATACAAAGGAAAAAGTAAAACTAATGATCAAAATTTTGATAAATCTAATGTTATATGTTATGAGTGTAGCAAGAAAGGACACATTCGGAGCGAGTGTCCGAAATTAAAGAGGAAGGAGGAACGAGCCAAAAAGAAGGAGGAAAGAGCCAAGAAGAAGAAGGCTCTCAAGGCCACTTGGGATGAGTCCTCATCAAGCTCATCGGAGGAAGAAGAGAAGATGGAAAAGAGCACACGACAATTAGCACTCATGGCAAGGGAGGTTTCGGACTCCGGAAGTGAGGGAGATTCGAGCGACGCTTCAACCGCGGCTTCATCATCGTCGGATGATGAAGAGGTAACCTCTTCTCATATAGAAAAGTGTTATAAGACTATCACTCACTTATCTACATTGCTTAAAAAGTCAAAAACAAAAAATAAAGTGTTAAAAGAAGAAGTAAAAACCTTAAGGACCCTTAGGGAAGATGAGGTCGATGACCTACATCTAGAAGTCCTTGAGGATGAGAACAAGGCGTTAAAGGGTGAGGTTGAGAAACTCAAGAAAATGCTTGAGAAATTCTCAACTAGCTCCAAGACTCTAGACATGATTCTAAATGCCCAAAGGGCAGTCTACAACAAGGCTGGGCTAGGGTATTAACCCAAGGAGTCGAGTTTCATTTCTCTAATGTCTAGAACTCAAAATAGTAGATCACATGTTTATAGGGCTCATGGAACTAGGAAAGGTATGCCCAAGGCATGGGTTCCTAGGTCTTTTGTTGTAGAAGCATTAGGTCCCAAGATTTGGGTACCTAAAACCTCTATCTTCCGTGTCTTGTAGGCATTGGTCGAGGGGGAGCATCTATCAACTTGGTTTGTTGATAGTGGATGCTCCAAGCACATGACCGGGGACAGATCACTGTTTACAACCATTCAAAACAAAAGTAAAGGTAATGTGTCTTTTGGTAATAATGGTAGCCTTAAGGTTGTAGGAGTTGGAGACATTCATATATCCGAATGTCTCCGTATCAAGAATGTCCTTCTAGTCAAGGGGATGACTTTTAATCTCCTAAGTGTCAGTCAATTGTGTGATACGGGTTACACAATTGAATTTCATTCAAGTCAATGTTTGGTTAAACACATTGACACACTTGACACAGTACTAGTAGGCACAAGGGTTGATAATATTTATCAAGTATCGTTTAAAAGTGCTACTAATGCTTTGATTAAGTGTTTCATGTCGAAAGAAGAAGAGTCTTGGCTATGGCATAGAAGGTTGGCACATGTAAACATGAAGAACATCCGGAAGTTGGCCAACCAAGGATTAGTGCGAGACTTACCCAGCATCAAGTACCACAAGACCAAACTATGTGATGCATGTCAAAAGGGTAAGCAAACAAAAGTTGTTCATAAAGGTAAAAGCACTGTAAGTACATCTACTGCTTTAGATTTATTGCACATGGACCTATTTGATTGCAGTAGTGTAATATCATTGAATGGAAGTAGATATTGCTTCGTAATCGTTGATGATTTTACTAGATACACATGGACTTTCTTTTTGAAACATAAGGACCAAACTATAGATATTTTTATTTCCTTTTGTAGAAGAACTGAAAATGAAAAATCGACAACAATTAAAACCATTAGAAGTGATCATGGTGGGGAATTTCAAAATCATAGGTTTTTAGAGTTTTGTCAAGAAAAGGGATATAGACATGAGTTCTCTACTCCAAGGACCCCACAACAAAATGGGTTTGTGGAGAGAAAGAACCGAGTCCTACAAGAGGCTGCACGAAGCATGCTCAATGAGTACTCACTACCGAGCTACTTATGGGCTGAAGCTGTGAATACAGCTTGCTATGTGCAAAATCGAGTTTTAATACATAGGTTTTTAGGAAAGACTCCCCATGAACTTTGGTTTGGGAAACCGCCTACAATTAAACATCTTAGGGTGTTTGGTTGTAAGGTGTTTATCTTGAACACCAAGGATCATCTTGGGAAGTTCACGGCTAAGGCTGATCAAGGGATACTGGTCGGGTACTCTCTTACCAGCAAAGCCTATCGAGTCTACAACAATAGGACTAAATTGATTGAAGAGTCCTCTGATGTAGCTTTTGAAGAAATCCCTAACTTAAATGATCAACCAAGGGATGTAGGAGAAATTCAATTTGAACTTAGAAATCTAAGTTTGAATGATCAAAATGAAGAACGAGTCGAAGTTGACTCTGATGTTGATGAGCAAAGGCAACAAAGAACTCAATCTGATCCTTTGCCTGATATTGAGTCCTTGCCTATGCCGAGTGAGACTACTCATGAGGCACCGCCAACACCAAGGCAGTCTAGGTTAGCCACTAGTCATCCCCAAGACCAAATTGTGGGAGACATCCAACAAGGGGTTAGGACTAGGTCATTCTTTAGAAATGAGTCTAATGAAGTCGCATTGATTTCAGAGATTGAACCAAAAAGAGTTGATGAGGCATTGCACGATCCTGATTGGATCTTAGCTATGCAAGATGAGTTAGGTCAATTTGAAAGGAGCCAAGTGTGGGACTTAGTTCCTAGACCTAAGAAGACCACAATTATTGGAACTAAATGGGTCTTCAAAAATAAGTTAAATCAAAAGGGAGAAGTTGTAAGAAACAAGGCAAGACTTGTAGCCAAGGGCTATAGTCAAGTCGAAGGTCTCGATTATGATGAGACTTATGCTCCCGTGGCCCGATTAGAGTTCATTCGTTTGATGCTAGCTTTTGCTGCACATAGAGGTTTCAAGCTCTATCAAATGGACGTTAAATCAGCCTTCTTAAATGGATTCATCAAAGAAGAGGTCTATGTTGAGCAACCACCGGGGTTTGTGAGTACCGAAGCTCCAAACCACGTATACAAGCTCAAGAAAGCTCTTTATGGGCTTAAACAAGCACCTCGAGCTTGGTACGAAAGGTTGTCAACTTATTTACTAGAGAAGGGATTTGTAAGAGGTCAAATAGACCCAACACTATTTCTACGTAGAGATGGTGAAAACATTTTTGTAGCCCAAGTATATGTCGATGACATAATTTGTGGCTCAAATAACAAGGGCTATTTGAATGAATTCATTTCTCACATGGAAAGTGAGTTTGAGATGAGTCTAGTAGGAGAGTTGACATTCTTCCTCGGACTTGAAATCAAACAAACTCGAGATGGAATTTATGTCCATCAGACGAAATACACTCAAGAGATGCTTAGAAAATTCAATATGAGTGACTCTAAGGAAGTGTCCACTCCAATGGCGACAAACACTCGCCTTGACAATGATGAGAGTGGAAAATCAATTGATCTAACGCAATATAGAAGCATGATTGGTAGTCTTCTATATCTCACAGCTAGTCGACCGGAATACTCTTTGCTGTGGGCATGTGCGCTAGGTATCAAGTCTGTGCCAAGGAATCTCACTTAATTGTAGTTAAGAGAATTCTGAGATACCTTAAAGGCACAATTAGAGTAGGTCTTTGGTACCCACGTACTGAGTCTTTTGACTTGATAGGTTATACCGACTCCGATTATGCTGGGTGCAAATTGGATCGGAAAAGTACTAGTGGGGGCTGCCAATTTTTAGGTTCATCTTTAGTTAGTTGGTCAAGTCGGAAGCAACATTGTGTTGCTCTCTCCACGACCGAGGCCGAATATATTGCCATGGGAGAGAGTGTATCACAGTTGTTGTGGATGATACACACCCTAGAGGATTATGGACTTTCTTATAAGGGTGTACAAGTGCTATGTGACAACATTAGCACGATCAACCTAACTAAAAATCCAGTCCATCATTCGAGGACCAAACACATTGAAGTGCGTCATCACTTCATAAGAGATCACGTAGCTAGGGGAGACATTGCACTCACATATGTTGAGTCAAAGTCAAACCTAGCTGATATTTTCACCAAACCCCTTCCGGAGAATGAATTTAGTCATTTAAGGAGGGAGTTGGGAATGTGTTTGGCTCCTTAGGTCATTAAGAACTTCACCATGATCAATAAGGACTATTAAAATGACAAGAGTAATTGGGACAATAATTTGGGCAACTTGGGAACATCTCACACAAACTATAAGGTTTAACAAATTGTTTTTGTTTGCTAAATATGGGGTGAGATGCTAGGATCAACCAAATTATTCAAAATGTATCATGCATCCCTTGAATAATTAGGTTGAAGAGACATTAATTGAGTATGGGGAAGGCCATTACATAATTCATATGTATTTGGCTCCTAGATCTTACTCATATATTCCAACCAAGGAATCTTGGTTGGACTTTTGCCTAGAAATTATCTAATTATGGTTGATGGTTGATGTGTTGATTGGTATTGTTGTTTGGTTCATTTCATGACTTTGATTGATAAAACGATAGGTTGTTAAAGGAAATAATAGCAACTTAGATATATTTTGACAAACTTGAAACTAAACATAACAAGGATAAAAAATTTCAGCTTTCATGCCTTGATTGAAAAATTAGGACAAGTTGTTTATATTTTGACAAATTTGAACCTGATCATAGAGATGAGTTTAGCAAAAATATGTTTTGAACTTCTAAGGACCAAGAAGACAGAACTCCATATGGTTGGAGCCAGTGTGAGGTTTTGTTTCATAAGAGTCTGAAACTTTTGGATTATGAACAAGTTCAGGCCATAAGAAATCATATTTCGAATATATTAGTGTTTGGTGATTCCTAAGTTCTAGGGTATGTCTTAGGGAAGTTATGAATTCTTGATTCTTCAGACTTCATGGCTCAGTATTTCAGTTACTGAAATTACTGAAATCGGGTTATCAGACACTGATCGGTTCACAGACCGATCAGGAAATCTGTCGACCGATCCAGAACGAAGCCAAACTCTCTGTTTGGTATCTGATCGGTCCAGTGACCGATCAGCGCACGAAGGAAGCCCCCTGATCGGTCCACTGACCGATCAGGTTTCGCCGATTCACTCGGGTGGATCTGATCGATCAGGATTTCTCCGGATCAAACAGCCGTCCGATCAGATCACACTGTGCACTATCCCCTCATTAAATCCTCCCGACCTCCTCTCTTCCTGATCTTCTTCCTTCTCAAAACCCTAGCCGACCGACTCATAACCTAGCCGACGCCCCTCTCTTCCTCCCGTCTTCTCGACCCATCGTCTTCTAAAAGCCGAAGGTCACAATGGCACCGAGGTAATCTCTCGATCTCTACTGTTTATTGTCTTTGGCAGGTCATGTTATCATGTTCTTACTGTCACTGTGGTTTGTGCTCGATGATTTGCCCATGACCGGTGCTCTTTCCTTGTTCCCATTGTCCTAATTGTTAGGAAGAAACCCACTGGTGGTGAGGGAACCTCTAAGGAACCAACCAAGAAATCCAAATCCAAAGCTCCTGCTGCTCCTTCCCGACCTCAACCATCCAGTTCGGGAAGATTTCCCAACCAACAGTTTGAACAATCCTTTAAGGAGAGAACCTTCAAGTTGCTCCCATGTAGATCAGTCGATAAAAAATACATGAATGAGTTTTGTCCAGCTATTATGGAGACCATAGCCTACTATAAACTTGATTCCTTGGTATATTTAGAGAGGGATATCAACCTTGACCTAGTTTCCGAATTTTATAACAACCTTCATCAGACTATTGATGGTAGTTATAGATCAAGAGTGGCTAAGCAAATCGTTGATTTCAGCTTAATTGCTTTCTTTGATTATTTAGGCTGTCGTTTGTGTTCGGGGACGGTGTTCTCATTCTATCCTTCTTTGCCTGAACCCGTGCCTCATCCTCTTGATGTCTCATCTGACTCGATTTATGAGTACTTCTTTGGACATCCGAGACCGGATGGATTAGATGAGTTAGATGTCGACTTTCCTACATTTGCAGCCCTTGGCCTTTCTGCTCCTGATTACATTCTTTTCAAAATTGTCACAAACTGTCTTCTACCTATTACTTCTAAACCATTGGCAGAGATTCGACCGTATCATTGTCTGATGCTTTACGGGTTGCGTAGGCCTCTTGACTTTGATGTCATGTCGAGTGTCTATACTTCTATCATATCCCATAGCGAGCCAAGCGGTTACACCATCTATATGCCTTATGGGCATGTAATTACTGATTGGCTTGAGACCCTGGGTATTGAGGTCTCTAGGGGGAGGATAGTAAAGATGGTTAGGCAGGATTGTCGACTTGGGAAACGTGCGTTTTCCAAGTCTGGAATCTTAGGACAGGCTGGGGCGGTTAGGTGGAAGGATGGGAGGGCACTAGGTGAGTTACCTCGACGACAGGTTGCTGCTGCTGCTGCATATGGCGAGGCGGATCCAGATCTGCGCTGGCAGATCGCTGAGTTGGAGAGCCGATTTGATCGCCACGAGGAGATGATGGCTGTTGAGTTCGATGGGCTACGCGTCCGGATTGACCAGCGCTACGATGATTTGCGCAGTCAGCAGCTGGCGACCCATCAGACGATTATGAACTGGATGGCCAGATATCCACCTCCGCAGGATTTCCCGGGCTATCCATCTTCGAGCAGCGGCTTGCCACCTCAGGGATCCTTTCCTCCCGCTGATATTGCTGATGCTCCTCATGATGAGGAGGCTGACTGAGACACACTGTTCTATGATATCGTATTGATTGTATGTTTTGGATGATGGTTGCTAAATACTTATGTCTGACCTAGTTGTATGCTACTTCCTGTTATGCTACTCATTCTTCTTTATATATTTGCTTTTTTTTTTTTTCTTGGTTGTTACTATACTCTTCATATGTCTTTTATTTCTTTATTCATTTACTGTCCTAAAATACACTTAGAAGGAACTCTAGGGGAATTAAGCAGAGGACAGTATGGATTAAGGGGGAGCTCTTTAAGTTATCTCACCTTGTTCACTCCTTTTCGGTGTTTGACAAAGGGGGAGAAGATAACTAAGTTTAGTAATGAATGAAAGGTTGATTTAAGGGGAGAGGATGACTTTCTTTGAGTCTTTTTGAATCCTCTTACCTAATTCGCACCTATTCGACTAAGTTAAGTGATGAATTGACTTCATCGAGTCGATATGAAAAAGGGGGAGAAGATAACTAAGGTATATCCGTCTTAGGGGGAGGATCCTGATTTCCCTAAAATTATGGGTATATGAGCATTTCTGATCTAAACTTAAATCGTGTTGTCAAACAACAAAAAGGGGGAGATTATTGATACAGTCTGACCTGGATGTTGTTTTGCTGTTGACACTGATTTAAGTTTGTATCAGATATTTAACTCAGATTAATTACTAATCTAGGTTAACTAGGTTGACCTGATTGAGAAAGTCCTAACTGGGATGTTAGGCAGTTGGAAAGTCCTGGTGAGTGAAGCCAGGCAGATTGGAAATCCTGGTAAATGAAGCCAGGTGAAAACCCTAGTGAGTGAAGCTAGGTGCAAGTCCTGGTGAGTGAAGCCAGGCAAGGGAAAATCCAGATGGATCAAGGGTGATCGGACATCTGGTGTTGAAAAGTCCAAGAAGGAAACTTGGCATGCGAAGTCAGAGAGGGCTCGACCCGGACTGAGTCAAGAAGCTGGATCGGTCGGCAGACCGATCTAGTGAAACCTTGGACACCTGATCGGTCTGACGACCGATCAGGAATCGATCAGTGGCTACTGATCGATTACTGATCGGTCTGCAGACCGATCAGAAATCGATCAGTAGCCTACTGTGATTTTACTGATCGGTCTGGAGACCGATCAGGAGGGCTTACAGCGCTGGGAAGAGCCACATCTGATCGGTCTCAAGACCGATCAGATTAGTGCCTGATCGGTCCGCAGACCGATCAGAAGCTGTGCGCAGCGACATCTGATCGGTCTGGAGACCGATCAGATTAGTTTCTGATCGGTCGCCAGACCGATCAGCGATGATCCAGAAAGCGTGGATCGGTCTGCTGACCGACCCACGATATTGATTGTTCTGCATGCACTTTTTCTTCTTGCCGTATTTGTTTTCACCCGTCTGTTTTTAACCATCTGTTGTGAGTCTTTTTAGCTTGCAGGTCGCAGGTCACACTCTCATGGTAAAATTCAAATTAAGCTTCATTAAGAGAAGAAGACAAGTGCTCTTTTCACTGTGATTTGCTGCAACAGATGCATTTGAGGCATCAACGTTCACTGGCGAATCTGATTACGATTGGGCTACGCTCAGTTTGACCTCTACTTAGTGAGTTCAGAGAACCAGGTAAGGAGAAAGAGGGATTGGCTGCAGCACTGATTCGTGCAGTCTGACCATGATCGGGAACAGGGCTTCAGAAGCAGTAAAAACAGCGAGAGGAAAGAAGAACACAACAACAAGAAAGCTGAAAGAAAAGTCTGTTGGGTGTGAAAAACTTCTTGAGCTCTCGGGTGAACTGCGATCTCTGTTTTCCTTCACTGATCCTCGCGTGGTTGTAAGCATTTTTCATTCTTCTCTGCCACCGAGCTTCTGTAAGTCTTGTGCATTAACTTAGATATTTCTTGAGACTTTGTGGGAAGGTTACTCCACCTAGAAGGAGGATCTTTAGCCGGAATTCTTCCGGGGTGCGATCTACCGAAGATCAAGGAGTCGTCCACCTTACGGACACGCCGAGGAGTAGGGGCAAGTTATCCCCGAACCTCGTAAATCTGTGTTTCAGTGTTTGTGTGCTGGTTTTCGTTTTGTTTTAGTTTGCTTATTCCGCTGCGCTAACTAGTTTCTGTGTAGAACTCTCTGCTTAAGTTTTTAAAGAGGCTATTCACCCCCCTCTAGCCATCTAAGATCCTAACACACTGTTCTTCTAGGGAAAAAATACCTGACTTGAGCATCGGAGGGCCTACTCCGGGGACTTTTTTCCTGGTTTCTGGCTTCTAACGTTCCGTGTGCTTGTCTGAGGTACACTCTCTCGTGCATTCACACTTGTCTTCTACTTTTCTTTCTCCTTCGTACACTGATCTTCTAGGGAAAAAATACCTAACTTGAGCATCAGAGGACTTGCTCCGGGAACTTTTTTCCTGGTTTCTGGCTTCTAACGTTTCGTGTGCTTGTCTAAGGTACGCTCTCTCGCACATTCACACTTGTCTTCTACTTTTCTTTCTCCTTCGTACATTGTTCTTATGGGGAAAAATTACCTGACTTGAGCATCGGAGGGCTTCCTCCGGGGATTTTTCCCTGGTTTCTGGCCTCTAACGTTCCATGTGCTTGTCTGAGTGTGCGCAGAGCTCAAGTACTGTCGGTTCAGTCATCGTCGTCAGTCAGTACCAAGTGAGAGTCCGTTCTTGTAGGCGCATACGAGAAGGGTGTCCTAGTAGCCTCTCCGTCAACGCCAACAACAGCTCATCCGACCTTCACACGGAACGTTCAAAAACATGTCGCCAGCAACGCCACCTTCCCTGATTTAGTTTGTTTTGCAGATAGGAGCGAGGTCTTCATCCAATCAGCGGAACTGACACATCCCCGGCTTTTCAGCTTACGTCTTCAGATAGGATCAATCCCTATTCAGGAACATCCTTGAAAAGATCACACAGGACTTCAACTGTGCATTCACTTTGAGAACATCCTTGCTCGAGAACATCCTCGGAAGAATCACGCAGGACTAGAGTTAGCATGCTCATATTGAGAACATCCCCATGATAGGTTACAACTATAAGAACATCCCTGACCGCCATGGTGGATTTGAGCCATGAGAATATGGGCACCTGGGCATATCCTTGCCAAACCGGATCCCTTCGACTTACAGATCCGACTATTCCTGACAATTGCAACTTCAACATCAGTCTACCAACAATTGTCACAGAGAAGACCAAACGCAACAAATGTCACTTGCAGTGATTTTCACACCACATCAAGTGTACGACATCAACATCATGCCTCTACCAAACCATGCGGTCCCATATGGACCCATGCTTCTGACTGAAAGCAAGCAAATGGTTCCACATCAGCCCACGCTTCTAACTGTATGCAAGCGGACGTGGCAACCCACGTGGATATCCATCGACAGTAGAATAGGATGAATGGTGTTGGTTGTAGGTAAATTTTTCTCCTCGAGACACAAGCTCTTTGTGTGTTCTTCCACTTTCTTCTTGTTCAGTTCAGCACCGGCTTGATGGTTGAGGGTCACGCCGACTATGCTGGCGTCCACTGACGAGTATTGGCATGCAGGCCCAAGAGCCATCTAAGCACAGGAAAATAGGAGCTCTATTAAGATTTGGATCCGTGTGAAGGGTGCGGTCAAATGGTGGAGAAAGTGCTGACCGGCATCAAGAATATACTTCAAAAGCTGACATTACGTTCAAAAACATATCTTGAAACTTGTGATTGCAATCAAAAGGACAGGGAGGTCCATGGAATCATAGTGACAAATAACTAAAACCACACACCAACGCGATAATGGATGGATTCACAGCGTCTGATCTCGAATATCGTAGGCAGTGAAATATAGATGAATAAATTATGAAAGAATGATTAAACAGATAGAAGGTGATCACTGCTACGACAGCCTAGTTTATAAAAGTAATTTCAATCATAATCTGTTCAACCTTAGTGAATGGTGTGGACTCTGAGAGTAGGATCGGATGCTGTCAGAATCACAGCATGTGGCGGATGACAGTGCCCTGCTTGCTTTTATGATATAATAAAAACCAATTGTCTGCTAGATCCCAACCACAAGCAGAATAGAGATAGGCGTAGAGGATGATTCAGAACGAGCCAACTATATAGGAGGAATGTATTTACAGTCTTAGGAACCATGTTTTTGAGTGGATTGAAAATCTTTCCGACGGTAAACAAAGCATTAAGGCAATACTTTGGCTTGTCTTAGCTATAAGCTATTTTAGCATCTTTTTTATTTATTATGTTTTTCTTAGTTGTTAAAATATTAAAAAAAAATTGTTAGAATTAGTAATTCCGACTGCATCTATTTTGGAAAAAAAAAACAGTTGTTGTAATACAGTTATTCAATGGTGGAATCGAATAAGTTCATGTGAATAATAAATTTCAGGCGATTAGAAGCAAGGCGTAGATCCTGTGTAGATCCAGCCTGATAAGACCCTTAAATTTTGAGTGACGACGCCGAGGTCAAATTTCGTTTAAAATACTAACAGACCTAGAAATCACATCGTACATACTCCCCAGTCATCTTGTACATACAGGGAATTTAAGTTGACAGAATACCAAACTACTGCATATCCAGAAGGCTACAACATTTTCGTAGTTTGAAAATGATCTACATCGGAAATGGTTTCTTTGGAGTGGGTGCCCTACTATCCAAGGATTGTAGCCTTTGCTTGAGATGAAAAACTTCAACCTGCCAAACATACTAGAAGTCAATTACTTCTAGAACGCACATAGAACGCACCAAAACAATAAAATTGTGGCAAAACCTATAGTTTCACCTGAAGCTGAAAAGCTCTTGCCCTTTCGCCAGCTAAAACACCACGAGTAGAGTGCAATTCCTACAAGGAATAAAGGAACCCTTAGTGATGAAAGCCCTAAGATGCAAAAGCTAGAAAATGGAATTGCCTTGCCTTTTGTGTATCATCCAAGATTGCTTTTAGAAATGCTACATCATGTTCAAGCCTCACATTGTCAGAGTGGACAATATTTGACAGGCTGTTGGCCTCCTCTTGAGCTAGCTCTACAGCTGCTAGCTTCTCCTTCAACGACTCAATTTCCTTCTGAGCATCAGCTAGTTTGATCTCCATCTCTTGTGTGCTCCTAGCAGCAGAGGCTAAGCTCTTCTCAGCAGATTCTTGGCCTGTCAAAGCAGCTTTCAGCTGTTCTTCAACCACAGCATTCTTACTTGTCAAACTAGCAATTTTACTTTCGTAAAGTTGATGATATATATTTGATGGATTGGTTAAAACTGATCTTCCATCAGTCTCTAGAGACAAAACATGGTCATTAGCCAAGCTGAGACTATTAGTTCCTTGCTTAAGGTGAAAATTTGAACCTTCAGATTCAACAAGAAGCATCTCTTCTGTACTAGCTAAAATTCCAGCAATATCCATCTTTATTTCAGATTCTTGCCTTTTGCTGCTCTACAAATTGCAAAAAGATGATGTATTCTGTTAGAACAAATTGAGGACATATCAGGTTTTCATTTAACAAAATAAGAAATCCTAAATAAATTACAGAAAGATACAAGTCATTAACAGTGAGAGTAATCCAAAATATAGTTTTTTTTAGTGTTATATAATAAGCATAAATAAGAATATTTTGAAGAAACAACATAAAAACTGACAAAAAGGGTGCTGAGTTAAACATGGCAACAAAAAAACTGTGGGGTTATATTGTAGCTTGAATAGGGATGGTTCGGTAAGGTATATCGAAATTTAAATCGTATATCGTACCCAAAAAATTGGTATAACAAAAATACATACCGATACCGTACTGAATTTTGGATATATCATACCAAATTTTCAATACGATACAAATTCCATAACGTATATAGTTAAATTTCAACATCAATACAATATACCAAAATTTCGATATAAATCTTATATCGATACCAAAAATTTCAATACAGTATTATACTGTACCGAAATTTTCAGTATACCGTTAAATAAGTATGATTCGATATATTTCAATAAAATATGTGTGGTATACTGAAATTTTGATATTTTTCCATACCCCTAAGCTTGAATTCCCATTAGACCCTTGTTAAATGGGTTTTAATTTAGCCAGTTGTATATGCAAATTGTACCCTACGAAAGATATAAAACTCAGGCATTGTTGCTTTCGGATGATTGATACTTCATCTAAAGGTAGTCACAATTTTCTTACCCAGTACATATAATCGTTGGATGTCAAAAAAAGAGATGATTTGTTATTCAAATAGTTATTGATTTTAGGAATATTCTTAGCAATACCTATTATATTGTTGGTGGAAATCTAACTCATAATGCCTGACATTGAAATTCCAATTTCTTAAGCATTTGTTGAACATCTGAAGTTGCATTAAGAATATTGGTTGATATTTTAAAGTGCCTGCTCTATGGTTAAAAATCAAGAAGATGCCTAATTACAAATGAACCAAGTTAATGAGAAATACCATAAACGTGGGGACTAATTGAGATTAGAATAAGAGATGTTTCAAACACTTCTCAAAATCAATTTGATTATTTCACATTCAAAAAACCTCAAACTATTAATGTTATTTATTTAACAATACAACTGATAAAGAATGATGTGAACCCAGCGAGAAAGATATCTCAAGAACCCACAACGAATTGAAGACAGAAAGAAGGAAGGTCTAAGACGATAAGATGGATGAAAAGAAACTTCGACCCAATGCTTAGGAAAGCACGAACCTTGGTATAGAAGATGGGAGACGCCACAACCTTGGGTTAGACTTTGTAACCGTTGGTACAAATCTCGATAGTAATGTGATGGAATGAACCTCTTTCTCATAATTGATTTCATTTCTTCCCAAGGGCCAACAAGTCTCTCGTTGTTTCTTCTCCTACTTAGAATAACTTGATCCCACCAAATAATAGCATAATCAATAAATTCCACAGCAGCAAGTTTTACCTTCTCTTCACATTAGTTGTAACAATCAAATACTAATTCCACTTTCTTTTCCCACTCCAAATATGCGTCTGGAACACTTTTGCCTTGAAAAGAAGGAATCTTCATTTTGATATTTCCCAAGTTTCTATCAACATAATCACTCATCCTTCCCCTTCTACTACCGATTCTAATACCACCAGATCTGCCACTAGAAGCTCTTTCATCAATGTCCTCAAAAATACCATCATCATCATCATTGTTGTCTTCACAGTTATATTGCCTTGAACTTCGTGTAAGAACTTTACCAGCTTAGCTATTTTGCAATTTAGTAATTACAACATCTTGTCTCTCCAATCTGTCGAGGATTTGATTGAATCTGATTTCCATGCGTTCCAAATGTTGTCTCAAGGCACGTTGTTCAAGTGTTTCTCTAGGACTTGCTTCTTCTCCACTTGTCGCCATTAATACAATCTGTTGTCACTCAATCACCCAACTCGCTAATGTTAACTCTTTAAAAAATTTAGAATTGTGGCAATTCCTTGTAAACGATCATTAACTGATTGAAAATCCCAAAGGTATTAGGATAAAAGAAAGGAATTGATAAAAGAATGCAAATTGCAGAATTGAAAACTTAAATTAAGTTCAGAAAGGAAATTTGTCAAAATTGAATCTAGGCAAAACTTATGAGAATGCGGGACTAAAAGATAAAGATACTTGAAATAAGAACTAAAAAGGAATTTGCCAGAACTTAATCTAGGCAGGTGTCAGAATTAAATCTAAGCAAAACTTTAAAGGAAATGCAGAATTGGAAAGTGCAAGTATAGAAATAACAATTCTCTACACTCACCTTTTTTTTTGTTTCTTTTTTTAATTTTTTTTTTAATTTCGGTGCCAAAAAGTGATTCAGACTGGGACAAGAAAATGGAATTAGTATTTGATTGTCACAACTACTCTGAAGAAAAGAAGATAAAACTTACTGCTGTCGAATTTATTGATTATGCTTATTTGGTGGGATCAAGTTATTCTAAGCGAGAAGAAATAACGAGAGACCCGTTGGCACTTGGGAAGAGATGAAATCAATTATGAGAAAGAGGTTCATTCCATCACATTACTATCGAGATTTGTACCAACGGCTATAAAATCTAACCCAAGGATCCAAAACCGTGGAGGAATACCACAAAGAGATGGAGAGGAATACCACAAAGAGAAGAAGATTGCCATGATTCGAGCTTGGAGGACCGAGAAGCAACATTTTCCTTTGGAATATTTAAGAGGCTACCTTAAGGCCAAAAGGCATAACAAGTCACTCAAAATGTCCCTCTGGACAGGAAAAAGTTGTCCATTCAATGGACTCAGGATGCATTTTGATTTACCAAAATCCTGATTTCATGTCAAATTTAGAGTACCATTTTGAGTTTTGGATTTTATTTAAGAGTTGGTCTTTGTCAGGATTTTATAACCATCTTCTTGACAATTATCATTAAATCTTTCGTAGTTAAATACCATTCTAGATTGGCTACGTTTTTGTTCTAATCCTTTATTAACTATGAAAGATGGACTTCGGTGCCTAGATGTAGACCTTTGAATGACTCCTAAAGTTAAGAGTTGATTAATGTGCATTTTACATTCTTCAGTTTTCCAATTTGTATATTTTAAATCTTGAGCCTTAATTGTAAGGTCTGGATTAATTATTGACAGTTGGAAGATTTTTTACAAGGTTTGAATTCAAAAATTACAAATATAGTAGAGTTGTAACATTATGTGGAGCTGGAAGATATGGTGTATATGTCCATGAAAGTTGAAAGGCAACTCAAAAGAAAGGGTTTAATTAAGCATGGTCAAAGTTCTAATTTATCCACTTGAAAATCTAGTCGGAACAAAAGAGATAATAAAGTTGCATCAAAGAGTAAGACCGAGTTTTTGAAGAATAAAGATGCTAATTCTCCATTGGTTTAAGGTAAAGAACCTATCCAATCTTCAAGAAATAGAAATATTAAATGCCTTAGGTGTTTGGGAAGAGGACATATTGCTTCACAATGTCCAAACAAAAGAAGTATGCTTTTGAAAAAAAATTGCGATATTGAAACTGAGAGTGAGTCCGAAGATGATAATGCCTTACCACCATTGATGGAAAGTGATGTAGAAGAGTATGTCGTTGAAGGTGAAGCCCTTGTCACTAGGTGTGCTCTAAATGTGCAAGCGAAGGAAGAAGATGAAGAACAACGAGACAACATATTTTATACTCGTTGTCACATCAAAGACAAGGTATATACTATGATTATAGATGGGGGAAGTTGCACTAATGTGGCTAGTACTATCTTGATTGAGAAATCATGCTTACCTACCACTAAACATTCTTAGACCTTATAAACTACAATGGTTGAATGATTACGACGATGTTAAGGTCACTAAGCAAGTGTTGGTTTCATTATCCATTGGTAGGTATCATGATGATGTTCTTTGTGATGTAGTACCAATGCATGCAAATCATTTGCTTTTAGGTAGACCATGGCAATTTAATAGGAGGGATATGCACGATAGGTTCACAAATAAATATTCTTTTAAGATGCATGGTAAACTTGTAACTCTTGTACCATTAACTCCTAAGCAAGTATATGAAGATCAATTGAGGATAAAAAAATGAGAGTGAAAAAAGAAAAGATTGTGAGAGAAAAAAATGGAAAAGATAAGGAGTGTGAGAAAAGAAAAAGTGAGGATGAGGAGTGAAAAAAGAATGAAAAAGAAAAAAAAATCAAGAGCAAGAGAGTAAAAAAGTGAGCTTTTATGCAAAAGAAAGGTTAAGAGAGCTTTTTATTCTCAAGAGTTGATGATTGTATTTTTGTACAAGGAGACATATTTTAACACTAACAATCTTAATCCTTCTTTACCTACTGTTGTTAAATCTCTTTTGCATGAATTTGATGATGTCTTTCCTAAAGAAGTTCCTGATGGATTGCCATCACTTGGGGAAATAGAGCACCACATTGACTTCATCCCAAGAGCAACCATTCCTAATCGACCAGCCAATAGGAGCAATCCTATAGAGATAAAGGAGCTTCAAAAGCAAGTTGAAGAGTTGATGAGAAAAGGATATGTTCGAGAAAGTTTGAGTCCTTGTGCAGTTCCTGTTTTGTTTGTGCCTAAGAAGGATGAAACTTAAAGAATGTGTGTTGATTGTAGGGTTATCAACAAGATTACGGTAAAGTATCGTCATCCTATTCCTAGATTAGATGATATGCTAGATAAACTACATAGTTCTTGCATTTTCTCTAAAATTGATTTGAAGTCTGGCAATCATCAAATTTGTATACGTGAGGGAGATGAATGAAAAATTGATTTTAAGACTAGGTATGGTTTGTATGAATGGTTAGTCATATCATTTGGACTAAATAATGCACCTAGTCCTTTCATGAGATTAATGAACCATATTTTGCCTGCTTATATTGGAATTTTGTTATAGTATATTTTGATGACATCTTGATTTATAGTAAAAAATTTAAATGAGCATCTCAATCATTTACAACAAGTTCTACTTATTTTGAGAAATGAAAAATTGTATACTAACCTTCAAAAATATTCTTTTTGCACTAATCATATAGAGTTTCTTGGTTATATTGTTAGTGCCAAGGGAATAGCAATTGATGAAGAAAAGGTTTAAGGCAATACGTGAATGGCCAACACCAAAAACGATAACTGAGGTACGTAGCTTTCATGAGTTGGCAAGTTTCTACAGAAAGTTTGTTAAAAATTTTAGTTCTATAGATGCACTCTTGACTGAAATTGTTAAAAAGAATGTTAGGTTTCGTTGGGATAGTGAACAAGTTTCAGCTTTCAACTTACTTAAGGAGAAGCTAAGTTCAGCACCATTACTTGCATTACCTACTTTGCTAAAACTTTTAAAATTGAGTGTGATGCATCAGGAATAGGTATTGGAGTTGTGTTAATACAAGAAGGTCGACCCCTTGCTTATTTTAGTGAGAAACTCAGCGGAGCAGCTTTGAACTATCCAACTTATGACAAGGAGATGTATGCATTGGTGAGAGTTTTAGAGACTTGGCAGCATTACTTGTGGCCCAAAGAGTTTGTTATTCACACTGATCATGAATCATTTAAGCATTTGAAGAGCCAAAGTAAGTTGAATAGACATCATGCAAATTGAGTAGAATTCATTGAATCATTCCCTTATATGATCAAGTATAAACAAGGTATGGAAAACATTGTTGCCGATGCTTTGTCTCGAAGGTATACCTTAATCTCTCTTTGAACCTAAAGTGTTAGGATTTGAATACATTAAAAATCTATATTCTAATGATCCTGACTTTGGAAATGTGTTTGAAGTTTGTGAACATACTGCATTTGGAAAGTTTTATAGGCACGAGGGGTTTCTTTTTAGAGTGAATAGGTTGTGTGTGCCTAATTGTTCATTGAGGGAATTATTAATCTAAGAATCTCATGATGGGGGACTAATGGGACATTTTGGAGTTAAAAAAACTCTAAAAGTATTGGTAGAACATTTCTTTTGGCCACACATGAAACGAGATGTAGTCAAATTTTGTGAGAAGTGTATTACATATTGGCAAGCAAAATCTAGATCTTTACCTCATAGACTGTATACATCTTTACCAATTCCTAATGAACCTTGGGTTGATATTTCCATAGACTTTATCTTAGGACTACCAAGATCCAAACGAGGTATGAATTCTATTTTTGTGGTTGTGGACAGATTTTCTAAAATGGCTCATTTTATTCCTTGTAGGAAAACAGATGATGCTAGCCATATTGCTGATCTATTTTTTAGGGAGATCGTGCGGCTTCATAGAGTACCGAGGAGCATAGTTTCATATCGTGATGCAAAATTTCTAAGTTACTTTTGGAAGACATTATGAGGAAAGTTAGGAACAAAGCTTTTGTTTTCCACAACTTGTCATCCACAAACAGATAGACAAACTGAGGTAATCAAGATTCGAGGACGAATCCTTTTGTGAGGAGGAATGAAGTAAAAGAAAGAGAACAACAAGTTGCGCAACAAGCTTATGATATGGATCATGCTCAACCCACTCTAGATATTAATGATGATCCATTATGCATCAATAGAGGTCCAATTACAAGGGCTAAAGCTAAAAAGATGAAGGAAGAACTTAATGTGCTAATTGAAGATGTGAAGGTCAAAGCTACCATTGAAGAAGGTTTGACCAAGAGCAAGTCATCCGGCTTAGTCAACCTAATTCAAACCTTAGATGAGTTGAATTAGCATTTAAATCTCATATCTATATAGTATGGAAATGTAGGCTCAATTTGGACTCAATTTCTATCTTCATTTGGGTTGTAATAATGTCATAAATTTAAAATGGCTAAGTAGTCTATATAGGTCTTTAATAAATGGGCTTTCTTTTGGTCTTTTAGGATTTTTTTATCACCCTATAGCTATAAATAAAGGAGGCAACAACCACACATATATCTTTGACATATTTTTCAATCTAAAGCACGATGAGGCTCCCGTTTGATGATTCTTCATTGACTTAGAACTTATCAAGGCATCTCCTTGTGGCGTTCAAAGACTTATCAACCTCAATCCCAAGGTTGTGGCGTCTCCCATCTTCTATACCAAGGTTCGTACTTTTCTAAACTTTGGATCGAGGTTTCTTTTCATCCATCTTATCGTCTTAAACCTTCCTTCTTTTTGTCTTCAATTCGTTGTGGATTCTTGAGATATCTTTCTCGTTGGGTACACATCAAAGAAAGGTACAAAGAAGAAAGATCTGCATATGATTTCTTTCTGTCAACTAGATAAAAATTCATGATAGTACTTAGACACCTGTTACAATGAGTCTTTTAAGGAAATAAAAAAGAATATTTAGAAATTAGATATCATAAAAGACATGTATGATAATATAGTCACTAGTGCATATTGGGAGTGACACGATTTTACTTAAACATCAAGTGTCAACATTAAGTCCCTATCTTTACTATGTTAGTAGATAGAAATGAAACCATTAACAGTTTCTAATATCTCAAATCTATTATTCAACTAGACATTAATAAAAAAAACAATTAATGGAATGAATGAACAATTGAATGGAGGAGCTTATGGATAGGGTTGGCAACAAGTTAGCTACCCATAAATTTTACACAGCTCTCATCCATACCAACTTGTTACATCTAAAACTCATACCTGTCACAAGTACTTGCTATTCTACCAATATCCAATCACTATCTGTGGGTACATGACCAACCCTTAACTCACTCTTCAACACATCATGACACCTCCAATATTCAAAAGTAATAACAAATTAGATCTCTAAAATAATTAATCCAGCCATTCATATAAAATATCTCTAAACATACAAGCCAAGAATTACTGATTGTACACCTAATAAAATCATAATATCCATCAAATTTAGTATAAGCATCCATAATATACTTTGCAAATATGTATACTAAATATGAACATGTTGAGGTACTCGAGTATTCAAACCCAAACTCATCTCATACCCATGACAAACATCTACCATTTCACCCAATCTCATTACCCGATTAACTAGGTTGGGTAATCACAAGTATCAAACAAAATATGGATCGTAGTAATAGCTACCTAAGGAATGTTATGTAGTATCGTGCCTCTTAGGCTAAATGAAAAACCTATCGAGTAGGGTATAATTTGCTATACTCTATGGATTGGTATGTTGGATTGTTAAGAAGCAATATATTTAAAATCATAGGTAACAAAAATGAGAATGGTAAACTGGATTTGAGGCATTACTAGGAAGGATAAATTAAAGATATCAATGACATCAATTAAACATAGCTCCAATAATTATAAAATGAGAAAAAATAGGTTGATATAGCGTGAACATGTTTAAACTGTATCTACTGCAATTAGAATAGTTAAATCAAATAGAGTGGAAAGTCTATGGTGTAGAAGGAGTCCACAGAAAACTTTAATTAATGTCAGAAGAAAAAAGTTTAAATAATGTAAAAAATTGATTTTAATATTTGAATATTGCTAGTGATATAGACTTAAGCAATAAAATCAATTTAGATAATCCAAGACTGATGACATACTATAGTTGGGCTCTAGTTTGTCAGTGTAATAATCGACCAAATTGACTTCATAAGTATGATAATTAGATAAATTATTACTCTGGAAACTATAAAGTGAATAATTGGGAGAAGGCTAATCTCAATTAGTATAACCTTCTTGTACTAACCCCTTGCACCTGGGCAACTCCATGTTAAAACATAAATTTAACATCTTTTTCCTGGAAGTAGATAAGCCAACTGGTCAGTCACCCTAGGTGGTTCTCAATCAAACCTAGAATAGAGTTTAGATCCCATCTGAAGGGTAGATACTAGCTGGTACAAATATGTGAGAACATTTTCTTTTTCAAAGAGGGGCAAAAGTTTGATCCATTTTCATCCACAAAAAAGAGACAGAATGATACATTAAGTGTTCATTGCCCTCACCTGTGAGAAACGGTTGTTCTGCACCTGGTCATCAGTTTCATAGTTTTCATCTTCAAGGGATGGTTTCGGCATCTTATTAGCCAAACAGTAATCTTGATCTTGATGAAATTGCTTGCTAATTGGCATGCCAGCAGATGGAGAAGGATCATCTGAAATGGATTTCCTGCCAGATATTTGCTGCTCAAGTGCAGATGCAAGACTATGTCTTGTGGCATGATTAACAGAAGTTGGGGAAGAACCAGTCTTGAGGTGAGCACCAACATCCTTAATAGTCACAGCGTGTTGTTCTTCATATGGTAATAATTCTGTATCTGGAGCAGACCGTGAACTCATTGAATGTTCATTTGTAGCCAAGAAAAGTATTTCAACCTGTGTTCAAGGAAGATACAGATATTTTTGGGGCAAACAGAGAACAGATTAAGTCATATGTAGTATCTATGATTTTTTTTAAACTTTAGACCTGACTGGATGGTTCTTTCTTGTGTCCTCCAAAGGCAAGAAGGAAAACTTTGTCTTTGTGATTAACTGGAAGCAAGCTAAAACCCTGCATAATGATAAGTGATAATAATACAAGTCAGTGCCACTATAAATGTTATAAAAACTTCATGGTTAATTAGCTACTTCTAGAACATAATTGCAATTTGCCAATGAAAAAATGAATGACTACTATCTTATAAAAAAGATACTTGCAAGGCTGATGTGTATTATGACGACCCACAGGAAGCACCACTTGCTCCATTATAGTCTTCTATTTATGTTTAGATCAAGAACAGAACAAAGTTTATACCAATCTCATCTACAAAGAAATCAGACTGCTATAAGGCCCCAAATGTAGGCCAATTTACTCCATCAAATGTTGTAAGTGAACCTACTCATAATCAAACAACATTAACTCTATTGACATGGAGAGATGCTCACCATTGAAGAGTCTAACCTGATTCATGGACAAAAACATAATGAAATCTCTTTACAGATTACTTGAAAGGTAATATTTTGGCTAACAAGTTGATGCAATATGAATTTTTCCTTTCTTCTATTCCCTGATAACTACACTATAGGAAAAAAAAATAGCAAGCAATTTTTACTTTAAGCTACAAGTATGGTGTAAAGTTTACATGCCAAACACTGATGCTAGAGAATTATCTGCAATTATGATTGTGATTGTTAAGAACCTAAATGTAAATACTAGGAACCTTATTGTGAATTTAGTGCCCATTATTACAAATATGAATAATACATTTAGGTAGAAGGGCGATCTAGGGAAAATAATAAGCTCTAATATTTCTCAATTACATGGAACTAGAGCCCTATTACTCTCTTCATCTTTCAAGTGATTCTATGGGCCCCTACCATTGTTGTGGTACCCTTGCCTGCATTCACCTACACATGTATAATCACATCCTCCTCGACCACAACAAGCATTAGCAACACCGAGCACCCTACCAACAAATGCTCAAACTTTAATCAGATTTTGAGCTCAGCTAGAGCATCTCAAGTTCAGGTTAGTCTCCTACCTGGTGAGCTCTACGTGAGGCATCCTCCCTAGTGGATGTCAAATTTGACCAGGCACTGACGAGGATTACATTTTAGCCCTATACTTCCTTGTGAGCTAGCTTAAATAGAAATTAAACATAGATATCTATATAGAACCTATCCTCATTCCTCTTGCCATTTGTATTCTAACAACCTATTTTTCTTCAATGGTTCAATCCCAAAATGTCAAGTTCCTCAGCCATATCACTGCATGTTCAGTCTATTGCTTTCTTGAACTTTTCAAGTTATATGACTATTATCACAGAGAAGTTTAACAAGAACAATGCTTCGTCAGCTACAGCTCTAATCAAATCAACATATAAGCTCTTCCGATTGCAATATTAATGGATCATCAAACTTGATTCAACAATTGAGAAATGCTAAGCCTGGGCATAGAGAAAAGTTGCTGAAAACTCCAAAACACATGGGAATCACCTCTCAACAATGAATGATGCAAGAAACACATAAATGAATGAACACCTAAGTCCACACTTAGCCCAAGAAAGCCATCTTTGTGCATTTTAACAAGTTGTAAAAATAGGAATAAACCAATAACATAACAATTGAAGAAGTGAACAAACAGATGCTACAAATCTAGACAAAATTCTAAAAACTGAACCCCCATCAACAACCTCATTGTGTTCTTTAACCCTAATAGAATGCTATTGTGTACAATAACAAAAACTAGACATGACACTACAAAATTGAACATCCAATAGCATCAACACCATATCCAACTCAATAACAAGCATTTAAGTAAAATTGAACACCCATCAACATCCACACCATATTTAAGACATGATTTCGGAGTCACCATATATTTTACCTTTATTATCATTTTGTCAATATGACAAGTTTTATTATTTTCAATCATTGTTAGGTGTCTAGTTTACATTGCTACATTCTTCACTTGACAAATAATATCTTCTATATTACTTTTAACTCAGAAATTTCATTGTATGACCATTATTCTTCTAACCTATAATGCAAAAATCATCATTTATTTCATAATAAGATATTGGATTTAATTTAATTTCTTATCGAGTAAGATCACCTTTTTAATTGATTAAATTTAACATTAATGATTTCCTTTCTTATTTTTAAAATCATATAAATAAAATTCAAATCGTACTAGCCTGGCTGGTTCGGTTATTTTAGCTTCCAATTCATATTGCAAGAATTGTATCATTTTATTTATAAATTGTATCATAGAAATCAAGAATCGCATGATTCTGACAATTATGATTATTGCTTGTTCTTCTATCATTGACAATTATCAAGAAGCATCTTCCCATGCTTCTTTTCATGATGTGTAGAAGCTGTTGGTCGAACTCTCCTTTTATAGCCCCGTCCTAGCGCCTAGATCCCCTCCCGGGTACCTAGACAGTGCTGACGTGGTGAGCTCTTGTCGAAACTTCATCCCTGAAGTTTATCCACGTCTGTGCGCCCAAACCCCCTCCGAGCATCTGGATCACCGACGTGGAACAGCCAGTCGTCGCACTCCAACTCGGCAAATCGATCAAATTTCAGCCGTCTGGTACCTGGAATACCTTCGGCGCCCGGATCACCAGGGTGCCAGGCAAGGCACCCGCTCAGGCTGATCCTTCGTCGAAACTTGCCCGGGCACCTGGAGCAGCTCCAGGCCCTCGGACGAGCGCCCGGATCCCCTTTGGGTGCTCGGACTGCCCTTTTCCAATACTTCACTTTCTGCCAAAAAAAAAAAAAAAAAAAAAAACAAAAGAGTTAACCCAAACAAATAAACAATATAAAATATGAATTTGACAGCATTCGGACTATCCAATCCAGACTTTGAGTTTTGCTGAAACTCTAGGTCGGACCAACGCCTATTGTTCACTCTTCTGGGAATACGTCCTCACCTACTACTCTCAAGAAAAATTACCTTTTATCATACAGGTTCTCCAGATCGTCTGGGCTTTTGCTCAGCGTTTGAGACATCAGGGCTTCATACTGAACGTCTAATCCCCGACTCGTCCAATCTTCCACCCATGGCCTCCAGGATTTTCACTTAGCATCCTCAACTCTAGGATTTTGTGTAGGATCGAAAAGAATTTAGATATCTCCACAATGACATGATATTGTCCACTTTGGGCCTAGACCCTCATAGCTTTGCTCTTGGGCTCTCCCCAAAAGACCTCTTGCCAATGGAGATATCTTTCTTTTTATAAACCCATGATCTTTCCCATGTATTTTCAATGTGGGACTATGTTTGCAACCTTTCAACCCCAACAATCCCCCCCTCAAACAAAGGACCACAGGCTTCCCACGTCCGATCTTTGACCAGGTCTTCCTGCCCCTCGGTCCACCCGACCTACTAGGACTTTTGTGCCTAGCCGCAACTAGAACTTCCTGCCTGGTGTCTGGTCCTCTTGATCAGAACATAGAAGCCCACACTTTTTTTTGTTCGAAGTCAATATTGTACCCACATGGCTCAATCAGACCATAGCTCTTGTGCGCAGTCGGCGGTTAAACCTTCTGGCAGTCCGGGCTCTGATACCAATTGTAGGATCGAAAAGAATTTAGATATCTCCACAATGACATGATATTGTCCACTTTGGGCCTAGACCCTCATGGCTTTGCTCTTGGGCTCTCCCAAAAAGGTCTTTTGCCAATGAAGATATCTTTCTCTTTATAAACCCATGATCTTTCCCATGTGTTTTCAATTTGGGACTATGTTTGCAACCTTGCAACCCCAACATTTTGTCCCACGTCCGCGACCCGCCAAGACTTTGCTCAGTTCCCCGGACTAGGATTTCACTGCCTAACCACAACTATAACTTTCCTTTTGTGTAAGATCACTTACAACTTTCCTGCACACTTAGTTTAACTTGTTAGATCAACAATAACACTTATCTTAGAACGCTTTGCCATTATCAAAACTCAGGTTTCATTGTCTAGTGCTCATTGCACCGATAATCTCTCCTTTTTGATTATGACAACACAGCTCATAATTAAGTTAAATACAACAGATAACAACTAAGAATAATTTACCATTTTTACAAGTCAAAATTTTTTAAAACTAAGTTTCTATGTTTTGAAATACAACTAAGAATTCAGAGTTCAAAGACCCCCCTTGAATATAGCACTTTCTTAGTAAATACTTAGCTATACATACTTAGCTAAAAATACTTTTTCAAAAACACTTATTTTTTCTTGCTTTTAAATTATTTTTTGAAAAATACTTTCACCTTTTTTTTAAACTTAAATTGAAAAAGTACTTTAAAAATTGAAAAATATTTTAACTTAAAGAAAACTTTGAAGTACGTTTGAAAATTTAAAAATATTTAAATTTTGAAATAATATTTAACTTTAAAATTTAGAAAAATACTTTAACTTTTTGGGAAAAAAATATTTAACTAAACTCCTTTTACTCTCCCTTTGGCATATATCAAAAAAAAACTAAGTAGAAAAAAAAAGCTATTAATAAGTAAAAAAAAATTTAATCTCTGCATTGATTAATGTCTTAAGAAAAACTATTTAAGTAAGTGTTTTAAGTTTGAGGGGAAAGTCAATGATTTTAATCCAAGCATGTAAAACTCAAAGTAAAGAAAAAATTTAAAAATAGTCATCTATTTTCCTTAGAAGAAATGTCTAATTATTAATCACTAGCTATTTACCATAAGGTATTAGCGGTTACTTAGTCGAGTTAAGTTCGTGATCCAGTTAGGTTTACTAAAGAGAATGACTTAACTTGATCAATTTGAATTGGTATTTATAGTCCAGACTTATGTTGATGCATAGACATAAGTATTCTGAAGTCCAGGCAATACCATATGTATTTCACACCATGCTAAGTGTTTTTTTTTTGTCATACACAAACAAAGTATTCCTAGTGTACTTATGAGATGCTCTGGCTGAAACCTATGGGTATATGCTTTATAGGATAAAAACCTAGGCTAAGTCCAATTTTTAAAACAACAACAACAACCAAGCTTTTTCCCACTAGGTAAAGTCGGTTGTATGAATTCTTTTATGCCATTGAACTCTATCTCCTATTATATCATCATCTATATTTAAATAAATTTTATCTTGTTTTATTGTTGCTAACTAAGTCTTTTTTGATCTTCCTCTTCCTCGTTTGATATGTATGTTTATCATAGTTTCATATCGCTTAACTGGAGCATTTATTGGTCGTCTAAGTATACGTCCGTACCATCTTAAACGTGTCTCTCGTAGTTTTTCCTCAATAGATGTAACTCCGACTTTCTCTCTAATTCTTTCATTTCTTATTTTGTCCATACTCGTATGTCCACACATCCACCTTAACATCCTCATCTCTGCTCATGTGCTCGAGTCATAACCCAACATTCAGCTTCATATAACATAGCAGGTCTAACTACAGTTTTATAGAACTTACCTTTAAGTTTAAGAGGTATTTTATGGTCACATAAAACGCTCGGCGCTCCCCTCCATTTCACCCATCATGCTTATATTCTATGTAAGACATATCTTTCAATTCCTCCATCATTTTGCAAAAATAATCCTAAATATTTAAATCTCTCGATTCCGGGCAACTCGTCCTCTCCTATCTTAACAATTGTTTCATTACTTTTAATATTTCTAAACTTAAATTCCATATATTCTGTCTTTAATCTACTAAGCTTAAAACTTTTCCTTTCTAGTGTTTCCCCCAAGATTCTAGCTTAGCATTTACTCTTTCACGTGTCTCATCTACCAAAATAATATCATCTACAAATAACATGCACCACGGTACTGTGTCTTGAATGTACGCAGTGAGTTCGTCCATAATTAGTGTAAAAAGATAAGTGATACTGATTGCCCAAATGAAAAAGTGTGAGATTACCATCACTGTGAGCCTGAAGTTTTTACTCTGGTCATTACATCCTCATACATATCTTTAATTAATTCAATATATGTTACGCTAACACCTCTCTTTTCTAAAATTCTCCATATAATTTTCTCTGACTCTATCATAAGTTTTTTCTAAGTCAATGAATATCATGTGTAGATTTTATTTTTGCTCTCGATATTTTTCAATTAATTATCTAAGAAGATGTATAGCTTCTATTGTCGACCTTCCAGGCATGAACCCAAATTGATTTTCTATCACTGTAGTCTCCTTCCTTAATCTTTTTTCTATTACTTTCTCCCAAAGTTTCATAGTATGACTCATTAGTTTAATATCCCTATTGTTTGAACAATTTTGTACATTTCCCTTATTCTTATATAGGGGAACTAGAGTACTTATCCTCCATTGATCAGGCATTTTTTTCGTTTTCAATATCATGTTAAATAATTTTGTAAGTCATTCAATACCTTATTTTCCTAAGCACTTCCATACCTCTATAGGAATATCATCTGGTCCAACGGCTTTTCCACTATGCATCTCATTTAAAATTTGCTTTACTTCTGAAGTTTGAATTCTACGATAAAAATTAAAATTTCTATGCTCATTTGACCTACTTAAATTACCCAAGTTAAGTTGGTCACCTAAACCTTCATAAAAAGTTGATGAAAATACCTCTTCCACCGCTCTTTTATTTCTCCATCGTTTACTAATACCCTATTACATTCATCTTTAATACATTTTATTTGGCTAAGATCTCTTATTTTCCTTTCTCTCACTTTAGCTATTCTATAAATATCTCTTTCCCCTTCTTTTATATCCAATTTTTGATATAACCGTTCAAAAATTTCATTTTTTGTTTCACTCACTACTTTCTTAGCTTCTTTCTTGCCTATTGTATATTTTTTTAAATTTCCTCATTCTTACAAATATATAATTCTTTATAAGTTATTCGTTTTTCATTCACTTTCTCTTGTACTTTCTCATTCTACCATCAAGATTTTTTACTTAGTGGTGCATGCTCCTTTAACTCACAGAGTACACTCTTAGCTACTATTTCAACTTTAATACCATTTTATCCCATGTTGTATTAGAGTCATCGTATATTTCACCTAATGTTTGTACTTCTACCTTCTCCTTAAATATATTTTGTTTCATATCATTTAACTTCCACCACTTAATTCTAAGAATTGTATATATTTTCTTTCTATTGATACTATATTTGAGGCGTATATCCAACATTCTACCTAAGATAGTTAAGTTTTCTCCAGGGATGACTTTTCAATCTTTACAAATCTTTATCCTTCTTCCTAACCATAAGAAAGTCAATTTGTAATTTATTATTTCCACTTTTGAACGTGACTAAGTGTTCTCTTTTCTTAAAAACGATTAGATAATATAAGGTCATATGCTATCACAAAATCTAATATAGTTTTCCCTTCCTCATTCCTCGTTCTAAATCCATAATTCTCATGTGCTCTCTCATATTCCTCATTTTTCACTCCGACATACCCATTTAGATCACCTCCTATTAAAATTATTTCATTTGATGGAATATTTTATAATATTTCATCTAAGTCCTCCCAAAACCTTAATTTGGTAGCTTCATCTAATCCTACTTGTGGTGTATATACGCTAATTATGTTCATAGTTTTTTCGCCACTATTATCTTAAGTGCTATAATTCTATCCTCTTTTCTAACTACTCCTACAACTTCATCCTTTAACAAACTATTTACAATAATACCCACTCCATTTCTTGCTTTACTCTTTCCAGTGTACATAACTTAAAATCTGAGTTCTCTATCATCTTTGCCTTCTCTCCTGTCCATTTTGTCTCTTGTACACACAAAATACTAATTCTTCTCCTAATTATCATATCTACTACCTCTATTGATTTACCAGTGAGAGTTCCTATGTTTTATGTTCCAAATCTTAGATTATTAATTTTCCTATCATATTTGTTCTTATCCAACCTATGGAGTGAGAACTCTTGTCTATTTAACACTACACCCAAGTTCTCATGGAGATGTAGCGATCCTTGCTGAGACGTTACAGTCGGCCCCTGTAACGTGAAATCTTGCATATTTAACACTACACCCGAGTTCTGGAGATGTAGCGGTCCTTGCCGAAACATTACAGTTGGTCCCTGCAACGCATTCCTTCCGGAGAACAACCTAGCATTAGCACAATAATTTAATGGATTCATACATTGAATATTTGTCATAATTTGATGCTAGCTGGTAACCTAACACAAAGCTGATAAGATTTTTGAAGAGATAATATAAATTTTAAAAAAAAAATCATAATTTTTGAAAAGTAGAATGGGAGTCTTGGTGCAACGGTAAAGTTATTGCTTTGTGACCAAAAAGTCACATGTTCGAATCTTAAAAATAGTCTCTTGTAAATAAACAAGGTAAGGATACATACAACGGATCCTTCCCGAGACCCCGCATAGTGGGAGCATCGTGCATCGGACTGGCTTTTTATAAATTTTTTAAAAGTCAAAACAATAAAAATAATGATTTTAAAATCTTTAGAATCTATTCTACTAAGTACATATCTAATTGTCTTCTAAGTGTACTGAACTCATGTTCAGATAAGGGTTTTGTGAAAATGTCTGTTAAATTTAACTTGGACTCAACATACTTAAGTATAATATCACCCCTAGCTACATGATCCCTTATAAAATGATGCTTAACCTCTCTATGTTTAGTCCTTGAGTGGTGCATTGGATTTTTGATTAAATTGATTAAGCTTATATTATCAATTAAAATTTTTATATTTTTATATTCTAATTAATAATCTTCTAAAGTGTGCATCGTCCAAAATAATTGAGATGCACATTCACCCATATCTATGTACTCCGCTTTAGTAGTGGATAGGACAACACAATGTTGTTTTCTACTAGACCAGCTTACTAAGGTTCAGTTGACAGTTTCCATTTACTTTTTTTATCTAGTTTGCATCTAGCATAGTCTGAGTACCCAACTAAGTCAAATGTGTTAGTCCTAGGGTACCAAAGTCCTACACTTATGTCCTCTTAATGTATCTAAGTATCCTTTTTACATTAGTTAAGTATGATCTTTTGCACAAGATTAGTACCTAGCACGCATAGCTGCAAATAAAATATCAAGTCGACTTGCAGTTAGGTGTAAACTTCCTATTACACTTCTATAATATTTTAAATCTACTGATTTTCCTTCTATGCCAAAGTCAATTTTAACATTAGCTGTCATTAGAGTATTAATATTTTTAGAAATTTTCATTTTAAATTTCTTAATTAATTCTTTAGCATGCTTTGTTTGATAAACATAAATTCCCTCTTTTGTTTTTTTTATTTGTAATCCTAAGAAAAAATTAAATTCTCCTACCATACTCATTTTAAATTCATTTTTCATTAATTTAATGAATTCTTTTAAAACTTTTGTATTAGTTGAGCCAAAATTTATATCATCTACATAGATCTGGACTATTAAAATATCTTTTTCTAAGGTTTTAACAAATAAAGTTTGGTCTATTTAGCCTTGGTTAAATCCTTTAGACATTAAGTATGTTGATAGTCGTTCATACCAAACCCTAGGTGCTTGTTTTAATCCATACAAAGCTTTCTTTAACCTAAGGACATGATTTGGGTGGTCTAAATCTTCAAATCATGGGGTTGATTTACATAAACTTCTTCTTTAATGAACCTATTGAGGAATGCGGACTTTACGTTCATTTGGTATAACTTGAATCTTTTATGTGCCATATAGGCTAGCAGCATCCTGATGGATTCAAGTCTAACTACAGGTGCATAAGTTTCATCATAATCTAACACTTCTACTTGATTAAACCCCTTAGCCACTAGTTTAATTTTATTTCTTACTATTTCACCTATATCGTCTAGTTTATTTCAAAAGACTCACTTAATATCAATTATAAATTTACGTGGTTTCTTTCAAATAAAGTTAATTTCTCTTGCATCATAATTATTCAATCTGGGTCAGGTAGAACTTCTTCTATAGTTTTGGATTTAATTTTGGAAATAAGAATTATTTCACTTAGATTTCTATAAGATTATCGAATTCGAACTCCTAGGGTTAAATCACTAAAAATTTGATCAATTAGGTGACTAGATCTTATCCTTGATTGTTTTATATTAGAGTCAACAATTTGTTCTTATTATTCACTTATTTTATATCTATTTTTATTATCTTCTTCATCTTCTATCTTTCTTGTATTTTGATTATTATTTTCATTAATTAAATTAGGTAAATTAGTTTCTTCATCAAATATTACATTGATTATTTCTACAACTTTTAAGGTATCTTTGTTATAGACTCTACAAGTCCTACTGATTATGGAGTGCCCAAAAAATATGTCAGATATTGATTTAGACTTAAATTTACCTAAATAATCCTTAGTGTTTAATATATGTACTTTTCATTCAAAAACTTTTAGATAATTTAAATTAGATATTTTATTATAATATATTCCATAAGAGATTTTATTATAAAATTTATTAATTAATATTTCTATTTTGAATATAACATGTTGTATTTATTGCTTCTGCTCAAAATTGGTTACTTAGGTTATATTCATTTAATATCGTTCTAGCAGCATCTTGTAATGTTATATTTTTTTGTTTAACTAGACCATTTTGTTGGAAGCTCTAGAACATAAAAATTCATGATTATATCCATTAGTTTGACAAAATTCGATAAACTTATGATTTTCGAATCCCCCTTCACGTCTAATTCTCTTAATCTTAGCATCTTTTTCATTTTCTATTAATTTACAAAAATTATTAAAGATTCAAACGTTTCATCTTTAGTTTTTAGAAATTTTGCCTAAATAAATCTTGAATAATCATCAATTATAACTAAGTAGCTTTGGTTTTACTTAGTAACTTAGCTCCGTGTGAATCAAATAGGTCTAAGTGTAGGAGCTCAAGTATTGAGTTAGTTCGATTTAGGTTTGTTGATTGTAGGTTGACTTAGTTTATTTACCTTGTTGACAAGTATTACAAATTGTATTTACAAAATTTTTTAATTTAAGTAAACCTTTAACTAAGCCATTTTGACTCATTTTTAAAATGAATCTGATATGAGTGTCACACAATCTTCCGTGCCACAATTTGATTTCCTCTTGTTGTGTCAAAAGACACTTTAGTGAAGAGGTACGTGGGTCAATTGTGTAAATGTTATTTTTCCTAATTCTCTTAAATGTAATTTCAAGAATTTCAACATTTTCAATTAAATATTCAAAATTAGAAAAAATCACTAAGTATCCAGAGTCACACAATTGACTTATACTAAGTAAGTTAAAATTAAATTTATCAACTAATAAGACTTTTCGGATAATAAAATCGAAACTCAATTTGATATTATCGATTACCTTAAGTTTTTCATCGTTGTCAAACGCAACTAACCCTAAGTTCTTGAATTTTAACTTATGGACTTCAATCAATCTCCAGTCATGTGTCTAGAGCATCCGCTATCCAACATCCATTGGTCCAAATCATTATGTTCATACACATCAAGTATTTGATTTTGATCCAATTTTGACGGATTATAAGATAGATTGAATTCAACCCCTCATTTTCCATCTCACCTATTTTAAGTTGTCAATCATGTTATACTTATGGGTAATTGTGAGATGATTGATTGATTTTAACTTAAGTTTTAGTTAGATTAATTAGATTTATATTTTAAGTTGATCTAAATTAATTTGATTAGATTTAAGTTTTAATTTGATTTGATTTAATTTGAGTTAAGTTCAAGTTAATTTAAGTTTGATTTAAGTTTAATTTGGTTTCAGTTAAGTTTAATTTGATTTAAGTTTAATTAGATTTGGTTTAAGTTAATTCAAGTTTAATAAGATTTGGTTTAAATTGACTTATTTTAAACCTAAATTCATCTCACCCATTTATAGATTGTCAATTAAAAAACTTTATAAGTTTTGTTAAATGATTAATTTTATCTTCAATTTAGATTAAAATCTAAGTATTGATGTACATATGAGTTGGATTAAGGTTTAACAGTTAGTTAATTAAATATTCATTTCAATAATTGACTTCCAGAGTGTGACGAGGCATTAAGCCTTTTTGGATATTGGCAACAACCACTTCTAGACAAAATCTTTTAAAGAAATTAAATATTTATTTTTTTTCTGAGAATCTTTGATCTAACTAAATAAGTGTCGATCAAGCCTAAGTCCTTTTTTATCCTATTCTAAACATGCATAAGGAAAGCGGTAAAATAAACATTAAACAAGTTTATTTGATAATGAAGATACTCTTTTTATTGGTTTCCTTTGGATCATAGCTTTGATAAGGTCTATCAAGGTAATGGATTTGATCCTTAGGAATTCAATATTGATCAAGCTCAACTTAATTAACCAAGTTAGACTTTGGGACCCAAACTTGGATTACCTTTTTATTTGTTCGATTAACAAGAAACAGGTAAAATTTAAATTTATGTTTGACCTTATAACCAAGTCCAGATCAGTTATATATGATCCTTTGTTTCCCAAGAATCAAGTTATGTTCTTGGAACCCAAAGTGAATCGTTCCAATGTTTTCTTAAATTCTTTAACTTAAGTTCTTAGATTGGAATTTTCTTCCTCAAGTTGGACTTGACTTGGAGTTTCAATTTGTGTCTCCTCAGTTAATGAACTTGGGTTACTCTTTTCCTTGAGGGTTTTAACCTCCTCTTGGAGTGACTTGACCCGGAGGTTGAATTTAATCAAATTTTCTAGACAAGTAGAAGATTAAATTATACGATCTAATTAAAGAAATATTGAACCTTATGAACTGGATACAGATCCATAGCTTCGCTCGAACTCAGCTTCCGATTTTATCTTGGACTCAAATTCGATGACTTGTTCTCGGGCTAAAAGTACGAGGAAGCTCATCTGTTCGAGATCTTCATTGAAATCTTCTGATGAAGACTCATCCCATGTTGCTTGTAGTGTTTTCTTCTTTCGTTGCTTCTTCACTTCCTTCAAGTTTGGACAATTCGTCTTAATGTGTTCCATTTTATTGTAGCCGTAGCAGGTGACATCGGACTTGACCTTTGTGTTTGATTTTGGACTTGGTTGCGTCGTCTTTAACTGAATCACCTTCTTGAATTCTCATTTGGTGAATCCCTTCTTTTTCTTGTATAGTTTTCGTACTAGGTTGACAAGTTCGGCGTTGATTTCGTCATCATCTTCTAAGTCCGATTCGTCTTCGAACTCAGGTTTGGTCCCGCGCTTGTTCCTAGACTCCTTTGTCTTGCTTGTACCTGCAACCAACGAAATACCTTTCTTAATCAGAAGTACATTATTAGTCTGTTCATGAAGTTCAAATTCTGAAAATAACTCGTCTAATCTAATTAAAGAGAGGTTCTTAGATAGTTTGTAAGCATCTACCATCGATGTTCACAAGGTATTCCTCAAAAAAACATTTAACACGTACCTTATTATATCACGATTCTCTATCTTCTGGCCGATCGCATGTAGTCCATTAAGCAAGTCTTAGATCCGAGCATCGAGTTGACTTACCGACTCACCATCTTGCATTTTAATATTGTATAACTTATTTAAAAGTAAGTCTCATTTGCTTACCTTAGTGTCGGAGATGTCCTCATGCAACTCAATTAGTTTTTCCCATAATTCCTTGGCGTTGTTGAAGGGACCGACCCAATTCAACTCTTTTTTAGTTAAGCCACATTGAAGGGTTCTAGGTTGCTTTTGCATCGACTTCAATCTTCTTCATTACACTTTGGTTCCAGTTTTCCAGTGCCGTCGAGTGGAAATGCGAAGCCGATTTGGATGAAGATCCACATTTCGATTTGTGTTTTGAGGTGGTACTTCATTTAGCTCTTCCAGTAGCCGAAATCTTCATCCAGAGAAGAGTGGTGGGTGTGCGGTACTGTAGCCTTCTTGATATGCCATTCGAAATGCAAACCTTGTACATAATAAAACAAGGAGACTTGTTCGAAAACTTGGTCTTGGATTAGTCGTGCAGAATAAATTACTTTATAAAAAATTAAAAGAACTCGAGTTGTGTTGCACCAATTTCAAGAAACGAAAAAACTTGATTGCAAAAAAAATTGATTGGAAGGGGTAATCGTACCGATTCCGAAAAACTTAAAAACAATACCATGAAAAAGTTGCTTGAATTATGGTTTCACCGATTCGAAGCAGCCCCGCTTTAATATCAATTATAAGATCGTTGCGCTAAAGGGGTGAATAGCGCTCGTGGCTTTCACGTTCGTTTAAAATCAATTAGAGTAAAACGCGCAGCGGAATAAAGAAAGGGATGAAAAGAAACAATGCTAACAAATCCAAATTTTACTTTGTTTGAAGTCTGCGACAACTCCTACTCCAAAACCCACTCGTAAAAGTGTTTTCTTTGGGCAATCACTAGTTAATCAAAAAATTACAAAAGCGAATTACAATTTAGAACAAGTAACTTTTAAAATTAAGCAATATTGATGTCTTAGAAATGAATCTTGAACGTAGTCATCGTCGGATTAGCTTTCAGGCATCGTGGAAATACTTTCTGAGCAGCGCACAAAAGCGGAAGATCTTTTAAATGATGTGTAGAAGTTGTTGGTCGAACCCTCCTTTTATAGCGCCGTTCGAGCACCTAGATCCCCTCCTTCCTGGACCGTGTTGACATGGCAAGCTCTCTTCGAAACTTCATCCCTAAAGTTAATCTGCGTCCAGGCGCCTGGACCACTAACGTGGGTGGGCTAGGCATCGCACTCCAGCTCAGCAAGTCGATCAAATTTCAACCGTCCGAGCGCACGAAGGTGCTCCGAGCACCCAGACCACCAGGGTGTCTGGCAAGGCACCTGCCCGAGATGATCCTTCATCAAAACTTGCCTGGGCGCGCGGTGCAGCTCCGGGAGGCTGGACTCCGAGCGCCCAGATCCCCTCTGGACACCTGAACTACCTTTTTTCAGCACTTCACTTTCTGCAAAAAAAAAATGTTAGTCCAGGCAAATAAACAATATAAAATATGAATTTGACAGCCTTCAAACTGTCCGGTCCTGACTTTGAGTTTCATTGAAACTCTAGGTCAAACCGACGTCTATTGTTCCCTCTTCGGGGAACGCATCATCACCTACTCCTCTCAGGAGAAATTACTTTTTACCAAACCGGTCCTTCAGACCATCTAGACTTTAGACGTCAAGACTTCATACTGGATGTTCGATCCCCGACCCGTCCAATTTTCCACTTGATGTCCGCGACACCTAGGATTTTCACCTAGTGTCCTAAACTCTAGGATTTTACCTAACATCGTCAATCTGCCAAGACTTTGCCCAACCCCCCGAACCAAGACTTCACTGTCTAACCGCAGCTAGGACTTTCCTTTTACGTAAGATCACTTAGGACTTTCTAGCACACTTAGTTTAATTTATTAGATCAACAATAACACTTAACTTAGAACCCTTTGCCATTATCAAAACTCAAGTTCGATCATCTGGTGCTCCTTGCACCAACAACTTAGGAATATTAAGGATGTTTGATAATCTTTTCATGGTTATCCACAAGGTTATCCTCTACACATCATTTGTATGAGACAGTCAACTAACTACTGAATATGATCTATATGATCCTATCCTCTAGACTCTAGCTCTATTATCACAGTACCTACAGAGTAGCATACCCGTCTTCTTCTAATCTAGGTTACATTACAATAGATGCATTTTCTCAGGTATATGTTGTTTTCTCTTATGAAGATATTTTTATTGCCTTTTTGATAAATTCCACTATACATTTTACATGGATGGTTAACTCAAAGTTCTTTCAATGTATCTCTAGTAACCCTCACTTATTCACTACTCTTACCTCACTCAATTCATACATTGTTTTCAAGCTTACCAATGGTTCTTTAGCATTGACAAAGACAAGCTTGTATTCCTTCATCTATATATTTTTTCTTTATTACATTCCTGATTTCCATTTAAATTTATTATTAGTTTCTTTCTTTCTTTGTTTCCATTACAATTCATGGACAGAAAAAGATGATTGTGTTAGATCTATGTTTTCTTAATCGTATCTATAAATGTGTTTCTACACCATTTATTTAACTTCTTTAGATTTTTGGGGTGAAGAGGAGCTTTGGCGCAACGGTAAAGTTGTTGCCATGTGACTAAAAGGTCACGCTTGCAAAAAGCAAGGGAAGACTGCATACAATGGATCCTTCCCCGGGATCCTGCATGGCGAGAACATCGTGCACTGGCCTGCCCTTTAGATTTTTGGAGTCCTAATAGAGTACTAATTTGCTTCAAACTTGGTTTCAAATATTTTAATATTCTTATTAACTATTCAAGAATGAAACTAATGATCGAGCTGGGACATGCTCCTAAAGGGCCAAGACGTTGGAACTATGACAAGGTGTAGGTCATGTGCAGTTTAAAAAAAAAATCCTATACAAGGATTGCAAGTGAAACTATGAAACTTGCAAAGCTAAGGCCTTTTATGCGTACAAATCCTGGATAAGAAAATTTTAAGTAGATTTAATCTCAACATTTATGTGGAAGAAGTTAATAGCATGTGATGATAGGTACTCCTCGTCCACGCCAAAGGAAACAAAACAAAGACCATAGCAACTTACTCTATTAGTGATCACTGAAACACTTGGTGACATAACTGATGTAGACCACTCAAATTTTAAAATATCGAAGATGAGGATTTCAGCATGTCCTGCAAATAATCTCTTCGAATTTCAAGATATGAAAATGTAGACTAATCATTATATATCAACTGTTAAAACCATGTCAATATAGTGCAATCCACACATTGTATAATATTTCAACCAACTGACCATAAACCAATAAAGACTAAACTGACTTGCTTACAGGAAAATATTTTGTACCAAGGAGCCAGAGTCATTGAATGGGAAAAGAAAATGGAAAAAAAGAAGAGGATAGGTTCTTTGAATTTTTCAATCAAACTAAAGTTCAAAGGATTTATAATGAATAGTAGGTTCACTTGTTCCAATCAATTCAATTCCTGGCTTGGCATGCCAATAGAGATTTTAGAGCTAATAAGGCCAACAAATCATTGAATGATAGTCGTCATTAGGTCAATAAATGCTAAACCATAGGTAATAAATGTTCGAGCTTGTAGGATCAAGTAATTTTGCTAGATAACCAAAATTTGTTTCTGAAGATGATTCATAACAATCCAGATCCTAATAGACTAAAATATACATGACTTCTTCTGCTTAGATTAAGAATACTCATTTAATTCTCAAGTCAGCATTATTGTTGAAATGGATATGATAACAACCAACCAAGAGCCTCTGTATTTGAAGTTAGCTATTGAATTTTATCCAGATATAAAACTCACATTATGTGCTTTTCTAAGTCACTAATCATAGCCAAGTCTTTGAAACAGAGTTAATTAAGTTTTATTTGAACAATGGTAATTGCAATTAGAAGAATCAAGACAAGATATGGTCCATTTGTTAGAGATCAACTCTAAATATGCGATACTATTCTATGTTATAGTAGATTCATACTTCTTCTCTTGCTTCCACCACCGATAATGTACCATTTAGTTCCACAAAGAGCACCACAGCATCCTGCTCTAGGTGAAGGGTGATGACCATGAACCTTGACTCTTGACCATATCATCTGAATAGTAAAATAGCAAATCAGTTAGGATGTCAAACCAAATTGTCATCAATTGCAGAAGAGTCATGGGATGTATATTTTTTTCTCCTGAAAAATTTGTTAATTAAATTATTTGTCCAAAATAAACTAAACATGAACTGGTTGACATACTGTTTCAAAATCTAGAGAGTAAAAATCACGGAGAATCTTAGATTTTGATTGCCCTCCATATACAAAGAGCAATTTATCTTCATAAAGAGCAGCTACATGATTTGATCTCGCTGAAGGTCCTGCGCCCCTGTAAATAAAGATTGTTAGAATATAGATGCATCAATAGGTTAATGGCTAATAAATATTTTATCCAAAATCATGCAATTTCAAAGAGAGAAACAACTATGCATTTCAAGTTGGCAAGCATTAACTTCAAGCAAATAAGTCATTTAAAACAAGGCCCCAAATTTCTACTACCATCATTCTAATGATATATTTCTTTCAAGCTTTTTTCTTTTCATGATTTACTGTAATGATTCTAACCCAGATTTAATTTCCACACAGAAAATACAAATTGAGAGAAATCTCACTTACTTATAATGCAAAGGAAGCCAAGAGAGTGACTTCAAATCAAACATGTAGAGATCATTCAGTTTTCTTCCTTTCATATCCTCACCTCCAAAAAGGATAAGCACATTGCCTGCTCTGTGTACAGTATGGCCACTGCGAGCAACCTGAAATTCTACAAGAATTTACATTAATGCATTTCAACCAATATGAAAGGGATTTAAGCATTTAAATCATGGCTGTGAAGAGTTAATAGAACCAGCAACCAAACAAGTAAAAGAATTAGATAAGAGCATAAGATTTTGAGCTTTTAGTCCCACTACAGAGTATTCGTCTTAGGAGACATAATATTTTCAAATAAAAGGAGGGCATTTACTCTACAAAGATACATTGCTGCTGTAGATGTAAAGAGTGTGTTATTGAAAGCTAAACAAATAAAGATTAAACGAAGAAAACATTCTAAAATATGAAAGTAATCTAATTAAAAATATAAATGGAAGTATCATATATCAATTACCGGAATATTTCCCTTAGCTTCAACAAGTGACCAGCTTTCCACTTCTACATTGAAGGACCATACTGAAAAAAAAATTAATGCAAAATAGCCTCAACAACAATAATTGTCTTGAGTGTACTAATCCGCAATTAGTCAATATGATCAGGAAATGAAAACTAAAAAACAACCTGACAATTTGTCACTTGGAGGATCAGTCCTTCCTCCAACAAGGAGAGCAGATTTTCCACATGAAACCTACATAACAAAAGTGCATAAGCCTTAACTTATCCTTCCAGAGAAACAGCAGAAGTCCTTGGAAAGTATAGAAATTACCCAGTGATTAGTATCAGTTACTCTAGCAGTAAGCATTAACTTGCTCAATGGCCATTTACTCTCAGACTATTAGAGACTTTTCTTGTCACTAAATGTGTTGCCAGATAAACAAGCAAAAAGGGGAAGCAACAGCTGAGAAACCATATCGCCAAGTGAGCGTAATTTGATTCACCAGTTCACTCACAGAATATTAGAGACTTGATGCCTACTATGTTACCAATTGAACATGCATGATGTGAAAGCAACATTAAAACAAGCCAAATATATTCCCAAAAGCAACATAAAAAAAGATAACCCAGTGCACGCCTGTCAATGCGGAGTCCAGGGAAGAGTCTATTGTACACCGTCTTACCCGCATTGCAAGAGATATTGCAATAGTTTGTTTCCATGACTCAAAGCCGTGACCACCGGGTCACACAGCAGCAACTTTACCACTGTGTCAAGACTCCCAAAAACAACAAGACAAATTAAACTAATTATTTCCCATCTTAGTTAGAACATAATATATAAGTTGTGGCAATTATGAATCATTCATGCACATATAATATCATGTAAAAGCATATTACAAATACAATTCAGAATGCAGCAAACTCAACATTGATGGCAATAAATCCAACAGATACACAGAAAATGCAGATAAAAAAAGTATCAGATCTAGATTACTTTATGTCAGGTTACGGGACCAAACCTACACTATGCTAATATCACAAATAAGAATTTCAATTAAATTAGAAAATATAAAGTGAATTTGGATATAATTGGCTGCTTGACCAAACAATATGAATATTTGTAGGTCAAGACATTAGAATCGTACCAAAGAGTGACCTTTGCATGCAGGGAACTTTAAAGCAACCCCACCAGATGATGAGTAGACACTTGAAACAGTAGTCATCCACGTAAGTGTCTCCAAGTTTAACACCTAAAATGAATAAAGAAAGTGAGGGTTAAATCGCCTAAATGTTAGTAGAAATTCATCTGAATGTCTTACTAAAAGAGACTTTCAAATCACAAGTCTGCTAGAAATTCTGTCTGGTATGTTCAATGAATGAAGACTGAACAATTTTTTTATATGAGTTTCAACCCAGATAAGAGTTAGTTACCAGAGTGTCATCTAACAAACCATGGCCAGAGTCACCGCCAACCACCACCATTTTGCTCCCAATAACAACTGCTGCATGCTATTGAAGGAAAAGAAAACAGATAAAGGTTTACAACATGTGATATTTACTGAGTAAGTTATATGAAAATAACGAAGTTCCCAAGTTTGGAGTACCAATTACATGGGATCGAGGAGTTGGTTTGTTGCCATAGGTTGGCAATGAGCTCCATTCTTCTGTACTCCCAACGCTAAAATTATGTGTATCAAATGTACGGGATGAGTAACGGCAATCAAGGCCATCAGAGCGGCCACTTGATGATGCAACTACCACATTCTCTTCCTAGGAAATTACACCTCAATCTAATTACTTCAGTGGAGAAAATAGAATATAGCTAAACAATTATTAGCAAAATTCTTGCATTGGAACGGCTTAGCTGTTTAGATGATCGAATGGGACTTCTAGTGCCCTGCAAAGGGTCTCCAAGTTGGACTTTCAACCTGCACAATGGTACCCAGTAAATTTGACAGCAGTTGAACTTCTTCAACATTGGGTATTTTGTCAGTTAGAAATAGCATGAAGAGAACTACCAGGCAAAACAGCCTCTTCAGCAAAAGATCACACATGATTTTTGACTGTGCAAAGAGAGTGTTCATCAAGAAAATGGCGATGAATAACTCTTTGTGGTACAGGGATAATGATAATAGCTTGCATCAATAAAGAATGCAAGCGGAATCAGAGACCCTAAGTTATGTCATGCTAAACTTATGAATACATAATCAGTCGAACTATCGCATCCTAGAGGACATTCATTGAAAAAAAAAAACCATATTCTATAATCCAAGGTTCCCAAGGTGAGAACTTCTCATCAAAAGAGCATAATGAGGCACACAAGTAGCGTAGCTCAGTAAACGCAAATATCTGAAGACTACCTTCCCAGTTTCGTTCGGCGACGGGAAAACCCGAAAATCTTCGGCATTGGTGCAAAGGAGCAGTACACAACGGTATCCGCCCAAGGCGTCGAGCTACAACCAGCAAACCACCTCGATAAAGGGCAATGCAGGGTCGACAAACCCTAAAACAGAACAGTCGAAGGAGGAGCAGCAGCAATGGAGTGGAGTTACCAAGCAGAAATCGCCGCCTTGGGAACTCGAAATCGCCGTTACCGCTCTTGTCACACCGTGTGAGGTGAGCTTAGTTCCCTCTTTGGATTCCGTCTCCGCCAAGTGACTCAAAATGGAGGAGCGCTGACGTCAGCGGAGATACGACCCAGAGAAAAAGTAATCCAATTTTACATGGAAAAAATAATTGATTTTGCTATTCCTTGCCAGACTGTTTGTTTTGTCGTCTTTCTTCTTTCTTGTCCGAACCCAACCTCGAACCTAACCTCAAATACGCAGATCGAGTTGCATGGTTTTAGAATCCTAAACCGAACGCTTCGTTCGGAGTGAAATTTCATTTCTGGCAACAAAATTTATTGAAATAATTTCAATAATTAAAATTTTAAATAAGTTTTTTTTAATGATCCATATTATAAATTATATAACTTCATGCATATTACATCAACTTTAATATAAAAAAATAAATTTATGTTTTTACTACTATTCTTAAATTACAAATCTTAAACCTCATCCATATAATGATTCAAAATTTTTTATTTAATTTTATAAATCTCTCATAAATTATACATTGAAGATGCCTCATTTGCAAATACTGACACGCAAATTCAATCGCATAATTTTAGAATCCTAAGCGGGGAGTGAAATTTCATTACCAGCAGTGTGTGAAAACTGGACTGTAAATGAAGGAGATTGCTCATCGGTCTTGCTCCATGCATATCCCATCCGACACCACATTAATTTGTAAACGTGACAGCTCCATGTCATTGTCAGTGCCCTACCCTCTCCCTCTCCCTCTCCCTCTCCCTCATGTGAGTCACTGAGCAGTGTTGATTTGGCCACAAGCCCATGAGCAGTGTTGATTCGGCCATAAGCCCACAACACACCATGCCATTAAATAAGCAAAAGGAAAAAGGATTGACACTGATAGCGCCAGACTAAGCAGCGACGAGATTGAATCGGGAGCGTTTGTTGAGCAATAGACAATTGAGATGGTAGGGCCCAGGACTTGAGGGGCACTGCTGCTCTCTTGGCTTTATATTCAAGTGTGGAGATGGGACGCGGAGTTAGCTTCCAAGAAGTTTTCAGGTAGTGACTTTCTCTAGACTCTATTTCTTCATACGATAAAAATAATTTAAAGAAAAAAACATCTATCACGATTTATCAAATAATGTAAAATAGTTGATTTTAGATATTATCCAAAAAATTATCTATTTTAAAATTGATGAAACTCTGTATCTCTTTTCCTTTTATTTCCCCATAATACTTCTTTTCATTTTCATTTTATTTTTTTAATGAAAAATTAATCTCCTAATCTTTCTCTTTCATCTCTATTTTTCTCCATCATCATATTATCGACAATAACTATCCGTCGCCATTCCTTCACCTCTGCTCGGTAGAGCAAAAAGACATAGTAACTCGACGACAATTTAAAATCAAGACTAAACTTTGAATCAATTCATGGTGGCCAACTTCGTCAATTTTAAAAGGAGCGCTATGGGTGATCTTTCCTCATCATTTCATCTCAATTTTATTCACTATCTTTTCATGATCTCATACTGTTGCATTGCATTTTTTTTATTTTTCAGCATTTAGTCTCTTTTGTAGTTTCTTATTATTATTAGAGATAAAATCCAATGAATCGGAAAAGTTATCACGAGAGGAGGAAAATGAGTATTTTGAAGGATGAGACTGACTTCGTTGATTCTTCATCAAAGGGTGACTTCGTTCGCAGGAGTGTCGGTGCATCCCCGATGGCAAAATAAGTTTTCGATTTCAGATTAAAGATCTAAACTTTATGTATTTTATGATGGTTCTATTTTTTAATTGATAGTTGTTTGATAAAATGTCAAGATGAACAATGATGAAAGAAACTTGTCGAGCGAAGATGAAGAAGGATTGATGGAAATTAGATTTTTAAGGAAAAATAAGACTATATATATAAACTTACTTAATAGTATGCATACTAAATTTAGTTCATGTCACTAATTCTTCGGTAATAAAATATTAATAATTTAATATATAAAGTAATAAATTTCACTTGTTTTACTTAAAATTTATGTAATTTAGAAAAGTAATTATCGATTATGGTATTCATTGTTGGGACCTTGACGCCTACTAGAGGAGGACGGGGTGAATAGCGTCTCCCCCAAAATGTCACTTCCTAGAATGGTTAGTACGCACAGCGGAATACAAAAATAAATGCTAACAATAGAAAACAAACCTAACATGTTGATTTAATGTGGTTCGGAGATAAAGCTCCTACTCCACGGCTGCCCGTAAGGTAGACGATCTCGATCCGTCAGTGGATGATTCTCCAGAGAACTTCCGGCTAGCTCGCGTAGCTCCTTGTGGGTGGAGAAACCTCACCACAACCTCGTACAAGTACACTAAATCACTTGGAGACTCTAATTAAGATTAACCACCACTAATTTCGTCAACTATGACTAAGCACCCCGAGCTCTCTTTAATAGAAACTCAGGATGAAATACCTAGTTGTGTTTCCCACCACCAGTCGACTGATACAGTACTGCTACAGTACACTATAGCACTGCTACAGTGCACATTGAAATCTCTCGTGCACTCGTCCTTGCCCGCACAACCTAGACCTAGCCTTCTAGCCTCCTCCATCAGCCTTACATCCCTCGGATGCCTCCCCATCCTTCACGTCTTGTCTTCTGGAGCTTCCATTAGCTTTGTCATCATTGTCGGGTCTTCACTGCCAAGAGCCACGCTCCAGGACTTCATCCTTTGCCAAGTCACACTTGGACTTACATTACCAAGACTACATACTTGGACTTACACCGCCAAGACTCACCCTTGGAGTTTCCTCCTTTGTCAAGATCACCCTTGGACTTTCCTCATTATACATGTATCATGCACGCTCATAATGCATATCAAATATAACAATAAATCTAATTTAAACCTTTACGCAAACATCAAAACCTAGGGTACTCAGATTGCTCCAACAATCTTCCCCTTTTTGATGTTTGACAACCCGTTTAAGTTACGAAAATAATATAGCAATACATATACAAATCAACTCATGCATAAATAATGGAACCTAAATCCCTAGGGGAGCCCCTTTACCTAAGCTTCCCCTTAAGGTAGGATTTCTTGCAAATTAAAAGTAAACTTCTCCCCCTTTGCTAATAAATGAGTAATCGCTCCCCCTTCATCTAAGCTCCTCCTTGAGTTAGGATTTCTTGCAAAGGTGTGTAGATTTTTCACTTAAACCTAAACTTCTCCCCCTTTGTCATACATCAAAAAAAGCTCCAACAATATCCCAATTATTGGACTCTTTGACTTTTAATGACCATAAACATCATGTATTAATCCCCCATAAGATTACATACATATTCACTACTCTTTTGGTCATTTTCTAATATTGAAAAATATTTTCAAGTCGTATCAGTCGACTGTCGTAAGTCTCAGTCGGTTGTCATCATCAAAATGAGCTTACAGAGATATTCTGTGCTCAAAATTACTATTACCAGTCGACTGGTACTCTATTTCTACAAAAATTAACCTTTCTGACCGAACTTCAGAAATGCACCAAAAATTCCACAGACCTCCAAAAAATTCTAAATTTTGTGGAGAGGTCTATTTTATCTGTTAGTTAGAGCCCTAGAGTCAATCATTTGATGATTGTTGTATGGAATCGTTGTATCATATTCTTGTATATAAATAAAGGCATTTGTTTTTAGTTATTATACTTACTTGTATTAGTTTCAAATAACTAAGTATAATAGCGTCCTTGAGTAGAAGGTTCTTACCTATATCAATCGATTGGTTGAATCGATAGTGAGATGATATAGGGAACACTACTCTTAATCATTCTTAGTCAAGTATTAACATTCAGGGACAATGTTAATACGACGAGACTAGCATGTAGGTCAACTCGATGACTTGGATATAGAGATATCAAAGTTCTATGCCTATATAAATTAAATTAAGCCAGTTTTGTACTGGTTAGTTGGTTTTGTACTAACTTATTTAATTTCAATTTAAAGATTGCATAGATGATTACTAGTCCTGTAAATTTAAATAAGACGAGTTTTCAATCCGAAATAATTACAAGATCTGGGCATTGACTCGTTCACTGCCGGAGAATCCTAAGGTGGTAGCACACCAGATATGGATGCTCTCCGAAGGGAGAACCTTATATTCTTGATAGAGTGGGACCACTAAGTGCATGGCCATGCCCAAATGAGTCAATATGAGATATTGAGCTCATTGATTGAGTGAGTCTACTTGGGATTCAAGATTTAGATTGATTAGAGGATGACACGGTCTATGCCTCACATTGATCAATCTAGATGTCAAGGATAGAAGGGCACTTGTCATATATTGTGAAGAGTCATAATTAGTAGTCACAAGGTGATGCTGGATCTCAACATTCTTATAACTTGGGTAGTAATGATGTGTTGCTAGATACCGCTCATTACTTATACTTCTAAATGAGTTTAGGAGCATTGCCAATGTTATAAGAACCTATAGGGTCACACACAAAGGGCAATTAGATGGAGATTAGGTTCATTTGATGAACCTAAAGGATTAGGTTCATGTGATGAACCAAATTGGATTAAGAGTAATCCAAATTAGGCTAATTGAGTTGGACTCAATTTGGTTCATGTGTTAGATGAGTCTAATTTGGACTTAGACTCATTGAGTCAATTTAATTCAATGAATAGAGATTCATTAAATTAAAATTGACTTGAACCAATGGTTAGATTAGATCAACCATGGGAGAGAAGTGGTCAAGTTTGACTTGACTTGAGAGGAAGATGAAGGGTCAAGTTTGACTTGACCATTTGCCACCTCATTGGTGAGTTGGCATTAAGTGGGCTTATGATGATGTGCCACATCATCAAGACCACTTCATGGTGTGCCACCTCATGAGGGAGATCAAGAGTTTTTGACTCTTGAAATTCCATGGAGTATATAACCCCTCATGAAAAGTGGCCGACCACTTTTAGTGCTTGTGGAGTTTCAATTTTGTTTTATAACTCCATCTTCTTCCTCAAGCTCTCATCTTCTCTCCCTCTCCTCCACCATTACTGATCTTCTAAGGTTTCTAGCACATCCTTAGAGGTTCTCTCCATCGAGTTGTTCGTGTGGATACACATAGAGGAGTATCTACTTTGATACTCTCGAGATCCGGCGAACCTTGGACGAGCGGGATTGCGAAGGGCTTCGCATCAAGGGTAACCTCTTTTCTTTTGTAGATCTAGTGTAGATCTAGGTATATGAAATTTTAAACTTCGCACGGATCCGGTGGCATGGGGATTTCGGGGTTTCCGCAACGCAAAAAGCGATTTTTGCGGTCCGAAAAACCCAACATTATCCATGTCCACTTAGGATATATATATATATATTGTTGGTGCAATATCCCTCAGGTCAAGGTTGACCTGGGTAACCAAGCTGAGTCTTGGTTTGGGTTTAGATGTTCGACAATAAGAAATATCAAGAAGAGTCAAGTAGGTCAAGGTTGACTGATACTTGATTAGGAAAGTCAAGCTAGGTGAAAATGAAAGTCCCGGTGAGTGAAGCCAGTAAGAAAAGTCCCGTGAGTGAAGCCGTGCATGAAGTCCTAGTGAGGAAGTTGAAGCGATGGAAATCCCGTGAGGGCCGTGAAAGTCCTAGTGAGTGAAAGGATTGACTGGGAGTGAAGCTACGTGAAAGTCCTAGTGAGTGAAGTTGTAGGGGGAGATCCTGGTGAGTGAAGCCAGTGAAAGTCCTAGTGAGTGAATAGGGATATGGAAAACCCTAGTGAGTGAAGCTAGTGAAAGTCCCGTGAGTGAAGCTGGGAAGTGAAAAAATCCTGGTGAGTGAAGGTGACCGGATACTTGGCATGAAGAAAAGTCCAAGTAGGTCAATTGATTAATCAAATACTTAGCACAAGGAGAAAAGTCCAAGTCGAATTGACCGACACTTGGGCAGGGAGTCCCAACAGTCAAGGGAGTGACTAGATGCTAGTCATGACAAACAGGGCAAGGTTGACCGGATGTTGGTTCGGGATGTTTGGGACTTGGTTTTGGACAAAATCACCGGATCGATCCGCGGATCGATTCAAATCTTCTGGACCAGACCTGTCCCAGCGAACAGAGAGCTTCCGGATCGATCCGTGATCGATTCAGAGGTCCCAATCGATCGCTGATCGACAGACGCGGCCGCTTCGCTGATAAGCACCGATCAACCGCGGATCGATCCAGCGCCGCTTCCGAGCACGTAGAGCCCGATCGATCCGCGGATCGATCCAAAGCCTCCCGATCGATTGGGAACATTCAATCGACGGATCCGACCGCTGCTTATAACCGCAGCGCTCATGGTCGGCAAGCTTCTCACCGACCACCTGCAGCTCGCCAACTCCTCCACAGCCACAAAGCCTGGAAGCCGCCTCCTCAAGAGGCGATCCAAGAGAAGCTAGGTTAGGTTCACTGTGCTTCTAAGCTTGTATTTCAGATCTTCATTGAGTCTTGTAGGGTTTCTCCGCTCGGTAGTTACCAAAAGGAGTGTTTCACAGCTGAGGGTGCACGTGGATCCTGATTAGTCACCCTGTGAGGGATACCAAGTAAACCAAACGTGTTAGCGCCAGTGTGTTTCTTCAGATTTTCCTCGCACATCTGAACAAGCAACGCCATAATCGTTACAAGATGATACCTATCTCTCACACACATAAACGTGTCCCATATATATATATATATATATATATATGTATATATATATATATATATATATATATATATATATAAATATATATATATATATATATATATATATATATATCTACACAAGCATGCAACATTTATCACAGATCACAAAAATGACACAAAATTTAAAACTATCTAAATAGTTCAATTGAACCTTGACCTAAAGTCCTAGTTTTAACTTCCTCTTGATGTATCTACCCATATTAAACCACAATACTTCCCTAGCATGGGTTTATATGGCATATATACATCAAAAACTAATTTTCATGTAATATGACCCTAATGTCATATTTTCATGCATGGTACCATCCTAATTGTGCCAACTCACTAGATTAGAGACTCAAGTCTGTCTCTTAACTACTTTACATATTTGATAACCCATCTACCATCGGTCCCAAAGGCTCTTCCTAACCTTAAGAATCTTAACCTTAGTTACCTCGGTGACTCATCCACTATGGCTATAGCCACATGGTGCACCATAGGTGACACTTGACCTATAAACTTGAATTTTTTTAACCTTAGACACCTTGTATTTGGTTAATTTCTTCTTGTCCTTAATCTTAACATCTTATCCTTGCCATAATTATATGCTACCCTAGCATATTCCTTTTTATTGGCCTTAGATGACTCTCCCTTGCCATTATCATTTGTCACCTTAGCATATGATTTCTTCTTGGCCTTGGAGAGACTAGATTAGTATTTTAAACCCAATCTATCACTTTTGGGTCTTAGGCAACCCATAACATTATCAAGTCCTTGAGATCCAACAATGAATCTACCTAGAACTTTCTCCATTTTCTCAAGCCTTGACTTCAAGGCTTAATTTTCTAATTCTAGGTTTATAACCCTAGAATCAATATATTCATCTTGGATATCCCTAAACCTACCCACCTTCCTAGGTATATGTCTCCCCTTCTTAGGATTTATGCTTAGGTTTTCACCCACTTTCCTTCCCTTAAGCAAAGTGGTTTGGGTCTTATTAGGTCTACCCTTACTAGATTTAGCATGAATAGGTCTCCTAGGGTTATCACTTACATTAACCCTTTTCTATCATTGTACATAAATCCATGATTATGCTTGGGTAAATAATCTACATTATTTCTAACAAGCATATAAGAATTAGAGCTTGGATTAAACTTTAAAATAGGGATTACCTCCCTTTTTACCTTTAAAGCTCCTCCTTGACTTGAGCTCATCTTCTTTTCCCATTTCTTCAAGTACGCCAATTTCTTGAGCTCTCCTCTCCTTAGACACTTTGTGTGGCAGTGACCCCACTCACCATATGTAAAGCACCTAATGTGCTTCTTTTCCTTCTTCTTCTTCCTACAACTCACATTAGTTTCTAAATTAACTTTAGTGAGTTTAGGGTTTACCTCCTTTACCTTCTTGAGTGAAGGACACCTACTCTTCTAGTGCCCCATCTCTCAAAGCATTTGATGTGGTCCTTTGTGCTCTTCTTGGTAGTTGAGGTGGAGAGTTGAGCTTCCAAGATCTCCTCTTTCTTAGATTGCTCTTCTTCCTCTTCACTTGATGATGTGGATGATTCCACTTCTTCCTCCCTTGAAGATGTAGATGATACCTCTTCATCTTCCTTCTCCTCCTCGGATGTTGAGCACATGTCAACAACCGATTGGTCCTTCTCCTTTTGAACCAATGAGCCCTTCTCCTTGGGATCTTCCATTACATGGAGTTTTGTAGGAACCTCATGAAGCGCAATTACCTTTTTCCAAAGGTCACTTGCGTTCTTGTATTCACCTACATTCAATACCAAATTAAGAGGTAATAAATTAATCAAAATCCTAGTTACCTCCTTGTCCGCCTCCAATTGCTCCCTTTGCTCCTCGGTCCAATACCGAAGCCGGAGGCGCTTTCCCTTTTTTTTTGTTGGAGCTTCAAATGGTTCCTCCAATACAATTCATTGGTTCCAATCCATTTGGAACCAAGTCTCTAATCGCTTCCTCCAATACTCGAAATCATCTCGATCATATGGAGGTAGGATTCGAATATCCCATCCTAGAAGTCCTTCGGACTCCATCTTCCTCTAGCGCTTTGCTCCCTCGGCGATTAGTCCGTAGAAGAGTGACCCGCTCTGATACCAATTGTTGGGACCTTGACGTCCGATGAGGGGGTGAATAGCGTTTCACCCAAAACGTCGCTTCCTACAATGGTTAGTACGCACAGCGAAATAAAAAAATAAATACTAACAATAGAAAGCAAACCTAACATGTTGATTTAACGTGGTTCGGAGATAAAGTTCTAAGATGGACGATCCCGATCCATCGATGGATGATTCCCCGGAGAACTTCTTAGCTCACGTAGCTCCTTGTGGGTGGAGAAACAACCTCGCCACAATCTCATAAAGCACGCTAGATCACTTAGGCACTTGGAGACTCTAATTAGGGTTAACCATCACTAATTTCGTCAACTATGGCTAAGCATCACGAGCTCTCTTTAATGGAGCTCAGGAGGAAACACCTAGCTGTGTTTTGTTGGGTTTTTTGGGCCGCGAAAATCGCGTTTTCGCGTCGCGGAAACCCCGAAAGCCCCAAAGCCAACGGATCCGTGCAAAGAAAAATTTCGAAAACTACGAATACGAGTTTCTACCGAGATCTACTCCTAGATCTACATGGAAAAAGAGTTATACCTTTGAAGCGAAGCCTTTCGCGTTTCCGCTCGTCCAAACGGTGCCGGATCTCAAGAGTATCAAAATAGATACTCCTCTAGAAGTATCCACACGAACTAATGAGGTGGAGAAAGACCTAAATGAAGGTGTGCTAGCACCTTGATAGGTCACGGCAAGAGAGGAGAAGAGGGAGAGGGAGAGCTTGAGAGGAAGAAGATGGATTGAATTGTCTTGAATGAGAAAATGAATTCTCAATTCCAACAAAAGTGGCCGGCCACTTTCCCAAAGTGTAACCCCCATTTTTGCATTAAGTGTGGTCATTAAGAGATTTGTAACCTCCATGAGGTGGCACACACATGTGCTAAACATGATGATGTGGCACCTCATCATTGGCCACTTAATGTCAACTCACCAATGAGGTGGCATAAAGTCAAGTCAAACTTGACTTTTCCTCTTCCTCTCAAGTCAAGTCAAACTTGACTTAATCTCTCTCATGGTTGATCTAATCCAACCATTTAATTCAAGCCAATTTAATATAATGAATCTAATTCATTTAATTAAATTGATTCAATGAGTCATAATCTAAATTAGACTCATTGAACACATGAATCAACTTGAGTCCAACTCAAGTTAGCCCAATTAGGATTGCTCTTAATCTAATTTGATTTATCAAATGAATCAAATCCTCTTGGTTCATCATATGAACCTAATCTCCATCTTATTGTCCTTAGTGTGTGACCCTATAGGTTCTTGTAACGTTGGCAATGCCCTAAACCCATTTAGGAGTATAAGTAATGAGCGGTATCTAGCAACACATCATTACTACCCAAGTTAAAAGAATGTTGAGATCCAACAACACCTTGTGACTACTAATTGTGACTCCTCACAAAATATGACAAGTGTCCTTCTATCCTAGACATCAAGATTGATCAATGTGAGGCAAAGACCGTGTCATCCTCTGATCAATCTAAATCCTGAACTCCAAGTAGACTCACTAAATCAAATGAGCTCAATATCTCATATTGACTCATTTGGGCATGACCATGCACTTCGTGGTCTTACTCTATAAAGAATATCAATGTCTCTCCCGTCATATAGGAGGGATAGATCTCATCTACATCACTCACATCCCTCCGCATAATTTGTTACATACCCAGTAATCACCTTTATAGTCCACCTAGTTACGGGTGACGTTTGACGAAATCAAAGTACATAACTCCTTATGTAGGGAACCATAGTGACTTCAGGTCTAAGGACTAGTAGTCATACTAATAGCCACATGAGAAAGTATATGACACTCATATAACGATCCATGATACTTTCTCATGGCGGGTCATTTAGTATACATTCTCCAATGCATACCCATGTGTCAACTTGATATCTCCATATCCATGACTTGTGAGATCGAGTCATCGAGTTGACCTACATGCTAGTCTTATTGCATTAACATTGTCCCTGAATGTTAATACTCGACTAGGAATGATTAAGAGTAGTGTTCCCTATATCATCTCACTATCGATTCAACCAATCGATTGACATAGGTAAGAACCTTCTACTCAAGGACGTTATTATACTTAGTTTATTTGGCACCAATACAAGTAAGTATAATAACCAAAACCAAATGCCTTTATTTATATAGAATATGATACAACAAGTCCAAAAATACAATCATCAAATGATTGGCTCTAGGGCTCTAGCTAACATGTTTCCCGCCACCAGTCTATTGGTGCGAGAAGCATCTGACAGTTGAACCTATGTTTTGATTATGTCAAAAAGTTCAAAGTTAAGTTGTTTTGTTATCTAACATGTTTGAATGATCTTGTAGGAAAGCCCTAAGTGTACTTAGGCAAAAGTCCTAGCTGTAGTTAGGTAGGTGGAAAACCCTAAGGGGTGGTAATTAACCCTAGGTCCTAGGGGTGGTAACCCTAGGCGAGAAGTCTTGGCGGGTCGAGGGCTTCGGGTGAAAAGTCCTGGTGTCGTGAACCATGTGAAAGACTGGGCGGGTCGTGGAGCGGACGCCCAGGGAAAGTCCTGGAGCCTCAGGCGCTGAGCAAAAGTCCAGTTGGTCTGGAGGATCAACTGTAACAGGTAAACTCTCCTTAGTGGAGTAGGCGAGAACGTGTTCCCCGGTGTGGGAACAGTAGACGTCAATTCGACCTAGGGTTTCCAGTAGGAAATTCGAAGTCAGAATCGGACAGGCGGTGACTGTCAAATACTTTAATATTACATATCTATATGTTAACTTTATTTTTACAGGATATGTTGGTTTGTTGGACTAACTTATTTTGCAAGAAGAGACCCTCTCGCAGCAAGGCGCGAGGGTGCCCTCATGGAGCTTAAGGGCGCCATTGATGCTAAGCAGAGGGCGCCCTCATGGAGCTTGAGGGCGCCCTAGACACTGGCGCGAGGGCGCCCTCATGGAGGTTGAGGACGCCCTCAGGCGGATAGACTGTTACCGGGTTGGAGCTCATCCATGCTACAGATTTGGCGGGGTTAAGGGTGCCCTCCATGGTGTTAGAGGCGCCCTCAACGAGCTTTATAAAGAGGTTTCGAGCAAGCTTGAGACATCATCATAAATGTGATCCTTCTTCTGTGTGCTGCTTAAAGAACGTTCCGACAAAGTCGCAACTCGACTCTGTCGACCAGAAACTTCAAGTTCACTATTCTCTTTTGTCGTTGGTATATTTTACTACATTTAATTGTACTTCAAAGTTGTAAAGATTTACAAATCGATAGTGATTGTCCACCGAAAGCGATCAACGATCACGGGCCTTGGAGTAGGAGTCACCCAAGGCTTCGAACCAAGTAAATATGAAAGCCACGAGCGCTATTCACCCCCCCTCTAGCGCTTTCAATCTAACAATTGGTATCAGAGCGAGGTTGCTCTAAATCGGTACAACTACCGTTCGAGCAATTTTTTTTTGCTTTTTTCGTCCGTTTTTCTAAAAATAAAAACTTACGCCTTTCATTTTTCCCTCCAAAACTATTTTTAAAAATTCATTTTTATCGTTTCACTATTGGTCGATATTAGCGAAATATCGCACTTTCAAAGATTTGTGATAACATTTTTTTAATATTTTATTATTTTTTTTAAAAAATTAATTGTTATTTCTATTTTTCTCCTGTGCTACTAATCCAAGACCAAGTCTTAGGATATTTGGTTCCTTTTCTTTTTATGTGCAAGATTTTCTTCTATAATGGCCCACCAAGAAGGCAACAACACTGTACACCTACTGTTGGAATTTTCGGGCCGAAAAAACTGCTTTTTCACGTTGCGGAAACCCTGAATCTCCCATGCCACCGGGAAACACAGGAAAAAATATTTCTCTTTCCATTCCAAGTCTGAGGATGGAAGGGGAACAAAGAAGGTAGTTCAAGTATGGGTCTGGAGACGGAAAAAGCCCTCACTATGACGATGAGGGGTAAAGAAGCAGTGGAATAGGCGGAGTCCAGGGTATGTCACACACTTCACAGAGTAGGAGAACCCACATAAGATCCTCATAGAATTGGGAGTGAATTGACAAAGAGGAATTCAGAAGTACCGACTCACTTTCAGAGAAGAAAAGGTGGATGGGAAGACGGAGGTCGGTGACAAACTACTCTTTGAAAAAGGTCATATATCCTGCCGGAGGGGAAAAGACCCTGTGAACCTCAGAAGGTATGATGATATGCATGGCCATGAGAATTTCATATGAGAAGCGAAGATCGTCCAGATCCATGCCGATGAAGGTTGAAACTCCGAGAGAGTAGGTAGGCATAGGGGAATCCATAAGAGGGTGCAAACACGAAGCACAAGGGTTAGAGCACAGCAGGTACCAGAAACAAGAGGAAGGCTTACTTTGGAGATGAAAAGTTTAGTGAAACGGAAGGGGAATGATATTTATAGCTATCAAGGGGGGCACAGAGGGTCTCGTCATCAGCGCCCATCAAACAGTCCGTGCCTAAGGTAGCTGGCGTCATCCATAGATTTAAAAGCAACGATGGTCATAGGATCATTCTAGAAAACGACACCAAGGGGGCATGTCGGGAAAAGCGGAGGTGAGGGACACGAGGGGGATAAAGGTTTATTGTGGCTTCGGGAGTAGGCGATGTTACAATAACTTCCCCTCAGTCCTATAAGGAGACCCTTGAATATCGTGGCTCATGACTAGGCGAGTAGCAAGATCACACAAAACTCGATCTGGAACCCTAGAGTAGGTTGGTCAGGCAAAGCGATTGATCGGGTAGCCACATCAATAAACCCGGTCGGGATATTTGATTGGCCGGTCAGGATAAACGCCCGGTCAGGTAAAGGGACTTGCCCGATGGCATTTCTTGATGCCTACATAGATGTTAAGTTAACTAAACACCTGCAAGAGGAAAAGTCACTTAACAAGCTACTTGAACATATCAAATGGAAAGTAGTAAGTGAACAATACATTGCACAAGGGTAGTCCACCTAGACACATGCCTTTCATAATTTTCAAATCAATATTACAGAAGGAGGAGAAGTCCTACATCCTTGGAAGAGAAGGGTACAAGATAAGCACAAGTTAGTCATCAAAAGAGGGAATACTTCATCAGGAAGCTCTCGGAGAAGGCGAGCGCGGTCCAAGAAGTCATCAGGAGGGGATGACTGGAGGTAACCTTTCTCACAGAGCTGCAATAGGGCCCCCACACCACCATAACAAATCATCCGATCAATGAGACTGCCTATCTTAGCTCCAAATTCTTGGGAAGCAAGGAAGGTGGCCTTGTAAGCTTGTAGGCGAGCAGCCTCGCCGACTTGATAGTCTTTCAGCTCGCCCTTGACCTTGTCTGCATCAACTCGGACCGCAGCTAGCTCTTGATGTGCAATGGTGGCCTCGTCTCGGGCCTTTGAGAGGTCCACCTGAAGAGACTTGAGGGTAGCCTTGGCTACCTCCCACTGCTTCTGAAAGGCAGCCTCCCGATCAGTGCTTGCAGATAGATCTGCCTTTTAGGCCGCCAGATCTCTCTAAAGCAGTGTGGGCCTTGTTAAGCTCCCACAGCCACGAAGAAAGGGTGGTCACCTCAGCTTCATTCTCTTCTAGATCGGCCAAGACCTGGGCACGCCTCAGACCCTTAGACTTAAGCTTGGATTCACTCGTCTTCAGGGCAATCTGAAAGGTTTGTACTTTCTCTAACTCCACCTGAGCCATGCCCCTGGTGACTTGGGCCTTCTCCTCGGCAGTCTGAAGATAGGACTGCATTGGGTTATCAAGGGTGGTCAGATCCAAAGCACAGCTGGCGGTCGTGGGAGATTTCAGCTCCTGGAGGCGAGCCCTCAAAGACTCGTTCTCTTGCTGCAGACCATCCACGTATTGCGATATGCTAAGACCCAGGGCACAAGTCTATCAAGAGTAGAAGAGGATTAACATTATCTCAAGATATGGAAAGTGTAGGATCAAAAAGAATTTAGATATCTCCACAATGGTATGATATTATCCACTTTGGGCCTAGGCCCTAATGACTTTGCTCTTGGGCTCTACCCAAAAGGCCTCATGCTAATGGAGATATATTTTCTCTTATAAACTCATGATCTTTCCTAGATGTTTTCAATGTGGGACTATGTTTGTAACCTTGCAACCCCAACAATCCCCCCCTCAAACAAAGGACCACGGGCTTCCCACGTCCGATCCTCGACCCACTCGGTTCATCCGACCAATTAGGACTTCCTTATCTAGCCGCAACTAGAACTTCTTACCTGGTGTCTGATCCTCTTTATCCGAACATAGGAGCCCCCACTTTCTTTGTTCGAGGTCAATATTGTACCTATATGGCTCAATCAGACCATAGCTCTTGTGCACAGTCAGCGGTTAAACCTTCTGGTAGTCCAGGCTCATATACCAATTGTAGGATCGAAAAGAATTTAGATATCTCCACAATGGTATGATATTGTCTACTTTGGGCCTAGGCCCTCATGACTTTGCTCTTGGGCTCTACCCAAAAGGTCTCATGCCAATAGAGATATCTTTTCTCTTATAAACCCATGATCTTTCCCATGTGTTTTCAATATGGGACTATGTTTGCAACCTTGCAACCCCAATAGAAAGGACAAAGAAAACTCACCGATACTAGCTATTGTGAGAACTTGTCGGCCAATTCCAGTTGCGGGCCCTCCAAAATTTGGTCGGCAGCAGCTTTCCATGAG